>NC_141693.1:590206950-591553434 GCF_964263255.1 Lissotriton vulgaris | reverse complement strand
CTGCACTGAGTCATTAACTGATCAAGGGGTGTTTGGGAGAAGGAGATGTTCGGCAGATTGATCCACTTTCACTAGTTCAGGGACAGCTGGCCAACTTTAACTGAGTATTCAAGAGCAAGAGTTTAATAACTAATGCAAATCTTACCACACTATCCAACTAGGAAACTGAGCATAGAGAAATAATTTACGAATCGAGTAAATACCATACAGAGCAGTACCAGTATTTGCGATGAGTGACCGAAAAACAATGTTGGGTCAGGACTAGTGAGGGCAAATGGAGAACTAACCAAGTGGATACTCACTGGTATGCGGCTAACCAAATGTCCAACTCCCAGAAATTTTTAACCAGAATAAAATAGGTGGCATAACGACGAATTTGGTTAATAGCGATGCTTGTGTTTGAGTCTTAATTCCCTCGTTTCAAATATAACTCTCCACCGTCTTAAGCTGAAGTCGAAGATAAACAACGGCATAACCTTGCATGTGAGGGACGACTGAAGGAAGGCTGAGTGTGAGCTGCAACTATCAAAGATAAACGATGACTGTTTCCTAGCCTCATAACTTGAGATAGTGTCAGCTTGAGTATGTGGTCAAGGACTATCGCAATGCCTTATGCTCAGAGCTTCATTTTGGATAGTGAAAGCAAATGCATTGTGAGCATCGTTCTTATACATGTACATTCTCTTTTAGGCCAACAGTAGGCAAAACACTCCTTAAGGTATTGCCGGCCTGCTGAACAGTTACTGTAAATCAATTTAGCTGTACTTTGTAGCGCTTTAGTGTTTCGCAGGTCTCGCCGAGACCCGGAAACACCTCCACACTTTGTAGCACCTACTGGCCAGGCGTGGCCAGAAGGATATAAATAAAAGTCCGGAGGTCGCTCAAGGCTTCCGGTCCAAAAGACTGTAATTGTGGTCTGTCGTATGTTCTCTCCTGTCCCGTGTACATAGGCCCCAAAGCTGTGTGTGTGTGGCCCTCCCTCCCTTACACTTGCGACGAAGGTGGTGAGCAAACGCCATTTCGTGAACCCCTGGAGTGGAGTGGTGAGGTGTCACGACCGGCGCCGTTGTGTCTGAGCGGCTGCTGGTTTGCACGTGGAGCTGAAGAAGGACAGCGGTACCTGTTCCGGTTGCAGCTGTGTCGTCTACGGTGGCCGGTAAGCAGCGTTTGCTGAGCTGCATGAGGGACCACCAGGCGTACTGCCCCATTGAAGTGGGTGCTGCAGCAGTCGACCGCAGAAGAATGCAGGAGGCCCAGCGGTGGAGCAGTGTCGGAGCACATGCGCTGTACACGCAGAGCTGGCCCCGAGGCGTGTGAGCTGCGGCTCCAGGGGCAGAGGCGCCTGTGCGTGCAGAAGCAGCGAGTGTAGCCGGTGTGCTACGAAACAGCTGGGAAAGGGTTAAAGTGCCAGCCTAGTCTATCAAGCATTGGCAAGTGCAAAAAAAAATATGATTGAAAGAAGAGGTGAATAAAGTGCAAAATAAAGAGACACTGACAAGTTAAGCTCAAGGTGAGCAGCAGAGGAAGGTCACTGCATCTAAGCAAGGCCACAACATCAACCATGTCGGTGGTCCAGGGCACTGCGGCGCAAGGGGGCACACAACAAGCAGGAGCTCCAGCACAAGTAGCGGGACCTGCCGGGACGGCAGCTATACCTGTTGCCCAACAGTCTCCACACGCACAAATCAACCCTATTCCACCGTTTAGTGCGCTGATTGACCCAGGGACAGCAGCGCCCAGGTGGGCAATGTGGCTCAGCAGGCTGAACAATTACTTCACTGCCACCAGAGAAAAGGACAATGAGGTGTAAAGATCGTTGCTGTTGCATTTTGGTGGGGATGAGCTATACAAACTGTTCACGCACTTACCTGAAACAGGGGTAGCAACGGACTATGATGCAGCCGTGGAAGTGTTAAATGCGCATTTTGACCCACAATTAAGTCCCCACTATGAGCGGTTCAAGTTTCAACAGTCACGACAACTAGAAGGTGAAACCATGGACGCTTTCCATGCGCGATTGAGGGAGCTGATCAGTACATGTCCTGATGACGATCAGACGAAAGAGGTAACGGCGCAATTAATTCAGGGCTGCAAGAACAAACACCTCAGGACACTAATATTGAGGCAACGAAAGATAACATTGGATGAAATACTCATGTTAGCCAGGTCCCATGAACTGTCTGATGCAAGAGCCACAGCAATGGAGGCGGCCATAAACCCAACAACGAGTGCCGAAGTCACTGTCAAGACAGAAAGGGTGGATGCTGTGCGGAGCTTTAGCCGAGGAGGAAGAGGAAGATGGCCGACCTGGAAGCCACGCCGCACGCCAAGTGGTTACTGCGGGTACGAAGAGCACAACCAAGATGGCTGCCCAGCCCGTGGCAAGGCATGTGCCAAGTGCAGAGGAATAAACCATTTTGCCAGTGTTTGTAGAAGCAACTCCCGAGGAAACGGTCAAGGACAAGGGGCTGCAGGAAGGAAAACGCCCACGAGAGTGATCAGGCAGCTGACCCTGGCACCATGCGAAAGGAGCGAGGACGCAGAGCCGCCACCCACAGAGGTTGGATGATTCATCGACGGACGATGAAGATGAATGCTACTATGTCTCGTTCGTAAGCGAGCTCAAGAGGAGACGGAGACCGCAGCCGAAATGTCAGATTCAAATAGATGGATCTACATTAACTGGGCTTATAGACACAGGAGCCACAATTAATGTAATGGGCATTCAGCATTACAAGGCATTGCAACCGAGGCCACAACTAGTACCATCGAAGGCTCGAATCCTAACGTATGGCAGCAAAACACCTCTGCCGCTGCGTGGGAAGATGACGGTGCAAGTCAGAGCAGAAGATCAGGAGCTAACTACCACATTTCACGTTATCGATAGAGAGGCAGATCTACTGATTGGAAGTCACACAGCTAAAGACCTCAAGCTAATAGCGTTTGCCAACGCAGTCAAGGCACTCCACACGGAAGAGCTCCTACAAATGTTCCCGTCACTGTTCCAAGGACTAGGAACCATCAAAAGGCCACCAGTCAAAATACATATCGACAAAGCAATTCAGCCTGTTGCACTGAGACATCAGCGAATTCCATTTCACCTTCGATCAGCAGTTGAGCAGGAGTTACGGAAACTAGAGGAGCAAGGTGTGATAGAAAAGGTGACAGGGCAGACGCCATGGATATAACAGGTGGTGATTGCCGAGAAGCCCAAGCAGCCAGGCCAAATACGTATATGTATTGATATGAGGATGCCCTATAAGACGATCAAAAGGGAAAGACATCTCACGCCCACGGTCGATGATATATTAACAGACCTGAATGGAGCTCAGTGGTTCTCCAAACTGGACTTAAATGCAAGTTACCATCAGTTGAAGTTGGCTGAGGAAAGCCGTTATATCACGACGTTCTCCACACACCTAGGCTTGCGAAGATATAGGAGACTAAATTTCGGAATAACATCAGCTGGGGAAATCTTCCAGAACACAATTAAAGAAATCTTGTCAGGACTGCCTGGGGTACTAAACGTCATATTGATCCACGCAAAGACTAGTGAGGAGCATCATCGAAGACTGAAAGCAACGCTCAGGAGATTGTCAGAGTTCGGAGTCACGCTCCATAGAGAGAAATGCAATTTCTTTAAACAGGCAATAGAATTTTTCGGGTACATGTTTGACTCAGAAGGGGTCCGAGTAGATCCCCGTAAATCGTCTGCCATCAAAGGTGCTCCAGCCACGACTACAGCATCGGAGGTGCGAACTTCATGGGGATGGCGCAATACTGTGCACGGTTCATACCTCAACTAGCAACCATAGCAGAACCCCTGAGGAATTTAACAAAGAAAGAGAGTCCTTGGCGGTGGTCCCTGGTGGAAGCGGGGGCGTTTGACAAGGTAAAGACAGCATTGCTAGGCAGCACAACAATGGCATATTTTGACACCTCCAGACAGACTGAAATACTGGTGGATGCTAGTCCGGTGGGCCTAGGGGCGCTCCTGACGCAGGAGGCAGAACCAGGAGTGTGGGTGCCTTTGGCGTTTGCCAGTAATGCCCTTACTGCCACGGAGGCCAGATACTCCCAGATTGAGAGGGAGGCATTAGTGGTGAAGTGGGCCTGTAATCACTTCCATTTATACATAACAGGTCATCCTTTTGTATGGTCACGGATCATCAGCCACTAGTGCCACTGTTCAAAGGCACGGCTCTGCATCCCCCACCACGGATTGAGAGGTGGGCCATCCAGGTCCAGCACTACCAAATGGACCTTGTCTACAGACCCGGAGCGAAAAACCCGGCGAATTTCCTGTCTAGACATCCCCCTAGTGACTCAGATGCTATGATGGAGCAGGAAGTGTCAATGGAGGAGTTCATGGACATGGTTTCCCAACTGTCCTGCCCTCAAGCCTTAGCAGCGGATGTCATTGTGGCACAATATGACAACGATGCTGTATTAAGAAGAGTGAAGGTAGCCATAGAGGCGGGGTCTTGGGAGAATTTCCTACGCAATGTCAGCGGCTGGAATGATGCAGACCGCACAAGGCTGTCACAGTTTTGGAAGATACACAATGAGTTCAGTCGCGCTGGAAATGGACTAATACTGCGAGGGTCGCGAGTAGTGATCCCGACCAGCCTGCAAGACCAGGCGACGGAGCCAGCTCATGAAGGACATCAGGGGACGAGGAGAATGAAAGCGCGGATGAGGGAAAAAGTATGGTTCCCCAACATGGGGGAGAAGGTTGGCATGATAGTGCGAAACTGCCGAGCATGCCAACTCACTAGCCCCCCAGAAGCACCGGCACCCATTGTCACCGAGGACCCAGCTCCGGCACCATGGACGTGGCTCAGCCTGGATTTTGGCAGCTTCCCGGATGGGAGAGTGACAGTGGTTTTGGTAGACAGCTATACCAAATACCCCGTGGTGGAAGTAGCCTCCTCTACCAGTTTTACAAACATACAACCTATACTCAGCAAAGTGTTTGCGATGTTCGGAATTCCCCAGCTGATTAAAACGGACAATAGACCGCCATTCCAAGGTGGTGAATTCTGAGAGTTCCTGCACAGCCTGGGAATCAAGCATCGGCGAATCACACCCCAATAGCCACAGGCAAATGGGGAGGCAGAGAGGTTTATGAGGACTGTTAACAAAACACTGAGAATAGCCATGGCTGAAGGGGAGGACCCAGAGAAAGCATTCCAGCATTTCCTGAGGGAATACCGAAGCACTCCACACAGTACTACGCAAAGATCACCGTGGTCGTTAATGTTTGCAGGACCTCGGCGAGATCTACTGCCGATGGCAAATAACTGGGCACCTGAACCATATGTACCCGCGGCCGCCCAGGAAAGGTGAAAGAGGACCAATGCCAGGGCAAGCCAGCAGAGGAGAGCAAAAGAGAGGCAGCTAGAGCTTGGGGAAGCAGTATTGATACGAACACGGGGACCGGGTGGAAAGTTCCAGACCCCATATGAACCTGAGCCATGGACAATCAAAGCGACCAAAGGCACTGCTGTGACTGCCCACAGAAATGGAGAAGAAGTGACCAGGAACAAATTCCCTTGGGGTGACCTCTACCGGAGCGGGCACCAGATCAAACACTGAAGCGATGGACCAAGTCGACGCCACCGATAATCCCGAAATGGATGGTGTGCCGTAGGGCGCTTCACCCTCTCCAGCAACAAGAGAAACTGAACCGGTAATGGGTCAAAACCAAGGCCATCACAACTTACGGACCGAATCCTCGACCGAGTCAAAGGCTGGCCGATTTCGCATGTTGACTGCGTGCAAAGATCCCTGAACATTTTACCAACTTGGGAAGGGATGTAGCGCTCTAGTGTTTCGCGGGTCTCGGCCGAGACCCGGAAACACCTCCACACTTTTTAGCACCTTCTGGCCAGGCGTGGCCAGAAGGATATAAATAAAAGTCCGGAGGTCGCTCGAGGCTTCTGGTCTAAGAGACTGTAATTGTGGTCTGTCGTATGTTCTCTCCTGTCCCGTGTACGTAGGCCCCAAGCTGTGTGTGTGTGGCCCTCCCTCCCTTACATACTTCTGCATCAAAGGAATTTTTACAACATGGGTGTTTTTTCTTTTCTACCCATAGGTTTGTATCTTTTTTTGATGTTTTACATTTCTCATGTTTGACAAATCTCAGATACTTTCTCGTAGACTCAGTCCCAACAAACAAAAGAGGAGGGGATAGGGAAACAACCCTCAGACGATTAGAGATGCATTACATTCTCAATTTAGACAGCAAGCATCCCAATGGACTTAATAGCTCTGAGGAGCTACATGCAGTCTATGAGTAGTAGTTAACTGACCCTGCGATAACTGGTCATTAAAATTGTCCTACCAGTGATGTAAATCAAAAGATTGAAAAACAGAAAAACACAAACAAATAAATAAACAAAAACAAGAAATCTGGATATGCAGGATAGAAGTGCGAACATTCCACTAACATTAATAAGACTGGAGGCCGTCACATGTATTTATACTGTACATACAAAATGAATTCCCTCGATACATGTCTTTAAGCTACCACTGTTTTTTAACTTGGCACAACTTGCACTTTTTTCACATTTGCACTAGCACTTTTCCCCTAATTTTGCACCGACTACATTCACTCATAGTAATATCAATGAAAATGGATCAAACAATAAGTTAGATATATATAAGGGCAAAGAACCAACTGAGTGACAATAACATAACTAGATGGGTTAGATATATGAGTATCTAACAAACAGAGTTAAAGTGGATTTATCCCAATAATGCGGACACATTAGTGTGGTTTTTAAACTCTGTATGATGACAGAGGTGTGTGTATTTAGTCTATAAATGTATTTTACACAACATTATTCAACTGTGAGTATTTATCTACATATTTAAGGTGATTTTTATGGATATGTATAGCATTTATATCTATAGATATGTATTTATGGGTGTATATATATATATGAGTATATTTGTATCTCTTTTTATATATATGTGTATTTATTTATATATGTTTATATATTTATAAGTATTTATGGATTCATTTGATATACAATAACAGTGGAAACTTGACGCACACATGGAATTGGAATGCAACAAAAAGATCACCCGTCCTGTATGGAAACAAAGCCCTATCCTTGTCATCTGAAACAATGTATTTATGCAGGTATGATGGATGTCCAAGTGTATTTTAAACAATAGATGTTTTAAGTTAACACTTAGCACAGTTTTGCACAGTAATCACCTGGTGTATTTTCACCCAATCAAAATGAATGTTGAAAATGAGAAAAAAAGTGTAACCTTTAAAATATATTGCCATTGGTAGAACTGCGTCATGTGATCAAGTTCCCAAGAAGGGATGAAACGCGTTATGGCTTTCGTTTGTTTGCGAGAAGAGCCTGAATAAAACAAATCAGTATTAAACATGAATCCTGTGGTCTGTGCTTGTTCTGTTACAGTGGTGAATCGTGGAAGGAGAGTACTTTGGGATATATATATGCATATATATATATATATATTCACTGAAAAAAGACATAGGTTTTACACACGTTATAGTTAGGAAGTAGCATTTACAAAACCTATGAAATTTACTGAAAAAACCATAGGTTTGACACATGTTATAGTTAGCTGGATATTTTACTCATATAAAACCAATGAAATTCCCCCGTTATAGTTACTTTAGCTAACTATAACTCGCGCGCCCGCAATGCACTGCTGATGACTTCACATATTACATCACTCATGACATGGTCAGTGACATCACTCATGACATCACTGATGACATCATCCAGTGAATGGGTTAGTTCTGAAAATTAAATATGTTTTATATATGTTTATCTGAAGGTTGATGGAAGAAGAATTGAGTATATAAGTGTATAAATGGCTGTTTTTTAGGTGAAAAATAGATTGTATAACTGACTGATTAAGTATATCTTAATGAGTACATGGGTTAGTGAGTAATGTTTAAATATATACATATCTGTATCGGTCTCTCAGTTTCTGTGTAAGTGGCTGCATGTGTTGGTGAGTAGCTATATGAGTGATACATAATGTCTATATAGGTTATTGTTTGTTTGATTATTAGTTGGAGTGTCTGAGTGTCTAAGTGTCAATATGCTTCGTTGGGAGATCTTACGTAGTGCATAGATGCATGAATGAGTGACTTTACTGTTTGTATGTGTTGTAGGCAGCAGATATGCTGGACTATATGGGTGAGTGAGTGTGTGTGGTGAGTAGGTATATAGGTTATTATTTGGTTTTTTTCTGTATGAGTGTATATATGACTGTCTAAGTGAATGAATAACTGTTTTAATAGTGTATTTCTGAGTAAGTACATATGTTGTAAACTAGTACATATAAGTTATGTGTGAGTAACTCTATGGTTGAGTGTCGGTGTGTAACAGGATGATCAGGATGTATCAGTGTATAAGAACATATGGTGACTGAATACATATATGAGTGACTGTATATAATATATGAGTGACTATATATGTCTGGTGATGAATAAGTGGTTGTGTATACAGATCTTCAAATTACTAAATAGGTGTGTTCTAAGTGGCATTGGTATGGCTATTGTATTGAAAATGTTATTTTCTATTTTTGAGTGTGTGTAATAAAGGTTATATTAGGGTGAGTGAAGGTCTGCCACTCTTCCACAAGGATGATGTCATCAGTGATGTCATTTGAGATGTCATCAGTGATGTCATGAGTGATGTCACTGACCATGTCATGAGTGATGTAATATGTGAAGTCATCAGCAGTGCATTGCGGGCGCGCGAGTTATAGTTAGCTGAAGTAACTATAACAGGGGAAATTTCATTGGTTTTATATGAGTAAAATATCCAGCTAACTATAACATGTGTCAAACCTATGGTTTTTTCAGTGAATTTCATAGGTTTTGTAAATGCTACTTCCTAACTATAAAGTGTGTAAAACCTATGGTTTTTTCAGTGAATTTCATAGGTTTTTTGAATGCTACTTCCTAACTATAACAGGTTTAAAACCTATGGTTTTTTCAGTGAATTTCAAAGGTTTTGTAAATGCTAATTCCTAACTATACCGTGTGTTGTACAATTGTGGTCGAATGTGTGCATGGTTTCATCTCTCTTGATATACGATGGACGTCGGCTGTTTGATGTACAACAATCCTTTAACCCCTCCCACGCTTATGACGGAACCGCTCCGTCATAGCCCTCGGGTGGGCTGCGCTGGTGACGGAGTGGTTCCGTAATGGCCTGCCCGGCACGCTTGCGCAGCGCTGATTTCGCGCCTGCGCTGACGTTCTGAAGAACGGGCGGGACCATGACGGAACCAGATGCGTCACGTTGTAAATAGCCCACACCATAGTGCATCTTTTGCACCGCCGCTGCGTCACAAAAGTGACGCAACGGCGGCGCAAAACAGGTGTAAGGGGCTTGTTAATCTGCCCCAAGGTGTCTAAAGGTAGGGTAGTGAGTTAAGGGAAATTTAAAATTATGGGAAGAGCAGTGTGGAAAAGAGAGTAAAGGAGGAGGCGTGACAGAAGGGGAGTGAGGATGGACATATGTAAGGAGAGTAAGGGACAAAGAGAGATACATAGAGTAGGGTAAGGGGAATGAAGGTAAAAGAAATGGAAAGATGGTGAGGGAAGGGGATTTGAGGATGATAAAAGGGAGGTAAGTGACCCCTAAGGGAAAAAAAACATTTTTTTTGGACAATCATGGGGTGTGCGCTTGGTGCGTGCACCCCGCGATTTTTCAAAAAAAAAATTTTTTTTTGCCTTGGGGGTCCCTGTGGGACCCCCTGAGCAGGCCTAGGGGGTCAGGGTGCTTCTACCCTGCCCCCTTTTTGAGTTCTACACCTTGGTTTTTCTGCTTTCCTGTGCCTCAGTCTACCGAGGCACAAGATGGCTGCCAACAATTTCTGTTTTAGAGTGTTGACAGACAGTGGCAGCCAATCAGCATGAAGCTCGTGCACGGCACGGTGCGGTTAAAGATATATATTTTAACTTTAATTTTCTCAGCAACTACTGGAGGGATTTACACTATTTAAACAAAAGCGTGATCTGCGTACCAGACCCTACCATTTTCCCAAATTTGGTGTAATTCCGTTCAGCGGTTCGGGCTGTAGCCGTGTTTAAACGTCCTATGGAAATTAACATGGGGAAAACATGTTTTGGGACCCCCATTTTTTCTCGGCCCCCGCTTGACGAATCTTCCCGAGATTTTCAGGGAAGGAGCGTAGCGCAGCGAGCCATCTTCTTTGAGAAATTCTCGGAGATTCATCTACCGGCGCCAAAGTTATTCCCAATAGAATGTTGCGGATTTCCTATGGAAACTAGGTCCTAACTATAACTACCTACTGGCTATCGCCAGTAGGTAATATATATATATATATCTATATATATATATTACCTACTGGCGGTCGCCAGTAGGTATATATAGTTAGGATTTTTTCCCTATGGGATTTTTGAAAATTCTATGTCTAATAACTTTGGCGTTTGTGAACGGAATCGGCTGAAATTTTCAGGAAAATGGAACATTTTGTTTCTGAGCAGTCCCTGAAAATTTGGAAGGGTTTCGTAAAGGGGGGGCCGAGAAAAAAGGGGGGTCCCAAAACGCGTTTTTCCCATTCATTTTTCCATAGGGCGGTTGGCCTCACTTTTAGCCCGAACGGCTAAATGGATTTGCACGAAACTTGGCAAAATTGTAGGGACTGTTAGCCCGATGTGCCTTTGCTAGGTCTCAATATATGTGCTTTAGTGGATTTTGAGAAATTAACGTTCAAAATAAGATATATATCTGTAACAGCGCTCCGGGTAGCGCTCCGGTTCGCGTACTTTTCGCGTAACGGAGCTTTGCGATGCGAAGCTGATTGGCTCTCCGGTGTCTGTCAACATTCTAAACAGTCTGGAGCGGGCGCCATCTTGTCTCTCGGTAGGATCGAGAGACAAGAGGAGGCCAAAACAATGGGGGAAATTACCATAAGGGGGCATAGTAGATCCTCGTTGACCCCCTAGGTTTTATGTGGAGGTTTTAAAAAGGCCCAGCAGGGCAAAAAGAATTTTTTATTTTTTTTTTGCGTGGGGAGCGCCCAGTCCGCGAACCGGAAAGCGTTCTGGGCAGCGTACTATAAGGAAAAAAGAATGATAGACTTTTCAAATACTGTAGGTTAATTGTTTGTTGTTTTTGTTCATTATTTTTTATTTTCTTTATTTTTTGAGCATTTTTTTTATTGTGTTTGTGTTTCATAATTTATTAAACTTTCTAACATTTCAGTGTCAGAAATTTCATAATTCTCATTGAATATACTTTGAAGTCTTTGAGGGTATAAAATGTCCTCATTTTTAAGGAGGTTATCTACTGCTTCCACACATTGCAGTAGTTCCTGGTCTCTACTTTCATTCATAAATTCATTTTCATTTTGATTAATGTTTTCTTGGCTGCTCTCTTGCAGGACAATTTTAAATTCAATTTTTTGTTCGCCTTCCATTTTGCCTGAAATTTGGATAAAAAAATATGTATTAGTAGAGATAGGGCACTGTTGGGATTAATTTTAGATAGGCAGTTTTTATCAGTGAATTTATCTTTTGGCAGTGTATAGTATCAGAGTGGAAGTAGGAATATAAAAAAGTGTCTGTGATTTAACCAAGAGAAGCCTAACTCCATCCATAACTATAACAGAGAAGTTTATCTAAATCTATAACTACTACAGTGGGATAGTATATAACTATCAGAAAAAGTTTACCATATTAACTTATAGTGCACAATATACTTCAGTTTTAAAAATATCAACTTACCTTTACAATCAAGTTGAAGAGTTTAGTGATAATTGAATTGTAATGTACAACAAGAAGTAGCAGTCAAAATGGCTGTGTTTCCTTCTCTTCCTTTATATATATTAAGGTATATAACCAATCAAATGTCAGGTAATAAAAGTAGAAAATGAAAGTAACATTTTCATTGGTTGTCAATTCCAACACATTAGATGTGTTTTGTGAAGTAATTTACCTCACGGTATTTAGAGAGGTCCACAGGCTTAATGGCTAAATGGAATTTCAATCAAATTTGTGAAAATGAACGGGATTGTTATGTAGTATGAGCTAATGTATATTTGGTGAGAGTGTTTCCAGTCGTTTTTCTGTGAATTACTTTCCCACCTTTTTTATTGGACCGCTTCCCGGTATGCGTTCCGGTCCGCGAACCAGCAGCGTTACGGGAGTCGACCATTTTGTGTTTCGGTCGAATCAAGATACAAGATGGAGGGCAAATAATGTTCAGAATGGGTAGAAGGGGACACAGTAGATGTATCTTGAGGTTTTCTGAGGGTGGCTGAGGAGGACCATATGTGCGGGGGAAAAACTTTTTTTTTTTTAATTTTGCGCGGTTAGCTTCCAGTTCGCGTACCGGGTAGCGCTCCGGGGAGCGTAGTTTGTTGAAAATTAGAGAAAAAAGTTAGAGAAAAATAATAAATGTGAGTGATCAGATGTAGGGTAGCTCTGAGAAGAGCTTTTGGGTTTATGGTACATTTAGGTACTTATAAGTAGGTACCAATGCACAGTCTTAAATTCAAAATGAAAATTCTGTTGCCCTCATCTGAGAAGTGAACTCCATCTCCTCTGTAGATATCTTGCATGTAGTAACGCAAGTTATTGTTGTACATGGAGCCCATTCCATGGTCTCTCATGTAAGCTGAAACAGATTTGTTTACATGCTTCCTCGACTTCTCAATTTGTGGACAAAATTGGTTGGACCACCTCCATTTCTGTCTTTGGCATATATTGGAATATACCAAGGCAGTTTGAGGAAAAAGTGCCATTAATTGCTCAAAGGTGTCCTTTAAAAGCATTTCCAGACCTACCCCAGTCAAAGTGCCCAAATCATTACCTCCACAGTGCACAATTAACAGGTCAGGTTTTGGCAAATGCATAAAGGTTTTCACCAATGGTATCAATTGGTGACATTTTAATCCTCTTTGGCCCAACCACTTAATTTCCACATCTTGTAAATTGAGGTTAGGTAAATTTGTGTTCTCTGTTCTCAGCATACTTTTGAGCCCAGTGGATGTAACTATGTCCAACAATCCAGACATTAAACATGGTGGGAGAAGGTTGTGCTGCAGTCAGATGAAGTGTGGTAATGAAAGGGCAGTTGAAACAGTAGGAGTTTGTAAAGAAAAAAAACTGTGGATTTCCAGTGCTAATGATTCATTAGCAGTGATTGGTGCATTTCCATTTCTGAAAACAGAAAGTTAGGGTGCATGGATGTGTTCTTTGAAAGATGTAATTTGAATGGTCAAGGAAAAAACATTTAATGAAAGATTGCACTGGATACGCAGGTGCACTGAGAGTTCAGAGTTCAATTGAAACATTGTTGTGTGAACTTGCAAACATGAGAGTTCTTTCAGGAGGTGGTTGCTAAGCAAAAAAGGCAGAGAGGGCAGAGGGGGGAAGGGTTTTGATTTGAAAAAAGTGAGGGAAGAGTTATCATTGGCTAATATGAGAGATATGTGTAATGAATATCATCATTTCTGTGCTTTCCATAGCTGCAGCCTCTGGAGTGCATCCTCTTTGTTCTGCTGAAGACAATTTGGTGTATTTTTGAGACTGTTTTGAAACTCAAAAAGTATTTGCTAAGGTGAGAAAAGATTTATTTAATTTAGATAGAGAATAGTATAATTTAAGGAGAAAAAGATGAAGAAAGCTGTGTTTTTAAAATGTGGCTTTGTCTCAAGTGATATACAAATAGATTTTGTTTCTTTGAGAAATTGTAATTGTATATTCTGTGTAGAAATCTGGCATGCAGTAACACAAGTTATTGTTGTACATGGAGCCCATTCCATGGTCTCTCATGTAAGCTGAAACAGATATGTTGTGTTTAAACACGATTTTTGAAAACAATTACATTACTGGATATGTTCTGCTAGAGCTTTATAGGTTGTTTGGGCCATATTTATAAGGCATTTGAGTGTCTCTGATGTTATTGTTCCCATTTTAATTGAAGAGCTTTCTTCATGGGGCTAGTTTCTTGTAAATACGCTCCCACCTGTGCTTGGAAAATTTAGATTTTGATTATGGGAGTTACATAGCCATGTTAAAAATGTCCCAAAAATGGTGCAAGGGCATTCAAAAAAACGCTTTCATGTGTCTTAAGGACATTTTCAGACATTTCCAACTGAATGTAGGTATGCAATTGATTTATATGTTGTGTTCATAAACGTTTTTTGAAATCAATGACATTTCTGGTTATGTTCTGCTAGAGCTTCATTGGTTGTTTGGGTCATATTTATAAGGCATTTAAGTGTCTATGATGTTATTTTTCCCTTTTTAAATGGAAAGAGTTCTTCATGGGGCAAGTTTATTGTAAATACGCTCCCACCTGTGCTTGGCAAATTTAGATTTTGATTATGGGAGTTACTTAGCCATGTTAAAAATGTCCCAAAAATGGTGCAAGGGCATTCAAAAAAACGCTTTCATGTGTCTTAAGGACATTTTCAGTCATTTCCAACTGAATGTAGGTATACAATTGATTTATGTTGTGTTTAAAAACGATTTTTTGAAATCAATTACATTTCTGGATATGTACTGCTAGAGCTTCATAGGTTGTTTGGGCCATATTTATAAGGCATTTGAGTGTCTATGATGTTATTTTTCCCTTTTTAAATGGAAAGCGTTCTTCATGGGGCAAGTTTCTTGTAAATACGCTCCCACCTGTGCTTGGCAAATTTAGATTTTGATTATGGGAGTTACATAGCCATGTTAAAAATGTCCCAAAAATGGTGCAAGGGCATTCAAAAAAACGCTTTCATGTGTCTTAAGGACATTTTCAGTCATTTCCTCTTGAATGTAGGTATACAATTGATTTATATGTTGTGTTCAAAAACGTTTTTTGAAATCAATTACATTTCTGGATATGTACTGCTAGAGCTTTATAGGTTGTGTGGAGCATATTTAAAAGGCATTTGAGTGTCTATGATGTTATTTTTTCCATTTTAATTGAAGAGCTTTCCCCATGGGGCAACTTTCTTGTAAATACGCTCCCACCTGTGCTTGGCAAATTTTGTTTTTGATTATGGGAGTTACATAGCCATGTTAAAAATGACCCAAAGATGGTGCAAGGGCAATCAAAAAAAACACTTTTATGTGTCTCAAGGACATTTTCAGTCATTTCATCTTGAATGTAGGTATACAATTGATTTATATGTTGTGTTCAAAAACTTTTTTTGAAATCAATTACATTTCTGGATATGTACTGCTAGAGCTTCATAGGTTGTTTGGAGCATATTTAAAAGGCATTTGAGTGTCTATGATGTTATTTTTCCCATTTAAATTGAAGAGCTTTCTGCATGGGGCAAGTTTCTTGTAAATATGCTCCCACTGTGCTTGGCAAATTTAGATTTTGATTATGGGAGTTACATAGCCATGTTAAAAATGACCCAAAAATGGTGCAAGGGCAATCAAAAAAACGCTTTCATGTGTATTAAGGACATTTTAAGTCAATGAGTAAACAAAGGTGATGTAATTCTGAAATGAGGAAAAGAAACTCCACATTTTTCAATTACATCACTAGTGTTTCCTAAGTTTATGAATGACATTGTGCAGATGAAGTTTAGGTCTGACCACAGATTCAAAAGAGGTCTGCCCTTTGTTCAAGAGTGAAGTGGACATGACTTACTTGATTGGTAGGCCTTCACATGTATTATCTCCTTTGTTTTCTTCAACAAGCGAAAATCTCATCTGCAACCGTGTGTTGGCCTCACCTCAAACAAACAAAACAGGTGATGGACCGAATGTGGATCAATGTCACACATTCACCCCAGTCCAAAGATCTGGGCCCAAACAAACCTCTAGATAGGCCACACCTTATCGTCATCCTGAATCAATCATTTAAAATGTTAGGGAGAGATTTATGATAGATGTATGCCTGTTTTGTACCACTGTGCGTCACTTTTGTGACGCAGTGGTGGTGCAAAAGATTTGCTATGTTAAATAATAAGTAGGGTGTTAAGTTTTTGATGACTGTTATTGATTTACTGTTTGGTAATAGTGGTTAATACCATTTTTTATTATATTTTTCCACAGATTCAACTGCAGATCATTTCAAAATTTGAAAAATGCCAACTAAGAATCGAATTAGAAAGGCTAGAAAACGTCAAAGACAGCAGGATCATCTATTATTGCAGCAGTCCTCTCCCAAAAAAACTTGTGAAATCACCAAGAAAGCTCCGGGTAAGAGCACGAAATCATTCATAAGAAATATTTGTAGTAAAAAAAGTATTTCAACAAAAAATGTTTCAGTCCAGAAAAAGAGAAGCAATTTAAATGGAAAGGAAAGACCAATCAAAAATGTTACTGCTAGAGCAAGAGTGGAAAGGGGCGACCAACTCGGTCCCCCCGAACGTATGGCAGAGTGCCTCGATCCCCCCGGGAAGCCATTTTTGGGCGGGAGGCGCGTCTCGGCTGGTATGCCCGAAGCGGCGTAGCTGGGGCGCGCCCGTTCCCGCCCTAGAGTGGGCTGGCCTAGACACTGACGCAGCCAGCCACGCCCTCGGGGCCGGCAGGGGCGGGTATACGCCCGCCCTGAAGACGGATAAAAAGGGACGCAAGACCAGAAGACATCCTCTTGTTCTTGTGCTCTGAAGCTGCACCTCCTCGCTGCACGTGAGCTCGGGACAGAACGAAGAGCCAATTTTGAGCGTTTTTCTTTTTGTCTTCTAGATACTTCGTTTGAAAGATGCCCAAGAAAGGCGCGAAGAGAATGACGACTGACCAGATGGTTCGGGTCCTCATGAAGGAGATGTCCGAAATAAAGAAGCGGTTGGCGGAGCGAGACGGGGAGGAGGGATCGGGGCGTCCACCGGCTGGAGGGAAGCCAAAGAGGCCGAGAAGGGGGCCAGCCGGGGGAGACGTCCCGGTTCCCTGTTCCCCGCTCGAGGCGCCAGCCCCGGTACCGGCCCCGGTACCGAAGGAAGGGAATCCGATTCCCGTCGTAGTCACCCCGACATCCACTGAGGATATGCCTCCCGAGTTGGCGGCACAGTTAGCAGCGTGGTTGGGGGACAGTAGCGAGGGCGCCACGGCTGCCGAAGCGCAAGCACTGATGAAACAGTTGCGCGAGAAACGTGATACAGCCAAGGTACCCGCGCCGGCTGCGGTGATAGACAAGCCACGAGTGGCGGAAGCAGCGTTCGGTGCAGGTAAGCGGCCATTGCCGATCGCGAGGGATGAGTCAACACCCTCTCGTAGAGAAAAATTGGGGCAACATGTTCCTTTGGCAATAAAGGAGAAGATTTGGGCGGGGGAATATGTAAACATTTTCTCCTTGCTTGTTGATCATTATGAGGTTGAAACTGTTAAGAGTCAAAAGGATCTGATGCATCCAAGTGTTTGGCGCGCAAAAATGGCCGCCTTTAAAGTGAATGAGAATATTGGCAACTGGGGCAATGCATGGGGAATTTTTACGTCAATTTTGGGGGAACGTAGGCCTGAATTGCTCCCTGAGTTTCCAGTATATCAGTCACGAATTATGGGGTACTCGACATCGCACCAGGGTAACCAATGGTTCTGTTATGACAACCTTTTCAGGAAAGCGATGGAGCATAACAAAAGTTTAACCTGGGACTGTTATGATTCTTTGACATGGGATAAAATGAAAGAGTCAGGGATGTTGAAAATGCCGTTGGTGGGGAGTACGGTTGGCGAGTCCTCCCGCCAATATGGGGGGACGCCCTTTCGGTCGGGTACGGGTACCGACGATTATCCGAGACCCGCCGGCAATGCAGGGAAGAAGGGTTTCTGTTTCAATTTCAACAAAGGTAAATGTACTAGGCCCCCGGGATCGTGTAAGTTCAAGCACGAATGTAGTGGTTGCGGGGCGCCCCATCCTGAGTCCTCGTGCAGAGCCAGAACGGGTGAGAATGGGGGTAGAGGAGGCGCCAAACAGGTCTAATGTAGTCCGAGGGGCGCCTTTACCAACCCCGATTGATACCTTGGCGATGATTCCCTGGCTCAGCGAATACCCAGATCGTACTTCTGCTGGGGTGCTGCGGAACGGTTTTTCATATGGTTTCCGCATCCCGGTGGGGGACTTTCAGGGTGTCGGGACGTGCAAAAATCAACTTTCCGTCTTGCAGCATACGACTGTAGTGCAGGATAAGATCCGGAAAGAGGTTATCCGAGGTCGGGTTGCCGGCCCGTTTAGTGTTCCCCCGGTACAGAATTTTGTCTGTTCTCCTTTAGGGGTGGTCCCCAAGAAGGACCCAGGTGAGTTTCGATTGATCCACAATTTATCAGCTCCTCATGGCCTTTCTGTGAACGATGCAATTGATCCAGAGGTATGTTCGGTGCGGTACGCATCATTCGATGAGGCCGTAGCCATTTTGAATCACCTGGGGCCCGGGACGCTGATGGCGAAATCAGATATCGAGTCAGCGTTCCGATTGCTCCCGGTACACCCGGACGACCAACGTCTTCTGGGATTCATGTTTCAAGGTTCGTATTACATGGATAGGTGTATGCCGATGGGGTGCTCTATATCTTGTGCATATTTCGAGAAATTCAGTAGTTTTCTACAATGGGTTTACACGAAGGAAACGGGTTTTCGAAATGTGATGCATTACCTTGATGACTTTCTGTTCCTTGGGGCCGCTGGGGATGACGAATGTGCCCGGGCCTTGACTGAATTTTGTGTATTAATGGATCGATTTGGCGTGCCATTGGCACCAGGTAAAACTGTGGGTCCCACGACTTGCCTCGAGTTTCTGGGGATCGAGTTGGACTCTAGTGAGGGTTGTTTTCGTTTACCAGCTGCCAAAGTGTCGAAATTCAGGGCAGCCCTGCAAATGTGTATAAATGCATCTAAAGTTACGCTGCATCAATTGCAGCAATTGGTGGGGAAGTTGAATTTTGCCCTGAGGGTGATCCCAATGGCCCGCCCCTTTTCCCGTTCAATTGCCCAGGCGATGGTTGGCCTAAAGGAGGGTCATCATCGCACGAGACTATCGGCTGAGGTCCGCCAAGACATGCGTATTTGGTTAGCATTTTTGGTGGATTTCAATGGTCGAGTCGTCTGGAACAAACCAGCCTTGTCCTCGGAAGAGCTTGGTCTATGGACGGATTCAGCGGGAAGCATGGGCTTTGGCGCCATCTTCGGCACAAAATGGTCGGCACAAAGGTGGCCAACATGGTGGCATGAAGAGGGGCTGACGAGTAATATTGCTTTCCTTGAACTGTTTCCCATTTTGGTGGCCCTCAGAACCTGGCCCGATGGATTCAAAAATCACTCTGTCATATTTTGGTCTGACAATATGACCGTTGTAGAATGCATCAATAGTCAGGCAGCACGTTGTAAAATGATTTTGAGGCTGCTTAAAGAAATTGTCTTACTGTGTATGCAACTGAACGTGGTATTCAGAGCGAAACATGTCCCAGGGGTGATGAATCAGGCGGCTGATGCACTGTCTCGTTTTCAAATGCAGGCTTTCTCGGGTTTCCTTCCCTCAGCGGACCCAGAGCCGGCACCCTTTCCCGAAGCTCTCTGGTCTCTCGGTGCCCCGAACTTCGTTACCTCGTGGGAGAGAGTCTAGCACCAAGGACGAGGAAGGCATACGAAGGGGCGTTTCCGGCCTATTTAGCCTTTTTGGGGACTGAGAGAGGGGGGCTTTGGGGGCATGAGGATTGGGTAGTACATTATCTGATGTCCTTGCGTAGGGCTGGGAAGTCGGTGGCTACAGCCCAGAGGCATCGTGCTGCCATTTCCTTTGTTGCCAGGGCTCATAATATCCAGGACCCGACAGCGTCTTTTGTGGTACAGAAAGCGCTGCGTGGGTGGCAACGCCTTGAGGGTCGCAGAGTAGATGAGAGGCGCCCGATAGGTCTGGATAGGTTGTCCCAGTTGCTGGCCACACTCCCCGCCACATGCTCGTCTCAGTTCGAGGCCTGTTTGTTCCGAGCTGCTTTTACGCTTGCATTTCACGGGGCGATGAGGATAAGTGAGCTGGTGGCAAGGAACAAACAGGATGTGGTGGGGGGTTTGTGCCGGGAACACGTTCAGATCTGGGGTGAGATGATGACTGTATCCTTTGTCAAGTCCAAAACCGATCAAGATGGGATAGGGGACTGCATAGTCATTCGCAGGATTCCAGGGTCCTCCATGTGTCCGGTAAAGTGTTTAGAAGACTACCTAGCACGAAGGGTGGCATCATGGGGAGGGACATTGTTGAGACACGCGGACGCCACCCCACTGACGAAATTTCAGTTTCAGCGGGTGCTTGCGATGTCAATTACCGCAGCGGGCTTGGACCCGGGCGAGTTTGGGACCCATTCCTTTCGGATAGGGGCTGCCACTGAAGCTACAGCCAGGGGTCTTAATGTGGAACAAGTGAAACGAGTGGGGCGCTGGTCCTCCAATTGTTATAAGAGGTATGTGCGGTTGCACATGTTGTGAAGCTATAATAATGTACTCACGCTTCTTGTCTTTTGTTTGGTTTTCAGTTACGCAAGCCTTCGAGGCGGGGCGGACTATGCAGTCGACCCAACACCAGGCCAGCGGTCAGACATCACCGGCTGTGAGGAAAGAGGTGTGGGTCGTGGGCCACTCATACGTGAGGCGTGCCGCAGACGTATTCAAAGCAGGTGACATGATTCACGTAGCTGGGGAATACGGGTACAGGGTGTCCTTCTACGGAAGGGGCGGTCTCTGTATTGACCAGTTTCAGGCATTCTTTGAGGGTTTGTTAGGGCGGACGAGGTCACCGCCGTCTATAGTCATAGTACATTTAGGGGGCAATGATTTGGTCACCACCGGTAGACGACTTCTCCTAGAGGCAATGCTTTCCACTGTAAGTTGGTTGGCGAGGAAAGTTCCGGGGTGCATAATTGCGTGGTCTCATATGATCCCACGAAAAGTGTGGCGGGGGGCTGTTTCGATTCCTGCTTTGAACCATTCTGTTAGAAAACTCAATAACAAAGTGAGTAGGTTGTTCCGTTCCAAGACATTGCATTCTATCTCGCATGGTTGTATTAATGATGACAGTATGTATTTGGGGGATGGTGTGCATTTGTCTCGGGTGGGAAATGAGTTATTCATAGGAGACTTCTTAGCATGGTTAAAAAGAACGTTGAAACATGACCTTTAGGTAGGAGTTTTGTGGGGGGTCCGGATAGCCGGTCAACTATCCGGCCTGTGGCGGTAAGGTCATGATCGGTGAGCACTAATTAGTAGATCCCTATGAGTGGGCGTCACCCAACACGGATGGGAGCGCTCGGGAGAGGTGGCCATTGGCCCCTCAATGGGGAGGCGGTCCCTTCTAAGGATGGGTCGCCGGAAGTAAAGGAAAAGGCGGTCAAGGCCCCTTCCTTTGTAGGAGGGGTTACAGCCCCCTCCTGGGGAATTTCCCGGGGCCAGTGACATCTGCGACGGCAGATGCGGTAAGTTGTGTGGGGTTGGGATAAGGTCTACGATACCTTCTAGATACCTCACACGAGTATTCGAACGACCTTTAACTGGCGTCGAGTCTTTAGGTGCCCCCGTCAAGTCAAGGGAAATTGGTAGTAGTTGCACTTGAGGTACGCCTCCGTGCTGTCGCCCCTCCCAAGTGGGAGGGGTAAGTCTGGTTAGGGATCTTGACACCGGTTATGACCTTGCCGTTGGCCCTTAAACGTTAGGATGTACAATTTCAATATGTCAAGAAAATGTTTTGTAAGATGCTAGTTCGGCTAGGAGAACCTCTGTATTAGAGAATCTGTTAAGGTTAGCCAAACATCGCAACGTGGTAATGAAATTGTACATAACATGAAACGTTTAATGTTTAATTTTGTTTTAATAAATACGGCCGGGATGGTCACTCCATCCCACTTCCAAAAACTTCAAGAACTGTTTCCGGTTTCCCTCCTTTTGGGGATTGTGTTGAGAGGGGGTGGCGGGTATCTCGGCCATATGGAAAGGGGCGACCAACTCGGTCCCCCCGAACGTATGGCAGAGTGCCTCGATCCCCCCGGGAAGCCATTTTTGGGCGGGAGGCGCGTCTCGGCTGGTATGCCCGAAGCGGCGTAGCTGGGGCGCGCCCGTTCCCGCCCTAGAGTGGGCTGGCCTAGACACTGACGCAGCCAGCCACGCCCTCGGGGCCGGCAGGGGCGGGTATACGCCCGCCCTGAAGACGGATAAAAAGGGACGCAAGACCAGAAGACATCCTCTTGTTCTTGTGCTCTGAAGCTGCACCTCCTCGCTGCACGTGAGCTCGGGACAGAACGAAGAGCCAATTTTGACCCACCCACCAGCCCCTGAAGACAGCCAGTTGTTTGTAATAAAGTTGATTAATTTTGCTTCTGTTTCGTTTACAGGTTGTGGAGTCATGTTGATGTTGAGTATAATAAAGAGTGGTCGGTTTGAGTACGTTTTGCCATTAAAGAGATTCAGATATAGTGTTGAATTTTAAGCATGCTCTTTCGGTCATAGTGGCCAATGTATTCTTAGGTTTAGTTAGCACTGTCGTATTTATTTTGGTAGGCGGTAAGGTCATGATCGGTGAGCACTAATTAGTAGATCCCTATGAGTGGGCGTCACCCAACACGGATGGGAGCGCTCGGGAGAGGTGGCCATTGGCCCCTCAATGGGGAGGCGGTCCCTTTTAAGGATGGGTCGCCGGAAGTAAAGGAAAAGGCGGTCAAGGCCCCTTCCTTTGTAGGAGGGGTTACAGCCCCCTCCTGGGGAATTTCCCAGGGCCAGTGACATCTGCGACGGCAGATGCGGTAAGTTGTGTGGGGTTGGGATAAGGTCTACGATACCTTCTAGATACCTCACACGAGTATTCGAACGACCTTTAACTGGCGTCGAGTCTTTAGGTGCCCCCGTCAAGTCAAGGGAAATTGGTAGTAGTTGCACTTGAGGTACGCCTCCGTGCTGTCGCCCCTCCCAAGTGGGAGGGGTAAGTCTGGTTAGGGATCTTGACACCGGTTATGACCTTGCCGTTGGCCCTTAAACGTTAGGATGTACAATTTCAATATGTCAAGAAAATGTTTTGTAAGATGCTAGTTCGGCTAGGAGAACCTCTGTATTAGAGAATCTGTTAAGGTTAGCCAAACATCGCAACGTGGTAATGAAATTGTACATAACATGAAACGTTTAATGTTTTAATTTTGTTTTAATAAATACGGCCGGGATGGTCACTCCATCCCACTTCCAAAAACTTCAAGAACTGTTTCCGGTTTCCCTCCTTTTGGGGATTGTGTTGAGAGGGGGTGGCGGGTATCTCGGCCATAATAACTCTGTGCATGATAGTAGAAGGAAACAACAGTTTAGGGACATTCGAAAACGAATGTTCCGCAACAGGATAATAGTTAATTTATTAACAAACATTAAGAAAGGCCAACAGAAAGTGGCATTTTATAAGAAAAAGAAAAATGTAGAGAAAATTATTGATCATGCTTTCGAAATTAAGCGAAAGTTGTTTATTTTGGTAATCAATAGAATTAGGACACTAAACAAGGTAATTTCTGATTTCAAATCAAATAGTAGATGGAAGAGAGTAGTTAATCGTAGTAACTTTTGTGAAGTTTTTTCCGGAGAATGGATGCATAGTTCAATATGTGAGGCATTTTTTAATGAGGAGAGTTATTTTCAGGATAATGATTTGGTGTTTGCAGTTGACACCAGTGGTCGAGCTTATGAAGTGAAGGATGGTTGTCCAGTTGAAAAAGAAAAACTTGTGACAACAGAGATAGAAGAGGTGTTAGGTAATGAGGTTTTAGAAAGACGTCCTAAAGGTCCTGTGTACATTTGGAAGTGTAGTTCTATTTGCAGTGTGCGACAGGATTCCATCAATTTGCTTTGTGATTTTGTACGGACATTTAATAAGAAAAGTTTGAAGCAGAAAATGAAGTTGTTGCAAGAATTAGATCCTTGCAGAGTGAGACAAATGACAGGTTTGCGTGGTCATTCACTGGCTTGTCTTTCCAGGAGAGTATGCCAGAGTGTTTTTCATCATTTCAGGATGCTAGCAGTGCATCATAATAAAGTGAGGAAATTAGTGAGAATGTTGTATCATGCTAAGAGTCCAGCAATTATGCTTAAACAATTATGTGCTGCTCTTTTGCATGGTTCTGAAATAGATGTCAAGAATATTTGTGAAGAAATTGAGTTTTGTTACTTTGGAAGTAAAGATGAGAATGTTCAAATTGACCCAGAAGTAGAGGGTAATGTTGAAGATAATGTACAGGTTTCCAGTACAGATAAATTTCAGAAGGAAATTGCCACGTTTCAGGTGAAATCAAGTGAGAGGCCTAATTTCACTTGTGTGTGTTGTCGACGCACTTATTACAAGAATCAGACTAAGTTAGTGGATTTATATTTAAAATGTGAAAGGGAAAATAATAGTGAATGGAAGGATTTCGCCACATACTTGATGGTAGAAAATTATTTTGATTTGGGATCGGATCAACGTGTGTGTACTTATTGTTGTAACAAATTAAACCAAACCAGATGCCTGCTAGGGCGGTTCATAATAATCTGGAATTGGTTGAGATTCCTTCTGAATTGAAGGATTTAAATACTTATGAATCTATTTTGATTCAAAGTATCCATCCCTTTCAGGCTATTGTAAGAATGGAGCCAAAGACAGGGAAGTTGCCTCCATCAGATTTACAGAGAGGATTAAAGGGAAGAGTTGTTTATTTGCCTCTAGATTTGAACAAAAACATTAACACAATTGGAGTAGAAAAAGTGGAAGAGGAACCTCTGGTTATCTTGGTTAATGGGGTTCCGACAAAGAATAAGAAAATATGGCAAGATTTAGTGGATGATAGGAAAGTCAAAAAGGCAACATTGTATTTGAAGAAAAATAATAAGTACTATAAGAATGTATATGTTGCAGAAGAGGAAGTAAGTGATGAAGAGGATAGCGATTTGTGTGCTGGCCAAATTGAGAAAGTAGAGGCCTCTAAAAGTGAAGAAATATATGAACATTATAGTGTTCATCCTTTGCATTCCAAGGAAGTCATGGGGAATGCTATTGAGTTGTTTCAAATGAAACAAGCCAAAGGGAGTCCCATTAGTGTTTGGGAGGAAAGTTTGGAAGCTCGGTGTTTCCCACAGCTATTTCCAACAGGTCAAGGAGGAAGATATGATGAGCGACCTCATCAAATTCCTGCGTCTGAATACCGGACTTTACGATTGTATGCAGAAGATCCTAGGTTTCGTCAATGCATTCCCTATTTGTTTCATCTCCTGTTTGAAAGCGATCTGTCTGGACTGTCATATGCAGTGAACCACATCTTAAAAAGTGGTATACAGATGCGAAACATCTCGGCAAGTGACTTTATGCATAAAGTCAATGTCCAAGACAGTATTTTGGATTCTCACCTAATTATTCTCATGGCGTGTCAGCGTGGTACTAATGAGTACTGGTACCGTCGTCATGGTGATTTAAAATGTATGCTGAGGAACTTAGGAACTCCAACATGGTTCCTCACTCTGAGCTGTGCCGAGTATGGCTGGGAAGACTTACTTGAATTTCTATGAGAGGCAAATGGAAATATTGAAAACATTGAATTCAAGACAGCTGGAGAACGGTGTTCTTTGGATCCAGTGAATGTATGCAGGTACTTCAATCATAGATTTGAAGCTATGATGTCTTTCATCACAAATAAGAAGAATCCACCTCTTGGAGAGGTGTTGGATTTCTTCTGGAGAAAGGAGTACCAAGCAAGAGGTGCTCCTCATATACATATGTTGCTGTGGATCAAGGATGCACCTAAATTTGGAACAGATCCGGATGACTTAGTGATGAATTTCATAGAACAGTATTCTACGTGTGCTGTTCCAAACGCAATGGAGAAGAAAAGCCTAAGAGAACAAGTTCTACGTTTCCAAAGCCATCGTTGTGGAAAGTACTGTCGTCGTAAATTCAGAAACAAGGACAAGTTCTACACCAAATGTCGATTCAACTTTCCACGACCGGTGATTTCTAAAGGAAGAGTGAACAGTTTGATGTCTTCTCTGCGACATAATGTGACAAGGAAATCACCCAAAAATACATACAATTTGAAAAGGAACGAAGAGTCCAAGTACATCAACAACTACAACCCAGTGATTTTGTCCATGTGGAATGCTAACATGGATATACAGTTTGTGGCTGACAACTGTATGGCTGTGGCTCGGTATGTGACATCTTACATCACCAAAAAAGAAAAGACAGAATTGAAGGATATGTGGGAGGATATTTCTCATGAAAAAAGCCTCAGCAAGAAGTTGTACAGTTTCAGTTTGAAGATGTTGTCGCATCGAGAAATCGGAGCTTACGAATGTTCTGACCTGTTGTCTTCAGCAAGTCTCTATGCCAAATCTAGGAGTATCTTTTGGGCGAGTCTTGGTCTTGCTGCAACGCGAAATCGAGTTCTAAAACCTGTCCGGGAAATTGAGTATTTGGCGGAAAAGGAGCCAAACAGTACCGACATTTTGAAGACCAACATGTTGGATACATATTATCCAAATCAAAGCAGTCACCTTGAGAATGTTTGTCTCTATGATGTTCTACAAAATTACATATTCAAGAGGAACATCAAAGAAGATATTGAGAAAGGAGTGTATGCTGTAATTGGAAGTGAGGGATGTCTGGTCAAGCAAAGAAAATGCCAATTAGTAAACCATCGAAAATTGAGTGGCGAATCTCCAGAAAAAAAGGAGTTTTTCTATTTAGCACTTTTGCAACTGTTCAAGCCTTGGCGTACAGAAGAGGAACTGCTTGGAGATTTCCTCTGTTACAAAGACTCTTTCACTGCCGCAAAGGAGACCAGAGAATGTCCTGCTTTTCCCAAATATCAAGAAATGTTGACTTTGGAAATTGAGCAGGAAGCAACGATTGCAGCCGAGATTGCCAGAGACAGTTCGCAGGACAGTCAGAGTTCTGTTTCATTGAGTCAGGATCCACTAGGAGGACCTATTATCGAAAATGAAGCTGCCACTGCTATGAATGAAGTGGAAAGAGCCATGGCACATGCTCAGCAGGATGCGGTTAACTTAGAAGACTTGGAAAAACAACTCAACGTTGAGCAGAGGAAAATATATGACGAAGTTACCAAGCAAATTGATCATGGATTAAGTCATGAGAAGAAAGAGTGCTCATGTACGTCGTTGAAGCCTGTCCGACTGTACGTGAGTGGAGAAGCGGGAACTGGAAAAAGTTTCCTTATTAAAGCAATTTCTTGTTATTTGCAGGAAAGGACTGAGTCATCGCTGTCTTGTGCTGTTACCGCTCCTACTGGACTGGCAGCACATAACATTAAAGGTATTACTTTGCATCGTCTACTGATGCTGCCAGTGGAGCATGACAACAAATTACAATACCACAAGTTATCTGGGGATGCTTGTTGTGAAGTTTCAAGAGTCTTGAGGAAAATGAAACTTCTTATCATTGACGAAGTAAGCATGGTTTCCAATGTCATGCTTGCCTTTGTGCATTTGAGAATGCAAGAAGTTCTTAAAACTGAGTATGATGTGTTATTTGGTGGCAAACACATCATTGTTTTCGGAGATCTTCTGCAGCTGACACCAGTAAAAGGAAACCTGTGTTCAAAGTGTGTTTAGGAAGTGCCTAGGGAGCATTGGCAACATCAATATATGGTTAAACTTCAATTATGCTGAACTGCATGAAAATATGCGTCAGGCAAAGGATGAAGATTACAAGAATATTCTACAAGATATTAGAATTGGAAAAGTGACCGAGCATGGGAAAGAAGCTTTAAATGCACGATTACTGTCAAATTTATATCCTGAACAAGACGTTGTGCCTGAGAATATTTTTCAGAAAATTACTGAGAAGAAATCCGGAATATGTTTGATGCCAACTCTTGCAGAATGTGCCATCTTCAACAACAAAATGTTGAATTTAGAAAAGCAAGAGATTGTGAAACTTGAAGCTATTGACAGAATAGAGCATATGGGATCAACAATTATTTTGTCTGAGAATTTGAAATCAAAATTGGATTCATTAGAGAAGACTATATCTAAAACAGCGGGTTTTGAAAAGACTTTGAATGTGTGTTTAAATTGCCGAATCATTTTGAGAAGGAATTTACATGTTGAAAGAGGTCTGGTAAATGGATCAATGGGTAATGTTGTTGATTTTGAGAAATACAGAAGTAGAGATGGTATTGAATTTGTAAAAATTAAATTTGATGGCATTGAGGAAGTACAGCTAATTGGTTGTTGTTCTGCTAGGTTTTTGCTTGTTAAAGACTTATATGTTCGCCGTAAACAGTTTCCTGTTTGCTTGGCATATGCGGTGACAATCCATTAATCGCAAGGTTTAAGTGTAGATAGTGCATTGGTGAATATTGGCAGTTCTGTGTTCAAAGAGGGTATGGCATATGTGGCATTGTCACAAGTTAGAACTTTATCGGGATTGTACTTGATTGATTGTGATGTCACAAACATTTGTGCGGATCTAGATTGTGTTAAGGAATACAATAGGTTAAGAAGAGAGTATGCGCCACATTTGCCTCAATATCCTTTGTTTTTAGAAACGTGTGGTAGGCCGTAAATGAAGAAATATCAGTAATAGTAGGGAGGTTGTAGCACAAAGCCCAAAAGTCGATGAACCGAAAATTGTAAGCAGAAAGAAAACGGATTCTGTTGAAGATGTTGTCGGTTTTCAATTTGAAAACAGTTCTGGTGTCAACTGCTATGCAAATGTAGTGGTTAATGTTCTCTTTTCACTAGAGACTTTAAAAGAACAGATTGTGTTCAATTCGGAACAAAGTTTATGCTGTTTGTTGAATTCTGTGTTAGAGAAATGTAGCACTGATCGAACAAAAGTAGAAAGTGTGTCTGAAGTTCGTTATCTGTTAGATGAATGTTCAGGTCAAACAGACTTGTCTGAAAATAATCAGCAGGATTGTCAGGAGTTTTTAATGTATATGCTTGATGTATTGCAAGATGAGGGTGTAGATGTAGATCACCTGTTTGGGCTTTCTTATTAATGGCAGCATGACCGCGAGAACTGTACATTATCAAGTACTACTAGTGTAGACTCTGAAAGATTTATATATTTAACTTTGCCAGACAGTAAATCAGTCTCCTTTAATAAGCTAGTAAAAGCAGCTGATCACAACATGGAGTGTAGCCAATGTAAATCTGAAATGATGTCAACATTATTTATACGAAGATATGGCCAGTATGTCATTTTAATGATCCAACGATGTAGGCCTGATGGATCAAAATTGTCAACTTTAATAAAAAATGTTGTTGCTTCGCAGCTGTCAATATCAGGAAGGACTTTTGTAACTGTAGCAATTATCTATCACGATGGTCCTTCAACAACATCAGGACATTACACAGCTTATTTAAAGTCTAGAAACGGCTGGTCATTCTGCAACGATTCTGTTGTAACTTTCAAAAAAAATTGCCGTTTGACCTTAAAAATTCTTACCTGGTGTTTTTAAAACCAAAATTTTAAGGAAAGAATCTCGGGATTTGCTCTGAGGAATTGCAAAAGGTTCATGAAGTAGAGGGAATGTAAGTCTACAATGCTGTCTAGATTATTGGTCCAAAACTTTTAATTATAATGTCATTTTAAAAATCCAACTATATAAACCTGATGCAAGTAAGTCTGCTTCATAGTAAGCAGTATCAGTGTCATAGGAAAAGTAGAACATGAGTGAGCAAGAAGGGTAAGATATTAGTATTCCAGGATTGTGAAAGTAATCTTAAATGTTTTCTTTTTGAAAGTTGCGAAAATAGAAAATGACGGGATTTGATTACAAGAATTACAAGAGTTGTAAATCGCTGCAACATGATTTGGCCATGTGGAAACATGTGGTAGAATGTGAGAAGTCTTTTATTGTATGTAACATATTTTTCAAAACGATGGAGGTTTTCTTTCAGAAAGTGGCGGGCTGAAAATATTAATAGCACAACAGAGTGTTCGCTGTTCATAGGACATCCTTCGACGTTATGGAAAGTTAATTTTAAGGAGTTTTGAATTCAAATTTCTAAAGTTGTATGGGTTTTTTAAACACAATCATTTTGATTGTGTTTTTTTTTCCCCGCTGTTACATGATGAATACCTTCAAGTCACTGATTTAAGTGAAATTTGATACATTCTGAGAACAGCAAAAATAAACCATTTAACATGTATAATTAATGTTCTACTTTTTGTACTTATGATATACATTTAGAAATGTGAGGTAGACATGGAGAAACTGAGGCTTCTGTAAATATCAAAGTTAATGCATACACTGCTGCACTTCTGGGTACTGTTTTTTTATGGTGGACTACATCTGCACTATGAGATACCTAAGCAAAGGCAACACAGGTGATGTGATTGTGAAATGAGCAAAAGAAACTCCACGTTTTTCAATTACATTACTTGTGTTTTCTAAGTTTATGAATGACATTGTGCAGATGAAGTTTAGGTTTGTCTATGGACACAGAAGAGGTCTGGCCGTGTTTAAGAGTGAAGTGGACATGTTTTACTTCAATGGTAGGCCTTCACATGTATTATCTCCTCTGTATTCTTCAACAAGCATAAATTTGATATGCAACCCTGAGTAGGCCTCACCTTAAACAAACTTTTGGAGAGGCCTCACCTTATCGTCATCCTGAATCAATCATTTAATCTATCACATTTAACTTCTATTAGTTCTACTGCTTCATTTCTTTAATCCTTACTTTCCTGCGTTTGCTACTTCCCTCATTCCTTTCTATATTACTTAATTTTTTTACTCCTTCCACTATTTTTCTCAGTCCCTCTCTTCTCATACTTCTTCACTCTTGTTCACTCACTCTGTCTCTATTAATGTTACAGTTTCTGATTGATCTCCAAAAATTTTTTAAAACAAGAACAGTAAGTATAAGGGAAGGAAACAGACAGTTATGTTACAAGAAAGACAGCTATAGGAAGTAAACAAAAGATACTGTTACTCGCAATCCACTGCTGATGATGTCATTGACCATGTTAAGAATGATGTAATATGTGACATGATCAGCAGTGGATTGCGGGTAACAGTATCTTTTGTTTACTCCCTATAGCTGTCTTTCTTTTAACATAACTGTCTGTTTCCTTCCCTTATACTTACTGTTCTTTTTTTAAAAAATGTTTTTGATTCGCTCCCGGTTCGTGTACCGGAGTGCGAACCGGGAAGCGAACTAAAAGAAATAGAGGTTGGCAGAGTTCCAAAAATTCTACCAATTTTTTTATAATGGGGAGGTAGTTCTGAAAAGAACTTTTTTTTTGTTTTAGTTGTTTTAATTTTTTTTAATTATTTTTCAGAACATTTTTTATTTTTTTTGTATTTTCTGAACATTTTGATATTTTTTTGTTATTTTGGGGGGAGGGGGAAACAAAAACGATTCATTGAAAAGGGCTCAACAGGAGCAACAAAAAAAAGAAGAATTTATTGTTTGGGGCGTTTCGGGCAAACATGATTATCAATAGCTTTGATAATTAGAGTAATGCTACTTTCTCGGTAGCAAATGAGTTGATTACAGCGCACGCACACTTGCTTCACTTCCCCAAACTTCATTTGTATGTTTGGGATCATCTCCCTCGCCTCTGGTCCCGTCACTTCTTGAACAACCGACCTTCTGGCCATCGCAGGGGGATTTTGTTGCTCATCACGTAGCTGGGCAGCACTATAGTTGTTTGGATGCCACCTACTCATATGCCGATGCATAGTGTAGTTGCAGTAACTGTATTTTTTATCAGTCCCCTTGGACAGTCTATCATTGCATATACGGCAAAACACGTAGTGTACATTTACTTTTTTTTGGCCCTCAGGAAATTTGAAAAATTGCCAAATGTAGTTCTCCTTCCGATTATACCTCCTGGGCTCCTCTGGCAAAAACAGTGGCTCTTCCTGCTCTTCCTCCTCTTCCTGTTCTTCCTCTTCTTGTTGTATAATTACTTCAGCAGGTGGTCCTCTCTTCCTTGGATCTGGTGGAGCTGGTGGGTTAGAACCAGCTGAAGCTACTAATGAAGCCATATCTCAATGTTAATAAAGGGTCTTTCTCTCACCAAGATGAAAGTCAGAGTGAGGAAAGAAGGAGGAGTTTTCATCATTTGGGAAAAGCAAAAGTTCTAAACCAATGAAAAGTGTTAATTTTAGATCACATGACCTAGTATTACATCATTAGGAAACCAAAAGTGAAATGAACCAATGAAAAGTGTTATTACCGAGTCACATGACCTGCTGTGTTTACGTTTTGCGCTTTGCTCCGCTTTCCGGTCCGCTTCCGGGTCCGGTAACTTGGCGCGTCAAATGACGTATTACGCGACAACGCAAAACGTCATGCTAACTTAACAGTTACGCAAACGGAACGTTTACCGGTCCGCGGACCGAGTCGCGGCTCCAAATTGAGCTAACGGGAAGCTAACCGGTTCGCGGACTGGGAGCGAAACAAAAAAATAATTAAAAAAAATTGTATAAAAAACATGTAAAATATATTTTAAGATTTAAAGAAGAATACATTTTACAGCTACAGATATTAGCTTTTAAAAAACCAATGAAATTCACTGAAAAAACCATAGGTTATAGACCATGTATAGTTAGGAATTAGCATTTACAAAACCATGAAAATTCAATGAAAAAACCATGGATTATAGAATATATATAGTTAGGGATTAGCATTTACAAAACCTTATTTTACTCACACAAAACCAATGAAATTCCATATATAGTTAGTTGCACTAACTATATATCGCGCACCCGCAATCCACTGCTGATGATGTCACATATTACATCATTCATGACATGGTCAGTGACATCACTGATGACATCACTGATGACATCTCAAATGACATCACTGATGACATCACTGATGACATCTCATTTGACATTACTGATCACATCACTGATGATATCATTCATGTGATAATACGATGAACCTCTTCAGACTCTAATATAACCTTAGATACAATCAGTGTAAACAGACACTCACAGACTGTCACTCATCCATGGAGTTACTCACACACCTAGTCAGTCATGCAAAGAATCAATCACACCTCCATTTCCTCAACTATACAGTTATACAAACTTTACTTATTCAAACATATACTAACACATATTTACTCTCTTATACAATCCCTGATACAAGTTCACAATGATCCATACAGCCACTCACACTTTCACTGGCTCTTATGCACAGTTATTTATATATGTCAACTCTCACATGTACTGTGTTTTACATATGTACTTACTTTGACATGTAGCACTGAGATATCCATTCACTCACCAATACACTCATGCACACAGTCAACCGCCCATACAGCTGTTTCCACATGCACTTTTGAAACCATCATACACCTCCCAGCCACCCACACACACACTCAGTCTCCCATACAAATACTTGGGCAACCAATCAATAACCCATATAGTTACTCATATAGCTACTTATCAACACATGCAACAGTTTACAGAACAACAGACATAATGATGCACAAATTAAGACAGTTTAGTCACTAACCCATGCACTCAGTGAGACACATTTAATCACTCACTCATACAGTCAGTCATGCACCTACTAAATCCTTCATCCAGACACTTATACATCCACTCATTCTTCAATATGTAAGACATATTTTAACTTTACAGAAACATACAGTCACTGGATGTTGTCATCAGTGATGTCATCAGTGATGTCATTTGAGATGTCATCAGTGATGTCATCAGTGATGTCACTGACCATGTCATGAATGATGTAATATGTGACATCATCAGCAGTGGATTGCGGGTGTGCGATATATAGTTAGTGCAACTAACTATATATGGAATTTCATTGGTTTTGTGTGAGTAAAATAAGGTTTTGTAAATGCTAATCCCTAACTATATATGTTCTATAATCCATGTTTTTTTCATTGAATTTTCATGGTTTTGTAAATGCTAATTCCTAACTATATATGGTCTATAACCTATGGTTTTTTCAGTGAATATATATATATATTCACAGAAAAAAACATAGGTTTTACACACGTTATAGTTAGGAAGTAGCATTTAAAAAACCTATGAAATTCACTGAAAAAACCATAGGTTTGACACATGTTATAGTTAGCTGGAAATTTTACTGACATAAAACCAATGAAATTCCACGTTATAGTTAGTTGGACTCACTATAACTTGCGCGTGCAATGCACTGCTGATGACGTCACATATTACATCACTCATGACATGGTCAGTGACATCACTGATGACACCATCCTTGTGACATAGTGACAGACCTCCTTTCACTGTAATGTAATCCTTGAAACACATATTCAAAAATAGAAACTGAAATTTAAAAAAAAATGCAGATACCCATATCAGTTACAACAAGTAATTCAGTAATTCCACCATCTATATACACATCCACTCATACATATACTCACTCATCATATGAAATGATACACCTATACATCCTGTTACACACCGACAATCATCGAAAAGTTACTCACAGACATACTCACACGTGCAAATAAACTATTGAACATCCATTTTATTGAATATAGAGTCATACACACACTTCCACCTTACTTCTATTGAAAATTACACATATTTATTCTCTTAAACAATCACTTATAGAAACACATACTTATTTAAACAGGAACTCTTTCAATCTCTTACTCTCACATATACTCACTTATATACATCAATATTCACATATACTAGATTAAAACATATGTCGTTACTGATAAAGACACTAGTGAGACAGTCATTCACTCACTAACAAACACATATACACACTCATCCACCCATACAGTCCTGCACATATGCTGTCTTCAAAACACATACAAACAGAGAGTCAGTCACTCATGCATCTATGTGCTAAGTAATACCCCCACCAAACCATATAGACACTCATACTGATACTAAGAGAAACATCTAATAACCCATATACATACGCATGTAGCTACTTACCAACACATGTAGCCACTTATACACAAAGTGAAACACTAATATATATATTTAAATATTTAAACATTACTCACTAATATTTATTTTTCAGAAAGACACATATTCACTGGATGGTGTCATCAGTGATGTCATGAGTGATGTCACTGACCATGTCATGAGTGATGTAATATGTGACGTCATCAGCAGTGCATTGCACGCGCAAGTTATAGTGAGTCCAACTAACTATAACGTGGAATTTCATTGGTTTTATGTCAGTAAAATTTCCAGCTAACTATAACATGTGTCAAACCTATGGTTTTTTCAGTGAATTTCATAGGTTTTTTAAATGCTACTTCCTAACTATAACGTGTGTAAAACCTATGGTTTTTTCTGTGAATTTCATTGGTTTTTAAAATGCTAATTCAGAAAAATGTTGTGTATGCAACCTATACTTTTGGCAATAAAGTTCTGGCAATATTTTTTTCGAAAACAAGCCGTTTTCTTCACTGTTCAAGTTCCATAGAGACTCCTTGTAAAGCAATACAGAATTCGAAAGTCTGTACCTTGCCTTTTTTTAAACACATTAAAATTTGTCTGTAAATAAAAATAGCCTTACTAAACTTTCGTGCGCGACCCGGTGTGCGCACTCTCGGCAACAGTTGTCAATAAAATAGATATCGCATTTCCAGGCTTTCGTGCGCGACCGAGTGCGCGCACAGGCCTATATATTTCGTAAAAACGTTGCGATTTGAACTTATTGAAATTCTTCATACACCCCTCAAAGAACTTATAGTACGTCAAAGAGACTGTACCTAGACTTCTTTTTTATTCTTATGAAACTTTTCAGTAAATGGAGCCGAATGTCTTTTTAAACTTTCGTGCGTTACCGGATGTACACACCTTGGTATTTATTTTAGAAATATAAAACGTTTCATACTTTAACAATTGTGCGCTTAAATCCAGCTCAGAAGATATACAAAATCATGATGGTAGTTGGTTCAACCCGGACCGTTTATTAGAGGTAGATCGTCCGACTCCACCGGAAGACACCCCTAATAAAAAGGACATATATATAAAATGCGGACTAGCCGCTGTATCGTGCTAGCAAACTATAACATATAAATCGTTAGAAAAAACAAAAGGAATCGAGCAAAATCAGTAGGCCACTGATGAGATCTTTTTTTGACCTCGCTAAAATAGAAAAATTAGGAACAACCCCTCATGAGAAATATGAAACTAGTGAGAGAAACCGAGCTCGACGCCATGATGGCTGCAAGACAGCTCGGCTCCGCCGTCCACCCCACCCAAAATAACGACAAATATTATAAAGATACACAACACACCAGCAAAGTAACAGGGTAAAACGTTTTATTAAATAACTATTTACATGGCAGCCTACTGCAACATGAACACAACACTTTCAATTGGTTCTTAATAGTTTCAATTCTGGAATTTACACGCAGCACTCCACCCACTTCCCTCACTATCTTTTCTACTCTCAAGAGACAACAACGTCCTACATCTTTTGGAAGACTTTGGTGAAATGGCTACCGTATCTCATTCATCTTCCGAATCTGACCAAAATGATCGACTACCTTTAATAAGAAAAAATAAATCTTTCATCTGGCAATTTTTCACTTATCCTGAAGATCAAAAGAAAGTGAATGCACCAAAAGTAACCTGCACGATATGTGACTTGGTTCTCTTAAGAAGAAATCCAGCAAAAAAATATTTCTTTTCCATACATACCATGGTGCGGCATGTCAAACAAGTGCACCCTCTGCAATTTGCAGAGGCAACGACAAGAGCCCTGGCCACGCTATTACCATTAGAGGTGGCCAGCACATCTTCTGATCGACGACCTGTATCTCCATGCAGTGCAGAGATGGACTTCAGATATTTAACTATATATGGTCTATAACCTATGGTTTATTCAGTGTTTTTCTTTGTTTTTTAATTGCAAATATCAAAAGCTTTTTTGTGGAAAATGACTACAATTAGGTATACATAAGCGGTGTTCATTTATGTTCACCACAGCCATTGTTAAAAGTAAAGTGAAAGTCGCGAAACAGTGGCCACGCCATCTAGTCCCTTTTAGGCCCCATCATGCACGTAAGTAACAGCCATTTTCTGTGTCATGGCCTCTCTGCCCACTGCCAATAGCCTATGATTGTTCAAAATTGGTTCTCTTTGGGTCATTCTCTGTTCACAAATAAGCATAAAGTCGCAATACTCTATTTAGTTTTTGCAGATAGTGAAGGATAGGTAGTGCACACTTTTGTCCCCTTTGTAACCCGTCATGCCTATCTCTGCCCCGTTTGTTGCTAGTTGGTTCAACCCGGACCGTTTATTAGAGGTAGACCATCCGACTCCACCGGAGGACCCCCCTAATAAAAAGGACATATATATAAAATGCGGACTATCCGCTGTATCGTGCTAGCAAACTATAACATATAAATCGTTAGAAAAAACATGAATCTAGAGAGAGGAACCGAGCTCGACGCCATGATGGCTGCAAGACAGCTCGGCTCCGCCACCCACCCGCCCAAAATAACGACAAACACTATGCAAATATTATAAATATATACAACACACCAGCAAAGTAACAGGATAAAACGTTGTATTAAATAACTATTTACATGGAACCTACTGCAACATGAAAACAACACTTCTAATTGCTTCTTAGTAGTTTCAATTCTGAAATTGAACACCCAGTACATCCAGAGGTCATGTCCGACAAGTTGTGTGGGGGGATACCTTGCTAATGCCGCCACCCCCACCACCTTCTGTAGGAAGGACTCTGGATATCCCTGCCTTGCACAAATGTCATAAGTTCTGGATGTTGAGAGCCATACTTCAGGGTCCGACAAGTTGTGTGGGGGGATGCCTTGCTAATGCCGCCACCCCCACCACCTTCTGTAGGAAGGACTCTGGATATACTTGGTCCCTGAGAGGCTTCGATGTCCCTGCCTTGCACAAATGTCATAAGTTCTGAATGTTGAGTGCCATACTTCAGGGTCCAAGAAACGCGGACTCGGAGGGGGCGCTTGGCTCCTGCCCCCTCCCCAAGTCTTGTTCCCCTGGTATGGCCTGAGATCGCCCACGACATAGGCGGCCGGCTCCCGGGGTCAGGCGGAACTTCTTGCCTTTTGATGCCTCTTCCATTCTGGACCTTGTCCCACAATCCGTTTGACCTGAAGACACGTCCTGCGGTGCCCTGGTCCAACCATCACATTTACACCGTCTCACCCGCCATCCGGCTGAATTGCACCCACTCTTCCGATACAGCGACAGGCGGCTGCCACGGAGCTCAGGAAATGGCGGTCGGCTCCACAGACTTGGGCCTGGCCTGCAAGGATGGCTCTGGGCAACCCTGGAACTCGGACGCTTGACTGCTAGGGCATGAGCCCCATTCCCAAAAGCGTCCCGTCAGCCTTGAAGATTCTACAAGAGTCACCGAGGCCCCCGACTCCTGCAGACTTCCGGTGGGGAGCGACTGCCATGATTGCTCGCGGAATGGCCACGACGTAGCCACGAGGTGCTCTCATGCTGACGCCAGCTTCAGTCTGAAACATCCAGAAACACTGTAGACTACCAATTCGATCAGTTCCGGTGGAGCCCCAACGACGTATCGCGTTCTTGCGTAATCCGTCATATGACGCGCCGCGTTAGCGCACCCGGAAGTGCTCCGGTGCGCGAGGCGCGAAGCGCAGCTTCCCGGAAGCAATGCGGAGCGCGTAACGTAAGCAATTACATTTCAGTTGGTTCTCCCTCACAATATTTTCAATGTCACATAAAACTCACCCATCACCCACTGCCATCTCTGGCTGTTTCCATGGTAACACCTCATTCTGCACCTGGCTGAAGGCACAGGTCAAAAGTTCATATCTCAACGTTCTACAGCAAAGTAACAACACTGTTTTCCCTCCAGAAATACCTGCCAATCCACAGCTCTGTTACATGTCTTTTTTTTTCACACCCAATAGTACTTTTCGTTTAACATAAACATTAACATGCAACGTACTGTTCAATCTCCACTTCTTACAATCAACCAATCATTTTTATTTTTTAAACCACACCCAGCCTCTTCCTTTTTCTTTATTTAGAATTTCAACTTCTAACTACCATTCCACTTCCAGAACCGATCGGAGGACGACTACAAATCCCTTGAAAATGAAGGTCTGGCTAATAGGACACAGTTATATTCACTGGAGTGAAAAAATGCAGTAAGCAGACGAATTTGCAACCTCAGCTTACCAAATGTACACATAACATGGATTTCCAAAAGAGGATTGAAATGTCACCAATTGATTCCATTGGTGAAAACTTTTATGCATCTCCCAGAACCAGACCTTATAATTGTGCACTGTGGTGGAAACGATCTAGGCACAATCACTGGGGTAGGTCTGGAAATGCTTCTAAAAGACACCTTTCGACAATTGATGACACTTTTTCCTCGATCTGCCTTGGTATATTCCAATATATGCCAAAGACAGAAATGGAATTGGTCCAATCACCATTGTGCACAATTTGAGAAAGCAAGGAGACATGTAAATAAATCTGTTTCTGCGTTCCTCAGAGATTATAGCATGGGTTCTATTTACCACAACAACTTGCGATACCACATGCAAGACGTTTATAGGAGAGACGGTGTTCATTTCACGAATGAGGGAAACAGAATCTTCCTCTGCAACATCAGGCTCTGCATCGGTACTTACTTATAAATGCAGAAAACACTCAATTAACACAATGGCTCTTTTCAGAGCCACCTTATATCTAAGCACTCAAACTTCTGATTTATCTCCATTTTCACACTCTTGTAAAAAGGTGTGCGCGACCGAGTGCGCGCACCACGCAACTTTAAAAAAAAATATATATATATATTTTCGCCTTTAAGGGCCTTACTGCACACCCTGAGAAAACCTACGCAGCAAAACAATCTCTACCTTCTCCCCTTTCCATATTCCAACGCTTTGAAATCAACAATATATTTACTCGCAATGACAAAATGTCGGTCAACACTTCCTGATTTCCTTCGAATCGAACGTTAACAGACGTCACGCAGCAAAATTCCGCTCGCGCGCGCAGCCGCTTGGGTGCGCGCACGTGTGCGCGCCTATAGATATATAATTGACTTTAACTTCAATTTTCTCAACAACTACTGAACGGATTTACACCATTCCAAAAAAAGCGTAATCTGCGAACAAGACTCTACAGTTTTGGCAAATTTCTTATAAATTCATTCACCCGTTCGAACTGTAGCCGAGTGTAAAGGTCCCATGGAAAATAACATTGAGAAAACACGTTTTGGGACCCCCCTTATATCTCAGCCCCGACTTGACCAATCCCCCCCAACCTTTCAGGGAAGGAGTGCAGCGAACCTAGCCATCTTCTTTGAGAAATTCGCAAAGACTCATCCACCAGGGCCAAAGTTATTCCAAATAGAATGTTGAGGATTTCCTATGGAAAACAATCCTAACTATAACTACCTACTGGCGACCGCCAGTAGGTAATATATATATATATATATATATATATATATATATATATATATATATATATATATATATATATATATATATATATATATATATATATATATATATACAGCTGTGCCTTTGAAGTGGGGAGGCGCATCTAGAGGCAGGCCTTTCAAATGCACAGATGTGCCTTCTTCCTGGCCCTGGCTCCAGACTAACTGCAAGAGATATTCAGCCCTTTGTATAGAGACAGGACACAGCGTGTTCAAGTGGAAGTGGGGCTGGGTCCATCTTCTCCCTCCCGTCCCCTGCCAGTAATTGCCCATTGAGTCACACCCAGGCTCCCTATCATGTGTGGTTGTCTAGGAAGCATACACAAAGCCCAACTGTCAACTACACCCAGTCAAATGAACCAGAGACCAAATGGCTAAACCAAGAAAATGCTAACTTTCTAAAAGTGAGAGTAGACCCACACAATAATGATTGTGTGGAACAGCATGCACTACATTATGAATTTATCAAGAAAACGTTCACAAGTTTTATCAACGTCTTCAATGTATTCATTTAACTCTCAATTGTCATACATATTTCCAAGTAGATTCTTTTGAATATTAAAAAAAAATATCAACAATGTTTGTTTTACAATAACTTTCATGTTCTTCATGAATATGTTGTTTTATACAAGTTGTGCTTAATGCGTTTTGGAGTTCGATGATTCCTTCCTCAGGGACAACTGAAAGCAAAGTCAAACAACAGGATAAATGTAATTGCCAAATTAACATGGCTATATGTGATCAACTTAAAAACTCTTAATGACTGCTCTCTAACCATTTAACCCACACCAGAAAATATGTAGTTAAAAAAAAAAACGAAAAGAGAACCAAAGTCTCCTCATGCAACCGTGCTAGGAACAAATGGTGACCATAGTGTAATTGTTCATGCCTTTGTGTTTGCCCTATTCTGCTGTATAATCACTTATAGCCAGAATAGCTTGCTTTGAAGAAAAATGCTGACACTCACGTTCTAAGACAATACACAATATCAGGGCAGAGGCAACACTCCAGAGTAACCAACATTTCCCATCCATCTATTAGACACTTTCAAGTTGAAAACAATGATTCAATCTATTTGTTTGCTAATGCTGCTATCAGTTTTTTCAGATGCTCTATATCACTCCTGTAACGTACCTTTTAAGAATCGATGTAAGTACGTCGCCGTTTGGGTACCATTGTGAAGGTTCAGTTTGCTGTAGGTGCTGAGAAATAGTTAACAAACTTTAAAAAGATTGTGAAGGATAATTGTCGGTGAATATCTCCAAACAATAGCTTAAAAAGCATGCCCTAAATCTTACCTAGCTTTTTGAAAAGGACCAACAACACAGCGACTCTAACTCGCCCTGACCGGAGCGCATATACAAACTACTTTCCATTTGATTTAAAACAATCTTTGCTCGACAATGTACAACGTGAAACCGAGGTATCACTAGAAATAGATATAGGACTCCAGAGTACAATGGCTCACGATTAATATGAACACGCAGTTTGGCGATGTTTAAGCAATGTAAATAGTGAACAAACTCTTACAAATTTATCGGGCATTAGATTCTGAATGAAATGCTCAAGTTGAAACTAGAGGAAAAGCCCTCTGTGAGCTTCAACTGCCCGTTTCTAGGCCTGGGTGGTGAACTCTGCACGGTTTGCGGAGTTTGCAGAGTTTTCTGCACCCTGCAGAGCTCACGCAGTGCCGAAAACTCCGCTCTGAGTAGTTCAGCTGAGTTTTTCCCCACTTTTGAACAGTAAGTTGGCGAGCACAAGCTTCCGCTCGGGAAGAATTTCTAACCGAGCGGCAGGAAGATCAACGCAAATGGGAGTTTACACTGCACTCCACCACTCATGGAACTCCATAGAGTTTATTTATCATTTCGTTGAGTTCCGCGTAACAAAACTCAGCGAAATACGCCCAGGCCTGCCCGTTGTGTGCATAGGGAATAATTGTTAAGCTCAGATACCACAGTGAAGGAGACAACTTCTGTGTAGCAAAAAAAGTGAGGGAAAGGCTATTAAGCATCATACAAAGAGTAAAGTGATCACATTTCTACAGATACATTATATTGAAGACAGAACAATGGAAACATGCCATGTGTTGAGACAATTCAAAAAAACTTTGCAGGTTTACAATCATATCAGGTGCCTGTGTCTTCAGCAATTCTATCTAGCTTGAAGTGTACTATGATTGGCGTGTAAGTTGATGTGATGTGTGGTGGAAATAAGTAATTATAAGAAACAGCTAAATTCTATTTTGTCATTCTGACCTCTGGGGACCAACATATTAAAATATTTTATCCAAAAGGTCTTTGTGTTAATTTTCTTGAATTGTTTGACCCTGGGATCATTGCTACTACCTCCACAATTTAAAACCGTAACAGGGCCAGGTGGTGATTGTGTTCGCTCCAATGAGATACTAGGTATGAGCTAGAGTTTTTATTTCTCATACGACTTTTATGTTCTGTGATGCAGATTTTGATCTTCCTCTCGGTCTTGCCGATGTACATAAGTCCACAAGGGCATTTTATGGAGTAAATTTTATTGAAAGTGTTGCAGTCCACAGAGTATTACAGCTTTGTGATTTTTTTATGTTAGGGACTGTGTTATAGTGTTTTCCATTATCACAGTGGGTGTAATTAAGACATTTTTTCATTTTGGTCCATTTGGGGGGGGGGACCCTTCTTGCATGTTGATAAGAGTTATTTTAAATGTTTTCCCCTGGTGTATGCAAATAGAGGTGGTTTGGAAAAGATTCCTCGGACCTCTAGCTCACACTGTAATAATTCCCATCTTGTCTTGATAATCTTTATGATGTGAGAACACAAACATGGGCGTTTCTGTCTGTTTTTTAATCATTGTCTTAGAAGTTTTTTAAAGATACCCCGCAAGACCTTCTGGAAAGCCTTGGAGCCCGCAAGACCCAAATGATTAATGTGTAAACATGGTACATACCAAATGCCAAAACTGGCATGTCCTTGCAGTGACATGATTAAAATTACTAATTACATGCATAGGTATAGTACCTTGTAAAACTAATATTTTTCATAAATTGGCATACAACTGCAGAAATCAGACACTTATCTTTGAATATTATCAACAGCTATAGAAATCATTTGCCACATTTCAAATATGTAATTACATGTTTAGCATAGACTTCGTTAAAGATTTAGCTGAGCTGTTTTTGCTGAAACATATTTTTCTCCATCAGAAAACATGTACAGGAATGTATTCAGATGTGCCAGGCTCCAGTGAGAGTAATACACTTCTTGAAACAGGGTTGGGATCCCTTTCTAAGAAGATAAGGAAGCTTCTCCTGAAGGCAGGAAGGCTGGGATGATTTAACTATAGGACATCCATCACTATATATCTTGGAATGCAGGAGAGTAAGTAAACTGACCTAGCATGTGATGAAGGCATTTAGGGCCAGATGTAGGTCGGTCGGTAACAGCCGAAAATTGGTATTTTCGGCCGTTACCGACTGGTAAACAAGATTTGGCATGTAGGGGCACATTTTTACCGAATCTGTAACTTTACCGAATCGGTAAAGTTACCAATTCTGTAAAATACCGAATAGGTATTTTTACCGATTCGGTAAATCTCAAATGTGGGTGGGACTCTTCTGAGTCCCAAAGGCCCTACAAAATCGGTATTTTACCACACAATCCTATTGTGTGGTAAAATACCGATTTCAGGTGTGCATGCACATGTGTGCATGCACACCAAGCCATGTGACAGACAGACATGCCCTTAGGGCATGTCTGTGTGCCACATGGCGCACATGCCTATTTGTGGGGTGCCAGAGTGTGTCAAAGTGACACCCCCTGCACCCTTGCAAAAATCGCTATTTACCGATTCTGTAAATACAGAATCGGTATTTCCCATTGATTCCTAGGGGCTTTGAAGCCCATAGGAATCAATGGGAAATACCAATTCTGTACTTACAGAATCGGTAAATACCGAATGTGACAGAATCGGTATTTACACATCTGGAAATACCTACATGTCCACCACATTGATTTACCGATTTTCAATTACCGAATCGGTAAAATTCGGTAATTGAAAATCGGTAAATCAATTTTACCTACATCGGGCCCTTAATCTTGTTGAGTTTCTTGCTGGCTTTTCCCACTCACCACATGAGAAGACCAGGTATTAGAATCCTCCATGGTGTTCTAGGGGAGTTTCCTCATTTTCATAGGCCAACCTTAAGGGGAGATTCAGAGCCCTACAAACAAGGATGCAGCTGTCTTCAAAATCCAACAGAGCTGTGATTGTTTCAGTAATGCAACAAGAGGTACTGTAATAGAAGGGCGTGTTATTTTAATCATTTAATCTTTTGTCCTCATATCACCAGGAATACGGCAGACGCCTCGTGGCACAGACGATAGCTATGCAGGTGTTAATGGCCCGGGTGGCATTTCTTGAAGAACGTAGGTGTAATCATCAGACTATTTCCCACTGCCTAACATCTCAAAACACTCCTACATTATATCCCTCTTTACATTGTAGTTCACGTCATCAAACCCATGCACATGTGCTAGTACTGCCAGCCATTCTTTAACTGTTGGTGGCTCAGGTTGTGTCCATCTCTTGCTAATTTGCCTTCCATCAGGTAACATTAAACAAAATAACAGTGCACCTTGTTCCTTGCTGAGGACCTTCCTTCTTGACTCCTTTAGCTCCAGGCCAAATAATATCAAGATTGGGCTTACTTGAGATCTGCAAGCTACTGTTCCATTGAAAATGTGTATGTACTTAGCTTCTTTCAGGCTGCATCTTGCACATTTGCTATCCATTATGCTCTTAAATAAGGCCATTTTCGCACGAGACCAATAGCACCAATTTAAAGTGAAGAAATGGTTCCTTCTTAAGGTAGCAGATTTCATAGTAACATACAGTAATTTTCATGGATGCGTGCCATAACTTCTCCAGCTCTTCTTTCAGCAACTCTAGCTCCCAGACTCCATACAATGGCTTCACTCTCTTATCCACGGCTGACACCAAGGGGCATATTTACAAGACCCTATTGCCATGGGAACGTCACTCAATGTGGCTTAATGCTGCGTGGTAAATAAAGCTCCCTTTCACGGTATGCTTAGCGTGGAAGGAGAGAGCAATGGGTGTTGCTGTGGGTGTTCATATACAACACCCATTGATTCCGACGCTGCCTCCTATTTACAAGGGAGGCGTAAATCGGAAGCAGTGCCAGAAATAGGACCAGGTAAAACCTGGTCTTACCCTGGCGCAATGAGGAGAAATGTTTCATTTCTCCTCGTTTCTACTGTTTTCATTTGTACTGCATTGTGCGTTGTGCACCATGGGGGAAAGATTCCTGCGTTGGTGCTAGGCTGCTAAGTGTAGCACCAACACTGGGGGAAATGCAGGACTGCACCATATTATTGTACATATGGGGTAGCCCTGAATTTCTGAAGTGGCGGAGTGAGGCGTTAAGCCAAGAAGGCTAAAGAAAGCCTTACTCTGCTACTTCCCTTGTAAATATGCCCCTAAATTTCAGTACCAGTTGGAGAATTGCAGATCCTTCTCCATCTGAGAGATTCCAAACAGGGTTTCATCCTCTCTTTTTATCCACAATGTTATCTGGTTGTACTTTAACATGGAAAGAGATTGGATATTTTCTCCCTCCATTGTTCCCATGAAAGTGGTACTCCTTCACTTAACAGCTACTTTATCTCGAAATCACATCCCTTCTAATGGCTTCACAAAGCTTATCCATAAAACATCCCAGGATTCCTGGTGAGTCCCAAATTGGAGAACGTAAACTTTAACATGGAATACCCATGAGTGTTCTGTTGTTGTACCGCAGCCTAGCTGATGCCTAAGGGACCTTAAGTATAACTCTTTCAAAAAATGTCAGGTACCTGAACTTGTACAAAAACCCTGTATTCACTATGTCCACCAATAAGCTTTCCCATAATCGCCCTATCGGACTCGTATTTGGAACTACAAACACCCCCTACAATTCTTTGGTTGAAAAGCCCAACAATATAGTTCAAACTAGGTAAGACCAGTTCTCCTATAGATTATTTCCATTTAAGTTTTTACATGATATCTTAGCACCTCTGTGACTCCAAATGAAGCTACTTATTTCCCTTGAAATATTGTAATACCATGGAGCAAGCAAAGGAAGGAAGATGGTGGGTTGAGCTGCTCGACCCCGTAGCCACTGTGACCGGCACCATCCATCGTGCCCAATCTCAAGCACGGAGCGAAGGATTCTCCGGCTCCATCACTCTTACCTGCTCGTAAAACTGGGCAGCCCGGCTAGTGGCTTTTACTTCACTCCAGATGCTACAGCTCTGCGGCTGATGAGTTTTTAGCTGCACCAAAGTCCTCGGCTATCCCTGGCTAGCCACAATACAGTTTACTCACCTTCAATGGTACCAGTTTGGTGCCTCAAAGGTCCTTAAGAGGGGAATGCCTCTCACGGAGCTTGGGCTGGGGGGAAACATTGCCTTTGAAGCACAAGAGCAGCAAGGATCTTCCTGGTTTTTTTTGCACAGGGATAGCTTTAAAGGAGTCCTGATGAACTCTGTGAATTTTCTTTGATAGATCTTTACCCTAATCAACAATCACTCCAGACCCCTCCAAGAGACTTAACATAAATGATTTTATGTCACCGCCCTCTGCTATTTATGTGCCATTGATACTTCTGATGCTGTTTCATATTACGCAGTTTTACATCCTCTCTTTCTCTTCCAATATCTCCCTATTCTTCTGCTTCAACTGCTTTATCTCATTGCGAGGTCCCTCTAGTTCCTAGGCAACTTTCTCTAGGTCTTCAAAGCATTCTGCGAAAGAGTCGAGTTTTTTTTCAAACATTGAGCATATATTTTGAGTGCCCCTGTGATTTGCTTTTCAATTCTTGAAACACTTTTTCATCTCTGCAGCTAGTCCCTCTAGCATTCTTCCAATACGTGACGCCTCATTCTCCCTAACTCATGTTGCCCCTTGTAGGATCTACTCATCTAGGTGTCCTATTTTGCCCTCTTTGTAGCTTCGCATCTTACCCACACTGTCCAGCCCACCGCCTGAGACCAAATCAGATAATACCTGATATATTTTGCTAGTCCTCACTCCACACTACACCTCTGCTCTTTCAACCGAGGGACTAACTTCAACTATACTACCACCTTCATGGCTGCTCCACTCTCCTCACCAGTCATATACTCCTGAATAGTGCATCTCACACTCATCTCTTCACTGGATCACTGCTCCATTGCAGTACCAATCCCAAGCACTTGTGTGGTTTGGGTGTTAATCTTAAAAAAAGCTCTAAGAGAAGGGGTCACGTTTACCCCTCCAAGGTCCCCAAGGCATTTATTTTCTTTGACCCTTAAGGGTCTTGCACACTGTTCTCTAAGTCTCTTAAATGGTTTCACAAGTTTCCATGGATTCCCTGGTTGCTGGGGGTCATTAATTCTCCATCTCTAGTTAGTTTCTTTTGCAACTCCCTTTATGTTCGCCAATACACTTGCAACTATGCTACTTCTCTCATAATATCACCACACACCTCCCAACCTGTGGCACTGCTGCCCAACCGCAAGCTATAACTGCTATCTCTGATGCCCTTCCTACTCCAATCTCCCCTCAAGTCTTGCTATAGTTCTTTAGCAAGCCCCCGTTCCATACTGTTGGGACATACTGCCAATTGTGTGGATAGCAGCAGCGCCTACCAAACCACCTCTCCAAATTCACCAATTTCTGTCCCATGCATTTTCAGCTCTATCACTGAGGGTACAAAAGAAACCAGCCTTTGTAGGCATACTGGATGTGACATTCAGCGAGGAAGTCCTTTAACACAGGACGTGTGTCCTAAAACTGACACGCTCTCTACTGAAGCACACATCTTCCTGGCTGTGCTGTCCCTGCCTATTATGCTCCAGGACGTGATTCGCTGTTAAGCCACCCAACCTCTTTCCAGTTCCTTGGCCGCATAGGACCAGCGAGGTACTCCGCAAAAATCATACATCGATATAGCACCGTGGACTGATTGTTCCCTTCTATCTACTATCAGTCATCTGCTGCAACTGCTCATTATGAATGTTTCTCAATCTTACATACACAAAGGCACTAGCGCCTATCAGCAATGGAAAAACACAAAATACAATTATTTATACATACAAAGACTAATACACAATACAATACATAACACAAACCCTACATAAATTAAACATGCGAGTGTCCCCCTATAACTTCTAAGAGAACCACTCAAAGGAACTCTGACCAGTGCGACACTGTTTGGCTGTTTACTAAATAGGCCTCGCTCTAATGTAGCACACAGCAATTTTAACACATTTATAGTTTTTCAGATTCCTCCAACTGAGTGTCGACATGACCACGTTTCAGCCTTATTTTCATTGGCCTCTTCAGGACAGGGTTACACACATTAACAGAAGGATCAAACAATGGACAGAATCTCTTCCACGTGCTATGAATCCACTAATTATCGTACCAGGAAACTCACTTTAGCTTGAAGCGCCCTTCCAAATTAATTAAAGGCGCCGTCCCTCATTCGCAACCTCAATATCGGCGTTACCAGGGCAGAAAATCGCACACTTGGTAAAGGCAGTGAATGCGGCCAAAATCCTCAAAACTCGCGTCTCACAATGGATGCGAGCAACCACAGGTATAAATAATTGTATTTTCTGTTTTTCCACTGCTGATAGGCGCTAGTGCCTTTGTGTATGTAAGATTGAGAGACATTCATAATGAACAATGGTCATTTTTGAAAGAGTAATTAAATGTACTCGACTCATTTAAAGTATCTTGTATTATTTCCTTTGATACCAATTTTTTGTATAATAATACGTCCTTTACCCAGGTATTAGAGGGTCATTTGGGTATACCCCTGTTGTTTTTGCATCTGCTGCAACTGCAGCAATGCCTTCAATTTACCGCTCCGTTGCGGGGGGGGGGGGGGAGATCCTGTTTAGTGCATAATCAACCAGCAGAGGGCTCTCAACCAGCTCCAAGCTGCCAGGCGCCATGTTCCCCTTCACAGGAAGGCCGTGTTGACTGCGCAGACGTTCTTTGGCTACGATTAAGATTTATCCCCAATCAATTGATAGTGATCACCGCCAGCACCTCAGAACACAACTGGATTTCGAGATTATAGGACTAGGAAGAATCCACTCTCACTAGCTGCTTGAGGAAGGCCTAAAGCCTTGGATAATTCCTTCATATCCAGGCCTTGGGACTGTCAGAGCAGCATTCCTTCTGATATTCAGGTGCTAGAATTGACATGAATGGTATCTAGGTTAAGAGCCAGCTCACCTGGGAACTGCACTGTGTGGGTGTGGTGGTTGGAGGAAATGGGTGGGATTGGCTCAAAATGCTATCAGTGATCCAGACCAATGGAAAGTGTTCCTAGTGGTTGTACAATGGTACAACGTAGGTAAAGACATCTTATGCCTTTACCACACATTTTTACCACGCATGTATTTACCACAATCATGCTTTTACAACGCATGCCATTATCACGCATGGCTTTTATTCATAAAAAAAATTTATTTGTGAGGTGAGACCCCCACACCCCCAATTTTCCTTATATCAGTGGTAAAAGCATGCACGAGGTAAAAATATGCGTGCTTAATAATGCGTGGTTAGGCACAACCAGGTAAAATCCTCGTGGTTAAGGCGGTTTCCAGTTCCCACTAGTCTGAGTGCTTTAAGACTGACCCGAATAATAACATCCATTATCTAAAGGTATTGGCTGTAGCTTTAAAGTAGTAGAAGGGATAGCAATTCTGTACTTGATGTCTCACTAAAAGAGAGTTGCAAAGATTTGAAGCATTGGTGTGTTCCACCCTCAAAGGTACTTGATTCTGCCTTTAAATGGCATGCCTCTGTGAGATACACTGCTGCGAACTACATTTAGATTTTAGTACAAGAATGGTATTCAATGGCTGCTTTTGTCAAGGTGCAGAGACTAACATTGATTTTATACCCACATTGATCTTTCAAGTGATTTTATGACTTTAAAAAAATGCATATGTTCCTGATCTCCTTATCTTATTTTTGTTATCATCTTGGTCTTGATTTGATTACTATATTCTTCTACATTTTTCTAATTTGACTTGCGTATTTACTTTTTGCTTTTATTACATTTTTTATGTTTTTGTGTTGCTTTAATACTTTGCACAAGTTTTCTTAATAAAAATGTATTTCTCTGTCAAGGCAATGATTTACTGATTTTTTTTACATTCAAACTGCGCTGACTTCCCAATTTATAGTCCAGGATCTCACTTAAACCATTTTGGCTAGCTAACAATGTAAGCATTCTAGAATTTCTTACATATTTTTCAATTTCTTTAGATGTGAAAAGGTTCATACCTTAGGCTAAGAAAACCTGGTTGGACATGGATTTCAGCTTTGCATCTTTTACCATTTCCAGAGTGAAAGTGCAAAGCATGGGCTTACTTTTTACTGCTTCATTAAATGATACATTCATTGTACATGCAGTTTGAGAGTCTCCCCATTAAATCAAAGGTTACATGAAGTCAGTTTTTGCTATGCAACTTTGCATTTGTTTTGCTGGATTTGAGCACTGAAAAATGCTGTGGTTTTACTTTTGCACAACCATAGTCTATTATGAACATGACGAGAATTGTTAATGGCTGTGCTACCTTTGACTTACGCACAGTCAGTGTATGTGTATGGGCCCTTTTTTAAAAAAAAATCAGCTTAACTTATTTAGGTGGGTTCCGTAGTGCCCTGCGTGAACAAATAGTTTGTGAAAAAGGAACGATGCATCCAGATGAAATTAGAGGTTGAAACATACCTGAGCTTTTGAGAACCCACGTATAATTCTGAAGTAAACACACAGCTCCAAAATCTCATATCACACTTTCAGCTCCTCTCCGCATTCGCTCAATAGCATGTTTCTCTAATCACAGAGGCAGGTCATCACCACGGTGAAGGATTGAACATTAATTAGCATAAGAAAATGATTTACATCTGCTCTCTTTGTTTACGAAGGAGAGAGGATGTAGATAAATGTTAATAATTACCTGGTTTCTTGAAAATTGAAGGGGAAAATTAGCTGAATGCAAGAGGAAGCGCACGACTAGACTGAGGGATTAAACCATCCATAATTGGAAAATGTCCAAGTGCGTCACACTTTCTCGTTAGAAGCATACTAATAGGGTTTGTGTGGGATTTCTATGTTTCCGGTACTTTTACAACATGACATGTGTTGTCAGTTACACGTAATTTGTCTTGCCCTGTCTTTTTTAAGGGGCTGGGACCACCTTAATCACTAGGTGAGCATGATAGTCAAATTTAAGTGCACAAAATGTGCCATTTGTTTCCAGTAGACGACAGATCCTGATTAATTGTGGTGTGCATATACTTGTGGGCACTGAAGGAACTTCTGAAAGGTAACACGATGGATGGGTTTTTGCACAGAAAATGGGTGAAAAAAGTGGGAATGCACAGGGAAACCAGATTTCTCCACATGGTAATAGCTGTTTCATTCGGAGGAAAATGGGGGAATTTTTTGCATATGTTTTTACAGATGAACATTTACCCTAACCCCAAACTTTCAAATTGTCACCTGGTCAAGGAGAATGATTAGGGGAAATAAGAGAGCTGAGGAGATATTAGACATCTAGCTCCAGATTACAAAGATTGCTTTGCTTTTGCAACAACATTTAACGCAGTGGAGTAACGAAACTTGAGGGGTGCCTCCTGCAAACTGCATGGAGGGCCCCCCCCCTCCCATTCTCCGTGCCAGTCTAGAGCTCTCAGGCCAGCGCCCCGCCATACTGCAGGGGATGCAGGGCTATATTTTACGCCACTGCCACCAATACAGCCGTTATAAGTAACACTGGATAGTGGAGTCAAAGGTTGGGCTTAGTCTGCCCGCAGGCCATCATAGGTGGTGGTCCATTCATTACAGGGTCCCTGCCATCAGTAGGCGGGGGAAGTTTGCCAAGTGGGTTTCCTGATGCAGACTCCTGTCATGATATACAACATCGGGCCCACTCATCGTTCAGTTTTGACAAAAGTGCATCCACTGCTCCTTCTCATTTCCGTTTTAAAACATTAGACCATGCGACAATGCTGTATTTCAAAAGCAGATGTAACTACAAAGAGAACATTTTGATAAAACATTTTTATTAGTAGACAATAGCAATCTTAGGAGGCATTGTATAGCTTCATACACACGGTGACCCCAATTCCATCACAGTCTCTCTCGCTCTCTCTCTCTTGCTCTCTCTCTCTCTCTCTCTCTCTCTCTCTCTCTCTCTCTCTCTCTCTCTCTCTCAGTGAGTCCGTCTCTCTCTCTCTCTCTCTCTCAGACAGTCAGTCTCTCTCTCTGTCACTCAGTCTCTCCCAGTCAGTCAGTCTCTCCCGCAGTCAGTCAGTCTGTCTGTCAGTCTCTCTATCTCTCTCTTTCTGTCAGTCTCTCTCTCTCAGTCAGTTTCTCTCTCTCTCTCTCTCTCAGTCAATTTCTCAGCCAGTCAGTCTCTCGGTCAGTCAGTATTCAGTCTCTGAGTCTGTCAGTCTCTACTCTCTCTCCACTCTATCTCTCCATTCTCTCTCTCAACTCTGTCCATTCTATATCCACCGTCTCTCTCTCCACTCTCTCTCCACTGTCTCTCCACTATCTCTCTCTCCACTTTCTTTATCTCTACTCTCCATCCACTCTCTCTCTCCCTTCTCTATCTCTACTCTCTCTCCACTCTCTCTCTCCACTCTCTCTATCTCTCTCCACTCTCTCTCCACTCTCTCTCCTCTCTCTCTCCTCTCTCACTCTCCTCTCTCTCTCCTCTCTCACTCTCCTTTCTCTCCACTCTGTCTCCACTCTCTCTCTACTCTCTCCACTCTCTCTCTCTCTCTATCCATCTCTCTCTCTCTCTCTCCACTCTCTCCCTCTCCCCTCTCTCTCCTCTCTCTCCTCTCTCTCTCCACTCTCTCTCTCCTCTCTCCACTCTCTCTCCACTCTCTCTTCACTCTCTCCACTCTCTCTCTCTCTCCACTCTCTCTCTCCACTCTCTCTCCAATCTCTCTCTTCTCTCTCTCCCCAAACTCTATCTCCACTCTCTCTTCTCTCTCTCTCTCTACTCTCTTCTCTCTCTCTCTCTACTCTCTCTCCACTCTCTCTATCTCTCTCTCCACTCTCTCTCCACTGTGTCTCTCCACTCTCTCTCTCCACTTTCTCTCTCTCCACTCTCTCTCGCTCACTCGCTACACTGTCTCTCCACGCTCTTTCCACTCTCTCTCTCTCCACTGTCTCTCTCCACTGTCTCTCTCCACTCTTTCTCCACTCTCTCCACTCTCTCTCCACTCTCTCTACTCTCTCTCCACTCTCCCTCCACTCTCTCCCTCCACTCTCTCTCCACTCTCTCTCTCCACTCTCTCTCTCTCCACTCTCTCTCCACTGTGTCCCTCCATTCTCTCTCTCCACTCTCTCTCCACTGTCTCTCTCTCCACTCTCTCTCTACCCTCTCTCTCTACTCTCTCTCTACTCTCTCTCTCCCCACTGTCTCTCTCTGCTCTCTCTCCGCTCTCTCTCCACTCTCTCTATTCACTCTCTCTCTCCACTCTCTCTCTCACTCCACTCTCTCTCACTCCACTCTCTCTCTCACTCCACTCTCTCTCTCACTCCACTCTCTCCCACTCTCTCTCTTACAAAGTAGTATGCGTTGTCATGGGTGTCAGAAGAAATGTTTCCAGGGGGGGGGGCACATTTTTAACTTCATCACCATCCCCCCTGCACCATTCTACCCTCTGCCTTGCACCCTTCTCACCCTCCACCTTGCACCCTTCTCCCCCTCTCCTTGCAACCTTCTCCCCCCCCCTTGCATTCTTCTCCCCCTCCGCCTTGCACCCTTTTCTACCATACACCATTCTTTCCTCTGCTTTGCACCATTCTCCCCTCTGCCTTGCACCCTTCTCCCCTCTGCATTGCACCCTTCTCCCCTCTGCCTTGCACCTTTCTCCTTTCTGCCTTGCACCCTTCTCCCCTCTGCCTTGCACCTTTCTCCTCTCTGCCTTGCACCCTTCTCTCCTCTGCCTTGCACCCTTCTCACCCTCCACCTTGCACCCTTCTCTACCTTGCACCCTTCTTCCCTCTGCCTTGCACCCTTCTCCCCTCTGACTTGCCGTGCACCCTTCTCCTCTTTACCTTACACTCTTCTCCCCTCCCCCTTGCACCCTTTTCCCCTCTGCCTTGCACCCTTCTCGCCTCCACCTTGCACTCTTCTCCCCCTCCCCGTTGAACCATTCTCCCCTCTACCTTGCACCCTTCTCCTCTATACCTTGCATCCTTCTCCCCTCTGGCTTGCACCCTTCTCGGCCCCCCTTGCCCCTCCTGCGGACGCCCATGGTGCATTCTAACAAGAGTACTTACCTGAGGGCACAATTTTGCTGCCTCATCCCTTCTCATATATGAGCTTTGCCTTGGAGAATGCTCTTTCTGGGGGACCCCACTCCCACTCTTGTCAGGGTCCTGAGCAGTGCTCTGTGCAAGCTCCAGCAAGCCGGGCCGAAGACGGCTGAAATGCCTGAAACCGGTCCTCGGAAGCTTGTTTCCTTCCCAGTACAAGAATTGGTTTGGTAGTTTGGTCTGCCCTGTTCCCCTGATGCACTGGGCCAGGGACAGACTAATTTGCATATAGCCAAGTTCTGAGCTGGGATGGTGCAGTGAGCTAAAAAACGGTGATGGATCAAGCCCTGATCTTTGGACTGGGTAAGAGTGGTCTGCTTAATTCAGACACTCTGTTCATCACCACCCCCTTTTCTGAATCTGTGCTGCCTCCGGCTCTCTGGAGCCCCCACCCCATCCTTTTGTCGGGTCTCCCGCTCTGACTGAAAAGAAACAATGTTAACTTGTTATATTGTTTCTCTTCAGTCTGCAGGAGGGGGTGAGGGGCTCAGAGCAGGCTGCAGACAGCCTGCACCTGCTTTGGAGGGAGAGAGGCTTGCTTTAGTGCAAGCCTCTCTCACAGCTCTCAGAAGAGCTGAGGGGGCCTGGGGCCCCCTTCATTTACTGAAGTGAGTGGGGCCCCCCTGCACCGCGGGGGCTGTGGGGCATTTGTTACACCTCTGCACTTCACATAAGCATAAAAATGTAGGAGCACAGACCAATGATCTCCATTTTCAGACTCGAGAAAGAAACATTATGCTGCTTGTATCGCTTACTCAACTTCATCCTTACAGTACACTTTAGTTCTTCATGCTATATACGCTTCCTTAGAAGTATTATTTTACATTATTGTACTCAACGCTTTTACGTACACACAGTCATTACAATGTAGTATATGCAGATTTACTTAAAATATGATAGAAAACCATGCGTTCGTCCATTTTTTAAACTAAATCTGCCAGCAAACAAGCACTGGCAAAGCCAATAGGCCGGCATTGGCTTCCAGCCTTTTGGTTTAGTCAGTGCTTAATTTGTTATGATTTTGTAAAGCTTTACTGTTTATTTAGATGCTGGCCCCTTGCCAATAAAATAAACTTGGATAAAAGCCACATTTAGTTTGTCGCAAAAGGCATACATTGTCGTAGTAGTCCCAGGAACTGAACGGAACTAATTGGTATACATTGTGTTCAGTCTAAACAAGCAGAATGCTTTCATTCACAGCGTACGTATGCAATGGTAAAAGTGGAGTGACCCAGTGCCCCATTTCTTATGCTGTAGTGGGTGGTAGAAAAATTTAGATTACACAATACTAGAACAGTTGGTGAAGAGGGCGCGCTGAAAGTCCCTAAAACTATGTGCATTTTGTGTGCAATCTTAGTAAAATCCAAAGTTCCTGGTTTTCTCTAAACCAAAGGACATCAATTTATGAAAATACAGTTTGTAGGGCTGTTCTATCCTACACATATGCTATTTATTTTCATGGTTGAGCGAGGAGAGGGGTATCAGGACACATTTAAGGCTTCGCCTCTCATAAGTCACCCTCCCCACATGCAAAAATGGCATAAAAAAATAGACTTCAGTGCTAAATTTGAGCAAGTGATTTCTCTTGGGAGCCACTGCACTCATTTTTGATGACCGGCACATATTTTTGCTCATCAAACATCGCCTGAGAACAAAAGATGGGAAAACATGCAAAAGGAAAAAAGGAGGAAGAGAAAACTGAAACCATGCTCAAAGGGAGAAAGTCGTAACCTGTGCGAGAAAGCTTCCATTAAAATGCAAAATATTATAGTTAAAGAGACACATGCAAGTTTAATGTGCAAATTGGTAGTGAACTGAGTACCATGACATATAAATGTGCAAAACGTAGCATATATATAACTATATCTATTGGTACTGGACCTCAAAAGGTTTCGAGCAAGCTTAATTTTTCCAGCCGTGAAGTTAAATGTGCTGAGATGTGCACAAATTACATCTGAGAAATCAAAAAATACTAAGACACAAGAAAAAGACAAAGAAAAATATGAAAAGGAGGATGCGACAGATAGTGATTCAGGGGACAATATTCTGGAAGAAATGTTAGTCATGCATTCCCCACGTTATGCAAACCCCATCACTAGTACTGATAATAACATAACTACAAGTACCACAGTGGCTACTGCTCCTTTGAACAAAATGTAACACCAGTTGAGAGACCATTGCAACCATTCTAGATTTCCCCGGCACCTCCTGTTCAGACACCAGCAGTTATTACATCTGGAGTAACTACTTACATTATGATTGTTTAAGTACAATTACAACAAATTGAAAAAGTGCAGACAGTGTCCGAATTACTTGTCACTGTCCGGAGACCCTGATACATGCTAAATATTGTAGTGGTGAACAAGAAATGAAGCAGAAAAAGCATAAGGAAACCTTTATGTCGGCCCAGATGACATTTGCTAAGAGGGGGTTTCAGACAAGTATTTTGCAGCAAATCAAAGTAGAATGCAAGGTGTTTGTGTACAAACAGGAGTACAAGGTACTCAAAGAGGTTTCAGTAGAGGTGTTTCAGTTGATCTGATTTTTTGGTATGGATGTTAGACTCTGAAGAATATGACTCCATGTCACAATTATAACAAGATCGGGCACTGGAAGAGGGAGCGTAGGCTTACTCCTGATAGAGTGAATGGAAATGTACAAATGTAGGGAGGTAACCAAATGCAAATGCAAAATATACAATTTCAGCAGAATGTATTTATTGACAGCCCCCCTTAGGCTGCAAGCACCGCAGCAACCACACAGGAGCCCCAGTCCTGGAGTTTCCTTGGCGTGGCTGGTGCGGTAGGCTCGCCCCTTCCGTGATGTCAGGGGAGTCCCAGTGACATCATTGAAGGGGCGGAACCTACCTCAGCAGCCACGACGAGGGAGCTCCATGCACCACGGACGCCGCCATGAAGATCCCGGGGGATCCATGATAATGCAGCCCTCAGCCCCCAGAGCAGCGCCAGCGGTAAGGGGGCTCCGGGGGCTTCAGTTTGAAAAACGATGCCTCGAGCCCCAGTGCCTCCCAGTGCTGCCCAGAGCCAGCCCTACGCACACACACCCCGGAGCAACGCCTTCCACATACGTACTCTAGGGGCTTTATTTTTATTCGCAATTAAAGGGACTTGGAGCCCCACACCGCCGGAAAAACCCCATTGGACAGTGGACTCTGGAGATGATACTTTTTAAAAACGGGGCTTCAAGCACACCCCCACCACGCTGCACCCCAGATCCCCGTCTGTACCCACGGGCTCTGGGGATTTTAATTCAACAATTACTGGTGCCGTGAGCCCCCCACCCTAAACCCGCACAAAGCACCAAGGCCGCAGGAGCTCCCAGAGCCCCACACTTGGTAAACCAGCCTTTTACTTATTACACCAGGGGCTTCGATCCCCAAACGGTCACAAAAACCCAGAGTCCCGCACTTGGGCAGCGGCATATGGAGATTTTACTTTACAGAAAGCGGGGCTTCGAGCCCCCAACCCGCCTGCACAAGCCCCCCAGAGTACCATGGCAGGAAGTGGACTCTGGGGGGCCTTCATTTCATACAAAAAGGTCCTCTCCACCACACCTCCCCAAGGGTGCAGGAGCCCCCAGAGTGCCGCTGCAGGAATCAAACTCAGTGGGGCCTTTTATTTAATTATTACAACAGGGGCTTCGCACTCTAAGCCTCACAACGCGCCAGAAACCTCCCGGATCACCTTGGCCTCTGGGGCTGCCCCTGCACAATGGCCCCTTCCTCATGCTCCCCACAGCAGCGCCTGCAACAAGCGTTCTCTGGGGGTTTTCAATTTTCATTAAAAAAAAATGAACGGACCCTAACACCCATGACCTCAGACCCCTGCTGGACCCCAGATGGATCTTGTGGCTTATTTAAAACATCGGGGAGCACGAACCCCGATACAGCAGCCCTCAACAACTTTTGGCCTCTGCCTCCACACCAGGCACCTGCTCACACCGCTGCTCCCAGAACACACTCCTTGGAGCATTGACAGCCTTGCCTCAAGCACTGCACTAAGGACATAAACCCCTGGTTGAACAACATGCGATAGAACCGGCGCCACAGGAAGGCTGGCCGCTAGGCCCTGGATTCCAGAACCCTAGAACACCACTGTAACACCCCTCCTTAAGAACCCATGACATGCCCAGGACATCAGACTGGTGAGTACACAACTGCATTATTTATTTATTTTGAACTGTATCCAATTTTATATATTATGTAGTATACTCCGACCCCCCTTAGCCCACACCGCATTGTTATAGCTTTATAGGAAGTGTAAAAGCCTAGCGTTACATGATTGTCGCTCCTCTAATACCCATAGTAATATTCTCCTTAAATACAAGCCTCCAGTTTTGTTAAAATACCTTTAACATGTCTCCACAACCCAAAACAGGATCCTTATACATCATACATACAGCCAGACCTCGCATAAAATGACCCTTAAAAGCGTAACACAGCAGTCATGTACAAACCCTAAAACAGCCACCTTTATTCACATTACATACAGTTCCCCCTTGCCCTTAGCGCCTTTTAAAAAACTTAAAATGACAACCCCTTTTGACATCCAACATTATACACATTAGACACCAGCCTACAACCCGCATTATATATTATTTAAAATATTATGAACCCAGTCCTATGTTGCACTAGGTCCCCTTTTTAAAATGCAAACTTCACCTTCAAGGCCTTACTCCCAATACTTTTATATAAAGCCTTAAATATGCAACATTGTTTATAGGTAATACTTTTTTAACGTAGTTTTTCACTTGTACAAAATGCTTTCCTGTTTTAATTCTGGGAAATATTGAAAGCCGTTATTAAATAGGATGTCTGCATGTAGAGCTGCCATTCAATACAGTACACACACACACAACCGCACACACAACCATACACAAACAACCATACACACACAACCAACCACATACACAACCACACACAAAGCCACAACCTTACACACAAACACACACACAACCACACACACCCACGCAGTCAGTGCACTTTTTTACCAGGCACAGACACCATCAGACGTCAGTGCATGCTTTCATTGGGCACAAACACCACCAGCCATCAGTGCACACTTTCACCGGGCACAAACACCACCAGCCATCAGTGCACGCTTTCACCAAGTCCACCCCACCAGACTTCGGTGCACGCTTTCACCAGGCACACACACACACCACCAGCCGTCAGTGCACGCTTCACCAGGCTCACACACACCACCAGCAGTCAGTGCATGCTTTCACCAGGCACACACCACCAGCCATCAGTGCACGCTTCCACCAGGCACACACACCACCAGCCGGCAGTGCACACTTCCACCAGGCAAAAACACCACCAGCCTTCAGTGCACATTTTCTACAGGCACACACACCACCAGCCATCAGTGCACACATCAATTGTTAACGCATCCATAATTAACTATTGTAGCAATCGCAGTATGGTGCAATTTACTTTTAAACATATTCATCTAAAGCGCAGCATGCCATCATTGCTACAAAAATAAATACACATTTTTTTAACCTACAATTTATAGACTTTTGTTGCAATTGGTGTTCCTTATTTTGCAAGGCCCATAGCTCAAACTTAATTAATGCGAGACCTATTGCTTTGTATAACGCTTGTTTTATTTAGCAGTGCAGCCCAGTTCAGGCGATCGTCCAGTAAGTAGAAAGCCCGGGTAGGAAAAGGTCGTTGATGATGGCCCGCTCACACCATTTACCTTAAAGGGGAACTGCCTTTTAGGACGCTGCCCTACTTGCATGACATATGATTTTGAATTGTTTAGGGCCAGAACTTTATCTTCCATAAACCCACGAAAAGTGTCAAGCAGGGTTTGTAAACCTTTTGGAGTACATGCCAGGAGGACAGCGTCGTCTGCATATAGCAAGACGAGCAGTCCCCGGCGTTTCACATACGGATAATCAGCCCCTGTCTCCAACAGGATCCGCTCAAGATCATTAATGTAGAGGTTGAATATAAAAGGGGCTAAAATACACCCCTGACGAACCCCCCTTTCAATATTAAAATCCCTGGTTACCTTAAGGTCAGAAGCATATCTAATATTTGCCCTTGTATCTCTATGTAGTTCCAACAGGAAGTCCACCAGATTTGACTCCATCCCCATGGCCCTCATGGATTGCCACAACTTTCCCCGATTGACACAGTCAAAAGCGGATGAAAGATCCATGAAGGCCATGTAGATTGTCCCTGCGCGGGCCATGGTGTACTTTCCCAGGATCAAGTAGAGATTAAGGCATTGTGCCATGGTCGAGTGGCCTGGTCAGAACCCATACTGGATATCTGAAATAATCTTGTTCTCTTCCGCCCGGCGGTCAATCTCTTTAAGATCACTCCACCTAGAACCTTTACTACAGAATCGATGAGAGAAATTGGTCTATAATTCAGAGAGCAGTTACGGTCTCCCTTCTTGTAGACCGGCACAATTGTGGAAACTCTCCAGGATTTTGGGCACCCTTCCTTTACTGCGGCGTTGGCCACCACCACCAAGATTGCTGCTCAAAAAGAAGGGTTAGATTAAAAAATGTCCGATGGGACTCCATCCGGCCGGGGCCTTTTTGTTTGTAAGATTATTAATGCCTTCCTCCACTTCTCTTAGTGTGAACACAACTGGGTTCTCAATCAATGTCTTTGCTGGCAACTGCAGCAAGGTAGATGTACTTTTAAGAATGGAAACAAAGCTTCCTCTGTTATGTTTGTGCCCACTTCCTCTGCTCTTTCCATTGGGAGTAGGGGTCTGTTAATAATGCTCCAAAATCGGGAGCTGCTGGAAATGGTCAAAGGATCTAGGAGTTCCCGCCATGTAGCCTCCCTCAATTCCGTTTCATGAGTTGCCAGCACTTTTTTATAATTAGTGCGAAGAGTACAGATCTGTACTCTGTCCCTAGGGAATACCTTCAATGCCGCCTTGAGGTCTCTGGCGGCTTTAGAGCAAAGGGGGCAAAGCCATTTAGGATCACCAGTCGCTCTATTTTTTCCCGGGGGCACATAGCAGACACCCCACCTTAGCAACGATTCCATCAAAAGCTTGGAGTGTATCCACGGCAGTTGATTCAAAGTCCAGGCAACAAGAAAATTCTTCTACACACATTTCTTGCAGCTTTTCATGGAAAAGGGACGGAATTACTCGGGTCCATTTCAGCCGGCGCCTATCATCTGTAGGTTTTAACATGGCTGGGCCTATTGCTATGTCTTTTTTCTTTAAGAGACTCCCTCCTAAGTTAACACACACTGGGTTGTGATCACTGTGAACACTTGCTCTGATTGAAAAGCCCTGCAAGAAGGGAAAGATGGTTCTAGAGATCAAAACATGGTCTATGAAAGATCCGCTACCACGGCCTTTACAGGTCGGTTCCCTTTGTTTGCTGGAAGATGGAGCAAAACTCATAGCAGAGGATAAGTCATACTTGTTGAGTATATCATTAAGAACGTTACACTGTAAAGAGTGCTCGAAGTGAAGTCCCTGTATCAGTGGTCACCCCAAGGAGTCCATGGCGGTGAGTTTAGGGTTACCACACGGGTGGGCATTGAAGTCGCCTACAATCATAAGCTTATTTCTGAAAGTGCCACAACGCTGTTCTACAACGTTATTCAACTCGTATATCTTACATCCTGTGCGGCTGTATACTGCATTATAAAAGTTTATCACACAGAGACTGTCGTTCTTTCGCCCCCAGTTCAATTGCCTGTAAGTCTCTATGGTCAGATGAAATAACCTTGACATTACATCTCAGGGCCAAGGAAGTAAAGATGGCCAGACCTCCCATCGCTCTGCCACTATTTTCTGGAATTGCAGGAACAAACAAGGATTTGTATCCTACCAGCGAGGCATTGCATTTAACCAGCCATGTCTCTTGAAGGCAAATCACTGAAAACTGGTTGACAAACTGCACCCATAAAGGATCTGCCACCTTTCCAGCCAACCCTGGGATATTCCATGATAAAACTATATAATCAAGCGTCTTAGCCTGGTTGTTGTGGGGATCACTGATTAACTCTCTGTGACAGTCTTTTTTTCCGGGGGGTTCAGTTTCCCAAGGGACTACTCTTGTGGCAATATCTAATACTTCCGGATTTGATTCAACAAGCGATATTTCTAGGAGTGGCCCTTCATCCAAAATAGGGGTATCATCTCGTGTACAGGTACTGGCAGTGTAGACTCGGCTGACCAAGTTATCACTTAGTCAGTCACAGTTGTTCAAGCCTGCATATCTATTTTGGCCCAGCATAAGTGGAAAGTGGTTACAATCACCCCAGGCATTGGCCTTTTCTGCCCCAAAGGATAGGATACCAGGCCTAGGGTGTTCCCTGTGTGTATTAGACCAGTCAAAATGCCCCGAGTTTGGGGTGTTATGCCCATTATTTTCCTCCCTGTAGAAGAAGCCCAATGGCAATATCTCAATACCTTGACCCCTGAAAGCTGCTCCAGAGCCAACCTCCCTTAATATCCTCTCTACTGGCACGGAGTTATTAAAGTTTACCACTTTACAATCCCCCCTTCTTGATTTACAGGATCTACCAACCAGGAAACGCGGCGAACCATAATAACATTGTGCATGGCAATGTGTCCTTCTTTAGTATTACGGGACAGCCAGTGTGTTACCTTATTTTTAAGTTGTCCAAAATCCTCTTTTAATCCTTCAGGGAGAGGAGGTATATTGCCCAAGATGGGCGTTGATTGAGGAGGGAGATCAATGACTGGTAAATTATCCAAATTATACATTCTGTTTTCTATCTTTGGTTTTTCCACAGCCCGGTCTATGGCTGCGGAGTTTTCCCCGACTGTCCCCTTCCGGTTTCCTACTTCTACTGTACTTGTTGGCTTTTCCCTTTCAGACTCTTTCCTGGTCTCAATATTAGATCGCTTTTGTTGCCCCTTCGTTGTTAGAGATTTTATTTGAGGGATTACTTGTGATAAACTAGTATTGGACTTATTAGTTATTTTATGTTGTGTAGCTGGGCCGTAATTTTCCGAGCTGCTTGCTACAAGAGTTGCTGGTAGCTGTGAATTAATTGTGGTGGCTTCCTCCAGCTTCCCCAAGCTCTCGTTTATCGCTTTCATTCTTTCTATTAGAGGAAGCATGAAGGACCTCATTATTTGTTCCACTTGTTCTGCCAGACCTTCAGGGATTTTTGAGGCTATGGGAGGCTGCTTGGATGACTGTGTCTGGGAGATAACTTGGGTTGCAGTGAACGGTCTCTGGGGAGGGTTATTTATTCCCGGTATGGTAGCTATCAGAGAGTTCCCTCATTTATTAGTTGTTTTTATTTTCAGGCATCTACCCTTATGACGTCCTCCCCTGCTTCCTTTTACCAATTTGCACAGGACCTAATACTTGTTTAGTAGGCAGGGAATCCATAGGAGCCTTTGGTGTAAATGTTATAGACGGCCCGCTTTCATCAGATAAGGTACTATCTATTGTGGTTTTCACATTGGTGCCAATAATTTCCCCAGCAGACCCTGTACTTTCTTCTAACATACTGTCACCATTTATCTGAGTCCCAGGCTGTTCGGGTGCTTTAGCACATATAATGGTGCCCAGGGAGGATCGCTTTGAATATAAGGATTCCAGTGATAGGCGTTTTTCTGTGAGTGCTATTTTGTGCTCTAAACCACATCAGCTCTAGTTATAAAGTTATCTAGAGTCCCAGTGATACTCCCCCCAATAGAGCTTGTCTCAGCCTTCCTCCCCTTCCCTGTTCGTAGTGCCATGATCCTAAACCCTGATAGGCCTTGGGTTATCGGGGGTTACCTGGGGCAGGTGGCAAAATCGGGAAACCTATGATCAATCAAGCCCACACCAAAACGTAAAGCAAACATTATGCAGTTCTCACTTTGATCAATGTCACGTTAAAGGGGTGGCCCAGCCCAGCCTCCTCTGGCCAATGATGGCCAAGACGGCAAAGACGGCCAAGACGGCCCGCCCTTGTCATGGGCTTCTCCCGGCACGTCCCGCGGGACAAGGTTCCAAGCAGGCCTTTATACTCCTCCTGGCGCCTGATGATCGTGTCTGCAGCGTCCTCGCCGCGAGCGGGATTGCTGGGGGATGTAGTCCTGGAAGCAGTGTGTAGCGGAGCTAAGCCCGGCCAAAGGTTGTGTGCCAAGCAGATTGTCCTGGCAGCAGCGTGCAGCGGAGCTAAGCCCGGCCAAAGATAATGTCCCAAACAGGTTTCACAGGTTTCACAGGCGCCTTGGCCACAAGCAGGCTTTTATGCGCCTCCTGGAGCCTGATGATCGCGTCTGCAGCGTCTGCACCGCGAGCGGGATTGCTGGGGGATGTAGTCCTGGGAGCAGCGTGTAGCGGAGCTAAGCCCGTCCAAAGGTTGTGTCCCAAGCAGATTTTCCTGGCAGCAGCATGCCGCAGAGCTAAGCCAGGCCAAAGATAAAGTCCCAAACAGGTTTCACAGGTTTCACAGTAATAAAGTAGACCAGAGTCGTTCATTCATAGAAGGTGAGGTGAATGGCAACCAGTATCATTTGTGATTGATACTGGTGCTACCAAATCCACTATTAGAACTTCAGATGTCCCAAACCTACACCTCTCAGGAATGAAGATTCAAGTTGTAGGACTTTTAAATAAGCAGATTACAAACACAGTTTCAGAGATAGTTCCTATAAAAATAGGTTCATTTCAAGAAAGCCATCAGTTTGATGTTTGTGACACGAATCCTGTGAACCTGATAGGGGGATATTTGTTGTACAAGTCACACTTTATTGCCCACCGGATGTTGTTGAGTTTTGGGCTCATGATGAGCATAATCAGTTTAACATAGCCTGACAAGGTTCAGCTGTAGGGTTGTTCCAGTAAGAACCATTGAAGATCTGCCTCCTGATTTAAAAGAAACCATAAACCCAGAAGTATGAGATTTCACAGGAAAAGATATTGGCCTAATCAAAGGTGTAGAACAAGTCCGAGTCACACTAAAACCAAATGCAATATATCCAAGAACACCGCCATACAATTTGACAACAGAAATAATTTCAGGAATAACACCTATATTAGAGGACGTGCTAAGTAAAGGGATTTTGAGAGAATTGGTTGGGAGTCCATGCAACTCCCCCCTTATGGGTTAACAGACATCCAATTGTAATAATTCAGGTATCATAGGATCTCTGAAAATTAAAAGTATAGTTAATCCATGTTCTCCCGTGGTACCAAATCCAGGCCCTATATTTTTTTCAAATTCCACTGCAGAATGGTTTTCTGTTACTGATTTCTGTCAAGTCTTATTTCCATTACACGAAGATAGTCAGTATTATTTTTCAGCAGAGAGTCTTGGCATGGTGATGAGTCCCACAAAAGTATACAGATAGTCCTCCGTTCATTAAACAGATTTTCAAAAGGAATTTAGAATCATTACCGATGTACTATAATTTAGCACTTGTGCAAAATATGGATGACCTACTTGTGTCATTAGAGACACAAAAAGCCTGCAAGCAGGATACAATTGCACTTCTAAATCACCTGGCTGAGAATGGACATAAGGTGCCTCCTGGAATGTTGCAATACTGTCAAAAAAAGTTTGGTATCTGGGACCCAACATTGAAAAAGGGGAAAGTAAGGTGTCACAAGATAGAGTGGACACAATTCTTCTGATAAAACCACCTTGAACTCAGGGTAGTCAGGACCTTTTTGGGAATGTTTAGCTACTGTGTCTTAAGTCTGTCTTAAGTCTGTCTTAAGACAAACTTAAGACAAAATCCTAACTTCTGTGAAAACCAAAAGTAGTAAGTTCATTCTGTGAATACCAATATAGTAGTAAGTTTAGGATTGAGTCTTAAGTTCATTCTGTGAATTGGGCGCAAAGTGCTTCCCCAAATCCAATGAGATGCTCGTACCTTTGTGGCATACTTTTCTACAAAACTTGACCCTGTAGCTGCCGGACGTTCCAGCTGCCTAAAAGAAGTGGGAGTAAATATCAAGAGGAGTGAGGGCATAGTGATGGAACAACCTTTAACTGTAATAGTCCCACAATATGTGAAAATATTGTTAACCCAAACAAAAAACAGTATATGACCCACAATAGGCTCAGTTTATGAACAATGGATCCTAGCTGCTGAGATTGTGACTTTGAAAAGATGCCAGATTTTCAACTCATCAAATTTGTTGCCTTTAACTGATGAAGTTTACAATGAGGTTGAGTATAATTGAATACCTGTCATGGATTTATGCACAAAGCCAAGACCCAACATTAAAGGTGAACCCCTGAATGAGCCTAATGAAATATTTTTTCAATGACTCATGTTTGAGACAGAATGAAGGTATCCCAAGAGCAGCTTATGCTGTCTGTACAATCAATGATTTTTCCGAAATTTCAAGGCTTTGAGGTTTTAGCTCAGCACAAGTTGCAGAATTATTTTTCCTTACAAGAGCTTGCATTCTGATGAAAGTAACTATATTTAAAGATAGTCAGTATGGCTTTGAGGTTGTCCACTATTTCGGGCAATTGTGGTCATAAAGAGGTTTCATGGTTCTTCTGGAATATCTATGAGGAACAGGGAGCATGTGAAAAACCTTTTGGAAGCTCTCCAATTATATGTTGAAATTACTGTGGTTAAATGTGCAGCATACTGGACTAGCAATGGATACACTTTTGTCGGAAACAGAAACGCCATCAAGTTTGCATGGTATTGTGCACTAGTGGCCTGCACATTTAATGGAACTTTTGCATTTGAATTCGAGGACACTTTTTTCTAGCATGATGTCAATAACTGACACATGGGAAAAATTAAAAAGGGTGGAAAAAATGTTGCAGAACAGCAAGGTTGGATCTGAGAAGGATGTGAGTGAAATAAACATGATATTTGCATGTTAGGGAATGAGAGACCAGTGTTATCTGATAGTTTGCTGGTTCCAATGAAACCACACTTCCATGGACACAAACATTTAGGAAGGGATTCCAAGACAGGGCTATTCAGGCAAAATTGGTTCATTCCCAGGTTAAGGATGTTTTTGGAAGTACTGTGCCATTGTTGCTTGAACTGTCAACAAATTAATGTAGGGGAAGAACTCCTATTACACTAAGTCACATAGGGAGAGCAGGTGGTCCCTTTAATAAAATGCAGATGGCTGTTATCGAGATACCTGTTTGTATCGGGTTGAAATATGTCCTGGTAATCAAATGCATCTTCTTGCGATGGGTAAAAAGCTACCCGACCAGAAGAAATTACAGCCTCATTGTCGCTAAAAGTTATTGAAAGAATTTAGCGGCATATTACCAAGCAATAGCGATAATTATCGCTATTGCTTGGTTAGCGCGAAAAAATTATCGCCGAGCTGCGGCGATTTTTATCGCAGATAAACCTTGGTATTACCCAGGTTTATCGCAAATGCGGTAAAAATCAGCAGCACTGCATGAATATCGCTGAAAAGTCAGCGATATTCATGCATTAGCGAGCTAATGCTCTTAGCCATGTTATCCACCTCCCATTGGATAACATGGCTAAGAACTGCTCAGGGCAGGTGTTAGCTTTTGGAGATTTTCGCGCTTAGCGCAAATATCTCCAAAAGTTGGTAATAGGAGATAGCGATGTTAGCGACTGTTTCCAGTCGCTAACATCTTGGCACGCCCACTTTGCATGTCATTAGTGATAAATATCACTGACATGCAAAGTGGGGCCCAAGATGGTCGCTATCTCCTACTAGCTGTCGCTAACTGGTGTTAGCAACAGCTAGGTAATAGGGAGATAATTTTATCTCCGCTTTCTTGGCTTTTAAAGCCAAAAAAGCGGAGATAAAACCCCTTGATAATATGCACCATAGTCCACAATATTGTATGCCGGTTTCTCTTGAATCAGATTGAGTAACCCACTTTAACAATAATGCCCTGAGTGTCATTTGTACAGCACTACAAATTGAACAAAGAGAGCACTGTACCTATAAACTTGATAGTTCTGGCAATATAGAGCAGCTAAATGTCACCAATAAATCTCCATTAGCCAAGGTGTGTGCCTCAACATCACTGAAGTGGCCTGATGCTTTGCCTTTGGTACTGATTAGTATTTGAATTTTCCAGATTGGAAAACTGGTTTATCGCAACATGAAATTCTGTGGAGAGGTGTGGCTCACTGGTTAGAGGCGGCAGACCCGAGTGCAGAGAACGGCCCGGGACCAGGGTTCGATTCCCGACGCGGCAGGGTCTTGGACCAGGATCAGCGGACTGATAATTCTCGCATCGGTGCCTACTCCGACCAGGGAGCACACTCGGCAACTCTGGGCATTAGCTTGCCTCATCTCCACAACGGCCCCACACAAACGCCAGGGATGCCTGGTTTCACCTTGGAGACCCCCAGGAGGGACTATCTCACAGGGAAAGCCAGGACGGGTTCCCCAGCGGTCTATAGCGCTACGAGGCCTCCGGGTAGCAGTGCGCTTTACAAGACACAACAATTTACAATTCATGGGACATGCCATGAGACTGCTAGCTGTACCTGCAAATGTGCTTGTGAGAATCACAAACAATATGATGATACTGAAATACTGCAAATGATTAGCTGATGTAGTGTGTTCTGTCTCTCACAATGTTAGGTATCTTTTCCAAGTAACTTTACACAGGTATGCACATAACAGAGACTGTCAAACAAATAAATGAGTTTAAAAAAAACTTAAAATATATAGAAATATTTAATAAAATACATTCTCATAATCAGAAACACATTTAAATCTTAAAAACATTTTATCATTGTTTAAAGTTACATAGGTGGCAATAATTATATCGACACGCGTTTCGACACGAAAAGGTGTCTACCAGGAAAAGCCAAACAATTTCCTAAAAATTCAAATTACAAAATTAAAAACAATTGAACTCATACTTGAAAACTTTTTACAGTCTCAATAATAAAATATCTATTACATATGCAGAGGCTTTGTTCTATTCTGGCTATAGACGTTTACAAGATAAAATCAATGACACATTTTATTTAAGGAATCAAATATAAACCGATGCAACTAGAAAATCACATTATATAAATGTTTCTATTTTTTGCCCATAGTCATTTTTAAAATATACAAGACATGAAAAATGCCATATGTGATATAGTTAAAATCAGAATCTTTCAAAGCAAGAAACGGAGAAAGAAAATAAATATTTTTCAAAAGAGAGAGCATATTCTTCTCAGATTTATTATTCTTCTTATAAATGTTCTTTTTATATGATAAACCAAGTCTATTCCTTAGATTGCGAAGAGGTTTCATTTGTAAATGCTTACTTGTGATATACTTCCCGTATTTCAAGCTGGAAACAGTCTTTCAGAGCCGGGACCTTTAGAAACTCAGTGACGCGGTAACGTTTCACTTGCGTTAACCAAACTGCAACCAACCAGAAGGCAAGGATTATATTTCTATCAATAGACCAAAACCATTTTTTTGGGGGGGGGAGTTAAGTTCAAAAAGAAACTAACCTATTTCTTATCTTTCAGGCTTTGTTATTTGATTGTAGAACCCAATGATAATTTTTGTCAATTTTATAAAAGAAATATATAACAAGGAGGAATCTGGAAAAATTCCAAAGAAAACAACGGTACGGAATCTGGATAAAATTCCAAGAGAAGCAACTGGGATTCTCCCTTTTTTTACAATCTTTCCTCAATTTTTCTATAATATTTACTTTATACTTTTTATTTTTTGTAGTCAACTCTTATTGTGTGATAGTCTGCAAGGGGCTATTATAGTGGTATAGAATCTAAACTTTCCTAATTGCACTTACTTCAAATTATCAGGGCTAAACCACTGCTTACCTTTGTATCCCTATATTCAATAACGATACCTTCTCCTTAAAATGCACTAAAAGTACTGTGCACCATATATATCTATTTAAAGAGACAAAGATGGGGAAAAATTGTTCTCCTAATGTCGAAAAATGGAAGAATACAACTTTATCAATGGCAACAAAATGTTGGCAAATGGGTCATACCTCGCTTGATCCCAGTCGTTATGTCAGGCGCAGGCAAGAACCCGCATGTAGATATATGCGGGTCTACCGACGTAAAAAACAGAAAAACAAATAAAATAAAAAAAGGGGGGAGAAAGAGGGGTGCGTTAGGGTGGTAACTATTTTCCGTTAAAAGAGTCGATGTTACAGGGTAAATGTAAATGTAAATGTTAAATGTAAATTGATACTTGTATAACACACTAGTCACCCGCAAGGGTCTAAAGGCGCTTTTACGTATACCGCTGTGGAACCCATCCTGGCTTTCCCTGTGAGGCGTTCACTCCTGGGCACCCCCAAGGTGGAGGCCAGGCATTCTTAGCGTTTTGGGGTCTGTTGTGGAGATTAAGCAAGCTATTGCCCAGAGTTGCAGAATGGGACTCCATGATTGGAATAGCCACCGAGGCGAGAATTATCAGGTCCGTGGAATTTTGAGCCCAAGACCCACCGAGGCGGGGAATGGAACCCTGGAGCCGGGCTAGACCTCTGCATCAGGGTCTGCCACTCTAACCATTGAGCCACACTTCTCCACTGCTCTAACTGCACAACCCTACGGATGTACCTTGTTGGTGAAAAAAATCTCCTACACTAAAGAATCCGGGTCTGACTGGCGTGGATGTAGCGCGGTCAACCCGGAAGCGATCTCATCAGATGTTTAAATACACGCATTTCAATGACGTATAACGTCATGTAAAACGTGAGTCAGGCGATGTTTATTTATCAAAGGGGACACACTTTCAATTATTGTTCAATGAGACGATCACTATCTAACTATATTTTATGCCGCTGTAGATTGTAATGATTAACGTAAAACCGCGGAGTATTTTAAAAAAATCACAGATAGAATTATGTATGCTTTTAACCCCTTCGCCGCGGGGCTAATTTCCCCGCCGTGCGGGGGGGAGGGGGGCCGCGCACGGCGCCGCGGTGCTGATGACGAGCCCAGGCTCGTCATGCAGAACGGTGCTCGTGTGCTCATGACGAGCCATGCCTCGTCATGAACCCGCCCGCGCAATTGAACGCTCAGCACAGCGGGGGAATTAGCCCCGCTGGCAAGTGTTCCACGGCTCATGACGAGCCCAGGCTCGTCATGAGCACACGAGCACCGTGCTGCATGACGAGCCTGGGCTCGTCATCAGCACTGAAGGAGTAAAATAGAGGTTTCTTTGCAAAAAGCAAGATGATTATGTATTTCTGATCTCAACTTCTCTCTTTTTACGGATACAAAGTCCTCCTTTGTTATCCGGTGTATGGATTTTTTCTAAAATCCGCCATCTTATATCTTCAGGTTTATGTTAGTATTCCAGGAAGTGTTTAACCAAAGGTGCCGTAATTTTACCAGTCTTTATAGTTGACCGTTGTTCTGTCAGTCTAATTTGTATTGATCGGGATGTTTCACCTACGTAACCTGGGTTATTTATTTATTTATACAATTTCTAAAGCGCACTAGAACCTAACAGGCATCTTGGCACTGGTAACTCTGGGACCATATCAACACCGGAGGGGGGCAAAGCGCAGGCCTAGTTCTTAGGAAATAGCCAGGTTTTAAGGTTATTTCTGAACGCAAGCAGCTCCTTGTTTTGCCGCAGTTCAAGAGGCAAAGTGTTCCACAGCCTGGCTGCAGCCACCCCAAATGTTCTGCCCCCTTCCCTAACTTTGTTGAAGCATGGTACTTTTATTGACATTCCTCTCGAAGAGCGGAGCTCTCTGCCCGGAACGTACCACTCAAGCATTTGCTGAAAGGAAGTTGGGCCATTTCCATGCAGGGCTTTAAATACTAGACACATAGATTTAAATTTAATTCTCAGTGTCGCGGGCAGCCAGTGCAACTCCGAGAGTGCTCCAGAGGCAGAGGTCCGCCTAGACCAGCCTAAAACCAATTTAGCCGCGGCAGATTGTACCCGCTGTAGCCTGTCTAGCAGGAATTTAGGGGACCCAAGGAGTAGAGCGTTAAAATAGTCTACCCGACTAAGTATGGTACTGCGTGCAATCAGGGCACGAGCTTGATGTGGTAAGAGGGGAAAAATCTTCCTCAAAGAACGTATAATGCCCAGACAACAGCTCACCACTTTCCCTACATGCACCTCCAGAGAGAGGTTGCAGTCAAATGTGACCCCTAGGTTGCGAACTGTTTTTACCGGCTGGCCGGGGTTGGGGAACTCCGGGGGCCACAGATTCGTGGGCGGCCCTTCCCTGTTCTTATGGGTATCGAAATGCATCAGTTCAGTTTTAGCAATATTAAATAGTAAGGAATTCTCCTTCAGCCATTGTGTCATATCTTCTAAACATCTATGAAACCCTTCTGCTGAGATGGCTTGCTCTCCCTCCAGGGAGAGAATGAGTTGCGTGTTATCAGCGTAATTGATGACTTTGATATTATAGCGCTTGATGATCTTCAGCAGGGGTGTCAAATAGACATTGAAAAGAATGGGGCTGATGGCCGAGCCCTGAGGGACCCCATGTGGGACAGGAATGAAGGCACATTGATAAGGAGGACGGGATACTGCTTGCTGTCTCCCTGAGAGAAAGGAGTGAAACCATCTAAGGGCCACTCCCGTAACTCCCACCTCACTCAACCGCCTTAACAAGATGTTTTGGTTGACCGTGTCGAAGGCGGCAGACAGGTCCAGCAGAATCAACACTGCTGCCTGGCCCATGTCTGCCCGCCTCCGAAGCTCATCCATGACAGTCACCAGTGCTGTCTCCGTTCCGTGGGCTGGTCTAAAACCGAACTGCTCCTCCTCCAGATGCTTGGCCCGTTCCAAGTGTGCAGACAGTGTGCCACTCACTATCCGTTCAACTACCTTGGCTGGGAAGGGGAGAAGGGATATAGGTCTAAATTTTGTCAGACATTAAGGATCTAGGGAGGCCTTTTTAAGCAATGGGGTTACAAGTGCCTGCTTCCACTGACTCGGAACCGCCCCTTCTGCAAGAGACTGGTTACAGATCTTACACAGCAGTGGAAAAAGTTCCACCCCGAATTCCTTCCAGTTTTTGCAAGGTAGTGGGTCCAGGGGGGAGCCTGACACAATACTCTCCGCTAACCTGTGAAAGTCCTCGATCTGGAGGGGAGGGAACAAGGACATAGCAGTAGATATATCACATTTTGTGTCTTTCAATTCCAGAGACCCTGTGCTTTAATGTGAAAATTATACAATCTCATTATTTCGCCTTCCAATATTTTATTGCAGGACTTACAAGCTGAACATTTTATTGTCCCTTTAATAGGGTTACTTCCATTAATAGTTTTCTGAAGATATGGAATTTCAGTCTTTTTTGAGGTAAACCTGGAATGTACCACTAAGTCTTTAATATTTTTGTTTCGTCCATGTGCAAACATCAGTTTCCGTAACTTCTTCTGATCAGTGTTACTGTTTAGAAGATGCCAGTTTGAATTTAAGGTTTGTCTAACTTGTTTATTCAAAGTTGAGTGTTTCGTAATGCAGACTAATTTACATCCCTTCTTATTTTTGTTAGCATTAAAGAGGTGGTCTCTATCGTAGAAACGCGGCCTTTTATATGTATCCCTCACCAGCCGGTGAGGGTATCCTCTAGCTATATATTTTTTCTTTATTTCTATAGCCTGTTTATCAAAATCTATCAGTCTAGTACAATTTCGTCTAACTCTCAAAAACTGGGAAAAAGAGATGCTTTTCTTTTAGCAAAGCGGGTGATAGCTTTCAAAATGTAATAGGGTGTTTCTTGCTTTGGGCTTTACGAACACCAGGTTGCAGTTGCTACAGAAAATTTAAAAAAAAACAGTGCCATACCTCAATTGAGGGATTGGGTCATGATCAAGAAGCATGTTCAGAAGACTTACCTGGAACCGAGATGAAAAGGTGCTGAACAGGTCGGCCCATAAATTCTTGGTCTGTTCTATAGTCACAATCCGATGGTTCTTTTTCGCAGCATGAAAGTGTAAAGGGGAGAAAGTTGTTAGAAAAACAATCAAATAGCTAATAATTCTCCTTGATACACAATAACCCACAGACAACTACTTAAGGTTAGTTAGGTTGATTGCAAAGCCAAAAATCACTGAACATAAAGACACCTCAACCCGAGGGTATAGAACTACAATGGAATTCGCATGAAGCCAAATCTGTTCATCCAGTTCAGACAGTGCAGCACATACACCACCAGTAGTTCAAGAAGAACAATACAGAAGATCGGGAAGCATGAGTCCAAATTTCCCTTCATCAAGGGTTGGTGAGTGAAAAGCATTTCATTTATCCCAACTCTAGCACTAAGGTGACATCCATACATGAGCATTTTTAGGAGGAATATAAGATGTCAGCATGTGGAGTCCCCCTAAGAAGTCTCCCCATGATCAATGGGTCAAGCAGCAGAAAGCTCCCAAAGACAGAGCTTGTTCTAGGATGCTCTCTCTCCAAAGGCAAGGAAGAAGAAGTCGCGCACTATCCCTACTTCCATCAAAGATTCATTCCCAGGTAGCACTCCCATTATGCAATTAGAGTCACACCACCTGCTCTGGGTACAGTCCTGAAGGTATTGCTGTCAACCGTATACCTTACTAGCAATAGTTTGTCCTTGGTTCCTAGGCCTTCTCTTGTGTGAAGCCATCTTTATCAACTCATTCCACATGGTTGTAACTTATTCTCTCCTTGCATAACCAGTAAAACAAAGACCTTATCTATACTACTATTATAAAGAGAGAACTGTGTCCTTTGAGCCAGGTAAACTCGAAAAGTACACCATCAATCCAAACACCCAAGACATCTTTGAAAACCTCAGGGCAAGCAGAAGGACATAGGCTATATAAAAATAAAAAATATACGTTCTTTAAAAAATTTAGGAATAAAAAAAAGTAGTCCCTTGCAAGTAGCGCCGGCCGCGACGTGCGTGATGACATCGGGAGTGCGGGGAGGAGCGGCGTTCAGGAGCAAGAGGAAGAGCGACAGATATGAGCGCGGGGAGGAGCTTTGGACAGGCGGGGAGGAGTGGCGAGCGGCAGACAAGCGGTGAGGAGCGGCAAGAAGCAGAGGAGCAGTGGAGCAATAAACTCAGCAGCGCGGGGAGAAGCGGCGGCTGAGGTAAGTGAAGCAGCCGCTGGTGCGCACCGAGGGACGGGCGGAGGGACGGGCGGGGTCCATGAGTGCTCGCAAGCCTTTTACTCAAATTCGGGATGTCTGGGGAAACAGCAGACATGAGCCGTGGGTGCGCACCGAGGGACGGGCGGGGGCCATAAGTGCTCGGAAGCCTTTTCCTCAAAGTCGGGACGTTGGGGGAAACAGTGGACACGAGCATGGGAAGAAGCGGCCAGGAGCAACAAAACCGTTGCAAGGAAACACTGTAAGTATGCTCTGCTGCTCCCTGCCGCTCTGCTGTGCCTCTTTTGCTGCGATGCTGCCCCCAGCCCCATTCTGCCCCGGGCAACGCTGAGGCGGGCTGCTAGTTTTTTATAAAAGAGCGCTTTTTAACCTGCAACACAACATGCGGCAAATAACAGATTTTGCAGCATATATGAATTTCAAACTCTTAATTCTAAAGCGAGAGTTTCCAGAGGCTTGAACTTCAGACCTACGCATTTTAACTAACATAAGGAAGCATCATGGAAGCTTTACAAATTCATATAACATTACTGCAATTTCAACTAATACATTTACTTACATATGAAATAACATGATTTATAAAACACACTAATACTTGAATAATTGTCAGTGCACATCACAAATTCTTCACGTTAACATTTTCTGCGAGTTAGATTCATTTTCAATGTAATTCTTCATGTTTCTTGTCAATGTCCAAAATACGTCACACATTCATGTTAATACATTTTTACAATGCTAACATTTCCAGGTTAATACAGCAAATGAGTATATGTGGGTAGACTCTACATGTGATTATGATGTTCCCCTACAAATGAAATAAGATTTCAACTATATTAGCCCGTTGGAAGTGTTTTGGTCACTAACACTGCTGTCAAGTGCACTGGAGATCCTAAACTGGGTGCATGAATCGCACACAGGAAGGGTGATAAATCCTTATAAAGAAATTGCATTCTTTGAGCCCGAACTAAGAACACTGTTGGTTGTACCCCCAAGCTGAACCTCAACAAAGAGTAGTGAAACCAAGTTCACAACAGCAACTGTGGGAAAAAAGGGCACACTGTTACACCTAATCAAGTACCTGTCATTACACAAAGTAGCATTGACGTCTCTGATGAAGAAGAAGAGATTAAATCTCAACTTGAGATAGTCACTGAGACAACATCAGTACAGACAGAGGATCCAGATGTAGAAAGAAGCACTGAAACAAGAAGAGTTACCCTTGAGGTTTAATGGCCATGAAGCAGTAATCAAAGGAAATTTAAAGCAAGTGTATCAATTGATTGAATCCCACCGACTATCAAGTAGTAACCAGAGTCCAGCGGTGGAAGGGACACAGATTAAGACCAACGAAGACCAAGGAGATCAAAAAGAGCAAGAGTGCCTTATTAGTGATATTCTGCACCTGAGTGGACATACTACATGAGCAAAGTACAGAATGTTTCATTGGATGAACTGGTGTGATGTGAAAACTGAACTGTTTAAACCTCCATGACATCACTACAAATACACTTGGATAATAGCTGCATGGCAAAGAATTCTGGAGAATACTGAGAAACAATCAAAAGACAAAGGGGCAGATGTATCAAAATACCTATTTGTGATTCTCAAATAGCGATTTTTTGAGAATCCCTATTTGAGAATTGCAAAATGGTATGTATAGAAAAAATCGCAATTTTTTAGCGATTTCTTAAAATTCCTTAATTGCGATTAGCAAATTGCTAATTGCAATTAACGAATAATTTCCCATTCATTTTCCTAATCGCATTTCCAAAATAATTTCAAGGGTGCAAGGGTGTCCTAAGGATACCCTGCTGCACCCCTGAAATTTACATGTGTGCGCATAATGGGCACCTTTATAAATGCCAAAAAGTGCATTTGTAAAAGAATTCTCAACTTACCACCAATTACAAGTTGGTGGTAATTTGCGATTTCTTAGTGTAAATTTGCAAAACGTAATTGCTTCTTACATAGTATTTAGGCAATCGCAATTTGCGATTCCTTAAATGCTTACGCAATATTAAGGAATCGCAAAATTTGCGATTCCTTAATATTACGATGCGTTTTAGATGATACTTTCCATTTTCCGATTTTTTTTACGCTAACGCAGCTTTTTACCGAATTGCAGTGTTTGCGACAAAAAAATAATTTGATACATCTGCCCCTAAATGCACTTCAGAAGTGCTAAAAGACTGAAACAAAATATTATTTTTTTATTTTTCCGAAGATTTACTTAGGCCCAAGCCTGCAGTAGAAGAGTGTGGATAACATTTTAGAAGAACATGAAGTAGGGCTAAGGATTGTCTATACAATTAGTAACAGATTGTGCTCCTGAGGCGGAAAGCCGGGAGCGGGTCATTTTTAGCTGGTTTTAAAACTTGTGTGTGATAACTTGTGTTTTTAAAACTCTAACCTCGGCATTCTTGGGACATTGAACCGCGCAGCCGATCAAGGCGCTGCAGCAGTGATTGCCGCCATTCCAGGGAAGCCTCTCGCTCCTGGACACGCTCACTGACGCTCGGCCACGCCCCCCACCCACACTATAGCCGGGAGCGGGTGATTTTTAGCTGGTTTTAAAACTTGTGTGTGATAACTTGTGTTTTTAAAACTCTAACCTCGGCATTCTAGGGACATTGAACCACGCAGCCGATCAAGGCGTTGCAGTGGTGATTGCACCCATTCCAGGGAAGCCTCTCGCTCCTGAACACGCCCACTGATGCTCAGTCATGCCCCCCACCCACACTATATAAACCGCGCCTTCTCCCCCAGCGCGTATTTGTAACAGATTGTGCTCCTGAGGCGGAAAGCCGGGAGCTGGTGATTTTTAGCTGGTTTTAAAACTTGTGTGTGATAACGCCCACTGAGGCTCGGCCACGCCCCCCACCCACACTTCCTAAACAATGTGCTTCCCCCGGCCGCGCAACGGACGCACGCAGCGGGCACGCCGCCTGCGTGCCGAAGGCGCGCCAAAGGCAAGATCGTCTGCGCCCGTCCTCGAACGGCCAGGGACAGGGGCTATACGCCTTGGTCCCCCACCAACATCGAGGAAGACGTATAACGCTGGGCTCCTCCACAACTTAAGACCCCCTCATAAAACCAGCTGCGGGCACCTTTACCATCCCCTAGACCTTCCTTCCCGCTGCCCAAACTGCAATACCAGGTTTAACACCTCCCAACAGGAAAATGACTTACAGAGCTACACTATGCTTCTCTTAAATTGCAGATCCCTCCCAAAACATAGTACAGAAATCTTCCTAACAATCAACGAACTAACGCCAGACGTAGTGTTCCTAACCGAAACCTGGCTTACCCCTGAGTCCGAGCCGGACCTGATACAAGCACTTCCCCCTGGCTATCAAGTCTCACGCAGGGACCGAACACAGGGAAAAAGCGGAGGTCTTACAATTATCTATAAATACCTATACCAGTGCCACTGCATCCTGGATCCTATCCCAGACTGCGAAAGCATGTCCTTCTCCCTAAAACTCTCCCCTAATGACAGCTTCACTGGAGCTCTCGTCAATCGCCCCCAGGCACACTGCTTCAATTCCACACAATCCTACCTTCCCGAGTAGCAGACCTAGCTATGTCCCCCTCCAACTTCACCCTGTTGGGTGACCTTAACATCCAATCTGACAATAAATCAGATAATATAGCAAATGATCTAACGCCAAGTCTGGCCGCAGTAGACCCTGTATTCAGCAACTGCCATAACTTCAAGGTAGGCCCCATCACTCCTCTCCCATGGTCCGACCACTCCCTAATTCATCTCACCTGGTCTATCCAAAATCCGCCATCCCGCATCCCCCCCCCCTCGTAAAATGAGAAACTGGTCCAGGCTACCACTAGAACTGTGGGCCAGGTCCCTAGCAGACTCAAGACCCACATTCTCCCAGAATCCCTCGTCAGACAGCAGGGAATTTGACAATTGGATTCGGGAATCTATCGACTCCATTCTCCCCCCTCGCAAAACTTCCTTAAAATGAGAGCGAGAAACAGCCCCCTGGTACTCAGATGAACTTAGAGAGAAAAAACGAATGTGTAGGAAATTTGAGAGAAACTGGCGTCTGGGGTATGCCACTAATAACAAAATCATGTACAGGGAAGCCATCAGAGCCTACAAAACAGAAATAAAAACAGCACAGTCCTCTTATTTCGGCAAAAAAATCCCTAAGGCCAGATCTAAACCAAGAGAGATCTTCCAAATAATAAAAACACTCACTAAACTACCCCCCCAGCTCCAAATGACAACCCCATGGCGCACTGTAATGGCCTAGCGGAATTCTTCTATCAGAAAGTAAATAAAATCTACGCAGCATTTACAGCTCCAACCTCGGAACCCCCCATGGCTGAACTCCAGTTCCCTACAAGAGCAGAGTACGACACACAGACAACCCTGGATCATTTCCCCCAGAAGACTTAGAGTCACTGCAACCTTTAACACTACAGGTTAAGTCAAGCTCCCCAAACAACCCAGTTCCACCCAGCGCTATGACCACCGCCAGCCACATCATTTTCCCGACCCTCATGGAGCTGCTTAACAACTCTCTGACAAAAGGTAGCGTGCCCCCAACCTGGAAACAGGCAATGGAGAGGGCTCTCCTAAAAAAAACTAATCTGGACCCCAACGATCACAACAACTACCGCCCCATCTCCCTTCTGCCGTGGGTGAACAAGATCCTGGAGAAACAAATCAATCTCCATCTCACAAGGTTCCTCGAGTCCAACCTCCTACTCGACACCTCGCAGACAGGTTTCCGGCCCAGACATGGAACGGAAACGGCGCTGCTAGCCGTAACAGAAGAAACCAGGCGGATCCTGGATCGAGGGGGATCAGTGGCAGTCCTCCTCCTCGATCTAATCACCGCGACACGGTATGCCAAAAACCTGCCAGGAAACGCTCTAGCATGGCTAGGATCATTCCTGAGTGAAAGGACTTTTCAAGTCTTTGACGGAGACGCTATCTCCGCAAGCAAACCACTGGACTGTGGGATACCGCAGGGCTCATCACTAAGCCCCACACTGTTCAATGTGTACATGAGGCCACTAGCTGAGATCGTGCGTCCATATGGCATTAAGATCATTACATATGCCGACGACACTCAGCTGGCGGTCTCTCTTGCACAGAAGAACAGTGAACCGGTGCAGGCCAACCTAACGACCTGTATGGAAGAGATCAGGAGTTGGATTACAGCATCCTCCCTCAAACTCAATGGTGAAAAAACCGAGCTCATGCTGCTCGGCCCCCCAGCTTTGTCCACCATCGACCGACTATGGCCCAGTAGTCTGGGCACACCCCCTATCCCAAAAGACAGCATCAAAAGTTTAGGGGTCTGGCTGGACAAATCTCTAACCATCAACATCCAAGCAACAAAAACATCAGAAACCTGTTTTGGGATTATCAGGATGCTGAAGAAAATCTTACCACTCCTCCCCTTTGAAGCCAGACAAATCGTCATACAAGGTCTAATCCAATCCCGATTGGACTTCAACAACGCGCTTTACCTAGTGGCACCAGAATATGTGCTGCAAAAACGTCAATGGACCTAGAATTGCGCTGCACGCACGCTGCTCCAGATTCCACGCAGAGAATCAGTGGCACCTGGATTGAGGACCCTACACTGGCTCCCTATCAGGGAGAGAATAAAATTCAAAGCCATGTGCATATCCCACCAAGCATTCTGGAGAACTGGCCCCAAAATCAACCACTCCCTGCTCTCCCCCTACCTCCCCGGCAAACAACTCTGATCCACCAACACATTCCTAGCAGTAACCCCCAGGATCAAGAGGTCAAGAGCAGGAGGAAGGTCCTTCATGCTCAACGCCGCTAGGCTGTGGAACTCCCTCCCCCTAAACCTCAGATCGAACCCCAATCTAGAATCCTTTCGCAAGGATCTTAAAACCTTTCTTTTCAGCAACTAATCTACCCCAGCTCCCCTTCTCATAGCACTCTCCATTACAATAGCGCTTGGACGCCCAAGGGCAGCAGTCGCGCTTTACAAAACCCCTTTCATTTAATTTCATTACAACAATTCTTGAATAAAAATACTTTGTGAAAATACACTGTTAAAAAAATTTGCAAGAAACATACTTTGGAGAAAAGTCAGATTGAATTGTTGAACTATTGCTGAATACTTTCCTTGCAACTATCTGATTTTAGACAAACATGTGTTGAGTTATAAATGGATGTAAAATTATAATGTGTTACATTTTTGTAATGTCAGTACCAATGATTAAGATATTGCTAGTAGGGTTCTATTTAACACCAGAGAAAGACTTTAGGTCTACTTATGAAACTATCACATTTGCACACACAACAGATGAGGAGCAATAAAAAGCATCATTTGTAAGATGCAAAATGGGTGATTACACTATGCCCGCCACCCTAACATTGAAGAGGACCGCCCGCTAACAGTGCGGGGGTCCCGACATTTGTATTAGGATGCGCCCGCCACACAGGCGGGCGCATCCTGTATGTCTACCATTGCGGTGGGCGTAGCAGGAATCTCCGCCCGCCGCAATGGTAAAAGTGCACGTTTTGCTTGTCAACGCGCAACATGACAGGCACCGCGCGGTGCCTGTCATGTTGCACTCTGAAATGCGGGGGGGTACCATAGGTACCCCCCATGTGCACCCCCAAGCCACGGACTCCCAGGGGTCCCGCAAGGGGCCCCCGTAGGGAGACTCCGCATGCCTTTCCGTGGCGGCAAATGCACTGTGTAATGCACATTGTAATATGGCGGCGGTGTCTACAAGACACCGCCACCATGTTACAGGTTACAGGTGGGCGATGTTTCCCACCGCTGCGTTCCCCTCCGTCATCGTAATATGGCAGGGGGAATGCAGGGAAGGATGTCGGGCGGATTGCCTCCGCCAGGGTGGCGGTGGCCACCGCTACCCTGGCGGAGGCAATCCGCCCGACATCCTAATGGGCCCCTTAATGTTTATTGTAGGTTAGTGCAAGAATATGCACAAGCTATGAGTGCAAGAAATTTCTATGTTAGTGCCCACCTACCTTCATAAGCATCAAACGTCACATACCATGATTAGCCATTGTTATATGCAGTTTCATGTGGTATATTGCTTACAATTGAATATAGGAGAACACCTTTTGAACGTTTTAATGCTATTTATGATCTAAAACTTTTTAGAGTACCATTAAAACAAAGCATGAATTTACACCCACAAGCCAAAGAAATTGACACAGCTTGGCATTATTTTATATAATCTATGCCCATAGATAATGTTAAGGCTTACCAAAGTAATCTAACCTGTTTATTGAGAATGTCACATGTGTACACTAAGCCCCGTTAAGGAAAGTCATTTTAAATGCTCATGTTCTTAAGTTGCCTTCTCTCCCTAAAAACAATGACATCTGACTCACATTGATTTGCATGCACATACAACAAAATATTCTTCAAACTCAGTTTTGCTTACACTACCACTTCGTAGGTACTCTATCAGAACACCTTGAACATTCTTTACACAGGCTAAGTTCCTCACAGAAGATGTTGTTATTTGTTTTGGCCACACGGTGACAGAGCTATCACAATAGAATTAACAATGGCTGCTTGGCTGTGACTTTGCCTTAATAATATGGAGGATGTTAGTATATATATGACATCAAGCATTTGTTTTTAGACAGAGAAGCATTTTGCTGACACTGAAAGGTCGCCCATGCCGGAATACCAGCTCAGCTGATTCCTGTTTACCTTATGCAAGGGATGTTGTCCAGCTCTACACTAAGACAAGCAGCTTGATGTCACTAACCCACAGGTAATGGGGAGTTAGATCAACCTACAGGGATTTGGCAGATTCACTCACTCTAGACACAATAGGTTATAATGCAATAGGAATGAGAACAATATATCACAGTACTTGTATGCAAGCATATATCCTCTTTAATCAGCAAAATGGTTGAATTGTTGATCTTTTCGCCATTCTAGTAATGCTAATCACATTATTTATTTTCCTTCTGTTGATTATTGCAGCACAAGTATTTTACTCAAGAATCACAATGCTTCAATAAATATTGAAATGTTTTACTGTGTATTACGTGTCTATTTCTTCGGGTATGCATATGTAACTAAGTGAAAGGGTTCTAGGTCTAGTACAATGACTTCCTTAGGGAATCACGGTTGTCATGTTCTAAGGTTGCACATCCATTTGTTACCCTGTATGGTTAGAGGTACAGATAGTACACAGTCAGCTAGCAGAGATTCAGCCTACAAATTCGGATGATAACCATTTATTCACAGCATATAGGGTCTACTGGACTCCTGCGAAATTGTCAAGAATTTTGGCAGAAGAATATGCCTGTCCAAGATGCAGGTCTCCAGGCGCAGATGATAGACATATGTTTGTTGACTGCCCTGAAATCATCAGTTACTGGAGTCAGTTCTGTGGGTTCCTAGAAGAGGTACTATCAAAACCAATCACTTGTTCCCCCAGATTGATATTTTTTGGTCTCCTCCAGGACTATAATGTTAGTAACAGCATATCGCAGTTTATCTTTTATGTTATTGTTATAGCCAGAAGGGAGATCTGCAGAGAGTGGAAATCTGTAAGTCCTCCTCGATTTGCAGATTGTCTTAAGAATATTATGACTGTTAGTCATTTAGACCTAATGTATGGAGGGGAAAGTGCTGTTAAGATCTGGTCCCAATTAACTGCATGGTCTGAGAGATAACGGACAAGGTATACAAAACGTCAATGATTATGCCAGAGGTTTAGTGGTCCTGTCCTCCCAAAGAGGCACGATACATCATGAATGGGAGTGGGACAAGGAAACAACCTACCTCTGGGTGATCTCCGTTGGCTAACCACGGGATCCAGGGCGGGAACAATTAGCCCGTGTTAGTGGCCCGGAGAAAAGCCCATCTATAGTTGACAATTTCTGGTGGCATTTATGAGGACAAACAAAAAAAAAATTCGGATGATGTGCATGGAATCAATCGCACACAGTTCTGATGGCTATGTTGTCCAACAAATGCACAGATTTACTTGGAAAAGTATAAGCCTTACGACAAGGCCACTAGAGAAAGTCTTTATTGTGACATTAGAACAAAGAAACACAAATGTTCCTCATATTAAGGATAGAGAAAACAAAGTTTTGAAAAATGTTTGGAAGAAATAGGAAGATGTCTTTAATTGAAAATGGTGTACCCCAAGCGTACCCCAAGCTGAAATTAGACATATGACAAAAAGGGCAAATTTGTGTTCATGAAAGAAGAACACACACAATAACCAGACTAATGAGAATCAGTAGCAGGGAACACACTTTAGAGTTAATGGGAGGAAGGTGGCAAAGGGGAAGAAACCACAATTCCAGGAATTAATTTTGTTTGTGGATATGAACTTTACTTCTAGTTACCTGCTGATTGGAAGGGTATTTTCTACTTGGCTATATTGGTTCCAAGAATGTATTGTACATATAAATAGTATAGATGCATTAGCTTTGACACCAGCACCCAGACACACTTATAGTATAGAAAATGGAAACCACTTAGTGAGAGATATTTTTGGTGCAACTATTCCACCTGTAGGAGTCATAATGTATGTTGAGGAGATTAGAAAACTGTGAACAGTAGTCAGCAAGCTGGCAACTAGTATTTCTGAAGCTTTATTATTTGTGAACACTGTGCTTTTAGCAATTATATCCATGGTATTACAAAACCACTTATCATAGGCCATTTTACTCGCAAAAAAAGGTGCTCAGGATTGCAGGATCAATCTTGAAAAAATGTAGACCCATGGTAGGTAGTCACGATGTCAAGATTTATCACGGAGGCCCTCGCTATCCTATGGCCATTAAGCAGAAACTTAGTTCCATGTGTAGCCCTCTTGACAGGTGTGAATGTTTCCTGCATGTATAGACATCAGCTCTGATTTTCTGGATTCACTCCTCTCCAGTAAATAATCCATGGAACTTCCTGAGGATGGTTATGCATTCCCAGAAGGTACCTGCATCTAGGTATATCAATTCAGAGTGGCTTATTTCTAAACACATTTATCTTTAGCCCTTTTACTGCTTAGATGCCAGCATATATCTTGCCCATTGCCCTTCCTTCCAATTTAACAACACATATTCTGTAGCCATCAGGAAGAGTTTTAATGTTGTAACAGTGACCCAGAATACCACAACAAGAGAGATAGATGTATTTGTCAGTTCAGTTCGATTAGTCTTTATTCGATACTTTACAATCATAAGAGACACAATACATACATAAAAGTGTTGGTAAAAGGGGTAAAATCCTAAAAACTTACATTTCATACAAAATTAATAACATCATTACCGAAATCCTAACTGATCACTAGTATTTGGAATAAATAAAATCCATCAGAATGAAATAGTTTCCTACTTTAATCTCTGGGGGAGAGCCAGTCCACATAAGAACACTCAAGTTTTTGTCATTGTCACATGCCCACCTTAATATCAATCATAATCTCCACAAAATAGGTGATATTGTACTTGATAAGCCAGTCGTATTTATGACATATGTCAAAAGGAGCCAATCTTGTTTCCAATGGAAGAGAAAGTCTCACCCACTGCTAGAATTTGACGAGAAATTTTTCCTGCAAGCCCATGGAACTTTGATTGGGAGCATGTTTGCACCAAAGCTAGCCTTTTTATAATTGCACAATTCTGAGTTAAAAAAACGTGTTCAACATTAACAATTCATTTCTAAATAAGATCAGAGTTTGAAAGAAGTACATTAATGGCATTTCTATCTTCTTATGGGCGAGCAAAGCTGAATCCCTTGAGTTTGCATGAACCATTTTCTAAAATTCATGTTTCCTATTAGTGAAAAATAACTAGGTATCTTTCTCGTAAAGATCTTTATTGAGGAAGATGGTCTTAAAATAGAAGTATATTACAAACCAAATAGCCATATAATTCAATGAGATATAATAGTTTCCACCCAAATGGATTTACAGATAATCTTCCTGGATACCCGTTTTTGACATTGGCACAACTCTGCAGAAGGTATTGATTATAATAAACATGCTGAAAAGCTTTCCACTAAGTTGAGTGAAAAAGCATACTCTAAACATATCATAAAAAGGCTGAAAAAAGAGCATCGAATAACAACCATGAACAACTTCTACAGCAAAAAGTAGGACTCCAAACTGCAGATTATCTCATAATCCCTACAGCAACTGTGTTAAGAAATTGCTGAACAAAAAATTGGTGAATATGGAATAATCGCAACTTAGAATATCAAAGACCCATGTTCCCCTTTCAGAAAGGTCATAACATTAAGGACATGATTGTCTATACTAGACCTAGTGTCCACAAACTGACCAGACGCCCTTTTGGAATCTAGGTCATTGGACACTGCACATATGGAAACTACAGTGTATGCTATCTGACTAAAAAAGCCACGGAAATTAACCTAGGTTTAGCAACTCACTGGATACTGCTAGCTGCAAAACAACAGCCATTTCAATAAGTTGGTATAAATAATTATCAGCCCAAGTATTCTGAAATGTATAGGGATGACCTCAAGGAAAGCTAGAATAAGGATACATTAACATTGCAGCACCATTAGGTGTAGAAAAACTCTGAAAAAGACGCCAACACATTTTTCAAATCTAGGAAATAACAAACATGACATGCAATGGTTCGTAGTAGAGAGACTATCACCATATGATGATGATATGAAAACTGCCCTCTTGTTTGGATGAATTGGCCATTTATGAAAGACATTGAGTAATTGAACAACAAAATGTATTGGACCCAGACCAGACACAACAGCTGTTTTTCTCACAAATGTTTTTAAGCATAGGAGTAGCAATCTAGAAATGGACAAAGCTGTAATACTGTGCCTGGAGTGGTAAAAGGCTTTTGTCATTTTACACTTAACCGTAGATGGCACTGTGCTAATTCTATGATTATAGACTATAGACTTTGCGAAATGTCTTTGTCCCTTACTAGCTCTGTATGGAAAGCACTGTGCTAATCCTATCCTTGAAACCTTTCTAGAAAAACAGACATTTGAGGTGCGCATGTGTTGTAGGGTGATCTATACAGGAGCTGCTCTTCACCTAAACTTGGGAACTACCCAGAGTTCTCTGCCTCTTTTTGCATAATTTATGCAGCACTCTAAGCCTGAAAGGGTTTTGTTTTTTTCCATGGGCATTGTGGTCTGTTTTTCAATGCAACACCCATGGATTTTGATTCTTCCCTAGATTAACTTATTCACATTAACCTGAGGCAGAGGCAAAACATTATGCAATTTCAGGTCAGACGCAACAAGGGGAAATTTATTTTTTACTCTGCAGTAAACATAGGAAGAAGATAACACCTCTCTCGATAGTCATTGTGTAGGATGGTGCCCCTTCCAGCACAAAAACAAACCTGCATGCATCACAGACACCCTTGCACCATGGCACAGGGCAGCAAATTGTGCTCCAGCACAGGGAGAAAGGATGGAATGCACCATATTTCATAAATACGCTGCATTCTTGCCCATTCACATTGGCATTGGGTAGCGCAGCAAGAAGAATTGCACAGCTGCCCAAAACCAATTCCCCATAAACGAAGCTCCTAGTTTTAGTATAAGCCAACAAAATATTCAATGTAAGTTTTTGAAAAATAAGCATAGAGAGTGAAGTGACTTAGAGTTCCAACTGGTTGTAGCCTGTGTAAAGGGGTTTAAGTTGTAAGAAATACAGCATAATTTAGCGATAGTAGAATCCGCTATTGTAAAAATATATAGCATAGAAAAAAGAATACTATGATTATAGCTAGTGGGTGGGGCAACTGTTGGCACTACGTGCTAGACAAAAAGCAGTCTAGTGAACAATTGTACAGATTAGGGATGGGGGGGGGTCAGATAGTCACTACTCCAGAAACTATTTGAGTGGTGTTTAGAGATTACTTTAAAAATCTGTACCAAGCTGGATAGGGGGCAATGATGAGTGGGGAATGTGGAAATATTTGTATGGGCCGGGATGCCCGCCACCCCCTCCCAACACCAATTCCCCATGGGAGTAGGCAGACACAAGTTTGAGCTGTTGGAAGGCGGGGGGGAGTTACCCCCCCGGCCGTATTTATTAAAATATGAAACAAAATTTAAAACTTTAAATTGAAACGTTTCATGAATTATGTACAATTTTACTTCCATTACATTTTGATGAAGACAAGTTCTTTGGCTAACCTTAACAGATCTCTAATACAAAGGTTTCCTAGCCGAGTCTATCATCCTGAAAATGCATAACATTCTAAAATAAAATTGTACATCCTAGCATTAAGGGCCAACTGCAAGGTCTCAGATCCCTACTACCAAATTCCCGCCCTCACGGAGTGAGTGGCGCATGTGCAGAGGACTTTACCCTCGTTGCCAACTGTAACTTCCCTTGTCGTGGGGGCCCCCTTTCACTCGACGCCATCTTAAAGGTCGTCCGAGTTCTCGTGCGAGGTATCCGTAAGAAGGACAGCGTGAACTCCCCCCCTTCCCCACACTCTCTTCCGCCGGAGCGGATATCCGGCCCCCGGGAAATTCGTAGGAGGGGCATGTAGCCGTCTCCCCCTGGGAGGGGCATATAGCCGTCTCCCCCCCTGTGAGGGGCCTATGGCCGTCTCCCCCTAGGCGATCCATCCATAGTGGGTGCCGCCTCCCCGTGGGAGGGGCCAATGGCCGCCTCCCCCGGGCGCTCCCATCCATACTGGGTGGCGCCCCCCCTAGGGACCTTGAAATCACTGCTCACCGATCATGACCTTACCGCCCGACCAAAATAAATACGACAGTTGTTTTACCTACCAAGGAAAGAAAAAAGATGCCTAATATGTAACAGCTTGATAATTTACCAACTCAGACATTACTACCGAGGGAAAAAAGTCCTACAAACAAGACAATTTATACTATTTGATACATTCCTCCACTTTTCTACAAAGGAAAAAAGTCCTACAAACATTTATTCAATCAAAGGCATACATCCATGATGCAAAAAGTGATTGTATCTTTTTAATACATTCGAATATCACCAACAATTACTTTATTCAACAAAAACATTGCAAAACAGGGGGCTGGTGGGTGGGTCAAAATTGCCGCTTGTTCCTTTGAGGGCTCACGAGCGACGAGTGGTGCAGCCTTCAGAGCACTGGAACAAGAGGAAGCCTTGTTGGATTCCCGCTCTATTTATCCATCTGCGGGAGGGCGGGGACCGCCTCAGGTACGCCCATCCGTGCACGGACTTCCGGGCGGGCGTCTAGGAAAACCCCTTCTGGGCAGGAAGGGCGTGCTCCGGCTACGCCGCTTTGGGCATACCAGCCGAAACACGCCCCCCGCCCACAACGGTTTTCCCGGGGGGATCGGGGCACCCATCCATACGTTCGGGGGGACCGAGTGGTCTTCCCTTTCCATATGGGCCGGGATGCCCGCCACCCCCTCCCAACACCAATTCCCCATGGGAGGAGACAGACACAAGTTTGAGCTTTTGGAAGGCGGGGGGGAGTTACCCCCCCGGCCGTATTTATTAAAATATGAAACATAATTTAAAACTTTAAATTAAAACGTTTCATGAATTATGTACAATTTTACTTCCATTACATTTTGATGAAGACAAGTTCTTTGGCTAACCTTAACAGATCTCTAATACAAAGGTTTCCTAGCCGAGTCTAGCATCCTGAAAATGTATAACATTCTAAAATAAAATTGTACATCCTAGCATTAAGGGCCAACGGCAAGGTCTTAACCGGTGTCAGATCCCTACTACCAAATTCCCGCCTTCACAGTGTGAGTGGCGCATGCGCAGAGGACTTTACCCTTGTTGCCAACTGTAACTTCCCTTGTCGTGGGGGCCCCCTTTCACTCGACGCCATCTTAAAGGTCGTCCGAGTTCTCGTGCGAGGTATCCGTAAGAAGGACAGCGTGAACTCCCCCCCTTCCCCACACTCTCTTCCGCCGGAGCGGATATCTGGCCCCCGGGAAATTCGTAGGAGGGGCATATAGCTGTCTCCACCTGGGAGGGGCCTATGGCCGTCTCCCCCTAGGCGACCCATCCGTAGTGGGTGCCGCCTCCCCGTGGGAGGGGCCAATGGCTGCCTCCCCCGGGCGCTCCCATCCGTACTGGGTGGCGCCCCCCCTGGGGACCTTGAAATCACTGCTCACCGATCATGACCTTACCGCCACAGGCCTGTTAGTTGACCGACTATCCGGCCCCCCACACCTCCTAAAGGTCATGTCTCCTTAATCCCACTAGCCATGCTATGAAGTCTCCTATGAGTAAATCATTCCCAGCCCTGGACAGGTGAACCCCATCATTCAAGTAACAGTGATCGACCTGAATACACCCATGGGGAATGCTTTGCAAATGCGCAGGCGAAACAACTTCACGATTTTGTTGTTGACCCTCTTTACCGAGTGGTTCAACGCCGTTACCGAGATCCCCCCCCCGCCAGACTCTCCTGGGGATCATGTGGGACCAGGCAATCGTACACCCCGGGAGCCTCCTAGCCAACCAGCTGACTGCCGACAATATGTGTTCAACTAACACCCATCTTCCCAGTCTTACCAAGTCATTGCCTCCCAGGTGCACTATGATTACAGATGGCGGTGACCTTTGCCGCCCTAAGAGTCCTTCCACAAAGGTTTGAAATTGGTCAAAACAGAGGCCTCCCTTCCCATGGAAGGTCACTCTGAACCCGTATTCCCCAGATGCGTGAGTCGCGTCACCTGCCATGAATACGTCCCCGGCGCTTCACGTATGAGTGACCCACGACCCATACCACTTGATCTCCAGTCGGTGATCCTTGTCCGGTGTTGGGTCGATCCCAAATTCCGCCCCGCGTCACAGGCTTGCGAAACTGTAATCCAAACAAAAGACAACAAGCGTGAGTGCATTTCATTAGTCTTTTACAACATGTGCAGTCGCACATACCTCTTGAAACAGTTCGAGGACCAACGGCGTAACTGTTTCACTTCCTCCGTACCGAGACCCCGAGCCGTAGCCTCAGTAGCGGCCCCTATTCTGAATGAGTGGGTCCCAAAATCGCACAGGTTCAAGCCCGCCGCAGCAATCGTAATTGCCAGCACCCTCCGAAACTGAAATTTTGTCAACGGGGTGCCGTCCTCGTGTCTAAGCAGGGTCCCCCCCCAAGTTGTCGCCCTCTGTGCCAGGTAGTCCTCTAAATACCTTATGGGACAACTGGGGCTCCCTCGGGCACGCTGCAAAACAACACTACTCCCCAAAGCTTCCTGGTCTGTCTTGGACCTGGCTATCGAGATCAACATAGAATCACCCCATATTTGGACATGATCCCTGCATAAACCTCCCTCCACATCCTTCTTGTTTCTTGCTACGAGTTCACTTACCCGCATGGCCCCATGGAATGCCAATGCGAAAGCCGCTCGGAACAGAATTACCTCGGAAGGGGAGGAGCATGTCTCATCAAGTTTTGCTAGTAGCAAGGACAATCTTTCTAAACCAATCGGGTGCCTTGTATCTTGTCTGCGACCTTCCAGGCGCTGCCAACCGTGGAGCGCCTTCCTGACTAAGAAGGAACCCGTTGGGTCCTGTATCCTGTGGAGCTGCGCCATGAACGATATGGCTGCCCTATGTCTGTTGGCAGTTGCCGCCGATCGGCCTTCCTTATGAAGTGCCACCAAGAACCTTAGGAAGGATTCCTCCCACCCCCAGCTATGCCTCCCTACCAGCCCTAAAAAGGCGCAGTATGAACGAAATGCTCCCTCATAAGCTTTCCTCGTCCTGGGCGCTAAACTGGCTGCCACGAGGTCTTGTAATCCGGGGCACCGATCTGCCATAGTGCTTCGGGGAACGGTGCCGCTACCAGTTCCGCTGTTGGCAGATAACCCCTGAAAGCCTGCATGTGTGAACGAGAGAGTGCATCAGCTGCATTATTCAGTACACCTGGCACATGTTTTGCCCTGAATTGTGCATTCAATCTCATGCATCGCAATACAATTTCTTTCAACAGTCTCAAGACAGTCATCTAAATAGTGCATCACCTGTCTATACCCAGTGGCCTCGGTGAACGCCCATTCCAAAAAGAAGCTGAACATTTCAAAATAGGCACAAGAAATTGAACAACCCATGGGCATGCATTTATCCATGTAATACTTCCCTTGGAACGCTCTGCCCCAGCATCTTAGATCTAATCCCAACATTCTCTCCTTTCGCAAACAGCTGAAAACGCTCCTATTCACTACTCAATGATGGAGCTGAACCTGCCTCTTCGAACCCAAACCTCAGATGGTATGCTTAGCGCTTGGACGCCTCAGGGCAGCTACGTGCACTCTATAAATCGGAGTTCATTCATTCAAGATCCACTTGCAGCATGCTGCCTGGTGATTAATGCACTCGACCACAGTCATGTTGTCCGACCAAAACACAACTGAGCGGTCCCTAAAGTCTTCCAGCCAAGCCAACAGAGCCACCCAAATGGGAAATAGCTTCAAGAACCCAATGTTACCTGTTAAGCCACTGGAGTGCCACCACGTTGGCCATACTTGCGCCGACCATCGGTTACCAAAGATTGCGCCGAATCCCACACTCCCAGCTGAGTCAGTCCACAAACCCAGTTCGTCAGACGATGCCGGGGGTTTGTTCCATGCCACTCCTTTTGTGGCAGTTCTGGTTAATGTCCCAAGACTCAACCCGGGAGTATCTGAAACACAACTAACTCTTATGGAAAATGTCAAGAGCTGGTGCGACAAAAACTGCACAGGTCCTAGTGATGTTTCTACACATATAAGCTTGGCGAGAAGAGTTACTTGGCTGGGCCCGACGGCCAAACGCTTCTCTGATGATTGCGTCATTATCAATTTCAGGAATCCACACGTCTGCACAAGACTTTTTTGGGACGCAACTGATATTATCCAAGGGCAAATACGTGCGGTCCCACTGGGCTTTTTCTATCCCCGCCCAACAAAACAAGCCAACCGGGACATAGCACACAGGAAAAATACCCCAAGACATAAAGTGCAACTAGCTAAATGGGCCATTCAACCACTTAGCTCCCAACTGTCCCTAGACTGCAATCACCAGGTGGCTATGACTCCTGGCCTGGAGCTAAGAAACCGTTTTGATGCCCTTACAAACCTTGATACTAACACCTGACTGGGCACCAAGACGGGGCTGCAGGAACCTCCAGGAACTAAAGGGGCTAACAGAACAGTGAAGCTAATGACATGGAACATTTCCGGCCTTCAAGCCAAAAGAGATGATAAAGAATGGCTTGAAATCATTAAGCAACAGGAATCTTGGGACACTGAATGTAACTTCTGGGTAGAAGGATATGTATCCTACTTTAAAGCTGCTCAAAAGACCACTAGGGGCAGAAGCAAGGGAGGCCTAGCACTATTAATTTCAGTTAGCCACATGGGGGCGATGAAAATTATAAATATCAACTCCCCTAATTGTTTAATTCTAGAGGTCTCGATGAATATTGGGGAAAAACTCTTATATGTAAATTTTTATAATTCAACAGAAGGGTCACAAGGAAGTGAAAATATCCTAATGTTGGCTGACTTTTTAGATAATTATAAGAAGAGTCAATTCACTATATTGTTTTTGGTGATTTTAACACACACCTCTGTCAACTCAACTGTTTTAACGGCAGTTCCCATGATGATGACTATTTGACTCATCCGCACTTCGAACACTCTGCAAAAGGGGGCGCTTTAGAAGAACTGTTGATAGATATGGATATGTCTGAGTCCGCTTTTGTGAACCCGAGAGATAGAGTGGTAACTTATAGTGCAAGAGGTAGTAACACTATCATTGATTATATCTTTGGGTCACCTAGTGTTCTCACAAATGTCATCTCATACAATGCCACTATAACGGCATTCAGTGACCATAATCCGGTCGTTATGGAACTGACTAATATAAATCCAACCATAATAAACCATGACCAACAGTTAACCTACCCCACTGTAGTCCGGGCCCACGACCAAGGTAGACGAGTTAAATGGTCTAGGATTAACGTTGAGGAATTTTTTACTAATTTGTGTGATAAACTAAGTGTTGAACTAAATATATGCAGGGACCCTTTGACCACAGGAGGAAATGTCACAAAAGCCTTTGAAACCATATGTAAAAATGTCGCTGAGGCCCTTACAAGCAAACTCGCTGATAAGCCACGAAGGGTACAGGGATGGTTTAATGCCGATTGCTCAAAGGCACATAAAAAACTTCTAGAAGCCCTAAAACGTAAGCCACGTAACATAATTGAAGTGTCACAACTAAGGAAAGAATATAGGAGTACGACCGAGGCTCGTAAAAGAGAAATAAAACACAAAGCCTGGGAAGCACTTTATGACAATCTTACTTTAAGGGATAGTGCAAAATTTTGGTCTATAGTGAACTCTCCTTTGTTTAGTGGCAAAGAGAATGAGTCATTAGAGGTTAATATCACCGAAAAACAATGGTTAGATCACTTTGAAAACATCTACGGAAGTAAGACCATCACTACCCCTTATACCCCTATAGATCCTTTACCTACAGACACTCCATTAAGGGTAACGGTAAAAGAAGTATTAAATGCAATTGAGAATACTGCCGGCGGGAAAGCCCCAGGCCCGGATGGGGTCCCCGCTGATATGTATAAAGCACATCCCTACATATGGTCTATAGTACTTGCGAACGTTTTTAACTTAGCATGTATGAATTTGTCTGACACTCTGACCACTTGGTCACATTCGGTTATCATTCCAATTTTTAAGAAGGGGCAAAGGGGTGACCCCAGGTGTTATAGACCAATATCGCTACTAGATTCCTCATTTAAGATTCTTGGTAAAGTCATTTTAAACAAAATTAACTTGTGGGAAAAGGAAAATGCAATTTTATGCAACACTCAATATGGATTCAGAACAGGAAGGGGTACTGAGGAGCAGTGTCTTAATTTATACATGACTGTTTGTAAATATACTGTCGCTTCCAGCGGGTCAATCCACCTAGCTTTTATGGACCTGTCCACAGCGTTCGACCTAGTAAATAGGTCGAAGCTGTGGACGATTCTCTCGGAGCTGGGTCTGGACCTTGCTTTGATAAACTTTTTAGCTTTCCTGCACAGCGACCTGACAGCATCAGTACGGATGACTATAGGAGGCAAGTGCACCACTGGGTTTAGATCAGTAAGAGGGGTTAGACAGGGGTGCATTTTGGCCCCCATGTTATTTTCTTTGTATATTAACTCTCTGTACTCCGTCCTAAAAACAGCTACCCCAGATATACCCAATATGGGAGGGTCACCGTTGCCGGTGCTGATGTACGCCGATGACACGGTCCTCATTGCCAGAACCCCCAATGGTTTACAGTTGCTCCTTGATTTGTTTGGGGCTTTTATGCAAAAACTAGACTTGGTTGTAAATATGGAAAAATCGCACGTTATGTCCATTGGGAAAGGAAAAAACACCACAAAAACCTTACGATGCAATGGAGTGATTTTATCCAAAGTCAAAACATTTACATACCTTGGAGTCATCTTCGATGACACGGGCACCTGGACCCCACAGGTTGTAAATAAAGCAATGGCCATACGGCGGTCATTTGCAGCAATACAGAGCTTCGCTAAAAGACTGGGGGGTAAACCAACTGAAGCCATTCTCAACCTGTATAGAGCCAAAACCTTGGCTCTGGCTAGATACAGGGCTGGGATTTGGGGTTTCAGGGACCTGGCCCTGATACAGAAGGAAGAGAACAGGTCCATGCGCTCACTATTAGGCTTACCACAGTCAACATCTATCTTCTCTGTCTTGACAGAATTAGGGCAAGGATATATTGAGGATACCCTTAACCTGGCCCCACTACTTCTTTGGGTGAAAATGTGGCTGAACCCGAACCTGATGCTAAATCGTCAAATTATTACTGACTGCATGGGGAGAGACAGAGCTAAAGATATTAAATGGCTGAGCTATATCAAGTCTGTTGCTACTCATCTGGGCCATGCTGACTTGTATAGTAATCCCGAGAGGCTATGTAAAGAGGATGTCACATGGATTAAAACACAGTTTATAGAGTCTAGGAACATGCTTCGTGAAGCCCAAGAAATAGAGAAAACAACTGTTAGGGCTCACTACACTGTTGTATCAACCATGACCATCCAGCCTTATTTGAGGGTAGTGAATAGGCCATATCATCGGTGGCTTCTCACAAAATTCCGCTTCAATCAGATGCACCTCCTTTTGGGTGATTATCCGAAATGGAACAAGCCAAGGGATCATGCCCCATGTAAATGCGATTCTTTCTCCGACCAAGACCAGACCCATTTTGTATTTTTTTGTCCCTTTTTTGCGGAGGGGAGAAAAAAATATATACTACCACTTTTGAGAAACAGGGGATTCATGCAAGTGAAGCCCGCATTGTTGTTTTTACAAATTATGGAGACCCCTATTGTAATGTTTGGGGTTGCAAGTTTTTTGGTAGCAGCTATGAGAGCTAAACGACTTAGATCACAGAATACCTCAACAACTGAATGAATTATGTAAATATTGAGATGTAGCATACTACACAACCTATTTCCTTATGATTTGCATAATAAATTTGCTCCGTATAGTTTTAAAGTATGCTGAATATGGCAATGAATTACCTATAGAACTTAAAAGTGATGTCTTAATCAATGGGGTTTGATCTACCCTACAAAATAAAAAATAACACCTGAACCCGATTTATCCTGCATAAATGTTCTTTTTAACGTCTTTTTTAAACATCTTTTTAAATTGTATACTACATGCTGTACTGTATTGATCGAAAAATGAATGAAATGTATGCTAACCCCATTCTTATATGTGTTTGTAGTATACTTTTATGATTTTAATTAATCGAATAAAGTATTTTTGACTCACTCTGACTCTGACTCCATGCCACTCGACCGTTGAAGTCCGCCAGGAATGCCAACCAAATGCGCATGTCCTGGCGAACCTCTGCCGACAGTCTCGTGCGGTGGTGTCCTTCCTTGAGGCCTACGATCGCTTGTGCAATGGAACATGAGAAGGGGCGGGCCATCGGTATCACCTTTAGGGCAAAATTAAGCTGGCCCACTGTCTGTTGTAACTGGTGTAGGGTCACCTTGTACCTACTGAGACATTGTACTCAGGAGGCCCTGAATTTGGCCACCTTCTCAATTGGCAGACGGAAACACCCCTCCACTGAGTCGAGCTCAATTCCCAGAAACTCCAGTGAGGTAGTTGGCCCCACCGTCTTACCTGGTGCCAATGGGACCCCAAACTCCCGCATGAGTGTGCAGAAGTCCTGCAGTGTTTGTGCACATTCCGTACTGTCTGCCGGGCCCAGGAAAAGGAAGTCATCTAAATAGTGCATCACCTGTCTATACCCAGTGGCCTCGGTGAACGCCCATTCTAAAAAGAAGCTGAACATTTCAAAATAGGCACAAGAAATTGAACAACCCATGGGCATGCATTTATCCATGTAATACTTCCCTTGGAACGTGAATCCCAGCAAGCGCTGGTCCTGAGGGTGTACCGGGAGCAACCTGAATGCCGATTCGATGTCTGATTTCGCCATCAGCGCACCAGGGCCCAGGTGATTCAGTAGATCGACGGCATCGTCGAACGATGCGTATCGAACAGAGCATACCTCAGGGTCAATAGCCTCATTCACCGAGGCCCCCTTCGGGGCCGACAGATTGTGAATGAGTCTATACTCCCCCGGGTCCTTCTTCGGAACCACTCCTAGAGGTGAACACACAAATTCCGCAACTGGCGGGCAGTCAAACGGCCCCGATACCCGTCCCAAGCTGACCTCCTTGGCTATTTTCTTGGCGGCCACTGCTGGGTTATGCTGAACAGACAGTTGGTTCTTACAGAAGGGGCTCCCCCGAAAAATCCCCGCCGGGATGTTGAAGCCATACAGAAAGCCACTCCTCAAAATCCTAGCGGATACATGATCTGGGTATTGGTTCCGCCAGGGGGTCAAAGCTAAGATATCTATGGGCAAAGATGTTTGCTTCCGAGGCACCACTTCAATCCTGCTTGGATCCCCCTTTCCTCCCGCCCCACTGGACTTGGATCTACAGCTAAGTTCTGGGTGTGAGGAATTCCCACAGCCCGAACAAGCATGCCGGAATCTACATATTCCTTGAGGCCTGTTACAGTTTCCTTTGTTGAAACCCCAACAAACCCCACGCTTGCCTCCATTCCCGCCGGGCTTGGGATGTGACTCCCCCCCGGCGTTTGCCCGAAAGGGTTGTGCCGGTCTCTGCTGGAATGTCCCAGATCCGCTCGTGCCTGGCGCCAGCGTACCTGCCGGTCCCGGCAAAAGCTGATTATGCCATGACACCGTGACACCAGACAATCCCATGTTAAAACCTCGTTAAACTCTTTTGCTTTTCGAAAGTTAACGTCATAACCCTTCCATTCATTTCTCCCGTACATTGCATAGAAATTCATGATCCTGTTCTGGTAACATGATAAGTCGGGCAACACTTCAGGTTTACGCTCCCCCATTACTTCCGTAAAAATAGAAAAGGCCTTGACCCAGTTCACCATGGTCTGATCGACCCTAAATTCCGCCATCTTGGCCCGCCATACGCTGGGGTGCCACAAATCTTTCTGGGTCTTTGCATATTCTATCTCACGATGGTCGGTCAACAGTGAAAACATATTAATGTATTTGTCCCCCCATATAATTTCCTTTGTGGCCGCCGGAATGTGCTGAGACAACCTTTCCAGCCTTGAAGGCACTGAACTCTCCCCCACCAGTGGCAATGGACTCTTACCGGGTTCAGCCGCCGTGTCCGTTGTCTTCGCTCGACCATCCGTTGTGACCCCCGTCACTACCTGTGGGGGAATATAAGTAGGGCTCCCGGTTTTCCGTTTTTACGGATATTTACATATAAATACAGACGAAAATCTACATTTCCTTTGTCTGTATTTATATTTTAAAACGGTAAAACACTGGCAAATGTTGCCTCACTGCCGCTGTATGCTGTTTCTTTTTCACGCCCCTGGGAATTCATTCAGCAGTAGAGGATCTTATTCTCCATCGTCATGTAGGTGAGGGGAGGTGGGGGTTGTTATCCTTGATTGTTTTAATTATTGTGTGTGTTGAATGCCACAGGGTGCCTTGTGTCCCATAGCTTGGAGCCTGTAGTGTTTCAACAACAGAAATGCTTAACAGTTTATAGCGGTGGTGGAGGGAAAGGGCCCGCCGTCGCGCCATTACATGATTGATTGCCTGGGAGGGGGGGTTGGGGGGGGATAGGGGTCAGGCCGACTCGAAAGCCATGATTCTGTCCCCCAGCGCGCCGCCGTTTCTCCTGGCAAGGTAAAAGGATTTCCCCTGCCCCCCCCTTGCCCACCTCCCGTATGCCACGGCAGCAGCAGAGGATCCGTGTGTGTTGAATGCCACAGGCCCCAGTAAGCCATCTCAGACGGTTGAACACCTCCAGCAGCAGTTTTGCTGAGGCCATGTTACATAGTATATTTTTCTCCAGTGCAAGTCAGCAGAGTACAATGAGCTGTGTGTTTTCTCTCTGGCCGCTGGGAGCTAAACGCTGGAACACATTGATTTTGCCTCTAAATTAATCCTTGCATTTCTTTAGTTGAAAAGTTCTGCAGAACTCTCCACCATTCTTAGGACACCCGTTCATCTCAACTGTAAGGGGCAAAATATATTTGAAAGGAAATCAGACTTATTTTTAATAACCCCGCCATATCGCCCTGAAATTTGATCCTGCTTCACTGAGGCAAGCGCATTAACACCCATGGAATAACAGACTAGGATTGGAAGCAGGCACTCCCGGGGAGCATACTAATTTCTCTGGCTGGAACAGGTATTTTACACCCTGAGCTATCTCTCAAAACCAGCGACCTGAATGTCCAAGGTAGATTGTTGCTACAGGCGCATTATCCAGCTGAGCTATGTTGTCGTACTGGTTTACTTTTCCACTAGCTGGTCATGAATGCTTCTCTTTCCTACGCAGTTTGGCCGCAGCGCCCTGTTCCATGCCCCCCTTGTACCCTCTCCGATGCCGCATAAGATGAGTACCTGCAAAAACTCATAGAAACTTTCGTGCATTTGTAGTGTGTATAATGTTTGAAACTTCTGCTGAAGGCTTGTTTGAATGTACGTTTTTGTAACCCCTAATTGTGTCCCATAGTATCATTAAGGCTCAGAGCCTGCAGTGTTTCAAGAACAGACAAGCTTAATAGTTTATAGTGGGGGTGGAGGGAAAGGGCCCGCCGTCGCGCCATTACATGATTAATATCTTACTTAGCATAAGGTTAACAAACTGGGGGTGTGGGGGTGAGCGGGATAGGGGTCAGACCGACTCGAGAGCCAGGATTCTGTCCCTCTGGGATGCAGAGTGTCTCCCTCAGCTGTTCCCCCTTGAAAACCGAGTGAATTACGAGTTCTGCTATTCAGTTGTGGGTATAAAACATCATGCAGCCTGTATTCTAACCTGCCCCAGAATGAAATATTTTCCAGGCTTCCCCGTGACATGCCTTTGCAGCGTGCTTCCAAAGGCACATTTTTGCAGAGTTCTCATTAATTTTCAGTGGCACATGTAGCACTAGTTATCTGCCATAAGACTGGCACTTCACAGCTTCACCAGCATCAGAATGGCCAACACTGTGTAATCTTTATTTGAATCTCTAGGCAATTTCAGTCTCATCAGCAAATATTGAACGGTTTTCAGTGGTCTTCATTTCATTAACAAACCAGAAAGAGCCTCAATGTCCACAAAGTCTCTTGAAATGCACATGTGCTTGTACTACAATGGCAAAGTTTTCAGATGAAAGTATTGTGTTGAACAATAACAACCGGCGCTGGTGTGCATTGTCAATTTAAATTAATGCAGAAAAATACTAGCTGTAACCGTGTCTTTTGCTTATGGCAAAATAAATGCGGATAAATACAGAAAAAATGCACAAAAAATAAATATGGATAAATACAGACGGAAATGGCAAAAAAATAAATACCATAAAACCGGGAGCCCTAAATATAAGGTACATTCGCTGTCCCGGCCTCCCTTGACTGCCGCAACTGCTCAATGATTAGTCTGGCTTCCTCAGCCGAATCCCCCGCAGCCACTGATTCCCCTGATTTCTTTTTTAGCCAAGGTAATACTGCCGCTAACTGATTGGCCAGTTCTGGGGGCATTTGGTCATCCTCAACTGGCGTTATCACTACGGGGATTGGTAAACCCACGTCCGGACCTGGTACCAGGCTATCCACCGGCGCGACCGAGGTAATGGGGCCCAGGCTCCCTGGGGGCACCTCTGGGGCTGGAACCTCCCTGGAACCAGCCCTCCTCTTATTCCTCTTACCCTTATCCTCTGGGGCGACATCCGGCAAGGCCGGCCCTATTACCTTTTTAGGCCGCCCGAGAGGTTGTTCTGTGCTGCAATCTGCTTCTTGACATCCGCTAAACCCCGACCGATCGCATCCACTTTACCCATTTTTCGGTCCATCACCGCTACTCGGTTCACCAAGGTGCGTAGCATCTTCTCCATCTCGGAGCTCTTTCCCGCTTTCTTGCCAGACATGCCTTCGGTTACTCCGTCCGGCTTGATCCACAAGGTACTAGATCTTCCACACGCCTGACACTGAAAGAGAAACAACAAAGATTACAAGTTCTCAAAATTGCCGCTTGTTCCTTCGAGGGCTCACGAGCGACGAGTGGTGCAGCCTTCAGAGCACTGGAACAAGAGGAAGCCTTGTTGGATTCCTGCTCTATTTATCTATCTGCGGAAGTGCGGGGGCCCGCCTCAGGTACGTCCATCCGTGCGCGGACTTCCGGGCGGGCGTCTAGGACAACCCCTTCTGGGCGGGAAGGGCGTGCTCCGGCTACGCCGCTTTGGGCATACCAGCCAAAACACGCCCCCCGCCCACAACGGTTTTCCCGGGGGGATCGGGGCACCCATCCATACGTTTGTGGGGACCGAGTGGTCTTCCCTTTCCAAAATCCATTGTGGGTAGTATGGTTAACCTTGAAGAGCAGCAATACTTAGAGGTCCATGTTTCCAATGGAGAAATCAGTGAGGCACTCAAAGCTCTACCTTCTGGAAAGACAGTGGACACAGATAAAATATCTCTGGAAGTTTACAAGCTCTTTTCCACCCTAGAGACAGATTTGGGTAATATTCTGTTAGAGGTACATGGGGGGCACATGTCCCTGAATACCTTCAATTCCAAGATTTCTTGTTAAATAAATGTGATAGAGTAGCTGGCTTTACCAAGGAAACACTCATTCATAATGATGCTGCGTGTAAGATTAGTCAGATTTACAATTATCTAAATGACCTCATGTCTGATGATCTCAAAAACCAGATGGACAAGTGGCAGAAAAGGCTAGAAATCACAGACAGCAACTTTCTCGTATCACTTGAGCTATCTTGGACTTTAGTTTTGTCAGCAGGCGCAACATTATGACACTTTTTAATTTGTATTATACTTCAGCAAAAATTGTGAGCCGGGGAAGAAATGTATCAATCAATTGCCCATGCTATCAAAGTCAGAAGGCAGATTTAGTACGTATGTTTTGCACATGCCCAGTATTAGACTCTCTTAAGCTAGAGATATCTAGCTTTCTGAATTTGTTTTGGGAAATTGAGGTGATGCTAATCCCTCAACACAGGTGGCATTATTGAACAGTCTTGTCTTTGTCGCTATAGCAGAAGTCTGTAATTGTATTGCAGAAAACTGGCTTAATCTGGTTCCTTCTATATTTAAACATTTTTTAATCAGGAAAGCAACTTAAATCAATAAAATGCAAGACAATTAAAAAAGGGGGCGATGCAGATCTGAGCCCGACTGCAGGGCAGGTCAGAAGTGAGGTTTGATAACCATCAGGTACCCAACTAATTTGTCAGGTGCACAATATATGAAATATATATATTTTAATCAATTTTATATCTGGCCTAAAATTATTGTAAGGATTTCTTTATTCTTTTTCTTGACTCACCAACTATGTATATGTCTACATGATTTGAGTTTTTGAAGTCAATATGGTATGATGAATTATATGTCTTGAAATAATCTTAAATATGACATTCCTCATTATCAATAAAAATGTTTTATTATTGTAAACATGCATATACAATATTAACATAAATATATTATTATACATACATTGTAATAATATACATTTACTATAATGTTTCACAAAAATTTTACATATTGAACTTTATTTATAAAGGTATTACATTATTTACAGTTAGAATAAAACATTTTTACTCAAAACATAAAATATGAAATAAAAATATTTCAGATTTCACAGTAAAACGTATAACAAATATTTAATACACTTCAGTTAGCAAATTTATAATTATTAACGGTATGTGATAAAATAATTAAAACATATCTGACACAAACGTTTACATTATAAAAATCTTAAATTCAAATATTTGCATTCTTCATTTTTTTAAACTATGTACAAAATGATTATATATTTTGCCTTAAATACACAAATTTTTTTCAATTCTCAATACGTTTAAATTAATAATAACAAACACTTTTAAAGTATTGAACTTTGAGAAATAAATAAAAACAATCATTTTGAAAAGGTTAACCAATTAATTTGCATGTTAATAAAAATTAAACATAAAATCAAATAAAAATATTCACATTTGAAAGACCTCCAAACCTTAATCACCTAAAAACTCAACATCCCTCTACTATACCACAATAATATAAAAATGTATTTTAGGAAACAGCCTTTACAACTAGGCTTTTACCATTTTGTACTTTTGCCATGCATTTTTTTTACCAAAAATGGTTTTAAAACGCATATGCTTTTACAACGTATACCTTTACCATGCATTTATGGTACATTCAGGAGTGTGGGAGGGTCTCCCCCCCACAAATGCATTGTGTATATATATAAATATATATGTAAACAATGCATGGCAAAGGCATAAGTTGTAAAAGTATATGCGTCCTAAAAAAATGCAGGGTGATAAAAGCATGGTAAAGGCATGCAGATTATTTCCCTGAGTTGTTCAGTCATACAGCCTTTCCTTTTATACATTAACATTGATGCCATTTAAACAAAATTTCTCAATTTAATAAATATGGTAATAAACTACACAAAATACACGGAACATAACATAACACCTCAAAATTATATTCTATCTAGCAATATTTTTTATAAAAATATTTTGAATAAAAATTAAAACAATATTCCTACCTTTGATATTACTGACCACAATATTTCTGACATCCCAATATTCTTGAGACACTTTTTTGGTATCCAGATATTTTTTAGTTAATATTTCATACAAATACTGCAGTAACTCCACACATAACCATTGCAATTGGCTATTTTAACTTTAGGATAAAATCCTTTAATACAATTGATGGTACTCCTTTATGCATCTTTGGGACAGTATCCATCTATATCCCTGAATTGTATCAACACAGTATTCACCCTTATATGTGTTTCAATTAACGTGTAACCAAAGGTGTGTAAATATTAACTTCATATCCCACAACGTGTGAGTACAGAAAGTGTCCCCTTATGTTAAGACCAGTTGATCTGATCAGCTCTAAGTGAGGGTGTGAAGGAACATGAGAAAAATGCACTTATGTTTTTTCTCACTTTTGCAGTTTGTATGCCATGTACTCACTAATGGTTTGTGGCAAACAAAAGTCTGTTTGACCACATATGTAAAATACATGGATTAAGATGCCGGTCAACGTACCATCCAACCGTCATGATCCAATTCTGACAGCTGAGGCTGGGAAATTTCCATCCACTGTGCTACGATGCAACTACTGCTACTGCAGCGGTCTAATTTACGGTGGTGGATATAACCCCAGATTTGTCGCTGCAAGTGCTTGCAAAATCACAGGAAAACATGTAATATGTACACACATGCCGGACATATGTGAGGCCACGCCTTGTGCAGCACGTACCCCATTGCCCCCGCCTTTATTTCTCTCTGTCTGCACCCCCACGTCCCCTCTCGACACCTCAGATCTTCTGCCCACAACCTCTTGATCACTCCTAGGTTCAAACGTAAGAAGCACAGTGGTGCCTGTTTCTCTTTTCTTGCTCCGTCTACCTGGAACTCTTTTCCTCTCTCAATCCGGCTTACACCTGACTATTCTACTTTCCGTAAATTCTTGAAAACTTACCTGTTTCGTCTTGCTCATGACTAGCTGCTTCTACTCCCCTGTGTCCTCCTCCGACTGGTCTCTGAGCACCAAGAAACCAATTGGTGTATGTGCGCGGTACTAAATACCTTTAACATAACATAACATAACATAATATTGCGCTAGTGTTGCAATCTGTGCACAGTATTGAACTTTGGTTACCATAAAATATATTCTGGGTTATTTTCTTTTAGGTATTAAGATCCCCATATACATTGTTATGGTGAGACTTACTCCTACCTCTGTACTAAAGCACACTCAGGCCCCCATGTACAAAGGTTCCTGTTAAGAAATCATGAATTGCGACATTTGATGATTCGCAATTTGCAATTTCTTATGAGGAATGTACAGAAAATGGATTTGGTAAAAGCACAGCAATTTGTATGGAAAGCATTTTTATTTTGCAAACAGACCTATGTACTAATAGGTTGGTTCACAAAATATAGATCTGTAGTGGGTTGAAAATCGACCTACCTCATTTGAATTATGCATGATGTAGGAAGTAACTTGTGAACCTCTATGATTCACTTTATTCAGAGGCATGTTGGCCTACTGGGGCCAGTAGACCACCATGTTTGTGATTGATTTAAATAAAACATTTCTTTTTAAACTCAGCCCATTCTTGTCAAGTAAAAATGGGATGTGTTTAAAAAAAAAAAAAGAAAAGTTACATAAACCTTTTGTAGGAGCATGCATTAGTCCCATGGACCAGCGCCTGCTCCTAAATAAATGTTTTTGTGAACATTCACAAAGGGGTATGCACCCCTTGGGAACCACTTCCTGGTTTGCGAATGTCTTACAAATTCATTTGAGAAAGTGGTAAAATATAAATGTTTTGTGACCGGATTTCGGTCACAAAACATTAATACATCCCTAAAGGATGGGACACCCTTAACACACCCCTTCCAAATGACACTTTGACATCTATGTCCAACGCTACATTGGTGAATTCAAAAATGACGTTTTCTGTTCTGAAAAGTTGTATAACTTAGACTCTTTCTGACAATAAAATAGCATAGAAAATGAGGGTCACAGTATTTAGAATATACATCTCTCTCTCCCTGATGATATTGGCTCGTTTAGGGCCAAACATGTTGGCACATGAGAGGGTGACCTAGACATAAACCCCATTTTTCATCCCAGTTATTAAAATTGTCTAAAAGGACTTCCTTTGGGTATGCATAGAAGCTCTTTTGGCAGCAATCTCTTCCATCTCTCTAACTGAGGTTGAGGCTATCCTGGTAGTATCTTATCAGTGTTTGGTAAGTCAGCCTGAGATAAAGTTTGCCAGACAAAGTGTGGATGATCCTTTCACTTTCATTAGCAACAGGATTGGGTATTTTTTACCCTTGTCTTACTAATAAGAAAGGTGCATTGTCACATCTAACAGTGACTCAGTCAATTGTAATGTAATGTTTTTTTAACCCACATGACTTTAGCAAATTGTAACGAATTTTATCTAATTGTAATCAATTTTTTTAAATATATGTTGTTTGTTGCTTTTATGATTTTAAATGTAATCGAATAAAGCTTGTTTTGACTTGACTTGACTTGACTTGACTCAGTCATCATCTTTCTAATTGATTATAGATATCAGTAAGCTAAGTTGCATCCCTTGACTTTATCAAGCATATATGCTTTGTGATATGCCCAGATGTCTTCCTATCATAATAACTCCTAGATTATTGGAACAGCTCTATGGTCAATTAGCTACTTACTCTTATTATTCTCTTATCTCTCACCCTCCTAAACTCTATATAATGGTCACACTCTCTGTCATTACTCCATTTAGCATTATCACTCATTCAGTTTTGACCATGCCACAGTTCTTCATTTTTCTTGGCTTTGATTTAACATCTTTACAAGGTTGTAAAGCATAAAGATATTACTTATTGTTCTTTAATTTTCCTTGAATAATAGCCTCCCTCACACTGCAATGCACATTTTTTCAGTCATGTGAAAGTGAAGTAATGGCATTTACAACAACCAGGGGAAATTGGTCTATCAAAACAGTATCCTATTCATCCATGTGTAATATAGGTGGATCACATACATGTCAAATCCAATTTATAAAGTTTACTATTTATAAATTGTGGGTATTCATTATCTCTGATCTCTGGGTATATGAGTTGGAACTTTGAGAGTATGAAGTGAGTTTTTCAGCTAATAGTAAATTAAACTGGCAAAACAAACACAAGGAGATGATGGATGGAGTGTTGAAACTTTTCAGACATTCACCTCCAGTCACAGATCTGGGTTGAATCCATCATCATTCTTTAGCTCACTTCACCACCCCAGTTCAGACCAAGCTATATGAAAATCAGTTTGACACTGTGCCTCAGTGGAACTGTCCAGCCTGAACTGCCAAGACAGGTCTTCCCTGGACCAGAAACAAGCAACCTGGGACCGGTTTTGTGGTAACACCCCTAATCTGCCAGGCTAGCTTGAATCCAGTGGCAAAGTGAGCAAGGGGTCCAAGTCTGAGCATACCCTGCCAATTTAAGGTGAACACAAGGAGATGATGGACGGAGTGCTGAAACTATTCAGACACTCATCTCCAGTCAAAGATCTGGGTTAAATACTTCACCATTCTATATCTCACTTCGCCTCCCTGTTCATGTTGTTGCAGTCAGATCCTTGCTACTTAGATTCAAGGTTTTGTTTTTTAAAGAACAGCTGTCTTCTTGATAGTGTGTTAGAAAGCAGTAAATGATGACAGATTACTATTCTAAAAATCAAAATGTATTTTAAGCATTTGACTTGAAGTGCAGATTTTTGGGTTTGTTGCATTTTAATACAGGGTTTGATAGTGTAAAGGAACAGGAAAAATTCTTACATCATGATAACTGTTACATATGATACGAATATGTGATAATGTATAAGGTACAAAGAGTTCCGAGTAAGTGATACATGTACTGCTAAAGACAAAAATAACAGCTTATTTTTGCCTTTTACATTTTTTGTCACAAATTGGAAGTATTTAACATATAAATCCATGTAACACTTCCTTTTGTCTAGTGCAAGTCCTGTACTGTATCCAATATCAATAGTCACACAAGATGTTATACTGTTCACTAATCAAGGTGAAACAAACTCATCTGTAGTAACACAGCCAAACAAGATATGTAACATTAATTAGTTGGTGCAAGTGGCCATTACTATGATGAATGCATGCACCTAAATTCAAATGACCTTCACATACTATGTTGAAGAGTATATGCACTTAACAAAGTGGACATTAAAAAGAAAAACAGCAGTATTACCTGCCATCATGGTGAATGAAGATAACTACTTCACATTATACTCAGTAACATTGGTAAGGAAACATTATGGCAGGACTAATTTGGTGAAAAGAGAAGTATGGATGTATTCCACATAATTAGACAAGGCTCTCAAAATAATATTCAAGCTGAGTGGCAGTCCATAAAGTCCCAAAATTCTGCACTTCTGTGCAGTAGCAAAAAGCTTGCCTCCTAATTCACTACCAAGGGGAACCTCCTCAGGAAGGGGAATCTAGTGAGCAGAGCAGGCACCTCAAAAGTAAAAAGGACATCTAAGGGAAAATGGGTAGGGTGTTCAGCCAGGAGTTGTGTTTGAGAGGTAGAGGGAGTAACAGAGTCTGGCGTGCATGTGTCTGTTGAGGATGCAGGTGCTTGTGGGTATGTTGTATTTCGTACTTACCAGGTGTCTGTTGTTTGCTTGATGTAGGCGTTTGAGATTTTTGGGTGTGTTTTCTAAGGGGTGTGTGCATGTGAGTGGATGAGTGTGCTGTGGAGGTGTTAGGTGTGGTTGTGGTGCATGTGGAGGTGGTGGTGCATGCGGGTGTGGTATTGGGTGCGGTGCCTGTGGGTGTGCTGGTGGTGTGGGTAATGCATGTTGGTGGGGTGATGGATGCAGTCTCAGTAGGTATTCTGGGGTAGTGCATGTGGGTGTTGCAGTGGGTGCTGTGTCTGTGGGTGTTCTGGTGGTGGGCAGGATGCATGTGCTGTGTGGTGATAGGTACGGTCTCTGTGCGTATGCTAGTGGTGATGCATGTGGGTGTGGTGGTAGGTATGGTGTCTGTATGTTTGGATATGCACCTGTGGTATTGAAGGTGTTGTGTATTTGTGTGGTTGCACTGCTTGTGTCTGAGCGGATGGGTGCAAAGATGTGAGTATGCATGGGCCAGGTCTGGTATTAGGGAATTTAGATGGGGAAGGGCTGGGAGGTGGGGCATAATGTTGGGATGGTTGGTAGACTACAGTCAGTGAGGAAGGTAGATTTTTGTAAGACCTCTGTAGGCCAGACATAGCACTGTGAATGCCTTCAAGGTAGACTACCATTTGTTGCAATTTGCCACCAACCCTCTTGATGGCATTCAGTTGTTGCAGTCTGGAGTACAAAGATGTTCCAGAGGAGGTCAACAGTCTCCTCACTCACAGCAGCTGGGGCCCAGGTACAGGGGATAAGATGCCCACAGCGAAGGAGATGCTACTCCTTTTAGGGGGCAAGTTTGGCCAACTGGGGGGAGCAAGAGGGAGGGTGGAGATGGTACTCTTGGGGTTAGACAAGAATGCAGTTGGTAGACTTCCTGTCCAATCCGCCAACACTAGGGAGTGCTCACTGGAGGAGGCCTCAGAAGAAGATGTTGAGGAGCTGAACACATCCATTGCAATCCCCTCACCATCCATGCCACTAGGTCCCTTAGTGTCGGTGGTGTCTGCACCCAAACCACAGTGTCCAGCTGCTTCTCTGACTACGTGGTAACTTCTCCTTCGCCTGCTCTAGATGATACTGAAATTACATATACAACAGTTTTATTGAATCTGCATAAACAGATCTAACCATGACCTTTCATCACAGAACAATTCCCAAGTTTTCAGATTTCACCTGCTTCAAGGCTATCAAACTTTGCTTCAACATTAGCATAAGCTCTGACATGTAGGGAACATTGTCAGAACATATTTTGTCACAGTTATATCATTCCCCATGCTAGCTCCTATATCAAGAATGATGTTGACTCTTATACATTATTATGTCTCTCCAGGACCTGTTTTACTCCTCTGAATGGTTTCTCTTTGTAGTTGAGAATAGTGAACTCTTGTCACCAAAAATACCTTTGTGCAATGTGTTCATTGACATTAAATAAAATATGAATAAATGTATGTCATAAACTGAAAGCAGGATACCTTTGTTTGGGCATTTCACAATGGTAACACTTACCTCAAGTCCCTAAAGTATATGTCAAATGTAAACAAAATATAAATTGATTCTGTACTGAAGCAGCATAGCAATGTTTCGTAAACTATGTAGATGCCTATGCTGTTGAAGACAGTAAGAAACAAATATTTGGGTGGATTGACAAAAGACTTCTACAGCATAAGAAAATACATAGCCCTTGAATCATTTCTAATACACTTCAGTACAGAGTAAAAACATTTTCACATTTGACTCCTAAATATCTCTAGTTATTTGAAGTTTTTTGTTTCATTGCCAAATTGTTTCACTAAATATGATGCCTTTCACTGTAGTCACAAATTTGTAGAACATCTATGTAATCATTTCATACACTGATTCATATATAATAATTACTTCAAAAATTCAAATATAAGTATGCAACATATTACATCTTGATGCATTTCAACAATTGCCTAATGAGTCATGAGTGTGGCCTAATTTTCCTGATGGGATACTCCTACATATACATGATGCAACATTTCATCTTCCAAAATCCCTTTAAGTGTCCCATTTTTCTCTATCATTGATTTATCGTCTGGACATGACACAGGACATTGAGAAGTGGTTTTGGGTATGTATTACTCTCTCACCATATAAGTTCACATTCCTGTAATTTTGTGCATATCACAATTATTTGTTTAAAAACAGACTGGGTTACCCACACATTTGTGAAGTCAATTTGCTAATCTGTCACTTTTAACATGCATGAAACAGCTTTTCTGACGCTAAACATAATTTGGATATGTTTTGATTCCAAAAGGTAGCCAATAATGTTGATGTCACTAATAATTTTGCTTCACATGCTCACTCTTGTTTGTGTAGACTCCCAACTTACCAATGTATCCTAAATGTCTAGTATGCTATGCCACATGTAATAGGGCTACCATTACACTATCCCCAACAGTGAAGGAGCATCAGACCTGCTGTAGCAAAGACTGGCACTCATGACATCAAAGAAAGTGATGTATATATGGAGTTTAGGCAGCCATGTGTCTGCTTAGAACAGTCCTTTGGGTGTGAGCCAGAATCAGGTGGGATCCTTTCCAACAAATTAATAGACAAAGCACATAATCATACACATTGTAGAAAATGTGCACCTTCAAGAACTGTTCTTGTGTGTTGGACGTGGGCCACCTTTGATGTTGATGGGAAAATCCTGGCTGTAAAAAAAAATTGTCATGTTGTGAGGGTGAGCCTTTTCAGGGGCCCACTGGTGCCAGGGTGAGCCCTTTTGTGCACTGGTCCTTTAGACTTACAAAGTAGAGTTTGTCACCGAAGGTGAAATATTAAAGAGATAGTTTATTAGGACACATGAGTGGAACTACATCAATACATAGCCTTCAGGAAATATATGAGGCAGCACATGGAGTACAGAAACCATGGTGCTTTTACTGCAGAGTAAGGACGGAGGTTCAAAAAGAGTGTGCACACAAATAGGCTTTTGCATACAAGGGTATATGAGAATCACTTAGTTAACAGAGTGGGAGAAGTTACAATAATGCTGACATTTGTTAAAATTGCCTGGCAGTAAAGTGTGTAACAGGTACATTCCAGCAGCTAAGGCCTATCGGAGCAAGCGCAGTGCTCAGGCTCAGTGCTGCAGGAGTTAAACATAGATGATGATTCAGGCATAGTAGAGAAGCAGGCAACAGCAAAGATGGAGAATCACATGTCAAAAACATGGCTAACTAAAATGGATGCCACAAACAAAATGGCTTCAGCTCATGCTAACAGTGATCTCTGCCAAGTTTTCACAGATGACCCTTTTAGCATCAGCTGAAGACATTTAAGATCTGGAAGGAACAAACAAAACATCTTGTATGTCAATCAGCATCATTTGATTAACTTCTTGGTCTAATACATATTGGGCGTTTATATTCTTAACATTGCGTTTGGTAGGTATACAAGCAGTGACACAAAGAGAACAAAGCATTGGACCTCATTGTAGACATAAGCAATATACTTGTAGGATCGCAAAGAATATACATAAGATTGTCAACAGTTTCCAGCCCCAGGTAGCAAATAGTTTCCATAGCCAACCGGTTAAAGTTCATGTTCCGGTATCAGGGTGAATTTCAGCAGCAATTTTATGCAGTTTAGAGATTGCATCAAAAACTGAAGAGGCGTGATCAGGGATGTAAAGACAACAACTGCTCCCGATGATGTGACATGCACCACCTCGATCAGCCAACACGACATCAAGGACCATTCTATTTTGGAGCGCCACAATCCTCGCAATTTGCAGTTCTTATGTGATGTTTCCGAGTGCCAAAGCTGTCTGGTTGGTCACAGCCTCTACAACACGTGTTAAGCTTCTGATTTTCCTGCTGTTCAAAGCAGCACCAACAAAGAACAACAATCCCAAATTAAAGTCAACATATTGCTGCAGTGCAGTGTCAGTCTGATCCACCTCATCATGATTTATTTTCCTCTTATATCTGTTCAGATTATAGTCTTTATGGTAGGATGCAGGAGCCAAAAACACAGGTGGGAACAAAAAGGAGGCATAGCAAGCTCCTGACTATCCGATGGGTAGATGGTAGTATCCTTTATTTCTGCAGATGAAGTAAGTTTTGTATGAGGACATAAACTACTGTTGTTAACCCTAATAATGTTCAATACCAGGGTACAGTCACTCTTCCCCACAGGAATTCTTCCAACACTTTTCACATACAATTCTGCTCGAGCTTTAGTAACAGCTATAACAGGTGGTCCATTACCCTTAGATGTTCGGGTGTTTGGGAAAACATAGCGCATAGAAGAGTTTCCTGGGTGATACTCCTCCATTTCCCATATAGTTCCTTTAGCCTGTGGATCTCCTTCCTCATCAGGATAGCACACTTTATTAAGATAAACATTCAGTCTCCCTACACCAACATCAGTCAGTTTAGCAACTTCAGAAGCCCACTGCAATGTGAATCAGACTTGACAAGAACCATTGTGTGAGAATGGGATAGGAATAAAAGATGTTCCTCCCTTTTTCTGATGAGCTGGCATCATTCCACACACCCAACAGTTGGTGATGTTCTTAGCATTGTGGGTGTGGTGCAAGATCTGAATGAATGTATTATTGAGGTAGGACATTCTATGCTGCTGCTCATGTTAGGGAAGGGAGAAATAATGGTGCTCAATGGGGCTGGAGTAGTGCCATTCAGCGTTTGATGAACAGGAGCCACTTCCTCTTCAACCCACGCTATTACTGCCATAATAATCACAATGAAAGTAAACCCAGCAATGAACATAGTATACTTGTCGCGGATTCTCGTAGCAGTCAATGTCTTTTCCAGAGGTATGTTTATCTTGATGTTGAATTAGCAACTTTAGAAGCCCACCGCAATGTGAACCAGGCTTGACAAGAACCATTGTGTGAGAATGGGAGAGGAATAAAAGATGTTCCTCCCCTTTTCTGATGAGCTGGCATCATTCCACACACCCAACAGTTGGTGATGTTCTTAGCATTGTGGGTGTGGTGCCAGATCTGAATGAACGTATTATTGAGGTAGGACATTCTATGCAGCTGCTCATGATAGGGAAGGGAGAAATAATGGTGCTCAATGGGGGCTGGAGCAGTGGCATTCAGCGTTTGATGAACAGGAGTCACTTCCTCTTCAACCCAAGCTTTTACTGCCATAATAATCACGATGAAAGTAAACCCGGCAATGAACATAGTCTTCTTGTCGCGGAATCTCGTAGCAGTCAATGTCTTTTCCATAGGCATGTTTATCTTGATGTTGAAATAACAAAACAGATGGAGCTCTAAAGTCCTGGGCAGCTGTTGGTTTCTTCACTGAGAGCTGAGATGAGTGACGCTAAGAAAAATTTCCCCCCTCGCCAGCTCAGTCTTTAACTAACCCAGGACGGTTGCTCAACCAGTCTTTTTCAACAGTGCCGTTTCTCTCCGTGGCCGCAACTGATATCGAGATGCACCAGGGATCGTGGGGTCCTCAGGTCCTTCAGGTGATATGGCGTGGCCTCTATCTGTGTCCAGGATGTCTTGATGGTCGGTGAGTGCAGCGGGCTCCACCAGGGCAGACGGCACTTTCTTGCAGTACGTGGAGTGGATCCAGTTCTTCCGATTGGTCACTCAGACTGCAGTTCTGGTCGCCAGGAGCACCTGCTCAGGACCGCACCACCTCGATTCCAGGCTATTCTACCTCTGGAAGACCTTCACCATAGCCTGATCTCAAGGCCGTAGATCCATGGCCCTCACCCTTTGACCTGTCAGGAAGAGCTTCTCGAACCTGTTGATGAATAGAAAGCAAGCTGTCAGTCAACTGAGACAGGTAGTCACTCATCAAGACACAAGGTACATCATGAATATGGCATGGCTTAGGAATCCCCCAAATGTTCATGGGCCTTCCAAATACCACCTCATATGGTGTGAGGACAGATCATGTATGTGGCACCGATCTAATGGAAAGCAGGGCAAGGGGTAGCACATCAGGTGATTTCAGAGATGTGGAAGCCTGGATTTTAGCCAACTTAAGCTTGAGAGTAGAATTGTATTGTTCTACGAGCCCTGCTGATTGAGGGTGAAAAGCAGCATTGAGCTTCTGCTTAATTCCCCATCCTTTCAAGACATACTCAACAACTTGCCCAATGAAATGAGGTCTGTTGTCACTCCACAGGACTCGACAAACGCCAGATCAAGGGAAGAACTCCTTTACAAGCACCTTCGCTGTAGTAAGAGCTGTATTATCTTTCATAGCGTATGCCTCAATCCATTTACTAAAGACACATAATACTACTAGAAGATATGTCAGGTTATTACAGCTTTCTAGCTGGATGTAACCATTTGCAGAACCTCAAAATGTGCCGTTGGTGTGGCAAACCCTCCTGTTGGAGTTTGTGTTCCCTTTCCAGGATTATACTGGAGACAAAACAGACTAGTCTCGACTATCTTTTTAGCTGTGCCGGCAATCTCTGGATGATACCACACTCGCATAAGTAGCTTCACTATTGAGGATGCACCAACATGTGCCAGCCCATGTGCCATGTGAATCTTAGGGTGTAAATAGGCTGTGGGCAATCTCCATCTGGTCATGTCTTTATTTTTCCAACAGCCTTCCTCATTCAATGTTGCCTCCTTAGACCATTGGTCTAATTCTTCTGCAGAGACATATCGCTGCATGTCCAGCACTTCTTGCCTGGCATCATGCCAACATTCAGCCTGTGACTTCACCACATACATAGATGTGGTGCTTTGCTGCATTGCAGTCTCATGGGCTGTGTGATATGCGAAGGCAATGCCCTGTCCTATTTTATCAGTCACTTTCTTGGGTGCACTGCATTTAACAATCTCTATTTTCTTAAGATATGTCAGGGCAGTAAGGAGATTAAACACTAATTCTCAATGCACAATTTGTGTCCCATGTGATGTAAGAAAGCCTCTTTCCTTCCAGAGTAGGCCAAAATCCTGAGCCACTCCAAAGGCATATCGGCTATCAGTGTAGATGTTAACAGACAAGTCAGTGCTAAGCTCACTCGCTCTCGTCAGTGCTATTAACTCAGCTGCCTGAGCTGACTTCTGTGGAATGCGAGCTGTCTCAACTACCGTCTGAAGTGCTGTGATTGCATATGCAGCTGATGTCATGCCATCTGGTAGTTTCAAACAGGATCCATCAACCCATAATTCCCCATCAACATTTGAAAGGGGCGTATCTTGCAGGTCAACACAATCCTCTGTCTGTTCCTCAGTAAGGAATATACAGTCATGAGACTCCTGTGACTGGGACTGAAAAGCTGGGAATGGCAATAAGGTAGCCGGATTAAGAGTCGAACATCTTTTCAAGGTGATATGAGGGGCCAAAAGTCTCAATTCGTATCCTGTCAAAAGGCAATGCACGAGGGACTGGATCGAGGACAGCTGAAAAATATGCACAAGTACACCGTTTTTCACCATCTGTCTGGGTTAAAACTGAGAGAGCGCAACCATCCCTCTCGTGTTTGTAGAGTGTGAAGGCCTTAGTGCAGTCTGGAGTGCCAATACTGGTGCAGAACACAGAGCTTGATGCAACTGTTGGAAAGCATTCTAGCATTCAGTAGTCCATGGGAGGGGCATTGGAGTGTCTTTAGTCAAAAGGCCCACAAAGGTTTAACAATATGTGAAAAGCTAGGGATCCACTGCCTACAGAAAGAAGTAAGGCCATTCAACGCACAAGCCTCCTTCTGAGTACGGGGCACAGGCATGTCTAAAGTAGCTTGAATGTGGTCAGGTGTGAGTGCACGTCCCTCCTTAGACAGGAGGTGACCTAAATAGATAACCTGCTGTCTACAATATTGCAATTTCTTCATAGAAACCTTGTGATAGTGAGATGCAAGAAAGGAAAGCAATGACAGTGTTCTTTAGTCATACTGTTTAGGGGTATCTGCAGCCAACAAAATATCATCGACATATTGTATGAGAGCCACCCCTTTTGGTACAGGATAAGAATCAAGCGGTCTTTTCAATGCCGGGATATAAATGCTAGGACTCTCTGTATAACCCTGTGGCGCTCTACAAAATCTGAATGATCGATTATTAAAAGTGAAGCCGAACAATTAACAGCTGTCAGGATGAGTAGGTATCGAGAAGAAAGCGTTCTTCAAATCAATGACACTGACTGAAGTGGCAGTCAGGGGAACCGTAGTAAGAAGTGTCGTGATGTCAGAGACTAGTGGATATTGGGGCACTACAATCTTGTTAACCTCTTGCAAGTCAATAATAAACCTTTATATTTTAGTATCAGTGTCTTTTTTCAAAATGGGAAGGATAGGACTATTGCAGATGTTATAAGGGACTTCTTTCACAATCCCTACTCCAATCAGATCTTGAACAATACGTATTAGTGCCTCTTCAACTTCTCAAGATATTTTATATTGAGGGAGTCGTGGTAATGAAGCACCTTCCTTTACTTGAATGTGAACTGTTGGGATAATCATTTGTCCCACATCAGTATCTGAGGTAGCCCACAAGGTACCAGGCAGTGAAACCAAAGCAGTATCTTTTTTAAGAAGACAAGACCTCTCAGCCATAGGATAGTTGTCATTTAACATAACACAGACTCCTGCTGGGCAACAGCATATCGTAGCACCAAAGTGTTTGAGCATATTGAGACCCACAATATTATCCGGTGTGTTAGGGAAAGCAAGAATGAATATGCAGCAGTGAATTTATTAACATGAAATGCCGAGGCTGTGACAGTGGGCTAAGGGAAGCTGTCCCATCGAATCCTAATGATGTTATTGTTAATCCAGACAGGAGAGCCCTAGGAACCAATCATTTAGACAGGGCTCTACGAGTAGCTCCTGTGTCAACCAAAAATTGATCAGTAGAACCCAAAACATTTGCGTTAACATAGGGACCCTTCTGATCTACTGGGACTTCAACTGATTCCTTACCCCATCCTAGGCATTCCTATGCATAACTAGAAGCCTTCAAATCATTAGTCGAATAATCAGACATTTGATATTGATTATGCCTGTCAAAAGTATTGGAAGAATTTTGAGTATAATATATTGCCTCAAACCTAGTACTATTATCAGTGCTTCATTTGTAAAATATTAAATGCAGGTGCTCCAATTTTTATCCTGGAGGCCATGCCCACTTTTCTGGCTCCGACCACTTCTTCCAGAGGCCCCACCCACTTCCTTTTTGGTTCCACCCACATCCACAAGCCTGAACACATGATAGCCATTCCTCACATGTTGAGTTCCGCAAGAAGCTGAAGACCTGGCTCTTCACATTGCACCTTGGGGGCCTCACACCGTCATACCTGCCCAAGTGCCTGGACACCCTCTTGGGTGATTAGTATTTCTACAAATCAATATAACTTAACATAATGTAACATATGGGAAGCCTATGACAGAAACCTAAAGGTGAACTCAAATTGGAGAATGTGAAAAAAATCTGAAAATGCAACTTCAGGAAAGATCATTAGAGGACTTGAGGCAGGTTTGGAAATGAAAGAGAATGTGCTTGTACTTTGCTGTTTAAAATAATGAAGGGGTGAAAGAAGGAATACATTAAAGAAGGCAGCAACACATGCAGGCAGGAAGGTGAGTACTGGAGTGAGGAAATATATGAGCAATGGATGAAAGAAGGAGGAAATAAGACAATAATGTGAAAGGAAGAAATGAAGGAATAGAGGGAGAAAGGAAGTGAATGATGTGTGATGGATAGAAAAAAGAAAGAAAAGGAGAAAGATAAGCATAAGGAATGTTTGATAAGAAAGGAAGAAATTAAGGAAGGGGTGAAGGAAGGAGCAGGAAAACAAAGTAAGGAAAGAATGGAGGAAGAAGGATTAAATACGCCCAGGGAGGAAGTATGGGGAATAAATGGGGGTGTAAGGAAGAAAGAATGGAATGAGGGTATAAGCAAGCAAGAATGGAATGCGGGTGTAAGGAAGCAAGAAGCAAGAAGGAAAGGAGGCATGGTTGGAGGTGCTGCGGAAGAGAAAAGGGGAATAGAAAAAGATGGGACGAAGGAAAGAAAGGATGTCAGGGGAATGAATACGAGTATCAAATGTACTGGGTAAAGGAGGGACAGAGAGAATAATGACAGAGTGATATTGCATAGAAATTGAAAAACAGAAGATTGAAATACATTTGTGTCCTGAACATACCATGTATTTTTGTAAAGCACATATTCACCAAAGGGGGCTTTGACACTGGATTTAAAATGTTGTTTACCAGCTCACTGGCAAACATTTTATCTGCATCACAAATATGAAGACTGAGTTGCTTCACCAAGATTTTAAATTTATGACACTGAGAACAAACACAGGTTCCTGGAGAGGATATGAAGACATGTGCAAGAAGGGAAACATAAAAGTGAGAGTGAGGTAGGAGGAGAGGGCTGAAGGCAAAGATAGATACAGTAGATAAAGAATGTGAAGAGAAGTGAGGAAAGCAGAGATAGGGAGTGCAAGACTGGAGTGGAACATTATGGGAATGAATAAATGAAAGAGGAAAAAGGGAAGAAGAGCAGACAGCGGCGGGTGTGTGAAAAGAAAGTGGAAGGTAAAGATGAGAATGTGAAAAATGAAAAGCAGTTAATGAAGGGAGGTGACGATTAAGGGAATATTTGGCCGAGGTGCAGAAAGTGAAAGAAGAATGGAGAGAAGGAGTAAGGTGTGAAGGGGAGGAAGAAAAGCAGATACTGAGGAAGAGCAAGAAAAGAGTACACCACTGCTTTATTAAATTTAAAGTAATCAATTATGAAAAGGTGAGGGGAGACAAGGCTGTATCATTCTGGGCCAGTCTCATCAATGCACAGCTGTGCTGTGCAAGATGCACAACAGCGATTTAGGACATCATTTCACTGAGTGGCAAGCTTGAGGGCCTGACATTTGTGAAAACATGTGCCATTGTTAGTTCTAAGGCCTAGTTATTTTACAGGGTATATGAACATGGTGCTCCCTCCCACCTCTTTGAGCTTACTGCATTCCCCGCCAAAAGAGATTTTTGCATTGGGTGCGAGGAGCGCTAAAGCTAGCACTGCCAACACGTTTACCTACAAACTCGTTAATTCAACCACTCATATTGACTTAAGTATAGAAAAATACATCACAGATTAACTAACGCAATGTGAAGATAGAAACAATGTCATATCTTTTAAATTACGCTTTATTTTACAAGTTGGCCACTTCAGGCATGTTTGCAAAGGCCTGCCTGTATAGTGTATCCTAAAAATTCTACATGTTAACAAGTGTGCACCGAATCGTTTGCACAACATGAATGACTCTTTAGTCCTCAAGAGGCAACAGGAGTGGAAGAATAAAAAAGTCATGTATGACTCTTTCAATTTAGCTCCTAAATGATCATTCTTTTTTCAAAACAGTTAACCCTTTCCATCCTATAATAAACCAATTACATACAGTGTAGTGAGTCAGGGGTGGCATTTTGCCATAAGTGGATTTAATTAAGGAGACATACAATGGTTTCTGCACCATACTATTTCTCATTTTGCGTTTGGACACTTTAATCCACAGGCATGTGTGCTTGCGTTAATCAGTTTCACCTGTTGTGTTCTTTCATCTAGTAGCTAAATTTAGGGGAAATTAAATGAAATGGCACACTTGTAGGGACAATGGGCACACAATGTTTACATGACAAGAAATCACATATGCCAGTGTTAGCCCGATAGCGATCTAAACAGCTATGCTAATGGGCTTTTTTATAGCGTAGCTGTCTCCTGTCCCAGCAAAAGGACAAAAGTATCCAACATTCTTCCGACATTGCAGACCCATGGTTGCATCTTTAATGTATTAAAAAATAAGAAAAGATGAAAAGTATATTCTTATGTGCCAAACATAGCTAAAATCAACAAACCTGGAACGTGATTACGCTCCTATGCCAGAAGCACAGTGTAATTCGTGAATGTTGACTAACATACCATAGGCTTGTTAATTTTTAACAGTTTTATTCCATTTGATCCAGTGTTTTTTTCATTCATTGCTCACTCCATTCACATGTAAGGTTATATATGTATTTCCATTTCTTCTCATGCAACAGCTATGCCTGTCCAGGCCTTTCTCTAGGGCACGCAGAAATACATAGTTCATCCTTGGCAGTATTATCATGTTCTACCTAATGCATTTCGGGCTTCGATAACCCTTCTTCAGGGGTAAGTATAAATTAAAAAAATTACCATTTGTTTTTTGTTCAGACCAATATGCGTCGGAATTAGTTTTAAACTCATTACGCTATGTGTAAACTCCTACCATATTTTAGGCAACACCCTTTCATTGATCTACATTGTCCCCCTCAAGAACATGTTTAAACTGAGGCAAAGTTTGCCCATAAAAACATATTTAGAAACTCTCCTAAATTGTACCCTCCTTTTATCTTCTACATCTGTGTTCACATGCACCCAGACTGAGTGCTTCGCCCGTGAGATCACACCCATGTGTTCACAATCAACTGATTAAAAACGAACTTTAGAGTAGTAATAGACTGGGGGCTAGATGTAGGTAATAGCAAATTACCGAATGGTAAATACCAAATTTTACCGATTCGGTATTTACTAATCGGTAATTGCTATGTGGGAAAAAAAATCGGTAAAAATACTGAATCGGTAAGATTCGGTAGTTACCGATTCGGTAGTTACTGAATCAGTATTTACCATTGATTCCTTGAAGCCCATAGGATTCAATAGTATTGGGTGATAAATAACGAAATTCTAAGGGCCTGTGGCACTATAAACTGTGCCACCTACATATTATGTTACAAAATCGGTATATTTACCGATTCGGTATTTTACCGAATCGGTAAATTTACTGAATCGGTAAATATACCAATTCTGTAATTTTCTAGCCCCCTACATTACAATACCCAAATACCGGTCGGTAACGGCCAAAATAAGCCTTACCGACCGGTATTTGGGCTCCTACATCTGGCCCATAGTCACAACCAAAATGAACTGAGCTTTCTTGGGTACCTGCATTCTCCATCTCACAGTGTATTACCTCCAACTGCTTTCCACATCTTCTGTGTGAAATTGTTCAGTTCACATCTACCACGTGATCCTCCCCTTTGTAGCTCATTCAGCATGATCACACACTATTATTACCCTACCGATTAACCAAATGCTTCTACCTGCCCATTCAGGTCCATGTGCTCTCAAGAAAAGTACAAGTCGCATAAATCACTACATCCTACCCCTCTGTGAACCTACCTACACCTACTAATTAACCCCTGGCTTCTAACAACACATTCAAGAACACGTGTATTCAAAAATACCAGTCCCATTAAATCACCTCCCCTACCCTCCCAACAACTTGCTAATAGTTATGATTAATTTGACATTTTTGTTTATACAACATAACAAATTTTTCCAATTTAGATGTTCTATATAGCATTGATCATTTGTTGATGAAATGCATGCAATGATGATAAGCAATGACAATCTGTTAGTCCATAACTCCAAATGTGAATTACCACTTGAGGACGTGATGTTACCAAATCACCTTACATGTGACATCATGTAGCTTATTCTGCTTAAACTTACATGGGTGCAAACGATTGATGAGCCAGTTATAATTACACTAGCCAAACCTTCCAGTTTTGTTGATTTTATACATGTGTGTTACAGGGGAAGAGCACGCAAGCACAGGCTGCGTTCAAATGTCAATTAGTTTCAAGCAAAGTAGAATGGTGTCCATTCAATCATATTCTTTTGGATACACATAGCCTAAAAGCTTAGAAATAGGCTTTGAACGTTTTTAAGTCACCCAAAGCAACATTTTAGGAGCCGACCAACACAAACTGACTTAGACTAATGAGGGCAGAGCACCAAGCGCACACCATAGTTAGTGGTGCTCCATGAGCACTTCAAATGAAGAATTATAGACAGATGCAAGTCAGTGCTTATAAAAATGCATGCTACACACTCTTTTTCAATATCAGAAAGGCAACGGCAGCAAAATAACTCTACATAAATGCTAGCAAACCAAAACTATGACACTCGAGAAAAGCAGCCTCTGGCAATCTTCTGACCAGTGGTCGAAGTGGGGGAAAAAAAGTAGGGGAACAGTGGGCGGAGAATCAGAGGGCGGAAATAACTCGAGGATTGGGGCAGTGGGTGGAGTCAGAGGTGTGGCCAGAAGGAGCAAAACATACCAATTTCTAGTATTTGTTTTGCATTTCACTGACCAGTTACAGTTCATTATGTTTTTTAATTCAAATTGACATTATAATACATTCACAAATTGGTAGACGTATCCAATCACAGAATGTCCCAAATACGCTTCCAAGTGCTATCACAAGCCATTTGTCTCTCAGCTGTGCAGTTTTTGTCATCAGCACTTTTCCTCCCCTTTTCCACAAAAGCAGTTCAAACATGAATGGCAAAATATCCTATTTGCAAATGTTTTCCACATAATTATGGCTCTGCTATATTTGCTACATAATACACAGTCTGCTGTATAATCTGACGTTTATAACTAATAAATTGTCTGTAGCTCAATCGGATCATAAGTTACTAATAATGTGACTTGTATTGCTGTGAAGGGCCCTTTGCAAAGGTTGAGTGGTTACCTTTATCACTGCTACATTTGTATGTTGAACTGGTACTAACAAGTAAAATGTTTACAGAGACAGTTAGTATGTGTAAAAATGGCAAAATAATAAAGTATCAGGAAATATACCGCATTACGCTGCAGCCTTTTTCTTGCTGCATAATTTAAGTTAACACTGCAGGGTAATTTTAACCTCAATTGCTGCATAATTCCAGCAACTTCAAAGCAGGCAGCACATGTTAAAAGTGCTTGCGCATAAAGCAAAGAGACTAAGTTTGTGAACTTATTTTGGTGTGCAAACAAATCCTCGTTTGCCAAGCCCTTATGAGTTACAGCTACTACTGCTGAAACAAGGCCAATGGTGGTACCAATGGGTGAGGCGGACCGGCATCAAGGGTCCTGGGACCTCAGGGACAGAGTCACTGTCGCTCTAGGGTGTGCTTTTTCGTATGCCTGCCAACAAGACTGGTGTTGAATGTCAGTATGGATTGCCTTGAAGATTAACCCACACATTCCACTCCTGTGGTCAACTTGCTGATGCTAAGACGCCAGGGCTTTTAAGGTCTAGTGGGGCCTTCTAAGATCTGGCAGGGGAATGTGCTCTCTCAGGAGAGTGGTCTGGTGGACTTGTCAAAAAGGCTGAACCTTGTTCCCCAGTAATAAATTCGGCATCTCTGGCCAAAGAAGTACCACATCCTCTCCCCCACTGGACATCATACTGCCCCACTTAGAGAAAATCGCACTACCTTCAGCTACAACCCAATTGTGTCTCTCTATAAACACCTATATGAGATTCAATTCAAATTATACACTAGACAATAGTAATACGCTGGCTGAAAAAAGTAACACCATTCTGGAAAAAGCAAACACTCATAGAGAATGCAACTTAACACTTTTACACTCATTATTCAGAAATCAGTAAGCCTTTTTGCCTGAAAAGTTAAGCACATGCCTACAGGGCTCGGAAGGGACCTGTTTCAGTGCCCATTGCTTACATCCGTACAAAACATAGGCAGTATGGTTTAAAAAAAGACCACTTCCATGGGCACAGAGCTGTGGGGCACATTTTATGAACTAATATAGGGAAAACAACTGATAAGGATCACATTTAACGTTTTCCAATCGGCTCATCAAGCAGGTATTGCAGTACCTCCATGAATGGCACACTTTTCCACTTGAGGAAAAATGCTGTTCAAAGAAATATGAGAAATGAAAAGTAGAGCTTCAATGACAAATGCTGTAAAGTGCCGCTAATGTGTTTGGGGGTGAATAAAATCAATCAGGCCAATTTGCGACCACTCTCTCTTGCTTTATTTAGTAATGTATTTACTGGTTAAATGTTAAACCTTTTTTCTCTCCTTCCGAGGCTGCATAGAAAAATTTCAGAAAAAGAAATTTGCAGCAAAAATGTTTCCTCTTTTTTTGGATCCATTTCACAGGGAACAAATGAAGGAAAGCAGAGGAAAGAAAAGTCACAGTTTTCAACAAGTGACCTGGAGCACGACAAAAAGATAAAGAATAAGAGAAAGAGAGGGAGGCTGCTGCTACTGGTGGAGCAGGAGAAGTGGACACTGTCCTTGACTTTTCTGGGCAAGAAGGAAACAACAGCCCTTTTTCTTCTGTACCCGCCATCCTTGAACAGTCACTAAGGGCCGGGCTATTTCGGCTGTCCTGGGATGCATTTCTAAAATAATAAAGTAGGGGAACGGACTGTATTAAATTAAAGAAGTAGCGGCACACCCACTTTGACCCCTGCTTCCTACTGATTTTACAAGGCAAAACATCTGAAGCCAGGCCCTCAGTCAGCATGGGAGACAGGAGATAGTAGGACGTGCCTCAATGCAGGTTATTTATTTTTGGAGCAGCTCATGTTGCTTTAATGAAGCGAGTAAAATCCATCTATGAAAACTATACCTTCATTGATAGGCGCTCGTACATATTCACTTCTGCTGGATGTTGTGATACTGTTAAACGTTCATTGGCAGTCCTGCACACTTAAAGCCTGCCTTGCTCCAGCTCAGCAAAAGCCCACCCTCAGCCATTCTCCAACGGTCAGAAATAAACCAATGTTCAGTGAAAGGCAGGCGCTACGTACATCACTAACATGATGACGACGTTTCTTCGATATGCCTGGACTAGGGAGTGACTGTCGAGGATATCCCAGGCAACTTCAGAAGGAGGGCAGGAATTTATTTTAATAATTACCAGGCCAGGAGAAAAAACTTATAGACCCGGCTGGTAAAATAAGTGGCGGTGCTGAGCACCGGAAAGCACCGGCACAAATTAAGCACTGACGATTATCCATACCTCCCCTATTTCCTGAGTTTCCTGGGCGGCTTCTCATTTGTCCTCTACCACACTGATACGGCTGACCTCACAAAAGTGGGCACTCAGAGTGCCAATATCCTATCTCCTTACAATAAGCACATCAGAACTCAAAGTAGCTCGAGGGAAAGAGGGTGGACTTAGTCGATGCATTGCACGGCCACCTCTACCACCACATCTATAAGATGGACCAAAACATAAGCTAACACCACCTTTGTTTTTAAATCCTTAGCTTTCTTATCCTCCTTGCCTTTATCTTCCAATTCCTTATGTTCATAATATGGAGCCATAGTTAAAAGGGAAACTGTGGAAAACGTAGTCCTTGAACTCTCGCTGGCCTTTAGGCGACTAGCTATTCCTGGCTACATTTTTGGAACAAATTTGTCAACGATCTGATGCTTGCCCGTGTCATCTGTCAATGACTGCCCACTAAAGTCATGGAATGTCTCCTCAATCAGAAACTGACTCATCCACCTTTTACTTGCAGGGTGCTAACCAATCTATCTTTTTGGGGGTATTAGGATTTTCAACTTAATTATGATAGCCTTTGGGAGGTCAAATATCTCTTGTTGTGGTTTCTGCAGGGGTGGCCTTACTGCATCTTGTCTCTCTATTTTTGTCCAAATATCTTCAAAAGTTGACTGATCATCTATTTCAAGTCAATCTCCACATATCAAGGGGTAAGCTATGCCCAAAAAAGCTGTCACTATCAGGCAAAGTCATAGTGCAAGAACTAATAGCCCCTTCAACTGCCTCATAAAAAGCAGACAGATTTTCTGCGGGTCAGGCCAAGCAGTTTTAAGCAAAACACACTAAACTGGGGTGGCTTGGTGAGCAAAATAAAGATGGATTAAACCCAGATCTGCAACTGGGGGTGAATGTTTTCCCATTGTGCAACTTTCCGTCCATCATCTTGTGTGTTTTGCTGTTCACCCTATGTGGAAGGGTATGCCCAGACGTTGGTCCAGTGCTCACTAAGCCACTGGAGTCAAGCGATCCTGGCTGAAGACGGCTGATAGCTAGAAACCGGTCCTAGGATGCTTGATTCCGGTCCAGGGAAGACATGGCTTGGCAGTTCAGGCTGGACTGTTCCCATGAGGCACAGGGTCAAGACTGATTTGCATATGGCCATGTCTGAACTGGGGTGGCTTGGTGGGCAAAATAGCGATGGCTTAAACCCAGATCTGTGACTGGGGGTGAATGTTTTGCCATTGTGCAACATTCCGTCCATCATCTTGTGTTTTTTGCTGTTCACCCTATGTGGGAAGGGTATGCTCAGACGTGGGTCCCGTGCTCACTAAGCCACTGGAGTCAAGCTATCCTGGATGAAGACGGCTGATAGCCAGAAACCGGTCCTAGGATGCTTGATTCCGGTCCAGGGAAGACATGGCTTGGCAGTTCGGGTTGGACTGTTCCCATGAGGCACAGGGTAAAGACTGATTTGCATTTGGCCATGTCTGAACTGGGGTGGCTTGGTGAGCAAAATAACGATGGACTAAACCCAGATTTGTGACTGGGGGTGAATGTTTTGCCATTGTGCAACACTCCGTCCATCATCTTGTGTGTTTTGGAAAGCAGTTTTAAGTGCCATGACATCCACTCTACTCCAAGGAGTGTATACCCAATTGTAAACAAAGTATCCCTCTGCATCAGTGGAATCTTTATTGTCACTTGTTCCTGCACCCCTAGGAGGGACATATAAAGGTGCAGCTTCACGCATTTGTTTCCCATGAAATACAATAGCCTTATCTGTCCCTGGAACTTCCTCCTGTGGCACGGGGGCTTGAGCTGTTTGTTCAGCAGCTTCCTTTTTCTCCTCTTGTAAACGGAACGTGTCAGTTTGTAGTTTAACCATTATTAAATTGGCCACCGGAGAAGGGAGAAACAGACTGTCACTCAATTGTTTGTGATCAGTATTTATATCAACAGGCTCTAAGTCCGTGGAATGTTTCCTAAAATTTGCAATTACTTCTCCAGTAAATGACTCTGTAAAATATAACCGCTCTAACTCCGGCCATTGCTGAACACTTGCTGTAATGTCTGGAGCAGAGGCATCACCACGAGCTTCTTTACGAGCAGCAGATCTGAGAGGACCGCACGGTCATCAGTCAAAATTGAACGAGTGTGTTGTTTAGGGTCTACCTCTGTCCCTTTCTGACCTGGGGAAGATTTATCATCATCGGAATCAACCTCGAGGGCAAAGGGAAAAGTATATGGTGGTGGAGATTGAGCTAATAGAATTGAATCATCCTGAGGCTGATTAAGTAGAGTATAAAGGGGGCGCTGGACAGGGTATTAGCCATTTACCTGTAGATGGCTCTCCCTATCCTCTTTCTCTTTTATTTCCTTAATTTCTTTATTTTTCATCTCTAGCCCTTTTGCATAAATATTTCTGTGCTGTTCTTTATCTGCTAGTGCTTGTTCTCTCTTCACTCTCTCATGCACTTCTTTCTTCCACATTCGCACACAGTCAAACATATCTTGTCTACTTTTGCGCTCAAACACACACTGTTCCACATACTGAATTTTTCTAATATCGAATGACCCATGTATTGGCCATCGTAAATCAGGATCCTTCCTAGTATATTTATTCCATAGTGCACTATACAATATGGAAGAAATAGCATTTTTAATGTACATATGCCTATTTGGTATTCCCTCAGGGAGAGACGGCTGATTTCGTTCTAAATCCATATTGGCACCTCCAAGAAAGCAAGATATCATTCGGAGCGTGCTTGGAACAGGCATGTCAAAAATAATATAGTATATATATATAATATTATAACAAAGTAGTACTTATTGCTAATATTGTTCCGTTCAAGAATTCAAAACTTAGAGAAAAATCTCCACATTGCCTGCCTATATAAATTGCAATTTATATATTAACGCAAACCAAAACAGAATCTTGGCCAAGCAAATTGAAAAGTGTTGCATCTAACGACCTTACGAAACAACAGTCTCCAGCCTCCAACTGCCAAGCACTGAATTGACCAAATGGTCACTGAAAGATGAACGCCAAAAGGAATCATAGTCGAGACCGGCACCACCTAGAGGGTCAAATCCAGAAAATCAGAAAGACAAGGGTCTCCTCATGCAGTACACATCCTTAGCGAGATTCTGACAGTCTGGCATCCGGGGCGCCAATGAGCAGCCCCACATAATGTGCGTCAGGGTCCAACTGGTGCAGGGGTTGGCCCATTGTGCACTGGAACCTTTAGACTGACAAAGTAGAGATTGGCACAGAAGCTGTAATATTGAAGAGATAGTTTATTAGGACTCATGAGAGGAACTACATCAATACATAACCCTCATGCAATGTATGAGGCAGCACATAGAGTACAGAAACCATGGTGCTTATGTACACCTTTTACTGCAGAGTAGGCACGGAGGTTCAAAAAGAGGCGGTACAAGTGTGCACACAAATAGGCTTTTGCATACAAGGGAATATGAGAATCACTAAGTCAACAGAGTGGGAGGAGTTACAATATTGCTGACATTAGGTAAAATAGACTGACAGTAAAGTGTTGAACAGGTGCATCCCAGCAACTAAGGCCTCTCTGCGCATGTGCAGTGCTCAGGCTCATTGTTGCAGGAGAGAAATATAGATGATGACTCAGGCGTAATAGAGAAGAAGGCAAGAGCTAAAATGGGGGAACACATGGCAAACACATGGCTAACTAAAATGGATGCCACAAACAAAATGGCTTCAGCTCATGCTAACAGTGTTCTTTGCCAAGTTTCTACAATGTAACATGTGAAACTTGATAAGAACGTGCCCTCTTATTGCTGCTATTGTGCCTTCAATTTCTTATCAAGGTCCAAACAGGCCACCAGAAGAATGCGGGCCATTAAGGGGTCAGGGTGCGGCACATGTGCTTCCCATGCCGTGAGGAATGCTCAAACTGGACCTCAACTGACTTTCTGGTCCAATATCAAAGGTCCTCCCACCTCTTGTGGCAATGGACACTGCGCTGCTGTAGACTCCATGGTCCACACCTTCCGTGTGATGGCCTTCCAAATATCCCACTTCTGATGGGCGTTGACCTGAATGGATACAATGAATGAAAGAAAAAAATTGTTTCTGTGATATTTTTCTTAGTCTGTACTGATGTCACAAAATATTTCTATATCTCACTAGCATGACTCATAAGTCAGCATACAACATGTGTATTTTCACATGCTGACTAAAACAGATATCTTAATATACACTTTTATAGTGATCTGTTGACTACCCTCTACCCATGTCATGGACAAAATTTACCAATCCAAGCCTGTGACATCATCTGTGCCAGATGGTTCCTACATAATTCGGTGATGTCCACTACTTCTGATCAGTGCAAAACATTGTGAACTACTGAAGACTAAACTTAAATGCTTAAATGCTTATGGCAGAGTTAATACTGGCCACTGTGAGAAAGGGGCCTGCAGTTTGGAGATGATACACCTTGAAATGGGAGTACAATGAAATGAAGCACTAGCTCAAGAAGTAAGGTAACTCTCCCTGTCAACTGTCATCCATTTACATTGTTTAAGGGTCATATTTTTAAGCACATCTTAAAATTTGGCCTGGCAAGGATATATGTTTATGACAGCTATACCTCAGTACTTCAATTGTTTGTCCCTGTCACTCAGCCGCCCCACCGCCACATTAATCTGACTGAGCGCTGTTCATTGTCAGGCCTTGTTATCTGCAGCCTGATGACCAGATGTCACATAAATACAGCATTTCCTGAAATGTTACATATAAAATGACTCTGTACCCATTTAAAAATCACCTCAAGGCTGTGTGCTACACTGAAGGGGTCTGAGAGCTACTGGTAATTCTCATATAACTTTTTGGAGAGCCCTAATCTAGGCTGGGTGATTTGTGCGATGATCCACATAGCTAACTTTATTTTATTTGGTTTGTACAGAAAGCATTTCTATGTAAAGTTGTAAAGAATATATAATGTGTTTTCTAATTTCCATGATGTGAGTTTTTAACATATCACATCTAATTCAAACCTATACATAGATGTATCTCTACATACACACTAAATATAATTTAGTGTTTTAAACATGAAACACATGCTTATTTTGAAGTTTTTTAACATTGCAAAGTGCTTACAAATCCCAAACATCATTGTCCTATATAAGGACCAAAATATATGACACTACACATCAATCACTACACTTAACTCAAGAACTCAAAGGGTCATTGCACACTGTGTTAATAGAAAAAAACCTGTTAAACATATTCACATATGCATTTTAAATATGTGCCAGGCCGCTGCCAGGAATCCTGCCTCTCTGTTCTCAGAGGTAAGACAAGCTACTGAATTGAACTATTTCAAGGATCTCCTCATGAAGATTAATACTGAGACTATATCAACAAAACTGTAATCCTTTTTGTGTCTCACGCCAATATCACAGGAACATGGCATGCTCACTAAGTGCAATTCATGTAGTTTCACCTTTACTCTACATCTTCCGGTGTCATCCATGTACCTTAAGTGGGAAACAACTGCTTAGGATCATTCTATAAGCATTCTAAATTTACCTCTAAGTGAATATTAATCCACTGACAAAATCTATTCTTTCATAAAAGGCCTCTATTGTAATGTTTGCTCCCTTTCTAAACATGTAATTGAAATATGGGATTTCATTACTAATCATGAACCTGATTTATGATTTGTTTCGAAGACTTGGATTAATCCTTCAACCACTCCATGCATTACTATAGCCATCCTCATAGATTATAGCTTACTCAGACTACATAGAGTAACAAAAAAGGGGATGGAGTTATTATTATTTTTTGCAGCCCAGCTAAGGTCTCTTGCTTGGATACCCTTTGTAAGGACTGGATAGAGCTTTGTAAATTTGGTATGGAGGTTATATAGCGAGAATCATGAAAGGATGCTTTAGTTTATCATCCTCCAGGGCCCAAAACCAGATTTCAGCCATAAACTCATGGAATGTCTTGCCCAATATACTTGTTTCAAACATTGTTTTTCTAGTGGGGTCTTTAACTACCATGCTAAATCAGTCACAGATCAGGAAACAAAACGTTAGAATATTGAGACATTAGGACTGTCCCTGAAAGTTGCTGTCCCCATTCATACTGCGGTACATATACTAGATAATATTTGGACCTTCGGGTTAACCCTCCCCTTCCCCTAAATTGGTCAGTTGGTCTGATTCCAGTCTCAACGGAATTATATAATGTCTTAGCTAATCATTTTGAGGACAAAATTGAGAATATTTACAGGAGTCTCACCAACTGCTCCTTTCCTACTGCCTTTTTGTCTACCTCTCCTTGTATTCATTATTTGCCACTATTTTGGAGCACTTTGAATCCAACACTCTGGAATTAGTTTCATATATGATGTGCAAGGTCAAGTCAGGTTCCCCCTGTGACTCCTCTCCTCCACACATAATGGTAGCAATTGCTAATTCTTTGCTTCCCGCAATCACAGCACTGTTCAACCTTTCCCTTGATACACCCATTTTTTCCTCAGACTTGGAAGATAGTGCTTATTATACACATTTAGAAAAACCCTAACATGGATCTTCTAAATCCTGCAAATTACAGGCCCATTTCTCTTCTTCCTTACCTCAGTAAGATCCTGGAAAGCGTAGTCAACCAACAACTCACCTGGTATGTGGAATCTAATACTCTTCTAAACCCCTCACAATCTTGGTTTAGACCTTCACATAGTACCCAAACAGCACTGATGGGGTTCTTGAGACCAAAAGTCTCTCCCTTGATGAGGGCTGTCCAGCTATGCTGGTGCTGCTTGATCTCTCAACTGCTTTCAACACCTTCTCACACTCCATCATGATTTAAAGACATTCTGAGATTGTTGTCAAAGGTAAAGCCCTCAGCTGGCTTCAGAGCTTCTTCAGCAATTGTACTCAGACTATCAATCTAGGTCCCTTCAAATCTTGGGCCATGTAATTGGGTAGAGGAGTTCCTCAGGGCTCTTTAATTTTTCATCTATGTGGAACATTTGGCTCAAGAAGGCTGTGTTCCTCTTAGCTGCTCGGCCTGGCATGGTTGCTCCCAGAGACAACAAACAACAGCAAAAGTGCAGGAGGTCTTGATGGCAACAAGTGAGCACTTTTACTAGCCACTGTGTGCATGTATGTAATGTAAACGATTATTAGCGGAGACGGACACAGTCATTGGCCTGTGTATGTTACTTTCACCAACATTAGCCTATGGCTGTGTCTGTCGTAAAGTCTACTGCCCACTACGCTATCAACTTCCACCGAGCCAGTTCGATTCCAAATGTCCTATTGGTGAGTTCAGGGACACACCATTTTAAAAGTTCAAAATTGTGTGTATATATATTGTAATTTTTATGGTTTTTACATTCTAAAACAGAATAAAGTTTATGAAATGAATGACTGTTAAGTACGTCACCACCATTCAAAATGGCAGGTAGTTTGTTTACATATTCAAACTACGAGGGACACAAATAAAAAAAAAACAATATTTGTGCGGTGTTGTTTAAATTTCCGTTGACTGTATTTTTGTGGAGAAAAAAAGTAATGTGTGAATAATACCTTTGAAATGTATTATTCACATATTTTTCAAATTTTAAATTAACTTTAGGCTATAAATGTCATTTGTGAAGAGTAATGGACAAAAAATAAATGTTTGTATAAAATACATAGTAAAACCATATATATTTTATAGAAATGCAATACTTTTGTGTTAATGATCAAATATGTTGCTCTGGAAAATGTAACATGTTCAAATGTTTATCCAAGGTAGACATGTGAACTCTAGAAGGGTGAGGAGATGACAGCCTCAGATAAACCTCTCATTTCCACCATGAAAGAAAGGGATGTAATCAAGACGTTCAGGATGAATAGGCAAACTATACTGGATTCATGTCATTAGCTGGAGCCAGATCTTCAGCCTCATATCAGAAATCCAACATCTATTATACCAATTTTCAAACTCATGGCAGTTCTTTATTTTGAGGCCACATGATCCTTCCATTACACTGTGCCAGTATCTGGTGGAATGTCACAACCAACTTTCAGTGGTGTGCTACAAGAAGTTATATCTTCAATGACAAATAAACAGCTTCATCCAGTTTCTGCGGCACCAGGATTTAGCTAATGTGAAGTGGGATTTTTATGGTTTGGTTTGATAGAGCGCGCAGGTCACCTGATCCTTATTTACCAAATATATACTACTGGGCCCGTAACATGTTTATCACTATTTTCCATAAATCAGGTAACCTTCACACCGCTTTCAGTAATTCGGGGATTTTCCTTTCTATATATTTCCGTGTACTTGACTTACCAATCCTCGAGAACAGGTGCTTATGACCACAATGAATCAGGAGCTAATATTGAGATTCAAGCAGATAACACTAATACCATATACATTTATGCTTGTTTATACCATGTAATAACCACAAACGCAAGAAGTTTCAAAAGCTTTATCTAAATCATAAAAAAGTCATCGTATGCCATGAGAATGAAATTTACACAGATCAAAACATCTATGACCAAGATTAGAAAAATAGTATAACTATGAATTAGCGTGAGGATCATTTAACACTCAGAAAATGTAAAGGAGAGGGAAAAGGGAACATACTGATTTGATCTAACAGATTTGTATTACGTCACTAAAGGTTGGTTAAAAACAAGGGAACATTCTACTAAATGCGAGTCGGAATATACTGAAAGATTTAGGAAACAATACCTTTAGAATGCATTCAATTTCTATAGGGAGGGTAACAGTGGAATATACAAGATATGCAAACAATTCAGTGTTTGAGTAAGGGTAAGGGGAAGATAAGGAACATGCTAGAGAAATACTTTCATAAGAGTTGAAATGTCAGAGATAAATCACATAGGCAAGATTGCTTTATTAGGAAAATAAAAGAGAGAAAGATTTAGATAGACAAACACCCACATATATTTATAGTTACCTAGGACAGAATGAGGACTAACCCTGGCCACGGGTCAGTTGGGAAAGGCGGGAAAGGACCCTCAAGGACTTGGAATGCCAGTAGGCGAGCAGGTACAGCTCATGGACAATCAGGACAGGATCACCCCGGGATATGGATCAGGACTGGACTCATCTAAGGGTACGACCCCCACCTGCAGCTTCGGATGCAACGCCTGCGCTACGCCCTCTCTGCAAGGAATCTGCCAATAACCCCGATTGGGTTCTTGAATCTCCCAACAAAGTGCTTTGCCAGCACTTAAAGGTTTCTCCACCCCAGACTAAGTTTGTGGAAATTACGGACAGAGTGCTCCGCAGCTCTCTGTATCAATCACCTATAGATTTCGTAGGGTCAGTGACAGGTCAGCTACTCGGACTAGTCGGACAATTTCTCTAGCTAAACCTAGGCCAGTTATACTGTTTTCGGGTCAATGTACCACCCACAAATGTTGCAAGTGTAGGATCCCCAACTTCTTATTGGACAAGAGAGGCGATTAGGTCATGACACCAACTATAATTTTCACTTTCCCAAGATTAATATTCAGTTTTTTAACCCACCCCTTACATTCCAGTTCCCATGGCATAAAATTCGGAGCAAAATAGCATACAGAGTACAACAATTACAATGTTTCAAAGCAGGTATGACTTCGAGCCTTCTCGCTGGGATATAGGTCGGCTTCCCAGGAGCATCTTAGCTTCGGCAGCCAGCTGGCTAAGTTCCACTACTGCGTGATTCGTTTCTCCTTCATCATGTGGTTAGTACTATACGAGCTTCAAGATGGAGTGGCTCCCCGCTCCCAGGCCCAAATTGCGCAGTACATGAAAAGTAAGCGAAAACAATTTAGAAACACAGAAAAATTAAAGTCACATGATTGGCTTCACTACACCCCTTACTTTATAATATCCATAGCATTAGGAGTTAAGCAGAATAAAACAGCTGAGCAAAAGCAGCAGTGGCAAGCGAAGAGCATGTTAGAACAAAGCGGCCATGTTTAGCAGTACTGCGCATGAGCGCAAAAATTCCCTCCAGAACTACGAGTGCGTCACATCACATGGGTATGACCGACGTATGCGCAGACTGGAATCCCGCATAGCAGCGACCATATTAGCTGCAAGCGTAGTTAGGATTAGTAAACACATAGGCAAGCGTCTCTGGGACACCCGCATGTAGTGTAAAAGTGCAAGATTAATAAACGAAACAAGTTGGTTATTACGTTAACATTATGCGAGGTTCTTGAATTCAAGCAAGTTGCGTAACATGCGAATCCTTGCTCCATCAATCCCCTCTTTGATGATATTTACTATCATCACTATTAATGGAACCAGAAGCCAACTTTCTCTTTCACATCTCACCCATCTCAATTTCAACAAACTTTTTGTTGAGCCTTTTCTCTGCATCCTTATTAGGATGGTAATTCTTCATTTTTTTATGAATTTGATTATTCAGCTCTTCCAATTCAAGCTCATCAACATTCCGTTTCACTCCTCTCTTATTCACAGCATACTTCTTTTTGCATTTCTGGCATTTACAACATATTATTATTATTAACACAATTAAACTAATCCCTGCTATTGGCATCAGTATTTTACACACAAAACTTTTACCTAAGTTAGAAAACCAACTACCTACAGAGGAGAGACCATCAGTTAGTCTCTTCCAGGCACTCTCAACCTCCAATGGTTTGAGTTCCTTTTCCAAATTAGTTATGTTTCTCACATATTTCCTAATTTCAATACTTTTATCTGGAATGTAAGTGCAACAATGTTGCACTTTCAACATTCTACAGACTCCGCCCTCTTTTGCCAATAAGGTATCAAGAGCAAGCCTATTTTGTAAAACCATTGATCTGATCGCAACCATTTCAGTATTGACCAGCAGGAAACCAGCAGCAGTGTCGGTAAATAACCGATCCACTACTGTAGACAATTTGCAAATTCGGTGTGCATCCAGAACCACTCCCACTCCAGGTATCAATGCACTAAATATATCACCTATTATTACTCTTACACTTTCTCTTCTACTACGTACTAAACCATTATTATTTTCATTGCTTCCAGCGGCGTCATTCACATGGTATATTTTCGAGAAGACAATGCCAAAATAGCAGCTTCCATACCAGTGATCCGGCAATTTGAAATAAGCCTTGTTTTCACATATATAATACATCCCGGGAAACACAGGTTCTGACCCATTTTTGAAACCCCAACCTCCAATTACCTTATAATTGTGTTCGCATGCACTGGAACCGATGAATACATTGTTATAATAACTAGTCTTTTCTCTATGAAGACAAAGTTTCCCCTTTCTTTCGAAATGCAGTAACAGTGCAGCATTCTCTTCACCATTTGAGGTGCTTTCCATGTTTTCTGCCCATTTAGGAGTTTTCTGTCTTTTATCATTAGCCTTTCTTTGGAAATGTTCCCTTCTTTTCTCTGCCATATTCAAAAACATCTATTCTTGTTCACATAATGAACAGGTCAAATTATTTCTGTGTGCTTCACCTAAATCTATGTCACCTATAGTCAAAAAGTATTCTCCCATATAACGATATAATGAGTCACATCACTCTTGGTGTGAACAATGTTCAGATTTCCCCGAATAGGAAGTTCAGAAAATATTACATCAGGGTTAGAATAGTAATACTGTAAAGTTCCTCTATAGAATAAGCTTGCTAAAATACTACAGGAAATTCCATAGGTTAGGGGTAAATGGTGATAGGTCACACCTTCAGCTACAGAAGTGGGTAGCTTCATGCAGACATAACAGTCTTCTATTTCCATGGCTTCTACATAGTGAACTAAAAGATTTGCAAATACATTTAAATGTGTCCTATTTTTGATTCTGTGGTAATGTAGTCCTCCCTCATCCGATGCATCTAAGTCCATTTTTGTATGTCTACGACTAGATGTTTTCTCGCGTCTTTCTACACTTTGTGATGTCTCTTCTGTCGGCAGAACATCTGAGTCCTTTGTCACTAGTTTAGTAGGGTACAGGTTAGAGTCTTTACTTATCATGAAAGGTATTGAGATTGTTAGTCCTATCCATAATATCAGTACTATTGCTACACTACACAAACATATTTCTCAGCATGTTTTACAGCAATTCTGTCTAGGTCTTCCATTCACATTTGAATCAGACATGTTGGCTTAGAAGAAGTTTTCCAACCCCTCTTTGTAACTTTACATGGATGGCTTACGCAGGTTAACTTTCAAGTTGGGTCTTCTTCTTCGGAACCTTGATCAGCAATCAGTTCTCCATCACTTTCGTCACTTATCTCGAGGTCTTCAAATTCTTCTAGTACCAGGAAAGTCCACTCAGGACTCCGATATTTCTCGTTTTCTCTTTTTATTCTGTCACTTCTCCTTTTAGGCTTGGCTCCAGCCTTTTCCTTTTCACTGGCAGCCCTTTTCCTGTCTTCTAATTTTTCCTCAACAGTCTTCAATCTCAGTTTCAGTCTTTTTATGAATCTTGGTTCACTTTTTTTCTTTTTAAGTCTTTTCTCTGGAACTGTAATTTGGCTTTCCTCACGAGCTCTTTTGTTTTCATTCAATTGTGGCACAGCTATTTCAACGCTTCTGTCTTCTCTTCCTGTCTGACTAGTCCCAGGTCTTACTACAGTTTCTTCTGCCTGGTTTCTAAACTGGCCTGGTTCAGGGGTATACTGATTTTGACTTTTATTTGTTTCGAATTCTGTTCCCTGAACACGTTCGTCTATTTCTATCTGTTCCTCTTCATGCACTTCGAACCCTTGATTGTCTTCCGCATGAACTTCCGCTCTAATTTCTAACTGTCCCTTTTCAGTTTCTGGAGTTTTCGGAGGTGTGTCAATAACCTGCCCTGTCCCTATCTGACCTCCCTCCTCATCAGATCGGTCATGGATTTCGATTATCTGATTTGCTCCTCCTAATCCTGTCTCGTCCTCACTATCCCACTCTCTATCTAAGTAGGTGTATCTTCTGGTTCTTATCGGATCAAAGGTCAGATCATCCACTGGGAACCACTCGTCTTGACTGGTGCTTGGTTGTTCGTCCTCAGCTATTTCAGGACCATTGTCTGGAGACCCTTCAGCTGCACAACCTTCAGCCTCAGCCGCTTCCTTTTCAGTCACTCTCTTGGTGTGACTTGCATGGATCCACTTTGACACACCTGCACACTTCACCACAGTTGTAGTGATAAGAATCACTTACCTCGGTTTTCCCCACTTCGGTGCTAGGCAACTCGACCGGGTGTGTTTCTTAAGCACAACCCAGTCCCCTGGGTTCAGATTATGGACTGGAGTTGTTGGCCTGGCGACGGCGTCTTCCCCAATCCGGTGAGAGATAGAATGCACTTGGTCACCCAGCTGCTTGCAGTATTCTAGTACCAAATCATCAGAAATACTTAGCAGTTTGTGTCCTGGTACCCATGCCTGCCGCATCACTCTCCCCATTAGTATCTCATGGGGACTCAAGCCTGTTTTTCGGTCTGAAATGCTTCTCAGTCCCATCAGGACAAGGGGTAAAGTGTTTATCCAATTCAGTCCAGTGGAGTTACACATTTTTCCCAGTCTTGACTTTATAGTACCATTCAGCTGTTCTTCTACTCCAGAAGCCTCTGGATGATATGCACAGTGCAGTTTTTGGATAATTTTAAATGCCTCGAAGAGCTGAGTTATAACGTCATTGGCAAAATGCCCACCTCTGTCTGATTCAATTGTGACCGGAAATCCGAACCTAGGTATCAGTTCCCTTAGTAACAATTTGACTACAGTAATGGCATCATTTTTCTTAGCTGGGTAAGCTTCCACCCATCTTGAAAATAGGCAGACTATGACAAGGACATACTTCATTCCTTTACAACGGGGCAACTGTATAAAGTCAACTTGTAGTCTGATAAAAGGACCCTTTGCCTTTCCAATTGTGCTTGGTAATACCACTGCTTTCTTTCCAGGATTAAACTGCTGACAAGTTAAGCACCTCTGGCAAAGCGCCTCTGTAATGTTCCTGAATCTCGAATTGTACCATGTTTGTCTGAAAACACGAACCATCGCATCTCTCCCTATGTGTGAGTCTCCATGTATCAGTCTAGCCATGAAGCAACCATGCTGTCTGGTAACACAGGCATACCATCCGTATAGACAATGACACCATCTCTATCCCTTGGTTGACAACCATCTTTCTCCCATCTTTCCTTTTCTTCTGGTTCTGCTGCCTGTTGCAACCCTTTCAGTTCCTCCCAAGTTGATACATCCTCAAACACCATATGTTGGCAGCTGTTTCCGACTACCCCCAAAGTGATGTTCAATGACATTTTGTTTCGTGCACAATATTGGGCTATTTGGTCAGCATATCGGTTACCAGCTGTCACATTGTCATTTCCAGATTTGTGAGCAGCACATTTGACCACTGCCAATTCTTTTGGTAACTGGATTGCTTCCAGTATGTTCTGCACCACTTTTCCATTTCTGATAGAGGTACCTGAGGAAGTCATGAATTCTCTTTGCAGCCATAACTGGCCGTAGTCATGCACAACCCCATAACCATATTGACTGTCAGTGTATATGGTTACTCTTTAATTTTTCCCATTTTTACAAGCTCTTGTCAATGCAACCAATTCAGCTACTTGTGCAGATTTTACTCCAAATAGGTAGGATGCTTCTATTGTTTTTTCTAGAGTGACCACAGCATAGGCGGCACTTAGGCCTCCATCCCCATGTCTCAAACATGAGCCATCTACAAACAATTCACTGTCTTCTATGGGCAAACCTGTTTCCTTAATATCTGGGCGTGGTTTTGTGCTATATTCAGTAAGATCAATGCAATTATGCTCAACCTCTTCTCTGACCTCTGCAGCCAGTGTATTTGGTAATAAAGTTGCTGGATTCAGTATATCACATCTAGTGATAGTTACATTTGCAGCACCCACTAAAATCCTTTCATACTTAGTCAGCCGACTAGGTGTGAGGTACTGAGTCTTGGTCCGGGTCAGTAGGATTACTACTGCATGTGGAACATACACAGTTACTGGATGTCCCATGACAATGGATTCACTTTGTTCAAGACTCATGCAAGTTGCAGCTACTGCTTTCAGACATCCAGGTAATCCAGCAGCCACTGGATCTAAGGTAGCAGAAAAATATGCCACCGCATGTCTAATTAGACCATGAATTTGGGTCAGGACTGAAAGTGCACAATTGTCTCGTGTGTCCCAAAACAAGGCAACGTCCTTTGAACAGTCAGGCATCCCCAATGCAGGAGCTGAACACAGACAGTTTCGTAATTTTATCCAGGATGTCATGCTTTCATCATCCCACTCGACTGGATCCTTAGCTCCTTTCTTGGTCATTTTTATTAATGGTTTGGCTAGGACTGCAAATCCAACAATCCACTGTCTACAGTATCCTACTACTCCCAGGAACATCCTGATGTCTTTCTGTGTACGGGGTAATTCCATGTCTCGAATTATCCTTATCCTTTCTGAAGTAACTTTCCGAATACCTTTTTCTATCTGGTGCCCCAGATATTTCACAGAATTTTTGCAGAACTGTAATTTGTCTGGTGATACCTTATGCCCTCCTTTACCTAGATGATTCAACAATGCAATGGTATCAGTAACACAGTCATTCCGACTTTTAGACGCCACCAGGAGGTCGTCTATGTACTGAACAAAACTGATTCTCCAGGTAGGACTAATGATTCAAGGCATCTTTTCAAAATCTGGTTGAAAATAGAAGGACTCTCTGTGTACCCTTGAGGGACACGATTCCACACGTAGACATGACTGTCGAATTCAAATGAGAAAAGAAATTTGCTGTCTGGATGCAATGGGATGGAAAAGAATGAGTGACATAAGTCAATGACAGTAAACCATCCAGCATTCCATGGAATTTGGTACAAAATCACTGCAGGGTTTGGCACTATAGGACAACAAGGAGCAATAATCTTGTTTACCTTGCGCAGGTCTTGCACTACCCTGTACTTCCCACTAGGCTTTCTCATTCCAATTATGGGTGAATTACAAGGACTACTCATTACTTCCTGTATGATGTTTGCCTCTAGCAAACTTTTTATTTCAATGGCAACTCTGGCTTTCACTTCTGCGTTCATTTTATACTGCTTGGTATTTGGGTAAACTGCATTTGGTTTTATAGCTATTTGAATCGGGTCTACATTTGCCATTAGTCCTACATCCCTTCCAGTGAAATCCCACACTTCTGGTATCACTGTCTGTTGGAGTTTTTCAGGTAAATCTTGCATTGTCAATTTCTTAATTTCTGAGTCAGGCCTTAGCAACATAAATTTGTACAATCCGTCTTCATCTGGAGTCTGGATTTCAACGCCCTTTGGTGTGCAAAAGATGGTGCAGTTAATTTTGCACAACAAATCACGTCCCAATAAGTTCACAGGACTAGTATCACAGACAACAAATCTCTGCATTTCTTTAAAATTCCCTATTGAAATCTCCATTGGTTCAGTTACTGGGGTACTAATTATCTGATTGGACACACCCACTACTTGGATTGCTTCTCCTGAAAGGGGTAGATAAGGAACGTCTGCTGTTCTCACAGTAGAACGAGTAGCACCAGTGTCCAACAGAAAGGTGACGTCATTTCCTTACACCTTTCCTTCAATGTATGGCCCTGTCTGGTCTACCGGTAAGGAGGCGCCAAGTACGCACTCCTCGTCCTCCCCCCTCAGGCCCCGTCAGTAAGGTTCATCACAGAGGAATGTATCATTCAACAGGAATTGCGAGGTTGCTGCATTTCTATCCTCTCTTCCTTCCCATACCTCGACCCCCTCATTCTGCTGAGCTTGGTTCTTATAGTTAGGTCTAGGAGCGCGAGGCAACTGATTCTGTTTTACCTGTTGCTGGGTCTTTCGTGGCCCCTCTTTCTGCACCTGTGGATTTAACCCATTATTTTGGACATTACTATTCTGTAGCATTGAACGCTCGTCTCTCCAGTGCCCTATCTGACCGCACCCGTGGCAGGGAAACTTCTTCATGGCCTCCTCTCGACTCATTTTAACTCGGGGCTTCCCTCCTCCCCCAGAGCTTGTGTTCAGGGTATTAATATTCAATTTACCTAATTGTTTTTCTTGCTGTTCTGCCAATTTAACTTGAACCCACATGACCTTTTCCTTCAATGCCTTTCGTTTTTTCTCCATTTCGTCTTCGCAGTACTTGGCGTACTTCAGGACCTCATCTATGGGCTTTCCCTGCCAACAGATTTTGTTATCTCTAATCCACTGGGAGATTTCAGGTCTCAATCCCAACACAAATCGATAAATGAAATGAGTCATATCCTTCATTTCAATGTTATCAATTCCACTGTAGGTCTTGAATACCTGTAACAGTCGTTCATGATAGGAGTGAACAGTTTCATCACGATTTTGGGTAGTTCTATCTATGCGGGTCCAATCAGTTTCTTTAGCTGGCACCTTTCCTTTTAAGTGTAGTATTACTTTGTCATACTGTCTCATTACCTCCAGAGAAGGGGCTCCTGTTCTGGGGTCCCTAGGGTAGTCTTCACTCATCCAATCAACCGCAATTTTACATTCTGTCCATAAATCTACAGGAACTACAATGTCGAAGAACCCATCTAAGTCCTTCAGGAGACACTTTTGAACCTTGACGAATCTCTCAACCTGCCTATACCACTCTACAGGCTTCTCTCGTAATTTCAGGAAATCATTGGTAAAGGACACAATATCCTGTCGGGACCATGGGACATGTACATATTTTCCACCTGGCACTTCTCTTATGGGCTACAAGGTTTCTGCCTTATCGACTTCCTTTAGGACATATTCAGAAGTCCTTGGTCTAGCCTTACTGTCTTCCTTTTTCTTTGCTCATCTGACTTTCCATTTTTCTAAGTCTCCCCATTTCTGCAACAAATTCAACAATTCTCTTATCTGTACCTTTTTCCCTGACACATTCATGTTTTCTAGATCCTTATCCGAAAATTCAGTTCTGTACGGTTTTTGTAAGACTTTGGATTTGCTAACATCTATTCCCATATTAGCTGCAGTGTCCATTAGTTTCTCATGGAACACTCTGGTGTTTCGGGTAAGGCTCTTACTTATAAACAGTAACTCCTCCTCACTAAAAGTGTTCAATCTGTCTAATCCCACATTTCCGGCTATTAGTTCTTCCATCTCTATTCTTAGTTTGTAAATATCTAAGGGTTTTGGCTGAGGAGTTTCCTTTTCCAATTCTCGGGTCCATCGGTCTAATTCTTCCGGAGTCACTACTGTGGCTCCTCGGGTACCTGAAGCTGTCTCTATCAGGACTTCTTTTACCCTAGTCTGGGTTCCTTTCCGTGGTATACTGCTTTCCGGCTCCCTTATGGGCAGATCCATCAGGTAGATTACAGATTCGCATTCGCTTGCCTGATCATCAACTATGAGAGGCTCTTTTCTGGGCTGGGCTACAGGTGGTGTAATAACTGGTGTTTTGGGACTAGCCTGTCTATCCCCATAAAGAGGAACAACAGGACCAATAGTTACTAGAATTGTCAGAGCTTCAGGACTGGGATTTATCTGAGCTATGGTATGAATGAGTTCATTTCGCTGTTTTATTAAGGCTTCCTTTTCTCGTTCATGTAAAGCCCTGTCAATTGATGCGTCATGTAATACTTGTGGAACTAAAGGAGGATACAGACTCGGGCAGTCGGGGCTGTCCACCTGATCTCTCATCACCGAACGGTCTATAATTTGGGACAGCAGGGTCAGGTCTACAAAATCCGTCCCTACTAGTTTGCCTATTACCTATACCTGCTGTATCTGTTTCACTAGCACTTCTCCTTCTAGGATGTCTGAAGAATGGGTTTTTCGAGCTCATAGACCCTGACTCCTCATCATAGGGGGGTAGATTTTTCATAAATTAATCCTCCAAGTATTCATCTTCCGAATCCCCCACAGCCATTAAGTGTTGGGATTTCTCTGTCCTTTTTCCTCCTACAGGTTCATCTACACCAAATACTGAAAATAGTCCCTCGACCATCATATTCTGTCTCCACTGTTTCATTTTTTTCTCTTTGGTCTCTCTCTGCATTTTCGGGTACCATTTACTTATTCCCTTATCCATTCTGGGTCTGTCTCGCTCTAGTGCCTCAATCTCTCATTCTTCTAAAGCCTCATATTGCATCAACCTTGGTCTGCGATGTAAATCATTCATTCGGGTCCTTAAATTAAACAGAATTCTACTATTAAAAGTACCATCTAGGGGAAATGCTAAGATTCCATCTTCTTGGGTATACTTTGCCCAACTTTCCAACCATACACAAGTATGATAACCTTTATCAAACATCATAAATGAAGCGGGAGTATTAGGTGGTGGAATGATTACACCTTCTCTAGTTCTAATGGGCTTGTCCTTCTTGAAATACTTTTTGACTTTGTCAGCAAATGACATTTTCCTTTTGCTTCCGTGCATATTGTAAGGTCTGCCTCTTATCATCTGATCCTTGCGAAACCCTAAAAGTTGTGGATCAGGTAAGAATTCGGGATACCACATAGACTGCGTAACCAGAAGTTCCGTGGTCAACTACGTCTTTTGTTTACAAATCCTCTTCCAATACTAGCGCGTCTTTTAATTGTTTCAACAACCAATCAACACTGTGATTGCAAATAATTTCGACCAATGGGTGCGCGGCCTTTTCGTGAGACGCGGTCTCACTCTCCGGCACTCTCCCCTCCTTTACAATACTAGCTTTGTTACACGCCTGTTGTTTCAACCAACACCAGCGCAGCACGGAGTGACGTCAGCGCAGCTTCGCGACCGACTCCCTCCTTCACAAGGTAACGGAAACTTTGAATTTTTCCTAAAGTGGAAGTGCTCAATTTAGTTTACAACGTATAACATTTGCCACTGTACTCGAGTGTCTATAAAGAACGTTTTGTTTCACTGCAAATAAACCTCTTCTGTCTACTTTTCATACACTACGGTTAGACCCTTCTGCCTACCCTTTCACACAAGCATTAGAGAACCTGTTACTTCTTTTGACTCATCCACTCTTTCCGGGATATATACTAAGTCTAAAGTTTCACCAATGTACTCCTTTGCTATCATTCAAGCTCCGATGAACCTACTATGCCTTCCTCGTGTGACCCTTACTAGGTAATATCACAACTGAAGTTTCGTTAGCGGACTCGTTGCTACCATTTATTCAATTGCTTCATTAAAAAAAAAAACCTAATTAGTGCTTCCAGTTCTACCTAACCATGCACTAACTTTCCTCGGGCCGATGACCTCACTGCAAGTGGATTCTCCTTACTACCCGCTATTCTAACCCCCGGAGAATTTCCAGACAACATATAACAGTCCCTAACAATTTGTTATTAAACACTTAATATAGCAGCATTTCATAAAACATTTTAAACATTTCATAACATTTCAAACCAATAATTTTCAGTCGATCGATCTCAAGGGAAAAATATTTTAGCAGCACATTTAAATTTTTCACAGTTTATCAACAATTAGCCTATCTACCTGTCTCAATTAGTCCTAACCATCCTCTGGCTACCAGAAAATTACTGATAGAGCGCGCAGGTCACCTGATCTTTATTTACCCAATATATACTACTGGGCCCGTAACATGTTTATCACTATTTTCCATAAATCAGGTAACCTTCACACCGCTATCAGTAATTCGGGGATTTTCCTTTCTATATATTTACGTGTACTTGACTTACCAATCATCGAGAACAGGTACTTATGACCACAATGAATCAGGAGCTAATATTGAGATTCAAGCAGATAACACTAATACCATATACATTTATGCTTGTTTATACCATGTAATAACCACAAACGCAAGAAGTTTCAAAAGCTTTATCTAAATCATAAAAAAGTCATTGTATGCCATGAGAATGACATTTACACAGATCAAAACATCTATGACCAAGATTAGAAAAATAGTATAACTATGAATTAGCGTGAGGATCATTTAACACTCAGAAAATGTAAAGGAGAGGGAAAAGGGAACATACTGATTTGATCTAACAGATTTGTATTACGTCACTAAAGGTTGGGTAAAAACAAGGGAACATTCTACTAAATACTAGTCGGAATATACTGAAAGATTTAGGAAACAATACCTTTAGAATGCATTCAATTTCTATAGGGAGGGTAACAGTGGAATATATAAGATATGCAAACAATTCAGTGTTTGAGTAAGGGTAAGGGGAAGATAAGGAACATGCTAGAGAAATACTTTCATAAGAGTTGAAATGTCAGAGATAAATCACATAGGCAAGATTGCTTTATTAGGAAAATAAAGGAGAGAAAGATTAAGATAGACAAACACCCACATATATTTATAGTTACCTAGGACAGAATGAGGACTAACCCTGGCCACGGGTCAGTTGGGAAAGGCGGGAAAGGACCCTCAAGGACTTGGAATGCCAGTAGGCGGACAGGCACAGCTCATGGACAATCAGGACAGGATCACCCCGGGATATGGATCAGGACTGGACTCATCTAAGGGTACGACCCACACCTGCAGCTTTGGATGCAACGCCTGCGCTACGCCCTCTCTGCAAGGAATCTGCCAATAACCCCAATTGGGTTCTTGAATCTCCCAGCAAAGTGCTTCGCCAGCACTTAAAGGTTTCTCCACCCCAGACTAAGTTTGTGGAAATTACGGACAGAGTGCTCAGCAGCTCTCTGTATCAATCCCCTATAGAGTTCGTAGGGTCAGTGACAGGTCAGCTACTCGGACAAGTCGGACAATTTCTCTAGCTAAGCCTAGGCCAGTTATACTGTTTTCAGGTCAATGTGCCACCCACAAATGTTGCAAGTGTAAGGATCCCCAAATTCGGATTGGATAAGAAAGGTGATTAGGTCATGACACCACTTATAATTTTCACTTTCCCAGGATTAATATTCAGTTTTCGAACCCACCCCTTACATTCCAGTTCCCATGGCATAAAATTCGGAGCACAATAGCGTACGGAGTACAACAATTACAATGTTTCAAAGCAGGTATGACTTCTAGCCTTCTCGCTGGGACATAGGCCGGCTTCCCAGGAGCATCTTAGCTTCGGCAGCCAGCTGGCTAAGTTCCACTACTGCGTGATTTGTTTCTCCTTCATCACGTGGTTAGTACTATACGAGCTTCAAGATGGAGTGGCTCCCTGCTCCCAGGCCCATATTGCGCGATACATGAAAAGTAAGCGAAAACAATTTAGAAACACAGAAAAATTAAAGTCACTGTACACCATGATTGGCTTCACAACACCCCTTACTTTATAATATCTATAGCATTAGGAGTTAAGCAGAATAAAAAAGCTGAGCAAAAGCAGCAGTGGCAAGCGAAGAGCATGTTACAACAAAGCGGCCATGTTTAGCAGTACTGCGCATGAGCGAAAAAATTCCCTCCAGAACTACGTGTGCGTCACATCACATGGGTATGACCGACGCATGCGCAGACTGGAATCCCGCATAGCAGCGACCATATTAGCTGCAAGCGTAATTAGGATTAGTAAACACATAGGCAAGCGTCTCTGGGACATCTGCATGTAGTGTAAAAGTGCAAGATTAATAAACAAAACAAGTTGGTTATTACGTTAACATTATGCGAGGTTCTTGAATTCAAGCAAGTCGCGTAACGTGCAAATCCTTGCTCCATCTGTGTGACCCACCCCATGTGGTTGGGTCAATTGATGGCATTCATATTGCCTTGCTGCAACCACACGCCAGAGACAAGGTCTACGGGAATAGGAAACACTTCCATTCAATCAACTTACAAGTTGTCTGCTTACCAGATTTGTACATCCAAACATCTGCACATTTCCCCAGCTCTGCACTATGATTCCTTTGTGCTACAGAACAGCTCCATACCCTTGTAAATGTCACAACTTGGACCTGAAAAGGTTTGGCTTGTTGGTCAGTATAATCTTTCATATTATTTTTTAGAGGATTTCTAGTTAATTAGTCTGAAATTGTGCTACATATTTTGGCACTTCCATAAAGGAGACTCGCCTTATCCCAACCCACCATGGTTGTAGGCACCACTGAGGAATCCAAGAACGCCAGCGGACGTCCACTTCAATGAGGCCCATTGAAGTACATTGTGGCCAGTGGGGTGGGCTTTCAGACTGCTAAAGGTAAGATGTTGTTGCCTGAACAAAACTGGTGGAGCTCTCCTCTACTCACCAGATAAGGTGTGCATAATCACATTGACCTGCTGCATACTCCACAACATTGCCACGCAATGGAACATCCCTTACATAGCAGAGAATAGAGACCATGAAGAGTCAAAAGGTGGGGATCCAGAACTGCAAAAAGAGGATGATAGTGATGAAGAGGAAGAAGATGACTTATTTGAAAATGTTGTTGACAACTTCTTCTCATGATTGTAACTATATCTTCACATGTTATCACTATCCCTGTGAATTCAACTCTAGATGTGATGATGGAATACGTTTTGAGTGGTAATTTGTTAGGAAGAGCAAGTTCAAGGAAATTCAGGCAAAATGCGTTTGTTGATCAAAGTTTTGACGGATTGACTGCTATGTTCAGTCACATTGTTTATCGCTGATTGTTTAGAAAAATTGCATCCTTCGAAATTTGTCTATTATGTTATTTTTGATTGGTAATCTTTTTGTTTTTATCTATTTTAGGCTCCTTCACCATTTCATCTTCATTTGAACATTTCAGAGTCATGACATTTGCAGGTATATGGTCCTGTTTCAAAGGACAAAGGGAACATGGGTTGATCCTGGGAAAGACAGACACAGACTTTGGGAGTAAAATCTTGTACCAAGAATATTTGAACTATGATTGAATGGACGATTTGAATGTTACATTGGAGTTACTCTGTCGTGTGTTGGTATCAAGGAAATATGTGTGCTATTATTAGCTCAAATCACATGTGGTAGTTGAGCTAAATAATGGTAATCTCCCTTTACATTGGCAAAACCCTCATTGTGTGTAAAGTATGTGTAGATGTTGATGTGTCTCATCATTGTAGGACATACATCTCGTAACACACCACTGAAACTTGGTTGTACTCTTCCACCTGATAATGGAACAGGGGATTGGAACGACCCTGTATCCAGTTCAGTTCAATAACTTTTATTCGATTACAATTTGTATAATCATAAAAAGTACATAGTTAAAAAAGGCAGAGCCAAACGTTACATCATATACATAGGTTTAAAAAGAAGAAAAAAAGAAAAAAATAACTTTTGAAGAGTGCATGACAGAGAACTTATTGCTTGGGTAATTCAGTTCAATTTGTGAGTTTTTGACGGATTGTGATGGAAGCCTTTAAAAACCTTGCTACAAATTTGGCTACATGCGGTGAGTGCAGACATTGCAAAAACAAGAATGCAGAGTGGCATTGTCTGAAACCAGCAGATCGAAGAAGTGGGAGTATCCAAGATTTACGGGCAATTTTGTAATACTTGCAGAAAAAGGTAATATGAATTGTTGTTTGAGGAGACGTTCCATCACATGGACAGTTCATGAGCGTACAAGACCAGTTGTAAGTTTCAGGAAAAGAGACCAAACGGAAAAAGGTATTAAAACGAAATCTTGTTAATAAACTTTTTCCCTGATTTGTTAGAAAAAACGACAAATAGGGTTGCATACCTTTAGGAAGTTGTATTGCGCAGATCTGAGTATTAGAAGGTTTTATAATCTCCATCTGATTTCGCAACTCTCGCAGATGCGCCAGACACATCAGTTTTAGCTGTTTCCTGGAGATGTCTTCAATAGTAGGGGGGTCGTCAAAGTAAGACTTGTGCCCAAGGTCATAGAAAAAGTTCCTTACGTAGACCAACCATGAGATCTTTTGCCAGTTTGTTAGGGCTAAACTGTCTGTGATCAAAGATCGTGTTAAGTGGCACTCTGGTTTGGACCATACACGTTGCCACAGTAAAATAGGTTGGCTGCGGATAGTGTCTGCTATGTATTCCATGCCTAACTCGCTGTGGGAGGCAAAGTTCGGTGCGCTTTGCGGGAGGGCCAGCACATATTTGATGAAGATATTCTCAGTTATTTGCAAATGATCAATAAGGCCATGCCCCCACACACCTGCTCCATAGGTAGCCACACTGTGGCATTTAGCGTAGTAAATTTTCAGGAGTTCTGAGGGAGCAGGCTTCCCCAGCTTTTGTGAGAATGACATCAGGGCCGATGTTGTGCGTCGAAAAAGAAGATTTCTTGTAGCCGTTGCTTGACACCAGTTCAGAGCGTCATCAACGAGAATTCCCAGATAGGGGTACACAGAAGTTTTTTCCAGCTTTGCATTGTCCACCATTATTGGTTTTGGATTTTTAACCCTGGGGCCGATATGCATAGTAAAAGTATTTTTTATGTTAATTTTCAGAACAAGTGAGTCCATAAAAGTGCTGTATTTGTTAACTTGTTTCTGGAGTTGATTTAATATGCGGGCCAGGATGACTGAATCATCTGCATATAGCAGTGTCGGTATTGGTCGGTGATTTAGCTGGGGTAGATCCTGGCTCCCTTCCAGCATTGCCTGCTCTAGTCCATTGGTGTAAAGGTTGAACAGGAAGGGAGCCAGTACACAACCCTGTCTTACTCCTTTTGTTATTGGAAATGAGCGAGACAATTCACCGTTGGTTCAGAATCTGACTCGCCCAGAAGCGTTGGAATATAATTCACGAAGAAAAGCTATTAAAGGAGGATCCACTCCAAGGTCACTGAGTATTTTCCAGAGTTTTCCGTGTTGAACGCAGTCAAATGCCGCACTAAGGTCGACATAGACGAGGAAGATGTTACCTCCTTTGGCGCCAACATATTTCCCTGTCAGGAGGGCAAGGTTCAGGGCCTGCTCCACTGTCCCGAGCCCCTTCTGGAAACCATATTGCAGGTCGGTCATGATGTTATTTTCCCGGGCCCAGGATTGTAAGCGGTCCAGGAGCACTCGGCCTGCAATTTTGCCCATGGAATCCAGAAGGGAAATAGGCCTATAGCATGCTGGGTTGTTGCGGTCGCCTTTTTTAAAGATGGGCAGTAGAATTGACGTAGACCATGACCGAAAGAGTCCATCCGATGTTTCTGCTGCCAAGACCTGGGTAATTATCGGCGACCAGAGTTCTATATTGTGGAGAAAAAAGTCCATTGGAACTCCGTCTGGGCCTGGAGCCTTGCCTGATTTTGATGCCTTAATTGCTTTAACAACTTCGCTGTGATGGAAATGAATATTTATTGGATAGGAGTTGTTTTTCGGAATGCAGGATTCAATTGGTTCTGTTCCTTTATCTGTAGCACTTTGTGAGGGTGGGACGAAGATTTTAGAAAAGTGCATAACCCAGTCGTCCTCTGAGACTGCTACATCCAGATGTTGACCTTTTGCAGTATCGGCCAGAAAAGGGGATCTTAGGACTTGCCAGAACAGGGCGCTATCCTTTCTATGGGAACTGTCATGGAGTTGTGCCCACAGTTCTTTCTTAATTTCTTTTTTCCGTTCCCGTCTGGCTAAGTTATAAAGTTTCCTTAAGTTGGAAATTTCCGATTGATTTCTTGTGGGTCTATGTAAAGCTTCTTTTAAATTTGAGAGGGCTTTTCGGCAAGCTGAGTCGAACCATCTCGTGATAGGGGTTTTTATGTTCTTTAGCTTGACAAAGAGTTCGTTGCCAATTGCTTCCAAGATGTTTTTGAAGCTGTTGGTAATTGACCGAGGTGTGGCGTCTGGAGATAAGCATTCGAGTATCCAGGGCTTAGACTTTTCCAGAATCTTCTCTGTTACTTCAGTCGGATCAATCTTGGCCCATTTGACTGTGTAGCCATTCAACTTGTTCATAGTTAGTGAGTTTTGGTTTAAGAGACTCATTTTTACAGAGTGTATTTTAGCCATTTTAGGGGTGAGCCTTACACTAATTGGATAGTGATCACTCATAGCATTTGTCCCGGTCTCAAAGTTAGTTAGTTGTCCCTTAAGAGAATAAGAGGACAGGATATAGTCTATGGTAGTTAGAAAGCCTCTTCCATGGAAAGTGGGTGAGAAATCCTTCTGAGGCTCTACTAACTCGTTTGCATAGTCCAGGTCTAAAGAGAATAACATTTCATTTAGCTTGTTTCCACAGGTTGAGTGAGCGAAATGAGGGATAGGAGTACCATGTTCATTATGCAAACCACAATTTCCACTCTTGTTGGCTTGACAGAGTGGGAGATTGAAATCGCCGCCCCATAGTAGGTGTGTTGTATTGAAGTTAGTTTCATTTAACAAGGATAGCAGAAAAGTGGCAATCTCCGCTAGGATTGTCAAACAGTCCGTTGTAGTTGAGTTATTATAATAGTTGATGAGAAGATAAGTGGAATCATTGGTGAAGTTTAATTGCATGATTTGATATGAGGGGAACTCTTTTAGCAATTTAATACATGAAAGGGGGAGAGTATTAGCGACATAAATCACAAGACCTCCCTTAGGCCTTCCCAAAGCTCCCTGCACTGCTGGAATAAAAAAGGTTTTATATCCCGTTAAATGGTTTACAGCAGTACACCATGTTTCCTGGAAACATAGTACTTGATGTTTCCTTACTGTTTCAGACCATGATTCTAACGTTAGTTTGGAAAACAATCCTGCTACGTTCCAAAACATTATAGAAAGAGTCAACTCATTAGAATCAAGAGGTATGTGTATGTCAGGGGGTTCGCTAGGGGGTCGCTCATTTGGAATCGGAGGAGAGTTAGTTATATTTCTCAAATCATTTGATTGATAAAAGGAGAGATCTATACTGTCCATAGGGATATACGAGAATTTCGTTGTCACTTCATTAGTGGTAGTAGGGTAGGTATCTACAAAGGTCTCGAACTGAGAGTTAGTATTAATGGGAAGAATTTGTTGTAATTGACTTCCGGATTTGGGTGGTGTTAACTGCGGTCTGGGATTCGATGGAGAGAGCATGGTATGGGCTAAGGCATTCTTACTCTTGGGTTTTTGGGAGTTTAACGGTCAATCGACCATCTGTAGACAGTCGTAACGGTTTCTTGTTGGAATACCCTGCCAGCCCTCCAGTGGATGATAGGGTCTGCCTTGCCAGGGCTGGTTATGCCAGTCTCTAGTTCTATTTCTATTTACGTGACCGTAGCTATATCCCACCTGGTTCCATTGGTCTTCTTGGGGGTACTGCCAATTCGGAATAGAAGTATATTGGTGTGTATTCTTTGGGGGATAGAAAAAGGAGAGATGTTGGGCATCTATTACTCCTTTCTTTTCCAATGAGGGCCATGAGCAGATGTGGTCCACGGTAGATGGATCTCTGCAAGTTACTATAATGCAGTCTCCGTGGATCGATTTAGGTTCGTCCCCTACCCATATTACTCTACGGACTGTGGTAATCCCTCCAGAGTGATATGGTTCTAGTGGTCTATTTATACTTAACCACTGCATGACCTTGTTCTTAAGTGACCAAACGGTTTCAGTCATGCCTTCCGTTAATTCGGGTACGCCTGTGAGAATGATTGTATATGGAGTTGCCTCTAATGAGAGGTGTACAGGGCGCCTAAATCTTAATGGCTTTTTTAACGTCAACTGAGATTGAGTGACTAATGGTTTAAGGGATGGAGTTGTCGGTTTATTTTTAGGATGATTTATGGTTGCATTTGTTGCTTGTTTCCCAGTTTTACCTGGTTTTTCCGAGCCTATAATAGGCGTGTGTTGGGGCAGCTCCATAGGGGTTTTGGTCTTTTTTACACTAGGCGTTAAAACTTGCTGGTTTTGTGTTAGAGGACTAGGTTTTGATTTATGGGAGGGAGGGATAGTCGAAACAGGTTGTTTGGTTACGACGACTGATTGTTGTTGGTGGGTTACTTTTGGGAGATGAGTGACAATTTGTGGCCCTTGCTTAGATAATTGTCGGGTGTTTATGCCAGAATGTGTTCGTGAAAGAATTTCTACTTGGGCTTCCAGATTTCTTACACTAATTTGTATGGGTTTGAGCTGCTGTGACAGAAGGTCTTTGATTAAGGTAAGTAATTGCGATGTAGTTTTGCATGTTTTGCAGGGGTTATCTGTGTCCTCGAGAAAAATAGGAGGTGGTAAAATATTGTTTTCTGCTAAGGTAATTGTCATTGGTTGTGCAGGTTGTGTTAACTGTTTAGATTGATCCCTTCCGGGTTCTCCCTCGGGTCCCGTGAAGTGATCAGAAACTATTGTATTTACAGATAGGTGAGAGTTACCTTGCTTGGGTATAGCTCCTTCCCTTACACCTGGAAGGTGATTGTCTATAGTTGTTTCAAGACTTTGGCAGGCTTCTAGGTCCGGTGTAGCCTCAAGAGCATCAGATAGTAGTGATTCTGACTCTAGTTGTGTTACAGATAAATCAACTGAACATGGCAATGTATTAATATCAGGAATGGTCACAGGTGGGGCCTGAGTGCAGATAAGTAAGGATTGCTGAATGGGGGAAGCTGCAGATGCTAAAGGACTCAAGGACGATCGTTTAGCTTTCATGAGATCCAGAGACAAACGTTTTGCGTTCATAAGGTCAAGTGACACTCTGCGCTCCAGAAGAGATATACTGTGATCAATTACCTCGGTGGTCCTCGAGATAAATTGATCTATTGGGCCGGTGATTTGGGCTACAGCCTGAGCAGTTTTGGTTTTACTTCTAGTTCTTCCTGGCATGGTGGACATAAGAGAGTTCCTGTGTGCAAAGAGGTGGATGGACTAGCGTTGAAAGCCAAGGGAAATGGCCCGGTCCGGTCTCTATCGGGCACTAACGGGCAACAACGGGCCCGCCCTTGGCCCGGGCTTCGCCCGGGCTACGACCCGCGCGCGTCCCGCGGTGTGCGTTACTGGGATTGCTTATGAGCTGATTGAGGGCGAGGAGGCATGGCAGTGGGAGGGGGCGCGGCTCACACTGGAAGAGGACCCAGCTGTAGGTGTTGAATGCTGGTCCTCGCAGTCCCGGGTGCCGCGCCTCTCGCCTCCACTGTGGCCAAAGCTGGTCTTTTCCTCGCTGGAAACAGAAGGGCAGCAGACAGTCTATGAAGCTACTCCTGTAGCTGAAAGCAGGACACACGGTCAGAAAACCTCTTAGCGAGTGGCTCCCGCGTAGCGGGGGCCGCGAGAGGTAAAGAGTGTTTCACTGGAGGCGTGGCACTGGGAGGGGGCGCGGCTCACGCGGGAAGAGGACCCAGCTGTAGGTGTTGAATGCTGGTCCTCGCAGTCCCGGGTGCCGGGCCTCTCGCCTCCACTGCGGCCAAAGCAGGTCTTTTCCTCGCTGGAAACAGAAGGGCAGCAGACAGTCTTTGAAGCTACTCCTGTAGCTGAAAGCAGAACACACGGTCAGAAAACCTCTTTGCGAGCGGCGCCCGCGTAGCGGGGGCCGCGAGAGGTAAAGAGTGTTTCACTGGAGGCGTGGCACTGGGAGGGGGCGCGGCTCACGCGGGAAGAGGACCCAGCTGTAGGTGTTGAATGCTGGTCCTCGCAGTCCCGGGTGCCGCGCCTCTCGCCTCCACTGCGGCCAAAGCTGGTCTTTTCCTCGCTGGAAACAGAAGGGCAGCAGATAGTCTTTGAAGCTACTCCTGTAGCTGAAAGCAGGACACACGGTCAGAAAACCTCTTAGCGAGCGGCACCAGCAATTAATCCTTGCTCTCGGAGTGGCATTCACCTGTATCCACAAAATGTAGTATTGCCATGCTTTTGTATATTGGTGTTATTGATGTGGGATTCCTCACATGAACCAGAATATCTGGCTCCAGCTTATGACATGAGTCAAAGATAATTTGCCTCTTCAAACTGATTATTTTGGATGTATCCTCTTCCATGTTGGCAAGGTCTGGAACTTGAAATGTGAAAAGTGACACTGAGTGTTAGTGTCATGCATGGAATGGAATATTAGTGAAAATGTAGACAGATAATTATTGGCAAAATGGAATAAACATAGTAGTAGAAGATTGAATGGCATCTTTTTTGGGAGTCATGGTTGGGAACTTGGAAAAATCATTACTTACCTACAATTCATCTGTTTACACAATCATACATTTTTGTCATTCTAAAGTTATGATTGAAGGAAAGAAATGCATTGACTGAGTTGAGATATACAACACCAGTCTATGAATCTATGAGTTGTGAATTTATGTTACTAAATGTGAAGGAATTAAACAGAGTGAAAATGAAAAAGCAAACAAAAAAGTGAAGTGAGTCAGTGTGAATGAAACCATAGTTGAAGAGGCAAAATAGTTTGAAGTCCAAATTCCAAAATATGACGGGCACTGGAAAGGAAAACATGTTCAGAAATAGTCCACAGAGTGAGTGGTAGTAACACACTGGGGGGAATTAGGGTCAGGGCTTCAAGCTGGTGGTGGTAGAGGTCTTGCCATCCTCATATCCTGATAATATGGTTTGATGTTCCCTCCTGCATGGGTAGGGAGATCCACAGTCACAGGGCCTGGGATGGCTGCTGGTGGTTCTTCCTGTGGCAGGGCCTCCCATCCTGTAGTTGTAGCATATGTAGATGGCCCAGATGTAGTAGGACCACAGGAAGGGGTAGATAGTGCTGACAAACCCCTGCATATATGGGTGTAAATGTCTTGCTGCACCTCAGTCTGGGAGCCCATATTCAAGTTGTGAGCTTCCACTTGATAATTGAGCTCTCTCTGCAACTACTTAATCTCCTGGAGCTTGGTAAGAACTTGGCCTATCATGTCTTGGGACTGCTGATAAGCTTCAAGACTTGGTAGATGGTAGTCTAGGTGAGGGAGACCACAGTGGCCTCACTATGCTGGCACACAGAATCCCTCCCACAACCCAATCCCCCACGACCCTGTGCCCTTGGTCCAGTGTGCCCCATCCCACTGTTTCCTGGTTGAGCTGCAGCTTGTATTGCTGTGGTCTCAACATAAGACAGTACTGGGGGCACACTGTCAGTGTTACAGTGGTAGAGACACAGGAAGTGTAGGCTTCAGGTAGCTGAGATATTACACTCAGGGTGGGAGGTGTCAGTATGGAGCAAGTGAGACTCACTGGAGCCATCTGACCAGGCTGACCAGATGAACCAAAATCCTCATCCTCATCCAGATTACTAAGAGTGTTGTCCTCAGCGAAAGCTTTATCCAGGGCTGGAGTGGGCCTATTGATAAATTAAGAACATTTTGTTACTGGTATTTTACCATGCATATGAAAGGTTAGGTTTCAGGTGCCAGAGAAAAATAAAGAAAGCTATCAGAATAAGCATCCGGCAACCGGCATAGATGACCTCAACGTGAACATAAGACTGCACTCATCAAATTAATCCCTTGCATTTGTTCCTTGCTATAAGCAATTAGAATGTGACATTTGAGGACACTGTAAAACACCTGCTAGAAGACAGCCTCATCAAATTAATCATCTGCATCTGTTCCATTCTATGAGCAATTAGAGCGCAACCTTTATGTACATTCTAAAACACCTTCTAGAAGACAGCCCCAGCAAATTAATCATCTGCACCGGTTCGTTGATATAAACAATTAGAATGATACCTTTGTGAACATTCTAAAGCACCTTCTAGAAGGCAGCCTCATCAAGTCAATTACCTGCACCTATTTAATGTTACAAACAATTAGAATATGACCTTTATGAACGTTCTGAGGCAGTCTTATTTAAAGATCCATCCACACTCTTCCCCTTCACTTAGCTGCTTCGCCTGCCACTTACCTGTTTCCTGGCTTCCCGGACTCCATCTTGCCACCTCTCTTGAGCCTTCCACTTTGACCTCACTGAAAAGGATGTTACGTATCAGTCTTGCACCTGATGGAAAAACAAGAAGAAAAGGAGAGACGCATTACCAAACTTAACTTTGTTACATGGTGAGATCACCTGCAGTATCATGCTTTCAGACAAAGTAACCAGTGCTTTAGTTCAACTTGTACTTTCAATTGGAAGGGCTCTGCCAGAAAAGACTTGTGTGAAGCTAACTTCATCCAAATTAGCTAATGGGTTTGATGCTAGAATCATACTCACTACAGTTTCGAAACTTTGATGAAAGGACTTCCATGGAGTATCTAAAAACACTTGTCAGCAAAACTAAAGGTTGGTTGAGGTATAAAAAGCTTTTGTGAGGTGATACCTTAAAATATATAGCTCATACTAGACAAAAGTGTTATTATTTGTTTGTTTATAGCTAACATATCTGCCAGTACCTTTCATCGGACTGGTGTGAATGCCTTTTGCAGTGTTGCAGTTGAATAGACATGCAACAGCATCATTTGGGTCTACACGCCCTCTCCATCCCAACCCCCTTTCCCCTGGAATTTCCCACCGAAACAGTGTCTCCTTCTGTACAAGGAGGGCAAGGCTTGAGTGGTTTAGGAAGCTGGTGTTGCCACCTCATTTGAATCACCTGGGATCCATGCGGGTGGCTTATGACACAGATATTCCTGTCAAGCCTTTAGTATGTGGAATCTGCAAGACCTTCTCCACCCAAGGAATGCGTTAGCAGGGGCCTGGGGGAACTACCGCCAGTCCTCTGTGATTCCAGGTGACGCTTGGAGGCCAAAGAATGCACCCTACCCTGCAGGACATTCCACCTTTTCCTAATTTCTTCCTGAGCGCACAAGTTGTTTGCTACAACATTCCACTATAAGATAAAGAGACAAGAAACAAGGAAAAGCAACAAATTAACCAGATTTAACTTTAAATAGTTCTGCTAGAAAATGTTGTGTTGGAGTGGAATGGCAAAGGACCATGGTCTTAATTGGAGAGCGTTTTATAGTGTGGTATGTAGATGTTTCCATTAGGCCAATGGTCATCAGGTGTGTTGTACTATCATCCATCCAATGGCCACAGTGATGGTGCATTGTTGAGCGAGTACTTTGACAGGCTCCCTCAGTCAGGGAACCGCTGCTAGGGGACCACCAGCACAACTGTGAATTCTAAATCTGCTTGGCGGGAAACTGATTCCCTGATGGCGATGGAGTACAATTCACCAGCATTCTAGTCTACCACCTCGGCAGAGGGAAATACTCTCTTGACATGGATGGTCAGTCAGCCTTCATGCATCTGAGGACAGTGGGTGAAAGACATTCACCTTGGCAGAGTAGTTTGGACCACCGCTGAGGCAGAGTAGTGATAAGACCACCAAGAGGTAAATTAGGCTTAGATACCACTTAAACCTGAAGACATTTGTGCTCAGCAAAGAGAGGAGTAAGAGTAGTGAGCTACATTGCTTCTGTTTTCTCTCTTACCCCATTCCCCTGCCCCCATTGCTACTACAGGCCTGTATATTCCTGTAGTATGTGCTAATTGTTTGATGCAGTGATAAACTGAAAGATGCATTGCTTCATTAGATGCAAAGTCCAAAGTTAGTATGTTCTGACACTCTATTTCTGGATCCTCAGATTATTATCCTTATCATGTTTGCACTTTTAAATCCACCTGTGAGGGTAAAAAGCAGCTCTTTGCTATAATGTCAGTCTTAGAAGCCTGTCATGGGCCAGCTTTATGTTTATAATACTTATAAATCATACACAGGACATCTTAATTTCTTCTAGGTACATAGGCCTTTTAATGTATGACAATAATATGTAGTTCAGTTCAGGCTACATAGCAATGAACGATAAGCAGTAAAGGTCCGTAATTACAAAGCTTACATAATTCAGGGCTACCAAGGTTGATTTTGCACATAGAAACTGCCTCCAGTAGGTATTTGTGGGTCTAAAATACATTAGATAAGAGGGCATAAGGTACATCGAAATTATACAAAATACATTTTGTAGGTGAGGCATATTTAGAAGAAAATATGAGAGGTGAAAGAAATCGCATATTAGGAATCAATCATAGATTAAATACTGATAGCTCCTATTGCACATTTTTACCCACAATGTAATCTTTATTTGACCACTGCACCCCTATACCATGCTTTTGAGGTAATTGCTTATGGTGCCAAATTGGAAGAGATGTCCAATAACTCCAAAACATATTTGGGTTTAGAACACATCAGAGTGGAACATGAGGCAAGGCATTGGATGAGATTTATTAGAGGGTTAGGTGCAATGCTGAGGATGAAAAGGATCCCTGCAATTATAACTTGTTGGTGTGGGAGAGGAAATCTCTTTCCTCATGAGAGAGGAGGAAAAAAACATCTAATTGTCGTGTCTATAATAGTGACCACTTTTTAGTAGATGGATGAAGTTTGATCCATTGTAATGAATGTTGCTCAAAGGTCTTGTAGGATCAAATTGTTAAGTGACTCTTTGGCCTAGATGCATCATTGTAACATTTTGTGATTTCTTAATTGCGAAAATTAAGGAATCGCAATTAAGAAATCACAAAATGCTATGCATCAAAAAATCGCAAATTATTTTGCGATTGGGAATTTTTCCTTAATTGTGATTCACAATTTGCGAATCGCAATTAAGGAAAACCCTTCACATTGATTCCTATGGGCCAAAAGGCCCATAGGAATCAATGGGAAGGCATTCACATTTTGCGAATTTCAAATTGCGATTCGCAAAATGTGAATGCAATTTCAAGGTTGCAGGGGGGGTTCACAGAACCCCTCCCTGCACCCCTGAAATTGAACTGTAAGTGCAATTTACACACACACATGACCCAAGGACATGTGTGTGTGTGAATTAAAACTTTCAAATATGCAACTAGTGCATGTTTGAAAGTTTTCGGTAAATTAGCATGAAGTGCAACTTCATGCTAATTTACCCCTTCCCAATTGCGAATTCGCAATTCCAAAGTAATCATACATTGCATTTAAGAAATCGCAAAATTTTGATTTCTTAAATGCAATCGCAATTTAAGAAATCGCAATAAAATTGTGATTTCTTAAATTGCGAAAATAGCAAAATGCTTCATGCATCCCAAAAACGAGATTTGCATTCGCAAACGGTCGAATTTTGCGAATCGCAGCGTTTGCGAATGCAAAAACCCTTGGCCATAATCTGCAATTTCGAGTAGATTCTCTCACACATTTCATATTTTAGATCCTCTACAACATTTGGGTTTGAAATCAGATTGATATGTGTCAATTTTTGGAGTTTACTGGTGCTTTCTTTCTCAAGTATACTTGAGCTGCACGGGTAGTTCCAATAGACGTACCACCTGGAGACTATCAGATTTCAGTATTTTTCAGAGCTGCTGTGTGATGTAAGAATAATTAAGGGTGTACAGGATATTTCTATCTGAAAGAGTAAGTATTGTGGCTGCCAGGTCAGCTACAATAGGGGCAAGGTAAGTGTTAACTAAGCCTTTTCCAGGTCTGAGTCTATTGAGAAATCATCTGTGGATACTCCAGCAAAGTTGAACTTGTTGAGGTTGACTTACTGTGAGGTGCTGGAGATCTAGAATGTGTGTATGTTTTGATGACAGTGACAACCCTATTTGTTTGGAATTTTCCTATGACAAAATTGGCCAGGGGGTTGCAATTTTCCTGGATTTAAGGCATTAGGAAATCTGTACATTAAATGTTGATATATGTCCATCAACTTTTGTTTTTGCATTTGTCACCCCGAGTGGAACGGGTATGCTCAGACTTGAGTCCTGTGCTCTCCATGCCACTGGAATAAAGCTATCCTGGCTGATGAGGGCTGAAAGCCCGAAACCAGGCCTAGGATGCTTGTTTCTAGTCCAGGGAGGACCTGGCTTGGAAGTTCGGGCTGGACTGTTCCCATGGGGCACGGGGTCAAGACTGATTTGCATATGGCTGGATTCAAACTGTAATGGCATGGTGAGCAGAAAATAATGGATTTAGGCCCAGATCTCTGTACTGGGGTGATTTTATGACATTGTTCTGCATTCTGTTCATTAACTGTTGTTTTTGCATTTGTCAACCCGCGTGGGATGGGTATGCTCAGACGTGAGTCCTGTGCTCTCCATGCCACTGGAATAAAGCTATCTTGGCTGATGAGGGCTGAAAGCCCGAACCCAGGCCTAGGATGCTTGTTTCTAGTCCAGGGAGGACCTGGCTTGGAAGTTCGGGCTGGACTGTTCCCATGGGGCACGGGGTCAAGACTGATTTGCATATGGCTGGATTCAAACTGTACTGGCATGGTGAGAAAATATATGATTGATTTTGGCCCAGTTCTCTGTACTGGGGTGAATGTATGACATTGTTCTGCATTCTGTCCATCAACTGCTGTTTTTGCAGATATAGGTTACACAGCATTAAAAGTCCTAGTAGACTCTCATTGATTCTAAGATTTTGTCGGTGAAGTATTTCTTTTTGCATTTAATATTTCTATGTGTTGTTATGGGCATGCTTACTGGGTACTTAGTGATGAGCCTTTTCTGCTTGTGCCTCTTTTTTTCAAGCTTTAGGTAACTGGGTTTGAGTTTATTAGGTGGGCAGTAAACCAAGGGTTGATGTGGTCTCTGTTTATGCTTTTTATTTAACAGGAGTTCATATTTCTACAGTTTAAAAAAACGTTTCTTCCAAGCAGGTAAATTGCCTATTGCAGAGGGAAGTGTTACTGCTGATATGAAGACTTTCCACTAGCATGATCTTAAAGGTATTGGGAAGTAGATTTTAGTAAGATGGTAAGATGGCCGACTGGTAGGAGCTCTGTGGAAGAGTTCCGGGCGTTCGGGATACTTAATCGGGAAATCCCGATTAGTGCGGGCAGCGAACTGTACGGAACTGAACTAGGACTGAAATGGGAAGAAGTGACAAGGGTCACTGGAGAATTTCGAAACTTTGCCGGAGACACTCACCGAGATATCCATGGAAGCTGCGGATCTCCGCTCCCCACGCCTGGCAGTCTGGCCGGTGGGATCGAAGCGCGGCAGTGAAGGTAGGTGACCCTCGGAAGATACACGCACAGATGCTTGCCTGACCCCCAGGGTGGATGGAGTGCGACCACCCTCGATCCTAGCGCGTGAGGTACGACGGAGCGGTGGAGGCTGGACCAGACGCTGGAAGCTGCCCCCTCTCGAGGGCTTCGCATTGCTCGCATCTACCCAGGCTGATCCTCGCATGTGCTGACGCTGGCGGAAGGGTGTTGATGCGCAGTGAGGGACAGCGACCTTAGGAGTATTTTAGGAACAGATCAGGCGATGCCCGGAGGACACTGCCGGGTAGCCCCGCCCCCCACCCGATGTGGATCAGCACCAAGAGCGCACACCAAAACTAGACAACTGCGAAAGGGGGCACCACGAGCTGCTTAGGTCAGTCTAGGAAGGGAAGGCCCCCCATGCAGCGCGTCGTCAAAAGTTATCTAGCTAAGAATGGCTGTGATGGCAGTTTACTGATCACAACTCACACACGAGCATCGCGCCCATTTTACAATTGGAGTTTACCGATCTCCGGTATTTTTACCCTACTGCAATGGCACAATCAAAATGGCTGACAGGGATGGTGGGTGAAAAAAGAGGAAAACAACGAGGGAGAGAGACACACCCCCCTCCTTGGGTAAACAAAGTCGCAGTCCGTCACCATCCCAAGCCAAACATCAACCTCTGCAATGGAAATAGGACAAGTGCTTCATTGCAACTGAAATAGGACAAGTGATGAGAAATAAAAAGAAAAACAAGACTACAACCAGCAGCCCTCACTAAATGGAAAAAGAAATAGGACTTTACTGCGGAATAGGAGGCCTGGTACAAATGAGGCGGTCATATTGGAAAAGCACCACCACAATGACATAATTCGCACCGTGCATCAGCCGATCATACTATCCAGCCAGAACAGGTCAGAATGTCCACATAAGGCTTTAACACCTATGATTCTATCTCACTATCTGTCCGCCTGCGGATCCTTTTTGCTTACACTAACTTTCGCCCGGCAGAGCTGTTAACTATCATTTGCTAATAGACCTCTTACTTCATTACTTGATATCCCATTATTTTACCTTTATACCCACTACCACTATACCTCACGCCCTACCTCATATCCACTCACCCCCGTAAGCCGGATCCCCCACACCCCTCTCACACTCCCAGATTAATACCTCCCCCTCACCCAGATTAACATCCCCCTCATAGCCACCCCCACTTTTTGTCACCCTACTGATCCCTCTTGCCTACATTATTTTCTCGCCCTGCAGATCAGTTATTTCTCTTTTTGCCAATAGACCTTATATTCCATCACTCCACATTCCATTATTTTACCTTTATACCCACCACCACTATATCTCACTCCCTACCTCATATCCACCCACCATCTTAGGCCGGTCCCCCCACATTCACCACTATACCTCACGCCCTACCTCATATCCACTCGACTCTTTAGGCCGGACCGCCCTTATCCCTCCCACACTCCCAGATTAATACCTCCCCCGCACCCAGATTAACACCTCCCCCAGAGCCACTCCCCACACAATATAATACGGACTGCTTACAGAAACCCGCACTATCTATTCGGTACTCATGATGGAGTTCACTGGCACACACACTTACACTATCACCTACCCCCACAAACTCTCTAAAAGCACAGCCAAACGCTTTAAACACAATCTTATAAAACATCATACTGAAAAACCCATAGCGGACCCTTATTTCTCAATACACAGTGGACACACAACTAATGATATAATTTTCCATACGAACCAAAGAGCGCAATGAAGAAATGCATTTCTAACCCTATTTACACTCTCCGCCACCATGAAAATACCCCATGGTCTGGTTATCTACATCGTCCCTCCCAACTTTACCAAACAACTGCAACCATCACCGTCTATAATATTGGAACCATCCTCATGCAATCTACAGATCGTAATCTAAGCCTCTTACACAACATCTTACCAATCATCCGACCATTACCTGCCAACACACGTCTTTACACCACTCCCAACTCCCAACCCAACACATCCGAAGCCACCTATGCACCCTCTGCAAACACCGTTCACCACTTAACCACCACTACACCAGATGCCGCTCTGGATAACCCCCTCTCGTCCCTCACTAACACTCATGCCTCTGCAACCTTCCCAAACACTGTCACCCATAGTAACCACCCCCCCACGCGAGACCACCACCCTTACTTCAGCGCCAGACCACGGTAAAACACCCCACCTAGACGACACAGAGGACGCCTGGCCCGATGCTGTCACCAGACCCCCGAGCATACTTCCTAAACCCACATCTCAACCATCCACTCCCACAACCTACTCACTGTCAGCCACAACTCCTCTCTCTCCAGCAGCCCACCTATCCTCCCCCACACTCCAGACAGCCACTCCCACAGCCCATCCACCATCATCCACAATGCTCCCCGCACCATCCGTCCTGCCATCCTCCCCCACATCCCACCTAACATACACTCTCATACCTGCAACACCCCTACCTGCCCCGCACGCAGTGGGCCCGGACCACACACCAAGCCAGGCTACAGCCCCTACATCCAGACCCTCAATACAGACACATTCCCCATCCATAACAACCCCTACATTCCACCCAACACGCACATCCCCACCAGCAGCACCCCTCTCATCCACACTCACACATACTACAAACTCAACATACACACACACACTACAAACTTTACGCCAGGCCTGACCCCACTCCATGCATCCAAATCCAGACACACAATACAGCCACATATCACACGCCCACCTGCACAAAACCCCACACTTGATGAGATTGTATTAGCTTTGAACCAAATCAAAGAAGAACTTCAAGCACTCAATGATCGCTTAGCGAAACAACCATGGGGCATTAGAGCAACTAGACACTCCAAAATGAGCTGGCCCAGAAATCAAACCACCGCTAACCTGAATCCTAATTGTCCCAACTGGTCCTCAGTCCCCTCCTACAACAATTCATCTCAACCAATTAGAAGCACCAATCTGCTCTCAGAGAGCGATTTACTCTCCCTGGTGAGCTCATGCGATCCGGCCCCCACTAAGCTTAACACTCCCGCATCATCGGTGATACCTACTATCCCCCGAACCCCCATAGGACCATTAAACCAAACACTAAAAGCATTACAAACAACAACCTTAGAAGAATCACTATTGTAGGAGGGTGGACACCTGACTATGGTTACCCCAAATTTTTTGCCTTGTGTTTAGCTGGTTTTCGACTTAGTTGGCCTGGTTCCCTGCTAATCAGGGACCCAGGCCATCTGCTCTCTCTGTAAAATGGACTCCATGCACCCTAGGTGCATAACCAATCTGGTACTGGACACCTTATCAGCCCCTGTACAGTGCACTATAGGTGCCCAGGGCACAGGTGCATCCAAGGCCTACCAGGGGCTGCAGTATAACTTTTGCCACCCCTGGCTGGTCCTTAAATTACCACAACTGGCTGATCACTCAGCTGGGGCAAGGTGGTGTAATCACCCCTTGCTTAGATATAGTATACCTATATCTAAACCTATATCTGGACACATATATACCTATAAGTCACTCCTATGGCAGGCCTTAACAATTCTGGAGGCAGAGTGCTTGGTTTTATGTGATATGGTGCTCTAGCATGAGCTGAGCCTGTCTGCAGCTGTCGGGACCAACTCCCTTAGCTGTTCCGGGATAATGCCATACCATATACTCTCAAGGGCATTATAATCCATCGCTGTTATGTGCTAACTTTGGTTTGGCTTTATAGAAATATGTCGTCTAAGGTGTCATACGATTTGGAATACTACCCCCTCGCCAGTTCCACCCTTCTAGAGGGAGAAGACATGTTACTTTACTAAAACGCTGGTAATTCTAACCAGAGCCTCAGCATCACAAAATGGATGCTGCTGCCACCGACACAAGTCTGACCTCCTGCTGCTGACTGAAACTTGGCAGAGGAGGCCTGGACAAAGGGTTCCCTGTCACAGGGAGGTGCTACACCTCCCCAGACAGGGTATAGTGTATTGGGGCAGGGTGGCCTGAAAGAAACTAGACACTGCCTGGGGCGCACAAGGCTTCTCCTTGCATAATCCAGTCAAACCGGTTCTGGGGCATACCAGCCCCGGTCCCAGCGCGACCCTGGACAAAGGGAAAGGGGTGTAACCACCCCCTTCCTGGGTCCCACCCATAGGAGGGACCTAGCAGGTAATCCAGCCCACTAGGTTGGTATAAGAGTGGGAGCAGTGCCAACGCACATCAGATTATCCTGACTGAAACTTATGAAACAAAACTCTGGACCCTTCGACATCATACTCAACTTAGAAGACTGAAGAATCTCCCTTGTGGTCAAGGAGTGACCACCCTGTGCAAACAGGCACCATCCAGCGCCTCATTGTTTGATTTGTTGCAGTTCCCGCCAGAACTCGAGCAACAGAGATCGACAAGACCCAGCGTTCCTGCTTTCCTACAGCTCGATCCACAGTCCCAGTGAATCTGAGACCCGTTGAAGGACTGGGTTATTTAAGACCCAGCGGTGCCAGGGGACAACACCTGAAACCTTCGTGGGTAACCTGCTCCGGCGTACGAATGACAGAGACACGGGACACTTCCTTTGGCATCAAAGATTCGAGTTTTATTACTGCAGGGACCACAGAAGCCACAGCAAGTACAACACGTGCAACTTGGGGAGACTGCTTCGAATTGCTACTGTGGATCGCTCCTTTTATACATATTTCTCCCATAGGTTTACATGGTACACAAAGGTTTACGACTTGGTTCCCATAATTATCCCCGAGAGGGGTCGTTTTGGTCACTTTGATACATTCAAGGTCCGGAACATAAGTGCGGAAATATTTGGCGGTTCCCAACTGTAAAAACCCATCTTCCCACCATTAGCACATTCCAATCAGCAGTAAAACAAATCGAAGAAGGAACAAGGACAGGTGCAGAGGAAGATGGAAACAGTGGGGAGATTGGAAAGGGTGTAAAAGGGGAGGTATCGGGAAACACGAGCTACAGGCATCAAAAGGACGTGCCTAATGAGATGCACGGCTGAGACAATAAACCGGTACGGCAAGATGAGCCTCGAGCGGGGCCATCTGCCTTACAGTATCATCCCCCTCGTCATAAAGACATTTTCAAGGGACATGTGTCTTCCGCAGATATCTTGGGAATCCCAGGGTCGCGAAGCGGACAACGTCCGTTCGCTGGCTACTTGAGGGCAAGAGACAAAATGGATGCCGTATCTAAGATGGAACCCGTGGGTACAGATAGAAAAACCCACGTAACAGACGAACGGTTTAGGTTAGCACAGCGAAACTGCGTATACCCACTAAACTCGTCATTTGCGGTTCATAGATACCAGACTCGACCATATTCGTGCGAGTCGAAGACAGCACTTACAATTGTCACGGAACCTCAGACGCTCCTTTTGCCCTCATGTAGGCAAGCACTAGTCGGAATCATACTCGATATTCATCAGACCATCGAGATGTTGCTTTAACATAGCTCTGTCCAACCGAGCTCCTTTGGTAACAGGCGGCTGTCTTATACACGTTGTAGCACAGAGGCCACATAAGGCAGGACCACACTGCACACAAAGGCAACACGTGAACAGGAACGCCACAACAACTCCGATAATCATCAGAATCTTCCAACCCCAAGTCGACATCAGGCCCCAAAACCACCCAAGTAGCGTCCAATCCCCTACATCCACGTGTATGGATTCAGAGATTTTATGCAACTTTGAGATGGCTTGATAGACAGTCGGAGCGTTATCTGGAATGAAAATACAGCAGCTCGAATGGATCACCTTACATACCCCACCTCGATCTGCTAAGATCACGTCTAAAACCATACGGTTTTGTAACGTCATAAGTCTATCCGCCTGAAGTTCTGTGGTGATATTACCAAGGGCACTGGCAGTAATATTAGCTGTCGATTCTACCACTCGAGTCGACTGTCTCAGGTTCCTACTATTAGCCATAGGCCCCCAAAACGGGAGGAAACCCTTGAAAAAGTCTCCTGCCTCTTGACCGGCAGTGTCCTCTTCGCTAATTACGCCTCTCACAACTCTAGTCTTGTGATAGTCTGCGTCTACAGTGAACGTCGGAGGCAACAGATTTGCGATAAAACATGAGCCCACAAAGTCGGAGGGCAACCATGCATACGCACGATCATGGCAGACAAAGTATGTACCCTTGGCAGCCAGAAACACAGGGGATGAGACCATCGGCAGAATGTAATTTTCAGTGCAAGCACTCTCTCCAAGTCGGGCTTTTCGATCTTCGGCCACGACCCATTAAACAAAAATTACCAATGTGGGGTACGACCCATATCGGAAGCGAGCTTTTAAGCTGTTTATCACTCGTGAGCACACTATACTCGACCTTACTCAGGACCCTATAGGCTTGTACCTCTTCCTCTGGGATGAGCGACGGCTCATAGATATCTCTATCTAAGTCTTCTATCGCTATAGACAAAGGCTTGTGATACGAGCCAGGCCCAAAGTAGGGAGAACGTGGCTCTCGACTGGGGTAAGAATCTAGTGCGCTTCGAAACATTGTTTGAAATGCTCGAGCGGAACCCTGGGAACTATACGGTAAAACCAGATATGGAATTCCCTTATCCGTGGTATGTGGCATCAACCCACACACCCAACAATTAGTAGTGTTAACCACTAACTGGTGCTGGTGAAGGAGCTGAATAAAGGAATTATTGCGGAATTCTGCACGTCTAGCCAGCTCGTGTTCGGGTAAGATATGGAAAGAATGAGGAGATGCAGTGGAGGTAAGTTTAGGGTCAGAAGTAGGAGTAGGTATGGCAGAAGGTAAAAAATAAGACATCGTGTAATATACCCCACCCGCCAATAGTGCAGAAACAATCAAAAGCAATACGAATATTTGAAACATAAAACATTTGGTACGACTAAGTTGTTGTAGCTTGAACCTTTGCGCCTGAGCTTCTTCCAAGTCCATCAGCTTTGAAAACGCCATCCCCTACGACCGTCCGCAACGTTTCTTGACGCACTTCGTTCTGTGTAGCAGTAGTCAATCCCTAGGAGTTCCCAGGAACCGACGGTCTTTAACCTAGCGTCAAGACCTACTAACCAGAAGGAAGTACACGCGCGGCCCTACGGCCTTTATTTACAATGTATATACAAAAAATGTCTCTCAGCTGTGGAAGCAAAAATACATGTTTAAACGAAACTCAATATATACAAGAATAATTACAATGATACGGGTGTTCAGACTGATCGTGGAAAACGGGATAATGCAATTGTCAAGGGACAGAACGAAATCTTTTTATTTGTCCTTAGTGCTGGATCGCAAAAAGTATCGAGTTTTCCCAGGACGTGTCTGTTCGTCAAACAAAGGATCCGTTGAAGGAACAGAGTTCTGTTGATCAGTCGAATGTTCTGGTCTTGAGTCTTTTGGTGACAAATGTTCAACAGTGTCTTTCTGCTGCACTGAGGATTCTCCGACAGGTTGTGCGTCGCTAAAAGGTACAAACGCCGGCAATCCTTTGGATTCAGCTGAAGCAATGCCCCTCCTCACCCACGAGTCTGCCGGTAACGGTATAGGAACTTTCTTCGTATGGGTGGCATGCACCCAATTTTTCCGGCCCTCTAGACGAACGGCAGTTCTCGTGGCAAGGAGGACCTGGTAGGGTCCAGTGAACCTGGGCTCCAAATTCTTCTTACGGGCAAAGTTTCTGGTTACCACCCAGCCTCCGGGCTGGGGCTGGTGGCCTGGACCCTCCGTCTGCGTCGGCAATGCTTCGTAAACCTGTTGGTGAATTAACCTCAGTTTAGCAGTCAGATCATGAAGATAGTCAATCAACATTGGGTACTCAAGATCACAGAACACACCCGGTCTAGGGACCCCCCAAACATTTGCAGGACGACCGAACACTATTTCATAGGGACTAAGCCCTACTCGGGAGTGTACGGTTGCCCTTGTTGACAGTAAAGCTAAGGGTAAAGCGTCAGGCCACGAAAGACCAGTCGTAGCCTGAATCTTCGCTAGCTTTAGTTTAAGGGTGCCGTTATACCCTTCAACCAAACCAGCTGACTGGGGGTGATTGGCGCTCTGGAATTTTTGATTAATTCCAAGGCCTTTACACACGCTCTTCATCACACTCCCCACAAACTCACTTCCGTTATCAGACCATACAACCCGAGGCATTCCGTACCGAGGAAAGTATTCCTTCAGTAGGATTTTCGCAGTTGACAAAGCAGTGTTGTCTTTAAGAGGATAGGCCTCAATCCATCGGGAGAACGCGCAAACCACAACTAAAACGTATTTCAGGTTATTGCATCGCTCCATATGGATGAAGTCTAATTGAATCACCTCAAAGGGACATGAAGGGGGAGCAAAACTACCAGGGGGAGTTGGGGTTCCCTTACCAGGATTGTACAACATACATACCATACAATTCTTAACCAATCGTTCAGCACATTTCGTGATACCATCATTCTTCCACACAGGGGAAAGCAACTTACAAATACCTTTCACGCTGATATGTGCTAACCCATGTGCCATCGTCACAACAACGAGCACATACGCATCTGGCAACATCCATCTCTAATGTTCCGACAAATCAACCCAACAACCATTCGCATCCAACTTTCCCGTACTTTCTTTCCACTTCGTCTTTTCGGTCTCGGTGGCCTCATTCTGAATTGCTTTCACACTCTCGCTAGTGTCCTCACACATACTAGACTCTGTAGGCCACCTAACCGAACTCGTCACATACATTCGAGTGCTAAGGTTCCGGGCAGTCTCCTTAGCGGTCTCATCCGCAAACGCATTACCACGTCCAACATCATCCGTCACCTTACGATGCGCACTACATTTGACAATCGCTACCTGCTTAGGCAACGTAAGTGCATCCAAAAGATCATTCACAAGCTGACCATGCTGAATCTTCGTACCATGCAACGTCATAAAACCTCTCTCTCTCCACAACCGTCCAAAACTATGGGCGACACCAAATGCATATTGGCTGTCGGTAAACACATTCACACGTTTCCCTTTCGCTAACACACACGCTCTAGTGAGAGCAATCAGTTCCGCAGCCTGGGCAGAATTCTGATTCAATCTCGCAGCTTCCACAACAGTATTCAAAGTTACAACAGCATATGCAGTAGTCACATCACCATTCGGCAATTTAAAACATGAACCATCCACATACAAAGTTCCATCTGGATCTTTCAAAGGAGTGTTTTTAAGGTCCACTCGACCTTTTGTTTCCTCTTCGGTCCTCAAATAACAGTCATGTTCTGCTATTTCATCTGACTCTGTGCTAATTGGTAACAAAGTTGCCGGGTTCAGAACATTGCAACGTTTTATCTGAATATGACTTGCCAGCAGCGTTAGCTCGTACCCAGACAACCTCGCACTCGTCAAGTGCTGGGTTTTCGTACGATTTAAAAGAGTGTCGACTGCATGCGGAACCATCACCGTAAGCATATTATCCATGACCAATCCTGCTGATTGTCGGATGGACACCGCAGCTGCCGCTGTTGCTCTCAAACAACTCGGCAATGCTCTAGCTACCGGGTCCAAGGTCGAGGAAAAATATGCACATGGACGTTGCTTACCACCAAAAGGTTGCGTTAAAACACTCAAAGCACAACCTTCCCTCTCGTGAACATATAATGTAAACAGCTTACTGTAGTCAGGAGTACCTAACACAGGAGCCGAACACAATGAGTCACGCAATTCAGAAAAACTTTTCTGACATTCTTCCGTCCATGGTAAAGGAGTTGAAACATCCTTGCACGTAAGAGCCACCAATGGTTTCGCTAGCAATGAAAAATTTGGAATCCATTGCCTGCAGTACGACGTGATACCTAAAAAGGCACGCACATCTCTTTGGGTTGTTGGCACAGTCATTCGCGCAATTGCTGCAATTCTCTCTGGGGTCAACCGCCTTCCCTCCTTTGACAATAAGTGACCTAGATAGGTTACTTCTTGACAACAATATTGGAGTTTAGAAGGTGACACCTTGTGATGTAAGTCACAGAGATGTTGCAGCAACGACACCGTAGCAATTTTGCAAATGTCCTGAGTATCTGCAGCTACCAATAAGTCATCGACATATTGGATCAGGGCCGCACCAGCCGGCAACGTAAACGCATCCAGTTGACCCTTCAAGGCTTGACTGTAAATCGATGGACTCTCACAGTAGCCCTGAGGAGCGCGTTTAAACCGGAAGCTGCGTCCACCAAGAGAGAAACCGAAAAGGTCTCTGCTCTCTTCTGCAATCGGAATGCTGAAAAACGCATTCTTCAAATCGATCACCGAAAACCAAGATGCAGAAGCTGGAATCAGAGTCAGTAGCGCCGTGATGTCAGGCACAACGGGGAACTGAGGAATCACAATTTTATTTACCTCCCGTAAATCGATAACAAAACGATAAACAGGCGGCTTCGAAGGATCAGTACGTTTTAGAATGGGCAGTACAGGGCTGTTGCACACATTTCCCCGAGTTTCTTCAATAACATCTTTCTCGATCAAATCATAGATGATCGCTAACAGTGCTCGTTCACCATCAAGAGAGATACGATACTGGGGAATACGTGGCAATCGCACATTAGATTTCAGCTGAACAACGTAAGGGGAGATGTCAAGCAGGCCCACATCATTGGGACCTGTTGCCCATAGAGATGCAGGAAGAGAACTCAATTCCGGTGGGAGCTTGTCGAGAGACAAGTACATAGGAGAGACAACCCTCTCTCCTAACGTAAGCTTTACACCCGCAGGAGAACAATACAGAGTTGCATACAAACGTTTTAGCAAATCCAGGCCCAAGAGATTTTCACCACAACCAGTAGTCAAGATCAACGGAGCTTCAAGCTCACGTGGCCCAATTGTAAGGGGCAAAGGGCGTGAAACTGGATTGCTAACGGGGGCGCCAGAGAATCCAACGGAAACATTTGTTAAGCCAGACAAAGGTGCGCCAGGGAGTTTCGAATGCATTATGGAACTTTTCGCTGCACCAGTGTCCAACAGAAAAGGCTCAACGACGCCCGATGTAGCAACTGCGACGTAAGGCCCTCTCTGATCAACCGGAACTGATACCACTCCCTCTCCTTGTCTATGGCTGTCCTAGTGATTACTGTCGTTGGTTCCCTGATCGACGTAATAATCGTCTACATTGTACTGCGCAGATCGTCCTTGCGATGATCCACGTTGATCGAAACAATTATTGGAATTTGATGAGTTATCTGATCGGTCATTTTGAGCACCACGACCTCTACCACGTGATGTCTGCTGAGAACCACCACGACCTCCTCTAGATGAGTTACCACTATTACGATCGTTTAGAACAGGACAATTGAATTTTAAATGACCCTCCTGTCTACAATAGGCACACTGATTGTACCCTAACGAAGATCTTTGAGAAGAGGAGTCATTTCGAGATTGTGATCGATTAGATTGCGACTGCGATCTATTTTGCTGTGAAGCATTCTGATTCGAACGCGGAGGATACGCTTGCTGTAACAACACTTTAGTTTTAAGTTCTTTGGTCTTTTTATCAGCGCGGTCGTTCTCCTCTTTCTCTCTGTTCTCATAATACTGTGCCGTAGCCAATATTTGAGCCGAGGTAGAAATGGCCCACGCACTTTCAGAGTTTTTCAACTTATTGCTCAAGTCGGGCAATAAGTTAGAGACAAATTTGTCCACGAACAACCGTTGACCACCCTCCGTGCCCAAATCCTGACCACTATGATCGATGAATGCCTCCTCAAATCTCGTAAAGAAATCGGAGACACTCTCGTCCTTCTTCTGTCTACAAGCTGACAATTTGTCCCAATTCACCCTCATAGCTGGCATAAGAGTTTTCATTAGTGTAATTATTCTCTGAGGGAGAGCAGCAATCAACTATTCGGGTTTAGCACCACCAGTTTGCAACCCATCCGCCGCTATAATGGCAGCCCAATCACTGCCCAGTTCATTTGGATGGTTTTCCTGACGAATCTTAGCCCATACCGGTTGCGGTACAACATTGCCAAACAGCATATCAATATCGGCAAGATTCATTATCGTAGCGTCTACAAGCTGCGACAATTCCGTATAGTACCCTGCAGGATTTTTGCGAGGGTCAGGCAAAGACTGCTTCACCTGTAACACTTCCGATCGTTTCCATGGGAGATGAATCCATACTCTCTGGAAGTGCGCCAAAATCGGTCGCTGAGCTTGAGGGTTAGCTGGCATCCATACTGGAGGGACTTCACGCATGGGAAACTGGCCGGACGCATCGAACTGCCTCTCAACGTCCTCAACAAACAAGGCTTGAGGTATAGGAGTGGGACGGAAAGATAACAACCGCTCAACAGCACGTCGAACGTTGGTATCCACTATCAGTCCATTCGAGAACTGAAGCTGTAGATCAGACAAAGCGGTCAACACCTCGTCAGGTGCATCGGCCGATATCTGGTCGCGCAAAACCTTGCACATTTCTTCGAACACATATCTTTGTGTCGGTACATTGAATTGACAGAACGTATCAAGTACAGCACGTGGAGGATTTCTAAGAGGGTGTGTCATCCAACCCATCGCCATGTTATATAGCGAAGCACGTTCCCTGTTACCGGGAAGCTGGCTACGTCTCTGAGGACCACCTAAACCAGCGGACCCAAGAACAGGTCCGAGTGAATGAAAGAAGCTAGCCGCAACAGGAGAAGTACGACTACGAGTAGATGGAGAAGTATAGCACAAAGGACTAACAAGAGAAGGGGTAGAAACAGAAGAAGCAACAGGAGTAAGTAGAGCAGGAACAGTAGCGGGAGCAGGAGTATGTGGAAGTGGAGGAGCAGTAGGAATAGCAGTAGACAAAGGAGCAGGAACAGTCGGAAGAACGGGTACAGGTTGAGGAGCAGGTACAGGAACAGGTACAGGGGGGACCACTGGAGCTGCGGTACCCTGTACATACGGAGGTGGCGACTTCATGAGATAAGACATTAAAGGATCCTCAACTGATTCTTCCTTCTTATCCGACTCCGTAGGCAAAGCAGGATAGCATTTATCTATGGACATACGCTGTAGCCTATCAAACACTTCCTTTTCCTTATCCTCCTTATCACGCTGAAACTGCTCTGCTTTCTTTACAATGGTAGCAACACCATCTCTCTGATTACGTTTAGTCTGTCTGATCTCTTTCTGTCGGGCTTCTTTACGCCACAACCGAAAGGCATCAAACATGGCCGGCCTTGACTTTTTTGCAAACAATTTAGCCTCAAGATTATCTAAAATCGGGGTCTCAAAGCTACCATGAGGTGGCCAACTAAGGACACCATCCTTTTTAGTGTAACAAATCCAATATTCATTGAAAGTAATCGGGCCTAGCCCGTGTTTGCTGTAGAGCTCATAAGTGGGAGTTCCAACCGGAGGTATCGGACACGAGTCCTCCAGTCGGGAATCCGTACCACAACGTCTGAAACAACTAAACAAAGTACAGCGACCAGGCATCTTGCACACTAGCCGTGTTTCACAAACTTCAAGGGTTACGGGATTTACCAAGTCCCAGCAAAGAGCAAAAACCCTCGGTTTTTGGCGGCTGCAGTCGTCAAATATCACAACGAAGTACCAAGAACCCCAAATGCAATGGAACCATGCAACAACTAAGTAACCACAACCAAGAACTCTGGGAGCGACCCACAAATACTTAACTCAAAGATCGATGGCGTCACCAGGAAGGCCCGTCAATCGTCTCGCTATACCAAGGTCTACGCCAGGCGCCAAAACAGGTCTACAGTCAGGGCAGCAGTCCGTCGCAGCCGTCAGGAGGCGGGAATCTTCGCGGGAAAAGTCTTCGGGCCACTTGTTTCGACAACAGGATCGATGAAGCGGAGTGCACCTTCCCTCGGAGATTTCACACGAAGTTCCTCACGATCGTCGGGCTTGGACCGGTACCACTGATGCAGCCCCACGTTGGGCGCCAACTGAAGTACTGGGTTATTTAAGACCCAGCGGTGCCAGGGGACAACACCTGAAACCTTCGTGGGTAACCTGCTCCGGCGTACGAATGACAGAGACACAGGACACTTCCTTTGGCGTCAAAGATTCGAGTTTTATTACTGCAGGGAACACAGAAGCCACAGCAAGTACAACACGTGCAACTTGGGGAGACTGCTTCGAATTGCTACTGTGGATCGCTCCTTTTATACATATTTCTCCCATAGGTTTACATGGTACACAAAGGTTTACGACTTGGTTCCCATAATTATCCCCGAGAGGGGTCGTTTTGGTCACTTTGATACATTCAAGGTCCGGAACATAAGTGCGGAAATATTTGGCGGTTCCCAACTGTAAAAACCCATCTTCCCACCATTAGCACATTCCAATCAGCAGTAAAACAAATCGAAGAAGGAACAAGGACAGGTGCAGAGGAAGATGGAAACAGTGGGGAGATTGGAAAGGGTGTAAAAGGGGAGGTATCGGGAAACACGAGCTACAGGCATCAAAGGGACGTGCCTAATGAGATGCACGGCTGAGACAATAAACCGGTACGGCAAGATGAGCCTCGAGCGGGGCCATCTGCCTTACAGTATCATCCCCCTCGTCATAAAGACATTTTCAAGGGACATGTGTCTTCCGCAGATATCTTGGGAATCCCAGGGTCGCGAAGCGGACAACGTCCGTTCGCTGGCTACTTGAGGGCAAGAGACAAAATGGATGCCGTATCTAAGATGGAACCCGTGGGTACAGATAGAAAAACCCACGTAACAGACGAACGGCTTAGGTTAGCACAGCGAAACTGCGTATACCCACTAAACTCGTCATTTGCGGTTCATAGATACCAGACTCGACCATATTCATGCGAGTCGAAGACACCACTTACAATTGTCACGGAACCTCACCGTGGAGGCGACCTGAAGCGTGGGGCCGGCCAACTTGGAAAAACCACAAAGTGCTGACTGTGCAGCTCCCCAGGCTCCCTCAATGATGTGCATTGGGGTTTGAGAATCCCCAGCCCTGGGCAGCTTTTGCTCCAAAGCTATCCCCCTTCACACTCTCCGAGTGCTGCGTGGGGCCCTTCTGCACTTTGCTGCTCAACGCGTTGGTCCGGTCGATTGCCCATTGGCTAGCGGCCCCAGTACCAACGAACCTTTGAATTTGCTTTACCAGTCCGGTTGCTCTGGACTGGCCCTCGCTCCCCTGAAAAGGAACATCTGCTCTGTCCTTGCTGGTCCAAGTAAGAAGCTATCTTCAAATCCTGCTTGGGTTGTGCTTGCCAAGGTTTGTTTGCTCCAATCCGGAAGCCGACACCGCCGACAGTGAGAGTCTTTGTGGGACAGCTTGTGGTCCACTCCTGGACATCCTCGGTGCCCCAGAGTCCATGTGGCAGCGGAGACAAGCTTCTCGACAACCACCTGATTGCGCCCAACATTGCCTGGTTCCGTCCTGGTTCCACCCTGGTCACTGCTGAGTGACCCAGACTCTGTCCCCTCTGCTTTCAGGTTCCCTTCAGCTTCGATCCACCCTTGGATCGCACCGGACACTTCTCTTCTGGCCGCCTGCAGCATCTTCATCTCCAGGCTCCATAGATCCACACAACAAAAGCCAACACGACTTTGCACCTGTGCACCCGCTTCCTGTGGGTGAGGTAACTCTTGAACGCCAGTGCTCCTGTATTGGTATACACCTCTAGTGTCTAGGTCTAAAGTTTTGTCCTTCTAGGTCAGTCGGAAGACTCTTAAAACAGTAACTCGATAACTTTTACGCACCATTGACTTTGCATTGGTGCATGTCTGTGCTTTCAGTGCTGCACCCGAATCCAGCGGGCTTTTCCTGACTTCAGCATTACTAGTCCCGATAGCTCCCAGCGATTCCTCAGGCCCTAGGCCTGACCACTGTTCAATTAGTGATACTTATACCACTTTTTTAATATATGGTTTGCGTGGCCCCCCGGCCTCATCAATAATTGTGCAACTTTTATATTTTTAACTGTGCTTTTGCTTAAACGCTTGTGCCTCTGCACTTATAAAGAGTACAGAGGATTATTCTAGTAATAAATACATATATTTTTATAATATATAACTTGTGTGGTGTCCTTTCATTTGATATTACAGGATTGTGATTGGTAAAACAGCTTGCTTAACACGCCCTCTTGAGTTAAGCCTATAAGGCTGCTTAGTCCATGCTACCCTTAGGATAGCTTATCTATAAGGTTGACTTACAACCATCACCATAAGGAATTGTTTGGACTGATACAAGGTGCCGCCAGAACTGGAGACATCATATATCAGGCCAACTTCTCACAACTATCACTCAGGAACCCTCTCCAACCATCAGCACGCCCAAACTCAAATGTATTCTCCTAAACTGCAGATCGGCAGCTAAACATACTGCGGACATAGCTGACCTCATCCTCACACATGAGCCCGACCTGATAATGCTAACGGAAACTTGGCTAAAGGAATCCTCCACGCCAATCATTGATATTTTAGTTCCACCTAATTACAACATCATCAGGCTAGACAGAGCTTGAGCTGATAAGTCGGGGGGGGAGGCATAGCGTGCATTCATCGTACTAACATCTCTGTAAACAGAGCCATATCCCCATTATTCCAGTCATGCAAATACATGTGCCTTAACATCACTAGCAAGGGCAAACCTGTCTGCTCTCTGCACATCATCTACCACCCCCCAGGTGAGAACCTCGCCTTCACCGAACACTTCATGGACCTAGTATCATCATACGCGGGGCGACAAAATACCCAAATATTCCTCGGAGACTTCAATCTCTATTGGGCTGATCCTAAGGATACAGCAGTGAACAGTCTAAAGAATTTCCTTGGTGACCTAGACCTAATGCAATTCTGCAACACCCAAACACACGACAAAGGATCGATTCTGGACTTATTAATCTCTAAAACAGGCTCCATTCAGCTAGAGTCAATCCTACCCTGCGATTGGTCAGACCATCACATCCTCACCTTCATCATTAAGGAAACAATGAAATTGACCTCAGCTCAATCCACAAGACCTAAAGTGTGGAAAAGAGACTTGAAAAATCTCAAGCCCAACACCTTGCCTTCTTCCTGTTCCAACCTTCTATTACCTCCCGCAGGATCTTCCACAGTTCACGATCTCACCAACCACTACCTCTCGACCATGACATCAATAATAGATGAGGTTGCACCTCTGCAACTAAAAAGAGTTTCTTTGAAAGATTCTAAACCTTGGTACAACGGTATACTCAACGAGGATAGGCGCTCAATCAGAACTTCAGAACGGGCCTGGAGAGCATTACCTTCCGTCAACCACCTCAAGACCCTCAGGACAAAGAGAAACGCATATTTCCGGAAGATCAAGCACGCCAAAGCTGACTTTTTCAGCCTTCAACTTGACAAGGCAGAAATCGGGCCAAAAAAACTCTTTGATCTGATCAAATCCCAATCTAAGGAGGCACCTCATCATCTACAAGATAGAGAAGGCTCGCAGCCAAACTGTGAAGAATTCTCCACCTACCTTACCTTGAAGACCGACACCATCAGGAACGACCTCCTAAAGGATCTAACCTTATACGCGAGACCGAATACACTGACCTTGCCTGCTCCCAGAACAACTCCAGACCAACCCTCAGCAAAGTCCAACCCAAAAAATAATGCAGACTGGTCATCATTTACCTCCTACTCCGAAGACGCCTTAGGCAAAATTCTCAGTGCATTGAACCCAGCCAACCACTTCTCTGACCCGCTCCCGGCAAACGCAGTCAAATACCTTACTCCACTGCTTCTCCCTCTCTGGTCCAAGATCATAAACTGCTCACTTCAACAAGGATGCATCCCAGACTCCCTTAAAGTAGGCCAGGTTGCACCCATTCTAAAGAAGCCAACGTCCGACCCCAAGGACCTTAACAACTATCTCCCTATCTCCAATATCCCTACCTTAGCCAAGTTGCTGGAAAAATGTGTACATCTACAGCTAATGAAACATATTGATCACTTTGACCTTCTCAACAAACACCAATCTGATTTCCGTGCTGGCCATAGCTCAGAATCAGCCATGACACACATCATTGTCGATGTGCTGCAAATACTTGACCAAAATAGATCCTGCCTACTCATTCAACTTGACCTCTCCTCTGCCTTTGATACGGTCAAGCATGAGAACCTGCTGGACCTACTGAAAAACAGAATGGGCCTAACTGGGGCAGTGCTAAGCTGTGTAACTTAATTTCTCCAAAATCGGACACAACAATTCAAAGTCAATAAAACCCTGTCCAAGCCCATTCCAGTATCCCTGGGTGTACCGCAAGGATCCGCACTATTCCCAACACTGTTTAATCTCTTCCTGGAACCCCTCACTGAAATTTTACAAACCTCTAACGTGCCATATCACATGTACGCAGATGACACACAACTATACCTCAAGATACACACCCTAGAGGACATCAAACTACCTAATACAGCTCTTAGGAATACCCAAACTTGGCTGGCAGAAAATCATCTTAAACTGAATGCCCTAAACACTGATTCCTACCAATAGCTCCACCGGCTCAAATCCCGAAAATGCAAGACTGGATCAAACATATTACGGCGTTCAACATTCAACCTATCATTGTGGACTCAGCAAAGTCACTAGGAATAACGTTAGACAGTAAACTCAACATGCAAAAACATATCAGTAGTGCTACAAAGGGAGCCAACTTCCAGATAAACACACTGAGGAAACTGAAACCCTTCCTACCACAGAATGACTTCAAGCAGGCAGTACAAGCTCTAGTTATATCAAGAGTGGAATACAGATGTGTCTCTCTCTGTGGTCTACCCAAGGCATCAACTGCACCTCTGAGAGCTTCAATCAACGCTGCAGCAAGACTCATAACTGGATCTAAATGTAGCTCCTACATCTCACTAGACCTTCAATCCCTGAAATGGCTACCCCTAGAGGTGAGAATTCAGCTGAAAATTTTGTTCATGAAGCACAAGCATAGAGCCATGCATCAAAAGACACCCAGTTACCTGGTACAGAAATTGACAATATCTTCTGGGTCCAGACCCTCAAGAAATGCGGAAAAACTACTACTGAAACCACAAAAATTCCATAAGAAAAAAATGTATGACAGATCATTTTCGGGGATGGCACCTAGAATTTGGAACGCCTTTCCCCCAGAAACCAGACTAAACCGGTCCACTACCTCTTTTAAAAAGGAAGTTAAAGCCATCCTCATTGCCAAATACACATGAGTAGGGCTTGCTGAAACCCTGATACGAGATGCATACATGCTCCCAACCACAAGACAATTCTTGATGTTAAATCTAGCTATGTTGTTTTTACTACATGCTTTATTCACTTGTGAGGATTTGCTCTTATTTGATGTATAAAGTAACATTTATTGTTTGTATAGCGCTCTGATATCCGCCAGGATCTTGTTCGCGCTCTATAAAACTTTCAAAATAAATAAATAAATAAATATGTGTGGGTGATGTTTTTTGTTGTTGAGGCTTGTAAAAGGGAAGGATATATTGGGATGATGAAAAAAGGTCATATCTTGAAACAGATTAAGGGGGTGGGGTGATCAGTGTTATTCATAGGCCATGCTGGAGTAGGCAGTGGTATTTGCTGATTAATAGCAGTATTGAGTATATTTTCAGTCATAGGCTTTCACAGGTATTACTAATATTTTTATTTTAAAGATGCAAGTGTCATTTCCTTGAGTCAGACGTTGAAGCCACTTAACAATACATAGGACTGACATTGAAGACCATGTCTGTCATCATGGTTGAGAAACAGCCCATGAAGTTTTTAGCTGGACCTAGTGTTCAGTGCATGTAACATTTTCCAGGTTTAAGTTGTGAGCCAGTGTTACTGTACTACAGTGTTGAAGCTTGTGCTTTATGTTAGTATGAGTGAGAGTTCGTTTCTGTAGCTTTTGCTGTACCCCACTTACAGTGTGGGGGCCTTGTTTATGTGTTTGTGCATGTGTGTAAGTGTTATCTGTGTGTGTCTGAGGGAATATAATCGGGGCACATGCTATTTTAGTGCCAAGGTACAGGAGCTGAAGACTCATGTCTCCATAATGAGAAGCATGTCTGGATTGTGGTCTGTGTTAAGATTGGGTATATCCTCGGCATATTTCACTGCTAATCGGATATTTATTACACATTTTAATATATATATATTTTGCATTTGTTGAATGATGTTTAACAATGTTAATGTCCTATAGAATTTTACTCACCCTGTCTCTAAAAACATGGTTTTGTTATTCATGCAATTCCACCGTTTTGTTGTTGTCATATTTTTGTAAATATGGAAATGTGGCCTATTGGGGTTTTGCCAGCCCAGTTTAGGTATCAGTTAAAGACTGCATACAAGTTGTATACAGGTGCTTGTTATTGGAGTTACACTGAGAATATTAGGAAGCAATATTGGATGCCTTGGACTGAGGTTTATGATTCAATGTGTAGGTCCAGATTGTTCATAGACAACTTGTATTCTACCACCATCATCTTGATGTGTTACCTCAAGTCAATGGTTGATGAATTGTAAGACATAGTGGCATTTCTGGAAGTCTAGATGTACTTGGTATGACTTTTTTCACCTTCTCATCTCAGTCTTTATTATCCTCGCAATCTTGTGTCAACTAATCTTTCTTACCAGCTTCATTCCTAAGTACCCCCGACCCATTAACTTTAAATGCCTGTTCCATGGCCTGATAGAATCGCATACACACTGTGTCACTGTCTTATTCTAGTGTCTTGTTTCTAAAATATATTTACTGTGAGATGGTACACTATACCAAAGATGTATCAGACACAGTATCTGTTGCTGGCTGAGACTGATATTGTCTTTTTCTTGCAGCTTAAAATACGCCAAAGACAAAATTGGCATGGGTACTTGCCATTGGCAGATGCATTTACAATTATTCTGTCCATCATCTTTTGTTCTTTTAAAGAAAACGCCCCTACCTAGTCGCGATTGTTGATTTCTTGTATACTCAAAAGTTGCCACAACTATAGGGTGCTGCAGAGCAATGACACGAAAAAAAATACGATCAACCTATTGTGATGGCCAAACCCACAACCACTCCTTTTCTGGACTCAGACAAATGATTCCCTTGTTGCCTTGCCTGTCTTCTCAAAGCAGGGGATTAGAGTGTTAGGTACCTGCATCACTTTTCTTCATCACTCATACAAACTGTAGATTTGGAAAGCCACAATGCTTTGCTTAATTCTTTTGTTTTGCGGATATATTCCAACTGTCTCCCACTCTCCCCGTTAAGAAAATTGCTGTGTCAAGAAGCGAGCTTCTTTGCAGATTCTCACAAAACCCATCACACTGAGACACACTTGAAAAAGGGAGTATTTCACAATACGATCGCTGAGTGTGAGAAGGAGTTTGAAAATGCAAAAAGAGCCTTGCAAACTACTCCAAATTTGCAAGAGTTTTTCTAGGCAAGCACAACATCGTAGTTACTGATGACAATGCTAAAGTGCTCAGTGCAATTCAGATGCAAAAATGAGAGGGATATGAGATCACTATTGCGTTCACATTGATCTCATTGAGAAAGGTAGAGTTTAATTATTCCATCATTCAATGGCAGGCTCTCACAGTACATTAGGATTTAAAGAAATTCAAGAATTATGTGTGGGGGGGGGGGTATTTAATGTGAAAATAAACCATAACACATGGATATGGTTGCCTAGAATTAGACAATAGGTTATTGATCTCCACAAGTTAAATCTTTGAGTTTAATATATTCCTGGAGTACACAGTTGTGCAGTAGACTGCCTAGGTTTGAGAATGTAGAATTGGGGAATGATGAGGAATGTGACACAAGCACTTTATATAAGCAGATATCTTTGTTGATTGGTTGCTTTGAGAGATAGATCATAGAGCGGGGAAAATCCTGATATGCCTATGCTTTCTACACGTATTAAATGCAGACTGTAGACTCAGGACTGACTGCATTTTAGGTTTCACAAATGTGTATTATGTAGTTAGTGCATAATGCCATAAGATTACTGTATATGTTTTATTTTGTTCTTTTACAAATAAAAAAAATTAAGATGTTGTTCAAATGCTTTTATGATCAAGTTGATTAAAATAAAGTTATATAAATGAAAAAAATGAATAAGGATAAGGAAATTATTGTCAGTGTCAGTGTTTGTGTGTGTGTAATGATTGAAGGTGTGGAAACGGAGGAGGAATAGCGATGATGGTTGAATTGTAATGCCTGCCTAAAGGAGATTATATCGAAAATGAGGTGTGATTGGGACAAAAGGAAGGAAAAGTGATACGTTAACCCTCCTCTGCTCGTTTTATGGCTTCTTTTCTACTCACTTTCTGCTTGTATTTATGCTCACTTCTGCCCTCTATTTTGTGCCTTTCTCTGCTCACTCTGCCCGTAATTTTACCTGTTTCTGCCTTTTATTTTTCCTCTTTATGCTAATCATTTTTCCTCTTTCTGCTCATTCCTGACCTTTATTTTTCCTCTTTCTACTCATTTCTCACCTTTATTTTTTCTCTTTCTGCTCATTTCTGACCTGGCTGATCGACTGAAACGCTGCACCCACAGTGCCCAGATACCACTAGGGTTGACAGTGCTGCGCTACACAAATGCTGATTGATTGATTGATTGAATGTGAGAGATGAGCACAGTTGAAGGAAGTTGTGGGTGTGTCCTGCAAGAATGTATGGAGAGAGGGAGAAGGCAGAATCAAAGGAAGCACATGTGTGATTTCATGTTTTTTGCTGGAACCACATTGATTGGGCTTGGGTACTGGGTCAAAATAAGATTAGCTGTGGGGTGGGTGCCATGGTCCATTTATTTCCATCCCATGAAAGTGGTTACATTGTTTCAAAATGTCATCAACACTGATGATAATAGGATTTGGCATTAGATATGGGTAGCAAGCTATGCATGGACCTCAGAGGCCTTCGAATCCAGGAACACAAGAAGTAAGAACAGTATTCCTCTGAAGCAGTTGGGTGCTCTCTGAGCTGGGGTTGCACCAGGAGCTGAGTTTGGCTGCAGAAGTATGCAGACACCCCAGAGGCCTACTCTATTATGGAACTACACGTGAGCTTCAGAAGTGTAATATGCTTTTCAGGCATGTTATTGTATGCTTGGTATTTGGAGTCATGTTTTATAGAGGGGGTTGCCTATGCTTTTGCTTTTCGTATAGTTTTATTTCTTTGAGTTTTGTTTTCTTATATTGTTTGTTACAAAAGGGTTTTGTTTGTGGAAAGGAGAAGGAGTGTGGTATCTTCCAGTAGAAATGGTATGTTGTCTGGATTCTGGATATCCTTGTCCCTCAAGTTTCAGGGCTGACAGTTGAGTTGGGCAGCGGGGTATAAGGCCTGCATGAGTAGAGCTCTTACCTTAAGACATTGTGAAAATCCAAATAGCTTCATTACACATCCATAACTATTCAAGGACAAGATGTGATATAGTAGGACAAGCAAAACTCAATTGTGACCAAAAAACCTGGAAGTTTTTTAAATAAAGATTGTTGGGAGTACTGTTCGGATTTCTTGAAACATTTATTTAATATCTCTGCTTTTTAGTTGGATATTTTGAAGTCAATTTACTTAATCTGAAAGTTAATAAGTGAGTTAAAATTGTAGAGATGTAATTAAATAACACCGTTTAAAATTCATAATGGGAATGAGCAATACCCAAAGAATTTACTGTACAACATCTAACAGATATGCAAACATTAATAACTATAGGAGAGTCAGCCAACATTAATCTTGAAAATATTGCTTTGACTACAGAACATATACTCTACCAGGGGCGGCCGGCAAAGCTCACGGGTGGCGGGGCGGGGGCGCAGGGAGATTGCGCGAGATGGGTCGTGCATGGATCAATCATCAATCAATCAATCAATCATTGCATTTCTAAAGCGCGCTACATACCTGTGAGGGTCTCAAGGCCCTTTGAGGTGGGGGGGGGGGGGGTGCTACTGATCGAAGAGCCAAGTCTTGAGGAGTCTTCTGAAGGCCAGCAGGTCCTGAGTCTGTCGTAGGCTATTAGGGAGGGCGTTCCAGGTCTTGGCGGCGAGGTAGGAGTAAGTAAGTAAGTAAGTAATTTATTATGCATAGTTAATTAAAACCAGTGCAAACATTTAAAAGAAGGTTTTAAAATATCGTAAGAAAATTAATTCATATAAAACATCATTAAAAGGAGCATGCAATAAAAGCCCAATCTAAAGTCCAGGGGCATTTCTCTTGAAGCAGGAGAGCGTATTTCCTTCAGTTCTGATTAGCGTCTGTGTGTTTCCTGTGTAAATGGTCGGAGTGTTTTTGACAGTTTTTGCTCAATAATTGTAAGGAACTTTACATATCTGCAGTTCAGTTTTGTGTTTGCAGGGTTCAGGCAAGCCAGCACCTCTTGCCTTCTAGTGCGAGTTCCGATCTGCTTGAGCTGGTCCTTTAAGAGCTGTTTGCGGGCTGGCCGAAGCTCTTGGCAGAGGCAGGTCATATGGAGTATGTCGCCCTTCGCAGTATTACAAAAGATGCAGGCATCATGGCCATTGCTCCTTAACCAAGGGGGTAAATGCTCTTTGGTGGGCAGGAGTAGGATCTTCCGCCGGCGGTGACTTTCCGGATATAAGGAACTGAGGCGAGGGCGAGGTTGGCTGAGCGGAGGCTTCGGGTGGGGGTATGGAAGCTGAGGCGGTTGATGAAGTATGTGGGTCCGGTGTTGTGTAGTGCTTTGTGTGCGTGGATGAGGAGTTTGAAGGTGATCCTCTTGTTGACGGGGAGCCAGTGGAGGCCTCTCAGGTGGGGTGTGATGTGGCTGCGTCGAGGGGTGTTGAGGATCAGTCGTGCCGAGGCGTTCTGGATTCGTTGTAATTGTTTCAGGAGCTTGGTTGTTGTTCCTGACTAGAGGGCGTTTCCGTAGTCGAGTCTGCTGGTGACGAGGGCTTGGGTGACGGTTTTTCTCGTGTTCGGAGGGATCCGTTGGAAGATCCTGCGGAGCATTCGGAGGGTGTTGAAGCAGGACGCGGAGACGGCGTTGACTTGCCTGGTCATGGAGAGGGTGGAGTTGAGGATGACCCCCAGGTTGCATGCGTTGTCTGTGAGTTCTGGGGCTGAGCATAGCGATGTGGGCCACCAGGAGTCGTCCCAGGCTGATGGGGTGGGTCCGAGGATGAGGACCTCTGTCTGATCTGAATTCAGCTTCAGACTGCTGTCCTTCATCCATTCGGCTATGGCCTTCATCCCTCTGTTGAGGTTGGCTTTGGCAGTGTGGGGGTCTTCAGTGAGGGATATGATCAGCTGGGTGTCGTCGGCGTAGGAGATGATGTTGAGGTTATGTTGTCGTGCGACTTGGGCGAGCGGCACCATGTAGATATTGAAGCTGAGGGAGAACCCCTGTGGGATGCCGCAGATGATCTCGGTGGTTTTTGATCGGAAGGGTGAAAGGCGGACGCTCTGGGTTCTGCCGGAGAAGAAGGATGTGGTCTAGGCCAGGGCCTTCTCTTGAATTCCGGTGTCAAGGAGGCGTGCTGCTAGGGTGCGTGGCAGACTGTGTCAAAGGCTGCTGAGAGGTCCAGGAGGATGAGCGTGGCTGTTTCTCCTTTTTCCATCAGGATCCTGACGTTGTCAGTGGCGGCGATGAGGGCGGTTATAAAAACTAAAACTAAAATTAAAATGTACTTACCTTGCTCCTGGCCTGGTCCGGCATCTTTGGTCATGCTCTCCTCGAGCACATCGAAGAACAGGAAGTAGGCCCCACTAACCAACCAGAACACTGCAATGCAGCATTGTGATTGGTGAACAGCCAGGCTCCCCAAGCCAATCACAATGCTTAAATGCAGCATTGTGATTGCTTTTGAGCATCTTGGTTCAATGCTCAACCAGGGAATGGGGGCCTGGGCTTATTCTCCTTGCACGCTGTAATGCAGCCTGAATGGAGAACAGGGAAAGTGTGCCTGACTGGTTTGGACGGCCCAAGAGGGCTGACCAAACAATCATTGCACACTTAGGAGTGGGCAAACCACTACTCCCCTGTCCTGCTCCGAAAGCAGAGCAGCCCCACCCACTCTCCCACCCGCAAAGCAGCAGGAAGCATCCTAAAATGATAATAACGCAAAGTTACTATTGTTTTAGGTTTCTGCTTCCCACTGCTTAACCCCTTCCCTGCTTATGACGGAACCATGCCGTCAAGACCCACCACCGACGTGTGCTCATGACGGCGTGGTTCCGTCATGCTGTGCTGCTCCGCCCATGCGGCACTGAATCCTGGCCTGTGCGGGCGAATTAGTGAGTGGACGGAACCACGCTGTCATGAGCACAGCTCGCCTGTGACTCATGACGTTGTGGTTCTGTCACGAGCATGGCAGCGCTGCTCTCACCCCCCACCCCCCAGCTTAATTACCACAGTGGCCAAGGGGTTAAATGCAGTGGGACGACGTACCTCCGCCATAGCGGAGGAGCCACCCCTGCACTCTACAGTGCTTAGAGCAAGTTGTAAATAGGAGCATTAAGGCCAACAAATCTGGTAATTTTCTGTGGTTTTTCAAATCTGGGCAAAAACAATTATTTACCATTCTGTTTGGCTAAACTCTTGATAGTGAACATGTGTGGAGCTACCTGTCTGAAACAGTAATTCCAGCCACTCAGAACCTCTGCAAATGTTTAATCTTAGCTCATTATAGGGATCTTATTCATGAATCAGACCGTACATTTGAGCACAGTATCTGAATGTAACATTAGCAGAGTGTATTTATCACTGAAATGTGACCGATCTCTTATCAGGCCTCTGTTAAATGGCATCACCACTACAGTCTCTCTAGGCACGCTCCAAGCAGACATTGATGTGTAAGCTCACAATCAAGCCACAATCAAAAGTACATTTAAAGGAAGAAACAGTAAGTAAGTAATTGAAACATACAGTGGCAAACACTATGAAAACAAAGGTTTATAAATATTCAGTTGCAGTCTTCTCGAATTGGACATTATGTGAGCAGGGACCATGGGTTGTGCAAGGGAATAATTAATTGAGACCTTGACTGGACTTTTTATTGTGATTGTGGCCATATTACTAGTGGTACATCCATATTTAGCCCTACTAATAATCCACTTTCCAACACTCAGCTATATTAGTTTGCTCGAGCACTCAGTCCCCCTTACGTACTGCTGTCTTGGAGGCTGATTTCTGTTGAAACATTGGAAAAATATCTATTGATTAACTGCAGCCAGATTCGAAGTCACAGCTATTTCAACTTTTTTCTCTGAGACTACGAAGACATCCCCACTGCAATTAAAACACCATCCTGGTGATGCAACAATAATGAAGAGCCAATTGGGTTTAGGGTCAGATTTTCTGCTGAATTCACTGCATGAGCATTCTCATTTCCCCATTAAGGTTTTTCCTCTATAGGCGTCTGTCCCCTCTCTGTCTACCTTATCTGTTATAATTGATGTTTAACTTGGGGAAATATTTTCTTGAATAGTAGTATGAATTACCAATGCTGAGTTTCCCTTTGGAGTTCCCACATTTATCTGAATAGAGGTGATGAGAGAGAATATATAATCACTCTTACATATTTTAATTCTTCAAGAAATTCACAAGAGTTTACCATTGACCTAGACATCAGCCCCTGATGTTTTGCCATTTTCATCAACTTTGATTTCTTTGGGGACATTGTTAGCTCTTGGTTCCCTTGCTTTAGGTTTCCTATTATTATTGGCTTCATATAATAAATTGATCAGTCTTACAAAGTTCATACAGTTGCAGTACCATCACTGAAGTGACCTTGTGCTTTCAGGCTCCTGCAGATGGCCCCACCTCCATGTTGTGCACATCCCTCTGTTGCAAACGTTAAATGGTGGTTCGCAGCTGAGACCATCATTTTTGCAGTAAGCCTATCGCTGAAGCTGTCAGAGTTGAAAACTGAAGCAGGTTTCCTGCAGTAAATCACCTGCATGAAGAGACTTTGCCCACTAGCGCAGGTTGTGCAAAAGAGCAGCCCTGCCAAATACCATGCATCGGGCGTTAGATTATCGCATTTCAGTGTGGTGGTCCACATCTCTGCACTGAAATGCAATGTCAAGCATTATGAACAAGACGTTAAATGATTGGCATTGCCCAATCGCCACTGTAGTAGAGATAACATGCTTCTAATTTTCTTGCAAAATAGACTGTGTGCATCTGAGACTTCATGTCTCATGATGCCCCCGAGTTGTTTTGCTGCCTCATTAGCAAACCGGCCACCGTATAAATCCGGCACTGCCCTGCTGTTCCCCTCTCTTTATTTTGCTAGTCAGCAGAGCGGCAGCGGAGCAGATTGTGCGGCAGAACGCGATCAGGGCAAAGTTTAAAAAGGCCTGTCAGTGGTATGGTGAGGATGCACTTGCACATTTCCACTGACACGGTAATGTGAGCCTCACACTGGTGGTTCCGGTTTCTTAGTACATTCCGCATTGCGCGAGCTCCGATGAGTAAATTCCTGATTTCCCACATTGGTTGGATCATTGTTTGGTGCCTTGATGGAACATAATGCAGTCACAGAGATTGGGCTTAGCTTTTGAAAATGTATGTCTACACTTGGAGACTTTGTTCATCTGGTACAGTCACTACGAGAGGGATCCACTAGTGACAGTTTGTTTTATCTTGGAGATTGATATCAGTGTGCATGTCAGTGCGAGTGGGTTTGCCATAAGCAGTTGAATCCACAGACTGTGTGCATAAGAAATTAAGAGGCTGACAACTGTGCAGTGCCTCAGAAAGGAATGTGAACTGTTGTATTAATAAAAACCATGAAATTAAAGAAAACCATGGTGTGCACTAATGCTTTGTAGCAGTTTAGGGGGGCGTGGCTTGGATGCCGAGGAGGTAGGCAGCGTGAGCTCGGAGCTCCGTGCCCGATCCCGGAAAATATCCTGAAAATCTGATCGGACCCCGATGTAACCGATATCATCCGGTACTGGAAAGTACTGCGGAGGGTCAGGGGCCCACGGGGGACGACACCGAGCCATTCCACAGCAGTATTTCGGCTTTGAAAGTCGGACCCGGGCGTGAAGTTGTGGACCCCCAAAATGGCGGCGAGGGCATGAAACTCGGAAGCGACGGAGGCGTCTGCCCGGAGACCCACTAAAGACTGCTCCCTGACAAATCAGGGGTGTTGGCAGATGCATCGCGCCTCTCCCCAGGCGCCGAGTGGACCTTGGGCGCGCCCTTAGACGGTGGCTGGAGACTGCCCCCTGGCAGGGGCGACGACAGTGCGGTGGTGACCCGGTGACGAGCGCCTCGGGCCCCTGGCACGACTGGCGCCGGCCGGGCTGCGGTCATTCGGAGTTTCCTGCTTCTTGGAGATTACTCCGGATCCGAGAGCCCTGCCGGAGGGCGAAACCTGGGGGCACTCAGGGGGCGACCAGGAACTTATTCGGAGGCCATCGCTCAAGCCGGCCCAGATGGGGAAGCCGAAGGGGAAGGGAGATGGCGCGACCGATACTGAGGCTGCAGAGGGAGCGGAGCGTGACCAAGCGACATTGCAGCGGATGCAGGATCGTATCCTGGAGGCCATCGCCACCACAAAGGACGCCCTGCAGCAGGATATAGCTCAGGTGGCGACGGGTTTGGGCCTCCTGAAGGCCGACCACGACAAACTTAAGGACAGGGTGAAGTCCGTTGAGATCACCGTTCAGGAATTAGCCCCGGGCCAAACAACGTTGAAGGCCCAGATGGCGGAGGTGATGGACCGCCTGAAGGTGTTGGAAAGAAGGGCCGAGGATGCGGAAAACCGAAACAGGCGCAACAACGTACGCCTAGTGGGCCTGCCGGAAAAAATCGAAGGCGACGACATGGTGGGCTACCTCGATAACTGGCTCCGGACGGAGGTGGCGCCAGAAGGATTGTCCCCCTTCTTCTCCCTGGAGCGGGCACATAGAGTTCCAGCACGCCCGCCAGCCCTGGGCCTTCCTCCTCGCCCAGTGGTGTTCAAGTTGCTCCATTACCGGGACAGAGACTGGCTCCTACAGAGGGCGAGGGAGGCAGGGCCCTTCCAAGTGGATAACAACAGAGTCACCATGTTCCCGGACTATACCTTTGAGACACAGCGACTCCGGGCGAACTTCCTGTCCCTCAAGCGGGAGCTCCGCCAGGAAGGCATCAAATACTCCCTGTTGTTCCCCGCCAAGCTAAGAGTGGTGGTGGATGAGAAATCATTATTCTTCACGACCTCCGCGGACGCTTGGGACTGGTGGGACACCTATAAAGCGGGAACGGACGGTGCTAAGGCCAGGGAGGAGGAGGCCAAGGTGGCGAAACCGGTCAGGCAATCCCAACGGATCATGAGGAACCGCAAGAGGACCGGAAAACCGTCGGTGTCGCAGACGGAGGCGGAGAGGCAGGCGGCACTGCAGGCGGTAGTGGACTTATCTAGGACCGCCAGGAGTCAGTCCGGGAAGGGCACGGAATCGGAGGACCCGGGCACGGGCTCAGAGACGGGACAATCGGAATTTGGTGGAGCCCGGGGCCCTATTGTGACGCCGCAGACTTCGGGGGAAATACTGGAGGCGTGTTGAACTGAACTGGTGGAGTGAACTCATTGGTTGGACACCGGGGCACTGGGCCCGCGGCAGTGGAACGATATTACTTGAGGTTTTGGGGAGCTGTAATGTGGGGATTGTGGGGTGGAGCGTATGGGGCTGACTTGTTTTGAGGTTCTATTGCACTGAGCCGCGCCTTACTGGCCCCTAAGGTCACCGCAGTGGGGACTGCGATCATTACCACCTTTCCTTGAGGGGTGGTCGGGAGTGTTGGTTTGGATGGGGGTACTTCCAGTTGCGGGGGGCCTGTCCTGGGGGGGTGGGAGTTGCGAGCAGTTGGGTTTGCTCGGGGGGTAGTTGTTGTTGATGGGGTTCGGCTTCCTGTTTGGCGAGGGTGGGTGGGAGGACCCGTGGTCGCGGGACTTATGCGGACATTGTTCTTGGCTCCTTGGTCCTGTTGTGCAGGGGGGGATGGCTAGTACCGGGGCGTTGAAATGTGTGACCTGGAATGTGCGGGGTATGCAGTCCATGACGCGCAGACATAAAGTTCAGGCGTACCTCAAGCGCAGGGGGGTTCATATAGCGTTCCTGCAGGAGACACATCTTAATAAGCAGGAAGGGGCCGCTCTGCAAAGGCGCTGGAGGGGGCAATTATTTTACACGACATTTTCAGCTTTGCACAGGGGGCACTGATCTGGATAAGGGCGGGGGTCCCCTTCCAGGTCTCAAAGTCGTTGGTGGACCCGGAAGGCAGATATGTGGCGGTGGAGGGGAGGCTGAGAGGCAGGGTGATATCTCTCTGTAACGTGTATGCCCCCAATGTAGAACTGCCCGCCTTCTTATCTACCATCTCGGGCAAATTGGCGGGTTATTTTGCAGGGCCCGTCCTCTTGGGGGGGGACTTCAACTCGGTCGAGGATGTGTTGCTAGATAGGTCCCATCCCCCGCTGCGCGCGTCCCCAGTGCATAGAGTCGCCAAGCGTAGGTTGGAATGGCAGGAGAGCTGGGCCCTCACGGATGCATGGAGGGCGTTGCACCCCACTACTAGGGACTATTCCTTTCACTCACACCTGCATGATCTGCATGTAAGGCTGGATGCATTTCTTTGCTCGGCGTGTGTGCTCCCCGCGGTGGGAGGGGCGGAGTACTTGGCCAGGACGATATCGGACCACAACCCTTTGTTGTTGTCTCTGGAATGGATGGTGACTGTTAATTGCGTCCCAACGTGGCGCCTGCAACCTGACACCCTAGATGACTTGTTATTCAGGGAGGCCCTGGGTGAGCGCATTGAGAGGTATTTTGAGGTGAACGGTGGCTCGGCCTCTACGAGAGCGGTTGAATGGGACGCGTTTAAGGTGGTGGTGCGGGGACACTGTATTGGACATACGGCAGGGGCTCGGAAGACTCTGTTGGATGACTTGGATAGGGCTGAGACACGGCTGAGGGCCATAGAGAGGAGGCGCCCGAATCACCCTGGGCTGCAGGAGGGGCTTGGCGGGGCACGGGAGGGGTTGGCGGTAGAGCTGGAGCGGCTGCGTAGTTTTGACCACAAGGCGTACATGACAAGGGCGCATGCGGAAGGTGATAAGGCGGGGTCGATGCTGGCTTGGCTTGCTAACCCAGTCCGGAGGGGTGTGCCAATCATGGGGATCCAGGAGCCAGGGGAGGAGCCCTGCCACACTCAACCCGGGATCCTGAATAAATTTCGTGCTTATTATGAGGGGCTCTATGAGAGTGGTGAAACGGGAGGGGCGGAGGAGCTTGAGGGATTCTTGGACGTGTTACAGTTACCACGAGTGGAGGACTCGGAGGCGGAAGAGCTGGGTCGGCCCATTTCTCTTGGAGAAATAGGTTGCGCTGTAAAGCAAATGGCTAGAAATAAAACCCCGGGACTCGACGGGCTACCAATAGAATTTTATGGTAAATACCTAGAGAACCTTGCCCCACGGCTGCGCGAGGTGTACAACGAGGCACAGGCGAGAGGCCGACTCCCGGGCTCCATGTGCGAGGCCCTCATGATCCCGCTCTTGAAACCGGGCAGAGAGGGCGCGGCTCTGTCCTCGTATCGTCCGTTGTCTATGTTGACGACGGACTACAAGATTCTCAGTAAAATTCTGGCCAACAGACTGCTGATACACATGACAAGCCTGGTACACCGTGACCAGTGCGGTTTCATACCGACACGCAACACCACTCATAACATTCGTAGACTCACGAGACTGATGGGTGTGGACTGGCCTGATCGCGTCTCCCCATTCGTCCTCTCCATTGATATTGAAAAGGCATTTGACAGCCTTGAATGGGGATACTTGTATGAGGTGATGCGTCGCTTCGGGCTGGGGGAAGGATACATAAAATGGACCAAGGTCCTATACACCGAGGCGGTAGCGAGGGTTCGGGTGGGCACACTGATTTCTGGGCAATACCCGATCAGGCGTGGTACTAGACAGGGTTGCTCCCTATCCCCGCTACTGTTCGCGTTGGCGATGGAACCCTTCGCGGCGGAAGCCAGACTGGGCCGCCACTACGCAGGCTTATCATTCCGGGGGAGACCGCAATTCATCTCTCTGTACGCAGATGACCTGCTGATGTTCCTGGCCGATGCGGGCCCCGAACTACGGGGGGCGCGGCGGCTATTGGGGCAGTTCGGCCGGTTGTCGGGCCTGAAGGTCAACTGGCCTAAGTCCTGTCTGTTCCCCCTGAGGCCGGGAGAGCCATGCCCACTCACTGCCCAGGAGCTCCGGTGGGAGCCGCGTTGCCTACATTATTTAGGGGTCTATATTTACCACACCCCATCCGACCTACTGGATGGCAACATCACTCGCTGTATTAACGCCCTGCGAGGGTCCATGGACTTCTGGGCAACTCTGCCGTTGTCCCTGGCTGGTAGAATCTCCTTGCTTAAAATGATAGCCCTGCCCAGGCTTTTGTACTATTTTAGGACGCTCCCGGTGTGGGTCCCGGGCTCGGTTGTCATGTGCTTATCTAGGTTCCTGATCGATACTGTGACCTTATGCCCCTATTCGGCTATAAATCCATTTATTCCCTATATTGGCATAACCGTTCAAGTACGATTTTCTGAAAAGTCATCTCTGGCCTCACACGAGCAAAGCCACAGAGCCACATTCCAGCATGACTCTCTGCTACTTCCTTTGCGACCAATTAGTGCAATGACAGAGCAGCAGTCACTATCTGATATTCCTAGATAACACTCCGAGTTCTTCAACAAGATAAAAACTTAGCAAACCTGGAAATCCCCGCTTGCTATGTTTTGATTAGTAATAGAACTCTAATGAGCAACTGATAGCTGCCACTTCCTAGTGACATCTTTAATTGACGTCTTATGTCCAGCAAACTTGCGTCAAACCCGGCACCTGTCAGGTATAAATATTACCAACGTTGCCTTAAGCAATGTGAGAGCGAAGCTAGCTGCTGCTGAGCGAGAGCTACTGTTGCTGATGCCAGTTGCCTGCATGACCAGTGTTGGTAAAAACTAGCACTCTGTCGCTGCAGCCTGCTATCCTGTGGTGGTGAAGCTACTGATTACCATTATCGCCGCTACAGCGCGAACTATGGTTCAGTACGCTTGAGGAGCCGTGCAGCCGTCCTCTGCGAAGACATCCAGCCCAGCTGCCCGCGGACGCTGTCACCCCTCCTTCCTCCCGACGCGCTGAGAGAAGCCGCTGCCTTTCTCGTGCAGAGAAATCCAGTCCCGGCGCTTCCGGTTTACCCTCGCAGGTGACTGGGATATCGAGAGAGACCCCTGAAGGAGATACCAATCCTCCATCATTCTATTCAGAGGTATGGTGTTGACTAAACCCTTAGAAGAGAATTCTTGAAACAAACCTTGGCAAAACCAACTTAACTTAAGCTACTTACTTACTCCCCCTTCTCACGTGTTAGGCTTAGGTCAGGCACACCGGGGTAGGCTTAGTTAGAAGCACCAGTTGAGTATGTTAGCCTAAGGTATATATGACTGTATATATGTTTTATTACTTTTAAACCATTGTATGGCTAAGAAACCATATCAATGCTTTTACAGTTCTATTTCGCAATTCTTATCTTACTGTACGTACTTTTTATAATAACAGTTATTGCAATTGTGGCAATACATTTCTCTTGTATGAGAAGAAAGACTGTTCAATAAATGTTAACCTTTATTGATACACGCCCGTCTCTCTATTCTCTACATATTGTGAAAGTAAACTGCACCAGACTGACTGAGTGAAATCTATGTCTATTGTTTCACACGACCCTAGAGATCGACTCTTGATCTGAGGAGCAAAGTTGTCATGTTGCACGGTTGTTGGAAAACTGAATCCCTTCTTGTCTGTGCCAGGGAAGCTGATCACTTCCTATGCAGAGAAGAAAGTTTCCAGTGACCTCTGAGCTAGTTGGTAACACAACCCAATTAAGTTTAGCATAGTCAGTGGAGGCCTGGAATATCCGCAGTTCCACGTCGATACTACTGTTTATGTTATTCCAATGCGCAGGGCCTAGTGGGAAACTAGGAACTACACTACACGGTCTTCAAACGCCTGAGGTCGTTGGTCATAGCTTTCTTGTGGGGCACGAGAAGGAGGCGTATAGCGCTTGACACCCTGTTGCGCCCCAAAGATGAAGGGGGTATGGCAGTGCCGGATTTTGAAGGGTATTACTTAGCCGCGCAGCTGCAGACTTTTACTCAAGAGGTGGCGAAAGTGTATAGAGGCCCCGAGGACGCGAGAATGGAAGGCACCCCGCGACACGTTCTGGCGTATATTGCGCTGCACCAGAAGCTCCGGGTGGGAGACCTGACGATCGAGGAGCAGACGTTCCGGCTTTGCTGGGACCGGGCCCGTAAGCGGGCGGGTGTCCGCCTTATGTACGCGCCAGAAATTCCGCTGGGGATGGTCACCGCCCTCCCACATGGAGGAGACTGGTCGCGCTTGCTAGGTTTGGAGGAGGCGGGAATACAAATGTTGGGTGACCTCTACGAAGATGGGGTGCTGCTGCCGTTCCAGGACCTGCAGGAGCGGTTTGACATCCCAAGGGGCGACTACTTGCTGCACGCGGCGGTCACGGGCGCTATGCAAGCTCACTGGGGGGAAGGGCTGCAGGAACCGGGCACCTCGATGGCCTGCCAGTACACTATGATGGCGGCGGGCACCTTCAAGGCTGTCACGTGCCTGTACTCTAGGATGCTCCGGGAGGCCTTGCAACCTTTGACAGCCCTGAAGGCCAAATGGGAGCTGGACCTTCAGGTGGAAATACCGGACACGACCTGGGGTCAGCTGCTGAGACGGGCACGGAAGAGCTCGAGGAATGCAAGGTTTCAATTGATTCATTTTTATGTCCTTCACAGAGCATACCTTACCCCCGGGAAAATCCAACAGTATTTTGGGGTGGCCGACGCTGCTTGCCCCAGATGTAATACAATTGGGGCGGATTTGTGCTATATGCTATGGGATTGCCCCTCCCTGGGAGACTATTGGCAGGACGTTGGGCGGGCCCTTAACGTCGCAACGGACAGGGATATCCAGTTTACTAAAGCGGTTGGCGTTCTTCATTGGTTCCCGCACACGCCTAGGAACAAGATGACTAGTAAATTTATAGACTTAGGGCTTATTCTGGCCAAGCGGGAGATCACAAGAAACTGGAAGTCCAGAGTGGGGCCCACATATAAAAGATGGTATGGAGAATGTTTGAGATGGGCCGCGTGTGAAAGTACCCTACGGTACCAGATGGCCTGGAGGTTGAATGACGAAAAGGCTCTGGAAAGGGCGACTGCGTGGGAAGTGATGGTGCAAGCGCTCCGGGATGTGGACGGTGAGGGGCAGGATGACGAGAGCGAACTGGACGGGTCAGGCCCTGACACTATACAGGAGAACACACCTTAGCGAAAGATTACTTCCTCCTGCAACACACAGGACACTTTCACACGATTAGCCCAGCGCAGAGCGACCACGGGGGAGGGTGGGTAGGAAGCTGTTTTGGAGGGATGTTGGGGTACCGAAATTTGGGGAGTGGGAGGGGTGAAAATCACAAAAGCAACCCAGGATTATTTGCTTAATGGAGCGAGCAGACACTGTAAGAGGCTACGAGCAATGAGCAGGAATGAGATCGCCCACGCCGAGGCCAAGGGGAACCCCCCAGATGGAGGTCGATTGGGTCATACTAAGCCTGTACATGTTGTAATATTGCTAATACTTATATTGTCTGTACATTTCTATTGGTGATGCAATAAAAATGATGTTAAAAAAATAAATGCTTTGTAGCAGTTTAAAGATCTTTTAGTTTCTTGCGTCTCATATGTGTGTAAGTTCTCATATTTGTATCTTTCCCTTATCTTCATTGTTTGATCCTGCTTGCACAAAAGTATCACTCATAGTCGTTGAATGTCTGAAATTATGAAAATGTCACACATAAGCAATCTGAAACCATGGCAGCAATTCCAATTCAACTGACACAGTTATGTGAGCCCAGTGGCGGCAATTCCTGTTTCATAGTGCATACCGCATTGTATTCGCTCGGTTGAGCGTTGCAGTTCTGATTGCCCGTATTGGTTGGAACAAGGCGGTGGGTGAAGAACGCTGTCCGCCAGTGGAAATCTCTGGGTTTTTCCCACCCTGCACTCCGTGCTGGGTTCAGCAAAATTCCGCAAAGTGACTTGGAGCAGAGTTTTTTCTCCTGAGCATCTCACCAATGTTAAGTTGTAAGGCGCTTGGGAGAAAAATATTACACAAAGGACCTCCTCCCATCGAGAATTCTCAACGCGGCATTCACAGCAGGTAGCGACCACTCACTTCGATAAATCTGCTGCTCACGTTGAGGAAGTGGCTGCTCAAGTAGAATGTCTGCAGAGTGGCAGAGAGCAGCAGCACTTCTGGAGGGATGCAAAGTGCTGTACACTCCACCTATGCCTAGTTGTAACATTGTTTGGAGGCTTATTTGAACATAATGCAGTCATGGTAAGTGGGCTTCCCTCTTGACAATGTACGCTTGTACTTGGAGACTTTGTTCATCTGGTACAATCACAGCAAGTGGGCTCTGCTAGTGACAGTTTGTTTGAGCTCAGAGATTGATGCAATGTGCATGACAGAGCGAGTAGGTTTGTCATAGGCAGTTAAATCCAGAGACTGTGCGTATAAGAAATCAAGAAGCTGAACATTGTGCAGTGCTTCAGAAAGGAATGAGTGATCTTGCAAATATAAGCAAAAAGAACAATTGATGGACAGAATTCAGAACAATGTCATACATTCACCCCAGTAAAGAGATCTAGACCTAAATCCATCATTCTTTTGCTCCCTAAGCCATTCCAGTTTGAACCCAATCAAATGTAAATCAGTCTTGACCCAGTGCCCAATGGGAACTGTCCAACCCGAACTGCCAGGCCAGGTCCTCCCTGGAAAGAAAACAAGCATTTTGGGACCGGTTTCGGGCTTTCACACCTCATCAACCATGATAGCTTGACTCCAATGGCATGGAGAGCATGGGACACACGTCTGGGCATACTCTTCCCACTCGGGGTGAGAAATGCAAAAACAACTATTGATGGACTGAATGCAGAACAATGTTATACATTCACCCCAGTACAGAGATCTGGGACTAAACCCATAGTTTTTTGCTCCCCATGCCTTTCCAGTTTGAACTCAGCCATATGAAAATCAGTCCTGCCCCTGCTCCCAAAGGGAACATTCCAGCCAGAAATGCCAGGCCAGGTCCTCTTTGGATTGGAAACAAGCATCCCAGGACCGGTTTTGGATTTCACCCCTCATCAGGTCTGGGCATACCCGTCCCACTCGGGGTGAGATATGCAAACAGAACAATTGATGGACAGAATGTTGAACAATGTCATACATTCACCCCAGTACAGAGACCTGGACCTAAGTCCATCTTTTTTTTGCTCCCATGCTATTACAGTTTCAACCCAGCCATATGTAAATCAGTCTTGACCCTGCGTCCAATGGGAACAGTCCAACCTGAACTGCCAGGCCAGGTCCTCCCTTGAGTGGAAACAAGCATTCTAGGACCAGTTAGTGGGTTTCACCCCTCATCAGCCAGGATAGCTTGACTCCAGTGGCATGGAGAGCACAGGGCACACGTCTGGGCCTAGCTGTCCCACTCGGGGTGAGAAATGCAAACAGAACAATTGATGGACAGAATACAGAACAATGTCATACATTCACCCCAGTGTATATCTGGGCCTAAATCCATATTTTATTGCTCCCCATGCCGTTCCAGTTTAAACCCAGCCATATGCAAATCAATCTTGACCCTGCATCCTATGGGAACAGTCCAGCTCAAACTGCCAGGCCAGGTCCTCTCTGGACTGTAAACAAGCATCCTAGGACCGGTTTTGGGGTTTCACCCCTAATCAGACAGGATAGCTTGACTCCGGTGGCATGGAGAGGACGGAGCCCAGGTCTGGGTATACCCATTCCACTGGGGGGAGAAATGCAAAAAGAACAATTGATGGACAGACTGCAGAACAATGTCATACATTCATTCACCCTAGTACAGAGATCTGGGTATTGCTCCATCGTTTTTTGACTCCTCTTGCCATTCCAGTTTGAACCTAGCCATATGCAAATCAACCTTGACAGTGCGCCCAATGGGAACAGTCAAGACCGAACTGCCAGGCCAGGTCCTTGGAGTGGAAACAAGCATCTTAGGACTGGTTTGGGGGTTTCACCCCTCATCAGCCAGGATAGCTTGACTCCGGTGGCATGGTGAGAACGGGACCCACGTCTGGGCCTACCCGTCCCACTCGAGTTGAGAAATGAAAAAAAGAACAATTGATGGACAGAATGCAGAACAATTTCAAACATTTACCCCAGTGCAGAGATCTTGGCCTAAATCCATCATTTTTTGCTTCCCATGCAATTCCATTTTCAACACAGCCATATGCAAATCAGTCTTGCCCCTGCGACTAATGGGAACAGTCCAGCCCAAACTGCCAGGCCAGGTCCTATCCGGAGTGGAAACAAGTATCCTAGGACTGGTTTTGGGGTTACACCCCTCATCAGCCATGATATCTTGAAAAAGCGGCATGGAGAGACCGGGGCCCACATCTTGATCTACCCGTCCCACTCGGGGTGAGAAATGCAAAATGAACAAATTGATGGACAGAATGCAGAACAATGGCATACATTCATCCCTGTAAAGAAAACCAGGCATAAATGTATAGTTTTTGTGAACAACATGCCATTCAGGTTTAAACCAAGCCATATGCAAATCAGTCTTGACCCTACGCCAAATGGTAACAGTCCAGCCCGAACTGCCGAGCTGCTTGTTTCTGGTCAAGGGTGGGCCTGGCTTGGCAGTTGGTGCTGGACTGTTCCAATGAGGCACTGGGGTGGCATGGTGAGCAAAAGAATGACAGGTTTAACCCAGATCTCTTGACTGGGGGTGAATGTTTTGATTTGTTCTGCCCCCATCCAACAATTGTGTGCCTTTTGCTTTCCCACCCTAAGTGCACCAGATATGCCAAGATGTGTGTCCCTTCTCTACATGCAACTGCAGTCAAGCTATCCTGGTTGTTATAGGGTTAAACACGTATAGCGGTTCTTGGATACTTGTTTCCAGTCCAGGGAGGGCCTAACTTTGCAGTTTGGGCTGAACTGTTCTCTTGAGGAACAGGGTAAAGACTGATTTGTATTTGGCCAGGTCTAAACTTGGGTGGCATGTTAAGCAACAGAGTGATCGACTTAATCCATATATCTTGAATGGGGTGAATGTTTTGATTTGTTCTGCATTCCCTCCATCAATTGTGTGTCTTTTGCTTTCTGACCCTAAGTGCGCTGGGTATGCCCAGACATTAGTCCCGGGCTCATTGTGCCACTGGATCCAAGCTGTCCTGGCTAATGAGGGGTGGAACCCCGAAGCCAGTACTAGGATGCTTGTTTCCAGTCCAGGGAGGATCTGGGTTGACAGTTTGTGCTCGACTGTTCCCATGAGGCACAGTGTCAAGGCTGATGTGCATATGGCCATGTCTGAACTGAGGTGGTGTGGAGTGCAAAAAAACGATGGATTTATGCCCGGATCTCTGTACTGGGGTGAATGTATGATATTGCTCTGCATTCTGTCCATCAACTGTGGTTTTGCATTTGTCACCCTGAGTGGGATGGGTTTGCTCAGACGCGAGTCTCATGCTCTCCACACCACTGGAGTCAAGCTATCCTGGCTGAAGACGGCTGATAGCCAGAACCCGGTCTTAGGATGCTTGATTCCGGTCCAGGAAAGACATGGCTTGGCAGTTTGGGCTGGACTGTTCCCATGAGGCACAGTGTCAAGGCTGATTTGCACATGGCCATGTCTGAACTGGGGTGGTGTGGAGTGCAAAAAAACGATGGATTTATGCCCAGATCTCTGTACTGGCGTGAATGTATGATATTGCTCTGCATTCTGTCCATCAACTGTTGTTTTGCATTTGTCACCCCGAGTGGGATGGGTATGCTCAGACGTGAGTCCCATGGTCTCCACACCACTGGAGTCAAGCTATCCTGGCTGAAGACGGCTGATAGCCAGAAACCGGTCCTAGGATGCTTGATTCCGGTCCAGGAAAGACATGGCTTGGCAGTTCGGGCTGAACTGTTCCCATGAGGCACAGTGTCAAGGCTGATTTGCATATGGCCATGTCTGAACTGGGGTGGTATGGAGTGCAAAAAAATGATGGCTTTATGCCCAGATCTCTGTACTGGGGGGAATGTATGATATTGCTCTGCATTCTGTCCATCAACTGTTGTTTTGCATTTGTCACCCCGAGTGGGATGGGTAGGCTCAGACGTGAGTCCCATGCTCTCCACACCACTGAAGTCAAGCTATCCTGGCTGAAGACGGCTGATAGCCAGAAACCGGTCCTAGGATGCTTGATTCCGGTCCAGGAAAGACATGGCTTGGCAGTTCGGGCTGGACTGTTCCCATGAAGCACAGTGTCAATGCTGATTTGCATATGGCCATGTCTGAACTGGGGTGGTGTGGAGTGAAAAAAAACGATGGATTTATTTTCAGATCTCTGTACTAGGGTGAATGTATGATATTGCTCTGCATTCTGTCCATCAACTGTTGTTTTGCATCGGACTGTTCCCATGAGGCACAGGGTCAAGAGTGATTTGCATATGACCAGGTCTAAACTGGGGTGGCATGGTGAGCAAAATATTGATGGATTTAACCCCTTCCATGCCCATGACGAGCTCAGCTCGTCATGCAGTACACCTGTTTTTATTGCTGTCCAGCACAGGAGGGGAAACTTGCAAGCAGCGATGTGGTTAACCCAGATCTCTTGACTGGGGGTGAATATTTTGATTTGTTCTGTATTCCGTCCATCAAATGTGTGTTTTTTGCTTTCTTGCCATATGTGTGCCGGGTATGCCCAGATGTGGGTCTTGGGCTCACAGTGCCACTGAATTCAAGCTATTCTGGCTGATGAGGGGGGAAACCCCGAAACCGGTCTTAGAATGCTAGTTTCTGGTCCAGGGAGGACCTGGCTTGGGAGTTTGGGCTGAACTGTTTCCATGAGGCACAAGGTCAGGCTGATTTGCATGTGGCCAGGTCTAAACTGGGGTGGCATGGTGAGAAAATGAATTATGGAATTAACCCAGGTCGCCTGACATTGGGGTGAACGTTTTGATATGTTCTGCATTCTGTCCATCAATTGTGTGTCTTTTGCTTTCTCGTCCTAAGTGCGCAGGGTCTGCCCTGATCTAAGTCCCAACCTCACGGGGCCACTGTATTCAAGCTTACCTGGCTGTTGAGGGGTGAAACCTGGGAGCCTGTACTAGGATGCTTGTTTCCGGTCCAGGGAGGGCCTGGCTTTGCAGTTCTGGCTGGACTGTTCCCATGAGGCAGAGGGTCAAGACTGATTTGCATATGGTCAGGTGTAAACTCGGGTGGCATGGTGAGCAAAAGAATGATGGATTTATCCCGATCTCTTGGCTGGAGGTGAATGTTTTGATATGTTCTGCATTCTGTCCATCAATTGTCTGGCTTTTGATTTCTCTCCCTAAGTGTGCCGGGTATGCTCAGACGTGGGTCCTGAGCTCACTGTGCCACTGGGTTCAAGCTATCCTGGGTGATGTGGGGTAAAACCCTGATATTAGTCCTAGGATGCCGACACTTGAAACACTACGCAAACCAGGATTTAAGTTACTTTGTTCAGGGGACCGAACAGGGTCCCAGTAGTCACCTCATGCCCCATCAAGGTCAGCCTGAACTTGTGACTGCTTCGGTCTGGTGCAACCACAAATCCAGAGTTGGCGCTTTGTGTTTGTTGACATTATTTTCACTAAAACCTTTAAAATTGAATATCTCCGGTACTACTTATTGGATTTTTTGTGTCCGTTTATTTATTACAGAACATACCATATTTCTGACATGGTGTGGTATTCTTTTTGGGTGGTTTTCACTTAATTACTGTTTGAAATATTGCACAAATACTTTACATATTGCCTACAAATTAAGACTGACTGTTCTGTGCCAAGCCTCCAGAAGGTTGGGCACAGATTAATTTAGGATTGGCTTGTGCCTCATCCGGACAAGTATTGTGGTTGCTGCTTGAACAGGGCTCACGTCCCAGTCAAGCAATAAATCAATTTCCTACAGATGGAAATTGCTACAAGAGCATACCAACCCTTCCACCAATAAGCAGTATGGACCTCTTCAGAAGGATCCTGAACACATATAACTAAAAATTAAGAAGTTTCTATAGGATGTACGGAAAAACAAAATTATGAACTTTCTATAGGTTGAATGTCACTATAGCAAAGGAAAAAATATAATGATATGAAAATATCATGGCCTACATATTGCGAATTAAAATATTGTGACAGTAAATATATACATCAAGGCGCATTGTGTAAGCAAAACCTTCAACTGTATATGCATTACAAGTTTATAACCGCATTCCTCAAAAGGCCTGTGCCTGCTTTAGTTTTAGTAGAACAAGTACTGGAAACATAAGAACATGGACGTCATTTAGTGGTTGCAACTGCGACCCCTTGAGTGCCCCTGGCGACCTCTGGCACTGCCTTTGCGATACCTGGCCTCACAGGTAGCAAAGGCAGTGCAAGGAACAGCAATTAAACAGGGCTCGCAGAGCTTTGTTTACTTTCTGTTGGCTGCATGGAACGTACTTATATAAAGCACACTCAGTGACACAAATGCAGCCATATCAAACCGTTTGTAACCTGTGGCTCCTTTGTGAGGTACCCCTAAGATTACATTTCATTGTGCATGAAGGCATTAAAAAGACATTGGAAAAAAGCAACATGTTTGGAACAGGCATCACTATATTTTTTTAGTTGCCCCTGGAGCGAAAGGGAAAATATGGAAGAGGCAAGTGAAAGAGAGCACTAGAGAAAGCTGAAAGAATGGAAGAGAGAAAGAGTGCACTACAAAGAAATGTGAGAAGGTGTGTGTGTGCGCTTGTGTATGAGAGAGTAAGAGAATACCAAGCTCAGAGAGATAGAAGACAGTTGTGATAGAGATATGCATAACATAGGTGAGAGGGGTAGCAAGAGACATGCAGGAAGGAGACATGAAAACAAAAGGAGAAAACAACTAGGATGGTGAGAACTAAAGGCGGCCAGTAGATAGGTGTATTAAAATTGCAGGCTGGTGAGAGACAGCTCAGAGTGAGTGAGGGCGACAGACGAGAGAAAGAGACCTATGATATAAAGACAGACTATAAAGAGGCAACTGAGAGAGTTTGGAAGGATAGACAAATAGACAGTATAGAATGGTGAGAGAGAACTAGACTCATTTTTGAGAGGCAATGAAGAGGTAGAGAAGCACGAGACAGTTGAAAGAGAGACAAAGTGAGATAGGTGAGAGACATAGGGTATAAAGAGAAGCAGACAGGTTATAAACAGGCAACTGAGAAAGGGAAGTGGGGAGGAAGGACCGATAAAAGAAAGAGATACAGAAAGAGGAGAGAGTAAAAAGAATGAGATGTGTGAAAACTTTAGTAGAGAGCAGAGAATACATGTAAGAGATGACAAAGAGACACATAGTTTGCATTATGTGGGTGAGTGGCAAGATGTAACAGACAATGTGGTTTTATGTCACTTCACTAAAGAATAATGAACCATTTGCTGTCCGAAAAGCTTTGAAGCTATGACCAGGAGACGCTTCCTGCAACAGGTTGTTTGCGGTGGCCAAACTAATTGTAGTGCTTTAGTCGACAATAGACTATACAAGTTGTGCCTAGATTTCTACTGCATGTGGATTAACCGTTCAAGCATTGTGAATGCTTAGAGGGTATTGAGGATTACGTTGAGAAGGGTGCATGTCAGTGGAAAAGCCTGGTAATTTCATTGGTTTCAGTGTTCAAAACATCTGGTACATAAATACAACTGTCACATAACGAGCTACTTGGTCTGGGAAAAATAAAATCGTCAGAGGTACTCAGCAATGCATTGTATCTCGAAGTCTGTTATGAAGCTCTGTGGTTATACTAAATAAGCAGCTACCTATGTTATATGACATCTCTTTATTAATATAATAACTGCACTTTCACAACTATTTTATTAACCTTCCTGCTGTCTCAAATTTGCTTGAAAATGCACTATTTGTCCACTTTTTTTTCAAACTTTTCTTGGGAGGGAACCCACCCGAACCCCTGTAGGTTGTTCTAGCTCGCCCGCCGCGATTCAGAACGACAATAATTATACGCCACCCCACTTTCAAATGTCACCAGCTGCCACTGAAGAAAACACACCTTTTTTCATGGGCTTTGGGTTCACCTCTTCCTCATGATTCATTATCTTCTAGCCCATCTCAGTTGCCTGTCTCTGATTCAATAGCCTACCTCCTTTTTCTAATGTTTTTCTTCGTCCAGGAGCCTTTTGGTTTGATGATATGTACTTCCACTGATTGCTTGAGGACGTTTCATTACAGTATATGAGGGAATATTTTCTCATCTGCTCTCTATCTCCTTGCTCCCCCCTACTTTTTCACTGCCTGCTCTCTTTATAGAAACATTACTCACCTTTTTCATGTGCCCCTCATATTGAAACTAAGGCCAATGAAGGAAAAGACAGTATGAAGAAAGAGCAAAAAGCAAAGAAATAACAGAAAGCAGCAGCTGAGAGAAGATTAGAATGAAGTATAGGGAGAACACAGAGATAGTGCATTTATCGGCCAGCGTGGCAGAAATTGAGATATGGCTATGTCAGAGGTAGGTGGCTGACCAATAGGACAACAGGGAGAGTTTGAACATCACTTCTGGTTTCACTTATGTATTGTCAGCAGTTGCATACTAAACACCCAGCTTTAGCAGACTAAGCGCCTGAATTGCAAAGATAAACTTATACCTGAAGTCTAGGTTCAGACATGAAGTATAGGACATCAGGTCTAAGTTTACCTTTGAGAATTAGGGCCCTAGGATTCTGGTCTAAACTTAGACTTCTGGGCTAAGTTTACCTTCGTGAATTGAGCTCCAGGTTTAGACCTAAAGTCTAAGGACTCAATTCACAAAGGTAAACTTAGACTTCAGGTCCAAGTTGCCCAATGTGGATTTGGCCCTTGGACTTCAGGTTTTTTTAGGCTTCAGGTTTAAACTTATATGTCAGGTCCCAAGTTTGCCTTTGTGAATCGAACCCAAGAGTGGATAGCCACTGCACTATATGGGCTGATAACCTGGGTTTTACTGAAAATATATTAGTTTTATATTTACCCTATTCTGTCTGCGGACTTGTAGATTGCGGCCTATAAAACAATTTACGGGAAGGCAAGGGCAAAGAAGGGCTTAGAGATGGAAGTCAAGAACTTCATAGTGAGCCAAGTTCAGGAAAGGATAGAGAAAAAATGAAATTATGAAAATCGTAATACAAAAAGAACTAGTGAGCAAGAAAGAGAGTGAGTGGGGGAGGAGGAATATAAGATTAAAAACATAGTATGAGAAAATAAATAAATGGTAGCTAAAAACTGAAAAGGAAGAAGGCTTGAAGGGTTAAAGTGTCGAAGGAATGGTGAAAGGGATGAAATAAGTAAGAAAGGAAAATTGAAAGGAAGGAAGGGAAGGTGAAAGGAAGGAAGGGTGAAAACAACAAAGGAAGGATGAGTGGGAAGATCACCGATTTATACCAGTCCACAGCGATGCCAATACAACTGCGAAGTTTGAGAAATCCCTTGCAAAATAGGCGCAAGATTAGCCCTAGGTTTTTTCAAATAGACAGCCATGTGATCTGCAAACATCAGCTTATTATATATAACAACAAGGGCACCCATTCGAGTCAGTACGGGACCTCAGGGAACATATTTAAGCAAGCCAGCCTGACAGAGGTCCAATTTTTACTAGGCAATATCTTGTTCTGATGATGATCCCTGTGATTCAGTAAATGGGATCGAAACGCCATCGACTTTTAAAACACCATATACTGTAAAATGTACAAAATGCCATGTCTGGCAAGTAATGGTGTTTAATGGAATTTCTGTAATTGAGATAGTTACAGAAAATAACAGCTCTTGCCTAAGAATTCTGTCCTATTCTCTGACTATCGTCCTTTTCATGTCAAATTGTACATGTTTGGGTACAGGCTTGTGCCCCTCTCTATGAAATGTTGAAGGTATCCCTTCAGAATACTCACTGTTCAAAGTAAAAATTGGACCTCTGTCCGGCTGGACAAGTCACTATTCAATATAGTTTCCATTGTGTCTATATTCATTACGTGCTACTATTTTTCTTGTGCTTGGGACCACTGTTGCTTGCTGCAACCATCAGCAGCACAATTCACATGCCATGTAATGTAGCCCCCGTTTAGCATGGTGGTGCCACAGGTGGGCTGCAAGTGGTTCCATTCCTATGGTGCAGAGAAATAGGGCAAAAAGGTGCTCTGCTGATCAGAACTGAGGGCAAGACAGTGCAGTTCACCTGTATTCTCACAGATTGTGTATAGACCAGTGTGATCCACTAGATAAAGGAAGGACTGAAGATGATTCAAACCTGAGTGCAAACAGGTATGGCCATTTCAGTGAGCCAAGCCTCTTTGTACTGTCCAAGTTCACAGCCGTAGGTTGTAGTTCCAGATCAATCAAACGAAGCAGGGCAAAAAATATTTGTAGATTATGAACAGTTGATCCTCTTGGCACAAACCCAGACTGTTGAGGTCAACCAACGCTTGGACGGAGATGGAGAATTCTATCCACCATCAATTTGGCCGTTATCTTATTGTTAATATAAATCCTCGAGAGTGTCCTGTAAGAATAGCAAAAGTTGACAGGTTTATCAGGTTTTAGTATTGTCACAAGCAGCACCTCCCTAACGAATGGCAGAAGACATGCAATACATCTAGCCTCGTCATATATAACTAGCAAATGGGTAGCAAACTCCTCCTTGTAGTCCGTATAAAATTGGTCTGTCTACCAATCCAGGTGGCGGTCTTGCCTTTAGGTAAGTTTCTGAGTACACAAATGACATCCTCCTTACCAAATGGGGCATCCAGATACTGCCTATGTGCATCCTCCAGTCAAAGCAGCTGTATTTAATCAAAATATTCTGTAATCCCACAGGGTTTCGACTGATACAGGTGAGCATATCATTGAAGCATCATCTGTGTGACATCCTTAGTAGCATGACAAGCTCCCACCAGAAGCAGTGCCATTTGTGGTGGTCCTTACTGGGGTGCCAGAGCTAGAGGTAAACAAACGTGAGGGCTTTGCCCAATTGAAAAACAAAATCATGCATTGGTTGAGTATAAATAGACCCATTGCAAATAACAACATCTATGGCGAAATCGTCCACGTTCGTCACCTCCCATGGCTGGGGGGAAGACCCAAAGACATTGAGGGAGATATAGTGGTCATAAATTTTAGAGACCAGAATGCTGTTCAGTTTATCCTTAACTGGCCCTCTGATCACGTTAGTAATCGTATCACCCCACGTCCTCTTACTTACTTTTATCCTCGCTCTGTGGTTTTTCCACCCAATCATCAATCCCTGTTAGCCCCTCCTCCCCCATTGCATAGGCAAGGGTATCCTTGTATACCTAATTCACACTGTCCACCTATTTATAATAATGGCTTTACATCCAAAGGTCATTATACCACACTAGTAGCTGAGCCACATGGATGGAATATTGTGGCTCCACGGCATAATTCCCTAACACATAGAAGAATGGACTACCTCAAACCCTTCACGCCTTTAGAGACCAGCAATAGGTTTGACCTGTTTAGTGGCTTGGAGGACTGTGATTGAAGCCAACTAACAACGGGGGAGGTGGACGAGAGAACTTGTGAAGTTGCAGCGGGGAATTTGGGTTTGTGTGCGGAGGTGGGAGGTTCTATTACGGACAACCTACCTAAGGGGCACGATACAGCCCATTATTCCAGCTGTAATAGATTTCATAATGGGCAGACTTTATGCAATCTAGGACCCCTTATACAGAGAGATGGTACCATAACACCATAAGCTCATCAATGTGTGGTAGTACCCCTAGGTTATTTGATGCCCCAACGACCATGAAAATAACCCCTCCCAAAACAAGTCCTCTATCCAACGAGGCTGTAATCTCATCTGAGGGAGAATATAAGTTGGGGAGCTGGAATATTGCTGGGTGGAATAACAAGACGGATTGTCTAGGGTGGTCAGAATTCTTAACCCAATTTGACATCATGTGCCTTCAGGAGACCTGGGCGACTGAAGATGTTTATCATGATGGGTATGTTGCCTATAATTGTCAAGCCCAGCCATCCAACAAGGGGAGAGCCAGTGGGGGGTTGGTGATACTGCTTTCTGTGAGGTTGCCGGTACAAGTGAAAACCCATATGATTGTTGGTCGGCACTCGCAGTTGTTATGGCTGCAACATAGGAATGGGATGAATGTCTTATTAATAAACCACTACAATAACGTCTTTAACCACTCCAATACCGTTATGGTTGAAGAACTGGAGGCGGAGGTTGATAGGTTGTGTGACCGCAGTGGAGTGTCTTTTGAATTTTTGTGGGGAGGCGACTTCAATATTAAGAAGTGCCCCCTTGTTGGCATGAGGGTGTGCGGGTATGGAGGGGAAGATGGTGAAGATCAGGACCACTTCTCACACTCGGCCTATGGAGATTCCTTAAACACACTCATGCTTAAATTGGATTTACGTATTATGTCAACTGGTGTAGAAAGTGAGGGTAACCCGATACCTACCTTTATAGGCAGGAACCACGCGACAGTTATTGATTACCTCATTGTCTCCTCCAGTATTTTGGCTTTGTGTACCACCCCTGTAATTGTAGACTTATCCCTCAGTGATCATAATTGCCTAACCATGTATCTCTCTTTGTGGGGGGTTAAGCCTAAGGTGTCACATTGTATAGTGACAGACGTAGTCCCACACAGACCAAATGGCCCGAGAATTAAATGGGGCAGGCATAATGAGGAACGCCTATTAAACACCACAGTGTCTGCCTGTTTAGCTGAGGTAGAATGTTGTCTTGAACCCGATCAAGGAAGTGCCGATATATTAGCCAGTTTTGACACCATCAATAAAAACATTGCTAAAATTCTAACCAGTACAAAACCTAGAGGCACTAGGACCACCAGTGGATGGTTCAATAAGGAATGCACCAAATCCCTACGTAAATTGAAAGCAGCTCTTAACCACAAACCGAGGGATAGGGAAGCCGTAAGGGCCCTGAGGAGGGAATATACAACACATCTGAAGGCGACAAAACAGGAATTGAGGGAAGAAGCATGGAACAATCTGACTTTGGCCGTTGACCTTAAGGATACTAAGTTATTTTGGTCAACGGTCAATAGCCCTTTCCTACAAAAGGATGAAGCTCCGGTATTGTCCGCTCAGGTCAGCGAAGAACAGTGGGTTGCCCATTTCTCTAGCATTTTTAACCCTGATGGTTTAGAGGCGGGGGCTGATAAGGAGTCTGTGGTCACCCCCCTACCCCTTAACATTACAGTGACCGAGGTGGATACTGCTATCCAGTGTAGCAAGGGGGGGAAGGCACCTGGTCCCGATGGGGTACCCGTCGATCTTTATAAAGCAGAGGTAGCCCTTTGGAGCCCACTGTTAACCAAGGTTTTTAATGCAGCAGCAATGACCACGGCTCCACAGGTCTGGGGGGAGTCTATTATTATCCCTATTTATAAAAAAGGTGCGAGAGAAGAGGCAAAAAACTATCGCCCGATCTCACTACTTACCGCCTCCCTAAAAATTATGAGCAGGGTTCTATTGAGTCGCCTGGAGGACTGGGCCGAAGAAAAAGGTGTCCTTGCGGACTCCCAGTTCGGATTCCGTAAGGGGTTAGGCACGATAGAACAGTGTATAAATTTGGACCTTATCATAGGCAAATATACTCGTGCCAAGCAAGGCTCACTGTTTCTTTGCTTTGCCGACCTTTCCAGTGCCTATGACCTGGTAAACCATGGTCTGTTGTGGTCAACTTTACTGGATATGGGAGCCCCACGGGAAATCATTTACTTCCTGGCCGAATTGTATAGGAACCTATCGGCAAAGATACGCTATGGGCAATTAGGTGAGTGTTCCCCGAATATCCCGGTAGGCTGCGGTATTAGGCAGGGATGTGTCCTTGCCCCCCTCCTTTTCTCCCTTTTTATTAATGCCATTGAGTCTGAATTACGTGCAGTCAATGCCGACGCACCAACCGCAGATGGTATGCCCATTCCAATACTGCTTTACGCGGATGACGCGGTCCTACTTTCAAGAACCCCCCTTGGGCTGCAGAAACTCATGGCCAAATTTATGGATTTTATCAAAGGGAGGAAATTAAAAATTAATAATTCAAAAACTTTTATTTTGGCCTGCGGCAAGAAAGTTAAAAATCTAAGACCTTTTACAGTTATGGATCATACAATACAAGTGGTTGAAAAATGTTGCTACTTAGGTATCACTTTTAATAGCGGAGGGATGTGGGCCTCTGAAATGATCAATGTCAGAGCTAAAATGGGCAAGTGTTCTTTTGGTATATTCAAGTTCGCATCAAAGTTAGGCTCCAGGCGGATACCCGATATGTTGTACCTATATCGCCATAAATGTGTTGCCCTGGCCCTTTATGGTTCAGGTGTTTGGGGCCATTGTAATCATAATGTCCTCCAGGTGGAGGAAAATAAATTTCTTAAAATGCTTTTGTGTCTACCATCCTCTGCATCAACAAATCTGATCCATCGGGAGGTTGGTCTGGATCATCTTTCCGACCTAATCAGTCTAAGACCTCTTCTAGGGTGGAGATCTATCTGGATCAAGGAGCAGACGGGGTTCACAAAAAAGATCATTTTAGACTGTCTCCACTTGGACAAATGTTCCCGTATCCCCTGGCTCAATTATATCATTCATGCATTTAAAGATGTTTTTAACTTAAGTGTGCGTGAAAACCCATCCTGTGTTATAGACATCCCCAAGAAAGAGCCTAAATATGTATTTTTAAGGGCCAGTGCTGTGAAGCGTAAGGCTGCTACTTTCCAGTATTCTACACATGTTTTTTATGATAGATATAATATGGTAGGTCCGGGATTCGCAGGATGCCTTAAATTGGTTACCATTCGTTCTCATCAATATGTATTGACAAGATTGCGGATGGGGACCGTTCATTTGCTTGTTGCGTATCCATATATTAAGATTCACACTACTGCCCCCTGTCCATGTGATGGGATCACAAAGCAAAGCTCGGAGCACTTTTTATTGTTATGCCCCTTTTATCTTCATCTGCGTAAAACCTATTTGAAACCACTTTTTAAAAAATATAATGTATCCACTATTGAATCTGCCATGAGGCTTTTATTTGGTCTTGATTCGCATGATATCTGCTTTTTTACTGCTGCATATATTTTAAAATCGGTACACCTGAGAAATAATATGTCCTTTGACCCATGAATATGTTCTAAATAAGCTGTATTTTTGTGTATTTTATGCTGTATGTATGTACTTTTATGATTATTATCAACTAATGATCGAATAAAGTTTTTGAATTTGAATTTGACAAGCCACACCTTCCCTATCAAGCAACTCTTTAACATTAGAAGTGAACCATATTTTTTTATATCGAGGCCAGTGTCTTGCTAGCTCTGTCACCAGTCCCATACTGCCTGGTAGTGCTTCCTAGTGCAGGTAATGTGTTTCTCTCTCTTCCATCGCTTCATGTTCCAAGAGTTAGACATGGAACTGAACCAGACACTGCATGTCACCAGATGCAAAAAAGTTGGTCTTAAGTGTATGTAGCTTTTATTATAATTGAGCTAGGCTTGTGTGCAGGGTCCGAAGCACCACAAGCTGCGTGGACATGAATATACCCCTGATATAGACCTTGAAGACCTCCCAATGCATGCAGAGTGTGCATTGAGCGAAAAAAATTCAATCAATCAATCAATCAATCAAGACATTTGTAGAGCGAGCTACTCACCTTGAGGGTCTCAAGGCGCTGGGGGGGGGGAGGGGGGGGCTGCTACTGCTCGAATAGTCAGGTCTTCTTGAGTAGCCTTCTGAAGGTTAGTAGGTCTTCAGTCTGCCATAAGATAGGGAGGGTGTTCCAGCTCTTGGCAGCGAGGTAGGAGAAAGATCTGCCGCCGGAGGTATCAATCAATCAATCAAGAAATGTGTATAGTGCGCTACTCACCCGGAGGGTCTCAAGGCGCTTGGGGGAGGGGGGTCCACTACTGCTCGAACAGCCAGGTCTTGAGCTGCTTCCTGAAGGAGAGGTGGTCTTGGGTAAGACGGAGGTGGATGGGGAGGGAATTCCAAGTCTTGGCTGCCAGGTAGGAGAAGGATCGTCCTCCCATGGTGGCTCTTCGAATGCGTGGAACGGCGGCGAGGGCGTGGCTGGTTGAACGTAGCTGGCGGGTGGGGGTGTAGAAGGTCAGACGGTTGTTGAGGTACCTGGGGCCTAGGTTGTGGAGGGCCTTGTGTGCGTAGGTGAGGAGTCGGAACGTGATTCTCTTGCTAACCGGGAGCCAGTGCAGGTCCCTCAGGTGTCCGGAGATGTGGCTGTGTCGGGGGATGTCCAGGATGAGTCGTGCGGAGGCGTTCTGGATGCTTTGGAGTCTTTTCTGCAGTTTAACTGTGGTTCCGGTGTAGATGGTGTTTCCGTAGTCCAGTCGGCTGGTGACGAGTGCCTGGGTGACCGTCTTCTTGGTCTTGGTGGGGATCCATCGGGAGATCTTTCGGAGCATGCGAAGGATGTTGAAGCATGATGAAGAGACGGCGTTGAATTGTCTGGTCATTGAGAGGGAGGAGTCCAGGATGAAGCCCAGGTTGCGTGCGTGGTCCGTTGGTTTGGGTGTGCTGCCCAGGGCAGGGGGCCACCAGGAGTCATCCCAGGCAGAGTGCAATGATCCAAGGATGAGGACTTCCGTCTTGTCTGAGTTCAGTTTCAGGCGGCTGTTCATCATCCACTCGGCTACGTCTTTCATCCCTTCTTGTAGGTTGGTTCTGGCGGTGGCTGGGTCGTTGGCGAGGGAGAAGATCAGCTGGGTGTCGTCGGCGTAGGAGATGATGTTGAGGTTGTGTTGGCGTGCGATGGCTGCGAGGGGGCTCATGTAGATGTTGAAGAGGGTGGGGCTGAGCGATGATACTTGTGGTACGCCGCAGATGACTTCGGTGGCCTCGGATCTGAATGGGGGAGGCAGACTCTCTGGGTTCTTCCAGCGAGGAATGAGATGATCCATTCTAGTGCCTTTTCTTGGATTCCGATATTGCTGAGGCGCTGCATCTTTGGATGCGAGGGACGGTAGCCAGGGTGTGGTCGGCGGAGCGTAGCTGGCGGTTCGGGGTGTAGAAGATAAGTCGTCTGTTAAGGTATGCTGGTCCGGGGTCGTGGAGTGTCTTGTGAGTGTGGGTGTGGAGCTTGAAGGTGATCCTCTTGTTGATGGGAAGCCAGTGCAGGTCTCTCAGGTGGGGGGTGATGTGGCTGTGGTGAGGGATGTCGAGGATCATGCGTGCTGAGGCGTTCTGTATGCGTTGCAGTCATTACACAGTTTGGCTGGGGCTCCCGTGTAGAGGGCGTTTCTGTAGTCCAGCCTGCTGCAGACTAAGTATGGAGGAATTTTGCAAATTCACAGTATGCGAATTCGCGCGAAAGCGTACTTGCAGTCCGCAAAATACGCGAACTTTCGTGAGATTGCGGATTTTTTTACTTTTGCTAGTTCGCGGGATTTTTTGTCAACGCGGCTACCGCAACGTTACTTACGCAGTTGTATATAGGCATGGACATCTTGTTTTTACTGTTCTTGTTGCATATTTCCATTTCCGGTTGCTAGTTGCATGCTCGCGTTGTTCATTTCTTGTTCCGGGTCGCAATTGTGTGTTCGTATCCGTTTTTGCGTGCTCGCAAGGAAAATATCGCGCAAACTTACCCACGTGGTTGCAATGGGCGCGGCCATCTTGTTTTTTATTCATTCCTATGGTTCTGGGCATGCCTTTTCTATCCTGCTTCAATCTTTGAAATCCTTTGTTTGTTTGAACTTTTTAAAATCTTTTTTACTCATTATCTATCTCTCTATCTTTGTACATCTATATTTTGTATTTTTTTCTACTTTTTGTTACTTTAATAACTACTTTTTTTTAGCTCTCTCTTGTCTTTTATTTACTTTTTTCCCTATTCTCTCCTATTTTTCCTTTCTTTAACCCAGGATCATGGCAAAGGGAGCCGGCAAGTCCAAGGGAAAGAGTCCCGCACCCCGCAGCCGGCTCCCTTGCAGGCAGTTAAGGGGGGCGTCTGTAAGTCCCAGGGAGATCTTCAGCGTGGTGGAGGTGGCCGCACTGGTTTTCTTTGTGCAGCGCCTCCTCTCCAAGACCATCGCAGCAGGCGACAGGCCCGGTACTGGGTACGGCCTCGGGGAGTGTCGAGAGCTATGGAGTAAGGTGTGGCGGGCCATGTATCGGGAATCAGGCGTCCGGCACACCTTCAACCAGGTGACGCACCGGTGGTCCGACATACTGGACAAGGAACAAGACCTGCTCGACCTGCTTGGTGTCGAGATACCTGGGCTTGGTGAGTACTAGTATCTATTTGATAACTACTTTGTTTTCTTCTGCTGTGTTATATTGCAAATATATGTTTTTTCCGAAGAGCAAGAATGCTGCTGATTACATTCAGGTAAATTATGTTTCAAAAGCTTCTGTGATTGCATGTACTCGCCTGCTCAGTGGTGGTGCTACTATGCTAACTTGTTTTCAATTTTGTGCTCATTTGGCCCGAGTGATTATGTATGAGTGTACTTTACAGAACTGCGTAATGCTAGAGAGACTAGAGACTCAAGTCCAGTCCTTCCTTTGTACTCCTGCCACTAAGAAGAGATAGTGGTGGTGGACTGATAGGTTGAGTAAATTATGACTTGTAATTTAGTAGGACATTTTTTAGTGGTCTGCAATCATGACAGACTGTGTCTGTCACTTGGCGTGCTGCTGAGTTCCGACAGTCCTAGTAGAACCTTTTTAGTGAGTTACATAACTTTCCAAGTAGATGGTCGGCGAATCCAGCAATACTAATATCCTAGTAGACCACATCAGATAGGTCAATAAATTTAGTGCAATTGTTGTTTATTTCCCCGAAATAATTTGTAATTGTTTTTTTGAAATGTTTGATTTCGTTGACAACAATCATCCATGTTTGTGTCTTTCTTTCATGTACATCAGCACCTCCCAGGGGCAAGAGGACAGAGGTGGCGGCGCCGGCGCAGCAGGAAGGCCAGGATCGGTCCCCCGAGGGCTCTTCTGCTGGCCCCCGTAGGTTTTCCTTTTAATATGAATAATTATACTTTTACAACACCTATTTATTTCAAAAGTTTATCATAATTCTATTTTTCCTAAATCGTCTTTTTTTATTGTTTTCATTGGTTTTTTCAAACAGTATAATGCAAACTGTAAGAGAAAACAACAACCATTGCACCACAACATTCATCCTCCCGCCATAATACACCTTAGTGATAGTCCCCAACAGATCTGTACACAGTAAACAAAGTAAATACATATCAGTCTAATTGATGCGTGTTCAAATAATCAACCAGATATACCCAATAGTCTTTAGGCCATGATCTCGCTGGGAGTTCCTCCTCCTAAGTCAGCAGTGTGTCCTTGCAGTAAGTTAGGTCCACGAGCCAGTGCCGCACAGTGGGAGACACTGAGCCATTCCAGCCAATCGAGACCCTACGTTTTGCTAGTAGCAACGCTATAATACAAAATGTATGTTTCAATGCACGTACATTAGGGACCAAACCCGACAAACAGGTGCGTATCGTACATTCAATGGGTGTAGCAAGCACAGCACTCAGCGCCCCAGTCACTGCAATCCAATAATCTGCAATCCTCGGGCAGTTCCATGCTAAATGAATGAAACCTGCATCCTCCTCCTGACATCTTTTACATTTCGAGTCTGCACTTAACCCATACCTACAGAGCCTTTGCGGCATAGAGTACATTTGATGCAGGTATTTGTAGTGGATTATTCTTAAATTACCATTTGGTGTCACCATACTAGTTAGGGTACATGTCGTGGACCATTCTATGTCCGACAGTGGCGTGCACAGATTAATATTCCACTTCTGTCGTGCTTTCCCTGTGTTGCCTGCAATATCTTCCTGCAGTCTACAAAATAGTTTAGAAACAATGTGTTGCGCTGTTGGTACAGTTAGTACAAACTGCAGGGAGGACAATTGCTGCGGATCTGCAGGATATGACCGGTAAAGCTCCCATATTCCTCTCTGTAGCCTGTAGTATGTGAAGTTAAACAAAAGCGTTGGATTACTAATATAGCTCAGGTTGTCTGGTGTTATGAACTTCCCTTCGCGAAATTGATCACTCATTGTGTCTATACCTGCCTGCCGAAGCAGACCCATCCCTACTGTGTCTTGTGTGGCCGAAAGTGCTGGATGATGATGCAAGGGTAAAGGCATGTGCATATAATGGTAGCTTATTCGCTTTCTTACCCATTAAGTACCATGCTTCGTTGGTGGCATCCACTGTGTTTATGTCACGAGCGTGTAAGGGGGGTCTTTTGTGCGGTAGAATGGGCGTTAAGGGTATAGGTAGTGCATCCCCTTCCTCTATTGCCACATGCGTCATGAAAGGGATTTCGTGATACCAATGATGGGCATATTGTGCTTGCGCACATAGATAATATAGTAGGAAGTCTGAGACTTTGAATCCGCCCCGCGCATAAGGCAAAGCTAGTGTTTGTAAATTTAGCCTGGCTTGCTTACCCGCCCAGAGAAGACACAATAACAGCTTTTTTATGTTGCGGAATACCTCCATTGGTGGCTTAATGGGGCTATTGTTAAACAGGTATAGGAATTTTGGTAGGATCACCATTTTCACTATTGCTGCCCTGTCCACCAGCGACAACAGTGATCTATTCCATTTTTTAATTTTCTCCTCCATAGAGCTAATAACCCTGCCGTAATTTGTGCATATTACTATTTCTGGGCCTCTATGAAACCATATACCTAGATAACGTGTCGGATCGTCCTGCCATTCCAATGGATATTCCATAACAGAGGGGGTGGTACTATCTGTGAGTGGGATCATTTGTGATTTGGACCAGTTGATTTTGAGCCCTGATTGTCTTCCAAATTTGATATATTCTCGGAGTTAGGCGGTTAGGTTCTGAGCAGGGTCCCGGACATAAAGTACCATATTGTCTGCATATAGTGATATGTGTAATGGACGTTTTGGAAATTGAAGTGCCGAATAATGGGGATGTTGTCGGATCTTGCAGGCTAGGGGTTCTAGCACTAACGCGAATAATAATGGGGACAAGGGACAACCTTGCCTGGTCCCTCTTGCTATCTAGATAGGGTCCGATATATAGTTGTTGATCTTAATGCGGGCAGATAGGGCATGGTACAACATCGACACCCAATGTAAGAATATATGTGGGAAGCCCATCCTCTTCAGAACTGCATGTAAATAATGCCATTCAATTGTGTCAAACGCTGTGGCAGCATCCAGTAGGACCGCCGCAGCCTTGACGTCAGGTGGCAGGTAGTGAGATAGTGCGAAGAGAGTTCTTGTATTATGAGTCGTAGATCTTTCCGGTATGAAGCGGGCCTGATCTGGTCGAATCAATAAAGGCATTAAAGGCTTAAGGCGTGTGGCAAGTAGGCTAGCAATGATCTTTGTATATACATTTATGAGAGATAATGGCCTATATGAGTCGCACCACTCTGGGTCTTTGCCCAGTTTAAGTAGGGCAATCAGCAGTGCTTCTCGTAGGGAGGGCGGGAGAGTTGCTTCTCGTGTGCATCTCCATATATCCGCACTAAATGAGGAGCTAGCAGATCCACATATGCTTTGTAGAATTCCCTCGTAAAGCCATCAGGGCCTGGCGCCTTGCCGTTGGGCAAGGTTTTTATAATGTCAGTGACTTCCTCAACTGTGAAAGGCCATGATAGATATGATCTGTGGATATCCGAAAGCCACGCGATTTCTACGTCTGCCATATATGTCATAATGTCATCTATCACAGCTGTAGGTTGCGACATGTACAGCTGTCCATACGCGTATTGAAATTCATGCAGTATACCCCGCGCATCATGACTTGGGTTCCCAGCAGAGTCCTTAATCGCCTGGATCAATTGAGGGGTGCACTCAGTGCAGATTTTGTGTGCTAAGTTTTTCCCTGGCCTGCCTCCCTCCCCGTAGCCCCTTGCTGTTCGCCGTTTCGAAGTGTACTTGAGTTCATCAGCAGCATATGTATGGTGCTCTAATAGAAACACCTTTATTTCACCTAGTATTTTAGGGTCTCGTGTAGTGTTATATTGCTGTTCCAGACTACTCAGCCTTAGCTCCCGAGCAGTAAGTTGTTGCCTGATATCTTTAAGGATCCCCGCAGTGGTACTAATGCATTTGCCTCTAATGGTAGCCTTGAAGGCTTCCCACAGCAGTCCTGGGTCATCAGTCGTCGGTGCATTTAAGTCAAAATATTCCACTATGTGTGTGTGAATGGTGTCAGTATATATTGTGTCCAGGAGCGCTGCAGCGTTAAATCTCCAAGTAAATGGCAGTGGGACGGAATGTGGAATGTGTGGCTTCAGTTTGATCCGGGTGTCTCGCTCTCCATATGTCAGTGAGGTGTAGATCCTGCATAGCGCTACGTAGTGTGTCGAGGGGACGCCTATGCGGCTCCACGGTGCGGCCGGACCAGTCCAAACCGTCCCGCAGAGTATGATTAAAATCACCCCCCATACTAGATGGGTAACATGTAAATCTGATATCACACGCCATACCTTATTGTAGAACCCGGGGTCATTAACATTTGGCCCATATGAAAATTATCCAATAACAATTAGAATCCCTGGCACGTCACTTAAAGCATACATGTGGATCAAAGAGCCTCACTGACATGGCAAAACGTTCTGCACTTGGCGGTTATTCAAACATTGACATTCAATGCTTAGAACCAACTGTGCACACAACTCACAGCTCTAAACAGGTAGTGAATAGATTGTTAGTGATTAGGTACTTGCTGCGGGTCGTTGCCGAGTAGGCACAGATGTGTCATGCACAGTGCAGGTAATCGCACAGTGGAAGTCAGATAACATGTTATAGTGCACCACAGGGTCATGACCACCACAATATGATACAGTGTGCAGTCTGCAGAAAAAAGCCTTGTGGGCTATGTGTCCGATGACACCAAGGGTGTGCCCAAGATTTCACTTGCTTCTGCTTTCTCACAACTCTGCAATCCAGAAATTATGCATATCCAGTTTGAATAGTATGAGAGAGTTCTTTGAGCATGTGGCCTGAGGTGGCTTACAAAGAATGTATCCCTCCTTTTAAATGTGTTCCGCACTCTAGTAGGGTGTTTCATTCGGAGTCACCTTGTTGTTCTTCTCTATTAACCTCCCTACGTTTGCGGCCAGCCTTTTTCATGAAGTCCTGTGCAGCCTGCGGTGTGAGAAGTATCATAGAGTGGCCTGCGTGCATCACCTTGAGTTTGGCTGGATAAAGCATGGCATATTCAATACCCAATTCTCTCAATTTATTCTTTGCCGGATTGTACTCCTTGCGTGCCAGCTAGATCGCCATGGTGAAATCTGGGTAAAATTCCAATGTGTTCCCTTGATGTGTGATGTCGCCTTTTTTAAGGGCCAGTCTCTGTATAGTGTCCCTGTCTCTATAATTTAACAGGCGGGCAACAATGGGCGGAGCTCCTGGTTAAGGACGCGGGGCGAGGGAGCGGTGAGCACGCTCTACCAAAAACACTTGCGACAGCGCTTTGTCCCCAAATATGGTTCTAAGCAGGTCTTCCACATACGTTTCCATGTTTCCAGTGTTCGTGGTTTCTGGAAGATCCGAGATACGAATGTTATTACGGCACGATCTTGCTTCCAAATCCGCCATCTTATTGCGTATCAAATCCAGAACTTTTTCCATTGTCACACAGGTTTTCGTGGTAGATCTAGATTTGTCTCCTACCTCAGATATTCTGGTTTCCTCTTCCACTAGCCTCTCCCCGTGTTTGTCTAGCTTAGCCACCATATTGTATACTCTTTGCGTTAGATTATCCAATTTTCCATTCATCTCTTGCAGGCTGTGTTGTATGGCTCTGAGAACCTGTTCCAAACCACTGTGCTCTGGCAGGTCCTTGTCCAATTCCGTGTCAGAGTAAGCAGTTGCTCCTCTACTTTTTTTTTTTGCTTCAAATTGCAGCTTTGTCTGTTGCTTATCCGGTTTGCCCATTGCTCACAACAGCGTACTCTTTCCAAAGCCCTAGCGTGACGTCAACACAGTATGGGAGAGAGTGACCGTATGCAGAACGATGGTGCTGTTTTTTATATCGAGACGCACCCGTAGATCCAAGCGCTGGTGTCGCTGATCTGCAAGGGGGGGTGTTGTTGGTAGTGGAGCACAGACAACACACAGCAGCCGCCCACATCTGTACATCCAGGCGCCGCTGTACGCCCACCAATGAGGTCTTTGTGTTAGGAATTCAGGTACCATTGATTACGCATGCAGGGAAGCGACATGCAATACAGTACGATAGCGTCCCTGTGGACGCGGGCACAATATTAGTTTACTGTGCATACACCGTGCCAGCACAACAATGCCGCCTGGACCAAGGTACGTCGAAGTGTGTCAGCACCCCATGGTATAGAGCCTTCCAGTCAATAATGAAGATCAGGGAACCGCAGCGTACCGTGAGCTGACGTCTTGCCTTGTGCGCACCACACATGCGTGTCACGGGGGTCCCGCAATGGTGCTTTGAATCATGTAGCCTGGGATCATGTCACGCAGATATGTATCATGAGAATAGCGCACATTAAAGGCCGCAGGGAAACAGCGCTAACGGCCGCAGCGCATCATTTAGCACCACAGTCAATTAAAGCGCTTGAGGCAGTGCTCACAGAAGCACGATGTTGCATGCAGGCGTAGGTGTTGGACATGGTCCTCCTCCTCATTAGGGACATAATATGTGCATCTGCACCAGCATTCTTTGCAGTAACGCCCCGTAGCCAATAAGGACGCTCAGCAGAAAACGTTGCAGTATGAATTAAGGCTATGTGCTATTACAACCCCGCAAGTGTGTCACAACAGATCCATAACAGCACATTTAGTCTCCAAGTCCACTGCAATTACACGGGATGACATCCAGCGCCCCTTCACCTCCGCACGTCGCCGCAGGGAGTCAGCTGCAACGGCAGTGGTTTGCGGTCACCGCTCGTGTGCAGATCCACTCGGCAGCCGCCATTTTGTCGGTCTGCACTCGGCGTTCCCTGCTCTTACTGTCACTGCGACTCCTCGCTCAGTGTGTCTCCATGCTCACCGTTTAGCTGTGGTCCAAGGGCGCCACCATTTTGATACTTTGGTGGCCGCAAACTTTCATAAGCGCTTTTCGCCGACATCCACACAAGTTGCGAATCTCCGCTGCCTCACATATTGCTCCACGCCATTTCCGATCATTAAATCAGATTTCGCAGAGGGTGGACATGTTGTCAGTATCTCGGTGTTAGCGATATCAGGCGCCCGACCGGCGGAGCTGTCTCAGGAGCCAGCCATTCCGCAGTGCGCCCTCTAGCGCCCCTCCTAAATCTTCTTTGATCTTCTTTTAGACTGTTTCTAAATTCTTATGCTGCCTCTACTATGACTCTCTGTGCTACTACTATTTATTATTATTAGTCTGTCTGTGTAGCTAGCTAAGCTTGCCCAGTTGGCAAAAGGTGTTAAACAAAACTCCTATTCAGTAATAGCTCTAGGCACTGAGTGCAGTCCTCTGGGTTGTCCATACTGTCTATTGAAGTCTTCTTAATGTTTATGCTTTGACAATTCCCAACAATAAAATGTCAATGGCCACCAAGAATAAGCTACTAGATTACTTTTTGATTGGATAGGAGGACATACTACTACTGTTGCAGGGACTATTCTGCACATACAGAACTATGGACAGGAAATAGGGCATCAGTGATAATAGGCGCAGTTAGACTTTCCACATACCTCAATCATAACAGAAGTTGAACCCCCAATTTCCTTACTGACTAGTTAGTGTGTTAGAGTCATTATTTAGTTCCCGAATGCAGCAATGACACAAAACCACAGAGTCTATGTAAGTTTTAAAGCTTTATTAAAAGTAAAACAACTAGCTCTGTGTGTACTCTGTATATTAATTTTAAATTGTGCATTATATAAAAACATTTATTAAAATCAACTTCATAGAAGAGAAACGGTGAACTCATGAAAACCGAACAGTGGCTGATTTACACATTAATTGTGGGAGACCCCTCACCTGGTTGGAACTTAAAGTACTGGTGGTGATGATGATGAGTAACATATAGCTCTTGTTTGTAGAAGGGAATCTTCTGTCTGTTATGAGAAAAAAGGTGCGCGTTAAAAAGCAAGCATTCATCAGTTGTGCCAAAAAGAGTAGCATGTTATGGCTAAGCATAAAAAAAAATACCCTCCTCTTCTGAAAGGGGAATTTCCAGTTTAGGCTAGAGAGTCACAAATAATTAAATTTCTTTATGTAGTAACATTTTTTTTCATTCCTAGACAAAACAGGTAGTGGTGTATATGGCATCTAAAACATGAAATATTTTTTCTAGGCGGAACACCATCGGCACAGACAAACACCAGTGCCGGGGCCATCGTGGAGGTGGTCACTACAGGGGCAGATGTGGTGCCACCAGTGGCCGCAGGAACTGCTGTGGGGGATGCCTCGGTAGTGGCGGGCAGTGGTGAGCTATTATATTCCTTACTTATTGAGATTGCAGAGTAGGCTCGCTGCAGGGGAGTATGTTGCACAGTACAAATACATTTTACTGTTAAGAAGACTTACAAATTTGAACTAAGTTTTTGTCAACCAGGTAGAAGACAGTAACCCTTGACTTGGCATTAGCAATAGCATTAGCGGCAGGAGTTGACGAGTAACCAATGGCCTCCTCTAAATTTGACTTCAACTCAGAAGTCAAGTCAGATCAGAGATGAACTTGATGGATGGGATGAACGGAAAGGGAAAGAAGGGTGTAAGGAAGGAGGAAGGACATGCGAGTTAAATTAATGACTGGCAATAAATGATACGTGTTTTTGAATGCAGGCAGCGGTGGCTAGTAGGAATCTGATGCATGGCTGGTTGAAGCAAGGATGGGTGGAAGGAGAAAGAAAAGAGGACTGCCTGGGTGAGTGAAACTGAAACTGTATGTGTGCGCAATGTATCCTTTGGGTCAAACTTAAATCCAAGTCAAGCACGGATGCATGGCTGGCGGTTTACAAAATAAAATAAAAAGGGTGTTGTTCTGTGAGAAAAAGTAAGGTTTGTCCAGTTGAGATATTAAGAAGAATGATTGACATTTACTTTGAATGGATGGATGCCTGGATGGTATCGTCCTCATAGATAGCATAGGTGTATGTAGAGTAGACAGAGTAGATGGTCACTGGATGAAGAGTGTTAGTTTGAGGAGCATGTAACACAGCACGTCCGTGCCAGAGTCGCAAAGCCGAGGAAAGTAGAAGTTGTAATTTTTCAGAATACTCCCTTGACTAACAGTAGTTTGCAAGCACAGTATATATTGTGTATCTATATTGTATAGTTCACATTATCAAGTCAAGTCACAAGTGCCTTCCTCCAGCGATTACGGGGACCACTCACTACCTATGTTAATAATTTTTTTTCAACTCTGTCATTCATGTGTGGCCTATCGGTATTCACTCAATCAATAAAAAAAAGCACCTAAAGTCATTCCTTATATAAGCAAATATCATGTAAAGGGATAGATGATCATATTATCTTCTTCATTATCCTTTTGTAGTAGTCAGGGGCAGGACAATTTGAAAGTTAAATTAATTGAGCAGTAGCCCTTGTAACAGAGTATGGCCAGTCCCACCCGTAATAGAAAAGTAAGAGCTTCCCCACCTGCATGTACCGGTAACAGTAACGCGAGTCTGCGTCATCATGGCATGCGTCTGTTTTTCTTGGGTGCCAGCTGACTGCGCTGGCATTATGCCGGCCTCCACAAGTTTACATACTAGTTTCGCTAAACAAGAGAGAAGACTGGTGTACTGTCAGAGTCTGATGTAGTGAGTCCATAGTGCTAGTAGAATTCCTGAAACTCCCACTAATGTTAGAGCAGAGGCCGAGGAAATGGGAGGTTAGATAGATACATGCCACAAATGTTATGTACTGTGCTTGCAGGTTGCTAGTACTGCTGTGACACAACTTTCTGATGAATTATTTTGTGTTAATCTTAAAGAGTATTGGTTACAGTATTTGTTTCTTTCTTCATATAGATACTCCTTCCAAAATATCAAGGAAGGAGTTGGCTATCCGGGCCAGGCGACAGAAGCTGGAGGCAATTGTTGCCGGATATCGGCGGCTGGTGGCTCAGGAGATGGAGGACGGCTCTCAGTCAACAACAACAGCTGCATCCTCCTCCACTGTCCCTAGGTCATACTGCCAGCGCAATCCTCCAGCAGTACGGCACCGTGGTCCGGCAGCCACCCGCCACCGTCGAGCAGCGAAACCAACAGCTGCCCCCCACAGTACCTGAAAGGCGCGTGTGCACCGCCTAACCCTGTGAGTGGCCTACCTTGAGCAGGAGGTGAGACAGAAACTCCTGCTCAAGGCCCTCCGGAGAGAGAGCTGCGTGACCACCTGGCCACAGGACACCGCCTGCCAAAATAGAGACTGTCCCTTGTCCCTTTTTAAAAGACTTTTGTGGGGGTTGGGAATTGGGCGTTGGGGTTTTTGAACTTTTGGGGACATTTAATGGACATTAGATGGGGTTAGGGAGGGGGGTGGGTAGGGTCTTGTGGGATAGTTTATTTTTGTTAGGGTCGAAATAATTATATATTTTCCCCTTAAACATAGCATACACGTTTTTACTGTTTTCTGGGGAGGCAGGGTGGGTTAACTGTACGTTTGTTTTCCTGAACCTTAATTGGCTGGTTGATTCAAATAGTCTAAGTAATCTCCCAAATTTGTAAAAAAGTGCCACTGACAGAGTTAGTGAATTCAATTGTCCTACTACTTTACTAGTACTACCGTCAGTCTCTCCTCTCCTCCTATTCCATTATTCTTCCTCCTCCAAAATGCTTATCTTACCTGTGATTCATGTTTGAGAATAGGGCTAGGCACAGGGCTGGCTGCATGGCAAATGGCAATTAAGGTTGGCTATGGAATCCTGGACTGATGAAATGGCATCTTTGTGGTGGTAGTAGTAGTGGTGCCCACTGGCAGTAGCAGCATATGAAAAAAAGGGAAATGAGACATTGAGTGGCCTGAGAGGAGCATTAGAGCAGTACGATAGTACAGTATATAAGAACAGTGCCATAGAGTGTAGCCTAAGCAATGCTAAAGTATTCAATCAAAAGTTAATTACTAGTTGCATGGATTATGGCTACTACAAGAACTAGTACTGAAGGACACAGCAGTGTAAGCTTTTGTCATGTGTAGGAGGATGTTGTTGATGATGAATCCACTCGATGGCGGACATGAAATTCTGAATTGATTTGTAAATACTCATGGGTGTGTATGAGGATGTTGTTGATGATGAATCCACTCGATGGAGGACATGAAATTCTGAATTGATTTGTAAATACTCATGGGTGTGTATCAGGCAGATTAAGAATATATCTTCAGATTCCTTGACCTGCCTTGAAATTGATTTTCTGTTGCTTTTGACCTTACCCTCCCCAGCAAGTGTGTGGTATTATTGGTGTCATTTAGTCATACCTCAATGAAAACCACACAGTCCGGGGGAAGAAGGTTAGGGTTTGAAAAATGGATGGAATGGGGTTTTTTGGGAAGGTTTTTTGGAGAGAGAAAAAAAACTACAGCAGGACAAACAACAAATGAAGAAAAACAAATCTTTAGATACAAAGATATCCATAAATCTTTTAAGGGACATAAAGGAAGTGCATGCATGAAGTTGTTCACTAAATGGATGGTTAGGCTACTGAAAAGTAGTACTTACTACAACTTACTAACTGGTACTAAAAATTAGACAGTACAGGGCTGCAGTAATTACGCAATTTCACTTGCCTATCTGCCCTCAGAGAGAATAAACACCTAGTAGTACATTACATTAGTTTTAAAAATAACAAAGAAACTTATCAAATAGCTGTAGGGATGAATTTGAAGCAGAGAGCAAATGCACAGAGTCGCACTCATATAAGTTCACAACAATAACATTATTTAAAAGATAAGGGCAAATCAAGTGGATACTGTAACTGTATGTTGTAGCTGTCCTGGTCAAATTGGGTAGTTGCATGCATCCAGCCATTCCAGCCGTTCCATCGGGCGCTCCGTCGATCAATCTTGGTGACCACACTGTCCACTGCGTGCCTGGCAGATGCAGAATTGCAGATTGCTATGGTAAGCCTGAGTTAATGTTTTTCCCATCATACAGGGTAAGTGCTGGCCTGTAATTGTTGATGGAAAAACAGAAAGGGATATTAAAATACCCCGGACGAAAAATATAAGGTACGGTGTGTAGTGCAAAAATAACACTTTCACTTTCAGAGGCGACAGTATTACATGCATGCATCATTTATAAAGTGCCTACTCTGAGTCTCTGTTTCCAGGATAATAATTAGCACACAGCAGGCCAGGGCCATGCAGACGGTCAAGGCAGGGACCACTGAGTGAACCAACCTCCATGTAGCATACCTCTTTGACACAGACAGACAAAGCAGATCTAATTTTATACAGCAAGCCACATAGTCGCAATTTTACATGAACCGCTGTTTGGACTCTTGCATAACACTACACTGGCTCGACCACTCCATACCACGACTAGACAGACATGTAGTTCTGCTGTGGTTGTTGTTCACTTGTTTGCCTGTTTGCCACTCACAAAATGGCCATAGTTCCTCCGTAAATCGACGCTGATGATCCATCCATCCCAGTGAGTGACTGTAAAGATATTATGTAACTTTGGTCATCATGACTCATCATCAATCATCATAGTGTTGGCAAACTCAATGTTGTTCATGAAGTCACAGTCTACACACAGTGAGTCCAAGGACATTTTCCATGTTAAACAATGCAACGTAGTGGCCCCTGCAGTAGAAGTACAATTTGCATTAAACAAGGTAAAAGGAGTACACTTGAGTTACATTTAGTGTGCAAAAGAATAAATAATAACAGAACACATAGGATTAATTTCATGCACAACAAACAAACAGCAATTTCTTTCATCAGAGCCAGACAGCCAGTGTTGTCCACTGCCTGCCATCTCATCATTCATTACCTGTTCCACTTTTTGTCAGCATCTTATTCTTAAGTGAAGGGCCACAGGGCAGCCACTTATGTCAATTTCAGACGCAACAGTCAGCATAGTCAGTCATTCCAGTCCCACTTCTTTTGAGGGGACTCGTCTACGAAGCAACAGTTTCTTGATTCTGCATAATCCGGCCATTTGCCTTGAGGGAAATGGATAGGGGGAGTCTGGAGGAGGAGGATAGAGGAGCATGACTGAGTTGTGAACTTGTGAACTTCAGGAATGCAAACAGCGGCGCCTTCAATATGGAAATAAGACGAAGACAGTGCTGCTGATGGATTTGTTGTGATTAGAGTTTTGTTGTGCTAAAAGTTGCAAAACAAAGAAAGACACACAGAAATAAAAGTGAATGAGGACAAAAAAAGAAGTAAGTATTTCAAGCCTAGATGTCAGGAAGTTTGAGCTCGTCCTCAAACTCTGTGAATTGAAACGGAAGTAGGTCAGCTAACATAGAAAAACTTCCGTCACCTAAGTCGGAGTCCTCTTCTTCCTGCGTGGATTCACGTATTTTGTAATCTGGTGGTCTGAACTGTTAATTAATCTTGATAATTTTTAACCTCTCCACATTTTTGGGTGAGAAGGGGGTCCTTTTTGAAGTTACAATGGCACCTGCAGCACTGAAAACATGTTCAGAAGAGACGCTTGTGAGTGGCCAAGCCAAATAATTTATAGCCAGCTTGGTCATCAGTGGTCATTGAGGCCTTTTCCCATACCAATACACCAATGGTTTCTGATCAAAGAAGACCTCTGTTGTATCATCCAGAAAGGCCTGCACCATCAACTCAAGGTCCTCCAGGGGTACTCCACTTTGCGTACCATCCGTTGCTTTTGCATCAACACTGGAATGAGCAAACCCTTGATGAGTTATCCAATCCGCTTCGGACAATATTATGGCTGTGCCTGGTGCAGGTGATGATGATACGGTTGCTGGTGTCGGTAACGGCTCTGAGGGAAATTGACTGCCTTCGGCCACAGAACTGGACCTTGACGCCGGATGGCCTGCTGCTTCAGTAGTACTTGTTGTTGTTCCTTCAATTTCCTGCTGCTCTTTTTCTAACCGAGTGGCTGACAGAGCTAGCCAATGTTTGTACTTGGAAACATCTGCTTCAGAAAAAGGAATTAATGTATTGCGGGTCAATGCCTTTTTGTACGTTGGATCCAGAATATTGGCACAAATGTAATGTTGTTCTGAATGTATTGCTTTAATCCTTGCATTGTCAACTAGGTGGCTTAATAAGTTCTCTGCCAACTGATATGCGTCTTGTTTTTCAGCATCAACTCGGAACGTCGAAGACACCGCCTTCAGTTGGTGCTCTAGCATTCGCAACAATGGGATAGCTTTGCCCAAAGTACAGTCTTCCCTGCTGACTTCACGCGTGAACACCTCAAAAGGACGAAGCATGTCTGTCAGGCTTTTAACTAGGTCCCATTCCTCCACCTCTAGCCTCATGTCTTTCATAGAAGAACCCCGTCTGTGAAAGACATACTCATTGATTACCAAGTACTGCTCACACAGACCATCAAGCATGTAGAAGGTTGAGTTCCAACGTGTTGCCACCTCCTGGATGATTCCTCTGACTGGCACTCTATGGTCACGTTGAATGATCCGCAGCTGCTTCTGTGCCTTAAAAGAATGGCTGAAATGTGTGCAGATTCTTCGGCAGGTGGTCAGTAACTTGCTGACTGTGTTTTGTTTTTTCAAGAAATCTTGAACAATAATGTTAATGCTGTGCGCCAAACATGGCACTCTGAAATTGCCACCATCAGCAATGGCCTTAACTATATTACTGCCATTATACGTGGAAACATAACCAATTATGCGCCTTCTTGGCTGCAGCCATTCAAAGACATTACTATTAAACTCCTCCAAAATGTTTACTGCAGTATGAGATTTCTCCATGGCAAACATGGCTACTGTTGCATGTTTCCTAGTAGGTTGAAAAATTGTGACACTGTCAACACCTGCAGCTATCTTCTCTCTAACCCCCGCAAAAGAGACCCAGTGTGCAGTGATGCACATATAATCAACAGCTTGGCAACTGGTCCGCATGTCTGTTGTCAGGTGGATAGTGTGAACAGCGCTCTTCTGCAAAGATGCCCCAATCACGTCCAGCACATCTTGATGTAGTGCTGGAACCGCAACTCTTACAAAATAGGACCGGCTAGGAACCTTCCATTTAGGGCAGACTGTTGCCACAAATTCTAGAAAACCCACCCCTTCCATGAAAGAAAAAGGGAGAAGGTAAAGCGCTAACATTTTAGCCAGCATTGCATTATACCGACGTGCCATTGGGTGGTTGCGTTCCAATGGCGCCTCCGACCAAAACATACTTTTAGTGGTGGTCTGGACCATTTTCATATGTGATGATGATCCAGACTTCTTCAACCCGTTAGGCTCATTGATGTACTTTTTCGCATTGGTGTCTCTACCAGACTCTTACTGTGCCACCTAGATATTGCTGGGGTAGAGGGTATGGGCGCTACCACTGCAGTGCTGCTGCCAGGGGTACTGTGTGCACCAGTAAAAATGTCTCTCGCTTCTTCACCTCCCCCCTGCATGATCAGCTCCTCGTCATCAGATGCAATATCAATGGCTACATTTGGATTTGTACTTTTGGCTTTCCGGATGTCACTTAGGTGTGCCTCCCACTGGATGCTGTGGTGTTTTCGGAGATGACCTCTCTGGCCTCCGGTACCATAGTTGGTACCAAGCTTACCCCGACTAACTACTTGTTTACAAATCGAACAAATAACTTGGTTTTCCGCCTTTTTGCTAATACTAAAGAAGTCCCAAACTGGGGAGTTGAGATTTCTGGTGGTGGTGGAGGTGCCACTTTCAATGCCAGATGAAGTGGAGGATGGGCATGGCAGAATTTGACTCTTTTGTGCACTTACAGCACCACTACTTGAGGTAATGGAGGTCGAGCTGGATAGAGGTCCCTTCTGGACCTTCTGAAGAGAAAATGTGGATGCTTTAGGTCGTGTTGGTGTAGTAGTTACCTGTGTTGGTGGTGGTACCAGTGCCACGCCACCCACATCCCGCGCAGCATTTCGGGATAGGTAGAAATGCCTGTCTGCTACATGCCTGCTGGGGCTGGAGTGACGACTGTGATGACTGGGTTGTCATCGTCAGACTCTTCATCAGCAGCAGAATACACCACTTCTACTTCTTCTTCGTCATCACCCATAAATAAAAGCCTTGTTGGAACCTTCCTTTTTCCTAGCTTTGTCGGCTCATGGCGTGCCTCCCTCTCAGACTGAATTGATGGGTGCCAATCAAGATCTAGATCATCAGAAGGAAGGGGGCTTGAAGAAGAAGTTATACTAGCCCTCCTTTTCCTTGCTGGAGATCTGTAAGACAATGGATCATCAGGAGTGGCTTGCTCGGCTGATACCTCCACATGAATCTCGATTTCCTGATGTGCTGCTACTTCTGGAGGAACAAGTATTGTGGGAAGTTGTGCCTCTCCTTGTGCCTCTCCTCGCGTCTCTCCTTGCGCCTCTCCTTGCTCCTCTCCTTGTGCCTCTCCTTGCGCCTCTCCTTGCACCTCTACTTGTGCCTCTACTTGCACCTCTCCTTGTGCCTCTCCTTGCTCCTCTCCTTGCGCCTCTCCTTGCGCCTCTACTTGTGCCTCTACTTGCACCTCTACTTGTGCCTCTACTAGCACTTCTACTTACGCCTCTACTTCCCCTCTCCTTGCGCCTCTCCTTGCGCCTCTCCTTGTTGCACCTGTGGTTGTCGTTGCGGCTGATGTTGAATACTCGTCAGATGAATTACACCCTGCATTGATTGGATGCTACTTTGCTATGAGTCAACGCCAACATCACTGGTCAGTGGTGAAAGACCAATTAAAGTGGCTGCCTCTGCTGCGCTCATGGGCTTGGGCCTAACTTGGCGTGTTGGCACTGAGACCAATGAAGCTGAGGTGCTGCTCCCAGCTTGGTCCCCGACGGACACCGCTGCTGCAGGCATAGTTTTTTTTCTCAAAAAAAGTGTTGCTCAGCACACCAGTCTCCTTGGTAAGTTGCGCCACTTGCTTCTTCTGCTCCTTCTTACTGGCAGTGGCACTGGTAACTTTCTTGGTAGAGGAGCTACAGCCACCTTTCTTTGGGCCCATCTTCTTCAGATGTCAGAACAGCAGGACGCCATTGCACGAGTTGCAGAGTTGACTGTGGCCACACGTGACGTCACGTGACATTGTGCACACACCGCAGCAGGTCTTCTTCCTTCCACTACAACAAGTGATGATGATGAGGATGATTCCTGGTTCTCAGTCTTTGTGCACCTAAAAGCAAAGAAGCCAGAGGAACATCAGTTAAATAAATGTTGCATATGTCATGCTTCAATTAATACTATTGCAACTAGGCATTTATTATTATTAACACGACACACCCAACAACGGAAAGACCCAAAATAAAAATTGCAATACTAATCAAAAATGGATGTTCAAATTAATAGAAGAGAGACCATATAGAGAGAGTTGTTTCATGCACCCATTCATAATCCTAGGCCTACTGGCCCGCAAGCTTGCCGGCCTATGGCAAAAACTGCCTGGCCTCAATATGCCCCCCGCACCCACATGGCAAGGCCTGGACCAGGCCTCAACAACACCCAAAAAATTGAAATACACACAAAAAACACCCCAATCCAATGCCATCCATGCCCTAAATGATGTTTAAATTCAAGAGACCCCACAGAAAGAGTTGTTCCATGCACTACTGAGTACCCCTGTGCATAATGGATGAAAGCAAGGCAGACTGGGTGCAGGTCTATGGCACACAGCACACTGCCTGGCATCAAAATGGCCCCTAGTCCCCCACCCACATGGCCAGGCCCTGGACCAGGCCTCAAAATTGCCCCCACCCACATGGCCAGGCCCTGGACCAGGCCCCAAAAACACCCAAAAAATCGAAATATACACAAACATCACCTGAATCCAATGCCATCCATGCCCTAAATGATGTTTAAATTCAAGAGACCCCACAGAAAGACTTGGTCCATGCACCACTGACTACTCCTGGGCCTACTGGCTAGTGTGGCTTTAACACACACCCCAAAATTAAAAACAAACTTCCACATATTACAGTGAGCTATTCAATTCCATGCCATCTATGCCGTAAATGTTATTTAAGTGCAACAAAACTCACAGAAACAGTTGTATCATGCACCCATGACTAACCCTGGGCCTACTACCCACAATATATTTTTTTAAAGTTGTGAAAAAGTTTATAAATTGTAGTTGCAGAACTGCAGTGCCCCAAAAAAACAACACCAACTGACTTGTAAAATCTCAAATCCAAAAGTGATCCAAACAAAAAGTCCTCAAACAAAACTATCCAGCAGCAGCCACAAAGAGTAATCCTTCCAGCTCCAGACCCAAAGGAAAAGTGACCAGGACATGGACAAAGCACTGGGAGGAGCCTGCTGGACAGGAACAGGAAGTTGGAGACTCTGGGGCACTTCCTTTTTCCCACCCCCCAAAAATTGACTCTTTGCACAAAAAAGTGCAGCCAAATGTCAATCTGAGGAGTTATTCTGATCCAAATCCTAATTTTCAGAAGGTTTATGCTTCCAGCAGAATTGCAATTTTTGCAACTTCGGGAAAGCGAGCTGTTCAAATCTCCCGCCGGATGTCAGCTGCGCGTCGCATCTACGTATTCGCTATTGTTTACTCTTGCGATGCGTGATCGCGGGCCCTTATGACGTATTCGCGTTCTCAAAGTCTTGCAGTGCAAGATGGCGGGACTTCATGACGTACTCGCAGGCGAAAAGTCTTGCGCGATCACGCAGCCAGATCCAAAATGGCGCAGCGCACACAAACCCGGAGGAAAACAACTCGTCGAACTCAAAATCAAGGTAAGTCAATGCCGTGCGTGGGAGATTGTATTTTTGAAGCGAGACCAAGCAAAAATAATTCGCCAACTCGCGAATTGCGAATTGTTTGGAATTTTGCGTGATTGCGAAATTGCCAAAAATTCGCAAATTCCGCGAGCGGAACCAATTTTCAGCCCATGCTTATGGCAGGCAAGGGCCTGGGTGACCGATCTTCTTGCGTCACTGGAGATCCACCTTTAGATCTTGCAGAGCATGCAGAGGGTGTTGAAGCAGGAGGATGAGATGGCGTTGATTTGCTTGGTCATGGAGAGTGTTGAATCGAGGATGAATCCCAGGTTGCGAGCGTGGTCGGTGCTGCTCCCAGGGTGGTCAGCCACCAGGACTCGTCCCAGGCTGAGGGGTGGAGCCGAGGATGAGGATCTCTGTCTTGTCCGAGTTTAGCTTTCAGACGGCTTTTCTTCAACCATTATGTGACGGCTGTCATTCCTTCGTGGAGGTTGGTTTTGGTGGTGCGGGGGTCATTGGTGAGGTAGAGGATCAGCTGTGTGTCGTCAGCATAGGAGATGATGTTGTGGTCGTGTAGTGGGGCGACATGAGTGAGCAGGCCATGTAGATGTTGAACAATGTCCGCCTGAGCGATGATCCTTGGGGTATTCCGCAGAAGATCTAGGAGGCTTTGACTTGGCAAGGGGGAGGCGGACGCTCTGTGTTCTGCTGGAGAGGAAGGAGGTGGTCCAGTCCCATGCTTTGCCTTGGATGCCTGCGTTGTGGAGGCGATTGCGTAGGGTGCGGTGGCAGAACATGTTTAAGGCAGCTTACAGGTCCAGGAGGATGAGGGCAGTGGTCTCGCCGTTGTCCAGCAGGGTCCTGATGTCATTGGTGGCGGCGATAAGGTCCGTTTTGGTGCTGTAGTTGCTGCGGATCCCGGACTGGAATGGGTCCAGGATGTTCTTCTCCTCGAGGTAGCGGGTCAGCTGTTTGTTGACGGTTTTCTCGAAGACCTTCGCCGGGAACGGGAGTAGGGAGGTGGGCTGGAAGTTCTTGAGGTCCCTTGGGTCTGCCTTGGGTTTCTTGAGCAATGCGTTGATCTCAGCGTGCTTCCACCTTTCCGGGAAGGTCGCGGTCTTGAAGGAGATGTTGATGGCCTTGCTGAGATGGGGTGCGATGGTGGTGCTGGCTTTTTTAAAGATGTGGTGAGGGCACAGGTCTGATGGGGAGCCGGAGTGGATGGTGCTCATGATTTTGATGGTGTTGTTGTTGTTGATGTTGGTCCAGTTTAACAGGGGGTCGCTGTGGGTGGTGCCCACCGGATCTGAGGTGCCATTAGCTGTCGTGGTGGTCTGGCTGTCAAAGCTTTCGTGGATGTCTGCGATCTTGCGGTGGAAGAAGGAGGCAAGGGAGTTGCACAGGTCTTACGATGGTGGGATGTCATTGGTATTGGAGCTGGAGTTGGAGAGTTCCTTCACAATTATGAAGAGCTCTTTGCTGTTGTGTGCGTTGTTGTCGAGGCGGTCCTTGAAGGAGGTCTTTTTGGTGGATCTGATGAGGTGATGGTGTTGGCGCATGGCGTTCTTGTGGGCTGCTTGGTTCTCAGGTGTTTGTGGCACTATTTCTTTGGCACTTTTGTTTGGAGGTCTGGAGGTCCGCGGTGAACCAGCTGGCATTCTTGTTGGTGCGTCTGTTGGAGGGTTTCATTATCGGGCGAGGGTGCTGGCGCAGTTGTTGATCCAACATCTGAGGTTGCTAGCGGCGGCGTCGGGGTTGCTGGGTTCTGTGGGTGGGCTTTGGGCGAGGGTGGTGTTAAGCTGTTCTTTAGTGATTTTTCTCCAGCTGCGGCGGGGGATCTGTTGGGTGCGGTGATGCATGCGTTTCCGGAAGGTGAAGTGAATGCAGCGATGGTCGGTCCAGTGGAGTTCGGTGGTGTGGCTGCAGGAGACGTGGGAGCTTGGGGAGAAGATAGGATCAAGAGTGTGGCCAGCGGAGTGGGTGGGTGTTGTGACGAGCTGTCTGAGTCCGAGGTTGGCGAGTTTGGCGATAAGGGTGGTGGAGTTTGTGTTGTTTTTGTTCTTGAGGTGGAAGTTTTATTTTGGATTTAAAGAAGGAGATCTATGAGGGCATACCTCAGGAGTCTTCAATTAAACAACGGTCTGTTTACACCACTCATTGCCAGGGTCAACCCCACTGGTGCGTAATCTGAGGGAGTCCAGAGAAGATACTCTACACAGCTTGTCCCAGCGCACAAATCCTTGGTAGCCAAGCAGTAATAAATTTGTGACTATGCATTGCACGAAATGGTGATACACGTGCCCTCTGCAACCAAGGGGTGTGTATCAATCAACAAATCCCTTAATTCATTATCTGTCATAATAGACTGCAGCTAGTAAGGCACATAGATAAGGTCTGTGTACAGAATGGTACTTATCAAGATTTGAATTCAACACTACATTGTAGTCTCCTTCTCAAGTAACTGTTGAATGTCCGAGTCCGGGTTTCTTTTGGCAAATAGTAAAGAACAATTAGTTGTGGGGATTTCAGATTTTTGTTGAGGAGGAATCCACACAAAGAAAACATGCAGACATTCCCACCCCACCTGCAATTTCTTCACCCATTACCCATTGAAGAAAGTTACCCCCTCATAATCCAAACCAGCAGGCTCACATTTGACGGGAATGTGGGCATTGAAAATCGAAGTGGGGCCAAACCCTATGTAGGCCAGAGAGCTATAACTTTAAGGATGGGTGGTCAGGCTTCTACAAGCAGCCGAAATACTTCTAATTTCATAAAGTGGATATACATAATCTTAAAGGAAGGGCCCACAGTAATCAACATTCAGTGCACTAGCTGTTCTGAACTATTTTGACCCATGCAATGTTAACATATCTTTCCAAAGAGAACTAGTAGATTTGGGTAGTGTTCCTCAGTCATTGCCACTTAATGGGATGCATGGGCCACCAGCAGTCGCAGGCCCATCTTCAGTGGTGTTTTGTGCATGTTTGAAGCAGAATTTGATGGCAAGTTTGGGAACAGTGGAATCGGCCCTTGATTGCAAGTTGCAGTTTGAGGGTGTATGGTAATCCAGCTTTCATCAATAGTTGTTTGGCAGGGAAAATTTTCCTCCCAGCAGCCTGGACCATCACTGTGAAATCCGAATCCATGATTTCCCATGGGGTCTCAGTGCTCTTATCTCTGCCAAGGCCTTACACTGGGACCTTGAAAGGCCCTCTAGGCAGAGGTATCTCTCAAATCATGGCCAGTATACAGTCCTCCTGACTTCTCAAGCAGTGGTACAACACAGTCCCCCATCAAGCTCACGTGGTGGCCTAGCTCAATCTCAATGTTGCCAGCTGGCCCAGTCCACTACCTTATCCTGGCTCTGCTTTGGTGTAGTCTCGCCCAGGCCCTTCGCAGTTGCAGCACATCACCTTTTTGAGGCTGCACAGCATGCAGGCAGGGTTTTTCACTCTCATGGCATGCTTCTCACCTGTTCAGTACAGATCTGGCAGGGTTCCTCCTGATGCAGTGGTCTGTAGGTGAGTAGATCTCACTCACACCACTCACCCATTAGGCCTCCCCTCCGCTGCAATAGGAGCATCAGGCCATCTTCACTCCTTCGCTCAGATTTCACATGCTCACAGAAGCCCTACTCAGGATGTTCACCATCAGACCCCACCTGTAAGCTTCTCGGGCAGTGCAATTGGAAGTTATCATTGAAAGTTCGGTGTATTATATGTAGTTGTAGATGTAGATCCTTCTCAGAACCGCTTTCTGCCCTACCTGATGCATTGACAATCTCTGGCCAAAACCCTGCTGCCTAAATCTTCGCTACTGCCTGGACCCGCCCGCAAGTCTCCAGATGCCCGGCCGCTCGTGATTCCACCAAGAGCGGGGCCGCCAAGAGGAGACCGGCGAGGGGCTAAAACTACAACACCCATAAGCCCTTGCTGGGGTCCAGCGTCATCAGGGAGCGCCAGGTGGCGCTTAAAATCAGCATTGGCGCCATCGAGCGGGCGATCCTTCTCAGAACCGCTTTCTGCCCTACCTGCTGCATTGACAATCTGTGGCCAAAACCCTGCTTCCTAAATCTTGGCTACTGCCTGGACCCGCCCGCCAGTCTCCAGCTGCCTCGCCACTCGTGATTCCACCAAGAGCGGGGCCGCCAAGAGGAGACCGGCGAGGGGCTAAAACTACAATACCCATAAGCCCTTGCTGGGGTCCAGCGTCATCAGGGAGCGCCAGGTGGTGCTTAAATTCAACATCGGACCCGCCTCGCGGGACGCCGGGCGAAGTCCGGGCCAAGGGCGGGCCCGTTGTTGCCCGTTAGTGACCGGAGAGGACCGGACCGGGCCACCCCCTTTTGATTTTTGTTATCACAACCATCCGATCTGTTGCTGTTGCTGTTAGCTTTCCTGACCACTGCAACAAGACCTGTGGATCTAGAAGTAAAACTAAGTCTGCACTAAGTGTAGCCCAGCTCACTGGGCCAATAGACCAATTCATCACCCGAACAAATGAGGTTATTGACCAGAGCATTTCCATCCTCGAGCGAAGAGTATCCCTAGATCTTGCCAATGCAAAACGCTCCTCGATGGGCCTTCTGGCCACAGCAGCCTCCCCTATCAAACAAGTTTCCACCATCTCCATATTGTCACCATCTGTTGCGACTGCAGTTATCCACACGGTGCCCTGCTCAGTGGACTTATCTGCTACTCAATCTGAGCCTGACTCTTTCTCGTCGGTAGATCTGGAAAACACCCCAGACCTTGAACTATGTCAATCTTTGGGTACGTTGGAAACAATTCTAGATAAACAGCTCCGTGGGGTGAGGGAAGGCGCCATACCTAAACGGGGAAATAGCAACTTATGTGGAAACATAGCAGTCCCTGATACCCCCTTGGAACTTGGGAGGGATCAGCCCATGCAACTCACGCAACCAATCATAAACACATCAAATACTAACTCTGCAGTGATTATTACCAACGTAGAGACTCTGCCTGGAAATTCACCAATAGTTACTCAGTTAGGGGGCACTTGTAGAGTTTGCAATTCCACTGCACAAATACTAACCACCATCAGAGAGCTTTTTATACGACACCTGAAACCTCTGGAAACTAGTATGAGACACCTAGAAAGTCAGATAGCAATCCTATCACGTATGCCATCAACCGTACCCAGTTCACACCCACCCAAACAAGGGAAGGGAAAACCCAATCACCCAACAAAAACTCCCCATAGTGATCAAACCAGTGCTGACAGTAAACAGCCCGCACTGGCTACCTCACCCCCAATGAAATCAAAACACACTACCCCTGTAGTTCAACAACAGTCCAAACTAATGGCTGGTGTACCAAAGACTACATCGTCCACTGCTCCGCCCCAAGTCCCTTTAGGCCTTGTGAAAAACAACATTCAACTGACAAATAACAATCAGATACCCTCATCATCTAAAGTGGCGGATTCAAAACCCTCGGTGACAGTAAAAAAGAGAGTGCGACCAAGGCGTCCAGTACACCTCCCACCCGAGGCATCCCCCTATACGGTAATCCTTGCAGGAGTACCCGAACTAACTGAGGGCACAGCTGAATCCGCATGGTCACTTAAAAATAAGGTCCTGCAGTGGCTAAGTTTAAATAGACCATTAGAGCCATGGCATGTCGGTCAGATCTCTACAGTCCGTAGAGTAGCCTGGATAGGGGATGAACGCAAATCAATTCAGGGCGACTGCATCATAGTAAAATGTGATGATTCAACAACGGTCGAACATATCTGCTCCTGGCCGTTATTGGAAAAAAAGGTAGTATTGATGCCCAACACCTTTCCTTTTTTTACCCCCCAGTGAACACTTACCAATATTTTCCTACCTCAAACTGGCAACACCCACGGGAAGAGCACTGGAACCAGGTGGCCTACGGCCACAGCCACAACTATAGAAATAGAAATAGGAATGGAGACTGGCAGTCCTAATTCTGGAATCCTTGCAGACCCTACTCTATAGCAGAAGGTTGGCAGGGTTTCCCAACTGGGAATAGATATGACTGCTTGGAAATGGTAGACTGACCGTTAGTGAACATAAAAAGCACGACCCATCCTTTAAAAACTCCTGGTTTTCCTGTAAGTCCTAATTTAAAATTAAATCAGTCAAATTTTCAAGTTCTTATAGAAACAAACAGTAATAAGATGGGTCTTGTCGCAGATTCCCCCAATCCCATCTTAACTACAAACATGATTAGTCCTCTGAAGTTGGCTATTGGAGCAAAAACAATAAATACTCCTTCGAACAGAGACTCATATAAGACCAAAAAGACTACTGCGACCCCATTATTGTGTTCATCTCTGCGAATTCCAGATCCCCAGCCACCCTTTCAATCAAATGACCACTTGAGCACCATAGACCTGAGCTTCTCGATTATATACTGGAATGTTGCGGGACTACGTGCCAAGATACTATTGCAACCGTGGCTCAATACGGTGAGGGAACACCAGATAATTTGTCTCCAGGAGACATGGTCAGTTACCACAATCCATCTAGCGGGCTACAAAACTTTCTTTGTACCGGCAGCCCAGGGAGCTATGGGTAGTCAAAGGGAGGACTGGTGGTTTACGTTGCTAACACCTTGCCCACTTTATCCATATGCAACCTAAAAGAATCTCCGAACTATCAAATTCTACAATTAAATTTGAACAAAAACAGTACCTATATCATGATTAATTATTATAATAATTCAGACACAACGGAATGTATAAAAATTCTAAATAAAATTACCACTTTTTTAGAATCCTTGCAAAATGACCCTCTCAAATCCCCTGTATATACAATCTGGGGTGGTCATTTTAACCACACACTATGCACAAATTATAAAAATGGTAACTGCGGACTGCAGGACGAACATGGTAGCCCTTTACCCCACTTTGTACATTCCACCAGCGGCAATAAATTAAATGAGTGCCTTTTTTCCCTAGAGTTTGATTTCGTAAATGAACTAGTAGAACCCCAAATAGACTTCTCACCAACATTTCATGGTAGGGGGTCCTCAACCACTATTGATTTTATTATGACCTCTAAGACTCTAAAGGGACAAGTGGCAGACTTCTCTACTGGGACTGACGTTAGTAGCAACCATTTTCCCATTAGCGTAAGATTAAAGCTAAAAAAAGTAAAACTGCATTCTATTACCTCTAGCCACTTAAAACAAAACTCTATAACTATGAACAAACTGAATGGTTACACGGTCAAATGGGCCAAAGTAGATCCAGGTGTAGTTACGAAGAGAGTTCTTGAAAAAACTAGACCCTGGGTACTGGAATGTTTATCAGCTGACTCCTCTCCCCAAACAATTATCACCAACTTCCAGAATATTTTGAAAGTAATTGGACAAGAGTTCTCTGGTAAACACAGGAACAACAAGTCTCCTTCTGAGAGATGGTTCAATGCAGACTGTCGTAAGGCCCTCTCAAACTTAAAAGAAGCCCTCCATAGACCCACGAGAGATACCTCAGAAATTTCCAATCTAAGGAAACTCTATAACATAGCCAGACAGGAACGCAGGAGAGAAATCAAGAAAATGCTATGGGTACAGCTGCATGACAGCTGTCAACGTAAAGATAGCATTCTCTTCTGGCAAGTCATTAGATCTCCCTTTCTGGCTGATACATCTAAGGGACAGCATCTAGATGTCGCAGTCACGGCTGCTGAATGGGTCGCTCATTTCTCCAAAATCTTTGGGAATTCCCCCACGGACTCGCCAGGGGAAAAACATAGTGGAGACAATAAGTTGGAGAAGAATACCTACCCAATTAACATCCACTTTAATCATGAGGAGGTTATTAAAGCCCTCAAGACGTTGAAACCTGGAAAAGCTCCCGGGCCTGACAGTGTTCCATTGGACTTTTTTCTCCACAACTTTGAACTTTGGCCACCACTTCTTACTCAGGTCCTAGCCGCAGCTTCTTCAATAGGGCTGTTGGAGTCATGGTCAACGTCCATTCTGCTTCCCATCTATAAGAAAGGCGATCGTAATGATCCGGCCTGCTACAGGCCTATTTCCCTTCTGGACTCCATGGGTAAAGTTGCAGGTCGGGTAGTCTTGGACCGATTACAATCCTGGGCCCAAGAAAACAACATCATGACTGACCTGCAATACGGATTCCAGAAGGGTCTGGGGACCGTGGAGCAGGCCTTGAACTTCGCCCTCTTGATTGGAAAATATGTGGGTGCAAAAGGAGGTAACATCTTCCTTGTGTATGTTGACCTTAGCGCAGCATTTGACTGTGTCCAGCATTCCAAACTTTGGGCTATCCTTGGCGACCTTGGGGTGGATCCCGCCCTTATAGTTTTTCTACCCGAACTTTACTCTGACGCCACGGCATGCGTCAGATTTGGAGTCAACGGAGAGCTCTCTCCCTCTTTCGCTATAGGAAAAGGGGTAAGACAGGGATGCGTACTGGCTCCCTTCCTGTTTAATCTATACACCAACGGACTAGAGCAGGCTATGCTGGAGGGGAGCCAGGACCTACCCCAGATTAACCATCGACCCATACCAACACTGTTATATGCAGATGACTCGGTCATTATAGCGCGCACACTGAATCAACTCCAAAAGCAACTTAACAAATATTCCTCCTTTATGAGTTCTCTTGGCCTTAAAATCAATATAAAAAAGACATTCACCATGCACATTGGTCCTAGGGTTAAGAGTTCTAAATCAATTCTGGTGGAAAAAACAAAGTTGGAAAAAACCTCTGCTTACCCATATCTGGGCATTATGATGGATGACTCTTTGAGCTGGCGCCACGCCACTGCCAGAAGAAAACTCTTATTTCAACGAGCAACATCAGCCTTGGTCACCTTTTCAAGAAAGTTGGGCAAGCCTGCTCCTTCTGAACTCCTGAAAATCTACTATGCAAAATGCCACAGTGTGGCTACTTATGGAGCAGGTGTCTGGGGTTACAGTCCTGTAGACTCTATCCAAAAAATAGAGAACGGGTTCGTTAAATACTTGCTGGCCCTCCCACAAAGTGCCCCGAACTTTGCCACTCATAATGAGCTTGGTATGGAATATATCACTGACACCATACGCATCAAACCCATCCTACAATGGCAACGCATATGGACCAAACCTGAATGTCATCTAACACGCTCATTGATTACAGACTGCATGGCCTTAACCAACTGGCGCAGGATCCCCTGGTTTGTCTATGTAGAGAACTTCTTTAAGGATCTCGGTCGCAGCTCTTATTTTGACGAACCACCCAGTGTGGAGGACATCTCAAAAAAAGACCTAAAAAAATTATGCCTGGATCATCTAAGAGAACTGCGCAACCAAACGGAGATCGTAAAACCTTTGAACTCCCAAATCTGTGCAACTCAATCTGTTAAAGGAATTCAACCCTATCTAAACTATTACCTGTCCAACCATGAGAAATACCTACTGACAAGATTTCGGTTCAACACCTTTTTTTGTTTGATTCCTTCCCAAAAGTACAAAACTGGTAAAGCACTCTCACGAATTGTCCATGCGACGGACTATCCAACCAATCAACAATCCATAATATTTTCTTTTGCAAATATTATAAACTACCACGAAACACATGGATCCTTCAGCTTCTCCGCTAAAGCGGTCTTAGGTGCTGCTATCCTGCATTTCTTTTCCTGCAGGTCTTGGACTCAGTACATGCTGCTAAGTGTATAGCTACCTTTTTAAAAGCTACTATCAAGATACGTCAAGCTTATGTCTGAAAAGTAATTTTTTCGTTGTTTTACATAAAGCCGCGTAATTTTTCTTATGTAATTTAATGAATTCTTTTTTCCTTTTTAGTATCTTTTTAGTTTAGTTTTATACTGTCTTCTCAGTTTATAAATGTTTTTTTCTCTTTTTCCTTTAGAAGATATCGATTGCTTTTTAAAAAAAAGTTTTCTAAAACTACGTACTTTTTATGGTTGCAAACAAGTGGTAACCGAATAAAAGATTATGAAATGAATATGTAGTAGGCTATATTTGCCAGCTCTCCGGCAGAGCTACAGAGAACTGCAACCATCTTATTGCTTGGCTCTCTGGCTCGGTCCAGCATTCCCAACATTTGTTATAATTTACCCCGTCCTTCCTGCTTTTTCCTCAGTTTTCGCCTGCCACATTGTATTGTTTTATTTTTGTTCCTGAAAAGCTTGCTGCCAACAGTTTTAATAAAATTACACCAATTCATAGCTAGCCAGTCATTATGTTATCAAATCGAATCAAATCTTTCCAGTTGAAAATTAATCTTGCCTTTGATGCTCATAAATGTAAAAACTGGCATACTGAACTCATCTTTCTTCCATCAGGGCCATTTTATTGAGCTCTTTTCATCTTAAATATAAAATGCTTGAGAAAAACCTGTAAAAAGTCGTCAGTAATCAGTGGCTCAAAATAATTCTTAGTCCAAGTCCTTAGACAGGTGTTTGGTACAAATTATCCCAAAAACTGTCATGTTCTTTAACAATTTCAAATGCTTTTCACGAATGAATCCTGATTATAGTTGCTTTTCAAACTATATTCCTTTGGTATATTTGGGCTGCTTGGAAAAGCAATAATCGTGTGACTGACAATACGTTTTGTTTTGGCAAGTGCATTTGTACAGTCTAAACCCATTTTTCTTATTTGCATATCAACTTTTGTTTAAACCTTGCCTTCAAACATCTCCTTTTCAGAGAAGCATTTCTGCAGTGTTTTTTATTAATAATTTTGAAATTAATGTATACTTCCTGTAAATAAAGATACATACTGCTGGAAATTACAGGTATATTTTTGATAATACTTATAACTGTTTACTTAAGCATTTACAATTACCTTTAGTATTCATATTTTATTCAAGACTCAAAAAAATACAACGTTAAGTAAGTAAATCCGCCGACGTTGCGCTCAAAGAGCATAACATTGTACCACTGAGTATGCCTGATATCTATTCACGGGAACACATTTAAATCATAATATGTGATTAACTTTTTGTACACTCCAAATGAGCAAAGCAATTAACATTCATCAAGTAATTGATGGTTTCGTTTCCGCACATGATTTAAAAAGTAATTACACAAAATTGTTTCACAGATGACTAATATTACGGTTGGGTAACCGATCCGCCGTGTGCCATTAAGAAAGTAAAATGCCTTTCTATGAACACTCTCTATAGTGAAGCAGTGTAATTTAGTGCTCCACCCCTTTATATGCAACATACACATTCAACATGTGTTAAACAGTATTTATCCATGTGTCTTATATAAACCAAGTGTAGTAGATGTCTATATTTACCGTAATGAAAAGCAATCTGTGTATCTAGTGGATCTATAATCAGTGAATCTAGTTTAAATGCTTCTGCTAACTGTATTTTCTTGGGAGTTATGTTTAATTTAATATGGCCCAACTTGCAAACAGGCCTGAATTACATGAATTTCATTTTAATAGTTGCTTTCCAAGAGTAATGTTGTTGTCTCCTCTGCAGGTGTCTGATCATGTACTTTGTTACGTAGAATATGCGTATTATTTGCTGTACTAGACTGATAGGTAACTGAAAGTTAATTAGAAGATTGCTTCACACCTGGCACACTGGACTGGTGTTACATGCAAAGCTTTGCAGCTGTGTACCCTATTGCTAATATAAGGGCCGAGCCCATTAGTTCTGAATCTTTTCTAAAGACACACTCTGATGGTTCTTTTTCTCAGCATGAAAGTGTAAACGGGAGAAACGTCATTAATCAACAGTCAATTTGGTGATAATTCTATTTGATACATAATAATTTCCACTGACAACTGCCTAAAATTAGTTAGTTTATTACAAAGCCCCCCAAAAAAACTGGACATAGAGACACCTCAACACGAAGGTGTGCAAATACATCCAATTTAAACGGTACAGCATGAACTAAACTATTAATTCAAGAAGTAGGATATAGAACATCAGGAAGCATGAGTCTAAATTTCCCTGCATGGTGAGTAAAAGCATTAAATCTATCCCTAATCTAGCGCTAAGATGACATCCCTACATATGCATTTTCAATATAAAGGAGAAAAGGTGTCAGGTAGAAGGAGCTTCTCTACCTTCAATTGTTCAAGCAGCATAAAGCCACTATCGCAATGAAAGAGTCTGTTCTGAGATGCTCTCTCTGTGAAGGCAAGAAAGAAGTGGGGCCCTTTCCCTCTTTCCAACAAACAGTTATCCACAGGTAGAATTCCAATTGTGCACTTTGCACATGCCATCCACTCTAGGTACAGTCCTGAGCGTACTTTTCTCAAATGTTGTCCATGTGCAACCTTGCCAACATCTCGTTCTTGGCTCCCAGGCCCTCTTCGGTCTGAATCCTTATGTCCTTCTTTTATCGACCCAAGTCACATGATTGTAACTTCTTCTCTCCTTGCCTGGCTACTAACTCAAAGACATTGTTCTACCTAAAAGAACGCTTCTTTCCCTGCAATGCAAAACATGAGAAAGTACAGATTCCACAGCGCACTTGAAATTCGTACTATTAATTTGAAAGCAAGAGATGTCAGGGACTTGCATTTCAGGCCTACGATTTCAGCTAAGACTAAAGCATTACAAATTCACATAATCATGAATACATTTTCAACTGATGTATTTACCTACTTATGAAATGTTGCCACTAATAAACAGTTTCAGTACATGAGTTTGGTCAGTTTTCACAACATAAGTTCTTCATGTTAAAGTTTTCTACTAGTTACATCGATTTCCTAAGTTAATTCTCCATGCTACTTCTCAATAACTAACCGCTCCGTCACTTAGAGCTGGGAAATTAGGGAGCCTATCTGCTCCCAGAGGACACTGTCTCCAGATTGGTCTGATTGGTAGAAACCAATATGGAGAATCTTCCAGATTTTAGAGTAGCTCAGAGCAGATTCTGTACTGACTCCGCTGAGAGAAGACCCTTTTCTCAACTCTGATGATTTCCCCTGCCCAGAGTGGTAAGCCTAATCCCTGAGTGGTTTTCCCCTGAACCTTAAATTTGACTCAACTGATGATTCATAGAAATCCCCTTGCCACACTTGATGCTTTATTTATGATAGAGAAGTTTGGTTATAAAACCTTTGCTGGTGGTATTTTGTATCCTTTTACTAATTGTATACACATTCTGATTACAAGATCATTTTAATGTGTATACTCTTATGATATTTTCACTGAACCTTTGCTAACTGATTTGGATTGTGATTTGACTAAACTGCTAATAAAGCCCTTATGGGTTGGACATCATCCTCTCATTTCTGTAGATCCATATTGGCTTCTCTGTACTAGAAATGCACTGCTGATTCTTTCTCCTTTCTTAGTCGACAATCAAATGTCCATACGACCAGAGGAGAGTCCTATTTGATGGTTTTACTAAGTGATTGACAACCGTACAGCAAGCTCGTCCAGCCTTCTTCAACTTCACACTATTAATTGGCTTTTACCCCTCTTTTCTTTTTCACCTTGACTATGGCAGCATGGTTTACTGAGATCTTTTGCTCTATGTTGTGCAAAAACTTCAACTGGTTCAAAACTCAGCTGCCAAACTTGCAATGTCTTTGAGGCAGAGATAACACACCTCACTGGCACTTGCCTTTCTGCAATGGCTTCCTGTGAGCGACAAGTTCCTGTTTAACTCTATGTGTCTGGTTCACAAAGCTGTTTATGATCCTAGGCCATCTCCTCAGTCCCACCTTTTAATTGGTACAGACCTTCTAAACACCTCAGTTCAGCTGGATCTATACTCCTTGTAATTCCTAAGGTACAATGTGCTAGAATTGGAGGCAGGGCTCTTTCAGTTGCTGCTGCAATTTAACAGTATGTTTAGTCAATCTCTCTTCTTGCAAAAAAAGTGCTGAAATTTAAAAAAATTCAAAAACCTGTTTTCCCCAAGGTTTGACTTGAATTAATTTACAGTTCTCCTTAAGTTTTGCCACAATACTGCTTTATTAGCAACCAGATAACCACTGGGTGTATGTTGCACTTTAGAAACCTAGGGGCATATTTATAATTCCCTATCTCCAACATAATGGCAATTTTTCTGATGTTGTGGTGGAGATAGGGGCTTTGCCTTATTTACAAGACAGTGTTAAGCCACTTAACCCCTTCGACACTCATGACGAGCTCAGCTCGTCATGAGTTACGCCTGTCGTTCGCTCATGACGAGCTGAGCTCGTCATGTAAAGCGGGTTTTTTAAAAACTCAGCGCACAGCGGGAAAACCGCTAGCGCGCATAGGGTTAACGTGGTTTAAGAGTGCCCTGTAAATAAGGCACCCTTTCACACTATACTTAGTATGTAAGGGTAGGCAATGGGTGTTGTGGGGGGCCTTCCACCGCAACACCCATTGATTTTGATGCTACCCCATATTTACAAGGCTAGCGTAAATGTGGGGCTGTGCCAAAATTAAGACTGTGGGAAACCTGATCTAACCCTGGCACAATGAGGAGACATTTTTAATATGTCCTCCTTTTTAGCTGTTTCCATGTGTGCTGTCTACTGAAGCACAGATAGAAACAGTGAAAGGCCATTGATTGTTAATGTGCAGGAAGGTGTCTCTTACTGTACATTGAAAATCATTTTTTTTTTTAAATTACGATTTTAAACTTCTATGTGTGCTGCATTAAGAAGCACACATAGAAGTTACAAAACACAATTTCCGATTGTTTATGCGCAGGAATGGACACTTTCCTGCACATAAACAATCTTCCACAGCAAAACAGGCAACCTTGCACTATGGTGCAAGGGTATATAGGTTGGCGCTAGGTGGGTAAATTAGCACCAGGGAAACGCAGGGCTGCACCGTATACTCCGGTGCAGCCCTGTGTTTCATAAGTGGGAGAGCGCCGCGTTAAGCCAAGGGGGCTAACACCGCACTCCATCACTTCCTCTTATATATGCTCCCTAGGGACATATTTAAAAGCTGCTATTGCCACCACAACATTACTTTTTCTGACGTTGTGGTGGCGATAGGGACTTTGCCTTATTTATAAGGCAGAATAGTGATTTCGGCTGTGCACAAGCTTTCTCAGATGTAGATGTTTAATAGTTTGTTGTGAGCTTCAGAGGTATCACTCTCTGACTTCAAGAGTGTTGATTATTGAATCACTATAGGCGATCTCTAATCGTAGGGATCGACCCTCGGAGCACAATGGTTAAATTCGCTATACGCGATTGTGAAAACGATTTGATCTGTTATTCCTTCAAGTATTGTATCACAATGTTCATCATCGAATTATACTTTTATCAAACTCATAGGTTCATTAATTCATTCATATTGCATTGTTATCCAACGTCGCTTTTTTAAAACAACATGTTCCAAAATATTTCAAAATGATTTAAGATCAAGTTCCCACTGCATTTCGTGCACTTATGTGCACTTCTTCAGGGGAATCTAGGTTTAACCAAAAATAATAAATAAAATGAGTTCCACTCTATATACATTAGATCATTATTATGCAAAGTATTGTTGTTTTTCACATTATCAAAACTATATGCATGCAAATCCATCATTGTTTGTTAAACAAGTTAAACGTGATGTAACCAATGCGATTATCTTTAGTTAGTTGTTATTGTTGCGTAGAGCAGATTGTCAACAACAACAACAACACGCTTTCAAAAATGATTTTTTTAAGCTTTCTGGCTCTCTTAACGGGATTAATTCCCAGTTAAAGCTTACCTTGCGCTCAGTTTGTCGTATTTTTGGCAGTGTTGCAAATGAGTTCTTGAACGTTATCGCGTGTTTGTCGGGTAAATTAATGGTGGTGAGTTAATACGGAAAACAGACTAAAGATCATGTGATCGTGTATAGATCGCGGGGGCCATCTTTGAATGAGTTTACGGTGTATATTAGTAATGAAACATGTCCACGGTTGTGTCTTCTGGTCAGGAAGGTTATAACCTGAGTATTGGCTTTATAATCTACTCGTGTGTAATATGACTATAATATGTGCGACCACAGCATATATGATACATCATAGGTGTATTAAGTGGTTAGAAGTAAACAAAACAGAACCGAGTTACACATGTATCAGTATGGGCAATGGTTTCAAACAAGCATGTATAAACTCAAAATGATATTGAATTATATATAGCAGGCGAATTCCAGGCGGTCATTAAGTTCTTTTGGTTTCATAGAGTCCATCCAATATATCCAGCTGTTCTCCCTCTGCAGAAGGATTTTGTTATTATCTTTATCTTCAGTTTTCTTTATTATCTCCTAGATTGTAAATTTGAGTTGTGGTATGTTATGAGATCTCTTGTTGAAGTGGGTTGCAACAGTGGTCTTAACATTGTTGGTTCTTAAATTGCTTTTATGTTCCAGTATGCGGGTTTTTATTTTTCTACCAACATAAACTAAGCCACAAAGGCATTTAAGGAGATAGATCACATTTGAAGTGTCACAAGTAGCTGTCACATGTAATTTAATTGGCTTGCCTCTTAATGGATGGGCGATTGTGTTTCTTTTAACTATGTTGTTGCAGTGCCTGCAGTTATGACATGGTATGGTCTCTTTTTATTGTGTGCTTTCAGGTATGTTGGTTGGTTTGAGGATTTCTTGAACGTTTCGACTCCTGGTATGTGCAAATATAGGGTGCATTACTTAAAATCCCTTTGAAATTTGGCTCGCAAACTAATATTGGCCAGTGTTTATTGATAATCCATTTGTATTGGTGGCTTAAGGTGGAAAGTCTTGATATGATGACTGTCCTCGATTGTTCTGATTTCCTTGTGGGTTGTAATAAATCTTTGCAGTTCTTTTGAGCACATTTAGTTACCGCTTGTTGAAGTATCCTGTCCGGATATCCACGATCTTTAAATTGGGTCACCATATTTTCAAGGCAGCATTAACACTGCTTAGTAAATAAGGCACGCTTTCACGCTATACTTAGCGGGAAAGGGGCAGGCAATGGGTGTTGTGGTGGGCGTTCCACCTCAACACCCATTGATTTTGATGCCGCCCTATATTTACAAGTGTGGCAATAATGTATGGGGCAGCGACAAAATTAAGACCAGGGAAAACCTGGTGATACCCTGGAGCAATGAGGAGAAATGCTACATTTCTCCTTGTTTTCACTGTTTCCATGTGTGCTGCTTTGTGCATTAGAAAAATGATGTTTTGCATCTTCTTGTTATTATCATTTTATTTTTTTACGTTTTGCAACTTCTATGTGTGCTGCATTAAGCAGCACACATGGAAGTTACAAAACACCATTTCAGATTGTTTATTTGCAGGAAAGGACACGTTCCTTCACATAAACAATCTTCTTCCGCAACGCAGGCACCCTTCCACTACGATGCAAGGGTGTATGTGTTGGCACTAGGCAGCTAAATTCACACCAACACAGGGGGAAACGCAGGGCTGCACCTTATGCCATGGTGCAGCCCTGTGTTTCAGAAGTGACACTTCTCATAAATATTCCCCCAATACACAACACAAACATGTTTAGCCAGTGAAAGCTTATATGATTGCTCTCTTTCAATAGAGGACTGTGCACCATTACCCATTACCCAGGAACCCTTGGTTTCTACTCGTACTGAGAAAAATCTGGCTACTCTCATCACCCACTCCAGAGAACCAGGCCTGAGAAACTGTCTTCCTTTACTGTGCTATTCTGTGAAGTGTGGCACATGAAGAGGAGGAGTAGGAATGATGTTATAGCACATGTGCAAGGGTTCTTGCGCAATGAGTCTAAGGGGAATTTCAATCAGGTTTTTAAACAGCTTACTTCTCTGGGAGAGGTGTCTACATGTACAATAAAGTGCACATCACTGAATAATTACTATACATAGGATGTAAACCGCAGTGTACCTATCAGGAAGAGGTTCTTGTGTACACTTCAAAATGGGGTTTCTACATGTAGGATGTAGCCCTCAGTGGCAATATTGAGGAGAGGTTCCTAAACAAATGGCATAGTGTGTAGCGTGAATATCTTGCAGTGTGCACTGCATGTAGGACACAGCCCCTGGACTGCAAATCAGAGAAAGGGTCCCTTCTTGGAGGACACAGCCTATAGTGTGTTCATCACTGAGTTGTCACTATACATAGGACATAACCTCCAGTGTTTGATTTGATTTAAGATCTTAATTTGGTTTGAAATAAAACCATAAAAGTGCTAATAACAGTTCGCAAAGATCAGAAGAAGAGAAATTGTTATGTTGGTTATGTTGGTGTTCCATATGTCATAGCGAGTGTAAACTATGACGCAGTGCATTGATAATATTTTAAAACTCTTGGGTAAAAGATGTAAATATAAAATACAAAATGTAAAGTGCAGAATATAAGCTAAGGTACCAAATTGAAAGCAGTAGAAACAATATAAAAACAAAATATCAAACAGGTCCAATTTGACATACAAGGATCTCCTCTCCATCAATAGTCTGTTAGACTCTTGTGTAGACTCTGCACATTGGAGTGTGAGTGCATGGGTCTTTAAAGTCTCTAATAGTGAGATTTTGTAAGATATTGTCTAAATGCAGAATATTTGTTCCTCAATCATAAGCAAGAATCACGTTAATTATATGTCCTTCCTGAAACAGAACACTTATGAAGCCAAACTGCTTGAGAATTTGTATATGAGCAGTGCACCTTTGTATTAAACTCACATCTTAGTGGGCAGTAAGAGTATCACTTTATGAAGTCAGCAAAAAAACAACTATCTGCCTTTTATGATCTACTTAATTTGCTGAGGCATAAACATTTTTCCAAGTGACCAGTATGGGTTACCAGTGCACATTTCTGACAAAAGTATGGCAGCCTTAGGAGATGCATGCTTTTCCTTATTTTGATTGGTTTATACCATACGCAAAAAGTAAAATGGATGGAAAGAATGCAGAACAATGATATACACTCACCCAAGTACAGAGATATGGTCCTAAATCCATCTTTTTTTCCTTCCATGCCATCACAGGTAAAAGCTGTTGAGGATGCACCTCCCCATGTAAACAAGGATGAACTGAAATAATTTCTTGGATTGGTGGAATACATGCCCAAACATGTAAAAAAAAAAACTTTGCTGACCTTACAGTGCCTTTGAGAGCTTTATTAAAAAATGCGTCCCATTCCAATGGGATTGTATTGCCAGCATTCCTTCAAGATCAGAAAGCTATTGTTGAGGCACTGTTTTTAGGGAACTTTGACACTACTAGGAAGACCTTTCTCACTGCAGATGCTAGCTGCAATGACTTAGGGTCATCTTTATCTCAAATAGGGCTGAAAGGATTGTAGCTTTTGCCTCAAGACCTCTTAAGGACGCGAGGCGTAACTACTCCACTGCTGAACAAGAGGCTTTTGCCTGTTATTGGGCAATTGGACATTTTATGTTTTTCCAGTGGGGTTTGCCTTTTACCCTCCACACAGCTCATAAACCCCTAGTGTACATATTGTCCATGAAAGGGAGGGAGAGCACCACTCCTCGTATTGCTAAGTGGCTCATTGATATGGAAGGGTATAACTTTAAGATTGAATATGTACCAGGAAACAGAAATTTGGTTGCTAATTGCCTTACTAGGTTGTCATGCGATGGTGAAGCTATCTGTGACAAAGATGTGATGGATTTGGTTGGTTTAGTGGAAGTCCTTGGTATTTCAAAAGGCGAATGGAAGGAGTGCATGGATAAGGATCATGTACTTAGACAAGTTAGGGAGAAAAAGTCTGTGGTTGACCTGTTAAACCTGGTAGTCTGGATAAGGAGGTACAAGATTTCTGGGGTGTACGCAATGAATTAAGCATTGTTAGGGATTTGGCTATGGGAGGAGAAAGATTAGTTCCTAAAGAGCTGTGGAACTAGATAGCGTAGCCAGCTCATGAAGGTCATTTGGGCAGGAGTCTTACCAAGTCTTAAGTCAGGGCCACTTACTGGTTCCCTAGGATAGACATGTACGTGGAAACCAAGGTTAAGGATTGTCTTATACGCGCCATGAGCGATAAAACTAAATCTACCTGAGAAGCTCCATTGTCACCAGTAGAAGTACCTACCAAACCCTGGGACAAACTGGGTCTTGACATTATAGGTCCTTTGAAAATTTCTATGTCAGCTGGTACATTTGTGCTAGTTCTAGTGGATTACAATTCTCATTAGATTTTGACCAAGGTGGTGGTGAACATTAATACCTCATCACTAATTAAATTCATTAATGATGCTTTTATGACAGAATGGGTGCTGAGCACTATCATAACCGACAATGGGGTTCAGTTAACTCAGAAGAAATGGTTGGGTTCCAGGAAAAGATGGCCATAAAACACCTCAAGACTGCGTTGTATGGTCCTAGGGCCAATGGTCTAGTGGAACGGGTCAATTGTATGGTCAAGGAGTGTTTGCAATTGACATGCATGTCTGGGCACCCTTAAACAAAGTCCTCCAGAATATGATCTGCTCATATCATACCACAATCAACACCATAACCCAAGTGTCCCCTTTCTTGGCAATAAAAGGCATATTACCGGAAACTTAATTGTCACCCAGTTGGCTTGGTAGTAATGAACCCAAATGGATAGACAAAGCGTAAATGGGAAATTTGGTGAGAACACATTAAGATTATTACAGAAAAAGATATAATATTAAGCATGGTACCAAGAGGTGGACTGAAAGGTGGGAGATGTGGTTATGAACAAACTCCCTGTCCAATGCCAGAAGGGGGATTCCAAGTACTCTCAACCCCTGAGGATCCTCTCTGTTAGGAAAAATGTGGTGGTACCGGAGGATGGGAGGCCATGGAGTATGGACAGGATGATACGTTGTCCTTTACAGTGGGAGAATAGTACCTCAGCAAGTTGTCCTGAAGTTAGAGGGCCTGGACTTTGTGATTTCAGACTTCTTAGCCCCTGTAATGTTCCTACGTGGCACAAATATTACAGTTTTGCTTAATCTTATGGTGTCCTAACCTGCGATAGGGTTGCTTTTTCCTTAGCTCTATTGTGACTCATCCTGTGCACATTTCTTTGTCGCTTGGTGCATCATTTTTATATCTATTGTTAGGCCAATGTTCTGCTAACCCAAATGTTTCCACCTATATGGAGGGAGAAGTATTGTATTTGGGCCTTGTATCTATAAACCCTTGTCCCTTTTCCTGCCCCTCTTCCCCTCCCCCCCCCCTTCTTTCATGTGGTCGGGTCCAGCATTCCAACTCACCGCTGGAATCCTGGCGGAGAGATGGTTTGTGACCGAGAAGCGCGATGCATGTTGTGCTGTGGAGCTGTTATGTTTGATCTTGAATAAAGCATCAGAAACTTCCCTGCAATAAGTTTTTAATACTAAGCTATTGGGCTGCAGGGATAGGGGTTGTTCTGAAGTTTGTGGCATATTGATTCCGCTTTACTTTGTGAAGCCATAACCATGGGCTTGTTAAGTGCAATTAAGCAAGGAGCATCCCTAAATTCACTGATTTACTTTCAGCCAGACTGCACCTATTCAGCACTCTCACTTCACAATACATAAGGCTCAAGAGTGAGCAATTGTGAATGGTTTTACAAACGGTCCGCAATAGGGATAGCTGGAGAAAAAACATGCAATGGCCAGAAGATACGAAAATATCACATCAATGTTGGTCAAAGATTTGCATCCCCATTCTCTTCTAAGCTGAGTGTGTGGCAGCCAATTGGCTCAAGGAAAGAAAACAGTAGGTTGTTTCTCTACTCGTGAACTTATTTAAAGTGTTCTGAAATTCCCATCTCACCCTCATCAGGATCATATGATCACAGGCATTGGAAGACCACAGGGCAAAAAATCCTGTCACTTTTTACCTGCCATCCATGATTAGCCTCCAGTCCTGTCAATATGACCCCTTAATTCAACTTTGATCTTTGATTAAGTATTTTATCTTTTGCAAAAAATAGCACCGCAAGCATGCCCAGATGCTTCCTTGACTCTGCTCTCTTGTCCTAAGTTGCTTTTTTAAACTGCTTGTTTATATGGGAACACCATGTTTTAATTGGAGGTGTTCCACATACTCGCTGGAAAATGCCTCAGACCCTTGAGGCATTTCTATCCATCCTGACACCATGTAGCAAACCCTTCAGCACCCCTATATGCAATGTAATACAGTTCTATACCTTGCGCCATATGCTGACAAGTCATATGGCTGCTTCAGTGTATTTATTGGTATTCTTGCTGTCCGACAACACTAGCAAACAGTGTCCTTTCTTGTTTTTGAACAGTTTAGATGATAGAAGTATTATATTGTCATGGAAATGACACAACCGGTGAAATAGTAGAATGGCTTTGTTTGGGACCAAATCGACCTATACCATACATCGGGAGTCTAAACACACAATCTAAAGGTTAACTATTTTGTCTTTCACTTGTTCATCATTCTGCCTATTCACATGAAGGTCAGCGATCTGAGCGATGCCATTAAAATGAAAATATTCTACTTGTAGATGGAAAGGTCTCAGGGACCATGTTACACTTGATATTATGAGTTTTCTGCTACAGACCTTTTTAATTTGGTCAAAATGTTCTTGTACCTTCTGACAATTTATTTCAACAGGTTATCTCAGCATTAACAGCCTAGAAACTTGTTATATCAGACATCGGCGGAGGAACACACTGCATCTTGATTTGTCAGAGTACTCACTGCTGACAATCAAAGACACTCTTTACAGTTATCCTACTAATCTCTAACCAAAGAAAGTTCTTATACATATCTCCTGATACACATCATCTTCACAATCTTCCTACGAGCAGGGTATATAACAATTCCCTCTCCTGCTTGACCCACCATGGTCCTATGTTTCCGACCTCTCTGTATTTTGTACATTCATGTTGCTCTCTTTTCAATTTGTAAATGCACCTGAATAAATTTTTATCCTAACATGTTGGCTGCATATCCTGTGGCGAAGTACGGAGCTGTGATGCCCTTTAGGGCTAAGTTCACACAGTTTAACTACCACAACCAATATCCTGAACATGTTTTGAGGTCCATGCCTTCTGTTCTGACTAGTTATGTCGGTCAGGCTGAGACTTCCTATCTGTAGAGAACAAGGGATGGAATTGTTTAGGATCCACTACCCCCAAAACTCTGCCACTTTGGAAACAAATTCAAATACCTGAAATACATTCGAATCCTTTAACAGTTAACAGAATCTCAGTTTCTGTAATGGCAATATAGGACTAGCAATGTACATATTTGAATAACCTGTGTCTCCCTTGCAGTCTGTCTATCCTACCACCGCTATTCATCAGTAAGTGAGTGATGAAATTGTATAACTGGGGCCCTACTGCGTGCACCTACGGGGCACTATGGTGTTACAGAGGGGCTGCAGGAGCTTGTGTGGCCCCTTCTGTAATATTGATAGTGCTGGTGCACATGTAGTGCTATTAGTATCTTGAATGGGCATTCTCTCATTTACATAGTGTCACAACATCATGCAAATGAGGGAATCACTTTACCTTTGCCCCTGCACCCTACTACAGATGCTGGGGCAGAGAAAAAAATATCTTTAGGAGGAGCACTGATATTACACCACAAACAAATGGAACATTGTAAGTGTGCCACCTCAGTAGAGCCCTCTGGAGATGACCCAGGCATCCCTGTATAAGTGGGTGCAGACACTTATCTCAGAGAATCTCTGTCACCTTTTTAAAGTGGAGGTAGCTGGTGCCTGCACTGTAAAACACTGAGGCCCTCATTTATGAAAAGTGACACATCGCTGCGAGAATACAGCGATGTGTCATTTTTCATTAAGCCCTCCTTGCGACTCCCATGATGCGTCATATTTCCAGTATAACGCATCATGTCGCAAGGAGTTACAGATATGTCTGTAGGCGCAAAAATGACGCATTGTTGACGTGTGTCACAAAAGTGACGCAACTCCAGCAATGGGTCATTACAAATGGGAAAGTCGCAAGTTAAATGTGCCTGCGTCAGTCTTATGCCTGCCACGAGGCAGGCGTAAGAAATTGATGCAGTTGTGTCCTTCAGGTGGTGCAGTGAAATCTCATAGATTTCACTGCTTCCCTTCTACGACCCTCTCTTACGTCAGTACGCCCCCACTGCATACATTATACCTGGAGCAGGTATAATGTGGCGCAGAGGTTTACAAAGTGACACATATATCTAGATGCGTCACTTTGCAAATATGATGCAACATAGTGCATTTTTACACCGCTGACTGCGTCACTAAAAATGACGCACCGGCGGCACAAAAGTGACGCAAAGCCACATAAATAGGCACCTGAGAGTCTGGCATGCCGCTGATACATCTTTGACTGAATGTGTTGCCCCTAGGATAGCCATGAGTTTCTGGCTATCCTGAGGGCAGCACATTCGTTACAATGGGTGCACTGTCCCAGCCTGCACCAGGCACATGTTTTTAGAGGTGCACCTGGCGTAGACCAGGACAGTGCTCCTATTTTGTTGACTGGTGCTCATGACTCAAAGGGCAGCAACAAATGATGCTCTGTCAGCCCAATCCTGTGATTGCATATGAAATTAACATTTTGTTAAATCATGTCTCTTAAATATCCACATAGCATCTTTCTTTCAAATTGATGTGGCAAAAAAAGTTTACAATTACAAACAATCCTCACTCCGATCTACACATTTCAGTACTTGAGATCATCTATCACAAAAACTCGATTTTTCACAGCAGGAGCTAGAGATGTGGGAAACGAATATTCACCAGTAAAGCCATCCATCCACATGTCATAACTGCAAACTGCAGTTTGTTAATCTCACTGTTGGTGGCTTCTTATTTTTGCTTTCACAGTTCTCTTTTCTGTGAACAAATCCAGTATTTGACAAATAAAATCGAGATTTATAAAAATGTAACAAACGTGTGGTCATTACTTGTCTTCATGATTTTCTTTGTTGTGGTGACCCCTGATGTATTTATCTTGAATGTATGACAGCTCGTTTGATGATGTACGCACATGTTACAACCAAGGGGCAGATTTATGTCGTACCTGCGCCACGTTTAAGCCGCCGTTGCGTCACGCAATGGCGGCATAAACGTGGCGCATCCCTGCAACCCATTTACAACGTGACGCATCTAGGCAGATGTGTCACGTTGTAAAGCCCTGCGCCACATGTAGGCGTTCCGGCGCAGGGTGGCCGTTCCGGGCAGGTGCGCCTTGCAAAAGTGCCCATGTGAAATCTACAAGATTTCACGCAGGCACTTTTAGGCCAATGCTGCGTCAAAACCCTGCGCCTGCTTGAAGCAGGCGTAAGGCTTGACTCAGGATTGGACAGATAGGGCCCGCCCCGAGCATTGCTGGAGCTGCGTCGCGCTTGCGACGCAACTCCAGCAATGTGCCACCTTTACGGCACAGATGCGTCACGCATCTGTGCTGTTTTTGCCTCATGGTGCGCCGCATTGTAAATGCAAAAACAACACTAGGTGTGGGCTTCCCACAGTAAGGCCAAGCCTCTCAATCACAAAACAACAGAATAGACAAGGCGGAACATCATCGTCCTTTGTTTATGTTCGAGGCTCCGTCCACCATCGAAACCACAATGTCCATGACCCTCTCAATAAACTATTATATTGACTAAACAGGAATCAAACACTGCGAGGCAAGGCCTAAGATCCTTGCAATAAACTATTCTATCGATAATAGTGAAATTAAACATTAAGAGGCAGAACATAATCGTCCTCTGGTGACGTCCGAGGTCCCGCCCACCATCGGAACTACAATGCCCATGATCCTCCACTTCGCGGAAGTGGGCCGATAAGGAGATTTAACGGACAAACAGGACGCCAGCCAGATAGCCGTTTGCTTGCGACTCAGACGCGGACAACTTATATAGGAGATTGTTATCCCCTCGAAGGTAAGCGCGTTTTTCATTCTATGCGTGTAACGCGAGCTCACATGCCGACATAAAACCAGTTTTAATAAAGCGCTCCCTACCTCCACAGGTCTCCGACCTTGCCCTGGACCTTCAACTTTTACTCCGTGGAGTAACAACAACTTCCAAGTAAGCCCGGACATGTGTCCTCATTTGTTCAATTGCAATTCTTATTCTAATTCGGATTCAAAATTGAAACATGCATCTCACAGGCACCTTTTGTTCTTATAGGTCCACAACCTAATCCTGGCAGCTTATTCCATTCAGAGTATTTACAAGTAAGCTTAGCGTTAATTCCTTTCCATCGTTTCACTCTGGGCCCACAGACATTTTTTAAAAAGTCCTTTTCCCTAATTTTTTCACAGATAATACACAGACTTCTATGCAGCAGTAAAGTAAGTGTGTGGTTTCCAAAAAAACCTTTAAGGGTTGGCTTTATTGAGAGTGTACACTCATGGTTCTGATTGGTCTTTTTGTGCCCCTCTTTTTAGTTGTCAACGTCCGGTTTTTGAGTAATTAGTGCACACCACTCTTTGAAAAGGTAAGAGGCATCTGCTAATAAGGGCAGCTAGTAGTTTGTTCCACTACATCTCCACATTTAGTGACCCAGGTCTCGTTTTTTCTCTCACCCCACAGTTAGGAAGTCCTGATGAGAACCCCCAAACCTGTCAGGGGTTCGAAACGCGTAGACCGTGTGTTTACACCATAAGATCTCTATTCACTAAATTGTATTTTTGATATTCTCTAATGACTTTTGAGTAAATCAAACAAGCTTCTTTGGTGTACATTTAAATTTCTATTTTGTGACATTTGAATTGTAAATATTGACTTGTATGTTTGTGTTGTGTGTGAGTGTGAGAACGGAGTGCTGATGTTGATCAACCACGTCTGATAGATTGTTTTGTTATTTATGCACATTTTTTAGGCTAATCTCATTTTTATCAAAATTGATGTATGTAATGTTTGTTTTGTAAATCCCTCTGTGTATTTTTTGGTGAATAATAACCAACAAAAAATAAACAGTGATTCATTCTGATAAATTGTTTGAATTCGCACTCAGTTTAATTCTCTGTGTGACACAATTCAGTTCTGTTTAGTAGTGTTCACGGTACTGGCATCTATTCTGTTGTTTTGCATTGTAAATGTGGCGCACCATGGGTGGGGGAGCTGCGGCGCATAATAACTGGCGCATCCCTGGGGATGCGCCAGTTATTGTAAATCTGCCCCCGAGTCTATTATTTTGTTTTGTATTTTTAAGCTGGAGTAATAAAATCTATGCATTTTCTGCACACTACACTGATAAGTTATAGCAAGCTCACAGCTCTTTAGAAGAATCTAAACCCAGGCAAATGCGCTGTAAACGACAACAAAAATGCTGTTTACTTTTCAGACTTTTGCCCTCCGATTGCCAAGGGCATAATTTCAGAATCGGTAATCGGGACCAGAGGCACCTTGTCAGGTGTGGCAGTGTCTGCACTCGGTTTTAACCTTGGGACCAGCACCACCCAGGACCGGAGTACGCCCTCCCTGAATCTGTGAAGGCTACTTTACACCAGGATAACCACATAAATTAAAAGTAAGTAAAATGTTTCCAACTAGAGTGTATTTCCAAAATCTGTTGTTGGTGCGTAATATAGCATGCAGTCGAACTTCTGGACCAATGTTGGACAGGCTAATTTATGCAGGCAGCCTACTGCATACACACGCCACTGTAAGAGACTACAAGAGTAACGTGTGTATACATTAATACTTGCAAGAATGCTGTATACGTTTTCGAATATCAATTTCCCCTCCTTCTAGCCCACTAATAACCTGCTTCAAAAACCTGTGCTCTTAATACCTCCGCCTCCATTTGTGTTGGATACAACAACATTCCTTACTTGAAAAATTCAGATGCATCTCGTCCCCCTAATGTAATATCATTGACTATGATATCCCCCTGCCCAAGTGCATCCATTGTATTCCCTCATACTCTATCTCTCCCCTACCAAGTCCCTTAAACGTGTTCACACTAGATTCTTCTGCAGACCAATAAACATTTTCACACCTCTGTCATGATCCCCTCGCCTCTCCATGTCGAAACTTCAGAAGCACCAGCTTAGATTTAAGCGCGCTACACTTCATGATAAATAAACTAAAATACTTTTCTCACTTATCTTGAATAAAAATAGCCCTCACTTGCTGATAGTTATGACTTAAAGAGCTTTTGGAACAACGATTCATATCCGTCATGAAATTGGATTGGGTATTTCATTCCCAGAATACAGGCTACACACAGAAGGTGTCCAGCTATGCACTGGAGTTACTTAACCTGCAATAGACTGGAACTTTCTCCTGAGATGCGTTCAGTGTAGCTGCATCTCGTGAAAGAGTCCTTATTAATAGTACACTTAGATGTAATAATCCTTTATATATAAAGGAAGGTGTCCTTACAAAATGTTTATGGAATAGTATATTCAAAAATGTTTGAACTAAGCTATCATTCTTAAATGTGTACTTTTAGTTAGGCCTAAAAGGCTTTTTCCTGTGACACTTCCTCACAGCTTCATAGACATTTATTAGAATATTTTGCCTAGCATCAGTAACTTGCTTAGAATGTGCCGACTTCAAATTCCCCTCACCCGATATTAGGTCATTTACCTTAATATACTGAAACTTGCTGTGATTGTCATAATAAATAATGATTTAGACATTTTATGTGTGCCTCATCAGAATATTATTGCTAGTTTGCCTCCACATCGTTGACAAGCTTTGTCTTCACATTGAAACTCATAGCACATCTTTTACCATTGGTAAGAAGGTTCTCATGCGAACTTTCCTCCATGTAATAAAGTCCTGAAACAATGTTTAACAGTATAGTGGCATGAATATTTACCGTGGGAATCGGGAGACGAGACATCGGAAGCTGGCAACATCATCAGAAGAGCATTTTTCATTGGCTGGAGGAGGTATTGCCTAATCGAGTTTCAATACATTATTGTGTGATTCATAATAATGAGTGTTTCTAGTTAGTAGAGCGAGCGAGACAGTGTGAGGTTCCTGATGCAAGTCAGAGAGATCCATATCTATCTCCCCTGCTATGCGGTTCTTCTCTTGGAGAGTTATTCGTATGCTTTGTTACCAACAGCTACTGCTAAAGGTGACATTTTTTTTATCTTGACTTTTTCCTAATCAATGCTACTGAAGAGATCATTCTATCATTGCTGGTTGCTACTGCAGCTGTAGGGAACTCGGGTGAGTTTCGAGAAAGACTTTTTCTGGGAAGTTGTTTTTTTCTCTTACTATTTTCTGATAAAGGACTCTTCATGGGTTCTATTTAGAATAGGTCACGTCCCCTATCTCGTTTAGTGATGTCTTCCTTTATGGAACACTGTGTATTGATTTATGTTGTCACTAATCAATATTTTAGTTATATTTCTGTAAACTGACTAATTTGAATAAAGATGACAAAACAATACTAATCCTTTGAGATGGATAAAGGTGTTGAAACTTACCAACCTCTCATAATTGACTGAACATTTACAATTCTAACTATTGATAATATATGCATAGTTTATGTTTTGTGCTAGATTCAATTCACAAACAGTGGCACAGGTCCATTGAACTTTTTCAAGAGCCATCAGGACTTTCCATGGAAGAATTCTGTAAGCTGAGTGTTTATTCTTAAAACCATATAGTCTCCTGCATTAGGAATACTTGGGAAGCAAGAGAGGCAGATGGTGCCTTACAATAAAGGGTGACAAGAACTGTCAGAGGTGCCAGTGATTCAGTCTTAGCGGAGTATGTGTGGTTCTTACATTGTTCACACTCAGCAGTGAGCCAACAACAATGTTTACCTCCTGGTTAACCTATTGCCTCTCATAGCCTGAACGGCAGAGGAGCAACTTTACCTCAAATGCAAAGTGTCCTTAAAGGAGGTCCATCAATTACAAACAACATGACATTATGAATATTGTAATTAAGACGTATCAAAATACATTAAGCTTGGTTTTCTCACAATCCTTTGGTTGTTGTTATTACAGTCAGCTGTGTCAAAATGACAGTCCCTCATTATGCACAGGAAAGTGTGTTTATTTCAGTGTACTATTTCTTTGTATAGAATTATAGACACAGTTTTGTGGATGGAATGTCTGTTTTCACCCCTACCTAGGTGACAGAATACAGCCTTTTGCAAGCAAAGAAAAAAAATCATTGCCTTCCTGTGCTGAATTTCAATTTTAAGTGAAAATAGGTTACTGAGAGACAATGTGATGTTCACATGCGAATTAGCGCTTATGTCTTCTGAACTTGTATTTAATTGGACAAGAGGAAAAAAAGAAAAAAAGCGTTGGCAAAGTTTAAGTCCTCTTTTTTTGACAGCTCTAGACTGGCCATTCTCAGCCCCTTGGCCTGCTCCACAAAAGGTAGCTGTAAGCCAAGATTTATGGGAGTCTACAGAAAAGAGGCATTTGATATAAAAGGTTAACGCATAGCATAACGCATAGCTCCCCAAACCTTGACCCCTAATGGAAGGGAGTACGCCTGGTTAGCATAAAGATACTCCAGCTGTACCTTCTCTACAAAAATACCCATAGTCACACAAACACGCTCTCACACTTCAGCCTGGGCTGCATTTTTCTTATCATTTGTACTATTTGTACTATTTTCAGCCACCACAAAATTCTAGCTGGGACCCCTCTGTAGGTAGTCACACTTTAACTTTGTCGTTTTGGTGTTGCCCAGACCCCTCTTTTAAGGTTGAGCCTGGGGTTCTATGCGATGCATTCTGTATTCAGGTATGGACCTGAAGCTCCGCCCACTCTCCGCCCATCTTTTCCATTGGCTGCTGTTACTGTCCTTTGTAAATGTTGGCTTTTGATTTGCTAATAGGCGTTTGAGTCCCTCCTTAGTACCCCCCCTGTATTCTTTTATAACCTCCCATCAGAATGGGACATTTTACGCGTGTTGTTACCGTATTGCTTGTATTAGCCCTTCAGGAGAACTCTTTGCCTAATTAATCAAAAGTGCACTGGTGGCAGGCCAGCTTTAGCAATAGAGATTTTTTTATTGATACTTGCATTGAGCTATGCCCGCTGTCACTTTTGCATAATGGACATTGGCTTAACTTTTAAATATGCTCCCGCTGGACGGACTACATGGGAAGTGGGTGCTGTGTTAATTAGAAAAATCTCTGAATGCTAACTCCATTGTTCTCCCTCCCTCTCACATCCATGCCCTTCGTGTAGCTTGTCTTTTTATTTATTTCTAACGGACACAGTGTCTGCTTCGTGGTGTTTGCGTTTTTTGCTATATTGGGGCAGCCCTCACACTCTGCTAAACTGTCCTCCGTAGCACACACAGGGCTGCCTCTCCAACGGTTTGTGCCAGTGCTCCTGCAGCTGCCCAACACCCGCCTTCACCACTTTCATTTGGAAGAGGAAGGATTGCTAAACCTCCCTGAGGCACGGTCACAAAAGGATTAAACTAAAAAGTACACACATGCATGCATATCAGGTATTTTTTTATTTACATTGATTAAATTAACTTTGTTGTTCAAAAATATTAGCTTACTTTGAGTCCGTTTCACTTGGTAAATATGCTCTTCATTCCCCCCTCTGCTGCTGCACAGATGCAGCGAGAAGTGGGCGCTGTGTTAATGAGAGAAATCTCCGATGCTTCCTCCATTGCTCCCCCGCCTCTCCCCCATCCATGCCCTTCATTTGGCTTGTGTTTTTTTAACAGACGTGGTGTCCACTTCAGACTTGCACTTTTTTGATTGCTGTTTTGCTTTCTCTGCCTGTCTGTGTGAACAGAACTTTGGATCTAGCTCCCGTTGCCTGCCGGTTACCAATGAAACTGCAAATATTGTACTGGCAATATAAAGAAGCATTTGCAATGCAGTAGGTCTTGCATTTGCGAGAGTTTATTCTATTTGCATTGCAAATTTTAATACATTTTTTTATTTGTTTTCAAAACCAACACATAGATAAAAGGTTTCTCATGTACAATTCTGATAGCTCAAACGTGCGCAAATGCGAGACCTGTTTCATTACAAATGATTATTTTCTTTCACATTCAGTTGAGTGAGACTCTGAAAAATGATTGTGATATGAAGAGGAAGAGACATGCAAAATAGTAACACAATACCATGGGACCACGATTGTGAAATAAAATAATAACAAGGGTGAGCAAAACATAAACAAGAATGCGGGATTCCACTAGTTTCCAATACCAAGGACAGTCAGAGTGGAATTGTGCATGTGCCTGAGGGAGACTGTGTAAGAAGTGATGGAGCGTAGATATTATCTGACATCTACTTTTATCAATTCTCACCTGTAAAAGATCATTATGACAATATTTCTTTATGAAGACATGTCAACTTGCTAAGTCGAAAAAAAATGTGAGAATACATGTTGCATTGTAAAAACATGTGGAAGGTTCTAAAGTGATGACACAAAAATGTAATCAAAATAAAAAGATACAATAAGAAATATACATGAACGTGTTTAAATGTTGTGAGAGAATACATTTGCTATAAAAATGATAATGTACAAATAATGATTATGTAGATTTTTGTTAGTGCCTAATATTGATTGTAGCACCTGAAAGAAACTATAACTGCTACAATGGAGAGCGTTGAAATTCATTTATGAAAATGTGTGAATTATAGTCAAATTAAACAGTAGTGAATCGGCTAATTTTCATGTAAGCCTCAATGCTTCTTTTCCCTATGTTAATGTAAAGCCATGTAAGACAGTCACCTAAGCCCTATGAGAACTATCTGTAAAGTTCCTGCATTAGCCAACAATGGACTCAATTCTCTACAAGAAGCATATTCGATAGAAATGTAACAGTATTGTTGCAAACTCAGGGGAAAGCACCGAGGAACGAACGGACTGTGAGCAAAGCAAAGTTCCACCCATTTCCGTGGAAGTGATGAAATGGGAATACAATTGAACTTAATGAATCTTAATCAAAATTGCAAAAAGGATTCCTTAATTCTCCTGGATTTGTGAGATTCGCTGATCACCCCACAACAGCCCACTATGAGTAACCAATGAGAACCCCATGTACTGATGGAATTGATACGTTAAGGGGTTGTAAACCTGGAATATTTGGAGGTACAATTGCACCATCAGAGGAGGAGTCGGGGGCTGGCTGTCATTTTCCTTTCCTGCCTGGCATGCTGTTGGACAGACTTTTGATTCCTATTGTCTTTTCTATACCCCTTTTCAATCCATATTGGGTGGAATAGACTTTAACGACCTGAACTATATCCAACTGCGAACTCGAATCCTGTACTTTGTCAGCTGGTAAAGTTGTGCAGGTAAAATCACCTTTTGGCTGAGAGGTTATCTGACTCCGGCTGTGGCACGTGGTGCTGCTGTTCAGATTTGACCAGATTTAACTGAGAAAAAATTTGAAGTGATCAGCTTTGCTTTAGTTTGTATGACTAATAACTGTGCCTTAAAATCTATCCTGTTTCTCTCCAAGGGGATTTTCCAGCTGTCTGATAATGCTCTGTTTTGTTTTGCGAGGCTACTTAGAATAATACACTGTCATTAAATTTGATTTGAAATGTATTTTCTTGACTTGTCAATGCAGTATGAGGCCTTAAATAAATGTTTCCTATGAATTATCTATATAGATTCTGTCTCCTTCTTTTGGTCATATTTCATGGCTCAAGGAATTTGCATCTGTGCCTGAGAAAGGTATGATATTAGGTTTGAGGTAACAATTATTTTATTCCAGGTCCTCAAAGAATAATTGTTAAAGTTTCCTCATATTCTCGTCCCTGTTATCTCAACAAAAAGATCAGTCAAAGGACCACTGTTTGTAGAAATCTAAAGAATAATTGAGACTATTGGGAGACCGAGGGTTGTTGATGAAATGGACCTAGAAAGATAAGATTGTAATAAGAGTAAAGAAGTATTTGGTTAGCTTCGCGTTGCATCAGAAGCAAGAGAAAGCTGTGCATGTGTGAAACAGTGTAGTGTGTGGTGGGTGTTGGTACGGGGACTTGTGTGTGAGAGGTTGTGGGTGTGAGTGCTTTTACTAGTTTGAAGATGCCTGTGATTGTGTTTTAAAGTTTTCAGGGATCTCTGTGTGTGTTTGAAAAATAAGTGCCTCACTGTGTGAGAGAGCAAGTGTGTGACAGCAAATTTGAATGTTTGCGTGATGTGTGTACATTTGTGTATGTGTGCTCAGAATGGAAATCAGAAAAGAGAGAAAGAATAGGTCTGGCTGTGCTATATGTCACTAATCGAAAACAACAAAGGAGTGCTTATTTGTAACTAAAAAACACCATATACCAAAGAAAAAATAAGAAATAATAGCAGTGACAGTTTATTCCTGGACCCCAACCTTGGTCAGGGAGTTCTGTGTTTTAGCATGTCTGCTCCTAATCGTCAGGAGGTGTCCACCCTGTGGACAGGGATGACTATATCCAACAAGGCTAGGCAAGCAGCCTTTTGTTTAGAAGGACCCTCACTCACCACTAGTTGGTGACATGCTTCATCATTGGGTCCCCGCTGGGGTGACCGAATGCCGCCCCAGCGTGCTACAACGCCTGAGTTACAGCGGAGCGGGTTTGGTGGTGAGTGTACTAGTGATTAAACTCAAATGTGTGTGCAAAATAAGTGAGTGCAAAGTTAAAAAATACAGGGTTAGAGCTCAAACAAAATATTTAATGCAGGCCAACCTGCATTAAGGTTAAAAACGTGAAGGTCGGACAACCAATGGTACTACATTAGGTGACCTGTATCCTTAATTACAACAACTGGTCAACATGTTTCTGCTGTCAAAAGAGCGGAATCGCGCAGCATTCGTCAGGACCACACTAAATGGCACTCCAGGGGCATGCACACACTAAGGTACACCCTCCCGTGAGGCACTTATGTGAAAAATACAAAAAATTAGATAGTAAAAAAGAAGAAGTTACTCACGGTTATTAACCGTGGCGGCGCACTGTGGAGTACAGTCGCCTAGAGGTACGAATTACTAGGAACTCGTAGACTTCCTGGGTCAGGACAGCATTGGGCAATGTTCACGCCGTGTCCTTTTAACGCCTGCGACTCCCCGCCCAGCACCTACATTCAGGGACCGCCGTCTGCCCGGAAGGTCACTAAGTCTGAACTTACATAGATAGATCAGCAAAATGAAAGCTTTTCGAAAGCGTGCTCTATAGTAAAGGCAACACTAAAGTAAATTGCCACAGAAGGGAACTACTTTGGGGTAGACCAACATGCAGTAAAGCCACCGAAGGGCTGAAGTTGGCTGCCCCATTGCCACATGCTGTATGCTGTAGTCGGAGTAAGTAAAATGTGAATGGCACAGCAACAGATCAATGGGTTCAGAGAGGTGGATGTATGCCCCTGTACTAATATTATACATATACATTTAGAAAAATCAAAAGGTCTAGGCTAACGCCAAACCTAGAAATAAATTAGCACAGATGTATTTCCTGCCAAACCCATGACTTCCAGAGGTAGAGCCCCATTGTTGATTCCTCTATTACAAACCTTTGACCAGATGCCCATCCTCCATAGGACCATTGGATGAGCTAAGGCAAGCTTTGTGACCGTCATTTTTCTTGACCAGGACCTCTATAAGAAAAGGGCAGGTCCAGAACAGAAAAATAATAACATGTCTCTGAAGCTCAGGCACAAAACTCCAAGCATCAATGAGATTTATATATTTTTACTTCAGAAATAACCTTCCAGATTGTTGCCTTGTTTCTGAAGAAAGGACAAAAATTACAACTGTCTGCAATGACATGGTGACAAGCCAGCATTACCGTTTTGATATAAGTGCCCTTGGTGCGTTGGCGCAATCACTTTTCCTTAACTGGGTCATGGCAAGCTGCCAGGCTCTCTAAATTGAAAACACAGAGCCATGGACATGCACCTGTGCGCTGATCAGCCGCCACCAATCTTTAAATGAGGGCCATAATACCTTAGTTACAATAATTGCTGATACCACCAATGCAGGCCTTTTATAATAGTCCCTCTCAGTACCAGGTCCTAGTAATACAATAGATGCCTTACAAACCACTGGATGGACCACCAGCCTCGACTTCAGTATTATATACAGTGGTAGCTCCCAGGTACCACAGTGCAAGTTGGAGTGTATTCCTATCTAACAGTTCAAGTACCATATTATTCGATTACTTTATTTAGCAACTAATACTGTCCAAAGCACAGTGCAGTCTTAGAGCCTTAATGGCTAATTCTGTATTCGATGTGCACGAAAATCTTTGAGTCAAATTTTAAATAATAGATATGTGTGATTAACTGGGTTATGGATTCCTGTGTTTGTACAGAACTGTCGAATTGTACTGATTTATGTCATTTTTTTTCTACATTTGTAAATGTTATAAATAAATTCGTACATGGGTTACAATGGTTTCATTTGACTAACCGCATTGCCTTCCAAGAGGGTTATCCCATGTCCCACAAACTCTTACTAGAGTGCAAGCTTTATGAACAGAGTGCATTATTTACAATAGAGTGGCGAAGTGCTGTGCCGTAAACAATTTTACAGCACTATGTTATTCCTAATGTGCAGGAAAGCGTCATATTTACAAGAATGTAGTGTAATCAGCACTGACCCCTGATCCGGTAATAAAAATGCAGCCTAGCACCAACGCAGGCACCCTTGTGCCATGTTGCAAGGGTGGCTGTATTGCAGGATGATTGATTTTGTGCAGTAAAGGCCACCTTTCTGCACAGAATCAATCAATGGAAGTAATTTCCTCCTTCAATGGGCCTCATTTAGAAAAGAATGGTGCAGCGCGGTGCCGGAAGCAATGTTGCAGCACAGCACTGCTGCATTCTAAAAAGCAGTAATGTACTGCATTTATAAGAATACAGTGCATTCCTGTACTGACCCCTAAGCCATCTCTAAAAAATCAGCCTAGCACCAAAGCAGGTACCCTTGCGCCATGTTGCAAGGGTGCCTGCATTGCAGCAATGATTGATTTTGTGCAGGAAGGGACATCTTTCTGTACAAAATGTTGCAATGGAGGCGATTCCCTCTTTCTAAGTGTGCTGCAGAATGCAGCACACATAGTAAGAGGAAAATAGGAGGACAAAATAAGAATATTTCTACTTGTTGCGCCTTCCTAACGCGATCCATGGGATCGCGTTAGAATCTGATGAATTCCCAGGTCATCGATTTCCTTGTAAATCTAGGAATGCTTCAGATTCCATGTGTGTTGGTTGGAAACACCCACAGAAATGTGGATCAAACAAACCTTTCACGCAGTTCTCTGCATGAAAGGGGCACATATTTACAAGGCTCTTGAAAAGCCATGTAAAGTGGCTTTGAGTGGCCATGTAAATATGCTGCAGCAAATTGCAACACCGGAGCTTTAAAAAGTGAAACTCCAGTGGTGCAAAGGCACCGCTAATGTCTCATAAATGGGGGACAAAGGGGCTTAGTTATAAGCCACTTGTGCATCTGGTGTGTCACTTCTTAGTGCATAAAAAGTGATACACCAGTGGCGCAGTGGGATTGAAAATAAGCCCCTCAGTAAATGGAAGTAGAGCACTACCTGTATAAACTTACCATAACTTCTTGCACATCTGTGCCAGTCCAACAGAGCAAGATTCAGTATTTTTTATTGCTTATATTTTTTTCAATAAAGCACTTAATAACATTACGTACTCAGGGGCATATTTATGAGCATCGTCAAGTCACCTTGCTGTACTGCATTGCGTGACAGGGAAAGGGCAAGAATGAGCCGTATTCAAACGAATACAACACATTCCTGAATTTCCCCTGCGCTGGTGCTGGCACTATGGTGCAAGGGTGCCTGTGCTGTTTGCCGGATTGGTTTTGTGCAGGAAGGGACACCTTCCTGCCCAAAAACAATCCTGAGAGGAATATTCCTTCATCTACGTGTACTGCATTCTGTAGACAGAGGAATTAATGAGGAAAAATAAAGTTATATATCTCACGGAAAGGTTTACTGTTCAATCAGAGAATGTGTCTACTACCATGGGAGTCGCATGGGCACACCCACTTAAGACCCAGGGAATGCCTCCTTAGTGCAGAGTAAGGCAAAACAGCGATTTGTGCTGTGTTGCTTTACTCGAGTTTTATGACGCCGCTCAGGTCCACACAGAGTGGCCTTGTGTGGGTTCGTAAATCTCTTTTTTCAGTTTCATCATGCATGTAACACGTTGCATGGTGCAAGAGTGAAGCAACTGGGGTCATAAATATGGCCCTTAGTCTGTTTGTGTGTCATTATTACACTTTAGGAGCCTCATTTAAATTATTCTGTGCCGAGTCATAATTTTAAAAGCACAGAGATTTGTTGTATTAAAAACAATATGATAGGGGCGTGGCTTTGGAGCCTTCCGGGATGGCAGCTGGTTCCGAGATCTCCGCTGCGGTGTGAGGGCCGCCGTCGTCTCCGGGGCTAATAATTGCTGTTCGGACCTTCAGTAAAGAATTCCCAGGTGTCGGAATGTGAGCGCTGCCTGTTGATTAGCCCGAAACCGTCCAAGGTGAGCCCAGCGCGACGTATTTTCTCATTTTTTTCTCGGGTCTGTGAGGAATGTTGTGGCCGCCATTTTGTTTTTCTCGAAGTCGCCGAGAGTAATTCCTTTGCTGCCTGAGGTGTTTTTGAATGCTTTGAAATATGACGCTGTGTTTTCTTTCTTTCTTCAAATCTCGCTATTTTTCTAATTTAGTCTCCTCACCAACACCTGTACAGTTTCATCATTATTGAGGAGTTGGGGGTCTTTTTTGCTGTGTGATGCCAGACACGCAGATAATTCCCCTCTTCGGCACCTACATACTGTCAAATGGCGTAATAATTTCTTTTTAACACTTACATGCTGCCCAGATAAGATCAGTCTGCTTTTTCACGCTTGTATGCAGCCCAGCAAATTGTGAACCCTTCGCTCTGTGCCTCTGAGCTCCCAAGTTTCTGACAACTTCTTTTTCTGCGCCTACTGGAGCCCAACCTCATAATAGCTTCTTTCTCAACGTTTCAGAGCTGGCAACCAATCAATAGCAAACTATTATTTTACATATACTGGTCACAATTTTAGTCCATTTTGCCTTCTACTTTTTGTTTTTGGTGTAAGGGCTTATGGCTATGTCACGTGCCAGTCGCACTGTGCCTCTTCAGCCCTCTGAGGCAACGCTTGAAGACTTTAATCCTTTTAATTTCCTTCAAGACTCAACAGAGGAGCGTGCTAAAGAACCTGTCACCTCAAAAGGTGCTATCTTCCGATCAGGAGGGAAACCAAATGGTAAACCTTCCTCTGCGACTGAGTCTGTTTCTGGCAAACGTGCTAAAGTGAATCCACCATCCCCCACTAACTCTTCCTCTTCCATCTCTATGGAACTTCTTTTGGAAGAAATGTATGCACTCAAACCGCACATGGAGGAGACTAATTCATGTCTGCAAAATTTGGAGTCTTCTTGGCTGGTTACGGAGCAGAGAGTTGGGGTCTTGGAGTCTCGTGCCGATAGGGTACAGGAGCTAACTGACCAGCTTCCCAATATGTCCGGCGAGATTCTGCACCTTAAACAGAAGATTGAACAGTTGGAAAATCGAAACAGGCGCAATAACCTCCGTATTTATGGCTTGGCAGAGGGTCTTCAAGGGCCGACTCCAATATCATTCTTTCAGACATTTTTACCAACATTTTTAGGATTTCCTGACACTCCTGTTTTGAACATCCAACGTGCTCATCGTCTTGGACCTCCTCCTTCGTCTACAGCGTCTTCTTCTAAGCCAAGAGGCGTTATTTTGTATTTTTTTATAGTACAACGATTTGCTGAGGGTTCTTCAAGCGGCCAAGCGGCGCGGGAAAATCACCTGGCATGGTGCGAACCTATTTTTTGCTCAAGACTGTGCCAAAATAACGGCTGATCGTAGGAAGAGATTTTTGGACTTCAGACCAGAATTGTGCAACTTAAATGCCAGATATCGGCTGTTTCATCCGTGTCTTTTCAAAGTCACCTACAACAATAAGACGACGTCCTTTGAAGATCCTGAATGGCTTCAAAAGTGCTTGAACAATTGCAAGACGGAAGCCATGGATATCCCTCGACCATGAGTCTCTTCCACTAATTTTGTCTGTTTCTGCTGATTGTTCATATTGTCTTTTATTTCATTACTCTTCCCTTGTTGCCCAGCAGTTAATTAGAGGTATTTTTTCAGACGTGTCATGTAGTTTCCCTATGTTGTATGTTGTGCTTCGATTGTGTTGTTCACCTCATAATGGATATTTTGTTTCCCTATTATATGTATCTATGTTTCTGTAACTTTTCTCTCTTATTTATTTCTTAGGTAGCTGATTAATGGTCCCTCATTGTCTTATCCTTCATGGTGTCCCCCTGGAGATGTTTCCTGTCCTTATGACCTCGGTGTGGGTTCTTCTGTTCCAGTGTGCCATTCCCCTCATGTGGCTTCACCACCCCTGTTTTTCTCGTCTTTTTGTGGTATGTCTTTGTTGCAACATTTTATCATTACTTCAGTTTTTTCTCTTTACGTTTCCCATGTCCTGTCCTACTCCTATCTTTCCCTGCTCTTGCTCTCTCTTTTCCCTTTTGTTTTTCTTCCTTTCTTCTCTCCCGTCATTATTCTGGTTCTCTCCTCAGTTCTTCCTATATTTCTCTCAGATGCCTTGTTCTTACCTCACAATTGCTCGGTTTCTTATTGTATTCTTGTCTCCATTTAGACTTCATTTGTCTCTTTCTTATTTCTCTATTATTCACAAAATTGAAGTTTAAATGTCTTTACAGTTAATATCTTGGAATGTGAAGGGTTTGGGGTCTCCTATTAAGCGTCAACGTGTATTATCCCATTTAGTTAATTTGAAATGTGATATTGCATTGTTACAGGAAATTCATATTAAGGATGTAGAGGTTGCTAAGCTTCGTCGCAACTGATTTGGTCATGTTTTTGCTTCTACTGGATCGGGAAAGCGAAATGGGGTTGCTGTCCTTTGTCATAAGCGCTTAAATGTTCAACTTTTGAGTCAAGACAATGACTCGGAGGGTAGATGGGTTGTAGTATCCCTGTTAGTAGATAAAATTCCTTTAACTATTTTTAATTTGTATGCTCCCACTGTACAGGATCCATCATTTTGCCCTCAGTTTATCACTTCTTTAATGCAATACACTGATGACTACTTTATTCTTGGTGGTGATTGTAACATGATTATGGACCCCTTCCTTGACAGAAAATCAAAATCGCGCTTCTCCCCTCGTCTGTTCATACTCAATTTACCTCTGCTATATCCCAAAGGTCTCTTGTTGACTCATGGAGACTCTGTCATCCCTCCCTACAGGAATATTCATTTTTCTCCCCTACCCATTGTTCTCAATCCCGTATTGATTATATTTTTGTCTCCAAGGCTCTAACTCAACACATTCTACATTCTGATATTGGATCGATTTTAATATCTGACCATGCCCCTGTCACGTTAGTTTTAGAATTACTGCCTCCCTGGAGAGGCACTAAGAGATGGAGATTTAATAATGCTCTCCTTCTAGACAATACATTTACATCGGAGTTCCTTTCTTTTGCAACCACGTTTTTTGAGACCAATGAATCACCCCAAGTATCTCCTCAATTATTATGGGTTATGGGATACTTTTAAAGCTGCTGCTAGAGATTTCATTATTTCTTTTGTTGCCAGGAAAAGGCGTCTTGCTACTCAGACTATTCATTCCCTTTCTTCCCGAATCAAACACCTGGAGCATTCTTACTTTTCAACTTATAATCAAGCTGATCTAAATCAACTTATTCAGGCTAAATTTTCCTTCAACAAAATTTCCACAGAGTGTGCTAACTTATGTCTACTCAAATCTAGCGCTAAATACTATAGTGCACAGAACAAAGCTGGAAACTTATTGGCAAAATATCTCAAGGTTAAAAGGGAAGAACTAAAATGGACTCTATTGTTGACTCTTCGAACACTACCTTATATAAAGATGAAAACATTTTACACGAATTTACGAACTTCTATCAACAACTCTACACTCCAGAGTCCCCTCCTACTCTTGCGAGTATAAATTACTCTTTATCTACAATTCCTCCTTCTCCCGCACCTGATGTGGACTTTGCTTCTTTGAAGGTTGATATTTTGCCTAAAGATATCTTGGAGTCCATTCACATGCTCAAAAAAGGTAAGGCCCCGAGTCCTGATGGCTTTTCTATTGAATTTTATTTACATTTTTCCGCCCTTCTGGTACCAAAACTTCATCAATAGTTTTCCTTCTTTATTGAGTCTAAGAAGTCTGCAGGGTCTTTTCAAGAAGCTCTAATTTGCCTAATTCCTAAAGATAATAAAGATCATACTCTGTGCAAAAACTATCGTCCTATCTCGTTAAATAATATAGATTATAACATTTTTGCTAAAATTCTTGCTCTTCGCCTTGATAAAATTTGACCTCTACTTATTGGTAAAGAGCAATCTGGTTTCATTAAGGGACGACACCTCTCCGACAATCCGCAAATCTTTTTCAATGTTCTCGGTAAATCTCAAACCTATAAACAGTCGTTGGCAGCTGTTGCCCTTGACGCTGAGAAAGCGTTTGATCGAGTTGATTGGCAGTTTATATTCTCTACTCTTACTTGGTTTTGGTTTTGGCCCAAAGTTTCTTTCTTATGTTTCTTTATTATATTCTTTTCCTAGATCTTTTATATTAGCAAATGGCCTTGTTTCTTCCTCTTTTCCTCTTCTCCGAGGAGTTCGCCAGGGCTGTCCTCTCTCTCCCCTTCTCTTTATTTTAATGTTAGAAACTTTTCACACAAAACTAAGATTGAACCCCGACATTACGGGTTTTTCCTATGGAACCTGTCAGCTGAAACTCTCTGCCTATGCAGATGACATTCTTCTATTCATTTCAAATCTTCAAACTTCTGTTCCAGCTTTTTTATCTGAAGTTTCCCAGTTTGCGTCGGTTTCGGGCTACAAGCTTAATACGGATAAGTGTGAAATCTTACCTCTGAATGCTTTTTGTTTTCGTTCTGATTTTCTGTCCTCCTCTTTTCATTGGAATCCTGACAAAATTAAATATCTGGGCTTGTGTTTCAATCCAGTAATTTAAGATACAGTTGCATTAAATATTAAAATTCTTAACAACACTTTAAAGGAATCCACAGCGAAATGGAATCCCTTGTTTTTATCTTGGTGGGGTAGGTTAGACTCTATAAAAAAAGATGTTAGTTCTGATCATCCTATTCTTCCTTTCCAATCTTCCAGTTCACATTCCCAAATCTACCTATAAATCTATTAACTCTATTCTCTCTCGCTTTCTTTGGCAAAATAAGAAGGCTAGAATGTCGTTCGCCAAACTCCAATGTCCTAAAAATATGGGTGGAGTCAACTTCCTGGATTTCTCCTCTTATCATGACTCTTTCTTTCTTATGCACTCAGCTTCCCTTCTTACTTAACGCTGCCTTGACAAATCTTCACAACCGTTGTGGGTTGAGGTTGAATCCTCCTTTTTTCATCCCTTTTTTTTTGAACAATTTGTTTCTTTATCACACATTCCAATTAGAATGTCTCTCCCGATTCTTAAAAATGCTAGGAAAACTTTTTCTCCTCTTTTTCTGGATGGTATGGACGATCGTTCCCGTTTTCTATTCAATTTGGTACAATCCTCTTATTAAAATCAAAAACAAGACTCTTTTTTGGAAGGAGTGGCACAGTTTTGGTATTTCTTGGGTACATCAGCCTTTTTCTGATGATGCTTGTATACCCTTCCAGTTACTCCAATCTCAGTTTTCCCTACCAGCCTCTTTTCTATCTAAATATGCTTTACTTTGCTCAGTTGTACAACGTAGTTATGATGCCCTTTGCTCTTCCTCTTCTCACACTGACGTCCCCCCCATTACTATACCCCTTTTGCTCTCCTCCTCTTCTGCATCTCAAATTTATAAGACCCTGCGTGGAACCTCTGACAACCGCAATAAGTCGGTTACTGAACTTGCTTGGGAGTTGGACCTACACAAATCCTTTTCCATTTTAACGTGGCACAAGATTTGGTCTAAAATAGGGAAATCTTCTAGAGCAGCGAACACTACACAGACGCTATTTTTTATTTATAATAGACTTTTGATTAATCCTGCCCAGTTACATACAATTGATCCTTCCATCTCCTCAGCTTGTTGGTCATGCTCTGCTGACGATGCAGATCTTAAACATATGTTATTTACCTGTCCCCTAGTCCATTCTTTTTGGTCCAAAGTTTGGAGTCAGATCAATAAGATTTTTTCCTCTCATTTTCCCCTCACTTGGCCACACATTTTTCTGGGAAGTATAGCTGAAATATGGTCTCAATCTGCTGATAAGTTTGCTATTATTGATTTACTCATAGCTGCTGCTTTCCAACAAATCACCAAGTCCTGGAAGGATACCTCCAAGATTTCCTTCCAAGCCTGGTGGTATGGAGTCTGCTACAATCACAGATTAGATAGAGCTTATGTTTACCCTGTAACTCTTGCTATTAAAAGAGATTTATTGTGGTTACCTATTACAAATCTTTTGGACCTATCTGCCCGATTTATCCCTCTACATTTCCCGCATACTGAAGAAGTTCCCAAACCGCCATGAATATGCATTTCTCGCCTATCTGTTATATTAGATATTTTTATGCTTATATACATTGATTACAAGTGTTTAAATAGACTTTATACATGTAACAGTTATTATTACATTTGACTACTTGTTTCACTCCTTCTTTCCCTTGTCTTTCTTGTTTTTCCCTCCCCCTCTCTCCGTCTTTTCTTTTCCCTTTTTCTTCTTTTTATTTATACAGCTGATATTGTTCTAACACCAATTTGTATTGTATTTTTTTTTACCTGTTCAATTTTACTTCCTTATTGCTCAATAAAGTCTTCTTTAAAACTTAAAAAACCAATATGATGCATCCGTGTACTTTTGCTTGTGCTGACAATTAATTGGCTGCCATTCGCCAGCACAGGTACCCATGCGTCATGCTTCAAGGATGCCTGCATTGCGGGGATCATTGTTTTTCTGCAGGAAGGCACACATTCCTGCACAAAGACAGTCATTGATGGCATTTTCCTCTTTTTATGCATACTGCAGAATGCAGCAAGCATAGGAAGAAAAAATACTAGGAGAAAAAAAGTTTGTCTCCTCATTGCGCCACTTTGACGCATTCCCAGCTTTACAAAACTTTGTAAATCTGGGAATGCATCAGGTTCCATGGATGTTGCATGGGAAAGCCCACAGCAACACCCTTGGAATGCCACTTTCACACTGAGTAATGCGTGCAAGGACCCCATATTTATAAGGCCATGAAAAGTCACGCCGGGTGACTTTGTAAGGGGTTGTAAATATGAGCAGGCCCACTACAATAGAAAAAGTGATGCACCGGCGGTGCTATGGATTTCTAAATGAGCCCCTAACTGTTAGTAACCCATTCACTACCTGTGTTTTCATTGTAAATGTTATTAACTCATTTACTGTCAGTATGAACAGTGCAAGCTTTAGAAATTCTATTACCATCAGTGCCATTCCCACTGAAAAAACCCTTACCATCAGGGCACTCAGTGTCATTAGTGCAAGATTTACAGGGTTTTTATGGATTTTGACAGTGGGAATCCCACCATAATTTGGCAGGGCACCCGCCCAAATACAAGACGTTAAGGCCCCATACCCACCAAACCAAATATTTCTGATTGCAGAGCCACAAAAGGCACTACTTTTACAAACCTCTGATCAGTCACTTATTCACCACAAGACCATGAGTCATTAAACATGCGAAAAGCTATATTTAGGACAAGAAGTCTGAATTTCATTTTTCCTATATCAGTCCCAATCTGTCAAGTGCTACACTTGAAACCTTATAACCTAAAGTTCAGTTGTGCAAACTTCCTTATGGCATTCAACAATCGCACCCCAGACCCAAAGTGAAAGCTGAAGTATATCAATCTCAATCAGTGCATGTACCATATTATTTGCATAGTTTATTCACTATTTCTATCCCAATACCACAGTGCAAATCCTACAGCCTCAGTGGTACTACAATAAGTATCCTCGTGATATAAACTCATCCACTATTCATATCCCAGTATATTAAAGTGCAATGCAGGACTGTTTCCAAGTCATGATTAGTAGTATTTCTAACGGAGGTGTCCGTACCTGCAGTAATGACCTTTGAAACTAAGCCATCATATTGTGCCAAGAACACTTATGCAAACCTAAGAAATTCTGTCAACATCAGGGTCAAAGCAATGATTGCGGGAATAGGTAATATTGGCAACTCCACTGCCTATATATCACTATTGCAAACCTTAGTAAATCAGCAAGGACCAGTTTCAGAAACACTAGTAGAGTTAAAGAAATACTTCTACACACAAAGAGGAGTAGAGAGTGTGAAAACGAAAAAGGTCTCGTGGTGACACGTGCACAGTGTGAAAATACTGCCCTCACTCGAAAGGTTGTGAAATGCTTCATCATCGGTCTTTGCTCCAGTACATGCCCATGCAAACCAATGCCTGGAATGGAGCAAAAGGGAGGTGTAGCCAATACAAACATGTAAAATATACAAATACTTACTGCCAAATTATAACATATTCACCAAAAGAGAAGTGCAGTGGAGGTTAAAACTAGCTCGGAGGTGTCACTACTCATAAATGTATTCCTGAACCCTCCGGTCAGGGCTAAAAATGTAACGGATGGTGGTGACAGGAAAGAGTAAGGAATTCCTACACCCCTCCTTACTGCCAGTTTGGTAAACATGTTTCTGCATATTTGTGCCGGCACTAATAGGTCACATCGGCATTCATAAGGACCTTTCTTGATCCCACTGGTATTATGTCACCATCGATACCAGGATATAGTATTCCACAGAAACCAGTTGTTCCTAAAACGAGGGTGCCCCTACGTAACTTGTTCTCAGTGTAGTGTAAGGAATGAGAACAAGCAAGAGACTTATTATTCGCAGATGGAATACATCCTTTTATTCACACAGTGCTAGTATTAGCTCGCTTGTGCCACCAAGTAAAATATGTATGGCCATAGTTTGTCCAATACACTCAATGTTTTTCCACACTCAGGCATGTGAATCATACTTTACGTAAGTTTACCTCATAAATATGTAGACACAGGTAGCAATACGTCGCTGGACTTGTGTCCATCTCATATCAGCTCCACTCTTAAACTCTCTAAAATAGAATGCTCAACTCAGAGTGTCACAAGCAAATAAGCTAAAACTGGCGAGAATGAGGAAGAGCCCCCCCTGTAGTCACACACTAGGGAGATGGGTAAAAAACATGAAATCCAATGGTTAATCAGTAGTTCATCACATTGCACTTGTGAATCAGACCCAGTCGTTAAGTATTGATCAGATCGCTAATGGGACCCCTTGGAGTAAATGCACTGATAGTAACGCGTGTGAACATTGATTTTGTTACGTTATGTTATGTTATGTTAAAGATAGTTATTAAGCGCGCGTACAGCAAACGGTTTTTTGGCTCTGAGACAAAAGGGGAGGCGGCATCAACAGGACAGTTGGCTTACTCATATGCCTGATAAAATGGCCTGGTTTTGAGCTGTTTCCTGAACTGTGCATAGGAAGTCAGAGACCTCAATTTGACAAGAGGTGAGTTCCAAAATTGTGAAGAGAAGACCATGAATCTGAGTCCCCCATGTTTTTTGCGTTTGAATGCGGGAGTGGTCAGCAAGTTCAGATACAAAGAACGCATTTCCCGAGAAGGGATATAGCGCTGGATCCTTGAAGACATGAATGCTGGGCCATTCACGGTGAGGGCTTTAAAGATGGTACAACCCAGCTTAAAGGCACAGTGTTTAGCCACCGGAAGCCAGTGGAGACTCTTCATCAAAGGTCTGACGTTATGGTGTCTGGGCTGACGATAGATTAACATGGCTGCTTGGTTTTGCACCAACTGCAAGCGATGTAATTGATATGCTGGGATGCCAACATATAGTGAGTTGGCATAATCAATTTGGGTGATTACTAAAGCTAGAGTAACCTGAGTCAAGGCCTCAGTGGTCAACAATTTTCTGATCTTCTGGATTGTACGTAGATGGAAAAAACAAACAGAGACCACTGAGCTGATCTGGGCTTTCATGGATAGGTCATTACTGATTATAATCCCTAAGCTCTTAACGGAGCTTGCTGGGTGTGGAGGACTACCCAAAAGTGGAGACAAAAAATTGGAATGTTATGGGTTAGCAGTTCCTCCTGTGACAATCAACTCACTTTTATCAGGATTTTGTTTCAGTTGGTTGTCGAACATCCATTCGCTGATAAAGCTCATGGTAGACTGGAAATTAGACACTGAAGAAGTGGAAGAATCAATGTCAAACACCAGCTGAAGGTCGTCAGCATAGTTAAAGGTTTCAACCATTATTTTACGCAGAGACCAGATCAAGGGTAGCAAGTACAAGTTAAAAAGAAGGGGCAAGAGGGAAGATGATCTTAATGTCTAAAGTCACATCATACCACCCTCAAAAAAGTTGATAATATCCGGTCGCTTCTCATTCCTCCAGCGTTTGTGTAGCTGTTCATTACACCCCGCATAATGAACGCCAACACGCTATGCTCTTCGGTACCATTAGTGTGTAAAAAAGGCTGGCTGAGTGTAAAGGCCTACTTATCCCAGGTGTCTATCTGATATTCCTGGCACCCTCCCCCTGCTCCTTACTTCATCAAGGTGGGTGTCCTGCCCAAGGATTCCCCGATTCTGCTGAGTAGGTGACCAGAGATCGCGGTCGGACTGCCTTATCATGCCTGCACTTCCCGTCATGTGTGGGGGCATGGCCTGTAACATGGTCGATGGGCATGGCGCATTAACTCCAAGCGTTTCCTAGGTTACTGGGGTTTGTGCTTCGGCTAGAAAAAATAAATAAATAAATATTTCACCATAAGTACCAGCGCCGCATTTATAAGCCTCTGTAACTCAGTTGTCATTATTGGATGTGATGGTTGGACACAAACCCTGTCACCTCTATAAATACATTTGAATTACTGGGAATACAAATTTATGGGCATATTTACAATATTTTGGGACAGAGCAGCCCTGCAAGCATTCTAGATGCGCTGCCTTATGTCAAAAGAAAAGGGCTGGAATGAATGCACTGTATCTACAAGATACGGCACATTCATGTCCTGTCTGCCAGCGCTGGTGCTTAAACTGCAGCCAAGCGCCAACGCAGGCACCATTCCACCATGGTGCAAGGGTGTCTGTGTTGTTGCCGTGATTGTTTTTGTGCTGGAAGGGACACCTTCCTGGATGAAGCCAATCCAAGGATGCATTTTCCTCATTCTATGTGTGCTGCAAAATGCAGGACATGTGGAAAGAGGAATAAAATAGGAAACATTTAATCATTTCTCCTCATTATGGCTGCTTTGGGATGGTGTTTTTTTGTTTAGCGCTTCCCCAGATTTATGCTATGTTGTAAGTTTGGGGCAGTGTAAAAAACCATGGGTGTTGCGTGGGAACACCCACAGTAACATCCATGGAACCCACCTTCCATGCAGAGTAAGGCACTGCCTTCCTCTATATTTACATGGCAATGAAAACCCATGCAAGGTGGCTTTGCGTGGCCTTGTAAAGATGGGCAGGCACACTGTGCCTCCAGAGCACCACAAAAGTGACACTCCGGTGGCGTGAAAGTGCTTTAGGGGCATTACAAATATGCCCTGTAAAACTGATTAGAGTTGCAGTAATTTCATGTATTTCGGTAAATCAAATTACCCAAGTTACTCCCATCCCTCACTTTGAGAAATGGATGGCTAAGACAATAGATACAAGGAAAACAGCCATTCATACTTAGAGATGGATAGATAAGTGAGGCAATACAAAATTAATCTAAGGCTGTATGGCTTGGGGTAGGCAAAAAACCTGACAGAATGTCACTTCAATGATGAAATGTATACCTAAGGGGACTGTTTGGTGGGTATAGAAACCGATATGTTGGTGATTGAATTGTTAATGGTAAAGGTGTTGTCATCTCTTGTGTTGAACTTGTGCATTGCCCAATTAATGTGAATAACCTGCAATGTAGTGTGTCTCCTCTTGGGCGGGTAAAATTTTGACCTGGCACATGTATGCAAGTGTGCTTTCTCTATGTCTGGATTGACTCAGAGCCTGACACCCCCCGGGCTGTTCTGTTTCAAGACACCAGCAGAAGAATCCAAAGTCAGTCATCTTTAGGGATTGGTAGCTAAAATATACTGGATTAGCATCTTATTCTTTATCAGCTGGATGGCTTATAGTTGGCAAATAAATACAGTAATCGAAGTGAAGCAGAGTAAAAAGTATATATTCAGCCTCAGACCATGAGAAGGCAGTGGTTCAGTAGATTAACATGTGGGAATGTTGAACTCTAGAGCAAAAGGGACTTGGGCACAGGATTACTTCTAAAAGGGATGAGGTGAGTTGTGAACTTCAAAGGATTGTGATACTGTCAATTCTTGTAACAGGTAGCACATTACTAGATTGTGCAAGGCTTCTCCCAAATTGCAGCAAGTTCTGAGCTTGCACATGTTACAAAGAAAGAAACCACTAGGACGTTGTGATTACAGTACCTTTAACTTGTAGGTGTAAATGGTCTCAAGAACGGTTTTAAGACGCTACAACACAGGTCCGACCACCCATGCCTTTACCTTGCTATTTTTACCTTGTAATTTTTTTACAGTGCATATGTTTTTGCCATGCAAGGGAAGTTTATTTAAGGGAAGTATGTTTAAGATAACGCCAGTAGAAAGTTATAGTTAGGACCATCAATTTTTCCATGGTAACATTTTTTTTGACTTGCCTCTATCTTTGGCGACGCTTGACTAATTTTCATGCATTAGTTCTAAAAAAGTGTCATAGTGAATCTTGTTGTGCATGGAAAGTTTCAGGGTGATCCATCCAGCGGGGGCCATGAAAAAGTGTGGGGGTCAAAAAAAAGTTTTTTCCAATATTAATTCCCAAAGGGATTTTGAACATGATTATAGGCAAAACCACAGGACGGAATTGTACCAAAGTTATCGGAAAGCTAGCTCTTGATCCAGAAAGAGTGTGTTTGGGTATTTGGTGTAAATCTGTTCAGCAATGTTAGAAAAATTAAAAAAATGTTTATCTAGGTACGCTATCCAACAGTCCTTGTGCTGAAATGTGATTGGCTGCCAACACTTCAACAGGTCAAGTGTTGGCAGCCATCCTGGGACTCAGCTTCAGCCGAGTCCCACTCAAAAAAAAATTAAAAAGAGAAGGGGGCACGGTAGGAATACTCTGATCCCCAGGCCTTTTGGGGGTATCCTGCAGGGACCCCAGAGGGCAAACAAATAGTTTCTTTTTTAATTTTCGACAGGAGACACACAGCTCCCACACAGTGGTCGTCAGTAAGTTTTGAAGAAAGGGGGCAGACGGGACACACGCACACATACACACATACACATAACACTCACAGCCTTGCATTTGCATGCACACACACACACACACATCCATTCTCAATACTCGTTAAGAAACATTCATTCATACATGCACGCATGCACCAAACATTACTTTAAAGAAAACACACACTTACCTGCAGCCAGCTCTGCCTCGGAGGGTCCAGTAGGGTTGGGACTGCTGTCTTCCCTTAGGTCAGACAATGAGGGAAGGCAGAAGTCCCAATGTCATCACAGAGTGGGATGGGTCAATGAGACTGCTGATCCCACCCCAATCTGTGATGAAGTGTCACTGATTGACACTCGCCCCTGGGCGCTTCAGGGCTTAAAACTGAAGCGCCCAGGTGCGAGGCAATCAGTGACGCTACCCCTCGTCTCTGAGGGAAGGGGCTCAGGGACCTTGCTGAGCTGAGGACATCATGCACACAGGAGCTGTGACTTTCTCAGCCCAGCAAAATCAGCACGGGCAGCCAGGTGCCTGCATATTTAGTGCATGTCTGGCTCCTGGCTGCCTGGCATGAAAATGAACAGTGTCTGTCAGGCTGTCCTTTGTTCAGCCTGACAGACATTGTTTGTGATGGCAAAAGATGGTGGGGTGTGGCCCCTCAGCCCCAATGGACTGGCTGTCGTTGCTCCCACCAAGCAAAACCCAACATAACTCCACTTTCTGAAAGCCGGAGCTGTCCAACAGTTCCGGCTTGCATAAAGTGGAGTTTTCATCTGTTTCCCTGCAAGCAAATAGCGTGCAGGGAAAGAGATAAAAAAAATTGCTCCCTCAAGAAGGGAATTGCTATTTCAAGCATCGCCCTGCTTGCGGGAGGAATGCCAGCTCCCAACGGAGTCGGGAGCCAGCTAGGAATGCAGAGGCCTTGAGGCTCCCATCGGTCCCATTGCACACTGGGTGCACACGGCACCCAGAAGAAATGGCCAGGCCCTAGGGGATGGGGTGCCCGGTCCTGAAATTGGCCTGGGGAGGGGGGCCACGGGGTCATCCTCCCCAGTTGGATTATGACCGGGACTCAGGGGTGGGGTCCCCAGACCTGAAATGGGCCTAAGGAAGGGGGCTGCACAGCCTATTATAAATATGGGTGTTTGAAGGCCTGGCCATGGGGATGTGGTCCCCTAAGGCCAAAATGTGCCCGGGTAGGGGGGTGCATGGTCCCCCTCAGCCATTTAAAATATATATTTTTGAAGGCCTGGCCACTGGGATGGGGTCCCAGGGGCCGAAATCAGCCCGGGTAGTGGGGCCAGTGGGGCTGCCCCCCCATTGAGTTATGGCCCCCGGGACAGTATGTGGCCAGGTAAGGGGATTGAGCAGCCCCCTTCCCACTTTAACAAATGTATTTGGCCCCAGGGAGGTGATGGGCCCTGATGGGCCAAGCAACCTACTCACAATTTGTTTAAATAAAAGCCCTGGGGAGGTGGTGGTCTCTAGGGCCCAGGGGGGGTCTGCGTTGCCCACCCGCACATTCATATAAACATATACCCAGGGAAGCTGATTTCCCTGGGCAGACATTTGGGCAGGGAAAGAGATGAAATGATTGCTCCTGCAATATGGAAGCTGACTTTCCAGCAGCTCCCTGCGTGCAACAGCAATGCTGGCTCCTGCAGGAGGTAGGGAGGCAGCTGGGACAGGGGGGCCCCTGAAGCTTCCCTCACGGGCCCAGGGAAAAGGCAGCAAAATAAAGGTGACACCAGTAGAAAGCGTCAGAATAAATGTCAGAAATGAGGAGAAAGAGGCAGAAACTAACAGAAAGAGACAAAATAAAGGTCAGCAATGAGAAGAAAGGGGCACATTATCAAGACGGGTGAAAAAATTATCGCCACTTTAGCGGCAGAAAACTGCTGCTAAAGCGACGATAATGGGCTTGATAATATGCCCTATAGAATTCCAATTGAACCTCAGGTTAGATGTCCTTCACATCTAACATGGGCTTCAATTGGAATTCCACAGAGCATATTATCAAGCCCATTATCACCGCTTCAGCAGCAGTTTAATGCGGCAAAAGTGGCGATCATTTTATCGCCTGTCTTGATAATATGCCACAAAGAGTTCTAGCATTGGTTGTGCAGCACTATATAAAAAAGTCAAAAAACAGTCATTCTATCACCTTTACCGACCAATGAGGCGAAAAATTTGACGCAACCCACATATTTAGCCTACATATACTCTTTAAGTCCTCAAATAAATTGCAAAATAATTCTCTTGCGATAAGTGAACAATAATCAACATAGTTGCTTTGAGTGAACGCTAACTATAGGGGCCCATTTACTAATAAGTCATCCAATGCAAAACAGCTAGGAAACTAGCTGTGCTACTGACAAAAAGAGTGCAGGAATGCGCCATATCTATTAAGATATGAGGCATTCCTGCTCTCTCCCTACACTGGTGCATTGAGTGCTGCCTAGCGCCAAAGAACGCACCCTTATTTACAGGCAGGATAGTTTTTGTTCAGGAAGGGACACCTTCTTGCCCAGAAATAAACCTTACAGAGATTTTCCTCATTTTTGCTACGTGTGCTGCAGAATGCAGCACGCGTAGAAAGAGGAAATTACGAGGAGGAATACAAATATTTCTCCTTGTTACCCCTCACTTGGGAAGGCGTACCACTTTGAGGCAATCCCAGGCTTACTAACCTTGGCAAATTTGGGATTGTAACAAAACCCATGTGTGAATGCATGGGAATGCTCATGCTGCACACATGGAACGGATTCCTCACGCACAGTAACACAAGGCATTGATTTGTGATACCCTGTGTTACTCTGGGTTTACTAAGCCATGCAGAGCCAGGCAGGGTTGCTTTGTGTGGCATAGTAAATCCTACCAATGGGCTTGTGCTGCTTTACATCACTTTGTGTTACGCAAGAATAATGCAAACACTTTCTAAATCTGGGCCAAATTTTGGCATCAGCCTGGAACTGAACAAAATGTCTCAACACAACTAATTTCAACGCAAAACACCGCTGTATGCTGAGAGTGTTACGCAAGAATAATGCAAACCCTTTCTAAATCTGGGCCAAATTTTGGCATCAGCCTGGAACTGAACAAAATGTCTCAACACAACTAATTTCAACGCAAAACACCGCTGTATGCTGGGAATGTTTGCAGAGAGCACCACTGTTAGCGTTATTTAGAGTGTGAAGGACGAGATACCGCATAACAAATGTGTCGATGCCCTCTCTGCCAAATTCCAGGAGCATTAATAGACCATAGCACTTGCAATACGGCAGAAGAGATAACTGTTACGTGTACCAGGAGTATCCCATCCACCAAAGTAAAAAAGGCCATTATATTTCTGTGGAAATATTGGGGGGGGTGATACAATTCGGTTTTGAAAATATCAAGTGTGGAAGGCAACTGTATTATGACACAGGGTTTTGACTGTAATTAAAATAAGGAAGAGTGAAAGTCATGAATTGTCACTCTGTTGTGCAGTTGGCAGCTGTCCTCATTTCCCATATAGATGCCATGCACCTCAGTGCATCTTACACTGAAGGCAGCACAGTGAAGAATGTCATTGACATAACACTACACGCAGAGCGCACTTTAAATCCCCATTATTGCCGTGACCCCGTTTCATTTTGTGCAACAGCTCATGCTGGTTATACCTGACTGTCGTCCTCATCCAGCCTACAGACAAATCAGCATTTCTGTTCTCCACTGGATGCCAATTACGATATCCTCTGTGAATAACGATGAGAAGGTTAAATGACATCAATTAACCTTCAAAGAGAGTCCGTTTTGCTGAAATGTAACCGAAAAACTGTATAAATCGGGTGATTCAGACTAATCCAGGACAGGGAGCTCTGCGGGAAGGAAAACACGTTAAGGAGGAAATTTCAAAAAATCCACAGAAATAAAGTAAATGTGACCTTGAAGGAAAATGAACATCTCTCCTCAAATTATTTAAGTGTGGTGGGTGGTATTGTATGTGTCTGTGGTTTTCGTTTCCACTTTAGAACGGGAAATGAGAGCGAACCATGGAAGAGGTTCAACTCCTCTAAAACTAAACACAAGAAATATTTTATTAGCATTTGTCACCCAAGCTTGTCTTGTCGTTTGTAGGAAAAACGAACTATCCATATTCATTCCATAAAAATGGGTCGTTGTCCCTCATCCTCAGCTTCACGCAGGCACATGAAAGAATGAAAGCATGTGCAGAGATGCATACTAGAACCCGTGTCAAGAACACCAGCCCAGTTAAAGTAGGCTGGGCTTAAAAATACTATGGGCCATATTTATTAGAATTGGCACGCAGAGCAGCAAGTCACCTCAATGCGCTGCAATGCGCGACAGGCAAAGGGCAGGAATGTGCCATATATAAAAGTATACGATGCATTTCAGCCTTTTCCCCTACACTAGCTGGTACCATTTTGGCTGCCAAGCGCAAACTCAGGCATCCTTACACCATGGTGCAAGAGTGCCTGTGTGCATGCAGGATTGTTTCCGTGCAGGAAAGGGCACCTTCCTTCAAAGGGAGAGGAGTTGGCCTAACGGCGAGGGCGGTCGTCCTTGAATCTATGGAATATGGGTTCGAGTCTCAGCATGAAGCTGAATATCCTGTGATTCTGGGCAAATCACATGGGGGCATATTACCAAGCAATAGCGATAATTATCGCTATTGCTTGGTTAGAGACAAAAATTTACCGCAGAGCTGTGGCGATTTTTACCACAAATAAACCATGGTATTACCAAGGTTTATCGCAAATGCGATAAAAATCGCCGCAATGCATGAATATCGCTGAAAAGTCAACGATATTCATGCATTACCGAGCTAATGCTCTTAGCCATGTTATCCACCTCCCATTGGATAACATGGCTAAGAACTGCTCAGGGCAGGTGTTAGCTTTTGGAGATATTTGCGCTTAGCGCGAATATCTCCAAAGGTTGGTAATAGGAGATAGCGATGTTAGCGACTATCTTGGCACGCCCACTTTTCATGTCATTAGTGATAAATATCACTGACATGCAAAGTGGGGCCCGAGATGGTCGCTATCTCCTACTAGCTGTCGCTAACTGGTGTTAGCGACAGCTAGGTAATAGGGAGATAATTTTATCTGCGCTTTCTTGGCTTTTAAAGCCAAAAAAGCGGAGATAAACCCCCTTGATAATATGCCCCATAATCTCCCCGTGACTTACAAAGAAAAAAAAATTATGTGACCTCATGTAACACAACTAGTGCTATTTAAAGTGCTCTGATACCCGATTCGGGTCAAGTTTGTGCTATATAAAACTCAGAACATTAAAAAAAAATATTCATCTATGTGTGCTGCAGAATGCAGCACACCTAGAAAGAGGAAGTTACGAGGAGAAATAAAGATATTTCTCATTGTTAAGCCACTCCGGAGAAGGCAAATTGATTTGGCGCATTTCCAGATTTACCGGTTCTGGGAATGTGTCAAAAACCAATGGAGTTGCTTGGAAAGACCCACACAACCCAATTGAAATCACCTCCCTAGCTCAGAGTAAGGTAACACAATGATTTGTGCTTGAGATTTATGAAGTCATTTGGGGCCAGGCAAAGCAGCCTTGTTTGGCTTTATAAATCACATTTTTTAGTTGTGTACTGCATGTACTACATTGTGTGGGACAAGCAAGATACAACTGACTGTAATTGCACTTTCTGATGAGTTATTTTGCCAATTAAAATAAAGCATGTCGAAACCTGATAGGTAACAGAGAGCCAGACTGTTAGAAATGTGGGTCTCTAGTTGGCAGGTTTTCAGTCTGTCCAAGCAGGAAGGCTTCCTTCTAGTCAGGATAAGGAAGTTACACTTCTAAAATAACTCCTGCTCACCCCCTTGGGAACATGGCACAAACAGACAGGCTTATCGCAGAGGCAATGTTTTAAGCATTTGCACATAACACACAGAAATACAGTGAAAACTCTACAAATGGACACCACACCAGTTTTAGATACATAGCCAATATGTATCTGTTTAAAACAAGAACAAAATGATGAAAATCCAAAATGCAGCAATCAAAATAAAATATTGTAAAAATAGACTTAAAATACAGTTCCTTGAAGGTGATAGCAATGTCCGGGGCTATCACAGCATCCTGAAAAACAAATCCAATGGTTCAGAACGACCTCAAGGTCGCAGGCCAGCTACGGTGTTGGTAAGACCTGCACACAACCTTGGAAATGCAGGGCGTCGTGGACCTTGCGATTACCTCCGAAGAGGTGGCATCATCAAGCATCAGTCCCGGAGGTCGGCGCAGGAGTCATCAGGCCCTTGAAGTCACACTTGTTGCAGATCGAAATCCGTGAGTTTGAAGTCAGGAGCCCTGGCGAAAATGGCATCTGGGATGCGATGCAATTGCGAAACGAGACAATGAGAGATGCAGTGCCCACAGGTCACAATGCAGGCAGTGGCTCGGTGATTGTTTCCAGTGTCATCGGTGAGACGAGGGCTGTAGTGTGAACCCGGGTGGTGTGACATGCGGTGCCCACAGTCACGGAACAGGCATGGGTGTCATCGTTGCTGAAACGCTGTCATCGGTAGACACAAGGTTGCGATTTGAAGTGGGACGATGCTTTGGGTGCCAACAGTCAAGGTGCAAACAGCAGCAACAGTTGACAAGGCTAGAGTCAATGGCGCTGATGTCGGTGGACCAGGGCTGCAGTGTGAGATAGTGCGATGCTTCATGTACCTCACGAGTGGTCACAGGTCATGGTGCATGCAGCAACATCGATGTCAGAGTGGGACATCGCTATCGGTGATACCAGGGCTGCGATGTGAAATAAGGCGATGTGAAGTGGAGTGCCCACGTATCACGGTGCAAGCAGCGACTTGATGATAGCGTTAGGCCACGAAGGCGGGCAGAGTGGGGCTGCGGTGCATAGCAGGGCAATGTTCTCTGTGGTGCCTTTAGACCACATAACTGGCACCAGCGTCAGTGAAGGCATTGCAGAGGTCTTTTTTTCTGTTGCAGCACAAAGCATAGAGTTCCCACTGCGGTTGGTAGATGAACCTAAAGTGTTTGTTGTTCCTGAGACTTCCAACAGGAGGCAATCTCTATCTCAAGCCCTTGGAGAAACTCAAGAAATAAGTTGCAGAAAGTTCAGTCCAGTCCATTGACTGGCAAAGGCAAAAGCAGCAACTGGAGGCCAACTCAACAAAGCAACACGCTGCAAAAGGGCAGTACCCCTCCTGGCAGCTCTTCAGCTCTACTCCTTGGCTGGTCCACTAGTCCAAAAGAGTGCTAAAGTTCTGGGGTTTTAGGTCTAATACTAATACCCATTTTTCCGTTTGAAGTCTTTGTTCAGAATATCTCTCCTGCTCAGCAAAACAAGTTCTGTCCTCCCTGGTCCAGCCGCACTTTATGGGGTGGAGATAGCATTGTACAGTGCTGCCACAGCCTATTCAGGTGTTAGGGACAACTTCTCTCACCACTCTAGCCAACAATGCCTCATCTGTATATGCAGGGCAAATGTCAGGTCCCTTTGTGTGAGGGTTTCGAGTGAATGCACAAACAAGCCCCTGTCAATCCAAAACCAGACATTGATTCCACAGGCAGGCAGAGGCACTGGATGGTTAATCAAGAATATGGCCACTTTCTAAAGATTCAGCTCGATGGGGGTAGGCCCAAAGGCCAAAAGCTAGAAAGGACCTAATTAAAGTGCACAACAAGATATCTGGGTATCACTTTTTCTACTGTTCTCTACTTAAACAGACAAAGGACCATACCTAACTTCAATGGTCCTGGTTATTTATTAAACCACTTCTTTTTTTTGTACTCTTTTTTTCGAAAGTGGTAGCTAGATATCTTGTTGTGCACTTTCTAAATGTGGCATTTTGAAACACACAATTTAAAAACTACCTTTACTAAAATATGTGTTATTAACCCCTTCCATGCAGCCGCGATTCCCCTGGTGTGCTGTAAACAACACGAACAGGTGAGAATCCTGCCCACTCTTGTGGTGCCCCCCCCCCCCAGATACCTTCTTATATACCCTGGTGCTGACCCAGGGTTTCGCCCCTTTAGCAAGCTCCCTTGGGTCAGAGAGCCTAATGTCAACAAGGTGTTTCCACAGATCTGAAAAACAAAGAACTAACATGTGCTTTCTATCATTCAAGCTATAAAGCCCATGGTAATCGTTTACCTCACTGCCCTTCACCCAACCATACAGTGCCTTACAAATGGAATAATCCACACAATCCACTGAGGTTTGCTGGGAAAGTTTCTGACTATCCTTAAAGTTCTGTCTGTATTTTTCTGGAGTAAGACCAAACTTTCTGATTAGGACTTCCTACATGATGGGATACCTCACCCTGTCACCTGCTATAGGGCCAGCAGGATGTCCCTTCCTTACAAGCAATGTGCTTCCACATACTAACTTCCCATTCCTCCCCTTGTGCATTGATAGAGCAATGTCATAGTCCTCAAACCATCTGTCTATGTCACCTCCCACCACAACATCAGGCGTCAAATACTTGTGTATGAGGACCCTTTTCTCACAAGACAGTGCAGTATTCCTGTCACCACTGGACTCCACCTATTTGGTATTGAAGTCCAGTTCCTTCAGGTTCCTTTCATGAGTCTTTCCTTCATTTCAAATATTTGCTGCTCCATGGCCAACCTTGCATTCATTTCCTCCTTCTTCATGGCCAGTTTTTGCTCCTCCATGGCGAGCGTTTTCTTTTTCTCCTCCACTTTGGCCAGTTGATTTTGCTTTTCCAAAAATGTTAGCTTGGTCAGCTTCAATCCTGAACTTTCTCTCCTCCAGCTCCTCTAGGGACAGGCTTTTGGATAAAATGCAGCTCCCTGCCCTGGGAGGAACCTCCACTCCATGGGCTCCCTGCCCAGCAGGCAGATTCAGAATCAGATACTTCAGTGATTCCAGCTCCATGCCATCCTCCTCTATTAGCACATCCTCCTCCTCTGGGGTCACAGCTGTATCCTGGGCTTCCAAGTAGACCCTCAGCGCCTTCTGCAGCTCCACATTCCAGGGGAAGAGCTTCATGAAGACCCCAAACTCCTTGCAGAAGGTTTGGAGTTGGGCCACTGTGTATGTCTCCAACAGAGCCAGCTCACACTTCATAGTTGCAGGGGCAGATGTAGGAACTCCAGTGAGAGACATAATTTACGAAAAAGGAAAAATTGACACGCAAGGAGAACTGAAAAATTATTAATGCCAATCAGAGAAAGTAGGGAAAAATATACCAATTAGAACCAGAGCATTTGATTCAAATTGCCCTTTTGCATGGATGGTAGTGCACACCAAATTGCTCTAAGGCACTGCACAAACAGAAATCCTATCCTCCCCTCTGATCACCAATGTTAGAAATGGAGTCTCTTATTGGGACATGTATGTACCCTGTCCAAGTAGGGGCCATCTGCCTAATGAGGGTAAGTCAGGCACACCCTGAATTAACTTATGCCCACTCTCTGGTAGCTTGACACCAATATGTTTTGTCCCTTAAACATGATTCTTATTGTACCTGAATTCAAGATGCAACCAGCTGCTTGTAAGACCCTTTGAAGGTTTTGTGTACGTGTAGACTTTCTACAGAGAATAGCACATTGAGTTTATTCAACTTCTATTAGCAGTCCTGTGCACTGCTCATAAAGGAGTGAAGCCAAGTTTTATTTGTGTACCCATGATGGCCGGGGGTTGGTTCATACAGTGATGCAATTGCCTTCCATTCCATTGTCTTTCATCCATTAAAAAGAGTTAATGGATAAGGCCCTCCGAGTATGCAGTGTGGCCTCTGTTCTAATTGCTCCTTTTCCAATCCCCTCTGCATAAAGTACAACTGTGCAAACACAATTTGAACAATGCTGCATATAACCAATGGCTGAGCAGAATGACCAAAGCAAGCAAATGGTTGAAGGGTTGACCCAAAACCGTCTCTATGTGGATTGGTGCGATTTGATGAGGTACGCTTTGTCTGACAGTTAGTGCTGCTTATAGCTAGGGCTGAAAACAGAAATCTCCCCTGCCTAGTTCTCCATGGTACTGGCCCTTCTGCTTTCAACAGGCAGGAGGAAGGCGCTAGAACTCACCAATCGTCTTGCTGGTAGAAAACCTTTACAACAATGATTGTCAATACTCATTTAAATTAAACTAAGCTGGCTCAACTTTTTTTTAAAACAAACATTTGTAAATCCATTTGGCATGGCGTGTGCTAACACTTGCAAACAGTGGTGTGCACAAATGTACACCGAGTAATTAAGTGATGTGTCTGTGCAATGTGCCTCTTTCTGTGGTGCCTGTGTTTGAGTGCACTATTTTTATTCTGCAAGCTTGAGGTGGTGCACATGGCACTAGCACCAAAGGAGTAGGGAATAACAATGTCAGCACAAAAAGGTTGGGGATGATGGTATGAAATAAGAAAGACTAGGATATCACACTTAGGAGCAAATTAATAGTAAAGTGGTAGGTTCCAAATCACCTTTGATGAAAAATCATCAAGAGCGGTGCAAATATTGTTAGACAGATATAACATTTAGAAAGAAAAACACAGCTAAGTACAAAATAATTTTTGGATGCAAAATCACCCATAGTCCAACCTGAACTGTGTCAAATCACTTGTAGGAAGACAAAACACACTTATATGCAAGTATACATTTATCTGCTAAATAACCTTTTGATGCAAAATCATATTAGATACATCATCAGTATGTGTGCACAGACAGTTTTATGTGCAAAACAGACAATTAAGTTCATAAACATGTTTAGGTGCAGATTGCCGCACAGTACATTTATACAAGTGTAAGGACCCTTTTGAGTGCAAAAGCACATTTTAGAGCAAACACCACTCTTGGTGCAACATCAGCATGCACGTGCTAAACTTTAGTAACACAAGTCACATTTATGTGAAAAATCACAGTGGTGCAGAATCACTGTTGGTGTGAAAGAGGTAGCATTGTAGTGTTGCATAAAGGAACTAAGGACCCAATTTAGTAAGCATGGGCTGAAAATCCGTTCCGCTCGCGGAATTTGCGAATTTGTGACAATTTCGCGGTCCGTGAACCGCGCAAAATTGTCAAAGAATTCGCAGTTTGCTAGTTGGAAGATTTTTTTGGCTTGGTCATGCTTCAAAAATACAATCTCGCGCGTGCGGCGTTGATTTACCGTGATTCTGAGTTTGTCGAGTTGTTTTCCTCCCGGTTTGCGTGCGCTGCGCCATTTTTTATCTTGCTGTGTGATCGCACAAGACTTTTTGACCGCGCTAACGTCATAGCGTCCCGCCATCTTGCACTGCGAGACTTGTTGAAAGCGAATACGTCATACGGGCCCGCGATCAGGCACCGCAAGAGAAAAAATTTGCGAAGATGTAGATGCGACGCGCAGCTGACATCCGGCGGGAGATTTGAACAGCTCGCTTTCCCGAAATTGCACAAATTGCAATTCTGCGCAAGAAATCTATCGCTGGGAGCATAAACATCCTGAAAATGATGATTTGGATCAGAATAACTCCTCAGATTGACATTTGGCTGCATTTTTTTGTGCAAGGAGTCCATTTTTGGGGGGGGGGGAGGGAGGAAGTGCCCCACAGTCTCCAACCTCCTGTTCCTGTCCAGCAGGCTCCTCCCAGTGCTCTGTCCATGTCCTGGTCACTTTTCATTTGGATCTGGAGCTGGAAGGATTACTCTTTGTGGCTGCTCTGCTGGATATTTGTATTTGAGGACTTTTTTTGGGAATCACTTTTGGATTTGAGATTTTACAAGTAAGTTAGTGCTGTTTGTTTGGGGCATTGCAGTTGCTGCAACTACAATTTATAAACTTTTTCACAACTTTAAAAAATATATATTGTGGGTACCCACAGTATCCAGTAGACCCAGGGTTAGTCATAGGTGCATGATAAACTGTTTCTGTGAGTTTTGTTGAACTTAAATATCATTTACGGCATGTTATTGAGTAGCTCACTGTTATATGTGGACTTTTTTTTATTTTGGGGTGCGGGTTAAAGCCACATTAGCCAGTAGGCCCAGGGGTAGTCAGTGGTGCATGGGCCATGCTTTTTTGTGGGGTCTCTTGAATATAAACATCATTTAGGGCATGGATGGCATTGGATTGGGGTGATTTTTGTGTGTATTTTGATATTTGGGTGTTGTTGGGGCCTGGCCATGTGGGTGGGGGCCATTTTGAGGCATGGTCCAGGGTCAGGCCATGTGGGTGGGGGTCTAGGGGCCATTTTGAAGCCAGGCAGTGTGCTTTGTGCCATAGTCCTGCACCCAGTCTGCCTTGCTTTCATCCATTATGCCCAGGGGTAGTCAGTGGTGCATGGGCCATGTCTTTCTGTGGGGTCTCTTGAATTTAAACATCATTTAGGGCATGGATGGCATTGGATTGGGGTATTTTTTGTGTGTATTTCGATTTTTTGGGTGTTCCTGGGGCCTGGTCCAGGTCCTGGCCATGTGGGTGGGGGCATTTTGAGGCCTGGTCCAGGTCCTGGCCATGTGGGTGGGGGTCTAGGGACCATTTTGAAGCCAGGCAGTGTGCTTTGTGCCATAGGCCTGCACCCAGTCTGCCTTGCTTTCATCCATTATGCCCAGGGGTACTAAGTGGTGCATGGGCCATGTCTTTCTGTGGGGTCTCTTGAATTTAAACACCATTTAGGGCATGGATGGCATTGGATTGGGGTAGTTTTTGTGTGTATTTCGATTTTTTGGGTGTTGTTGGGGCCTGATCCAGGGCCTGGGCATGTGGGTGGGGGCCATATTGAGGCCTGATCCAGGGCTCGACCATGTGGGTGGGGGTCTAGGGGCCATTTTGAAGCCAGCCAGTGTGCTTTGTGCCGGCCTGCACCCAGTCTGCTTTCTTTCATCCATTATGCCCAGGGGTACTCAGTGGTGCATGAAACAACTCTCTATGTGTGGTCTCTCTTCTATTTATTTAAACATCCATTTTGGATTAGAATTGCAATTTTTATTTTGGGTCTTTCCGTTTTTGGGTGTGTGGTATTAATAATAATAAATGTCTAGTTGTAAATATTAATTGAAGCACGACATATGCAACATTTATTTAACTGATGTTCCCCTGGATTCCTTTGCTTTTAGGTGCACAAAGACTGAGAAGCACCAGGAATATCCTCATCATCATCACTTGTTGCAGTGCCAGGGAGAAGTCCTGCTGCGATGTGTGCACAACGTCATGTGTGGCCACAGACAACTCTCAAACTCGTGCAACTGCGTCCTTCAGTTCTGACATCTGAAGAATATGGGCCCAAAAAAAGGGCCGTAGCTCCTCTACCAAGAAAGTTGCCAGTGCCACTGCCAGTAAGAAGGAGCAGAAGAAGCAAGTGGCGCCACTTACCACGGAGACTGGTGTGCCGACAAACACTTTTTTTGGGAAAGAAAAATACACCTGCAGCGGCGGTGTCCGCCGGGGACCAAGCTGGGAGCCGCACCTCCGCTTCATTGGTCTCAGTGACACCACGCCAAGTTAGGCCCAAGCCCATGAGTGCTGCAGAGGAAGCCACTTTAATTGCTCTTTCACCATCGACCAGTGATGTTGGCGTTAACTCATCGCAAAGTAGCATCCAATCATCGCAGGGTGTAACTCATCTGATGAGTGTTCAACCACAGCCGCAACAACAACGACAGGTGCAACAAGGAGAGGCACAAGGAGAGGGGCATGGAGAGGTGCAAGTAGAGGCGCAAGTAGAGGCGCAAGTCAAGGTGCACGGAGAAGCGCATGGAGAGGCGCATGGAGAGGCACAATAACCCACAATGGTTGTTCCTTCAGAAGTAGCGGCACATGAGGACATCGTGATTCATGCGGAGGTATCAGCCGAGCAAGCCGCTGTGAGTCCTGATGATCCATTGTCTTCCAGATCCCCAGCAAAGAAAATGAAGCCTAGTACAAGTTCTTCTTCAACCCCCCTTCCTTCTGATGATCTAGGTCTTGATTGGCAGCCATCAATTCAGTCTGAGAGGGAGGCACGCCAGGAGCCGACAAAGCTAGGTAAAAGGATGGTTCCTGCAAGGCTTCCACTTATGGGGGATGACGAAGAAGCAGTAGAAGTGGTGTATTCTGCTGCTGATGAAGAGTCTGATGATGACGACCCAGTCGTCGCAGATGTCACTCCAGCCCCATCGGGGATGCAGCAGACAGACATTTTTACACTATCCCGAAATGCTGCTGTGCGGGATGTGGGCGGCATGGCACTGGTACCACCACCAACACAGGTAACTACTACACCAACACGACCTACAGCTGCCATATTTTTCCTTCATAAGGGCCGGCAGGGACCCCCATCCAGCTCTACCTCCGTTACCTCAAGTAGTGGTGCTGTAACTGTAAGTGCACAACAAAGTCAAATTCGTCCATGCCCATCCTCCACTTCATCTGGCATTGAAAGTAGCACCTCCAACACCACCACCAGAAATCTCAACTCCCCAGTTTGGGACTTCTTTTGTAGTAGCAAAAAGGCGGAAAACCTAGTTATTTGTTCGATTTGTAAACAAGTAGTTAGTTGGGGTAAGTTTGGTACCAACTATGGTACCGGAGGCCAGAGAGGTTATCTCAAAAAACACCACATTATCCAGTGGGAGGCGCACCGAAGTAAGATCCAGGAAGCCAAAAGTACAACAAATCCAAATGTATCCATTGATATTGCATCTGATGATGATGAGGGCTGATCGTGCAGGGGGGAGGTGAAGAAGCGACAGACATTTTTTCTAGTACACACAGTACCCCTGGTAGCAGCACTGCAGTGGTAGTGCCCACACCCTCTACCCCAGCAACATCTATGAGGCACAGTACAAGTCTGGTAAAGACACCAATGCGAAAAAGTACATCAATGAGCCTAACTGGGTTGAAGAAGTCTGAATCATCATCATCACATATAACAACGGTCCAGACCACCATTAAAAGCATGTTCTGGTTGGAGGCGTCATTTGAACGCAACCTCCCAACGGCACATCTGTATAATGCAATGCTGGCTAAAATGCTAGCGCTGGACCTTCTCCCTTTTTCCTTTGTGGAAGGCTGAATTTTCTAAAATTTGAGGTAACAGTCTGCCCTAAATAGAAGGTTCCTAGCCAGTCCTATTTTGCCAGAGTTGCGGTTCCAGCACTATATGAAGATGTGCTGGAAGTTATTGGGGCAGATTTGCAGAAGAGTGCTGTTCACACTATCCACCTGACAACACACATGTGGACCAGTTGCCAAGCCGTTGATTACATGTGCATCACTGCACACTGGGTCTCTTATGCGGGTGTTAGAGAAAAGATAGCTGCAGGGGTTGACAGTGTCACAATTTTTCTAGCTACTCGGAAACATGCAACAGTAGCCATGTTTGCCATGGAGAAATCTCATACTGCAGTAAACATTTTGGAGGAGTTTATCAGTAAGGTCTTTAAATGGCTGCTGCCAAGAAGGCGCATGATTGGTTATGTTTCCATGGATAATGGCAGTAATATAGTTAAGGCCATGAATGATGGTGGCTATTTCAGAGTGCCGTGTTTGGCGCACAGCATTAACATTATTGTTCAAGATTTCTTGAAAAAATAAAACACAGTCAGCAACTTACTGACCATCTCCAAAGAATCTGCACACATTTCAGCCATTCTTTTAAGTCCCGGAAGCAGCTGAGGATCATTCAACGTAACCGTAAAGTGCCAGTCAGAGGACTCATCCAGGTGGTGGCAACACATTTGAACTCAACCTTCTACATGCTTGAGCATCTGTTTGAGCAGTACTTGGTAATCAATGAGTATGTCTTTAACGCACAGGCTGCTGCTATAAAAGACATGAGGCTAGAGTTAGAGGAATGGGACCTAGTTAAAAGCCTGGCAGACATGCTTCGTCCTTTTGAGGTCTTCACCCGTGAAGTCAGGAGGGAGGACTGTAGTTTGGGCAAAGCTATCCTATTGTTGTGCATGCTAGAACATCAACTGAAGGCGGTGTTTTCAACATTCCGAGTTTATGCTGAAAAACAAGGCGCATATCTGTCGTAGGAGAGCTTAATAAGCCACCAAGTTGGCTTATTAAGCCAAGTGTAAGGCTTATGTAAGGCTTAAAGGCATACATTCACAACAATATTACATTTGTGCCACTATTCTGGATCCACGGTACAAAAAGGCACTGGCCAGCAATGCATTCATTCCTTTTTCTGAAGAAGATGTTTCAAAGTACAAACATTGGCTAGCTATGTCAGCCACGGTTCGAAAAAGAGCGGCAGGAAATTGAAGCAACCACCACAAGTACTACTGAAGCTGCAGGCCATCCGGCGTGAAGGTCCACTTCTGTGGCCAAAGGCAGTCACTTTCCCTCAGAGCCATTAAAGACACCAGCAACCAGAACATCAACTGCACCAGGCCCAGCCATAATATTGTCAGAAGCGGATTGGATAACTCATCAAGGGTTTGCTCGTTCCAGTGTTGATGCAAAGGCAACAGATGGTACGCAAACTGGAGCACCCTTGGAGGATCTTGAGCGGATGGTGCAGGCCTATCTGGATGACCCAACAGAGGTCTTCATTGATCATAACCCATTGGTGTATTGGTATGGGAAAAGGCCTCAATGACCACTGATCACCAGGCTGGCTATAAATTATTTGGCTTGCCCACTCGCAAGGGTTTCTTCGGAAAGTGTTTTCAGTGCTGCTGGTGCCATTGTCACTTCTAAAAAAGGACCATCCTCTCGCCCAAAAATGTGGAGAGGTTAACAATGATCAAGATGAATCAGCACTTCATACCACCAGATTACAAAATATGTGAATCCACACAGGAAGAAGAGGACACTGACTTAGGTGACGGAAGTTCTTACCAGTTAGCTGACCTACTCCATGTTCAATTCACAGAGTTTGAGGACAAGCTCTGCTTCACTGACAACTAGGCTTGAAATACTTACTTTTTTTTCTTACGTCCTTATTGACTTTTATTTCTGTGTGCCTTTCTTTTATTTGCAACTTTTAACACAGCAAAACTTTAATCACAACAAGTCCATCAGCAGCACTGTCTTCGTCTTATTTCCATATTGCAGGTGCCACTGTCTGCATTCCTGAAGTTCACAAGTTCACAACTCAGTCATGCTCCACAATCCTCCTCCTCCAGACTCCCCGTAGGCAGATGGCCGGATTACGCAGAATCAAGAAACTGTCGCTTCGTAGACGAGTCCCCTCAAAAGAAGTGGGACTGGAATTACTGACTATGCTGACTGTTACTGCTGAAATTGACACAAGAGGCTGCCCTGTGGCCCTTCACCTACGAATAAGATGCTGACAAAAAGTGGAACAGGTAATGTATGAATGAATGGTGAGATGGCATGCACTGGACAACACTGGCTGTCTGGCTCTGATGAAAGCAATTGCTGTTTGTTTGTTGTGCATGAAAAGAATCCTATGTGTTCTGTTATTATTTAATCTTTTGCACACTAAATGTAACTCAAGTCTACTCTGTTTTTACCTTGTTTAATGCAAATTGTACTTCTACTGCAGGGGCCACTACGTTGTATTTTTTAATATGGAAAATGTACCTGGACTCACTGTGTGTAGACTGTGACTGCATGAACAACATTGAGTTTGCCAATACCATGATGATGATGATGAGTCTTGATGATCAAAGTTACATAATATCTTTACAGTCACTCACTGGGATAGATGGATCATCATCGTTGGTTTACGGAAGAGGTATGGCAGTTTCCTGAGTGGCAAACAGGTAAACAAGTCAACAACAACCACAGCAGAACTACATGTCTGTCTAGTCTGTGTCAAGAGGTATGCTACATGGAGGTTGGTTCACTCAGTGGTGCCTGCCTTGACAGTCTGCATGCCCCTGGCCTGATGTGTGCTAATTCATATCCTGGAAACAGAGACTCAGAGTAGGCACTTTAGAAATGATGCATGTGTGTAATACTGTCGCCTCTGAAAGTGAAAGTGTTATTTTTGAACTACACACTGTACCTTATATTTTTCCTCCGGGGTGTCGTAAAATCCCTTCCCTTTCTGTTTTTCCATCAACATTTACAAGCCGGCACTTACCCTGTGTGAAGGGAAACACATTACTTACCATAGCAATCCCCAATTCCACATCCGCCAGGCAGGCAGTGGACAGTGTGGTCACCAAGATTGATCCACGGAGCGGCCGATGGAATGGAGGAGTACCGCGAATAAGAGGAATAGCTGGATGCATGCAACTTCCCAATTTGACCAGGACAACTACAACATACAGTTACAGTATCCACTTTACATATCCTTATCTTTTAAATAATGTTATTGTTGCTTGTGAACTTCTATGAGTGTGCGACTCGGTGCGTTTGCTCTCTGCTTCAAATTCATCCCTACTGCTATTTGATAAGTTTTTTTGCTATTTGTAAAACTAGTGCAATGTACTACTTAGTGTTTATTCTCTCTGAGGACAGATCCCTGTACTGTCTAATTGTTTAGTACTAGTTAGTAAGTTGTAGTATAAGTAGTACTACTTTTCATTAACCTAACCGTCAACTTAGCAAACAACTTCATGCATGCACTTCCTTTAAGTCCCTTAAAAGATTTATGGATATGGTCGTATCATAGATATGTTTTTCTTCATTTGTTGTTTCTCCATGCTGTGCTTTCTTTTTCTCTCTCCAAAAAACGTTCCCAAAAACTCCTATTCCCATCCATTTTTCAAACCCTAACCCTCTTCTCCCTGGCTGTGTGGTTTTCATTGTGGTGTGTGAGTAAATGACAGCAATAATTCCAAATGCTTGCTGGGGAGGATAAGGTCAAAGCAACAGGAAATCAATTTAAAGGCAGGTGAAGAAATCCGAGGATATATTCCTATTCTACTTGACACACACCCATGAGAATTTGCAAATCATTTCTGAATTTCATGTCCGCCATTCAGTGGATTCATCAAAAACCTCCTCCTACATGTGACGAAAGTTTACACTGCTGTGTCCTTTAGTACTAGTTCTTGTAGTAGCCATAATCCACGCAACTACTAGTTAACTTAACTTTTGATTGAATACTTTAGCATTGCTTAGGCTACAATTTAATTGATGGCACTGTTCTTGTGTACTGTACTATCGTACTGTTCTAATGCTCCTCTCAGGCCACTCAATGTCTCATTTCCTTTTTTTTCAATATGCTGCTACTGCCAGTGTGTACTACTAATACTACCACCACAACGATGCCATTTCATCCATCCAGGATTCCATTGCCAACCTTAATCGCCATTTGCCATGAATCCAGCCATGTGCCTAGCCCTATTCTCAAACACTAATGACAGGTAAGATAAGGATTTTGTGGGAGGAAGAATAATGGAGTAGGAGGAGAGGAGAGACTGACGGTAGTACTAGTAAAGTAGTAGGACAATGGAATTCACTAACTCTGTCAGTGGCACTTTTGTAGAAATTTGGGCGATTACTTAGACAATTAGAATCAAGCAGCCAGTTAAGTTTCAAGAAAACAAACGTACAGTTGAGTTAACCCCAACCTGCCTCACCCACAAAACATACAACACGTATGCTATGTTTAACTAGAAAATAAATAATTATTTTGTCCCTAACAAAAATAAACTATCCCTCAAGACCCAACCCACCCCCCCTAACCCCAACCAATGTCCATGAAATCAAAAGTCCGAAAACCCGAACACCCAATTCCCACCCCCGTCCAAAATTCTTTTAAGAAGGTACAAGGGACAGTCTCTCTCCATGATCTACTTCCGCCGACGGTGTCCTGTGGCCAGGTGGTCGCGGAGCTCTCGACGGAGTGCCTTGAGCAGGGCTTTCTGCCTCGACAGTTGGGCCACCTGCTGCTCAAGGTAGGCCACCCGCAGGGACAAACGGTACATCCTTGCCTTGCAGGCACTGTCGGGGGCAGCTGTTGTTGTTGCTGCTCGGCGGCGGCGGATGGCTGCCAGACCACGGCGCTGTACCGCTGGAGGATTGCGCTGACATTATGACCCAGGGACAACGGAGGAGGATGCAGCTGTTGTCGAAGTCGACTGCGATTCCTCCTCCTCCTGGGCCACCAGCCTCCGATATTCGGTGACAATTGCCTCCAGCTTCCGGCGCCTGGCCCTGATAGCCAACTCCTTCCGAGATAGTTTAGAAGAAGGAGTATCTAGATAAAGGAAAAGAAAAATACTGTAACCAAGTCCAATACTCTTTAAGATTAACACAAAATATTTCAACAGAAAATTGTGTCACAGTAGCACTAGCAACTTGCAAGCACAGTACATAACATTTGTGTGGCATGTATCTATCGAACCTCCAAGTTCGTCGGTCTCTGCTCTAACATCAGTTGGAGTGTCAGGAATTCTACTAGAACTATATGGACTCACTGAATTAGACGCAGACAGTACACCAGTCTTTTTCTTTCTTGTTAAGCGAAATTAGTACGTAAACTTGTGGAAGTCGGCATAATGCCAGTGCAGTCAGCTTGCACCCAAGAAAAACAGACGCAAGCCAGGATGACGCAGACTTGCGTTACTTTTATCAGTTCAGTACATGCAGGTGGTGAAACTCTTACTTTTCTATTCTGGGTGGCACTGGCCATACTCTGTTACAAAGGCTACTGCTCAATTAATTTAACTTTCACCCTGCCCTGTCCCTGACTACTACAAATGTAAAATGAAGAAGATAATATGATCATCTATCCATTCATAGGATATTTGATTATATAAGGGATGACTTTACGTGCTTTGTTTTTATTGATTGAGTGAACACCGATAGGCCACACATGAATGACAGAGTTGAAAAAAAATTATTAACAGAGGTAGTGAGTGGTCCCCGTAATCGCCGGAGGAAGGCACTGAGTTGTGACTTGACTTGATAATGTGAACTATACAATAGATACACAATATATGCTGTGCTTGAAAACTACTGTTAGTCAAGGGAGTAATCTGAAGAATTACAACTTCTACTTTCCTCGGCTTTGCTACTCTGGCACGGATGTGCGGTGTTAAATGCTTTTCAAGGTAACATTCTTGTCTTCATCCAGTGACCGTCTATTCTTTCTACTCTACATACACCTATGCTATCTATGAGGAAGATACCATCCAGGCATCCATACATTCAAAGTAAATGTCAATCATTCTTCTTAATTGACAACCCTTACTTTTTCTCATCAAAAAACACCCTTTTTTTGTTTTTTGATAGCCGCCAGCCATGCATCCGTGCTTGACTTGCATTTAAATTTGCACCAAAGGATATTTCGCGGACACATACATTTTCTGTTTCACCCACCCAGGCAGTCCTCTTTTCTTTCTCCTTCCACCGATCCTTGCTTCAGCCTTCAACCGGCCATGCATCAGATTCCCAGTCAACTGTGCCTGCATTCAAAAACACGTAGAATTCTTTGACAGTCAGTAATTTAACTGGCTCGTCCTTCCTTGCACCCTTCTTTCCCTTTTCGTTCATCCCATCCATCAAGTTCATCTCTGATCGGACTTGGCTTCTCGATAAAACTTTCACAGCTGAGTTGAAGTCACATTTAGAGGAGGCCATTGATTACTCGGCAACTCCTGCCGCTAATGCTATTGCTAATGCGAAGTCAAGGGTGACTGTCTTCTAAGTTCTACCTGGTTGACAAAAACTTAGCTCTAAATTTGTAAGTCTTCTTAACAGTAAAGTGTACTTACTGTTACTGTACAACATATACTACACCCCTGCAGCGAGTCTACTCTGCAATCTCAATAAGGAAGGAATAATATAATAGCTTACCACTGCCCGCCACCACCGTGGCATCCCCCACTGCAGTTCCTGCTGGTACCACATCTGCCCCCTGGAGTGACCGCCTCCACGCTGGCCCCGACACTGGTAGTTGGCTGTGCCGATGGTATTAAGCCTAGAAAATACATGTGAAATTTTGTCTAGGCATGAAAAAATATGTTACTTACTACATAAACAAATTTAATTATTTGTGACTCTCTAGTCTAAACTAAAAATTCCCCTTTCGGAAGGGGAGGGTGTTTTTTTTATGCTTAGCCATGATAAGAAGCTATACTTTTTGGCACAACTGATGAATGCTTGCTTTTTAACACGCACTATATTTCTCATTATAGACAGAAGCTTCCCTTCTACGAACAAGAGCTATATGTTATGTTAATCATCATCATCACCACCAGTACTTTAAGTTCCAACCAGGTGAGTGGTCCCCCACAATTAATGTGTAAAATAAGCCACTGTTCAGTTTGAAAGACTTCACTGTTTACCTTATATGAATGAATTTGATTGTAATACATGTTTTTATATAATGCACAATTGAAATGTAATGTACTGAATATTGAGTACACACAGAGCTAGTTGTTTTACTTTTAATAAAGCTTTAAAACTTACATGGACTCTGTGGTTTTTTGGTCATGAGTGAGTGAGCGAAAGGGTTTGGAATGTGCAAGCATGATTCCGTGAATCTGAGAGGTCGGGAGTAGACTCTGACTCCGTAGTCTTATGTTCTGGGTTGTATAATCATTGGGGATCATCGCTGCATTTGGGAGCTAAATAATAGGGGTTTCAACTTCTGTTATGACTAAGGTATGTGAAAACTGGAAAGTCTAACTGCGCCTATTATCACCAATGCCCTATTTCTTGTCCATAGTTCTGTATGTGCAGACTAGTCCCTGCAACAGTAGTAGTATGTCCTCCTATCAAATCAAAAAGTAAACTTGTATCTTATCCTTGGTGGCCACTGAAATTTTATTGTTGGAAATTGTCAAAGCATACATATTAAGAAGACTTCAATAGACATTATGGACAACCCAGAGGACTGCACTCAGTGCCTAGAGCTATTGCAGAATAGGAGTTTTTTTAACACCTTTTGCCAACTGTGCAAGCTTAGCTAGCTACACAGATAGACTAATAATAATAATCTAGTAGTAGCACAGAGAGTCATAGTAGAGGCAGGATAAGAATTTAGAAACAGTCTACAAAAAGATCAAAGACGGTTTAGGAAAAAATAGAATTATGAGAAACGTTTGGAATAAATAGGTGCTGTAAAAGATAGGGAAGTATAATTATTAATATTAACAGGAAAACTTACTGGGGCCAGCAGAGGAGCCCTTGGCGGACCGATCCTGCCCTTCCTGCTCCGCCGGTGCCGCTACCTCCTCCTCTTTCCTCTTCCCCCTGGGGGAAGCTGATGTACAACATGAAAGAAAGACACAAACATGGATGATTGTTGTCAGCCAAATCAAACATTAAAAAAAACATTAACAAATTATTTCGGGGAAATAGACAACAATTGCACTAAATGTATTGACCTATCTGATGTGGTCTACTAGGATATTAGTATTGCTGGATTCGCAGACCGTCTACTTGGAAAGCTATGTAACTCACTAAACCAACTACAAAAAGGTTCTACTAGGACTGGTAGGCAGCACTCCTCAGCACGCGAAGCGACAGACACAGTCCGTCATAATTGCAGACCAGTAAAACGTTACCTACTAAATAGCCAGTCATAATATACTCAAACTATCAATCCACCACCACTATCTCCTCTTAGTGGCAGGAGTACAAAGGAAGGACTGGACTTGTGTCTAGCATTACGCAGTTCTGTAAAGTACACTCATACATAATCACCCAGGCCAAATGAGCACAAAATTGAAAACAAGTAAGCATAGTAGCACCTACAGTGAGCAGGTTAGCACCTGCAATTACAGAAGCTTTGAAACATAATTTACCTGCAATGTAATCTGTAGTGTCTAGCATTACGCAGTTCTGTAAAGTACACTCATATATAATCACTCAGGCCAAATGAGCACAAAATTGAAAACAAGTAAGCATAGTAGCACCGCAAGTGAGCAGGCGAGCACCTGCAATCACAGTAGCTTTTGAAACATAATTTACCTGCAATGTAATCTGCAGCATTCTTGTTCTTCGGAAAAAACAAATATTTGCAATATCATAACACAGAGCAGGAGTAAACAAAGTAGTGATTAATTAGCTACTAGTACTCACCAAGCCCAGGGATCTCGACGCCAAGCAGGTCGAACAGGTCATGTTCCCGGTCCAGGATGTCGGACCACCGGTGCGTCGACTGGTTGCAGGTATGCCGGACTCCACACTCCCAATAAATGGCCTGACACACCTTAGCTGGCGACGCTCCCGGAGCCCGTACCCGGTACCGGGCTTGCCGCTACAGTCTTGGGGAGGTGACGCTGGACAAAGAAAACCAGTGCAGCCTCCTCCACTGCGCTAAAGATCTCCCTGGCAGTTACTGCCTTCACCCTTAAGCGCCCGCAAGAGAGCGGTGCGGGACCCTGTCTGTTCAGGTTTTTGCTGGCTCCCTTTGCCATGGACCTGGGTCACAGAAAGGAAAAATAGGAAAGAATAGGGAAAAAAGTAAATTAAAGAACAGAGAGAGCTAAACAAAAAACTGAAAAAAGTAGTTATTAAAGTAACAAAAAGTTTAGAAAAACACAAAATATAGATGTAGAAAAATAGAGAGGTAGATAATGAGTAAAAAAGATCAAAAAAAAGTTCAAACAAACAAAGGATTACAAAGATTAAAGGAGGATTAAAAAAGCATGCCCAGAACAAAAGCAATGAATGAAAAACAAGATGGCCGCGCCCATTGCGACCACGTGGGTAAGTTTGCGCGATATTTCCCTCGGGAGCACTCAAAATCGGACGCGAACATGCAATTGCGCCCCGCACGTAGGAAATGCACAACTCTAGCATGCAACTAGCGCCCGGAAACAGAAATACGCAACGTGAAGACTGAAAAGAAGATGGCTGCGCCCATGTATGACTGCATGGGTAACTTCGCAGAAGCCGCGCTGAAAAAAGGATCTGCCAACACGCAAAAATAAAAAAATCCGCAATTTGCACAAATTTGCGGATTTTGCGGACTGCAAATTCGCTATCGCATGAATTTGTGTACAGCGAATTCGCAAATTTAGCCCATACTTACAATTTATATCTGGGCAGACAGCCGGCCATTCTGCCATGGGGACAGATTAAATTAGTCTGTCCACATGGTGGAGGGGCTGCCCTTCTACTTTATAATTTATCATCTGTAGGAAATTGGAATAATATGTGGTATGGCTGGGTGGTCTTACCATGTAATATTATCAAACTCCTCCAAAGATGGCCATTGGATTCACTCTAAAAAATCCTTAGCTCACTCCTGGTAGAGTGCCAAAGAGCAGTCAGGCTTTACTAGACGAACATGAGTTATGCTTTTCAGATTAGCAACATGAATGATCAGTAATAGACACGACTCAAGAGAAATACATCAATTTTTTAAAAAATAGAGTGTATTTTTATCTTGATTTAAACATTGAAATGAATGGAATAGTATACATATAACCATAGTTATAGGTTTTTGGAGCAATATTAAATCTATGAAGTAAAGTACATAGACAAAATGCCATTGAGGTCAAAGGCAAAATCCACAAGTGACAATCGATCACTTGCAGGTCGAGTTACTTGGAACCCTTGAAGGGTAAGGTCATGTGGGCTGTGGGGCCAAGCCACAACAGTCAGATCAATTTTACCTAATCCATGGAGTCGAGGTGCAAAGTTATTCTGGCTGTCCTTGGACCTGAACGAGAGCTGCAGGTGGTGCTGTTTGAACCACTAACCTGGTGCTGCAGGAAAAGAAATGCAAAAGCACAACATGTACACAGCTGATGATGTTGGATTATGGTTGCACAGTGTTCTGTGTCTATGCAGCGTTGAATCTGGGAGGGACGGTTAACGGATTGGTGACCAACAAGTCTTGGCATCAGTAAACCCAATAAAAAAGCTTTTGAAACTTCACCGGGTCTGGGGAAGCCACATAGCAGCCTGAAACTTCAGGCAGCTGAGACCACAACTCCCACAATGCACTGGACAACCAGGATTTGGGTGATTCCTCCGAGGGCCGATGGCCAGTGATTGTTTAGATCCAATGAGTGGTTTTACCTGCAGTTTGCAGGGGACTAGTGTTGTTAGTCCAAGGGAGACTGAAAGTGCTTCTGGCTTCCACAATGGCCCCCCTCTTCGGAAGTATTAGGTTTTGACCAAGGATGAGGGTCATTCATTCAGTTGCAAGTTTGTTGCCTCAGGGACTAAGTATCCATCCCTCTTTTTTTCTTTGTACAGGTGGGTAAAGTCCTTTTTTTTGTGGCACCAGTCACCTCTTGGTCTTTCTTTGAAGTAAGTCGATCAGATCTGAAGTTCCGGTGTCTAGATGTAGTGGAGTTAGTGGCGTGGGAGCTAGTAGCCAATGAGTGGATGAGCCCTGCAACTAGTACACCCATGAGGTGACCACATCTGGTGGTGAAGGTCAACTTTTCTACCCAGAGCCCATTATTTATGCCCACCTAAAAATGTCAGAATTCAATTTTAGGTGTACAGACCAGGCTGCCCACCATAGAGGTGTGGTTGGCATTCCTGTGGGTGTACACCTCCTGCATAACTAACTTAATGCCTTGCCTGGGTGTAAGTGTGCCTCAGGCAAGGGGAGGGCTGTTTCCTCCTTCAGGGGGACAACCCAGATGCATATCAGAGGCTTTGTAGCCTTTGAAGCTCCTCACAGCTCTGATGTGACAATTCACTAGCCATCTAGGGAGGAGGGGGTCTGATCTCCTTCCTGCCTAGCCTTTGTTTCTGACTCCTGGGAGTGATAACTGCCTGGCAAGAGGTCAAAATCTTGTCTTGGTGGCAGCAGGCACAGAATAGCATGGATTGGTCAGCAAGGGCACAGTAAAAATCAGTGAGATTTTCCTCTCTTGGGTGGGGCAATGCACCAGCTTAATTTGCAGGGTTGCTGTATCTTAAACAAGAAAATACGCATGTGAGTGACAGGAACCAAATCATGTTTGTACTTTAGTACAATGAAACCACTTCAATGAGAAGTGTAAAGGCACACTTTGATCAATGGTTATGCAGCCTTAGCAAAGACTTGGCATGTAAAACATATTTTAAGTTAGAGAAAAAACTCATGCAATGCAAATATGTTTCTAAATCAACAGTAATACAGAGGAGAGAGAGAAGAATACATTTTCAAAATACAATAAACATTATAGCCTCAGCCCTAGATGCTAAAGAAGATGGTTGAGGGAAACTACACATGCGTCATGACCCAATGGGTCATTTGTGCAAGGCAGTTCGACGAATGGACTGTGGGCAGCTCTTTTATACTCTTTAAATGAAGAACTATTGACCGTAGACCTTTGGCCACTTCCTGGAAATATTAGGATCACAGAAGTGACACCTACACTACAAACGTTTACCAAAAGGTCATATTCTCACGTCATGCTGCATGTCTTAATTACATTAAAACTAGCAAAAAATACAATAATATGAAAGATTGAAAGGTGAGAAGTGGCCCGCACCACATCGTAACCCACTGAGTTCCTCTTAGCTTGAGATGTTCTGCGTTCTATTGTGGTTGTGAGAAGAGCAAGTCCAGGACAGTGAAGGAGTGGGGACTTTGGGCTGTTGCTTATCTGAAGTGACAGAGCTGAAGCGTTGTGTGTGTCACAGAAGAAATATTGTATAATGCTATTTGAGAGGCACTGGGCCTACTAAGTTTAAAGAACCATTAAGACAGTATAGTCAACTTAATAGATTCCTGCCTGCTGGCTGGTAGGGCCTATGTGAGGGTATCATTCTTCAGCTGTGGGGCAGGATGGGTCTGGGGCACTATATGGTAAAAACCAGACCCTGCTTCACTCTAAGGTGCCTTTTGGGTGCATGCCACATTACCCAGGGCATGAGAATCATGTCAAGGGTGAGGAGGCACTTTTTTGATACCCAACATGACTTATTTTAGTGGTACCATCATGGAGCTGCCTATTTATTTCTAGAGTGCCTGGTTGGCAGCCCAAGTTATCCAATGGCCCACCAAACACATAAAGTGGTTTCCAATGGGATACACTACTATACGGCCATATAGGCTTGCACTTACATGTCCACACCTTTAACATCATGCACCCTGCCTCCTGGACTGAGGATCCCTACATTAGGTCTGACTCTGACTTGCAAACATGAAAGTCTGTGTAGGTGACTGTGCCACACATGGTGAGGGCAGGGTCAGTTTGAGCAGTTTGCACTGATCCTGTAGTCTGCAATGGCTGGCCTGCTCTCAGCAGTCTGCATAGGTCACTCAGTGTGGCACAAAACCGTACTGCAGTCCTTGGGACTCCTTTGCCACCAATGCCCAAGGTATTCCTGGTACCGTAAATGAGAGAATTAATGGCAATTTGGGATTACAATGTTTAACATAACAGTTTTTGGAGATAACACAGGCACTGGGGTCTAGGCAGCAGACTCCAGTACACTATCAGAGTCATACCCATCAGCATTTGGAGCAAAAAGTTGAGGGTGGCCATACCAAATGGGTACTTTCCTACACTGCCAAGAAGGCAGTCCTTTATAAAAGCCTTGCTAGGAATTGCTGTCATGATGGTTCCTGCCAATGCAATTTATACTGTGCTACGGGGCTGCCTACAGGATACTGCCCTGTAGAACAGAGAATTTCTTTCTTCTTTTCAAAAAGAAAATCCTGAAGCAGGATTTTCTTTTTGTAAAAATAATGGAGAAAAAAATAATGCTCCCCTGAAGGTCCGTCTGAAATCAAATTGGGTGGGCATACCACTATGTTGGTGGGAAGGGAACTTCATCACTGTCACAACAGAGTTCCCTTCCTGTGAATATATAAATACGGCCCTAAACCACATTTAGGTGAAAAATTGCATTGAGGCATACATTGATAGTTGTGCAAGATTAGCAAAAGTGTGGAAAAACTTTTAGGAACAAAAATCATATTTAGGAGAAAAGAACAAACTCATATTTATATGGAAAATCACCTTTGATACATCAAGAAAAGAAGTGGTGGGCACTTCTGGGAGCACAAATCAAATTTAGAAGCAAAATAACCATTAGTGGAACACCAGTAGGTCAGGGACATACTTTTAAGAGCATGAATGTGCCTGTTACAGTGCATGGACCCTTTGGGTCAGATTTATTGAGGAGTTGCATTGTCATTGCATAATGCTAAGAACAAAATATACAAAGCAATCCAAAGGGCAATTAGCTCTTCCTTGTGTGGCTTTGTAAAGAAATGTAACACAAATCAGCTGCTTGCGCTGCCTTACATTATATATTGAGATGGTAGGTGTTCCATGGGTGGAGTATGGGCGTTCCCACGCATCCACCTATGGTTTTGGGGCAATTCTAGAATTACAGAAGTTTGTAAATCCGGGATTTGTGTCAAATAGGTGCTCCTCCCAGATAATTATGTGTCAAAAGTTAATGGCTTTCTTCTCATTATTTTCTCTTTTTATGCATGATGCATGTTCCATTACACATAAAAAGGATAAAATGCCTCTTTGGATTTTTTGGGGGTGAAGGAAGGCATCCCTTACAGCACAAAAACAATACTGCCCCTTACACAGGCACCCTTGCACCATTAAGCAAGGGTGCCTCCATTCACACTAGGCATCACACAGTGTGCCAGCACAAGAAGAGAGCAGAAATGAAGTATCAGGAAGCATTCTTCAGGCAGTCAGACTAATCAAAGTATTAAGCAATAACTAAGGATGAGACTGAACAGTTCTCTGTCCAGATCTAAAATTATAATGAAACAAAATGTATCCTGCATCTATCTTCACTCAATTTTCCATCCGGAACTTTCCAGATAAATTCTCAGTCACAGTTTATGATGGAAAAACTACATGGAAAGGTCAGGTCAGGATGGAAATAGACAAAAGTTTTGTAAAGCTCACAAATGCAGTTCATAGTCGGAAGGCAACATCTACAGGCTCATATAGTATTGCCTCTGGGCTAGCACATTTAACTTTTAGGATCAGACAGCGGACAGATCACACCAACGGAGTATGTTCAGGCTCCCAGTCACCAGTACTTATAACATAGACACTTTCATCAGCATAGATGATGATGAAATGCCTCCTCTCAATTTATGATTTTTACAGTTAGGGCCGGATGGTACCAAGAAGTAAATCAAGGTGTTATTTAAGGAATAATTCATGCTGAGTTCAGTAGGCATGTTGTTATATGCCTTCTGAACTCAGCATGAATTATTTCTTAAATAACATATTTAAACATATGCTGAATCATTTTGTCTGAAACAACAGCTTGACAATGCATGGAAATAACTAGGAAATACATGTTGAGCAAAGAAGGCTAATTACCACAGAGAGAAGAGTACATTTTTATTTAATAAAAATAGTTTTTTTCTGAAATGCCTCATTATTATTTCTTAGAAAATACACGTTTGGTCGCCAAATATAAACTGTTACTTTCTTCATTAACTCACCTGCAAGGGTGCCTGTCGGGCATGGATAGATTTTGCCTTTCATGTCAATTTATCATCATCATCGATGCGGTATGCCCGGCATATACAGATACCTCTATGACCACTAAGCCAGGGATAGCTATAATTATCTCAGGCCTGACAGTTAAGGGTAAAGGGAGGGTACCATTGTGCCAGTCCCATCACTACACACTTGATAGTCACAATTATGTCCAGAACATCCACAATATGTTAAGAATTTGCTTATATTAGAACAGAAAGTATGCACTGAACAGCCACAGTTATAGAAAGAATACATACTATATATTATGGATAAACCTTTTTGTTAGGTATAGCCATAATATAACCAACAATACTCACTATGTCTGGGATGGGTCACTATTGTGCCAAGGAAAGACAGAAGGCTGTTAAATTGCCCATATTACATCAAGGAGGAGTCATTAATATGCCTGGAGTAGATTAATGTCACCAAGAATGCCCACTATTTAACGCTTATGAGCTTCTATCATGTAATGACTCACCAGAACATTATCAATGATGTCCAAAACATGCTGCTGGTCCTCCAGTGATCCCATCCTAGTCTCAATGGTGAGGCTGGGCCACAGGCATAGCAGTGCAGATTCAGGAAAAAGCAAACCCAGTCATGAGTGACAATGTTTCTTTGTACGACCCAGTTGTCTTCCTCATTTGCTAATCTGTAGACGAGGGAGAGATTAGGAGAAGTACTTTGAGTGAGGGCTAGTGGTTTCATTGCCCCTATTCAGGCAAATGTCAAGGGCATTATTTTCATGCACATTCCACGAAGAACAAGCATTGGAATAGCCAATAGGTCTCACCATTGGGGCCATATAAGTGTTTAGCTATGCAACACTTGATGTTTTGGTACCAAGGATATTGTGCTGGATAACTAAACACTACTAAGGTCCCAAAGGCAATACCTATTGGCTATGTAGATGCTTGTTACTTTTATCACTGGAGTAATGCCTAGAGGCTAGCTCATATAAAGTTCCGCTCCTGTGTAGTTAGCTCACTGTTACATCAAGTTAGAATGCAGCTCTGTGCTGCGCATATATGGTTGCACGTGTGTGTTGTGTGAGTGTGTGTCCCTGTGAATGGCACAATACATTGAAGACTCTGGGCTCCATTTTTGGAGACCCAGTGCTTACTGGAGGAGCATGAGGAGGTAGGGGAAAGCCCCAAGACAGATTTGTGAATTGCTGCATTCATGAGAGCTGACTGGGGCTTACACTTGAGAAAGTAGAGCTTGGTTCTGCAGAACACCTTAATGGGTGCTATTTGATTCCTAGAGAGGTCTCTGTAAAGGGGCACTAGGCACATCTCAGATAGGCTGTAGTGTTGTAATGCAAGGCTTTATTGTGCATTCTACCTTCTCAATTCTACATTCCATATACTGCCAAATGAAACAAATTCAACCTATAAAGTCACAGTCAACAACTAGACTGTACCAGTGTCCGCAGTGATTGTGTAGGCACTAAGATCCCAGCACAAGGTAATATTACATAAATCAGGACCTTCCCCACCAAGAAATAAGGCTGTAGCATCCTTCCCAGCGCTAGTGCTTCCATAGGTTAACCCACCAGGGTCAGAACATGCTGAATGCTCAAAGTAGTCTGAACATCTAAAAAGTAATGGCTTGAGAACACCTTCCAAAAATACTGTGACATGTAAAAGCTCAATGGGAGGCCTTTGCTGAGGGTTGGGCGATCACATTTCATAAGCTTATTGCTACATTTGACTGTTAAAGAGGTACTAATGTAGTGAAGCCTTCACTAAAATAGTGATAAAATGGGTGAAAGTTATAAAATAAATTCACAAAGTGTACCGCATTACGCTGAATAATTTGCTTACTTGTGCTGAATGATTTAGTTAGCTGCTCTGCCACATAATGTGTTCCTCCTTTGCCACATATTTCCAGTGACTTTCCGTACAGGCCCATTTCAATGAAATGCGTCCTTTATTTGGGGTTCATCCTTGTCTCTCGTCGGTGTACTTAGTTGGAATTAGGGCGCAGTTTGGGGCCTTGCCAGTGCTCCTGTCACGTCACCTCCCTCATGCCGAACCGTGGAGTGAAACTGTGTGGATGGGTTTATAACTATTCCAGAGTGTGGAGAGGTTCGCGGAGAGGTTCGCGAACAGCAGTCAAACTCTGGGCGGGGAACGTGACCTGATAATATTGAGGCAATGACTGGGTCGGAACGTGTTTAGCGATTTTGGGGAATAATCGACTACTGTTGGTCAATACCACCAGTGCCCTTCAATCACGCAGGTGCTGACGGGGTGATTTGTGATACACATCGTGGCAACTCTACGGCTGGAAGTAATTATAACACCTGTATAATGGTCCAGAGAGTAAAAGTTACCCTGCTGCTGCTGGATATTTTTGTTACCTTGCTACAGTCTCAACGAGGGCCTGGATGAAAGTAATACAACAAAATCTGTGGTGTGTTCCCGGACCCTATAATGATGGTGTTAGAGTGATTTGCACTTTAAAAGGAAAACGAAACGCACACATTGTTTCAGAAACTTTTTACACATTTAAAAATGTTGCAAGGGGGGTCGTGGGAGAGAGTCGCACACTGTTCCGTGTGCTGACCTGATTGTACCCAATTAACTCAGAAGTAAAAAAAAGTACGCCTCGCGCTCAAAAACAAGTTTGACGAGAGGCAGCAGGGGGAAGGGAGAGAGGAGGGGGCCTGTGTCTGTTTCCCTTGTGGGAGCGAGCAGGATCCATCTGTTTGTAATAAACAGATGGTTTGAAAGCTTGCTCCCGCAAGGGAATTGCCAAACGTGCACTCATTGCCATTCAAAGCAATGCAACGCGTGCACGTTTTTGCCTGCAAAGCTGAAGCGATTACTAAAGGTCTTTTTCCTATGCTGAGCATGCTCGCTGCATAGGCGAGACCTAAAAAGGGATGCAGCTCAGTCACAATCCTACGTACATGCCTTAGTGATTGCAAAATATTTGCTAAACTGATGATCCTCATCCAGGCTCTCAACTCAGCTAATGATTTCATCTGTGGTGGCTGGAAAATGAAAGAACTTGAACTCCCACATCCTGATCAATCAGCTGCCTTCCCCGAAAGAAAGGGAGGCAGACATGATTTTTTGGTTCAAATTGAGCCTCCGTAAGGCCTGATGAAAAAAGGAGATCACCCTAAAAGTACCAGACAATTGAATAACATTCAGAATAACATCCATCCCCAAATAGGCAGAAGGCACACGGTGCTAAGGAGGAAAAGCGAGTTCAAATTTCTATAAATGACATTATTACTACCACTGGATCTCTAAAATTTAAACTGCTTAATCTGCTCAGAAAAGAAAAGAGTCCCCTTAGCACACTGTAACTCCTATCTAGTGAATAATATCTGCTGGGAAGCCTATTTAAGATGATCCTTTTTATATTTAGACTCCTTGGTGCGCAATGCCCTCCCCTTCGATTATTGCATTACTGGAAACTATTTGGTCTTCAGAAAAATACTTAGGGCATATTTGTTGACATGCTAATTCATATGGTCAAAAAGTAAAATACTTAAATGACAGTCTTAGTGGCAGGATGGCTTGTTAGTCGTTAAGCACTCCACAAAATATTTTTAACATATCATAACATAGTGTGTCCTTAGTATACAATCATTTCTGCATAGCTGGAAGCTTGAAGGGACCTCCTTGGAAGCAGTACATTCAAGTCCTCACATATCATAAAGCAGGCCATCAACCTTAGCTGCAGAGAGTGGAAAGGAAAAGCAATGAAGTTGTGATAGAAAATGGTAGCACTGTGAGAAGCAATTCCTTTCAAACTCATCTGTGTCAGTAGAAGATGGATGTGAGGTCCTTGTTGCTTAATATTCGTAGTTACCTTAGAAATGTGGTCTGGATCTTTGTTTTACTAGGGATTAAAAGACAATTTGATGGACCTGATTGAACAAATTGACACTCAACCAACATGTGAGGATTTAAAGCCCTAAACTTACGTCTAGACTACTGGGTGCAGAATGGAAAGGAGATAGGAAAAATTTGGAGATCTGGCCATTTGTTCATCCTAAAGAAAGAGTGAACCACAGTTCATCTGATGCAGGGGAACCGATGGAATAGGTGGACTCTGGAAACCACGTACCTCAGAGGAGAAGGACCAATGTTTTCGCGCTGGATTGTGACTCTACTTTGGAAAAAAGGGGCATTTTGTCATAGAATGCCCAGCATCTCAAAAGACTATTGGTCCCAGATCACCAATTACTCAGATCCCCTATAGAAAATTGGAAAACTGAGCTGCTCAGTAAATATAGATGAGAGTTTGCCGAGCCTATCTGCCTCATATCCTGATCAAGATATAGCTTACACACTATAGACATCAGCCCCACATCTGACTCTGAATGCACACCTGCATGGAAATGATGAGATAAAGACTATAGTTCTTAGGCAGATTCCAGAGCAACCGAGATTTCATTGATGCAGTATATCGTTGTCAGTTAAACATACCCATAGTCAAGAAAACAAGATTGATCAGAACCAGTAAGGACAGCAGATGGTTCGCTGTTAAACTCTGGGCTCATCACCCATCAAACAAATGAAGTGGAATTATGGTTTAAACAGGATATCAACATTCATAAAGAATACATACATTTCAATGTCATTGCTGCCCCTCAGTTTGGTATCATAGTCGGCATATCATGGTTAATGGAGCATAAGCCGTTAATAGATTGGACAAAAGAAACATTACATATACCTCAGACTGGTGAAAAAGAATTGTCTATGCCATCCAGTGTCAAAAGTCTTTAGAAAGCTAACATCTGGGAGTCTTTGCATTTAATTGCCCCTTCAGCTGAGCAAGGTGTGGAATTACCCCAGAAGTATACAGCATTCCAAGATGTGTTCATCACCTCAAGTGCTGAGACCCTGCCCACGCATAGAACATATGAATGCCAAATTACTCTTGTGCTGGGTGCAAAAATCCACAGCAGCTGCAATTATGTGCTAACAGAGCAAGACAATTAGCACTTAAGGAAATACATAAACAAGTATCTGAAGAACTGATTCAAAAGACCAGCCAACTCTCCTGACAACCCCGCTCTTTTTTGCACCAAAGGCAAGTGGTGAATTAAGGTTATGTATAGACTATGAATAGTGTCATGGTCAAGAGTCATTATCTGCTTCCACTCATCCCAATATTGTCAGACCAGGTACGTAATGCTAAGATCCATACCAAGCTGGATCTCTGGGGTGTATATCATCTAGTGTGCATCCTGGAAGACAATCAGTGGAAAGCTTCCTTCTGGATGAGAAATGGCCTTTTTGAGCACTGTGTAATGCTTTTTGGACTGTGCAATGTGCCCGCGGCATTCCAGTTCTTCATAAACGATGCACACCATGAGCATCTAGATCGCTTTGTCACTGTTTAAAATGATGATACTTTGATTTATTCCGATTCCATGGAAGCCCATATATATCAATCAAAGACAATATACACCACTCTAGGGAGCCATGGCCTACATTGTAAATTGACCAAGTGCAAAGTCCACACCACTGAGGTGGAGTTCTTAATTTTAATCTTGATGTCCCAAGGTATTGATAGGGTATAAAAAAAATTCCAAGCAATCAGCGATTAGCCAACATGTACCACAGTAAAAGACATACAGAGATTCCAGTGAAAGAGCTACTAGCCATTCGTTTCACTTTCATAGATTGGCATCACTATCTGCTGGACACCAGACATCCTGTCACAGTTTACACCGACAATAGAAAACTCCTGTTCTTACAATGTGCAGGGGTCCTAACTTCAAGGACATCAAGGCAGTTGCGATGGACTTTTTTCTTTGCAGAATTCAGTTTCATCATAAACTTCCGTCCTGACAGCACAAACAATGAGGACCATACCTTAGTCAAGTAAGATACTCTGCCTATTAAACAACACTCTAATGCTCCATCAATGAATCCTACAAAAAATATAATTAGTGTGGTACATTACGAATGTTTCTTGAATAAGATTCAGCAAGCTTTTTCACCCTCACAACTGAACACATGGGAAGCTGAGGGTCATGACAGATCTATCAAAGACATTTTGCCTTTTCAAAGATCAGGATTATATGTTCCTACTACAATATTGCAAAATCAGGTCATTCAGTGGTGCCACAATAACACAATGGCCACTCATCCAGGCCAGACTTGAATATTGGAGCTAATCAATAGGAACTTTGGTAGCCACACTGGAGACAGGATGTAATACATTGTGTATGTCTTTATGATACAAGCAACTGAGTGAAAGCTGACCGCACAGCAAAGAAAGGTTATTTATGGCCCTAGCCAACCCCCAATAGGGTATGGGAAGATAGTTCATTGGCCTTCATCACAGCCTTACCAAAAGACCAAAAAAAAGGTACCAGTCTAGCAGTGGTTGATCGACTATCAAAAATGGCACACTTTATACCTTGTACAGGAATACCTACAGCAGCAGAAACAGTACAACTGCTAATACAAAATACCATACCATGGGTTACCAAACTCTATGGTCTCCGACCATGGTACTGAGTTTCCTTCATGACTACGGAAAGCATGGTGCATTGCCCTGCAAATCAAGACACACCTGTCAACAAGTTTCCATCCCTAATCTGACAGCCAAACAAAAAGAGTAAACCAGAACCTAAAGCAATGCCTACAATGTCATCTATTCCATGTGCCTGGCTCATGGCTATCTCTTCTCTGGGTGGCAGAGTTTGTCCATAATGATTTATGGAGCACTAACATGCAAATGTCACCCTTCTTTGCTAACTATCTATGGCACCCTCACTTCTTCCTCATCATGTCCCCGTCCGCAGATGACCACATGCCAGCTGTTCATTTCTTGTGCCACCCTGATCACTTGTTCAAAAAATGAATAAAATGATGAATCTTTATGTGTCATCTTTAGAATCTGCATAATTTATTCGAAGAACCTATATATAATCAGCAGGAGGTGTCTCCTTATTGACATTTACCTTTAATTTTTGGTCTACTACCATAAATACCTGGCATGCCCAACATCGGGCCCTTCCAGTATTGCATTCTAGATATGAGTGACACCCTGAGGAACAGAACGGACACTCCAGTAAGGCATGTCTATGCGACATGCATCCTTTGATTCTTCCTGACATTTCTGTGACTAACTGTAAAAGATGGCTTGAAAAGTGTCATGAGTTCATTCCCAAAACATTCCATTGAAGACTCTGTCTTTCTTCATATAGGTCTCACAAACTCTGACCAGTGCTTGTTAATGTATGCAGAAGAAGCACTTTTGGAGCAAGCATGTATCTTTTTTCATGACAACTTTGATTTATTTGTGAACTAGAGCATATGTACAGCACAAATACTGTGTGAATTGGTGAATACTTGGTTATGCATAACACCAGAGTCCAATGGTGTGAAATTTAAATATTGGTTGGAGGGTTTAACCGCTGTTGAGAAATCATAGTGCGCATCATAAGTATTAAATGGAGTATCTGGTAACTCACTCCTGAACATGCACCTACTTATAAGAACGATTAAGAACGTCTATGGTGCAAAGACAAGGGTTTTATGCTTGAACAATCCATTTGGCACAAGAGAATATTAAGCAAAGAACAGTTGTTGTTTATTTGAAATCTTCAAAAGCAAGAAAAGTCATTTTTGACTAATAGAAAGGCTCCGCAAAGATTTCCTTTCAGTTAAAAGGTAACATTGAGCAATGTGTTGTAGAATTGTGGGATTATAAATATACTACAAGATTACCAGAACATTCTGTTGCCCACAGACATCATCTCTTCCAGGTCTCCCTGCAGTACACTCCTTAATACACTTCCTGTCACCTAGCCTCTCTGAACCTCTGGTGGCTGTTCAAAGTCAGAGTTGGTGCTGCTGGGTTTATGACGGTACTGCTCCTGAAGAAACATGTTATATCGCAAGAAACAGTGGTTCTTGTGGAGACAATAGTATCCAATGGCAATGTACATGGGTCACATGGATATCAGACAAAATGTAGCAGAGTATACTGTAGTTGCGTATTTTTAGTTTATAGTAGATATGTAGAAGAAATTTCAAATAGACACAAAAATGGTGCTTAGTGTTCCCATTGCAAAACCAAAGAAAAAGGAAATTGAGTGACATCTAGTGACAAAACCTTTGAAATTTCTAACCTAATTATTGCCTTGCCCTCAGTGCAAAAATAATCCCTAAGCTTTAAATATTTAAAAAAATGATGACATGGAAGATCAAACTCATCCTGCAAATCGATAAATGTGCTCTGGCCGCTCAAATTGAATCACAGATATGCCTAGCTGTTGTCAAATTATGCAGGTAAAGTCATGAAAACCCCAGTAAATGTGGGACCATGCCATAAGGGAGTATTCCTGTGCACTAGCTTTATAGAATACTTTATAGTCTACTAAATAAATACCAATAGTTCCAGGTTCTTCTGTAGCAAGCCAAGTGTGCAATTGAATGGCAAACGCTGCCCAGTATTATAGCTTAAAATTTGCAAATTGTAAACCCCCGCTAGTACATATGTTTTAGTAAGTTTAAAGAATGCCTCACCCTCCCATAGCCCCAAATAAAGCTAATCAATACATTAAAATCCCTCTAGCATCCTAAAAAATGCCTTAGGCATCCTTAATGGTATTACCAAAAAACAGGTGCAGGAATTTGGGAAGGATGTTAATTTTTATCCCATTGCAGCATCCTAAGATACTTATTGGTAGCTTATCCCCGAACCTCAGCTTTTGAATTCAAGTCTTTAAAGGAGGGTCATAATTCAATCCAAAATATCCAATAAATCATAACGCTCAAATTAACTCCCAAATAGGTATCTGTAGTAAACACTCCCCGTGTTGGTGTGGCTGGCTCAAAATTTAGCAATGGCTGAGTTTTGGCTATATTCAATTTATAGCTGGAGACTATCCTGAATCTCTCAGCCTCCTCCACAATGCACTTTATAACCAGCACTAGGTCATCATATGCACTAATCATAAATTCCCTTTCGCCAGATATCATTGGCTTAATCCCTGTTTTCCTCTGCAATGCCAACAAAGAAGGTTCTATATACTTAGAGCAGGCAGCCCTGCTGCATAACTCGCTCCATCTTAAAAGAATGTAAGGATAAGCCCACATTTGTCAGTTTAGCGGATGGAGATTTGTATAGAGCCTACACCCACTTACAAAATATTTTGCTAAGCCCAAAAGCCTCTAACTTCCTCCACCGAAATTCCCAGGTAACCTGGTCAAAAGCCTTCTAAGCTTCAAATAGAATCATAGCGAGTCTTGTACCCTTCCTATCTGCTACATTGAATGCAGCTATTGCAGTGTTTATATTGCTTGTGGTATCCCTGCCTGAGATAAAATCATGTTTTTGCCTTGGTACTGAATGTGGCACGATAAGGGCCAGTCGCCTAGCCAAAACTTTAGTTAAAATGTTAGCGTCAGCATTGATATGGGAAATGGGTCTATAAGTACCCTTCTCCTCAGGCGATTTGCCTTTTTTCTGCATAAATTGCTATTCTAGTCACATTTTGCCAACCTCGTCTATGTACTGAATTACATTTAGTAGTGGTGGAATTATGAGATCTTTAAAAACTTTGTAGAATTCTAAAGGGATTAAATCATCCCCAGCTGCCTTACCAGATGGCTGAGCAGATACAGCAATCGCTAAATCCTAGGTGGTAATATCTATATTTAATACAATAGCTTGTGATTAATCAGCCACTGTCAGCATACTGCCCACTACATACGTTGTTATTTATTCCACACAAAATGTAGAAGTTTGTCTATATAGTTCCTGTTAAAACCTTGTTAGCTACTCTACAATATCTTGCTGTAGAGTATAAACTTCACCATTGTTACCTTTTATACTTTGAATGAAGCTCCTAGCATTCCTATCTGTGACCTGATGGGCTAATACTCGACACACCTGATACTCATACTCATACTGAATGGCCTTGTTTTTAATGTAGGTAGCTGCAAATTTCTCCCTCAAATCCTGATTTAGCTTTGACCACTTAAGGATAATCTGCATATATATTACACAATCTCCCACTTGTCCTGTCCTAATCACGTCAGTGTGAGACTTTTCTAATTGTAAAACCGCACTGACCAATTTGTTTACATCATTTTGGATATTCTGATTCTGTACATATATCAATTTAGTCACTACCCCTTGCATAAGCTTTGAATGCATCCCATACAACCAGAGGTGATGCTGTGCTGCCATTGACCTCTAAATATCCTGCCAGAGAGCATCCCACCATTTTATGATATTCTGGATTACTGAAATAAGTGTCTTGGAAATGAAAAATGACATTGTTGACCACCTCTTGTAGCAACTTGATGCCAAGAATAATAGGGTTATGATCTGATGATACCTTAGGGCATATCTTCATATTGATTTTCCCAAGATTCCCCAGACTAAAAACTCTCATGACAATCCAGGAGTATTGCTTGTGTGGAGAAGAATAGTATGTGTACCCAGGAGTTGAGGGATATAGTGCACACTAAGCATCTGTAAGCCTATGTAGTCAGGCACTTTGCGTAATCAACACCCTCGTCTTTGCCAAATGATTTGTAGCATTCAGTGCATAGCTCACCACAAAATTGAAGTCCCTCATTACTATCATTCATCGAGACCATTCAAGTTGCTCCAGATCGAGCTCATTCAACATCTCAGGATCGTCTACATTCAGCCCATAGACAGCACATATCACAACCTTCAGTCTCTCTGCCAGCAATGAACAATCAGCCATCTCTGTCTGATATCAGATCCTGTTATACATTATCTATGTACCATACCAAAAATACACAAACGCCTAGAAAAACCACTGGGCCGCCCGATAGTATCTGGGATAGGATCTATCTTAGAGCCAGTATCCAAATTTGCTGATGCATTTTTAAGACCTTTGGTGCAAAAAACATCTACCTACCTCAGAGACACTAAAGACGTCCTGATTCTTCTGGAGAGTCTTACCTTTGTCCATAACCATCAACTTCTAATGAGCTGTGATGTCGAGAGCTTGTATATAAGCCTCCCACACAATGAGACATTGAAGATCATAGAAGATGTACTCTTTGAGGATGACTGGGAATACCAAACTCAAAGAAATGTTGTAATGGAGTGATGCAATCTGGCTCTAAAAGAAAATTTCTTTGAAAATGAAAACACAATATATCTTCAAAAGCATGGGACCAGCATGGGGAGCACCTTTGCTCCCAGCATAGCTGGTCTGTACGTCCACCACCTGGAGACAACCAAGATACTACATCGCAACAACCATTTCGAAAACACAGCAATATCTGGAAAAGATATATTGATGACATTTTTATAATATGGGATGGTGATGAGGAAACAGCGCAACAATTCATGTCCTGGCTGAATTACCAGGATGATTTCCTTAAATTCACCAACACTATTTCCAATGAAGTCCTGGTTTTCCTTGATCTTAATATTTTTCCAAAGAATGGCAGATTGATGACAACAACCCATTTTAAGGTTTCTGATATCTCCGTGCACTCTCTAATTAAAGTTGAATATTTCAAATAGTTTGTGTTGCGCAGTCCTTGACACACTGTGTCTGGCAGTGCCTTTAATAATGGAAGTAATGTGTGATATGGATATCACTAAGGACGCGTCATTTAACATGAAACTCAAAAGGTTTCTTCACTCATTAAACGTTGTTTGATTGTCATCTCAGCACGACACTAATGCAGCACTTATTACATCATATCGATTTCTTTATCATCCATGGTTAATACAACGAGTTTTAACATGTAATGTACATATATTTGCTCAATTGTTATCTTTGGTTAGAATTCAAGTTCGAATCGAATAGCATTTAATCGGATATACTGGATGAAAATGTTATATAATTCATTAGTTTTGGTTACTATATGTGATTATGGTGTGTCCCCTGATCGCTAAGGTCCTGTATGTCTCCCTTTATTCTAGGCCCCTGACGAAGGGTTAACCCTTAACCCGAAATGCATTGGGCAAGCATGAAGTAATGCAATATATTGGCTTATGTGTGGAAATGAATTTTGATCAACTAAAAAACAAGTATGATGATTCAACTATGAATAAATAGAAGATGAAAACAAATATGAGAAGACTGGTTTAATTTATGACAATCAAACAACGTTTAATGAGTGAAGCAACCTTTTGAGTTTCATGTTAAATAACGCGTCCTTAGTGATATCCATATCACACATTACTTCCAACAACCCATTTTAAAACAACATCCAAAAATTGCCTTCTAATGTATCAGAGTTTCCATCCAAAACACCTGAGAGATAATCTTCCATATGGGCACTTTTTACGCTTGAGATGCAATTGCACAGAGATTGAAAATTTCAAGTCACAATCCAAAGACCCACGTACAAAGCTAGAGAGGTGACATTATCCGGAGAAAATAATAAATCAAGCATTCAAAAGAGCACGTAGTAACTGCAGGGAGAGTCTGCTGGAGAACTAGCAGACCAAACAAGAAAACTCACGCCCATTCTGTATAACCACATATAATACCAACTCTAACAAGGTGACAAAGATAGTCACAAAACATTGGAAAATCTTGAATAGTGGCGGTCTGGATATCCCAAAACCAATATTCTCTCATAGAAGAGGCAAAAATTCCGAGACATGATAGTCCACACCAGTCCGAAAAAGAAGGAAGAATTATATCTATCCACCAGCATGAGCAACCAACAAGACCATCATCCATGTGGAAAATGTAAGGTATGCCACCTGACTAAAAAACAGCAAAACTCTGAAATTTCTCGACGGGACTGAGTGGGAACAAAGGAAGTTCACCACATGCAATAGCCATAACGTTGTATACCTCATCACATGTCCAGATAAACTGGAATATGTCGGCATGACCAGTAAAAACAAGAATAGGGGAACACAAAAGCAACATCAAATGTAAAAAACAAGTACCAAAATGGCATCCCACTTCCTTGAAATGGGACACAAACCTGATGATATCGCATGGACTGTCATTGAACAGGTGGACAACGAAAGATACCTATTTGAGAAGGAACAGAGGTGGGTATTCCGTCTCCATACTAACCAGCAGGGCCTCAACGATGATATCCCGTGGGGACAACTATAACACCATCGTAACATCGACTGTACATAATGTGCCCAAATATCACTAAATCATGATCAGCGATGGAAATGAGCTGATATTGCATTCCCACCAGACTAGAATAGAAATTGTTTGAGAGGATATCCATTCCACTCTCCACTTTTTCCTTTTTCTCAACTTGCTTTTAGACTACATGTAGGGCCTAAAAGGCCACATTACCCGAAATCATGACCAGAGAGAGTGCCTGTAACCCCTAGTGATGTACCTTTCACAATGCAGTACTTGTTAAAAGGAGGACCCCCTCTCGTTATGTACATATTTATATTTTATTTTATTTATTTTATTTATTATGACAGCAAAACAGTAGAAAAACTTTCCAATTTGACTAGCTCTCTATCTACAAATCGTTTCTTTTTTCTTTCTGCTGATGCCTAAAAAAAACCCTCTATCATTTGTCCCAGGCACAGGGATGACGTGACAGTGAGACGCAGCCAATGGAAGAGCCACCCTTCATAAACACTAGGTGCCATATGCAGTAGCCATTTTTTGTTAGCGTTCTAGTGTTCACCTATGGCCATACCTGCTTCCGCCTGCTAGACGGAAACGGAGGCAGCGGTCCAGCTGTCAAAAGCATTTTCTCAGTTTTTGTGTTTTTTTTCCCTCTCCTGTATCTCAGAAACAGATATAAAACAGAGTAACAGTGGCGGAAAGGTTATCCCACGGAGCGGCAGTGAGGCACAACGGAGGATTGATTACGGCGGTTTTGTGAGTAAGACCACGGCACAAGGTCTTTAAACCATGGCCATGCACAGAGTAACCCAGACTTATTTTTATATATACGGTTCCCTTTTACAGCGACTGTGTTACCGACCACTTCAGATGCCATGCTCATTGGGCACAATAATTAATTGAAAAATGTATTAATATATTTTTTACTAGTACCTTTCCTAAATACATGCCTCAAGATAATATATTTTCTAACAATAATACAGTTACCAGTACCGGGTAACAACGAGCGGTCCAGAGCTTCCTTTTATTACTTCAAAGAGCTGATGCATAAAGACATTTGGTCACTATTTTCAAAGGCTAACATGTGCTCTGTGTGAATGAACCTAACAACAACAAACGACCCGTATTTCAATAATGGCCACATCGTGTTACTTTCGTCAGATGTACGAGTTAAAATGTGTGTGTGCGTTTTTTTCCAATGAAACTACCAAAATGGCATAAAAACAGTGAATCATGATGATTAAGGCTTAATCAATCGAATGGTTCCACATGAGGTAATCCATGAGATAAAGAATTATAAGAAAAATCAAAATATATCACTTTTCTCAACAGGTTCAAATCATGATCTACGTTAAGATGATGTGTTATTGACAATGAGTTTACAAAAATGTATTTTTGAATCCTTTTTCTATGTTTTTCCTTTCTTTTCAGAGACAAGACTGGGTCATTTTTTGAAGAAGGGCCCATTCAAGCACTGGAATTAATAAACCAGCTGATTTTTGCTGATTTATTTAGGAAAGTAGGCGTACTAGCCTTTATTTACTTTTTTTGGAGTGTAGGAGGGATCAACATAGGTCCTGATGAATAAGCAGAGGGGGTCTGCTTATGAAACATGTCGACCAAGTAAGGCATAATAAGTAACCTTACCACAACCCCCTTTTAATATTTTCAGCTAGGGAAGCCAATACATTATTTTTTCCACTAGCCAGGAAATTTTAAATTTTATTTCATTTTAACCTCCCCTACCACTCACACTATCCTCCTACACCACACATAGCTTATCGTCACAACATCAAGGCCTCCCGCGTAGTCCATTGGTCGCAGCACGCCCCGCCCCGTAGAGGGACGGGAAGACCCCAATGATGAAATATGACGCTATGGGATTCATAGTGTGTGAGGGGTATTTTAAAAACACTTAGTGCTTTTCCTTGTCAATCACAAGGATCAGATATACACACTATTTTCACAACACATTAAAATTGAAAATCAAATACAACTTTATTGTTTTGATAGAATCATATTGTTTGTAAACAATGGTATCAGATACAGCCTTATGTACCTTATGTCCTTGACCATTTTCAGCTAAATGCAAACATTCACATAGAGGTAGCCTGAGATGTAGCCTTCAATAAGTTATAGCTAAGTTGTTTATCTAGATGTCTGTCTTTATATGCCACATGTGTCTCAGTTAATGCGATAATATGTGGTTTATACATCTTAATCTCCTCCCTTACAATATTTCATTTAATTAAGGAGTTGAGCCCAAAAACGTTCAAACACATTGTTAGTAACCTAGTCATTACTAAACAAATCTAATTTCCTTCCATCTTTCCGTGCACTAGAGTCCAACAGTCCTTTACTTTATAGACTTTTTGTGAACTAACTGACTCATTCCCCCCAACTGCCAAATGCAACAATACCCTTGTGTACCTTCGAATGTTGACCACTTCCCTTACCCCAGACCTCTCTCTCCCCGGCTCCAAATCATCCTCCCCCGTTTCTGGCTAGAGGAACAATCCTCACCTTAAACTTTGGATGATGGCCACAGCTCTCAAAGCGAACTATCCCCTGTGCCTCATGTGTAACACATAGTTTATTTTCTTTTGAGAGAGTCACAAAGACAAAGATAAAAAAACGACAAAGAACCAAAAAGAGGAGGAAAATGTCCTAAGCATCTTCAGGTCTACAAAAAAGAGAACCACTAATTCTCTATCAGACGCTTCATCAAGAGCTTTATCATTGAGATCCGTACCATTGCCAACACACTCAGTCACTCAACAGCCCTTTTGAGATTATGATGAGCTGCCTTAGCCTTGTCTTCCGTTGAGCACATCAGAGTTTGCAATTTATGAATCACTTAGAGCCTTACTTGTTCTTGCAATACTTGGGCCCCCACTGCTTTTAGAGGATCAATCATCTGACACAGCCTCCACCGCCTGTCAATAGTAGGTTTGCTGACATCTGAATGAACAAAAATAGACATGTCCCCTACTGCAACAGGTACGGCAGGACAGGCGTTTGTGCATATCATATTGCCTATGTAGATTAACATGGCCGTGGGTGGGCAAAGCGTGAACTAGAAGGGATCCTGTTGCCCTCCAGCGAGTCAATATCCCAATCCATAGGATCCGGAAAGGCCTTCCCAAGCAACAGCACATTATACTATTGAGGTCATCCCCTTCCTTCTGTTCTGGAATGCCGGAAACTCGTAAATTGTTCCTCCTTTGGCCGTGTTTGTAAGCTTCAGTTTTTAACTGTACCAACATCATCCAACACTTGTGGTATTTGATAGATGTAGGCGTTGCTGATCCAACTTCCTCCACATCTGCTGTAGTTCGCCAAGATCAGTAGTCAAGGCTGTTACCTCACTAGTAACTTCAGCTAAGGACAGCTGGATCACAGCACTATCTGCCCTAACTTGATCATGATGCTGCTGTGCCTCTCTCTGCTGGGTCAGTAGAAAATGTTAAATCTCCCTAAGAGATGGCTCCTGAGTTTCTTCTACCTCATAACTGATTGAAGCACTGGTTAAGGAACCTGCTGAAATCCCTACAGCAGAAGGACTGGGAGAGTTACTGCTCCCAAATCCAGCACACCTACCTGGTATATGACTGCTATCGCCTTCATGCCAGTGCACTGTAGTAGGATCCATGCCTAGTGAACTTCCCCATTTTGCAGACAGATAGGTCTCTGTACAGATGATAAATGGATGTGAAACAATCACTTTGACATCTCCCTTTGACCTTACCAAGTTACGTATTGGTCTACCTTTAGAACCAGTGGTAGTAACTGGGTTCTTTACCCGAGTAGGCTTGCTTTTAACCCTGTTAGCCCTTTATAATTTACTTTTTGCTTTTTATTGTTGCCCCTGCTGGTTGAGGACCATTGTCTTGATGATGGCCTCAATTCCTCATCCTGCCCCCGGTTCGTGTCAACACCACACTCTCTCTCCTCCTCCAGTAGAAAACAATTTGCACTTGTTTTTGATGCTACTGCTGCTGGAGAAAGGAGGGGCACTCCCTACTTTGTTACTTATTGACTGTGGGTCTGTCACTATACTGGCTGCTGGACAATAGCCACTGCTGTCATAGACACCTCAGCCCCCCGACTACTCAACGAATGTCCCAGAAGTCTCTGAAGTACTCACAGTTTAATCCTGTCCCATTTTTTCCATCATATCCTCTGTTGCTCGAGCATACCTCTATACATCTTCACAAGCCTGTGAAGGAACAACCTGGACTTCAGCCTTATCTGCTAGTGCTAACAGAGACAAACTTAAAAAATGTTGCTTCATTTGATCCATATGCCTCTCTTCCACCTTTATGTAGCCCTCAATGTGCTGAGGTGCACTCACTGCCACTGGTGTGGCGATTATGCCTGAAGGTGCTGCTGCCATCAGCACATCTACTAAAGATGTCTCCTCACCAGCAGCTAGTGACTCTCGGGCATATGCCTGTAAAAGCCCAACCACCATTCCACCACCCAACAAAGTCAGGATATCTATGGAATTATAATGATAAACGCTCTTTCATGGTAAAGTTGGTTTTTCATTACAATTTTGAAATTTAGAAAGTTGGTATTTTCCTTCCCTTAGCCCTTTGTGCCTGCAGCCTATCTTTCGTCACATGACTGGGTATAGCTGACAGTTAGACTTTGTGAATTCCTTCCAGACAGTCACATAATAGAGGGATTAGGTGTGCCTCAATGGGCCATCTGCTGGCAGGATGGAGCGGAGCTGAGCACAGTCCCACTTGCAATTGAATAGGGTGTGCTCACCTTCACATAAAGGGTCTAAAGACCTCACAATGTCACTGCAGTCAGCTTGGAGCCAGGACAGAGGAGTCAGGAAATTCCATGCACTTTAAAGAACCTTTCAAGAAGCTTCTCCCACCTTCCAGAAGAAGAGCACCAGCGTCCAAAAATAGAACCTTCAGAGACCCTGTTCAGGTCACTACTAGACCTAAAAAGGACCTCTTAGAGTACTGCCTGCTGCTGTGACTTCCTGTGCACTCTGAAAGACTGCTGCTTTACCTGGGTGGATTGCTTTTCTGTCTGAATCCTACTTTGATCCTCAAAGGCGAACCCTACTGTTGAGCCCTGCATCTTAACCTGCTTCCAAGGACTAGTTTGCTGGCCTCCTGTTCGGAACCACAGGGAACCTAAAGGCTCCCGCCGTCTTGACCCCACACCTGGGCCAAGCCTGAGTGATTTCTGAACCCTAAAGAGGTGTCCCACCAGCCTTGGACCCTTGGTTGTGGTGCTAAATGTGCCCAGATGTCCATATGTCATAACTGAGGACTTAGAAGATTGTCCAGAAACTGCTCTGAGATTCAGAAGGAGACCTGGGAAAACCTGCTCGCCTTTCCAATCAAGGAAAATCGAGGTCAGATTAAGCATGGGCGAATTTTGCGAATTCACGATCCGCAAATTTGTGGATTTGCGAATTTGCGATCCGCAAAATTCGCGAATTTGTGCGAATTTGCGGATTTTTGTTTTTTGCGTGTTCGCAAGGTTTTTTGCGTGTTTGCAGGGTTTTGTGCGTGTTCGCTGGGCTTTTTGCGTCTTCGCAAGCCGCTTGAATAGCAAAGTTACCCATGCAGTCGTTTATGGGTGTAACGTCCTGAACGTCTCAGGATCGCTTAACAGACACGATAATGAGGACGCAACCACTTGTGTACGGTTAGTTATTTTAATGAAGGCAAAAATAATACAATAAGTAAACAAAAGATATAGTCACTGGAATCCTCCAGTCTTTCTACGTTACCAACCCACAGCACGGATGGTCCTAACCGTCCTCTGCAAATACGCCGGTCCCGGCGTATGCCAACAGAGGGCAGATATGCAATGGCCGAAAATGCCAATCGGTAGGCTGTGAGGGGCACAAAGAGTGAAGGGGAGAACAGAGGAGTCAGGGAAACACCCAGCCGGGGTCTCTACCTGAAGGGAGCAGCCGCTCAACCTCTTCCTCGTACTGCACCGGGACGCGAAGTCACCTCCTGGTGCTGCGTCACCGATGCCCACATCAAAGTAAGGTAACGGGACCGAGAGCAGCCGCTCGATCGATCCTGTGGACTTCCTAGTCTGTAACGCGGCAAACACCTCCCGGTGTGCATCACAGCTGGTAGTCCCTGTATCTCGGGTCGGGCTGGGAGCTACGGCTCCTACCAGCGCAAGTGCCAAGGCGCCTAGACTCAGCCGAGTCAAGGCGAAGCTCACTGGGTGTCCGGTAGAGCTTCTGGGTCAGAAACAGGTTACGCTTGGCAAGACACGGCCCAGGGAGTAACGACTCGACCTACCTCCGTTCTTGCCTGACTGGAGTACCACTCCGGAACGCTGCTCTTCACGAAGCAGGTATGTTGGTGGAAACACAATATCCGACAGTGTTCTTCCTCCAGGTTCCTCCTTTTATAGGGCGTGTTTCCTTGAGTTATGTAACGGCTCTCCCGTTTACATAACATTCTACTCGCTAAGCATCCTGGGATTCGTAGTCCGTGTTTTCTGGTGCTGGTTTACCCCTTCCTGACGGGAATTCTTGACAGTACATCCTCCCTCTCTCAGCGGCTCCCCACGGGGCCAGAGCTGGAAGGAAACCGTCGATGAAACAACGAGAACAAGCGCGGAGCATGGACCCCTTCAGCCGGTTCCCATGATTGCTCCTCCGGGCCATAGCCTTTCCAAGCCACCAGGTACCACAGCTTGCCCCTACACCATTTGGACGCCAGTATGCCCGATACCTCATACTCCACCTCCGATTCCACGCATATCGGCCTAGGTGTCTCAGACTGCTTGGAGGTTGCTGGTTTAATCAATGATACGTGAAAGACTGGGTGTATCCGCAACGACTGGGTTAAACACACCTTCACGTTCACTGGACCAATACACTTGGAAATCCGATAGGGGCCCATGAACCTGGGATGGAACACACTGTTCTTACGAAATCGCATGTTTCTTGTGGATATCCATACAAAGTCTCCAGTACGGTACAGTGGCCCTGGCCTTCTCTTCCTGTCAGTCGTAGCCTTGTACCTTTTCTTGGCTTCTATCAGGACAGCCTTTGAACGCATCAATGCGCCCTTAATGCGTGCTACCCTGTCCGCCGTGGCGGGAATCCTGTCTTCTTTGAGAGGATGGAGAAATGGCAAGAACCTGGGATGCTGGCCATAGTTGCTGTAGAACGGAGATGACTGGGTGGAGCTGTGAGTGGCGTTGTTGTATGCTATCTCCGCTACCCATAGCAAGTCAACCCATTCCTCTTTACCCTGGTCCACAAAACATCGCAGATACTGCTTGAGCGTTTGGTTCAGGCGCTCGGTTTGGCCATCCGTTTGAGGGTGGTAGCTGGTGGACAGGGCGGTTTTGACGTGCAGCGCCGTGCACCATGTTTTCCAGAACTGCGCCGTGAATTGCGACCCCCGGTCTGACACTATCACCCCTGGCAATCCATGTAGTCATACCACATTCTTCAGGAGTAGTGACGCCAATTCACCGGCTGTAAGGACTCTTTTGCTGGGGATGAAGTGTCCCATCTTCGTCAAATAGTCCACAAACACCAGGATCGTTGTCATCCCCTGGTCTACTGGTAGACCCACCACGAAGTCCAGTGATATGTTATCCCACGGTCTATCCGGGTTCGGAAGTGGACGGAGTAGCCCCTGGGGTCGGCCGTGGTCGGCCTTCATGGTAGCACATGTAGGACAAGCCTGTCCCCACCTCCTGACATCCACTCTCATGGTGGGCCACCAGAAATGCCGCCCCATGCTAGTCATCGTTTTTTCGAAGCCCAAATGACCTGCACATGGAGAGTCATGGCACCAGACGAATGCTTGTTTCCTTAATCTAGGCGTGGGTATCAGTAGGCACCTGCCTTTCAGGGGTATCCCATCCTTCACCTGCCATTCTTTGTGACTGAGGAGCCACCTTTGCCATGCGAATGAACGGATCCCTCTCTGGATTCCCCTCAGGAATGTATCCGGCTGGATAACTCCTAATACCATCTGAGGGGGAGCGATGGAATGTTCGGCAATAGGCATCGGCTTTTTAACAGCAGATTGACGCGACAGGGCGTCTGCCTTCCGGTTTTCCATCCCAGGCCGATACGTGATGTGGAAGTTGAACCCTGCAAAGAATATCATCCACCTCAACTGCCTGGGAGAAAGGTGTCTTGCGGCCGTCATGAACTGCAGGTTCCTATGGTCCATATACACCGAAACCACATGCCTTGCCCCCATCAACCAATGCCTCCATTCGGTGAAGGCGTCCTTAATAGCGAGAAGCTCTTTCTCCGCTATGTGGTAGTTGCGTTCGGCGTCGTTAAGTTTACGGGACATGTACGCAGCAGGATGAAGCACCCCTGTGTCCTGATTACGTTGGGACAGGATAGCCCCCAGCACCACATCTGACGCGTCCGCTTCCACCACGTAGGGGAGATCCAGATCAGGGTGAGCCAACACCGGTGCCTTACCAAAGGTGCTTTTCAGGGTCATAAAGGCTGCGTTCACTTCTGGGGACCAGATGAACTCCTTGGACTTCCTCAGCAGCTGTGTGATTGGGGCCACCAACCCGGAAAATCCATCTATAAACCGCCTGTAAAAGTTGGCGAAGCCAATGAAACTTTGGACATCTTTCACTCCTTGAGGCACCGGCCACTCTTTCACTGCCTTGATTTTGCGTTCTGCCATCTCCTGTCCATCCAGACTCAGCATCACCCTGAGGAATTCCACAGATGTGACGTGGAAATCACACTTGCTGAGTTTGCAAAAAAGCATATTCTCCCTCAGCTTTTGGAGTACTGTTTTGACGTGGTGTACGTGCTCTTCCACATTGGACGAATAGATGAGGATGTCATCTATATATACTACTACGTATATATCCAGCACCTCTCGAAATACCTCATTCAGAAAGTACTGAAAGGCTGCAGGGGCGTTGCACAGGCCGAACGGCATGACGAGGTACTCGAAAAGGCCGAACCTGGTCTTAAAGGCGGTCTTCCACTCGTCCCAGTCTCTCTTGCGCACGAGATGGTATGCCCCCTTTAGATCCAACTTAGTGTAGATACGAGCTTTCTTGACCTGCTCCAAAAGAACACTGATGAGAGGCAAAGGGTACCGATTCTTGATGGTTATCGCATTTAACGCCCTAAAGTCCACACAGGCTCTCAGCTCCCCGTTGGTCTTTGGGATGAAGAAGAGTGGTGAGGCGGCCGGGGACTTGGACGGACGGATGAATCCTAGTTTGAGGAGTTTATCCAGGTACCCCCGGAGATGCACGTTTTCTGGTTCCGTCAGGGCATACAGCCTGCCACTGGGAACGCTTGCCCCTGGCACCAGGTCGATCTGGCAGTCAAACAGTCTATGCGGCGGGAGTACCTCTGCCTTGACTTCTTTGAAGACGTCCTCGAAACTGCGATAGTGTAGAGGGAGTGCCACATCTTTCTCAGCCGCTGTAGCCACCGTCTGTCTCCCGCTCTCTTCTGCGTCAGGTGATTCTGGTCGCATTCCACAATGCAGGGTGCAATATGGTGACGTCATTTCGATGCGATGCGTTGGCCAATCCACAGAGGGGTTGTGCTTCTGTAGCCACGGCAATCCCAATATGACACCGTATTGGGGTGCTCTGATGATGTTAAAATCAATTTGTTCCAAATGGTTCCTTCCATATCTCACCGGAAGGACCCCCGTGTGCTGCCCGATGGGCCCCGTCACCAATCGCCTCCCGTCTACAGCATAGACGTCTTCGGGTACAGCTTTGGGAAGAAGCACTAGCCCTAGCCTGCATGCCTCGTTGTAGTCCATAAACATGCCTGTGGCCCCTGAATCCACCATGGCTACAACGGGTATCCACTGGTCGTGCACTCCCACGTGCACCGTGAGAAATAGGTGTCGTTGTCCTTTCGTGACCGAGTTGGATAGTGAAGGGATGGATGCGTGACTCCGAGATGCCCCTTCATTGGTCTGGGAGTCCTCTAGTTTTCCGCCGGTACATCCACCACGGCTGTTACCGACCGGTTGGCCCGATAACGTGATGTCTTCGGTTTGGCAGGGCATTCACGTACGTAGTGGCCTTTTTTGCCACAATATAGGCACAATCCTTGTTTACGGCGTGACTCTTTCTCCGTGGCTGTGAGACTCGCTCGTATTGCGCTAATGTCCATGGGTTCTCCCTTGCATGCGGTGGAGGTTTCGGGACTTCCCACCATCACATATGATGGAAGGGCTCTTCCTTTTCTCCCATGATCCCCCTTTCTTTCGTTTAGCCTAGGTTCCAACCCCAATACCAGGTTGATAAGGCCTTCACATGTCTTGGGTTGCGGGTCAATATGAGCCACGGCATCCTTGAGCTCATCGCACAGCCCTTGATGAAAGAGCGCCGTTTGTTTAGCAACAGGCCACTTGGTTTCCGCAACCAACCTACGGAACGCGTTGAGATACTGTACCAAGTCGTTGGATCCCTGTCTCAACTCGAGCATTTCACGGTCTGCCGTGTACGAGTCTGCCCTTCAGTCGAATACCTTCAGGAATTCATCGCGGAAAGCACCCCAGTCACATAAGATGGGGTCGTCCCTGCTCACCAGAGGTACGGCCCACTGTGCCGCGTTTCCAGCCAAATAGGAAATAAGGAAAGCCACCCGGGCCTGACTCGTAGGGAACGCCTTTGGTTTGCACGATAGATGTAGCGCCACTTGTGTGAGGAATACCTGCACCGTGCTGGGGTCCCCACTGTATCTCTCCGGTGTTGCCAAGGGTATGGCAACCGGCATCTCCACTACTACCGCAGGGTTTTGGTTCGTGAGGGAGGTGCTGGGCGTGAGCGGGTCCATCTGTATAGCATCCAGTCTGGCTTTTACATCGGCAGTTTCTTGCCTAGAGGCTGCCAATTCAACTTGCATGGCAGCTAAAGCAGCCAGCACGTCATCAAGTGTTGCCATGTCTGTTATCGACCAGGAGACAGTTAGTGTTTATACAGGTCGGATATTTTGTAACGTCCTGAACGTCTCAGGATCGTTTAACAGACACGATAATGAGGACGGAACCACTTGTGTACGGTTAGTTATTTTAATGAAGGCAAAAATAATACAATAAGTAAACAAAAGATATAGTCACTGGAATCCTCCAGTCTTTCTACGTTACCAACCCACAGCACGGATGGTCCTAACGGTCCTCTGCAAATACGCCGGTCCCGGCGTATGCCAACAGAAGGCAGATATGCAGTGGCCGAAAATGCCAATCGGTAGGCTGTGAGGGGCACGAAGAGTGAAGGGGAGAACAGAGGAGTCAGGGAAACACCCAGCCGGGGTCTCTACCTGAAGGGAGCAGCCGCTCAACCTCTTCCTCGTACTGCACCGGGACGCGAAGTCACCTCCTGGTGCTGCGTCACCGATGCCCAAATCAAAGTAAGGTAACGGGACTGAGAGCAGCCGCTCGATCGATCCTGTGGACTTCCTAGTCTGTAACGCGGCAAACACCTCCCGGTGTGCGTCACAGCTGGTAGTCCCTGTATCTCGGGTCGGGCTGGGAGCTACGGCTCCTACCAGCGCAAGTGCCAAGGCGCCTAGACTCAGCCGAGTCAAGGCGAAGCTCAATGGGTGTCCGGTAGAGCTTCCGGGTCAGAAACAGGTTACGCTTGGCAAGACACGGCCCAGGGAGTAACGACTCGACCTACCTCCGTTCTTGCCTGACTGGAGTACCACTCCGGAACGCTGCTCTTCACGAAGCAGGTATGTCGGTGGAAACACAATATCCGACAGTGTTCTTCCTCCAGGTTCCTCCTTTTATAGGGCGTGTTTCCTTGAGTTATGTAACGGCTCTCCCATTTACATAACATTCTACTCGCTAAGCATCCTGGGATTCGTAGTCCGTGTTTTCTGGTGCTGGTTTACCCCTTCCTGACGGGAATTCTAGACAATGGGAGAGGGAGAGAGAGATAGATAGATAGATAGATAGATAGATAGATAGATAGATAGATAGATAGATAGAAAGAGAGAGAAAGAGAGGGAAAGAGAGAGGGAGAGAGAGAACGAGAGAAAGAAAGAGAGGCCGGATCTCTGAAGGGCCAGATTCCTGAGTTGCCCCTACAGAACATACAGCTTTTTATTTTTAGCAAAATGCATATGAAAATTGTGCTGTAAAGGTCTCTTTTAGTTTAACCCCTCCTGACAACTCAAAATGGGTGTATTTGCCATCCTCTCCCTTCTTCCTGTTTTTTATGTCTGTAAGTGCTTCCTGATGAGGTTTAATTCCTTGGACAGGTGCCTCGTTGCCTACTTGTAACTATTCTCTGACCCTGCTTCAAGGGTCAGAGCAGGGTCAGAGAATAGTTGCAAGTAGGCAACGAGGCGCCAGGAAGCAATTAGCAGCAGGTGTCCAAGTTGAAGTTAATTTGTTTGTAACCCTTTTGTAAAAGGTTACAAAGAAATTAGGTTCAACTTTTGCACCTGCTGCTGTAACCCTTGCTTGGCTGAAAATTCGTCCCCGCTAATTCGCGGACTTTACCGCGATTTCGCAAGATTCGCGGATCGCGAAATCGCAGAAAATCCGCAAATTCGCCCACGAAACAGATTTTACGCCCACCCTTAGGTCAGATGGACTTCTCTGCAGCATCAAATCCTTTTCACCGGTCCTTCAATAAAGGGGTATCTGACCTTGTGGAACTGTCTTCAGCTACAGTAGGAGATTTTTTTACTTCTATTTTGGTGACTGAATCTGAATGTGGAAATCTTCACAGCGGCTGTTAGAATTGGGGGTCTCTGGTTGGCACAGGTAGGTACTTGTGACAAGCAGGGACCCTCTCCTATAATCAGGGCTAGGGAATTACTCTCTCAAAATAACCCCTGCTCACCCTCTAGGCGGCGTGGCGCGAGCAGTCAAGGCTTATTTTAGAGGCGATGTAAGTTAAGCAGTTGTGACCACATACAGTAACCCAAATGGACACCACACAGGTTTTATATAAAAAATAAGTATACTTTATATAGAGTTATCACAAGACCAATAAACGACAAAAAGAATCCACAGTACTATCAAGTTTCAAGAGTTCAGGTTAAAAAGGCTTAATTCAAGGTTCTGTGCGAGTCGGTAGCCTTGTCCGGCTACACCATTGCTGAAAACAACACAGAGTCTAACAAATCCAGCGGACCTCGTCAGTCGGGCCCACTCAAATGTCGACAGACTCAGTCATAGTACCTTTTCCTTGAGGCGGCCAGCACGGATGTGCGAACCGGTTCCGGGGTTCGTCGCTGTGTAGAAAAAGAAAGCGTTGCATGTCACAGTGTCCTTCCAGTCGCAGTGCAGGCTACGGCTCATTGATGGAGTCGAGACGGAGTCGTTACGCTCAGAGCTTGCATTGTTCAATGCGGACGTTGCTCATTGCGGTGCTTCCAGCTTTATAGTGTGGCGACAGAGCCGGAGTTCGGAAGCAGTCGTCGATCAGTCCGGACAGCGGTGCAAGTTGGACGGAGGGTCGCAAAGCGTGTCAGGCGGTGCCCAACTCCGTTGCAGTCACAGGACTCCAAGTCAGCAGCTGTGACCGCGTCGGTCAGACCAGTTCGATTTGGTGTAGCGAGGCGTTACACCTCACGGTATCCTTAAGTCGCGGTGCAGGCAACGGTTCGTTGATGGAATCAGTGAGCGCGGAGCATGCATTGTTCAAGGCAGACGTTGCTTGGTGCGGTGCCTACAGGACACCGGTTGTCGTGAGAGTCGGTCACAGCTCCCTGCCTCTGTAGCCACTTGTTTCCAGCAGCAATTCACAAAGGCTGATGAAGTCCACTGGTCCTGGGATTTCGGTAAGGGGGGCAAGCTCTCTTCCAAGCCCCTGGATATCTTTGCACAAGTTGAAAGAAAAGTCCAAAGTTCTTTCTCCTCTCTTTGGCAGTCAAGCAACCACTGCAGGCCAATCCCCCAAGCATCACTTCAGCTTGGGAATAGTCTCTCCTCAGTTTCTTCAGGTTCCTTCTCCTCAGCAGAGGTTTTGTCTTTTAAGTCCAGGAGTGATCTAATTTCATTGGATCAGGGTCCCAATACTTATACCCAAAATCCTTTGTTCTCTGAGAGGAGAGGGGCCCGTGCCCAGTTCGAGCCAGTTTTGAAGCACTCTGTTTACCAGACTTCTCCTTTCCTATCACAGCGCAGGGCAGGCACATCAGACGCCCCACAGGAGGTGGAGCCAGCATTGTGGAAGGCAAGTACAGCCCTGGAGCACTTTGTTGACAGTCTTCCTTCTCTTCTTTCAGTGTGCAGGGCAAAGACATCAGATGCACAACAGGGGGTGGAGCCAGCATTGTAGAGGGAAGGCCCAGCCCTATTCAGGGCCCAGGTGCAACTCCTCCCTCCCATCTAGATGCCGATCTCCATATTCACCACCGGGCAGCCCCAGCCTGTCTCCTGGAATTCCCCAGCCTTGTCACACACAAACCCAAAGTGGTATTTGCAAACACAGATTATTAAAATAAACTTCACTAAAAGATGTATTTTATTATTCTGAGTCCAGTCATACTAAACTCGAATTTCTACCATGTTCTCTGACTCTGCTAGGATTATAAAGTGTAATAATTCTAACAGCTCATTCTGGCCTTTGAGAACAGGTAGCATTGCAATAGTGAAAAACGAAAATGGCTGTAATTCACTATTAGGACATGCCACACACATCAGGGCTTGTCCTACCTTGTACTTACAATGCACCCTGCCCGTGGGCCTACCATAGGAGTGACAAATACAAAGTCAAGGTAAGGTTTAGGGACTGGCAAGTGGGTGCACTTGCCCAGTCAGCATGACAGTACCAGACTGCATACAGGCTCTGCACTGGCAGACCTTAGACACATTTTGCAAGTACGCTTCTGTGGGTGGCACAACCAGTGCTGGAAGCCCACTGGTAGCATTTGGATTTACACGCCCTTGGCACACTCAGTGCACTGTACTAGGGTCTGACAAGTAAAACAGAGATCCAATCATGGAAACACTAATCAATACATCAATTTACAGTGGAGAGCACTCGCATTGTGGCACTGGACAGCATTGGCACAGTGCCCAAAGCATCTAACACCAGCAAAAACACATGAGGCAACAGCCAAAATGGAAGGGAGACCCACGCCAATGGTGCCAGGTCTAACAGCAGCTTCATCCCAAGGCCATCCAATGATGACCCTCTCTCCTCGGATATCTCCACCAGCTTTGCCCAACTAAACTCTACATTCTCAGACAATTGTTCCAAGAATTTCTTCTAGGTAGTCTTAGATAGGCTCTATATGCTCCTGTTCCTAAAGCTGCAATTCCAATGTGGTATATATTAACTCAGAAAATCTATGAGTTTGTGTATGAGATCTGTACAGCACAGCTCAGAAACATGAAGAGGCAATCATTGCTCTGTGTTTCCTGGTTTTTGCTTTGGATGGCCCAGTTTTATCACAAATGGGTGCATGTACCCATTGTGAGCCTGTATACTGACATCAATTGAGTTCATCATGCAGCCCCAAGATCACCAGGTTCAGCATTCATTCCTACTACTTCCATATTAAAAGGAAATGTGGAATTGATGGTGCCAAAACACTTGCCATGAATTTATCTCATTCTTTCCTTCAATATGCAAAATTCAATGGAACAGTGCATGTTGTACATAACACAAAGATAAAGTGCCTTATGCAACTCTCACAACTCCCTAGCAGGAGCACAAGTCCCTGGACTGCCTTCAAATGAACAAAGCTTGTTAAAAATAAATGCATAGCAGTCCATACTCTGACTTACAAATAAACACAAATTCCATAGGCACAGCCCAAGAACAAAGTTCATTAATGGTGGGTACACTGTACAGCCAAATGATCGAAAAGTCTGCCGCAGGTCATGGAGTGTTTTAACGACCTCAGCTGCTGCTTCATACAGCAATAAAGTTTATTGTTACCAAAGTACTTGGTTAGTTATCACCAAAGAACCTACAGCTGAAAGCATGCTCATTAATCTCTGAGAGGGCTTGTCCCCTAAGATCAGGTTGGGAAAGAAAAGGCCCAGTTCATATAGTAAATATAGGTTCATTAGCTCACTATCTTCTTGGTACCTAGAAACAAATAACAAGGCAGTGTGACACTGGCTTGAAACAGGAGCACTGAAAACCACATATTATATATTTCCTTTCCTTATTGTGAAACCTTAAATCAGCCTAACTTTACCATTTGTTTGAAGACGACAGTAGCAGGAAGTTGTTTTAAATGCACATCTCTGTTGCAATCAATTTTTAAGGTTGTGCAAACACATCACCACGAAGCACACTCTTAAAATGGAGTGCATCAAGCCTTCTTGAAAGAGGAGATTGAGAGAAGGGAAATTAGACTGACATGAAGGATACAGACGTTATGAAATGTTAATTGAAAGAGCAAATTAAAGCAAAGAGTTCAGGGGTAGGTTAGGAGTAGGATAGAAGGATAGAAGGAAGGTAAAATTGACAATAGGAATATTTGAGAGAAGAATTTGAATAAAAGCAAACTTCTTTGTAGCACTGTGAAAACACCCATCAGATGATGTTTACAGAACAGAGACAGTATACATCAATAACCCCTGGTTTTACAATTCTTGAAAACATAGAAAAACAGTAGTCAAACTCCTTTGAATTCACAACAAACTCAAATTGAAAACAGTAAAGCCTAAATTTGACCCATTTTTTTTTACTAAACTGACATTGTTATCTGGCTTTATGCCAAAACGGGCTGTGTATAGCCCCCAATGCCAAATCTGCAGTCCTTTGCTGGGGTGGGACTCCAGCCTGCACCTGTGCACCTGTGAGTGGGAGGGGCCTCACTTCCCCTAATATTGATGCCTGTCTCGCACAGCGAAGGCCCATCTGCGCTCGTCAGCGTCAAAAGTCAGCTGGCTGATCCCAGTCTCTTGGTTTTTTCCATTTTAATCTCCCTGCAAATAAACTTGGGCCAATCACCTGCGAACAAGTGCTCCCAGAGCCAGCAAAGTTTCAAGAATTTAAATCTGTTGCAATCCCAAGATGGGAAAGAGAAAGGGGAGCCATTTAAACCTAACAAGGGAAAAGGGTGAGGCCCAATTTAATACAATTAAATTAAAAGCTATTTAACTTCTGTTATGGGTGCCATTGAAAGCGAGATCAACAGGGTTGAGGCAAGGATGGACTCAGCAATAAAATAGACTGGCTTTACTGTCTCTAAAACTACATATGATGACCAAACTGAATCTATACAGAAAGGCTTTGTCAGTCAGCCCACGCCCAAGTATTTAAAGAGCACCGATCACTACATTTCGTAGAGAAATCTGAACGCACTCCTCGCTCGATTTCCAACCCTTGTGTGGACACAGATCATAGATATGCAAACGTTATCTGCACTTGAAGTCATATCTAGGTTGGACAGTCCCCCACTTCAGAAAAGCAGACAAGACTTGAATAAAGATAAATCACAAAAGCTCATCCACCCTGAACCTTATTCCCGCTCTCTGCTCATACATGGCTCAAATAAAAAGAAAAATCCAGGGAAAAAACATACCAGAAGGACTCCTGAAGGTGACCTTGACATAAAGAAACCTGACATGAACTATCCGGTCAGCTTTGATCATCTGGTTGAACAGCTAAATTCCATAATCAAATTATGTTCTGGGACAGTTGAAAAATGAACTCTCTTAGGGGGAAAGATTGACAATGGAATATTGGCTCAAAAAAGGCTTATAGGTAGAGTGGCTGCCTTTGAAGAGCAGGGGAACTCTCAAGGAACTCAAAAGATAAACATTGGGCATCCAAATAAAGATCATGTCACCAGACAAATAGAAGAATTAAGGCATATGCAAGTCCCAAACTCTGAAACCCTATTGCCATTTGTGCAACCCTCAGTTAAATAAGTGGTACGAGTATCACGGGACACTGATCATAGGGACACTGATCACAGAGTGTTTCACACATTAAATAGTGTTAATCAACTGGATGCAAAGGATATGCCAGCCCATATCCCACCGGTGTGTAGCTCTTACATAATAGTATTGGAGAATGTTCCCTCGCTCTGGCAGGTGCAGTATGAATCCTATGTATCTTTCGTGAGTGAAGTCTCCTTCCGGCTGAAGAGAAACTCTAAATGGTCAAGTGATCTTTTCAGGTAAATTTTTTCCACAATAGAGTTTCCTGGGTGGGCTTAGCTCAAAGTAATCACCTTGGATTGTATAATCATAAATTAGAGAAATCCGAGTTTGGTTCGAGCTCTATCACATCACCTCCCCCAAAATATTTCTTCTTCTGAGGGTGTTAGAGCACAACCCCTAGGATATTTTTATCAGCCGAGAGCCTGTGTACTGACAGTGCACTAAAATAGACCATCACAGCTAAGCCACACAACAGATGAAACCGTTTTTTCAAGATCACAAAATGGTTCAAACGACGTATGAAGGTGAGACTAACAGAACACAAATCGAACATCCGTTTAAAGAACATGAAATCATCTCTGTCAGCCCACTTCGTGGAAGAGCAACATAATATCTCTCAACTTAAATTTATCATCCTGGTAAATGTTTGTAAAACAGAAGGAAGGGACGATACGAAACATCTACTCAGAAGAGAAAACTCCTGGATACAGAGACTTTCTACCCTGAAGCCTTTTGGCTTAAATGATAGAATCGAAATGTCATGCTACCTATAAGGAATTCTTAATGGACTACAATGTAGTAACTGTGACCGTTCACACAGATTAACTTTACAATGATATTTTACTTTATCATGTTTCTTTCGGTTTTCTGTACGTATTCTTTATATATTCTTTATGCACACTTTGAGGTAACACATGGGATGATCTCGCCATCACAGCGTGATTACATGCTAAAGTGTCCCTACATACATCTAGAAACCCCTAGTTCAGATGGATCAAGCCGACTAACTGTACATTCAATACACGAGTTCGAATTCTTATAATGCATGCTATTCTTATTTTTTCATCTTAGCATTTTTATCGTACTCGGATAAATCTCAATTATTTACCTAGAGACCCCACATATTACCGGCGCTTTTTTACGCACCAGGTGCTCACTACAACTTGGACATCACAAACCATAGTCTGTTTTCCAGGCTATTGATCACGTGAACGCAACCATGTTTACATCCTAAATGCGGCTACCGGCATCCTCGCTCTATGCCGGCGTTCGTAAGGAGTCAGCGGATTTGAAACCTCACCGAAGCATAACCCTTCAGTTTTAAGGTTAGTTAACCTAACGAGCCACCATATTTCCTTGCGCTCAGATTCATGAGGAGCGATTTGTTTATATTGATCCGGCGGTTTTTTCTGTTTGTTTTAGCTTTCACTCAGCTCCAAGTACCATCAGGCAGAAAGTGACGATAGGCTTGTAAGTGACACTACTTTCTTCCAATTCACTTTTTTCTTTGAAATTCAAGGCCCACGGGTTATTTAAGGTGCCACATTAACGTTGACACTCCCCAGTTTTACTTTACATAAACCTCTCGTGAACTTTGTTATATGAGACACACAATAGGTTTATTAACACGTTGTTTATGTACATTTCTTTTAGTGTCTGTTCCCTGATGAAGGGCATCCAGTAATGCCCGAAATGCATTGGATCTGCAAATAAGACATTGCCTGAGGTTAAAAATGTTTACAAGAAGGAATTACTAATGAATGAAAACTATAATGAATGAACATATGAATAAATAATATGTGAAGGAACCAATTTACAAAATTAGTGTGGAACTCTCTTTCTGGTAAGGAGATATGAGTGTGTGCCTAAAGGGATGGAGCTAGTGATCCACTAGCCTCACATTAAACTATTGTTAGAATGTTACCATGTTTAAGGGAGTGGGCACAAGCACTTTAGACACTGGTTAGCAGTGGAAAAGTGCACAGAGTCCTGAAGCCAACAACAATTAATTTAGTAACACAGGAGGGGAGAAAGTGTAAAGTTTGGGGAAAGATCACTTTAAGACTGACATGTCTAGAATACAGACTTAAGCAAATATTATTGACTTCCACTGGCCGTTTGAGAGCAGTTTCAAAAACTACTCCTATCCTTGTTCAATTGTTCCTTCATAAGATGAGGTACTGGTGTCACCTGCTGCCCCCTTGGCATTGCTCCATCCTTGAACATAATCATCCTTTCAGCAGTTCTAAATCGTTATCCAACACTTACAAGTATCTGTTCCTTGGCCTTCTGACGCCATGTCCTTTTCTTTTTAAACACCACCTCCAAATGCAACATTCCTACATAAAGCTATTTAACCCTTCAATAGCCACGTCCTCCAACTCCTCCATACGTTCTGCACATATCTTTTTAAAGTCTTTGAAACTCAAAAATGTACATGAAGACAGGGTACCCTTCAGCCCTTTAATGCCTCTTCTATCTAGCTTCACATCACATTCTTGAATAATCACCAATTATTGGCTAGACAATCCAAAAATGTTATCCGCCCTCTCCCATTACTTTCACTTCGCACTTGTTGAAATTTGTTCATTTTGCATAGCCTAGCACAGAGTTATTCAAACTGTGGGGGCACAATGTCATCTCAGGGGGGTGCGCACTCCACCATAAAATTTCACCTTTCATTGTTTCCCACGGCGGAGAGGCAGAGTGGAGCTGCAGGGGCCCTAAGAAGGGGTGAAGACCATCAAAGCCTAATTAACAAGCAAAAGGTCTTTAAAAGACCTGTGAAGAGACGGCAAAACAGCAGGTGAAAAGGAGGGCAGACTATTCAGAAGTAATGTTGAAATATCCCGCCTTCATTCGGTAACGTAAACATCCAATTAGCAGGGAGTATAGGAGTCTCGAAGACCTTTCCGGTTTTTTATATAGGCGCAATAAAATACATTTGTTGACAAGAAACGTTGGTGCGTGAAGAGGAGCGGAGATTAGCAAAACCGGAGATGGAGTGCGAAAACAAAGAGGGGCCCAAGTTCAAAAAGAAGACCGTGAATAAGCTACTACAGCTCAATTTCAAAGATGATAACATTAGAGTCAGTAATGATGCTCTGCTTCTGATGTCTGAGATGCTGAACATTTTCGTCCGAGAGGCGGCAGCTCGGGCAGCAAGACAGGCTGAAGCAGAGGAGGTCTCAATTGTTGACATTATATATCTGGAGAAGGTGCTACCGCAGCTGCTTCTGGATTTTTAAGGATACAGCACTTCTTTATTCTATGGCAGCGCTTCACTTTCACCTTGTTCTCCAGGGTTCAGCCTTCGCAGTGTTCCAAAGTGCCTTTTGTGTCAAGAAGGGCTACCCCTACAGGAAGAGTGAGCCAGAATGAAACCTCCCCTCCCCGCCGTATACCACATCAAGTAGAACCACCCATTGGTTCATATCCCTTTAACGTTGGCAAGAGGCTCACCTGGGTATTGTTTTGCTGCCTGATCCATACTGCACTGCAAGTTCTAGCTCAGCGCCTCTCGGACACACTTAAACCAGATGAATGCTCCTCTTTTATCCACACTGCCCTGCATTGGGGCCACCAGCGGACCCTTCTATTCCCTCTGCCCACTCAGCGCAGAGCGTCTCTTACTCGCTTGATGTGCCACTTGCTGCTTCACTCCAAACTGCCCTCTTTTAAGTTAGCTACCGTCCATTCCCAATTTGGGCCAGTGCAGACCTCTCCTCTCCTCTTCTGGTCACAAACTGTCCTGCTTTTTTCCCGCCTGTGAAGTACTCGGGTGCGGGTGTGTGTGCCCTGCGAAGCTGTCTCATCCCGGGCTGCCACCCACAGACGCAGGAGGGGGGGAGAAGCCCTTTAAGTCCAATGGGCATTCCACACCTGTTCTTCACCCATTTCAAATGGGGCTTTTGGAATAGAGACCAGCAACCAATTAGCATATAGGAATGTCACCACTGACGTGCCACCAATAAAGAGGACAGCACCATAGATGGCAGGAAGTGTCGTGAAATTTGCGTGCACAAAGCTCCTGCATATTACTACCTTTTGGTAGTGTGGCACTTCTTCACTCTTGCTGTTTGCCCTGCGTGCTGCCTCGCTTTGAAGGATTATGCCTCTGAGCATTTTAAAATCACCAATAGTAAGTCAGATCTGAAGAGAAGCGAACAGACAGTCCTTCATAGGGCATCTGCTTACCTGAAAGTAGTATGTTCACTTTCGGTTTCACAACATAGTGAACATCGCATACTCCCTGTATCCTATTTTTGACTGTCTCACATAATGTCTGCCTCTTTCTTTAGTTCCATTGTTTATTTATTTGGGAGTTTTATAACCCCCTGCCAGTAAACGTTTGGCTACTTCACTGGGCAGTTTTGATTTAAGCCTGGCACCCTCAGGCATAAAACACCCTAATTAAAGCCCCCTATAATCCATTGCACAATAGGCAGAGGTTTTGCATCTTCAGGTTTAGCACTCTACTCTAACCGCAGCATCCTCGCCCCTCACCTAGATATGGTGCAGGGTTGTCCTTTTCAGAGGGGCATCTCCAAATACAGCCCCTTTCTCCAATCTTCACACTCCTGGGACAGACTTGGCATCTTGCGCCAGAGCACCCATAAATACAGCAACATACTAAAATGTACCCCCAAGGGCACCCTTCCACATGTGGTATACACCTGACATTTTAGGCACAGCAGCTGGGACATTAACCTCCTAGGTCACACATCCCAGACACTGGGTATACTTTGGCCTATTGTTATATTTTCAAACTTGCACCCTTCAGAAGCAAATCACTAGCATCATGATAAAAATGCAGGGTCTAGAGTACTACAGAAGTAGGAAGTTCCTTTTCATCGGCTGTGAAGGAGAAAGCCTTGAGCCTCAAAGTCTATCCCAGGGATGAACTTGTACCGATCACTACCCCAGAGGAGCGAACTGCTTCACCTGATCCCAGAAATCCTGGCCACTACCATTGTCCCAAAGAAGACACCTGCCTCACTCCCAGGTCCAGGGAACAGGGACATCTTAAGGATTTGGGGGGGCCATATTCAGAACAGCTTTGAATTTATGATCCAGTTTCAGCTCTTTCCTGCCCTCTCCACTCTGTTCCCTGACCGTGCACGGGCACACTGGTCCAAATTTTAAATGTGTTGACATTTCATATTCAGGGATAGTGGCGTGTGTATTCAATATTGTAACACAGCGGCAGCTCACTAATATTACTGTAAATAATCTCTGTGACACCTTCCCATTTCTTGTGTGTGCAGTGCTGTTTTGTTATAAAACAAAACTTTTTTATGGGTGTTGCATGAAACTTAAACACAGTTGTCTGCAAAATGTCTTTAGTAGACTCTTACACATCACCACAGTAAAAATAAATTAAAGGAAAATGCTATTTACAACAATCTGTGTAAGAATGATTCAAGATAGTCAGGGCAAGACTCTCTCCAGAACAGAGCTGGCTCTATCAGGGGTCCCCCCTAAAGGCTGGGGCCCTGGGCTAGAGCCCACATTGCCTATGTCTTAAAACATCTCTGCTAGGGATGACACCTGCTACAACCTGTGTATCAAATAAACGGCTTACCTCAATGCCTGGCAGAGGGAGTCAACCGCTTTTTTTCATGGAAAGAGAAGCTGTGATAGGATGGGCAGTGCAGGGATGGGGAGTTTTTTCTGGGAGGTGAGAATGGGACAGTGCTGCTTAGGATGGCCAGAGTTGACATTTTTTTTTAATGCCATTGGACAGTGCTTCTCAGTGGAGAGCATGGTCTTTGAATGGTACGCATTTTATTTACCACAGAGGTTTCTTTCAGGAGGCTTTGCAAGAATTAAGTGGAGAACCAGTAACAATTTGCACACATTTAATCTTGAAAAAATTAGTTTTGGACTGTGTAGTAAGCCTCTGTCATTTCACCGCACCAACCCGCAAACCTGCAGTTTTATAAACACTCTTACTGTGTTTAACATTATTAGCCAGATATGGACTGGGAAATGCAGATGACGGTCGATTATGTAGAATACCAGGTTACAGAATTTTTTATCAAGTGGTGGGGGGGACTGACATCTAAATAAATTCAGCTGGGGGGGCTCAACCCAAAAAAGTTTGAAGACCTCTGGCCTAGCATATTGTCTCTTCTTACCACAATCCACTATTAACCCCTTCAGTGCTGATGACGAGCCCAGGCTCGTCATGCAGCACGGTGCTCGTGTGCTCATGACGAGCCTGGGCTCGTCATGAGCCGTGGAACACTCACACGCGGGGCTAATTCCCCCGCTGTGCTGAGCGTTCCATTGTGCGGGCGGATTCATGACGAGCAGGCTCGTCATGAGCACACGAGCACCGTGCTGCATGACGTGCCTGGGCTCGTCATCAGCACCGCGGCGCCGTGCGCGGCCCCCCTCCCCCCCGCACCGTGGGGGAATTAGCCCCGCGGCCAAGGGGTTAATGCAGTCTTCGTCACATGTTTAATGTGTACATTTGAAGCACATAAACGTACTGTTTTATCTTCCTCACTTTCTTTGCATTGTTTTATGTGCTCCTGATAAAAGTTTCCTTGGAAAAAGATGGTACCTTTTTTCTATTTTTTTTTCATTTGCACTTACCTCATTCCTCATTACTTCTGCATTCACTGATTTGTTTTCCATACCTTCCATAATACGTACTGCCTCCTTTAGGATAGGGTTTGCTTCAACTAATTCTCCTCCACTTTGGTATTTTTCATGCGTGAAACCTATTTATTGCAAAATTAACTTTTAATACAGTAACAAAAGTACCTACTTACTCTTGTTTGTCTTGCATCCCGGCAAATAGTTTATGCTTTTCTAATACAACATCCAACTTAACTCCAAAATGCATTTACATCCACGCTTACATATCAGAAACCTCTTGTGGTGCTTCTTCACTAAAGTACATTTGAGTTTGTAGAGGTTAACATCTCCCTCCCTTTGGCTATCAAGTAAAAATAAAATATATTCTTCTTTGGTTTCAAGTGTATAAGTGGGTACCTTAGTTCAAATCAGGACACCGAGGGTCAATATATTTGCTTCTGCCATTTTAGCACAACAAACTAAAAGTGCATTATAACGCAATGAACTAGTACAATAAAATAAAACAATAACTTACATACAGCCTGATTCATCATTCTCCCGTTTTGCGAGCCCCTAATAGCGATTCATAGCGAATCGCTATTAAGGACTCGCAAAACGGGATTCATGTAGAAATTGCATAAAGAAATGCGATTCCTACATATTCCTTATTTGCGATTAGCAAATTGCTAATCGCAAATGAGGAATAACTCGCCATTCATTCCTATGGGCCAAAAGGCTCATAGGAATGAATGGGGAGTATTCCTTATTTGCGATTAGCAATTTGCTAATCGCAAATAAGATAGCGATTTGAAGGGTGCCAGGGGTGTCCAAAGGACACCCTGTAGCACCCCTCAAATGAAATTTTACACAGGTGTTGCACACACATGTCCAAAGGACATGTGTGTGCTTAACATGCAACTCAGAAAAATGCATTTAAATGCATTTTTCTGAGATTTCGCAATTTACCACGAGGTCTGACCTCGCGGTAAATTGCGGCCAGAAATTGCGAATTCGCAAAAAAAATTGGATGATGAATTGCATTTAAGGAATCTCAAATAGAGATTCCTTAAATGTAATTCCTCGCAAAATTGCGAGATCGCAATTAGCGATTTTTGCATTTGGGATGCTGAATCCCAAATGCAAAAATCGCACTCGCAAAGGGCCAGATCCTCAGAATCTGGCCCATTGCGAGCCGATTTCGGCTTCATGAATAAGGCTGATTGATCTTACACATAACAAAATATACTGCAATCCACTTTGCTCCTCTAGTCATGCTTAAATGTCCTTATATTTGATTTACCTTAGGTGATAGGAGACAGTTCAGTAATTCGATATTCTCAAATAGTCTATGTTGTCTTTTTCTCCACTGCATCACAAACTGCAAAATGTTGGTGTTGGTGCAATCTCTTCTGAATAGTATTTCTACATTAAAGAAAACAACCCCTAAATCACTAAATAAAAGGATTACCTTATTTCTCCTCAGGGTTTTACATCTTCCAACCATACACAACCCACACCATGAAGACATCTCCTTTCTTTGTGCACTAAGGCCCACATGCATCATTGTTTCATTTTGCACTTCCTAATTTGCGATTTTTAGGGAATCGCAAATAAGGAAATGCAAAATGGGATGCATGTACATTTTCGCAAAATATTTGAGAATCGGTAAAAATCGCAATTTTTACAGATTCTCAAATATTATGCGATTAGCAAAGTGCGAATTCGCAATTCCCATTCATTCCTAAGGGCTAAAATGCCCTTAGGAGTGAATGGGAATTGCGAATTCGCAATTTGAAATCGCAATTCAGCAATGCATTTCAAGGGTGGAGAGGGGGATCCAAATGCCCCCCCCCCTTCACCCATGAAATGTACTTTTGAGTATAAGTTACTTACACACATGTACTAAGGACATGTGTGTCTGTAACTTTACAGTTTAAACTTGTGCTTTTTTAAACAATTTCGCAAATTACCACGAGGTTCAACTTTCGTGGTAATTTGCACTTGCAATTTCAAATTTCGCAATTTGAAATCAAATGATGCATAGCATATTAGAAATCGCAAAATTGCGATTTCTGAAATGCTATCGCCATTTTAGAAATCGCAAAAAAGTTGCGATTTCTAAAAAAGCATGATGCATCTCAAAAAGCATTTTGGAATCGCAAACGGCCGATTTTAAGGAATCGCACCGTTTGCGACTCCAAAAATGCTTGATGCATGTGGGCCTAAACGTTAACCAACTCCTAAACATATTCGCATATTACAGAGCATGGCGACCTCAATCAAGATGTCTGACACCTAGCATGCCCCCAAAATTAACTTGTCTTTGTCTTGCTGAATCGCTTCTTCTTCGCGGTCGCCTCCTTGCCTTCCTTTCTCGAGCTCTTCTGGAATTTGGCTCATACTATGAACAGAACATACTTTCAGAAAATCAAGGTGCACTGGCTTCCTGCACATTCACAAAAAAGAGATTCCTTCAAGTGAAAAAAAATGTGGCCTCCTTCCATTTCCCACTCAACTCAGGCTTCAAAAACTCCAGGTAACTGCATTCGCTCCTATCTTCAGCGCTGTTTCTAGCAGCCTGATTCATCATAGACCCGTTTTGCGAGTCTATAATAGCGATTCATAAGGAATCACTATAACAGACTCGCAAAACGGGATTCATGTAGGAATCGCAAAAAGATTTGCGATTCCTACACAATCCTTATTCAGGAATAACTCCCCATTCATTCCTATGGGCCAAAAGGCCCATAGGAATGAATGAGGAGTATTCCTTATTTGCGATTAGAAGTTAGCTAATCGCAAATAAGATAGTGATTTCAAGGGTGCCAGGGGTGTCCAAAGGACACCCTGTAGCACCCCTTAAATGCAAATTGGAACAGGTGTTGCGCACACACATGTTCAAAGGACATGTGTGTGCGCAACATGAAACTCAGAAAAATGCTTTTAAAAGCATTTTTCTAAGTTTTTCCTATTTACCACGAGGTTTGACCTCGTGGTAAATAACGGGCCGAAATTGCGAATTCGCAATTTTTTAATGGATGATGAATTGCATTTAAGGAATCTCAAATAGAGATTCCTTAAATGTAATTCCTCGCAAAATTGCGACATCGCTATTACCGATTTTTGCATTTGGGATGATGAATCCCAAATGCAAAAATAGAGCTCGCAAAGGGCCAGATTCTCAGAATATGGCCCTTTGCGAGCCGATTTCGGCTTGATGAATCAGGCTGTAAGATTCCCTGGCGGGCTTCACAGTATCATGGGTTAATGTTGCTCCTGTCATTGCAGAGGCTCGTGTCGAAGGCAAACCATCTCTCGGTGCTATTTTGTTAAGAAGTTAGGCCCACATGCATCAAGCATTTTTGTAGTCGCAAACGGTGCGATTCCTTAAAATCGGCTGTTTGCGAATGCAAAAGTGCTTTTTGGGATGCATGAAGCAATTTTAGAATTCGTAACATGTTTGCGAGTTCTAAAATTGCGGGTGCTTTTAAGAAGTCGCAGATGTGCGATTTCTTAAAAGCAATGCATCATTAAATTTAAAACTGTAAATTCGCAATTAGGGTGCCAAATTTACCGAGTGGTTGAACCACTCGGTAAATTTGGAAAAAGTGTTTAAAATGCTTAAAATGTTTTTTTTTCAACATTCATGTTTCACACACATGTCCTTAGGACATGTGTGTGTGAAACATGATGCGAAAAATACATTTCAGGGGTGCCTGGGGGGGTCCTTTGGACCCCCCCTGCACCCATGAAATTTTCAAAGTGCCACTCGCAATTCCCATTGACTCCTATGGGATTTTTGGCCCATAGGAATCAATGGGAATTGCGAAAATTAACTTAAGAATTCGGTATTCATTTGGGATTTGGTAAAAATTGCGATTTTTACCGAATCACAAATGAATACCGAAAATAATGATGCATAGCATTTTGCACTTCTTAATTTGCGATTCCTTATTTTTCGCAAATTAGGAAGTGCAAAATGTCACAATGATGCATGTGGGCCATGGTCACTACTAAGGCAGAAGAATTATGTCTTAAAACAAATATATCAGCATCGCTAAACAGTCGCACCATAGAGGCAGCGACGCCAAACTACTAATTCTAATAAAACACTCCATCATTTAACTCTCCAGCATATGACTTTACATCCTATTGAGAAATATGGTAAATCCAGCAGCACATTTTAAAAGGTAGCAAAAAGGAGTTTTAATGCAATCTTGCGCACACCTCTGAATTGCATTCGATTAGAAGTAAATGGTGTCATTGCAGCACCTGATAATAAACGTATCTGGGGCTGGATAACATACTGTGGCTAATTTTTTATCAGCAGTGACACCTTTTTGCACCACATGACCTAAAGTGCAGAAAATTTGCCTATGATCGAGAGCACTGGCTTATTTTTAGAACAAATGCCTTCTAAGAAGTTTATTTGGGGATTACGCCTGATTATTTCCTTTGGTATTTATTAAACAGGCAATAGATGGTATGCTCTTTTGTGCGTTTAATCGCATTGTATGCGTGCTTAGCTTTTTTCATAAATGTTTTTAATTGAACTTATATAAGAGTCTGTTGTCCTTTTGAATTGGTATTTGCTTCGTGGCTGTTATTCTTCGGTGGGAGGGTATGCAAAGCATGTTTCTTTATTAAACTTACATTTTTCGATTTTGTGGGGATTAAATTACTTATTAAAATGTATGGAGATTTGAATTACCATTTAAAAAGGTGTGGGTGGCATGCAAGTACTGTGTTTTTTCATGTGTGGAACAGCATGGTTATAATGTGAAATACATCAAGTATATCCGAGTGATGACAATTCCATATTGTTTCGTGGTTTTTTTTGTACGTGTTTACTTTGGTAAACAAGGGATACAGATATAGTTAACAAGTAACAGAAAGGACACATGGTTGTTGCGCACAGAAGAACTGAAACCTCTGTGCCAGGTATACTATTTGCTGGTCTCATTTTGTAGCCAGCAGTTTTGTGGCCAGCAAATATTTTGAATAACCTTCCTATGTATTATTAGGTCGATTCTTAAAATTCTGAATTATGGTAAGTCGCAATCTGACCTACATCAAGAATATTAATGAGGTTATTGCAAGTTGCGACTCACTGAGATTGAAGGCCATCACAGGGATCGAGGCTGCCTGGGCAAATCAGATCACCAAGTTTTTGATTACTCCTAAACACGCTTTTGTGGGGACGTGAGGGTGTAAGCTACCAAGATGGCCATCTGTTGATGAAGCTCTGGTGACAATGGCCCGCAAATTACAGGTTTCACAATCCAGTCCAATCCTACAGGTAGGATCCGCTACCATGAGGGGTCCTGCAGCCTCTTTGACTCCCTGAAAGGTGATTGCCACCCGGCCTCGCACTCGCCTCACATGTCTGCAGTGGCAGGGGCCACGGGCGAGGCTGCTAAGCCTTGTGAGTGTCACCCGGCTCTCTCTACATTTCCACTGGCCAGTATGTGGCTGCCACTTCTGCTGCTGATAATCTACACACCCGCAACCAGAATCACCCGCATTGTTGTAGCACCTGTGACCTTCAATATGGCAGGAGACTGTGTGGGACAGTCAGTGACCCTCCACTCCTGCCTGTAGTGAGTGCAATGCTTTGCCTGCATTGGGGGGCCTAGTCCATGGCAATGTAAAGTAGTGCGGAGTAGTGGGAAGACTCACCTTTGCACATGCCCTCCTTCTTCCTGATTCTTGCTGCAGACCCATACACACTGACCCGGGGGACCTTCTTTTCGGCTGTGCACAGCGGTTGGGCCTGGTGTGTGGGTCGCTGACTTATGTGCACCTGCAGACGCCTGGAGAAAAACTGGAGAAACAGCAAGACACCGGAAAACTACACCACCTACAAGGACGCCAAGGTAAAATACCACCCACACATCAGAACCACCAAAAGAACCTTCATCCACAACAAAATCCTCGCAAACTCGAGCAACTCCAAGGGTCTTTTCAGCGTCATCCATGAATTCACTAAACCCAGAAGCGAAGCCACGGACATCAACCCCTCCCAGGAACTCTGCGACAAGCTTGGAACCTGCTTCCGCCTGATCAAATTTCAAAGACCATACACCCGATCGCTCAGCCATCCTGACTGTGGGCAACACCAGCCAGCCCACCATATCCTCCTGGACACTGATCATGACAGAAGAAACCATCTCAACCATGAAAAGCATCCACACGTGGGCCCCCACAGACTCCTGCTCACCACATATCTACCACAGAGCCGCCACCACCATTGCAGCGGAACTACAATGCACCATCAATACCACCTTCGAGACAAGCACCTTCTATGAAGACTGGAAACGTGCAGACGTCCGGCCCCTGTTCAAGAAACCCTTAGCAGACCCGACGAACCTGAACAAGTACCGGCCCATCTCGCTCCTCCCTTTTGCAGCGAAAGTTGTGGGGAAGACCGTCAACGCAGAACTTAGAAGGTTCATCGAAGACAAGTCCCTCCTCGACCCTTCCCAGTCTGGATCCGCAGTAACCACAGCACCGAAACCGCCCTTCTCGCCAAAACCGACGACGTCTGCACCCTCTTCGACCAAGGCAATACCACAGTCCTGATTCTACTCGACCTGTCAGCTGCATTATACACGGTCTCCCACTGCACTCTCACAGCCAGATTACACAATGCCGGAATACAAGGAGCCGCCCTTGACTGGACCCAGTCGTTCCTCACTCGCAGAAGCCAAATGATTAGACTGTCACCTTTTATAATTCTCGTCATCAGTTTGTGCTCACACGTTTTGGAATGGATATTTTTCATCATTTAATCAGTTTTCCCATTGCTAACAATTCGTCAGCTGACCTGGGGAACTGTACATGTGACGACATTTCACCTCAGAATACTATGCACACTGTATTCTTTTGTAAACTCTTCTCATATTTGAGATAGAAATTTCTAAAACCCTTGTTATTAAAGCTGGGCTTTAGAGGGGCGCGTGGCCTTCTGAGCAGCGGAATGGCCGCTTTCGGAGCGCGCTCCGCAGGCTGGACACATTATCCTTTTAATAATCCTCCAAATCGGGTGATCTCTGGACTGCCGGAAACTTATGATGAGGAAGTGAGCTGTGTGGGGAACAATCAACTGAAATCCCGGAACTTCTAGCAGATCGGGCAGCCGAGAAAAGCCGAGGTGATTCACCGCCCGATCGCACAGAGAAAGCGCACGCTGTCCCCTGGGCGGTAAGGCAATCTATGCGAGCCCGTGGTTGGAGGGGCCTAGTCTGGGCTGAAGTGGAGATAACCCCCGGGGAACAAGCAGAGGCAGAGGTGGACCTGCTGGCCCAGCGACGCAACAGTGGGGAGCCAAGCTAAGGGTATTTCCTGTGTGCTGGAGCGCCATAACTATCCGGGAAGAAAATCCGCGATCCTGAGGCGCCGGTGAGAGACAGCGAGGCGCACTGCACTGACTTGCGGCGGGCATGGTGCTGACCGGCAGGCGGTACAGGTGCAGGATCGGCAGCAAGCCACGGGGACTGGATAGCACCCACACGAGGAGACTGCGTAAAGGCACATCATAGAGGGCATCAGCAGGGGGCCCCCCGGACAGCAGCAGTGCCGATATCCACATCAACCTTGGCAAGTGATAGAGGTGACATGTGGTAGTGGGAATCCAACAGGAGCACTCTTGCTCACGGGCAAGCGCTGGAACATTGTCAGGCCTGCGGACTGGCTGTTTGGAGACACAAGGGCTGGCCCAGCGGTCCCTTTGGTAAGGCTGACATCTTGTGCCGGGAGGAGTGGAAGTACTGTTTCAGGCAGCGGGCAGGTGGATGTAGCGCAGACATAGGCATTGGGCACATCCTTAATGCTGAGGCCCGGTGTGGTTCATCGCCCGCTCAATTGGTCGCGGCTGAGACAGAGACGCTGCCCGGGGGCACCGAGCTGCAGACGGCCGGCCATTTTATGGAGAGGTTGGCTTACCCATTGGCGATCCCCGATTGCTGCTGCGGCCCGGTGGACATGAGAGCATTCTTGGTAACTGGCAGCGAGACGAGGGGTGCTGCTAAGAGATACAGTATTTATTAGTTGGCCTGGACTTGCCTGAAGAGGAGCTGTAATGGGGAAGCCCGACACACGGCAGCCCAAGATAACATTCGATGCCAAGAAAGTCAACAAGCAGAGCAGGCCCGACCCGACGACACAGACGGAAGCGGACAGGGATGAAGACGACGACACTCAGAGACCAGATCTGCGCACCTTGATGTTGGATATGCGCTCCAGCCTGCGTAACATCGACGCAAAACTGGATAATTTAACGTTAAAACGCAGGTTGGGGCGCACAAGTCTCGCCTCGACGTACTTGAGAACCGGCGCACGGAGTACCAAGAATTTCAGGTGGAGACGAAGGAGCAGCTGCTTAATATGGACAAGATGCTAGGAATCATCAGGGCCAAGAACAAGGATTTGGAGGTGAGATCACGGCAAAACAATGTACGCATCACAGGAGTCCCGGAGACAACCGCTATTACCAAGATGGAGTCATTTGTCGCTGACCTGCTGCAGGGGCTTTTCGATCCTCATTTGTCTGGAGTTTTTGCTGTGGAAAGGGCACACCGATCGCTGGGGCCACGTCCAGCTGTCGGCCTACCACCCAGGCCAATCATAGTAAAACTGATGAATTACCAAGACAGAGACACTATTCTTCGCAAGGCCGGAGAGAAAGGTACCATCACCCTCCAAGGAAACACCATTTCGTTCTAGCCCGATTTCACCCCGGCAGTACAGGTGGTGAGGAGAGAGTTCACGCCAGCCAAGCGCCTATTGTTGCAGTCGCAGATCCCTTACTCTTTGCTTTACCCAGCGAAACTGAAGGTATCCCTGGATGGAACGCAGCATTTTTTCACGGATGCCAAGTCGGCATTGAAATTCACCAAACATGTTGGGGGCAAAGGATCCAAGAAAAAGCAGACTCTGGAAGCACCAGTGGATGGGGCCATCAGTGACAATGATTAACAGTGGTGTTGTATTAACACATGCTGTGTCTATGATCAGAGTCTGGCAGGTTGACTGGGCTGTTCTGTACTTTGTGGCCTGCAGGGTGTTGGGAGATTGCTTTTGCATAGCCTGTTCATATGTATGCTCGATTTTTCCTCTGAGTTAGGACTTTGCTGGTGGACTGGATAGCCTGCAGTTGGTCCGGCGCCCTTGCATAACGCAAGGGTATTTGCCAGTATAGCCGCGCCTCCTAGGGAAGTCTTCCATTTGTAATGCCATTGCAGTGTTTAAAAGTTCATATGGGGTGGGATATTCTGCAACCTGTTTGGGGGGTTGGAGTGGGAGGTGGGAGGATGGGGGGGTTGTTTTGTTCAGTGATGCCAGTAGATCGACGACACAATGTGAGATAGCCGTCTCTAATGGCTGTGGTGTGTCCTCAAAGCGGAATGCAATGAGTCCCATTGCCCGAGATGCACATGGCAGTCTTTAGTCAGTTGACATGCCTTACTTGGAATGTCCGTGGCCTGAATGATGGTAGGAAGTCCCGACTAGTGCATGCTTACTTGGCACGGCACGGCACGGCGTCGACCTGTGCCTATTGCAGGAAACACATCTTAACACCACACCACCCAGAAAACTTGGTCATAGCACATTGGGGTCCACTTACTCTGCAATTTATTCTAATTATGCCAGGGGGGTGGCGGTTCTATTGAAACGTGGCTTGGATTGGAAGGAGGACTTAGTTCAAATAGACCCTGAGGGACGGTATGTTCTGGTACAAGGACTCTTATGTGGGGTTTACATCGTTATTGTATGTGTCTATGGCCCAAACACAGGCTCTCCTGATTTTTTTACCTCCTTATAGTCAAAGGTTAAAACACTCGGATGTGACACGAGTCTTTGGTTTGGGAACTTCAATGCCATTCTTAATGATCACCTGGACAGACGAGGCATGACCAGATCCCTACATCCAGTGGCTAGCGCCACCCTCCGGGAAATAATAGCAGATGGGGCCTTAGTGGACATTTGGAGGCACAGACACGCTGGGCTGCGAGAGGGCACTTGCATCACTGAACACCATAATGCTTGGTCCCGCCTGGACTACTGGCTAGTGTCCCGGGATATGGTGACCCGCACAGCCGAAATCACGCACTTGCCCAGATCATTGTCAGATCATGCTCCGTGCCTGTTGCGACTGTCCCTTCCCACTATGTATAAGCAGACACGTCTGTGGCGACTACCACCGCACGCCTTACTGGACAAAGCCTTCAGGGCAGAGATAGGTAGTGACACAGAAGATTATTTCACCAACAAAACAGGGTCAGGCGATACAGTGGGCGCACTTTGGGAGGCATTCAAGGTGATCATAAGAGGGCAATGCATTGCAAGGCAGGCTGGTGTGCTCAAGGCTATGAGGGGGACCCTGGCTTCGTTGGAGGCAGACATCAAAGACTTAGAAACACAGTACTATAGCGGTGGGTGCAGCAGTGATCCCGGGCTAATGAAAACGAAACTGTTAGATTATGCTGAAGAAGCGCAACGAGAGGTTAAGTTCTTGGGGAAATATGCGGAGGCGAGAAGGTATGGTGAGGGGGACTGCCCTGGTCCCACACTGGCAAATATGGTCAGGCCTTCCAGATCGGCTATCCACATTCATGAGATTAAGGACACGTCTAGCAGTGTGGTGAGGGGTCAGGAGGAAATTTTGGCAACATTTTCTGAATTCCACGCAGGCCTGTACACCGCCACTCGGAGTGGCTGCCCTGAGGGGTTCGGGTAGTTTATAGAGTCCACAGAGCTCGCCTGGTTCAACGATACATACAGGAAATACATGGACCATCCGATCACAGCCGAAGACATCACACAGGTAATTAACAGCATGCCCCTCAATAAAGCACCGGGCCTGGATGGCCTGACCACTTTCTTTTACAAAGCATACGCAGAACAACTTGCGCCTAAATTACTAGCGGTTTACGAGGAGGAACTAGAGGTGGGCAAGCTACCCAAGTCAATGAGGGAAGCTCTGATAATCACGCTGCTTAAGCCTGGTAAAGCTGAGGATGAGATGGACTCATAAAGGCCTCTCTCGCTGATCAATGTGGATACTAAAATTTTTGCTAAAATGATCGCCGATAGGTTGCAGCCTTTGATGCCGCTCATAGCGCGACCTGACCAGTCGGGGTTTATCCCGGGCTGGGCCACCTCACAGAACTTGCGCACCATATTCTCTGTGCTACATTACCTACACCCCTCTGTGCATGCTGCTGTGGTGTTCTTGGACTCTATGAAGGCGTTTGATACTCTAGAGTGGCCATATATGTTTCAAATTCTGCTAAACATGGGCTTTAGTCAGCTCTTTATGCACATGATCAAGCTTCTGTACACTGCCCCCTGTACGAGGATACAGATAAATGGGTTTATTTCAGATCCCTTTCCTATATCACAGGGCACCCAGCAGGGATGTCCCCTGTCCCCTCTGCTCTTCGCCATCGCGATGGAACCGTTGGTGGCCCGTGTAAGGCAACATCATACCGCACGGGGCATAGGGTTCCGCTCTCGCAGCCTCCTCATCTCCTTATATGCAGATGATGTAACGCTATACCTAGTAAATCCGGAGGCCAACTTGGGCCCAGTGTTGCATGAATTCATAAGGTTTGGTGGGTTTGCAGGCATCTGTATAAATTGGTCTAAGTCGGTCGTCTTCCCACTGACAGACAACACCCCGACCGTTGTGTCGGAGTTCCCACTACGCTGGGAAAGCGAAGCAGTAAAGTACTAGGGAATCTGGATAAACAGGGACCTGCAAGAAATTTGGAACATGAACTATCGCAGGGCCATGACTTGGCTGGAAGGGAAGGTAAAAATATGGGAGCGCTTGCCTCTATCCCTCACTGGACGGATAGCTCTGACAAAAATGATTGTGCTACCCAAGTTCCTGTATCTGTTTGTTAATTTCCCGATTCCCCTGACATTTCATTTTTTTGCCTCGTTGAAATCCAGTCTGGTCGAATTGGTATGGGCGGGAGGACAGGCAAGATCGGCTTGGGAGGTGTTGTCGCTACCCCTGAAGAGGTGAGGCTTGGGGGCCCGGACATGCGCCTCTACGCGCTGTGCGCTCAAGCCCAATATCTACATTATTGGATGCACCCCACCCCTTTTCAGCCACATGTTGCTGTGGAGTGTGACAGCATGGCGCCGACCCCGCTGCAAGTGGCCATCTGTGCGAAAGTACGGTGACCCAGGGGGAAGGCCGATACGACGGAAATGCTGAAATGGACTTGGGGTGAGTTGAAGAAAATGGCGGGTGTACCCACAATGTATGCGCCGTCCCTTTCAGTTTTGCAGAATCCTCTTCTGCCGTGCATAGAGGGTGGAATGAGCAAGTCGGCACACCGGAGGCTAGACCTTCACACATTTACTGACATCTTCCCTGACGGTAAATTTATGCCTCCACCTTTGGCAGGAGAGGGGCAGGAGGTGTCCTTTTTGGACATGTTTCTATACCACAAGTTGAAATCGGCTTGCAGAGAACTGTGCAGTGAGTTCCCGTCGGCCCCCTGGTGTTTCAGGCGCTCAAAACAATAGTGAGTTCCCCTTCTCCCCGGAAGCTGGTGACCAGACTATATACACAAATGCAGAGCGCCGCCTCCTCGGAGCACATGAGAGCTTTTCAACAATGGAACGCAGAGCTTTCTGCCCCGCTCACTGAGGAGCAGTGGTCCTTCTGCTGTGAGAAACTCACTGAGCTGTCCCCTAACTACAGGCTGAAACTGATCCTTTTCAAATACCTGCACCGTTTTTATAGGACGCCGGTCAGCCTGCACAGAATGGGGTTGCAGGAGGAGGACTGTTGCTGGAAGTGCAGGCAAACTCCTGCTACGTTCCTGCACATGGCTTGGTCCTGCGTAAAACTGGAGGGACATTGGACCTCGGTGTTTGACGCTGTGAACCAGATAGTGGGCAGGGCAGATGTCCCATCTCCGGTATTGACAATCCTAGGATATGTGAGACAAACAGTGCCCAAATTAAGGAAATTGCACGCTCTATTGCTATTATATGCAAAGCGGCAGGTGGCTGTAAAATGGGGCAGGCGCAAGGTGCCGACCATTCAGAGTTGGTTAGTGGATGTCACTTACGGACATACCCAGCTGAGTAAATTTTGGGAGCTGATGCCACCCACCTCATGGCCACGAGATATCTGGGAGCCGTTTTTCCAGTGGCAGAGAGAGAGGGTTCCTGAGACTGAGCTGGAAAGGGATGAAACTTAGGCAGCTGGGTTTCTGGTGACAATGGGCTACGGGAGACAGGCTGATGTATGAGCTGGGAGGCATGTGCCTGATCTGATGTGTGGACTGAGCTGGGGGTCAGGAGATGTGGGACTGGGACTAGGTTTGGGAAGAGAATTGTTGAACTTTGGGGAGGTAGAGACATAGGATCCGTACATAGGGAATTACTAGCATGTGTGTAACCTTTTTTCTATAACTTTGAGACAGACACAACATTTCGCTTTGCTTATTATTCATGGGAATTGTATATAACTGCAATAGATTCTATATTTGTGCATGTATGATCACTGGCTATACTGTGTTTGTATTGTGTTGATACATGTATTTTGGAAAAAACTAATAAAAAAAATAAATAAAAAAAAGCTGGGCTTCAGATACTGTCGTCCGGCGTATACATACTTGCAAACGCTGCTAGACATTTTTACATGATTTGTAATGCCACATTTTTTGGTTGACTGTCATAAATTGTAGGAAACAGCTGTAAATTGTAATTATATCATTGTGATACCACGTTAGACCTTTTAATATTTTAGGTCTTCATTTTTAAACAAGGATGAATATTGTATGAATGTTTTTAACTTGTATTTTTGGTAATTCCTAAATTATTGTAGTGATGTATTTTGTAGCTTTTATGGCTCACTTTGTGATCTTGAATAAAGCTTATTTTGACTTGACTGTCACCTTTCCTCTCGGAACCCACGGTAATCAACTCTGGATTCCCACAAGGATCATCGCTCAGCCCAACCCTCTTCAACATCTACATGGACCTCCTCACCACCAACGTCCATCATCACTGCCTCAATATAGTATCCTACGTGGATGACACTGAGCTCATTCTCTCCCCCACCAAGGACCCAGCCACCATCAGACTCAACTTCCAGGCAGGAATGCAGGATGTCGCAGCCTGGATGACCAACAGCTACATAAATCTCAAGTCGGAGAAGACAGAAGTCCTCATCCTTCGAACCACCCCATCGGCGTGGAACAATACCTGGTGGCCCACCGCCCTTGGCACCCCCAGGGACCACGCTTGAAACGTCAGCATCATACTCGACTCCTCCCTCTCCATGAACCGTCAGGTCAACGCCGTTGCCTCCAGCTGCTTCAACACCCTCTGCAAGACCTTCTAGATGGATCCCCTCGAGTCAAGGAAGACAGTCATGCACGCACTCATCACCAGCAGGCTGTATTACGGAAACACCCTCTATGCCAGCATTAGCAAATCTTTACTCTGCAAGCTCCAAATGATTCAAAACACCGCCTCCAGACTAGTCCTCGGTATCCCTTGACACAAGCACATCAGCCAACACCTACCAAAGCTCCAGTGGCTCCCTGCCGATAAGAGAGTCACCTTCAAGATTCTCATCCATGCCTACAAATGCCTACACAACACTGGATCCCAATATCTCAACAACAGAATCACCCTCCACATACCCAAAAGGAACCTTCGATCCACCCACCTTGTCCTTTCCGAAACCCCACGCTTCCACAGAGCCAAAGCAGGGGAATATCCTTCTACCACATCGCGGTCAAGACCTGGAACGAGCTCCCGAGCGCCATCAGATGTGCCTGTCCCTGAACGCCTTCAGGAAGGCCCTCAAGACCTGGCTCTTTGGTTGAACGGAAATGCTGACCCCCTCCAAGCACCTTGAGACACTTATGGGTGAGTTGCGAGCTTACAATTCCCCTGATTGATTAATCAATTGATTGATGTGCCGGCCATATGAATTTCCCGGACCCTCACTGGCTTTAGCATGACCACCACATCAGTTCTGGGAATGATCCTGGCCTGCTGCCTAAAATGCATCCATCGCTACTGCGACCAGCCTTTGTGGTGGCGGGAGGCCACATGGGGCCATATTACAAAAAGTTCCCTGGGGCGCAACAGAAAGTACTGGTACACATACAATGCATGCATTTTTCAAGACGGCATTCCCTCATAAGCATGAGGGTGTGGCCCCACGCGAGTGTGGCCCCATGCAAATGAGGGAATCCCTTTGCCTCTGTGCTCGTGCCGTATTATACACATGAGCGCAGAGTCAAAGAAGCTGTCAGGAGGAGCATTTCACACTATCAGTGTGCCCCCTGATAGCAGCCCACTGGAAGAGAGAAAGGGGGACCTATGGACCCGGACATCTCCTTGCAGACAAGTACAGTCAATCACTGCACCCGCCTGGAAGGGGATCTCTGAACACAGAGCGGCTGCTTCAAAGTTGCTCAGTTTTTTCACCTGAATGCACTTCCCCCAGGGCAGTGCAAGTTTGCGGCTGCCCTAAGGGGTGCTCATTCTGCGTAATAGGGCACACTTTCCTTGTTTGATCACGGCAAACCTGTTTTAAGGTGCACTAGGTGCAAACAGGGAAAGTGTGCCCTATATGTAATAGGGCCAATGGGGCGGCCTAGGATTCTTCACGCTGAAGCCCTGAAGCCTTGGTGAGTGGAGTGCTCTACTTTAAGCGTGGATGCAAAATCCGTTCCATTCACGGAATTTGCGAATTTTTGGCAAATTCGCGGTCCGCGAATCGCGCAAATTTGCCCAAAAATCCGCAAAATTGCAAAATTGCCAAGCTAGCGAATTTTTCTGCTTGGTCGCGCTTGAAAAATACAATATTGTGCGAGTGGCGTTCACTTACCGTGATTCTGTGTTCTCCCAGTTGTTTTTCTCCCGGTTTGCGTGTCCTGGGCCATTTTGGATCTTGCTGCGTGATCGCGCTAGAGTTTTTTGACCGCGATTACATCATCACGTCTCCCCATCTTGCACAGCGAGAGTTTGAAAAACGCGAGTACGTCATAAGGGCCTGCGATCACGCATCGCCATAGATGCGGCGCACAGTTGACTTCCGGCAGGAGATTTGAACAGCCCGCGTTCCCGAACTTGCAAAAATTGCAATTCTGCACGAGAAATCCACCGCAGGCAGCATAAACCTTCTGAAAATCATGATTTTGATCAGAATAACTCCTCGGATTGACTTTTTTGTGCAAGAAGTCAATTTATGGGGGAGGGCGTGGGAGGAAGGAAGTGCCCCAAAGTTTCCAACTTCCTGTTCCTGTCCAGCAGGCTCCTCCCAGTGCTTTGTCCATGTCCTGGTCACTTTTGATTTGGATCTGGAGCTGGAAGGATTACATTTTGTGGCTGCTGCTGGATATTTGTATTTGAGGACTTTTTGGACTTTGGAGTTTGGATTACTTTTGGATTTGCGATTTTACAAGTAAGTTGGTATTGTTTGTTTGGGGCATTGCAGTTGCTGGAACTAAAATTGTAAAAGTTTTTCACAACTTTAAAAAAAAATTATTGTGGGTAGCCACAGTATCCAGTAGGCCCAGGGTTAGTCATGGTTGCATGATACAACTGTTTCTGTGAGTTTTTTTTAACTTAAATCTCATTTATGTCATGGAATTTTAGCTCTCTGTTATATGTGGATTTTTTTTAATTTTGGGGTGCCTGTAAAGCCTCACTAACCAGTAGGCCCAGGGGTAGTGAGTGGTGAATGGACCAAGTCTTTCTGTGGGACCTCTTGAATTTAAACATCATTGAGGGCATGGATGGCATTGGATTGTGGTGATTTCTGTGTGTTTTTTGATTTTTTGGGGTGTTGTTGGGGTCTGGCCATTTGGGTGGGGGCCATTTTGAGGCCTAGTCCAGGCAGGGCCTGGTCATGTGGCTGGGGGACAAGGGGCCATTTTGAAGCCAGGCAGTATGCTTTGAACCATAGGCCTGCACCCAGCCTGCCCTGCTTTCACCAGTTATGCCCAGGGGTAGTGAGTGGTGCATGGACCAAGGCTTTGTGTGGGGCCTCTGCCTTGAATTTAAACATAATTGAGGGCATGGATGGCATTGGATTGTGGTGATTTTTTTAAAATATTTTGGGGTGTTGTTGGGGTCTGGCCATGTGGGTGGGGGCCATTTTGAGGCCTGGTCCAGGCAGGGCCTGGTCATGTGGCTGGGGGACAAGGGGCCATTTTGAAGCCAGTCAGTGTGCTTTGAGCCATAGGCCTGCACCCAGCCTGCCCTGCTTTCATCCTTTATGCCCATGGGTAGTGAGTGGTGCATGGACCAAGGCTTTGTGTGGGGCCTCTTGAATTTATGAAAAAATAGTATAGGTGAGACGCACACCTATTTAACACGTTATTTAAACCAATGCGCTCTCGTGCGTTGTACTCAATTGTTTTAGACTCTGTTGGTGTGCTGGCATCTTGGCGCTCTGCCCATTTTGCGCTGCAACATAGTAAAAACACAAAGGGGACCAATTTCCGATACTCATTGCTGCAACAACCTATTATTAATGAATTCAATGAATCAAATTCGTACACAATCCTTTGTTACTTCTCAATTTTATCCAATGTATTTCATCTAGTTTGTTCTTCAATCCATTGTACTCATCTCTTTGTTTACTCTTTCACTTTTAACATTTTCCAAAATAAACGCAGGAAATTCACTGTTTCCACATCCCAGTGATTTTATTGGAAACCCATTGCATTTCGGGTACAACCCTTCTTCAGGGGTTTCTACAATGCAAAAAGAACACAACATATTTAATAGCCATGTTCCAAAAAGCTCACAACCATAAAAATTCAACTTTACATTCTCAAACAAACCATTGGTACAATAAAATGCGCTCGTTTCACCTGTAGCTCAATTGTGAATATTCCTTCTCCCTGTCTCGACGTGAGGACTTTAAAACCCCTCTTTTATCTAAACATCCTGTCCTATATGCATGTTGCTGCCTCCCACACTTTTCTTGAGCCCTATTCTGTCACGTAACACCAAACAGAGTAAAACTTTACCATGCACTTACCCCAGCATGTGAAACATTTCTCTTTTAAACTTTCATTTTCACGTTAGGGAGCTGTTTTCCCTTTCCCACTCCTCTTGTGAACAAAGCAGCTGAACCATCAACCAGCCCGTGCTAGCAGTTGTTCTTTTTAAATCAGTGCCCTTCACCTGTGTTGTCACGTGGTGTAAAGCTCACTTGAAACTCAGCACTGGATTGCTAACATACCGTAATCCACATTGTTATTGTGCTCAATTAACCAGAATGCATCTGCTAATATAACACAATGATTTCGACAAGTACATTTCCCAAATAAACTTGTGTCATCTAGTGCAATAACAGAGTGAAAAAAGATTATACAACCAACGGTTCCCGTATCTTATGCCTTGAATCAAATCTTTGTTATGAGTCATTTTGTCTATAAAACTCTGACCGGAAACAGTAATCCTGCGTCCAAAGTCCTCATGCTCATCAAAATTACTCATTGTACTCTCTAGGCTTCCTTTCGGGTGCTGTCTCTCCGTTAGGGCAGAGTTCAATTCACGAAAAAACAGTATAGGTTAGACGCACACCTATTTAACACGTTATTTAAACCAATGCGCTCTCGTGCGTTGTACTCAATTGTTTTAGACTCTGTTGGTGTGCTGGCATCTCGGCGCTCTGCCCATTTTGCGCTGCAACATAGTAAGAACACAAAGGGGACCAATTTCCGATACCCATTGCCGCGACAACCTATTATTAATGAATTCAATGAATCGAAATTGTACACAATCCTTTGTTACTTCTCAATTTTATCCAATGTATTTCATCTAGTTTGTTCTTCAATCCATTGTACTCATCTCCATGTTTACTCTTTCACTTTTAACTTTTTCCAAAATAAACGCAGGAAATTCACTGTTTCCACATGCAATTGATTTTATTGCAAACCCAATGCATTTTGGGTACAACCCTTCTTCAGGGGTTTCTACAATGCAAAAAGAACACAACATATTTAATAGCCATGTTCCAAAAAGCTCACAACCATAAAAATTCAACTTTACATTCTCAAACAAACCATAGGTACAATAAAATGCGCTCGTTTCACCTGTAGCTCAATTGTGAATATCCCTTCTCCCTGTCTCGACGTGAGGACTTTAAAACCCCTCTTTTATCTAAACATCCTGTCCTATATGCATGTTGCTGCCTCCCACACTTTTCTTGAGCCCTATTTATTCTGTCACGTTACACCAAACAGAGTAAAACTTTGCCATGCACTTACCCCAGCATGTGAAACATTTCTCTTTTAAACTTTCATTTTCACGTTAGGGAGCTGTTTTCCCTTTCCCACTCCTCTCGTGAACAAAGCAGCTGAACCATCAACCAGCCCGTGCTAGCAGGTGTTCTTTTTAAATCGGTGCCCTTTACCTGTGTTGTCACATGGTGTAAAGCTCACTTGAAACTCAGCACTGGATTGCTAACATACCGTAATCCACATAGTTATTGTGCTCAATTAACCAGAATGCATCTGCTAACATAACAGAATAATTTTGACAAGTACATTTCCCTCAACAAATAAACCTGTGCCATCTAGTGCAATAAGAGAGTGAAAAAAGATTATACAACCAACGGTTCCCGTATCTTATGCCTTGAATCAAATCTTTGTTATGAGTCATTTTGTCCATAGAACTCTGACCGGGAAACAGTAATCCTGCGTCCAAAGTCCTCATGCTCATCAAAATTACTCATTGTACTCTCTGGGCTTCATTTCGGGTGCTGTCTCTCCGTTAGGGCAGAGTTCAATTCATGAAAACACAGTATAGGTGAGACGCACACCTATTTAACACGTTATTTAAACCAATGCGCTCTCGTGCGTTGTACTCAATTGTTTTAGACTCTGTTGGTGTGCTGGCATCTCAGCGCTCTGCCCATTTTGCGCTGCAACATAGTAAGAACACAAAGGGGACCAATTTCCAATACCCATTGCCGCGACAACCTATTATTAATGAATTCAATTAATCAAATTCGTACACAATCCTTTGTTACTTCTCAATTTTATCCAATGTATTTCATCTAGTTTGTTCTTCAATCCATTGTACTCATCTCCATGTTTACTCTTTCACTTTTAACTTTTTCCAAAATAAACGCCTTTTGAATTTAAACATCATTGAGGGCATGGATGACATTGGATTGTGGCAATTTTTGTGTGTCCTCTGGCTTCCTTTGCTTTTAGGTGCACAAGAGAACCACCAGTGCGAGGAAGAAGTCCTGCAGCGGTGTGTGCAGAACAACATCACGTGACGTCACGTGTGGCCACAGACAACTCTGCAACTCGTGCAACTGCGGCCTGCTGTTCTGACATCTGAAGAAGATGGGACCAAAGAAAGGTGGCCGTAGCTCCTCTACAAAGAAAGCTGCCACTGCCAGTAAGAAGGAGCAGAAGAAGCAAGTGGTGCCACTTACCAAGGAGACTGGTGTGCCCACAGACACTTTTTTCAGGGAAAAAAAAACAACGCCTGCAGCAGCGGGGTCCGCCCATGCTTGCGGCAGGGCCATGCTGACGGTCAAGGCAGGCACAACTGAGTGAAGCAACCTGGTGTAGCATACCTAGGCTCTTTGACACAGACAGACAAAGCATATCTAGGGTTTAGGGTTTAATGCGGTTTACTAGGGTTTTTGGGTTTAATTAATAATTTTGTAGGGTTCCCGGAGTCTAGGGCTCAGGGCCCGATGCAGGCTCGTTCATAATGATGTTGGCAAGGTTTTAGGGGGGTTTGACGTTTTTTCAGAATTGGCTGAATTCTTGGCCTTTTTTGGTGTTTTGCGGGCGCGTGTGTTTGGGTGAACTAGTCGTACACCTTCCGAAGGATTCGATTTTGTTCTGCCTTGCTGAGATTCTTGGGAATCACTAGAACAAGTGTCCTGGTAAGTTTCAAGAGGATCGAAGTAGTGGAAGTGCTAAAAAAACAGCAATTTTTTGTCAAGGCGCGATTGGCCATGTTTTGGGGATAGTAGTATTGCATGTTTTTGGCGGGCTGCTTGGGGGGGGTTCTAGATCTTTGGGGGTAGGTTGAGGGGTTGGAGCACTGCTGGGAAGGTCTAATTTTGATTTCAAGTGGTTAGAAGAAAATCCGTGGTGGAAAAGGGGGGTTTGGGCTTAGTTGCAGACAGCGTTTTGGCACGATTTAAACTGAGGCAGTATTGCATGTTTTTGGGGGGCTGCTTGGGGGGGTTCTAGATCTTTGGGGGTGGGATGAGGGGTCAGGGGGCACTGCTGGGAAGGTCTAATTTTGATTGCAAGTGGGTTGAAGAAAATCCATGTTGGAAAAGTTTTTTTTGTAGCAGTATTACATGTTTTTGGGGGCTGCTTGGGGGTGTTCTAGATTTTTAGGGGTGGGTTGAGGGGTCTGAGAGCACTGCTGGGAAGGTATATTTTGATTGCAAGTGGTTTGAAGAAAATCCACGGTGGCAAAGTTTTTTTATAGCAGTATTGCATGTTTTTGGGGGGCTGCTTGGGGGTGTTCTAGATTTTTGGGGGTGGGTTGAGGGGTCTGGGAGCACTGCTGGGAAGGTCTAATTTTGATTGCAAGTGTTTGAAGAAAATCCATGGGGGGAAAGGGATGTTTGGGCCTAGTTGCAGACAGCGTTTTGGCACGATCCGCAAAAATCGCCCATAGTTACTAATTACTATCCTTGAAAAGGAGACTCAGAGTGCGCACTTTCGAAATGATGATTATATGTCACCTCTGAAACTGAAGGTGTTATTTTTGGACTACCCAGCGTACCTTATATTTTTTTCACTGTGGTGTTTTAATATCACTTCCTGTTTTTCCATCAACATTTACAGGCCTGCTTTAACCCTCTGCCATGGTACAAACGATTAACTCAGGCTGACCATTAGCAATCTGTAATTCCACATCAGGCAGGCAGTTGACAGTGTGTCTGATCACCAGAATTGATCGACGGAGCGTCAGATGGAATGGAGGAGCACCGCGAATAGGAGGAATGGCTGGATGCATGCAACTTCACAAATTCAACAGGACAACTACAACATACAGTTATAGTATCCTCTTAACTTCTCCTTATCTTTTAACTGGTATTGTTGTGAACTTGAACTTCTACAAGTGTGACTCTGTGCGTGTGTTTGCTCTCGGCTTCAAATTCATCCCCCCGGCTATTTGATGAGTTTCTTTGCTATTTTTAAAACTAATTTAATGTACTATAAGTGTTTATTCTCTCTGAAGGCAGAGAGGCAAGTGAAATTGCGTAATTAAAATTATTACTGCAGCCCTGGACTGTCAAATTGTTTCTTCATAGTTACTAGTAAGTTGTAGAAAGTACTACTTTTCAGTAACCTAACCATCCATTTAGCAAACAACTTAATGCATGCAATAGTGCACTTCCTTTATGTCCCTTAAAAGATTTATGGATATCTTTGAATCCAAAGATTTGTTTTTTTCACTTGTTGTTTGTCCATGCTGTGTTTTTTTTCTTCTGTCCACAAACTTTTCCCAAAAACCACCAATACCATCCAATTTTCTAACCCTAACCCTCTTCCCCCGGGCTGTGCGTTTTTTTTATTGAGGTGTGACTAAATGACAACAATAAATTCCACACACTTGCTGGGGAGGATGAGGTCAAAGCAACAGAAAAATCATTCTAATCAGAATTTCATGTGCGCTATCGTGGATTGATCATCAACAACATCCACCTCCTACACGTGATGAATCAAATGCTTAATGCTTACGTTGCTTTGTCCTTTGCCTTAATACTATTTCTTATAGTAGCCATACTCCACGCAACTAGTACTTAGTTATCTTTTGAATACTTTAGCACTGCTGAGGCTACAATTTATGGCACTGTTCTCTACCGTACCATCTATCGTACTGTTTTTATTGCTACGCTCAGGCCACTCAATGTTTCATTTCCTTTTTTTTAATATGCTGCTACTGCCAGTGTGTACCACTACTATGTTATGTTATGTTACGGGTTTGATGAGCGCGACAGCTGCCCCAGCAACGGGGCGTCCCGGCGCTAAAAACCATAGCACAACCTACTGGAGGGGGGAGGGAGAGTAGAAGCTTACAGAAGTGGGAATAGGTGAGTTTTTATTGCTTTGCGAAAAGCGGACAAGTTGTCAAGGCGGCGGATGATCAGGGAAAGGGAGTTCCAGAGTTTTGCTCCCAATAGTCTGAAGGAGCGACCCCCGATACGGCAGAGTTTCGTGCGGGGGACCACTACCAAATGTTGACCCATGGAGCGAAGATTGCGTTGGGGGGTGTAGGGTGTTAGAAGCGGACGGAGGAGTTCGGGCCATCAGTTTTAAGGATTTTGAAAGCAGTGGTAAGGGCCTTAAATTGAATGCGGGCTTCCACAGGAAGCCAATGAAGTCTATGTATGGTGGCTCTAGCAGAGCATCTTCTGGGAAGGCCGACTATTCCCCTAGCCGCTGAGTTCTGAATTCGCTGAAGCCTGGTTGTCTCGGCTTTGTTAGCGCCTAACAATAGGACGCAAGCATAGTCCAACCGGGCAAGGATGGTGGATTGGACAATGAGCTGCCGTGTTTTGGGGTCAAAGAAGCCTAGAATGGAATTAAGGCTTCTCAGCAGCCCGATGCATGTAGCTGCTTCTCTTTTGGTGTGAGTTTGGTAGTTCAGCGCGGAGTCCAGCCATACTCCTAAGGTTTGGAAGGAGGGATGGGGCCCAGCAGGGGGGATAATTAAACAAAAGAGAGAGTGAGGGATTTTATTCACAAACGTGAACGGAGAGTACTCGTAGTTCCCTGGGTATCAGTAATAAACAAACAAAAAAAGGAGTACCATCAGAGATAGCTTAGATAAAGCGGTCTGAGTGGGATGACTGGAAAAAGAAAAAAGAAGAGAGTCCTTCCTTTCTTAATAAACCCCTCACTCACCGACCTAGTCGGTGGCATGCTTCATCATCGGGGTCCACCCTGATAGCCGAGTGCCACCAGGGTGTGCTGCGACACCTGGACTACAGTGGAGCTGGTATTTGTGTGTGTGAAGTGAAAAAAAGTGTTTAAAAATTGTCCTGGTATACTTGTGTGAAAAATTTTATTCGCAAGGATCTGGACAATATTAAAATTAAAAGTGTGGATACAATAAGGTGTTATGACCGTGTGTATCACTTATGTGTGAGGTCTACATGTTTCAACCCGCAGGATGGAAGGTACCGGGTTTTCGTCAGGACCATGAGGAAAATGGGTGGTCAGGACACACTAACGCCCTGCCGTTCCCTAGATTCCTGTACACTACTGACAAGTTTGTCAAAGTGAAAAAAGAGCTCCAAAACAAAATAGTCGAGCTAAAAGCAAAAAGACTCCTATTACCGATCTTTTAGGCTTCACGGGGTGGAGGGAAGGTATTAAAACTCAGACTGCCATATTAGTTTAGTTGAGTTTAGGATTCTGTGTACCTACTCGCCTCTCCGTGCCTCCCCGCCCCTTTATGCCCAGCAGGGGGGCCACCAGTGGTCATTCCAACAACTAGGGTTCTTGCCCAGGAGCAGTACCTCGGTTTTTCCTGCATTCAGTTGTAAGCAGTTAGCCGTCATCCAATGGGCGACTGCAGCCAGTCCATCCCTAAATCTTGTGGCAGAGGTTGAGGGCACCTCAGTGAGGGTGATTACCAGCTGTGTGTCGTCGAAGTACGACACCAGCGTGAGATCCCATTCTTTGGCCACTGCCGCAAAGGGCTGCATATACAGATTAAAAAGGGATGGACTGAGGGCAGAGCCCTGCGGAACTCCTTGGCCGATAGCATGCGATTGGGAGATGAATGGGGGGGCTGAGACACGAAAGGATCTGCTCGTAAGGAACGAGCGGAACCATTCAAGGGCCAGATCACTGATCCCGATGCTTTCCAGGCGACTTAGTAAGATATTATGGGAGACCGTGTCAAAGGCTGCGCTGAGATCGAGTAGTATCAGCGCAGCACTTTGACCGGTATCCATATCCTCCGGAGGTGTTCGGTGGTGGATAGAAGGGCGGACTCGGTACTATGCCCAGGCCTAAACCCGTGTTGGGAGGGGTCCAAGATGTTATTTTCGGCCATATGGTCTGTTAGTACGGTGTTCGCATGGGCTCCTGCTAGTTTGGACACCCAGGGGAGAAGTGAGATGGGCCTGTAGTTCTCCGGCTTTGTGGGGTCTAGGGTGGGTTTTTTGATAATGGGAGTGACCCATGCCTGTTTCCAACATGTAGGTACTGTGGCCTATGAGAAGGAGAGATTAAGGAGCGTGGCCAGAGAAGGAAGAAAGAAGTCCAGAGCCCCTAGAAAGTGAGCTGGTCTCATGGGGTCTGAGGGGGCACCGGATTTCACCTTTCTGCAGAATTTAGCTAGGTCCTCGTGAGAGATAGCAGGCAGACAGGTGAGTCTGGAACCTTTATAGGAAAAGTTGGGAGAGCTAGTGCAGTCAGAAGAGTTCTGTGAGATGGTGTTATAAATCTTCCTCACCTTTTCTATAAAGAAGACGGCGAGGTCCTCACACTGCTGAGTGGAAGAGATACATGAGGCAGGGTTGCCACAGTTTTGTAGCTTTTGGACCAGTTTAAAAATCGTTTTCGTAGGGTTCGGGCTGGAGTCGATTTCCTTGGCATAGAAGGATGCGCGAGCAGCGCATATAGGTTTATGATACGATTTAAGTGTGGTCAGGTAAGAAGCTTTGTCCTTGTCCCTATAGTCTTTCCTTCAGTAACGTTCCGCTCTTTTGCATTCCTTTCTAAGAAGTTTCAAGTTCTCGTCATACCATGGATTAGAGGGGGTGCTACGTCCTTGGGTCCATTTGGCCGGTATAAGTATGTCGAGTCCTTTGGTGATCCAATCCTGAAAAGCGGCATACGACGTATTAATGTCGTTCGTGGTTTCGAAGTTAGGTTCTCCTAAGATGGCGGGAAAATCCTTATTCTGGAGTTTGTGCCAGGGCCGTTTAAGACAGGAGGAAGGCGAAACCCTGTTGGGTTGGGTATCGGCCTATATCACAAATGTGACGAGGAAGTGGTCAGTCCAACCCATGGGTTTAGGAGGATCAGCTCTGGCTTCCAGGATGTTAGTGAATACCGGGTCAAGTAGGTGTCCAGCAGAGTGAGTAGTGGATTGTATAAGGGGGATCAGCTGTAAGGCTGTTAGGTCCGCTAGGAGATTACTGATGGTCGGATCCGAAATGGAGTCAAAGTGGAGGTTTAAATCCCCCAAGATCGTGAAGTTGGCAGAGCTCATAACCAGAGCAAGGGCTACCACTAAAAGTTCCTCTGTAAATTTAGAGGTGGGCCCCGGGGGTCGATAGATAAAAAGGCCAGAGAGGGAAAAATGAGGGCTTGTGGTGATTTGAAAACGAGCGCACTCACATCCCGTAATGTCTTCCTTCAAAAATGAACAAGTATATGGTGTTCTGTAAATGACGGCAATGCCGCCTCCCCTAGAGTCTCTATTAATGGATGTCATAGAGAATCCATCCGGTAACGTAAGATTAGGGATGCTGGTTAGTTCGTCCTTGAGCCAGGTTTCACACAAGAATAGTATGTCTGGGTTCTCATCTGTCAATAGAGTATGTACCTCAGAATGGTGCTTTACCAGGGACCTGACATTAAGCTGGGAGATCGTGAGCGAGGTATGTTTCCTTCTGCTGGCTTTGTGTCGGGGTATGCTCGGCTCAGATATAACTAAGTTACAGGATTTACACTGAAGAGCAGTCTGTCCAATGCAGCCCTCCAGCTTGTCACAGCGTAAGCCCGGGTTAAGTCCAAGGAGATAATTTTTATCATAGTAGTAGCCCGTCCGTGTAATTTGAGCAGGGGGACCGGCGAGAGGCGATGACTTGGCGATGATGGGCGAAGACGGGCTTGCCTTAGGCGCGCCTTCAGCGCGCAAACGGCGCGCCCGCTGCGCCCATCCGCTGCGCGTACGGTAAAAACACATACTTTTAAGGAGGAAGAGGGAGCAGGGGGCGTGGCCTCCAAGGGGGCGTGGCCTATCGGCAATGGCGCCGTGAATTGTTTGGAAGTCCGCTGACAGCGCAGAGACAGCTGTGCGGTGTGCTCAGGACCGAGTCCTGTGAAGCCTGGGCAGGTAGGTGCTTTAAATTCAGCAATTTATACAATGATATTTCAACAATCCAGGATTCAAGTCAACTCGCCATTTGCCATGCAGCCAGCCCTGTGCCTAGCCCTATTCTCAAACACCAATCACAGGTAAGATAAGCATTTTGGGGAGGTAGAATAATGGGCTAGGACTCGGAGGAGAGGAGAGACTGACAGTGTCACAGTAGTACTAGTAAAGTACTAATAGGGCATTTGAATTCACTAACTCTGTTAAAGGCACTTATCTACATGTTTGGACGTTTAGATAATTCATGCTGGTAAGTTTGAAGAAAGCAAACGTACAGTAACCCCCGTCCACCACCACACAAAATAATATGAACGCGTATACTATGTTTAAGTATGTAAAATAAATGAATATATTTCCCCTAACAAAAATAAACTAACCCAACTCACCCCCTCCCTAACCACAACCAATGTCCAAATGTCATTCAAGTCCCTTTCCCCAATGCCTAATTCCCACACCGCCAACAGTCTTTAAAAAAGGGGCAAGAGAAAGTCACTTCCTCCGGCGGTGTCCTCCTTTGGACAGGTTCCGCACCTCTTTGCGGAGGTCCCCGAGCTGGCGCTGTCACTTCTCTGCCAATCGTTCCAGGTAGTCAACTCGCTTTCGGAGGCGGCGCAGACCTGCCATCTAGGTTCGGGGGGGGGGGGGCAGCTGTTGTTCCTGCTGCTGTACGGCGTCGGTGGGAGGCTGTCAGGCCATGGCGCTGTTTTGCTGGAGGCTGATGGCTGGTGGACCCGGGGGCACTGGAGGAGGATGCAGTAGTTGCCGTCTTCTCCTGCTCTCGAGCCCACAGCAGCCGATATTCGACGCAAATGGCCTCCAGCTTACGTGCCTTGGCACGGACAGCCATCTCCTTGTGGGTGAGCTTTTTTATGAAGAAAGAAAGAAAGAAAGACAGAAAAATACTGTAGCCAATTGTCTTTAACATTAAGTCAAAATAATTCATCAGAAAGTTGTCTCACAGTAACACTAGCAACTTGCAAGCACAGTATAACATTTTGGCATGTATCTTTCCGCAGTCTTTGTAGGCCTGTGACATTAGTGGGAGTTTCAGGAATTCTACCAGCAGCACTATGGACTCACTACTACATAGTCAGAGAGTCAGAGACTACACCAGTCTTCTTTTTTTCTCTTGTTTTGCAAAAGAAATTACTTGTATGTGGACTTGTGGTAGCCGGTATAATGCCTGCTCAGTCAGCTTGCACCCAAGAAAAACAGACACAAGCCATGATGACGCAGATTCGCATTACTTTAAGCAGTATATGCAGATGGGGATAGGAAGCTCTTACTTTTCTATAGGGGTGCCACTGGCTATACTCGATTACACCAAGGGCTACTGCTTAATGTAATTTATATTTCGAACTGCCCCCCCAGGCCTTGACTACTACAAAAGGAAAATGAATATTAATCATTTCTGATCATATATCCTGCCGATCACATGGTCTTTGCTTATATGATGGATGACTTTAGGTGCTTTGCTTTGATAGATTAAGTGAACAACATCAATAGTCCACCCATGACACAGCTGAAATAAAATTATTAACATAGGGAGTGAGTGTAGTACCCATAATTGCCAGAGGAAGGGACTTGACTTGATATAATGTCAACTATACAATACATACACAAAATATACTGTGCTTGCAAAGTAAACTACTGCACTGTTAGTCAAGGCAGTATTTAAATTTTATGAACAATCACAACTTCTAGTATTTGGATTTCCTCAGCTTTGCTACTCTGGCACGGACATGCTGTTCAAAGTAGCACTGTTCATCCGCTGAGCGTCTGCTCTACTACATACACCTCTGCTATCTATGAGGAAGAAGAAGATACCATCCAGGCTTCCAAAGTAAACGTCTTTCATTCTTCTTAATGTCTCAACTTGTACCAAGTTTACTTTTTCTCAACAACGAACTAACACCCTTTTCATTTTATTTGGTAAACCACCGTCTTGACTTGCATTTGAGGTTGACCCAAATGATATATTGCAATGCACACCACACATGCATTTTCTGATTCACCCACACAGGCAGTCATCTTTTCTTTCTCCTCCAACCATCCTTGCTTCAAGCAGCCATGCATCTGATTCCTTCCTATCAGCCACCTCTGCCTGCATTCAAAAACACTTATCATTCTTTACAGTCATAAATTATACGACTCGCTCGTCCTTCCTTTCACCCTTCTTTCCCCTTTCGTTCTTCGGATGCCTCAAGATCATCTGATATGACTTGCCTTCATGATAAATGTTTCAAAGCTGAGTTGAAGTCAAATAGAGGGGGCCATTGCTTACCGGACAACTACCGCCGCTAATGCTATTACTAAGTCTAGGTTGACTGTCTTCCCCGTGATTGGCAAAAATGTAGTTCTAAATTAGTAACTGTTCTTAACAGTACAGTGTACTTGTACTAGTGTAGTCTATTGTACAGTACATCATACACTCCTTTGCGAGCCTACTCTAAAATGTCAATAAGTAAAGAGTATAATAACTTATCACCGTCTGCCGCTGCTGAGCCATCCCCCTCAGCTCCTGGTGGCACTTGTGGCATGGTCACATCCGCCCCTGGAGTGGACACCTCCAAGCTGCTGGCCCCGGCACTGGTGGTGGGTAGTGCAGCTTCCGATGTTGTGACGCCTATAAAAAACCTGTCATATTTTTAGATGCCATACACCACCCCCTATTTCGTCTCGTAATGGAAGAGAAAATGTTAATACATATACAATTTTAAATTATTGTGACTGAAGAAAAGTCACGGTTTTGGGGAGGGTGTTAACTTATATGCTTAGCCATAACATGCAACACTTTTCTACTTGCAGACAGAACCAACTACTTCTCATCACCACCAGGAGGACTTGAAGTTCCAAAAAGGTGAGGGCTCCCGAGTCTCGCACAGTTACTTCAGACTGAGGTATGTGAAAAGTCAAACTGCACCTATCATCAACAATGTCCTGTTTCTCTTGTACATACTTTTGTATGTACAGAATAGTCCCTGAAACACTAGCGGTATGGTATGTGCTACTATCAAATCAAAAAGCCAACTACTAGCTTATTCTTGATTGACATTGACATTTTGTTGTTGGAAATTGTGAAAGCACTAACATTAAGAAGACTGGAATACACAGCAAGGGCAACCCAGAGGACTGCACTCAGGGCCTCTAGATCAATTGCTGGATCAGAGTTGTGTTTAACACCGTTTGCCGACTGGGCAAGCCTAGCTACCTACACAGACTGACTCATAATAATATTAAATAGTAGTAGCACAGAGAGTGATGGGAGAGAGGCAGGATAAGAATGTTGAAACAGTCTACAAGAAGATCAAAGACTATTTTGTAAAAAATAGAATTAGGAAACAGTTTGGAATGAATAGGAGCTGTAAAAGTTAGAGAAGTATAATTATATTAACAACAGAACAACTTACTGGGGCCAGCAGAAGAGGCTGCAAAGGACCATTCCTGCCCACTTTCTTCTGCCGGAGTCTGGGGTGTAGTCCTATTGCCCCTGGGAGGTGCTGAATGTGAACATGAAACAAATACAAATATGGATGATTGTTTTTTTGAAATATTTGATTTCTTTGACCACAATCTAAAATTTTCTCGGGGAAACAAATTACCAACAATTGCACTACATGTATTGACCTATCTGATCTGGTCAACTAGGAGGATACTAGTACATTATTTCTGGATTCGCAGAACGTCTACTTGGAAAGTTATGTAAATCACTAACTAAACCAACAACAAAAAGGTTCTACTACGACTGCCAGCACTCAGCAGCACACGACATGACAGACACAGTCGGTCATCATGATTGCAGACCACTAAGAAATGTCCTACTACTAACAACAAGTCATAATATACTCAACCTATCAATCCACCACTATCTCCTCTTCTTAGTGGCAGCAGGAGTATAAAGGAAGGACTAGACTTGTGTCTCTAGTCTCTTTAGCATTAAGCAGTTCTGTAAAGTACTACACTCACATATATTCAAGCCAAATGAGCACAAAGTTGCAAACAAGTAAGCATAGTAGTAACGCCACTGAGGAGGTGAGCACCTGCAATCGCAGAAGCTATTTAAACATTATTTTACCTGCATTGTAATGGAATCGGCAGCATTCTTGCTCTTCGGGAAAAACATGTATTAGTAATATAACACAGAGCAGAAGAAAACAAAGTAGTTATTAAATAGCTAATCACCAAGGCCATGGATCTCCATGCCTAGCAGGTCGATCAGGTCCTGCTCCGGTCGAGGACCTCAGCCCACCGGTGTGTCGCTTGGTCATATGTGCGCCGGACCCCCGACTCCCTACGCATGGCCCGGCACACCTTATCCCACAGCTGGCGACGCTCCCAGAGGCCATACCCTTGACCGGGCCTGCCCCCTGCTGCCACGGTCTTTGGGAGGTGGCGCAGAACATAAAATATAAGTGCGGCCACCTCCACCGGGTTGAAAACCTCCCTGGCCTCCACATCCTCCCCCATCAATCGCCCGCAAGGGTGCCGGGTACGTTGTGCGGGACCCTTCCCCTTGCTCTTCCCGGCTCCCTTTGCCATGGTCTTGGAGAGCTGAACAAAAAAAATAGGAAAGAATAGGGAAAAAGTAAAGAAAAGAAAAGAGTTAAAAAAGTAGCTTTAAAGTAACCAACAGTAGAAAAAAACCACAAAATATAGATTTAGAAAAAGAGAGGGATAGATAATGAGTAAAAAAGTTCCCAAAAACGTTCAAGGATTGCAAAGATTAGGGGAGGATTGCAAAAGCATGCCCAGAACCATAGCAATGAATGAAAAACAAGATGGCCGTGCCCATTGAGGACCGCGTGGGTAAGTTTGCGCGATATTTTCCCCGCGAGCACGCACAAAAGCACGCAAACACATAATCGCGCCTGCACACAACGCAAGCTTGCAAATAGCGCCCCGAAATGGAAATACGCAACGTGGACAAGATGGCCGCGCCCATGTACGACCGCATGGGTAACTTCGCGGTCAGTGCGCTGCAAGCGGCCCGTGAACACTCAAAAAGCCCTGCGAAAATGCACAAAAAAATCCGCAATTTCCACAAATTAGCATATTTTGCAAAACGCGAATTCACACATTTCGCCCATACTTACTTTACTTCTACTTCTACTGCACTGCCTGGCTCAATTCGTGTGCTCTAAACTCCTGGTAACCATGAGATTCGCCTGGCCTCCTACAACAGGGCGCATTATCTTAACCAGGCACATGAGCTTGGGGCCTCCAACCACTGTACCCTCCCAATTTCTGGCATTGACTGGGCAGCACGTGATGGGCCACAGCTGCAGGCATTAACTGTCAAAGAACTCTGGGGTACAGGTGACACAGCAGCACTTCCACTCACATCCTGCCAGTAGCAGAGGCTTCTTCTCAACAGACTGCTCTGTGGCTTGCTACCCCTTGTACACTGCCACCACATCTCCAACTGGTCTGTGCTTGTGTCCCTGCTCCCGACCGCATAGCTGGGCAGAAACCCCACAACCCCAGGCGCTGTGGGTCTTCAACAACCTCTGGCCATCGCTCACAGCAATGGCTGGTAGGCACACAACACAGCACCCTGTTCTTGTCTCTGGGTGGCACCAAACCTTGCCACAATTCCTGTGACTTCAACATGGGTTGTGGGGACCCCATGCAGTGTAAGCTCTTCTTTGAGCAGGACAAGTCATCTAGGTGTCAGGCTTCATCTCCAGAGATTAACAATGGCCCTGATGGAGAGACTGGCTCTGAGGCAGCGTATGGCACTGCTGACATCTTAGCACTGGTGGTGGGGTTTCGCTCAATTGATGCCAGATTTGATGCGGGCGCCAGTAGCATTTTCTGTATGTGTGGATGGCTGGATCGACAAGTCTAGGCTGCAGAGGAGCTTGTTTCTGTTCTGCAAAGAGCCTGGAAAGGGAGGATCACTTGATAAAGATGATTGTGGCAAAGAACGATGACATTGAGGCTGAATTGAGCCATAACAACCTTCGCATCATGGCCATTGCTGAAACAAAAGAAATGGGACTCCCTGATTCATTTGTTGAATGCCTCCTGTCGTAGCTATTCGACCACCAAAGCTTCACATCAACATTTGTGGTAGAGCAATTGCATTCCTCTTTAGGCCCTAGGCCAACCCCTGGCACCTTCCGGCACCCTATAATCATGCGCTGACTTAACTATAGTGATAGAGACCCTGCCCTCTGACTGGCCCATGAGCGTGGCCCTTTCCAGTTCAAGGACCCTTCCATCTCCCTTTCCCTGACTTAACTTTGACTGTGCAGGAGGTGCAGTGCAAATTTGCTAATGTGAAACACTCACTTCGCAAAAAGGGCCTTAAATATGCTAGCCTGATTTCCCCTGGCCAGGACGAGGGTAAGACTTGTATTACAGTGGGCACTACAAATTTAAACACCACTAAGTGCCCCCCATAATTTCTCTTCACACCCATAATGGACCTGTGATGACAAATATTTCATGGAATGTGGCATGTCTAGGTTACAAGATCTCTCTCCCAGATTTGAACAAATTCATTGAGGACTATGACATATGCCTGTTCCAAGAAACTTGAAGTATGAAACCAATATATGTCAGGTTATTTACATTTTTACACCCCAGCAAGGTGCAGATATGTTGGTTGACATGAAGGGGGCTAACTCTCTAGACCAGAGCCAGTCCTTTATGTAAAATACAGTTAATCGACACTGATTCACCGGATGTCTTGGCCATACACCTGGTAAGTGATAAACACACAAGCATAGAAATCTTTAATATGTGCTCTACAGGTGTCAGGGGATGGGTACAAAATCCACTAATCTCTCATCCCTTGATGCTCATCTGGCTTATCTTTTGATAGCAGGCGATTTCAATACAACCTTCGAACCACTAAACAGCAATGAAATTGACCTAACAAGAGATGACTATGAAATATGGGGCATCCCAAGACTAGAGCTCCCACAAATCAAAAAATGGATCGAGTCTGCTGTGCAACTTAAAGCTTTTTCCATAGAACTGGGATTAAGAGCAGCCAATGGTAGAACGGAGCCTGACAAGAACGGGGCCAACACTTTTGATAACATACTACGCTCAAGTCGCACAGACTATATCTTGTTGGACATTCAATTTTGGCCATCACCTAGGGATACTGGTGTCAAACCACTGATGGAGAGTGACCATAATCCCCTATGTCTTTCTATGGAATTTTTTGTAGTAGATTAGAAATAAATACATTTGACATAGCTTCTACAAGAAGTGTCCAACTCGCTAATGAGAAACAGCTCCTTTAGTGGGATCGGATTACTAGTTCTGCAGAAATACTATCTAGCTTTAGTGATGAGATATCTTCATGTCTGACCGAGTGGTCAGATGAAACCCTGCTCCTGGAGGATCCAAGTACAGTTAAAGCCAGATATAACAAGCTTTTTAAAAGATTCCTCCTATATTTTCTCACTTCAAAGCCTTCCCTCACTGTTCTTATCATGTACAAAACTCTTGGTTCAACACAGAATGTAGACGGATGCACTCCTTGCTGATTAAATCAATTAAAGATAAGGACATTCAGTGCATCCATAAGGCAAAAATACAGTATAAATCCACCCTGGCTCAAGCAAAGAGAGCTTGATGAGAGGAGGTGGCAGGATCTTAGGATTACATGCTCTGCCAAGGACTCTTGCAGATATTACATGAGGCAATGATGGTGTAGCGCCTTGTTAGAAATGAGATTTCTGGTTGGCTAGGGCTTGTACCTAAGCCAAGCAGAAACCACCACTCTAGTCAGGGCAAGGGAGTTACATGCTGAAGATAACCCCTGCTCACCCACTTGGTAGCTTGGCACGAGCAGTCAGGCTTATCCCAGAGGCATTGTGTAAAGCGCAACACACACTGAAGGCAGCAACACACTAGGCACGCTACAACAGAAACTCCACACAAGGTTATATCAAAAATAGCCTTTGTATTATCATAAACACATTAGAAACGTAATCACACATTTACACTGTACCAACTGGCACTAGGCAATATTCACAGGGGAATTATATACAGGACCAGAACAATGGGGCCACGGTCAGAACCATCAGAACAGATAAGTAAGTATAAACCACAACCAGTAACTATTGGTACAATAAGGACCTCAGAATTATTATGTTAGGCATAAAACACATTAGGCCCAAACCTCCTACGCATAAACACATTACGCAAGAGGCCTCAAACCATAAGATATCCTCCTAAACATAAACCCCTTAGGCAAAATTAGCCTGGCACCAGGATGCCGCCTGAGCCCCACTCCAGGACTCTTAAAAACAAAAATGCCCCAATGTTGCAGCTGCTGGTATCTGCTGCACAGCTGTGCAGGAAACAAACTGCCCAGGCATTCTCCATGCCTCTGGGGCCCAGAAACAATGCCCCACACTCAGCCCCTGAGACTGGGACTCTTCTGGTGCCTCCTTTTTATGTGCAGATTAAAGCCCCACTCACCGGGCTCTGCAGGCTTCCTCCCACTCGTGCTGGCAACTCCGCTCCTCAGCTATGAGCAGGACTCTGTGCCTCCTTCGGGGACTTCGGAATGGAGTATGCAAGGCTCTGGTCCCCTTCTGCTTTTCTCCCTTGCTGAGGACGCTTCTCACTGCAGGGTAGGCTCCCCCTGGGCATCTGACAGCGGGGTGGGCTCCCACCTGGGTTCTCCTTCTTTGGGTGCTCCGGGCTTCCTCCGGCACTGTCCAGTGCAGGGTGGGCTTTGGCCTGGATTCTTCTTCTGGTTCGGGGCAGTCAGACCACGCCCCCAAACAGGCAAGGCTGCCTGACTTCCTCTGCCGATCTTGACAGTGCAGAAATAGAGGGTAGGCTCCCTTTCCGATGAACAAAACTGTGGGGTGGGCACCTGCTCTTCTCTCACAGGCAATGCAGGCTGAGCACCCGCTCTTTAAATTGGCATGAAAACACGGGGTGGGCACCCGGAAATCAGATATGCACAAACACAAGGTGGGCACCCTCAATGATAACAAAATAATCAAATAAGCGGGGTGGGCACCCGCCAGCATCACACCAATATAGGGTGGGCTCCCACTCTCTTTCAGCAGCGGCAGTGCAGGGTGGGCTCCCGTTCTCCTGCAGAAGCACTCATAATTCTGGGGAATCCCACGTTGCAGCCCAGTGCTGCAGACCAACAATAGAAGCGCTCTCCTCCTGGGCAATGAAAATACAGCGCTCACAAGGTGCTATGCCCCCTCCCAGTTCCTGGGGCAAGTTGGCCAAGAACAAAAAGTCCTTGGGGCGGGGGACACCCCAGCAGGGCGCAGCCAGGCAGGCCAGCACACAGGGACCCCCAAGAAGTTGCAGCTGGGTCCAACGGCGGTTTCTCCTGGCAGAGTGTCTCTCCCCAGCCAGGTAAGCACAAGAACAACTTCATGGGGTCACAGCCCCTACATTTATACTTTGCTATCCTTTGTCTGTCCAGGCAGAGACAGTTAGAACTGGTTCTGGAACCCTCTGTTGACCAGGCTACTCCTACCTATTGTGAGGTGGGGGCTCAGACACACGACAGGGGGGCGGAGACAGCATTCACTATGGATGGCACCATCCTATTCAGGGACCAGGTACTTCCCCTTCCACTACTCAAAATGTATATGTCCCATTCAGCCTAGCGCCGACTTACCCTGCGTCTCCTTGAGCCACAAACACCTCACCAGCCCCTGTCACTCGAAAGCCAGACATGCAATTCACATCAGGCAGGCAGACACATAGCAAACCGAAATGCCTACTTCTAAAAGTGGGATTCCTAAAATTGTTATAATAAATCTGCACACACCATTGAGTAGCACTTATCATCACTAGTCCAAACATACCAATCTTGACCACGCTGCACCTCTCATTTCAGGGATTACCACTGAAACACTTATCAAGGAATCCCAAATGCATTTCTATGGGAGAGCAGCCCCACAGTAGTGACAACATCAAAAATGGATGTTTTTCACTACCAGGACATGTCACACACTTAAGGTACCTGTCCTATCTTTTACCTACAATGCACCCTGCCCATAGGGCTAGCTAGGGCCTACCTTAGGGGTGACTGACATGTAGTAAAAGGGGGGTAACGGACATGGTATACACTTTAGGTGCCACATCACAGCAGCAGTGACACTGCGCTCACAGGCCCTGCAATGGCAGAGGCCTGGGATAGGTTTCGAAGGCTACTTGGTAGGTGGCGCAATCAGCGCTTCAAGCCCACCAGTAGCATTTAATTTATCAGCCCTGGGTAAATGAGATGTCACTTTACAAGTGGCTGACAGGTAAATTAAGTAGGCCAAAATAGGTTTAGACCAATCCTACCATATTTAACACAGAGAGCACACGCACTTTACACTGGACAGCAGTGCTCAAGTGCCCAGAGGCCAAAAACCACCAACACTATGTTAGAAAAAAGGCTTGGAGAAAGGCAAAAAGTTTAGGGATTACCCTGCAAAAAGGGGCAAGCCCAACACGCCTCCTCTCCAAAACCATATAGCCCCCCCAGTCTGGGTTGAATATTTTGGAAATTTATATGCTGAAGTCTTTTGTATAGTAGACAAAGGAGTCGTCATACTGAGTTCATAATGGACTATCCAGCCACCAAAAAGGAACCGCTTTTTGACTGAATCGGCATCCACAAGGTACTATAGTGCAGTAGCTAGAAGTAAAGCTCTAGGACCTGATGATATCCTTGTGGATGTATTCCTGGAGTATAGACACAACTGATAACAATACATTTTAAATTTGGCAAATGATATTGCCGGTGGTACTCCTTTACCTGAATCATCGATAGGCATTGAAGTACTCCCTAATTATAAAAAAGGATGATCAGGCCTCCCTATTGAATTATCAGCCAATTAGTTTAATGGCATTAAAAAAATATTTGCTTGATTACTCTTGGCTAAAATATACATTTGGATTTCTAATAACAACATTCTTTCCCCTTTCTAAGCTGGATTTTGGAATAAAAATTGCACCTTGGACCAGGTCTTCCGTTTTTTACTACTGTCCTGTAAGGTAGTGCTAATTGGAAAGGGTCCTGGGTATGTGGCTTTTGTGGATCTAAAGTCAGTGTTTGACTTGGTGCCATGAAAAAAGTTATGGGATCTCCTTGTGTCTATGGGGATGCCATTGATTCTGCTGAATCTTTTGATAAGCCTCAATGAATCAAGTTTTGCACAGGTACAATTTTGTATCACGCATGACCTTACTGAACCCTTCCCTATAGATAGGGGTATTCGGCAGGGTTGCATTTTAGTCCCTATGCTATTTTCACTATTTCTTAAGAACATTGCATTATATTTGTCTCAGAGTGAGACCGATGCCCCCGTAATGGCGGTTATCAAAGCGCAATATTAATATTCCCAGATGATACCCTGCAAATTTCTAAGACACCGGTATTGATGTCTTTATTTGAGGAATTCTTCAAAGCTCGGGGTCTCTAGATTGATACTCTAAAAACTAAATATATGCTGTTTAATCAACCTTGAAGCTATAGCGGAAGAGTAATGTTGGGAGGTATGCCATGAGAGTTCACATGTGTTTTCAACTATCAAGGCGTCACCCTGTCATATGATATGGTTTGGAAACCCCCTAGCGGATGCCATGTCTATGAAGCTTAGGCAGATTAGTGGGGCAATTTTAAATGAACACAGTTGCTCTCATCCTTAACCATTTGGACCGACATTACAAATGTATGATGCAAAGGCACTGGGCTCTGACCTGTATGGCTCTGAACTATGGGGATGTTCTGATTTTGCAGCAATAACCACTGCTGAGAACAAGTTCCTAAGAAATTTAACTTGCTTCCCTGGTAGTACTCCATTGAAACCTTTAATGCTAGATTTGGGCAGAAAAGAAATCACTTCTAAAATAAGATTGCATCCACTTTTATATTGAGGAAGGCTGTGGTTAACCCCTGAATTAGAACACTATGTAATAGCTATGAGAGAGGTTCTAGTGGCAGACCAGTTTCAGAGTATAATATGGCTACGACAGATCAAAGCACTGTTAACTGGCATAGACCGGAGGGGGCACTGGTACAATCCATCCTCTAAATCCATGCCAACCCCAAATGTAATTAAGTCAAACTATTGGTCATGGATCTTTCAGTGTGAGGCATGTGCGGTCCAGAGCATGTGCCTGATTGATAGGTTTATGGATTTCAAATGTCACAACTTCCTGGAACCATATTGGGATACCATCATGGCGCCATTAGATAGGAAGCTGTACTTTCAATTCAGGGTTGGCACATTGCCCCTGAGAGCCTTTACACATTATTAGGCTGCTTGTAGGGGCATATTATGCCCTTGTTGCAGCACTTACTTAGAAACAGTTGCTCATGTCTTTTTTCTTGCCCCAGATATGAGTCTCCACAGCGGAAATGGCTGACACCACACTGAACAAATCTGAGCACTAGAAGTTGTGCTAATCTTGAGAACTGATTCTAGTTTAACAATAGTTGTAGTTGCTAAGTTTTTGGCCTGGATGTGGAGATTGAGGTTAAAGATACTCCCCAGAAACTGAAACCCTGGTCCTTTGAACATTGTAAAGAGTTTTCCCCTTGTGCATAGTTAACACTGATATGCATCAGTGAGGTTCTGCTTCTCATTAAGTTCTTGCTGCTGCTAACACACTAAGGGCCAGATGTAGGTAGGCTTTTACCGGGTGGTAACGGCCGAAAATCGGTAAAATCGGCCGTTACCGAGGAAATGAGATGTAGGAGGCCATGATTTACCGACTTGTGAAAATCCGAGTCGGAAACATACCGACTCGGTAAGAATGACCCGGTAAAATTACCGTGTCGGAATATACCGTATACATAAATACCGAGTTGGTATTCTCCGACTCGGTAAATCAGGAACGGTAAAAATTAGCCATGGAGATGTAGGTAAGCACAAAAATACCGATTCTGCCGAAAAACGGTATTAATTAGTCGGTATTTACCATGCATTGAAAGCAGGTGGTAACCAAGGGAGGGCTATAAAAAAAGTCCCAAAATGCACCTCAGGACCCATGATGGCGGCTTTTTACATCATAGCAAGACAGCAGAGACTACAGAAAGCAGGACAGAGAGAATGGCTAAGGGAGGAACAAGTGTACAGGCAGAGGATAACACTGTTCCAATTGACAGAGCCTGAAATACTGCAGAGGTACAGGCTACACCCAGACACCATCAAGCAATTGATCAGGGACCTACACCCTCTCCTGGACCACCCAACACCCAGGGCCCATGCGATCCCACCTCATGTCCAGGTGCTATGTAGCTTACACCTGCTGGCCTCAGGGAGCTACCAGAGTGTGATAGCTGCAGTGGGTGGCGTGTCCCAGGGCTGCCTGTCCCGCTTCTTCAGGCGGTTTATTGACGCCATGATGCAGAGGATGGGGCATTATATTTCATTCCCTGTTACACCGGCAGAATTAGCCAAAACCAAGACTGACTTTTATCACCTGGCACACTTCCATCACGTGATCGGCTGCATCGATGGCACCCACGTCCCACTCTGTCCACCTGCAGCCACAGAGCACATATACCGGAATCGCAAATCGACGCACTCCATCAAAGTCCAGGTCATATGTAATGCAGGTAACCTCATCACTGACATCGTAGCCAAGTTCCCCGGAAGTAGCCATGATTCATACATCTTCCAGAACAGTGGAATATACACGCGCCTACTTGCCGGAGAATTTTGAAATGGATACCTGCTAGGTAAATCACATTGACACACCCTGACACTCACATTAGATCTACGTCTCATGTACTTGCAATTAATGTCTATCTTTCTCCCCCTAGGCGACAGTGCATATGCCCTGCGGTCCTTCGTGCTCACTCCCTACCTCAACCCATCCACCAGGAGTGAAAGGCGATACAACGTGGCTCACAGATCCACACGAAACGTAGTTGAGCGCACATTTGGACTCCTAAAGAGCAGGTTTCGCTGCCTCCACAAGAGTGGAGGTGCACGGCAGTACACCCCAATCATCTGCTGCAAAATAATAGCGACCTGTGCAATGTTGCATAATCTCGCCACCAAGCAAGGCACTGAGGTGGAGCTCACATATCATGAGAACATTGATGACGACCCAGAGGTGGCAGAGCCCCAAGCTACAGTGGCAGCAGCAGCTACAGATGGGAGACTGAGACGGGCAGAGGTTACACAACAATATTTCTGAGTGAGTAAAGAGACACAGGCATGAATGTAACTTTGTTGAAGTAGTTTAATATTCACTACGCCACAGCATTGTTAGCTCACATTGGGCTCACTAATACAAACACTCCATGAGTGTGATGTCATGGTTAACACCACCGTGACTACAGCCTTGGTTGGAGTGCTAAGTCATTGTTTGTGGGCACGGGCCACAGGGCGGGGCTGCTGTGGCTGTGAATCTATGTCCTCACGCTGGCCTGTCACACTTCCACCACGCCTGCCACTCCTCCGTAACTCATGCACAGGAGTGCCTGCACCACTCCTGCTGGCGGACCCCTCGCTTTCGGCAGCACAAGTGTCGCCTCCAGTGCCAGTCTGTTGCGCGAGCACCAGCTCCATTGCAGAGGTCATCCTGGCCATGCCTTCACTTAAATTGTTGCAGCACTGCACTATGGCAGTTGCAAACGTGTTCAGGGCCGTGGTTTGCTTGCGCGCATCCACACGGGCCTTGCGTCTCGCCAAATGGTCCCTGTCCAATTTGTCACACAGGACAGTCATGCACTGTGTGATATCCGATATTCCTGTCGCCATGGATTGCATGCTCTCTGCCATTTCCCCTATGCCCTTGCCTACTGCATCCAGTTTCTCATTTGTTGTGCGTGCGTGCCTCTGAACCCCCATCATTGCTTTCGCCTGCAGGCGCTGCACCTTCACCATGGTGGCCTCCAGTCCGCAGAAGACACCTTGGACTTGCCGCACATCCTCTTCCTCCCGTGGACGTCGCCCTCGGACACTGGCCCGCGTGACTCTGGGAGTGGGCTGCTGCTCGGTATTGCCTCTGTCCTGTGTGCCACCCTCCTCCTCCTCCTCCTCCGATGATGTTTGCAGTATTCTGCGAGGGGGCACATCATGGCTCCTGACTCTTCCCAGCACTGGGGATGGTGATGTGGGGGTGGGTGATAGTTCTGCCGCTCCTGTGTCCTGACTACCGAATAGGAGAGGGGATTGTGGATTTTCAGCAGTTGCCTCCTCAGGTATCGGGGCTGCCTGCTCTTGGTCCTGCCCTGCGTGAGATGTGCTAGGTCCGGCTCCTTCCCTCCTCTTCTCTCTGACCTCAGCTGTGCTGCGCTTTGACTCTCCTGTGGACAGACATGGACATTGTGTCAGTAATGTTGATCACCTGTGTCATGTGATAAAATACACTTCTATTGCACTTTAGCCTGTCTCTCATTTGCCTATGCTACTTGTCTGTTGCTCCCCTTGCTGCAATGCACGCTGACTGCTCTGAGGTATCTACACGTGACTACATTTCACAGGATGCATTGCAGGACATTAGTTAAACCTGTTGTGGAGTCTGATTTGTCCTGTGAGGGGAATAGGTAAAAGGGTAAATGATAGTGTTCTTGCATCTTACCTGGTTTCTTGGCTCCTCTTGCTGAGCTGTCTGCGTCTCCTATTCCGTGTATACATTCCTTCTCAAGGGTGGATGCAACCATCTCCTCGATGTCGGTGAGTCTGGGGGCTCTGTTTCTTCCTCCGCCTGTAGCATCACTTTCCTTGCGGTGGGCAGCAAGCTTTTTTTTGGTGATAATGCGGATGTCATACCACCGTTTTTTTAGGTCTTCTAGGTCACGGTGGGTGACACCAATGGCATTTACCTTGCCTTGTATGTCCAACCAGGTGCTGCGTTTGATGGATTCTGCAACATGCAGAGTTTGCTTTCCTAGAATTTTGCCATAATGTCTGACAACCTCCGAAATCAGCACCTGCAGTTCCTCCTAGCTGAACTTCTGCTTCCTTTTGCGCTCTGCAGCTTCTCTCTGTGCCTCCTGGCTCTCCATCTTGCAGTGTATTTTTGTCTCAGGTAAGGCTGCTCCACACTCTGTCCTCCTGCTCTCCTGACTGTTTGTTTCTGCACCTGCATGGGCGTGGCCTGTCCCAAGTACTGGGGTGTGGTGGTTGGATCTGATTGGTTAGTTCCCCTGTGGCTTGGAATTTGGGTGTGGTTGAAGTACCTGATTGGTTCACAGGCGCACATGTTTGTCAGTTTCAAATTCTTCGGCGGATAGTTCCGACACGGTAAATACCGGGTCGGTGTTTACCTACTCGGTATTTACCGGGTCGGGAGTTGCCATTCATTCCTATGGGCCGTGGCACCGGTGGATCGGTTTGGGTTTTTCCGTCTCGGATTTTACCGTGTAGGTATATTCCAAGACGGTAAATACCGTTTCCGATTACCGACTGGTTCCGAGTCGGTATTTGTTACCGCCTTCATTACCTACATCTCATTTTCCTACTCGGTAATACCGAGTCGGTATGACTCGGTATTTAAGAGGTCGGTAAATAAAATTTACCTACATCTGGCCCTAAATGTTGCTGAACCCTAATTAGCTCAGCTAATTGTAACAGCATGTTGTGATGTTCCTGCTACTTTTATGTCTTATTAATACAAAATTATAGTAAGCATACCACACTAGATTTGGGTCCTGGGGAACTCCGCACTGCATGGGTACAGGATCTATGTCTATGTCTATGTACTGTTTCCTGTAGAGAGCATATATCACCCAAAGGTCTCATAACACTTTGCTGAGACTCCGGCACAGACAGAGGAGATGATTTAAAATAGCCAAGTCTTAAGGAATTTTACGAAATCTTGGGTGCTCGATATGTTATGTTAGGTTAAAAAATTTTACATAGCACAACTAACACCTGAAGTTTTCTTGGATTTCTTGGATCAATTCGTAGATGTATGGGCAGAGGGTAGGGGCCAATTTAGAAAAGGATTTACTGCCGTCTTTAACTGTTCGAATCTTTGGAACTTTAAGTAGGTGTTTACTTGCTGAATGAAGCGTCCTAGAAGGCTGGCACATCTGTAGTTATGTTGCCAGGTACTGAGGGCCCTGTCCATTTAGAGTTTTATGGACTAAACAGAAGATTTTGAAATCTATTAGTTTCATGATGGGCAGCCAATTAGGTGACCTTAGATTAGGAGCAGAGGGAGATTGTGCTGGAAGATTAAGAACCAGTCTTGCTGCTGTTTTTTGCAGGACCTGGAGCTTATGAAGAAGTTCGCTATTTATGGAAGCTAACAAGGCATTCCCATAGTCTAGGCAGCTGACTATCAGACTGTGGACCAGTGGCAGCCTGGAATGTAGTGGGAGCCATTTACATTTTTTACGAAGGGTGTGCATTATCCCGTAGCAGGTACATATTGTATAGTTGACATGGTCACGCATAGAGAGTTGGTTGTCAATCATTACTCCAAGATTACAGACTGTTTCTTTCAGGATGGGACAGGTTCCTAAAGTAAAAGGCCACCAGTCATTAGTCCATAACATCTGTGCATCACCAAAAAGAACCATTTCCGTTTTATTAGCGTTCAACTGGAGCTTATTGAAAGACATCCAGTTGTTTATGTCCAGCATGCATTGTCCAAATCTGTGTTTGATGCTTGCAACATCAGAGTCAAGGGTGATTAATAGCTGTGTATCATCGGCATTCAACAATGTGTGAAAACCGTAGTCCTTGATGATTTTAGCTAAAGGGGATACATATAAATTAAAGAGCGTAGGGCTCAGGATAGATCCCTGGGGGACGCCTTTATTTATGGGTTGGCTCTTAGAGGTGAAGGCACCAATTTAGACTCAAGAGGTACGGTCGCTCAGGTAGCTCCTAAACCAGGGTCATGCGGGGCCCTCGACACCAGCCTCTCCCAGGCGATCCAGAAGGATGGAATGGGAGATGGTGTTGAAGGCGGCTGACAGAACCAACAGGACCAGGATGGCTGACCTCCTATTGTCCAAGGAGAGTCTAATGCTATCCACCACTGCAAGTAGAGCTGTTGTGGTGCTATGAAACGCTTGCAACCCTGACTTAGAGGGATCAAGCACTTTATTTTTCTCTAGATGTTTAATTCAAATCAAAAATAGCCTTATTCGATTTCAAGTAGTAGAAAATCACAAAAGCACAATTTAGAATACATTTCATCGTCGTTTGCAGTAATTAATCTAAGAAATTGCTATAGACAAACATATTAAAACTTTAAGTCAGAGATAGTCTAGATCTAATAACACTTTTTAAAAACATCGCTACCAAGTATATAGTCATTTCATCTTGTAGCATTTGCAATTTCAAGAGTGCCGGTCTGCACTGTCTCAAATCAAACTTCTTCAATAGTATTAACAAGTACCTCTTCCTCGGAGGCGAATAAAATTTACAAAATGGGGTGTCGTCGATTGGAACGATATGTCATCACAAGGGCATAGAGATAAGTTTTTAGACCAGATGTTAACTTCGGGGAATGTAATTAATCTGAAGAAACTTCCCCCCCTGAAACAAGTTAATAACATCCGGGTGTAACTGTTCTCAGTACCAGTTAAATATGTCTGAATCCCTTGTCCCTGTAGAATCATATGAGTCTCCATAACTGTGATCTTTTTTCCCTCTACCTGCCATCGTTTGTTCTCTAGCAGAAGGAGACAGGTTTCTTTCAATTGTTTCCTTGAAATTTTTGCTAGAGAATTTGGAGAATTACAAAATTCAGGGTGGCCCATCTCTTTAAAAAATCCTTTAACATAAATAATTCAATCGATTTTTAGTGCCCCCTGAAGCTTCAGACAATCCTGAATCACATTCCTGTTTAGTTCAGTTTGTCTGTAGTCCATACCTTATGCCACAACAGGGCCGGACTAATTTTGATAAGATCTGTAATGTAGACCAGCCCTAGGTCCTTGTGGCAAACATACAATGAGGTTGTTTTAGGTACGGCAAGCAAGTATCGGAGGAAAGCATTTTCACATGACTGAATGTCACGGTATCTGCAATCCCCCATATACCCATTCCGTATGTTACAGTGGACACACATTTTGCCCAGTAGATATCCAACAAAATGTGGACTGGTCTACCCCCTTACTTACTTGCAAAATGGTGAACCGCCCGATAGCTCGGGAAAAAGCTAGCTTCCTAGCATTCGCTGCTGACGACCAAGTGCCCTTCTTATCGAACTTTATCCCCAAATAGGAGAAAGTGTTAGTTAATTCTACCTTCGATTTTTCTAATGAGATATGGCACCTAATCTTTCTCTTATTGGAGCAGCACATGCTAAAGGTTTTGCCAACATTAATTTTTAAACCTCTATCACCCAAGTAATCCGCAAAGGTGCTAAGTGCTCTTTGCAGGCCATTTTGTGTCCTGGCCAAAATAACAACGTCATCCACGTAAAGCAAATTTGGAGCAGGGAAACCGTCAATTTGGGGAAAATCATGATTTTCTTTCATAAGGTAAGTTGCCACACTGTTTATATAGAGGTTAAATAAAAAGGGTGCCAGGATGTAACCCTGGCGAACTCCTTTTTTTATTGGGAAAGTTTGTGTGCATTCACCCTTTTTACCATAGCGCACCTTAGCACCTGCCCCTGATAGAGTTCTTTTATAAAGCATAAAATGTTTGTTTCAATGCCTAGGTGTAACAGGGTGTCCCAAAGTATTTTGTGGCTCAGGCAATCGAATGCCGAACTTAAGACGACAAATACTAAAAATAGATTGCCCTTTTTTGCTACCACGTATTTACCTATGATTATGGCAAAGTTTAACCCCTGTTCCACCGTTCCTACTCCCTCTTTAAAACCATACTGAAACCTTGAAAGCACTCCAGTATCTTTTGCCCATATCTGAAGCCTATTTTAAATTATTCTACCCGCCACTTTCATCAGGGAGTCCAACAATGAAATTGGCCTGTAGCTCTTAGGTTCAGTTTGTTCCCCTTTTTTAAAAATAGGGACCACAATGGCCTCTTGCCATGAGCTAAAACCCTATTTTATTACTGCTATTTAGGACAATAGTTAATAGGGGTGCCCATAGATTGATATTAGTCTTATAAACATCTATCGGGACCCCATCTGGCCCTGGCGCCTTGCCTGCTGTACTTTCAGCAATAGCTAATTCAAGGGTAAAAACAATATCTAACGGGAATGAGTCCTGTAAGTTAATCCCTCCATTCCCAGATGTTTCAGTTGGACTATTCCCTATTAAATCATCCTTTTGATAGAGCTCTCTAAAATGGTTAACCCAGGTATCTTCAATAAGATGTTTAATTAGTTGACCATTTATCAAGAAAGCTTGTATTTTACCAAACAGAGGGAGAAGAGATGTAGGTCGATAGTTGTTTAGTTGTTCAGGGTCAGAGTTAGGTATCTTTAAGATGGATCTGACTATGGTCTCCTTCCATCTTATGGGATCCTGCGAGTGTAGTAATGAGAAGTTGAACAGTGTAGTTAGATGTGGGGTGATGACTGAGCTGATTTTTAATAAAACCTGGGAAGATACTATATCAGAAGGGGAACCTGATTTTACCTTTTTAATTGTCATAGAAACTTCTTCCAAAGAAAAATCTGAATTTGTTTTAGGGCAGAGGCTCCCAAAGAACGACTTACTTCTGTTCTCTGAAAACGTGGTTGAGCACAGTGTTGGGGAAATTGACTATATATTCTGTCAATTTTCTCTACAGAAAAGGTGGATAGGGAATCGAACCACTCCTGAGAGGCGATCAGTGGGGGCTGCATAGAAGCGGGATGATTAAATTCATTTAGAATCTTGAATATTTCTTTCTGGAAGTTGGAGGCTTTCTTTATTCTTTCCCCTAGATATTATTTTTTTGCTTATATAATATGGGCTAAGTACGGTCTGGAGCTTTTTAGGGCCGAGGTGAACCAGGGTGAGGAATTGTGAAAGCCTCTGACTCTTTTTTTAGGAGCGATTTTGTCTAATGCCTGACATATTGCAGCATTTAATAAAATTGTAATTGTAATTGTAATTGTAACAGTATTTGTAGGGGGTGCTAGGGTGCAGAGGGTTTGTCAAACAGCCATGTTTTTAGGTGTTTGCGGAATGAGAGAAGATCTGAGTTGGACCGGAGTGAAAGGGGAAGGTCATTCCAGAGCCTGGCGGTATTCAGCGAGAACAGTCTTCCCCCGGCTCTGGCTCGCTTTATTCTGGGAATGACGGCAAGGAAAGCCTCCTTTGATCGCAGGTTCCTGTTGGGATGATAGGGGTGACAAGATTACTGTTGATCGCTGGGCTTGTGTTCCAGAAGGTGCGGTGCGCCAGGCATAGTGCTTTGAAGGCTACTCTCTGCCTCACTGGCAGCCAGTGGAGGCTTCTCAGAGCAGGTTTAGCAGACTGAGTGCGCGGGATTTCCAGCAGGGAACGTGCTGCACAGTTTTGAACAACCTGTAGTTTTCGAAGTGTAAACTCAGGTGCCCCCATGTATAGGGCATTGTTCGAGTCAAGACGGGACTGGATTAGCCCTTGGACCGCAACCTTTTTAGCTTCTAGCGGCAGCAGCGGAAGAACCTTCCTCAGGGTTCTCAGTAGGCCAAAGCATGTGGCAGATAGTTTTGTGGCCTGGGTGGAAAAGGAAAGTTTGTTATCCAACCACACTCCCAGGCTCTTCACGCTTTCCTTGGGGTAGGGGGGGGACCCAGTGCATTGGGCCACAGGGAGGTGAATGGGACTGGGGAAAAGTGGTATGATCACTTCCGGGGGAGTGGCTGCAGGTGGGAAGGTGGAATAAATTTTTAAAACTTTGTCATGGAAGAAATCTGCAAGCTCGTTGCATTGCTCCTGGGATTTGATGGGGGGAGGAGCCGTAGTGACACTAGAGCATTGTTTTATGATTTGGAAGATTTCCTTGGGTTTAGATTTCACTCCCATTATTTTCTCAGAAAAGTAGGTGGCCTGGGCTGCTCTAATCCCTTCTTTATATACCTTGATGGCTTCTTTATAGGAGGTCTTCTTTTCTGGGAGGAAGTCTAGGCGCCAGGCTCTTTCGCGTTGTCTGCAGGTGCGTTTAAGCTGTTTTAGAGAGTCAGAAAACCAGGGGGCAGATTTATGTGGTCTTTTCAAGGAGGATTTACGCAGCGGTAGAGTTGAGTCTAGTGAGCGAGTGATCCAATCTCTGTAGATGTCATTTCCCACATTGGGATCTGGGCAGAGTACAGGGCGGGTGGAGTCCAGTCTGTGCAGCCAGGATTCCAAGGGGAGTTTTGACCAATTCCTCCTGATGGTAACTTGGGGGGGTGCTTGGAGGGTTTTATGAGTGGCCCAAGAGAAGGGGACCAGAAAGTGGTCTGACCACGGAATGGGAATGGGTTGATCGACCGTTAGGTCCAGGCAGTTACTAAATATGGGATCTAGCAAGTTGCCTTTTTCATGGGTCGGAGCAGCCACCAGCTGGGGGAGTTGGAGGGCTTCCAAATCTTCTAGTAATTCCTGTGCGATGTGGTCTGCAGGGGAATTGAAATGAAGATTGAGGTCCCCTAAAATCGTGTGGTTGGCTGACGTGAGGGTTCTTTCCGCGATGATTTCTGGCAGGGACCTGTGGAACAGTTTTACAGGTTCAGGGGGGCGATAAATCAGGGTACCTGAGAAGGAATTGTTTGCATTGAATTCTAAGCAGAATGCTGTGCTTTCGCAGTCAGGAATAGTGTCAGCTGAGATACGGCATTGGTATTGATTTTTCACAATGATCGCCAGACCTCCGCCTCTGCCGACCGGTCTATCCACTCTAAGAATGTGATAACCTGCGGGTAGAGCTCGAGCCACGTCTGGATCGGAGTGGGCAGTGAGCCATGTTTCTGTCAGGAAGATTGCATCAGGTTTTTTCTCCTCGAGCAACATGGCAATCTCCGTATGGTGTTTTGGTAGGGAGCGGCAGTTTAGCGCAAACATATGGAACACTTGTGTCTTGGCCGACGGGGTTTTGCGGAAGAGGTGCTTGCATCCCTGACATAAGCCGGGTAGTTCGGTGGGGGCATATATACGAGGGCATTGAAGGGTAGCATTCCTACCTATTTTGTGTAGGGCCGCCGAGCTGTACGTCCTGCTCTGGGCGAGGAGGGGGCCAGGGGTTGTGGCCCTGGGTCCCGGCTGGTCGCGGACGGGCGCAGACGGGCTTGCCTTAGGCGCGCCTTCGGCGCGCAAACGGCGCTCCCGCTGCGCTCGTCCGCTGCGCTTCCTGTAGATGCACATTTGTAGAGCGAAGGGGCGTGGCCTCTAGTGGGCGTGTCCGGCGAGCGCGCCTGCTCTAATGGCGGCCGCTTTGTTGTTGTCAATAGCGCGACAGCGTATGCACCGCTGTGTGCTTAGGGGGTAGTTGGCAATTATATTTTAAAAACACAGAATGATAAGTGACACCACACAAGGTTTAAAAGCTTGGGTTAGCCAAGTGTGCGTTCAGTACCTCCAGCTCCCGGCTTCCGCCTCAGGACTGGGTCAGCTGATCGTTCGTTGCGCTGAGGAGCAGCGTTTATGTAGTCAGGGGGGGCGTGGCCTCTAGTGGGCGTGTCCGGCGAGCGCGCCTGCTCTAATGGCGGCCGCTTTGTTGTTGTCAATAGCGCGACAGCGTATGCACCGCTGTGTGCTTAGGGGGTAGTTGGCAATTATATTTTAAAAACACAGAATGATAAGTGACACCACACAAGGTTTAAAAGCTTGGGTTAGCCAAGTGTGCGTTCAGTACCTCCAGCTCCCGGCTTCCGCCTCAGGACTGGGTCAGCTGATCGTTCGTTGCGCTGAGGAGCAGCGTTTATGTAGTCAGGGGGGGCGTGGCCTCTAGTGGGCGTGTCCGGCGAGCGCGCCTGCTCTAATGGCGGCCGCTTTGTTGTTGTCAATAGCGCGACAGCGTATGCACCGCTGTGTGCTTAGGGGGTAGTTGGCAATTATATTTTAAAAACACAGAATGATAAGTGACACCACACAAGGTTTAAAAGCTTGGGTTAGCCAAGTGTGCGTTCAGTACCTCCAGCTCCCGGCTTCCGCCTCAGGACTGGGTCAGCTGAAGTGGCTGTATCATTGGGAGAGTTAATATTAGACATCATAAGAGAGATAAAATGTGCAGAGAAGGATACCCAGTCAATGTTTTTCCACGGTATACGCCATGTTTGTTCTGCTGTTGAATTAGTATGGCATGCAGACGGGGTTGAAATTTTGAATTTGAGCACATGACGGTCAGTCCACAGGACAGGCATGGGTGGATCAGCTGTTATTATGTCAGAGTTTGTAAATAAGAGGTCTAGTGTATGTCCAGCTATATGTGTGGGACCGTTTACTGTTTGCATGAGCCCTAGACTACTGAAGCTGGAAATAAGATCGCTTGTACGTACATTGGTGGAAACAAACAGGATCTGAGGTGATATCATCTTCAAACACCTGAAAAAAGATTGAATCCAGGAGAGAGCACGACCTGACACTCCTAGATTACTGAGACGATGAACCAGAGTTTGATGGTTCATTGTTTCAAAGGCCGCACTCAGGTCTAGGAGGATGATAGCAGATGAGCCTCCTGAGTTGGGGATCTTTCTCGACTCCTCCACTACCGCTAGCAGAGCGGTTTCGCTTCCTTGGCGAGGAAATCTATGATGGGTGGAGCAGATTGTGGGACTCGAGGAACTCAGAAAGAGTACAGTTAACATGTTTTTCTGCGATTTTGCTCACTCCAGGGAGGAGCGAAATACGCCAGTAGTTGCCAAGGTCATTGGGGTCCAAATGAGATTTTTTTATTACTGCTTTGACCATAGCTCTATTCCACTCAGGGGTCCAAACCAGAGGAGAAGGAAGCATTGATCACACTGAGGATAGAGGGGGCAACTGTGGATGCTGCCATTTTCAAAATATTAAGTGGTGCGGGGTCGAGTGGCAACCCACTTTTCACGGAGTCAAGAGGGTAAAATTCTCCAGGAGAGAACATATTCTCGGCTTCACTGGAGCCATTGGTTTTGTTTATAAAAACATTATCTTTCAAGGGAAGGAGCTTAAGAATATTTTACATTGTAGAGGAGAAGAAATGTGCAAGGTTGTTACACCAGTGTCCGTGAAAGATCAGGACTCGTTGGTGGGTCTGGGACTTTTAGTATTTTGTTTAGCAATCGGAAAGATTTCCCTGGGAGAGTTGGTTGTGAGGGAGATCTTTTCCTCAAAGTATAAGGCTTGGGATTTTTTAATTTCCGCCTTATATGTTCATAGGGTTGCTGTATATTCTGATTTCTTATTGAGGGAGAAGTCTTTCCTCCATAGCCTCTCCAACTTTTCACATTGTTGTTTGAGAAGGTGTAATTCAGGGGAGAACCATGCTGATTTATTAGATCCAGCTTTTTTCTGGATTCATTTTTTGGGGAGCACTAGGGTAAGTGTGCCTTCAATCCAGGAGGTGAGGCAATAATAGGTGGTTACTGGGTTGGGGTCAGGGCTGGGTAAGTCTTTCCTTTCATGGGACCATTCTTCCAAGGGGAGTTTGGACCAGGAACGGGTAAGGGTTCGAGACAGCTGAGTGTGTGAGCCTTTAAAAACGGGGGACCAAGAAAAGGGGACTAGGAAATGTTCCAACCATGGAAGGGCGATGGGGGGTATCCTTTTACTTCTTCCAAGCTGGAAAAAATGGGGTTGAGAAGGTGTCCTTTAATATGGGTGGATTGAGAGACATTCTGCTGAAGTTGGTAGGACGCGAGGTCTTGTGCAAAGTCAATAGTGACCAAGGCAAAAGGGTAGTCAAAGTGCAAGTTAAAATCTCCAAGGAGAGTAAAGTTAACATTAGTATTTGCGAGATCAACGGCTGTTTCCAGCAGGGATTTGCTAAATTGGCCCAGAGCGACAGGAGGACGGTACACAATAAGCCCTGAGAGTGTGAGTGAGGGGCTGAATTCAATCGAAAAACGGGCATTCTCGCAGTCTAGTATTAGGTTCCCGAGTAGGCGGCAAGTCATGTCATCTTTGTTCACGATGTGATGATTGATGTGGCTTTAAAATTAAGTTGACCTTTTGGACTGTAGAGCTTTGCTGAAGGTATCTTCCATTAATAAGCATGCTAAAAGTTATTACTAAGCCTAGCAAGAAAAGAAAAAACAGTATCCCAGTAATTACCCAGAGTTCTACCCAAGGCGACACTAGGTATGTCTTTTGAAGAAAGCGAAGAAAGTTCTTGATTTGTTACTTGATTGACTGTTTGGCTCACATCATTTCCAGTTCACTTGGATCCAAAGAAAATGTATCAAAGTTCATGAAGTAGCCAGAAGCAGTCCGATCAATTGTAGGAATTGTAGGCATTGCATCTGGATTTGTTGAAATTGTATTTTTCTCTTGTTAAGGCATGTTGATGAAGGCATCTGTGTTTGGTCTAATTACTATTTGGGTGTTGCTTTTAGTTGGATTTTGAAGTTGAACTTCAGGATCAAGAGGAACGAGTTCCATAGCATTGTTGCATAGTCCATCATTCCGTACAGGAGGCTCTTCTAACGTGATGAGTCTTTCTGTTTCAACTTCTTGGATTGTAGCGAGAGGAGGGCGTCTGCTACTGTGGAGTCCACAAAGCTTACTGTTTAGTATCAGCCACATAGTGTGGTTTGATTAAGTCAATTGAGACACATCTTTTCTCCTTTTTCCGGCAACAGGTGGCAGAAGTACAATTCTTGTTCCTTGTACTCCTAGGACCAGCACAGGTGTTCTGTAGGATGGCCCAAATTCTTTCTTGTCTGCTATTTTTTCCCTGACTAGATCCCTGACTTTTGGTCTTGCCGTTACTGCTTTGACATCCCTAGTGGCGGTCTGTTTTGAAAGGTCGTTACTTTGTGTTTCCTTGAATTCATTTAGATCGTGTAAAACAGCCAAATGATCATGGATATCAAATGGTTTCCCATCCACCACTGTGCCTTCACAACCAAGTTCTGGTAGCAACATTTTTGTCCCAAATAGGACCTTATATGGAATGACACCCCAAGAGAATTTCTTGGCTGTTTATTAAGGGCTCTCTGTACCCCATATAAATGATTGACCCAACTACCACCCTTTCCTACTACCCAAGCTGTCAAAGATTGCTTTAAGTCAAGTTTTTTCCCCTCCATGACCAAATTTCCCTCAGGATGGTACCGAGAGGAGTACTGCAATGCGACACCCATACTTTCCATGGCCTCTTTGTAAGCCCAAGAGCTAAACGCCGAGCCACTGTCAAAATGTAATCTGCCAACTGCGTATGTCCCTATAAAGACTCGCAAATCTTTTATAACAGTTTGAGCGTCAGCCGAGCACTGAGGTTAAACCCATAGGAATCTGGAGAATGAATCCACTCCAACTATGATATACTTTTTAGCCCCATCAGATTGTAGGGGACGCAATGATCCAAATAAACACAAGCAACTGGTGTGTCTCATTTTAAAAACGATGAGTGTGCCGGGCTTGTTATGGTGGACCACTTCATCTGCTGGCAGATGTCACATTTCAAGATGTAGTCTTTAGTCTGTTTTGTTAGTCATGGCTACCAATAGTGCTGTTTCAATAAATAAATAGTCGCTTTAACGCCTGTGTGCACCGAGTCCAAACCCTTGTATGCTGCTAGTGTTTAACCTTGCCTACGATCCATATTTGTTATTACTCTGTTGTCCACTTCAGGAATCTGAGCATATGAAATGTTTTCTGCATCTTACTTGTAGGAGTACTTGAGCGGAAATTGTTTAGGTACTGCTGAGCTTTCTTTGCAAGAAGCAATGACAGCCTCCCTGATATCACTGTGTATTCTTGTTCTAGAATGAGTGATTGCAGCTATGAAGGCCGTATGTAGAGCCGCCTTTGCTGCTTCATCAGTCAATTAATTCCATTCAACGTGAATACCATCACGCTGATGACTCAGTGTGTGTATCACGTGTGCCCGTGGTAGTTCATTTTTCAACACAACTACCTGTTCCCATAGCTTTTTGTGCTTAATTGTGTCACCTTTTTGTTCTTTAAACCTGCTTAGTTCCCAATGATGTAAGTACTCATTTTATGACTGTACGCAGTAAAAGGAATCACATACAATTAGTTCTGCCAACTGAGCCTTGTAGTCTCCTAGAGATTGCGTTTTTGTGCAACTTGGAAGACTTTCCATCCTGTATGGAACATTTAATGATAGCACATGCTGTACTGTATTGTTGCTTACTCCCTATGGCTGGTTGAGCAGATCTGTATAATATATTCATACAGATCGAGAGGCAAGAGTTCATTTGGTACAAGATATTCTTGTTCCAATTGCAGGAATGCTTGTGTTTTTAGACTTGGATCAAATCTGTATTGAACATCCGTTGCAGTAAGAGAATTAGCTCATTTTATCCATCTCGGATGTAAAGCTTTTGCATTTGGAATGCAAGCCTTTGTAAGAGCTTCTAAAGCCGGTACCGGGGTTACGACAATTATGCATTTCCCCTGAGCCAGTGCTCTTTCTCTTGCTACAGCGGTCTGAACTGCTGTCAGGATTTTCTCAGTTGAAGTGATATGCATTTCTGCGTTTGTGTACAGGTGTGATTTTTATACGATTGATACTGTTTCACCTTCATTGAAGGTTAGGTAAGGGTTCCCGCATTGACCTGTGTAGTAATAACTCACTACTCAAATTGAGGTTTCCATGAAAGTACATTTATTAAGTCTTATACAACAGGTGCTCCCGGCTTGGCGGCATAACTCTTCTCACAACGTTCTAACCTGCGCTCCCGGAGGTAGCGCGGACCATACCAAGTGGGAGCAAGAGCAGGGGGGCAAAGGGGTGAGGGAAAGGAGTAAGGTTACAACACACCTTCCTCCCTAAGGAAAATAGATGGAGGGGATGCGTAGGAACTCCCAGCAGAAATGGGTGCTGGAAAGATGGGGAGAGAGAGAGAGAGAGAGAGAGAGAGAGAGAGAGAGAGAGAGAGAGTTAGATATATGTGAGGCACAAAACAAAAGGGTAGGGAACAGGGGACCCCATGCCAAAGTCTAAATAGAAGAACACATGAGACTACTGCTGACTATGGTGCATGAGATGTGAAGGGTAGGTTTTACTTGACGTGACTGGTGCTTATTTGATCCCCGGGCATATGCAGATGGGATTGCATGAGACGCTCTTGTCCAAATATGTGTCTACATAAAACAGGACAAAACTCTTAAGAATTCAGGTTGCAGCAATGAAAGTTATGAGATGAAAACAACCAATACATAAACAACTGTAACATTCTGGAGCCACAAGGGTGTGCCCAGTTAAGATATGGGCTGTACAATTCAATGGACGCACGGTTACGTGCTTAGGCGTCCTGACATGGTTAGATCACGGGTGTTAGTATCACATCCTTTAAACCCTCGAAATCAACCAACGCAAGAGACACTAGTGAATGTCTGGTGCACCATGGATGTGCACCCCTATGATGTGGGCAGTACAATTAATGGATTCACGAGTATGTACTTTAGGTATCCTGTCCTGGGTAAAACACAGGTTTATGAATCGCCACCTTATTTTTCCCTTGGCTCCCTTTATTGTCAGAACTTGCCCACAGTCTATTTCTACCTTGGATTCCGAACTTCTCCTGCTAATATTACCCTTTCCTTCCGGAAGATTGATACTGGCGGTAATGTTCTTTTCCTTGCTCTTACATTTTATCCTTTTCCATTTCTTAACAGTGGAACTGGTGCCTTCTCCCTTTCTTTCGAAATCTCTTTCAGCTCCAACTATTCCTTCACAGTTTCTTTTTTTTTTTTTTTTTCTCGTGTTTCTTACGTATTTCTCTCTCATCCACCAAGCCCTGGTAAGATTCTTGTCCTCCTCTCAGTTTGCACTTGGCTGTATTCTCCACACGTTCTTTCAAACTTGCTGCACTTTTGCACCCGCGTTTTTCTCTAAATTTGCACCTGGCAGTATTTTCCACACGTTCTTGAAAACTTGCTGCACCATCACAACCGCCTGCCACTTTTACACCCGTGTTTTTTTCCAGTGCCTTCTCCTTCATTTGTTCTCTTCTTCTTCCCTCGAGAGATATTCTCAATTCCTTTTTAAGCTTACAAAGTTCCTCCATAGCCATGGTGGATTGTTCAACCACACGCATTTCCTCGTTTGCTAATTCTGGTACTTCCAGAATATACTGTTCCCTGATCATTATCCTTATTTCTTTCCTTACATTGTCTCTTACCACGTTTCCCAACAACGCATTCTGTTTTTCCTCAAATTTGACAAAGGCTGCTATTTTTTCCTTTTTGTACTTCCAAACCCCTTTAGTCACTGCTTCAATGACCTTAGATGGAGGCGTCTTTCCTCTCACACTCTCCAGCAAGGTAAATTGACTCCTGTAGATTACAGCCAACCCTCTCCTGGGTTCAGAACTTTTGAAATTTCGCAATGTCCTTAATTTCCAACGTTCCTCCCCTTTAAGTACAGCTAGCTCTTCTTCCACATTATAAATCTTGTTACTTTTCTTCACTTGACTCCACACTATCTCTCCTCCTCCACTCACGATGCTGTATTCACCCGTTTCTTCTTCATCTAATTCATTTCCTAGTGTTATATATAATTCACTCTTACTAAAGTTCTTGTCTACCACAGTACTCTGTGGCCCTGAGACAGCGATGAGGCTCATACATGCTCCCCCTATCATGATGGTATGCCTCTGCTTTGCTTCGCCCTTGTTCCTCACCATTACGTTATCTCCCTCTTCTCTGTGCATTTTTCCCACTTGTAGATTGGCACTCCCTTCCTGCTGCCAGTGTTCATTAGATTCCTGCACAGTCTCTTTCCCGGCGTTTCTGTCTGTTCTTCTTATGTCCCTCTTCTCTCTGTTATTATTCATTTTCCTGGTACCTGTTCCCGATCTGTGTAAAAATGTTCTTTTTTTTTTCAAGTTTCCTTTAGGCCTTTAGTTATTTCACAAAATGTTAGTTTCTCCCAAATTTCCCTCCTATGTTCACGAACATCTAATGCTTCTTTTGTTTTGAATATGTTCCTCTGACATCAAAGGTTACACTCTTCCTCGTTCGACTCAGCTCACACTTTATCTTATTTTCACCGGGTGGTGGTTGTTAACTTGCTACTTTTCTTCACTCACTTCAGGAGACTATAGTAATCACCAAACCTTCTCCCCCTCACGTTAAAGCACAGAAGATATACGCATCACACTCACTACGTGATGACTCCGATCAATCTCAAATGCTGCACCAGGGGTTTGCTGAACACTCTGTTCTTCTCGAATCTCCTCACGCAGCTCACACACGCTGCCAAAGATCAGTTTCAGACGCGGACACCCAGTCCTGCTCCCGATTGCCCTGACGGTATCAAAGGCTCCTCACACGCACCTGCTCCAACTCTGTGCTTTCCGCCATGGGTTCAGCCTTTGGGTACTTTTCATCCCAAACTCCTCAACGAACATGCCTGAACTCTCAGAGGCTGTTCTCTACTCGCCATCCAATTCAATTTTGTGTTTGGGAACAACACTTCCTCATGCCGTCTCCTACAATTGCTTCAATCGCTTGGAGCCCAGCCTCGGGTCAGTTTCAAATGCTCTGTCGGGGTTTTGACTAAATTCCTGCTCCGTTCCTTTCCCCAAGGACAGCTTCAATGGCTCATCTCAATCCCTTGTGCAGATCCACTAGAAATCCGGCCGGGGTCTTGCTTTCCTTCACTATAGCAATTTCAAAGATGCGCCAATCACTGCACCTCAAATCCAAAAGCCCACGGAATATGTTTAACTCACTCTAGCTTCAGCTGTCACACTCGTTGGCACTTTATTTCAATATTTCCACACGCGGGTAGTTTTCTGGTGTACCATTTTACACACTGTACAAACTTCATTTGCTGGAACGGTGGCTCGCTACACACACTGTTTCCCTAGTTTTTTTATAGTATTTTCCACCTTTATTTTCACACTGCTGCAATGCACCACCTCTATACAGTGTCACGAGGCTTAAGCACCAAAGGTTACGCTCCACGCGTCTCTCAGTATTTCTGGGGCTCAACACATTAATGCAGTCCAGCCCGGGTCCCCCACGGTTAATCTCCTTCACCCAAATGAATGCGTGAAACCTAGTGGATTCCCTGAGACTTTCCACACACCTCCTTCAATTCTGGGGGTCAGGGGCAAGTATCTTCCCCACGCTGTCATTAAATCATGCCTCAGATAATTTTCCGCTCACCTCAAATCAGTTCCTTTCGCGATGCTTCAAAAGCGACTTAGATGCACGCTCAGCTACTTTCAAACGTCGCTCACCACACAACAGTTCTTTTTGTGTTACTTAAGATGCGACTATAATATGTGCACCGCTCACTTCACCTCACGCAGCTTCAAGGTCTCACAACATGGACCTACGTAGATCTACGGCAAATGGAGAACTATGCCTTACTTCATTGTCTCCTGCAACTTCGCACCGCTGGCTCCGGTATCACAGTGCGCAGAGCGTCGCACGTCACTTTCACTGAGGAGTGTCTACCGCTTGATAGATTGCGACAGGAGAGGGTAGGTTCTGCACACTGACGCCGTCCTTGCCTTCGCACTCCGCCTTTGCCCTCCTGTGCCCAGCGTGACACTCGATTAGCACCCTATCGTGATGGGAGGGATAGTGCTTCTGAATCCTACTTCTCACCCCCGATGGCAGAACCGGAACTTCCTGTCAACGACTCGACGGTTCCTCGGGGCAAGACTCTCCGTCTTGTCACACTCTGAATTCCTTTCTACGCAGACAGCCAGACAGCCTTCCGCTCCACAGAGGAAACTTATTACGGTGCCAAGAGACGCCCCTTCAACGCCAGAAACGGAACGCTTTCGCTATGTGTGGTGCCCGGCGGCCTCAGATCAACATGCCGCTGCTTAATTACAGGTCCGTGCACCTCTTCAAAACCACTCTCCAAATCACGCGTTGTGCCAGGCAGCCTCAGATCAACATGCCTCAGCTAATTACGGTTCCTTACACCTCTTCAGAACGTTTCATTAAATAACGCGTTGTGCCCGGCCACTTCCACTCAGCATGCCGCTGATTCTTCGTATGTCCCTTTCTCTCCTCCGTCACACCAACGGGACTGTAAACACCGGCTCCACCAACGCCTGTGACTTCAAACGAGGAGGCAAGCTTCCTCTCCTCCCCTCAGCACCAGCTCACCGACTCCCAGGCTAAAACCACTTTCGACTTTTAGAAGCGAGAGCCTGACGTCCAGCAGAGACGCTCTTCGGTTGATTATTTCTAGTGCTGGGAAATCCACAGTTCACTCGATCCGCAATGTCCGCACAAGCATCAAGTTCATCCCGGGGAGGGAAAGCACCTCACTGACCCCGGCTCAGCTCCCGGTCCTCGTCGCCACAATGTAGTAATAACTCACTACTCAAATTGAGGTTTCCATGAAAGTACATTTATTAAGTCTTATACAACAGGTGCTCCCGGCTTGGCGGCATAACTCTTCTCACAACGTTCTAACCTGCGCTCCCGGAGGTAGCGCGGACCATACCAAGTGGGAGCAAGAGCAGGGGGGCAAAGGGGTGAGGGAAAGGAGTAAGGTTACAACAACCTGCTATTAAACTGATCAGCAAGTCGCGTACGTTTACGCATGTCTGTAAGTGTTTAGAAGCAATCATGTCTTCTTGTAAAGAAAGTAGGATATTGGAATGTTCCTGTGTCCAATGTTTAACTGAAAAGTCAGGTTTTATTAAGTCATAGAATGGTTTTATTCTTTCTGCGTACTCCAAAATGTATGTTCTGCCGAAATTTAGGAATCCCAGTATTGATTGGAAGTTTTTTTTATGTTTTTGGAGGTTGGAGCAGTGCACATTTTTCTAAAGAGTTAGCTGCCAGGCTTTTCCCTTCACTTGAAAGCTCATATCCTAGAAACAAGACACTAAGGTGGGCTATATTTGATTTTTTATAGTTAAATTTGTAGCCTTCGGAAGCAAATCCCAGAATAATTGTGCTCACTCTGGTCAAGTGCCTCACTAAGTTATCGTCCATCTGACAAATATTATCCACATAGGACAATGCTTCCTCATAAAAATGTTGGAGTAAGTCAGTTACTCTGGCTAAAAATACCCCTGGGCTGTTCTTATACCCCTGGGGGAGTGTCATGATCGCGCTGGGGAAAGAACTACAGTTCCCGGCAAGACTCACGTCGAAACTTCTACTCCCATGAGCCTCTGCAAATCTCGCGAGACCCCGATTAAGGACGCATCAGGAGGAAGCCTTTCCGAGTTCGGCGTCGGGAATTCCTCCTGTCCAGTGATTTCTGGTGGCCGTTGCAGATCTTCTGTGGGTGCGGTAAGGGTGCTTGCACCAGGAACAGGGCCGCTTTTGTTTCTCCTTGGTGTTTGAAGTGTTGGCAAGGTTTGCCTACACGCGGTAATCTGGATCTTCTTTGGGGTGACTGCTTGTCAGTCAGATCTGACCCGGTCGGTATTGTCGGCCGACGGAGACGTGGATGTTTTGGAGCTCCACAAGTATCTCCATTTATGTTTGTGTTTCTATAGTGATAACAGGAATTAAGAGCAAGGAACTCTTAAACTAAGCTTCAGTCTTACTCGAGGAATAAGCCTCTGATACATTTGCCACGAGTGAAGTTAACTACGGGGCAATTCACTTGCTTTGACTTTTCTATTTCTTGATGGATATTGTGTTCTGGATGTATGGTGTGTTAACCCAAACTGTCTCTGGCTCGTTTTATTAACAGGGGTTCCGAATGAGTGGTAGTGGACTACACTCTATCCCTGTGAAGCGTAGAAGGAGTGAGTTAGGGGTATGTTCCTGCAGCATTATAGTCTCATGGATTTGTAGTCTGATATGTATCTATAAGTTGTGGTTATATGTTATTTTGATTTTGTATCACTGTAGAAGTATGAACAGTGCAATTAGAACATTAAGGTATTCATGATACACATTCTCTTTGTGTTTTCCAGATCTCCCTCCCAGCTGTCCCCTTCCTTTCCTTCCCTTTTTCCCAATCACCTTACTCCCTCACTTAATCCTTCCATTGTACTGTGCCATTACGGCAACCAGACAGTGGCTGGATTTAGAGGTGGAACATAATACTTCAAAACGATCCCAAGAATTCCCGGCCTAAGAATATTGTCCTCCCGGTCGGTTTGATTAATATGGCCACTTTAGACGAGGTTATAGCTTTTTTGGCCAATCTCCAGTTAGTAGTGGTGGCTTCAAGACAGGAGACGGCAGACCTTAGGGCTAGATTTGATGGTCTTCCACGTAATCCGTTCGATGCAGGTGCACCGGCTCCTCTCCCGCCAGTGGTGGTAGAGATGCCCGTCTCCATACCATTAGCATCACCTGAACGCTTTCAGGGGGATGCGGACAAGGTGCAGGTGTTCTTAACCCAGGTGGCACTCCATTTCTCGTGTAAACCGAAATCGTTCCCTACCAACCAAGCTAGAGTGGCCTTCTTGATCTCTTACTTAATTGGGAATGCCGCACAATGGGCAGTGCCTATAGTTAACTGTAACGATCCGCTGTTGCATGATTGGGAAGCCTTTCGGACAGAGTTTCTGAGAGTGTTCGACAGAAGGGCTGACTCGTATACAGCAGATCGTAATTTGCTAGAGTTACGTCAGGGTAGTAAGGAATTGGTGGTTTATTTGAACATGTTTTGGATTTGATTAATTTAGCATTGCGTCTTGACCATAGACTGAGCGAAAGGAGAGGTGATAATCGTAGGAAAGTCCCAGGTGACCGGGGTAAACCGGTTGACGTTCCTACAGCCGCTACCCCTGAACCTATGGAAATAGGTCTGTCGGGTGATAACCAAGAGTGATTTGTAGAGTACTGTTACTGTATTCGAGGTCCCCCCTCTTAAGACAACACAATTCAGAACCTCACAATTAATGACTCGAGGTCTTATTCATTGCATTTTCATATTTTATATGAATTGGAGTCATTCAAGTATTTCATGCAGTACAGATCAAAGACTGGGGAAGGGATATCATCGCTGGCTCAGAGGTTCCAGGATCTGACAACTCGCAGCAGATCCTGGAACCTCTGAGCCAGCGATGATATCCCTTTACTGATTGGAAGCGGATTATAAGGCCATTGAGCCTCACCATTTACAGGCGATTCAATACGACCTGCTACTCGAGTGGACTGTCGTGCAACACCCCTTTGTCTTGAAAAAGACCCGCCGCGACCTTAGACACAGGCGCAGAAGGGTCGAAACGTCGACATCCCACAACAGGCCATTGTCTTCTAGGATTTCAAATACTTAAAAGAAACATTGAAAAATCTCTAGACAGCCATGAGGAATGGCCTTGAAATGAATAACTGTGTATATATGTATATATTGATTGTATAGATGTGTATCTTTCACTGTACATATGTAAGAAGTTTCTACCACTTGAGCACTATTCACCACTGTCACTTTCTTTTGCACAAAAATTCACGTTGACAGTCTTTGATCTGTACTGCATGAAATACTTGAATGACTCCAATTCATATAAAATATGAAAATGCAATGAATAAGACCTCGAGTCATTAATTGTGAGGTTCTGAATTGTGTTGTCTTAAGAGGGGGGACCTCGAATACAGTAACAGTACTCTACAAATCACTCTTGGTTATCACCCGACAGAACCATTTATTTTATTAACCATTAATTACCCAGGTTCTGAGGGACACAGGGTTACCCCTTTTTCTTTAAATCCTATGGAAATAGGAGCAGTTAGATCAGCATTAACACCAGCTGCGAGAGAGTCGCGTCGCAGGCAGGGGCTTTGCCTATATTGTGGTAAACGAGGACATTATGTCAGGGAGTGCCCCGTAAAGCCCAAGGTTAATCGCTTTCGTTCCACTCGAGTAGCCTCTGCTAGTGCTGATTTGGGGTCGGAAACCTGATAGACTCTAAGACACAGGAATCAATTTCTTGGAGTCCTTTATACGTCCCTTCTTTAAGTGATGTAAACACGGTTTCAAAAGGTCATCTCTTTATTCCGATCATGGTAAGACTAGCAGGCGAAAAAGTGTTCATGTCTGCTATGGTTGACTCTGGGGCCACTGGGATGTTTATGGACATTCAAGAAGCACAGCGTAAAGGTGTCGCATTGAAACAGAATAAGACCCCTGAGGAAATCTATGCTGTAGATGGGAGGAGACTGTGTACCGGCCCCATTGAGTACATAACTGAGGAATTAGAGGTACTTTATGGGGATTCTCATACTGAAATGATATTGTTTAGTGTTATCAGGGCCCCACAGTATGGAGTTATTTTTGGCCTTCCTTGGTTGGAGAAGCACAACCCTAGCATTGACTGGAACACTAAAACTTTGCTCATGGGATCTGATTATTGTGTGGAGCACTGTCAATAGACGTCTATGAAACCTGCTAGGGCGTTGTCTTGGGGTTCCAGTATTGCTACTGCTGCTGAGAAAAGTGTTCCACTCCCTGCTGTATACAGTAAAAATGCGAGGGTTTTTAGTGAAGTCCATGCTGAGGTGCTCCCCCCACATAGGCAGTATGATTGCCAGATCGATTTAGTAACTGGGGCAGTGGTTCCCAGTGGCCGTATTTATGCATTGACAGAGCCGGAGACTAAACATCTGAGGGACTATCTTGACAAACTGTTGGGATTGGGTTTCATTCGCCCGTCCAAATCACCTGCCGCCTCGCCCCTTTTTTTTATTTCTAAGGCCAACGGAGAATTGAGGGCTTGTGTGGATTTTTGCGCATTAAACGCCATAACAGTAAAGAACAGGTACCCTTTGCCTCTTATCAGTGTCTTACTGGAGCAAGTAAAAGGAGCCACTATTTTTACTAAGCTTGACTTGAGAGGGGCCTACCACTTGGTCCGGATGAGGAGTGGGGATGAGTGGAAGACGGCATTTAAGACCAGGTATGGTCTTTTTGAATACCTGATGATGCCGTTCGGGCTGTGTAATACCCCTGCAGCTTTTCAATTCTTTCTTAATGACGTCCTTCGTGAGATACTGGACCATTATGTGATAGTTTACATTGATGATATACCGGTGTATTCTTAATCTGAGGATCTTCATTGTCAACATGTGAAATCGGTGCTGGGCATTCTGCAGTCGCACAACCTGTTTTGCAAGCTGTGTAAGTGCGATTTCCGTGTCCGGTCAGTGGAGTTTCTGGGGGTAATCTTGAGTCCTGATGGCCAGGAAATGGCAGAAAGGAAGGTTTCTGCTGTGAAGAACTGGCCAGTTCCATGCAACGTCCGTGATGTACAGTGTTTCATTGGCTTCGCCAATTTCTACAGGCGATTCATTAATCAGTTTTCGAAGCTTGTAGCTCCCATCACCCATTTCTTAAAGAAATCCAGTGTGTTCAAATGGACTGACAAAACGCAGATGGCTTTCACTGCTCTTAAACTTGCCTTTGTGTCAGCTCCGGTTCTAACTCACCCAGATCCTGACAAGGCATATGTGGTCGAAGCCGATGCTTCGGATGTTGCAATCGGGGCCATTTTGTCTCAGAGACATGCCGAGACGGGTCAGCTCCACCCAGTGGTGTTTATGTTGCGGAAACTCAATACTGCTGAAAGAAACTATCATATTTCTGAGAAATAACTATTGGCTATCCGGGACTCATTTCAGGAGTGGAGGCATTTCCTCATGGGTGCCAGACATGTGGTTACTGTTTTCACGGATCACCGTAACCTGCAGTTTATGTCTGCGGCCCATCATCTTACCCCTAGGCAACTGATGGATGATGTTTTTCTCTGGTTTTCATTTTGTCATCACTTACTGGCTTAGGGCTGACAATCGTAAGGCGGACGCTCTTACTCGTCAGTCGTCGGTGTCTCTTCCTGAGGGGACTCCAGCCGCCAGCATCATCAACCCTGGAAGGGTTTTGTGTGCTATGCAGCCGGATACATTTCTAAAAGATGTCAAGAGAGGGGTTGCATCTTTTTTTTTTGGAGGCCATGGCTTCGTGGACACCCTAAATGGAAAATGCATGGGGGTGTCCCTTGTTCAATAACCGGTTGTTAATACCTACAGCGCAGCTGAAGAAGCAGGTTTTCGTGTGGTGCCATGAATCCCCCTGTGCGGTCATTTGGGGGTAGCTAAAACAGTGGAACATGTTCTCAGACATTTCTGGTGGCCATCCTTGCGGCTCGATGTTGGACAGTGGGTTTCCGCTTGCGAGCAATGTACCAGGATGAAGTCTGACCATAGCCATCCACAAGGCCTCCTACAGCCTCTTCCAACTCCATTCGATCCTTGGGATAGGATCTCATTGGATTTCATAGTGGGTCTGCTGAAAAATCAGGGGTGTACGGCGATTCTGGTTGTTATCGACTATCTGATCAAGACGGGGCATTTTGTCGCATGTACTCAAGTACCCTCAGAGGGTCAGCGGGCGGTAATGCTTATGACTAACGTGGTGCGCTTACATGGCTTGCCGAGTGTTATCGTATCCGACAGGGGTTCCCAGTTCACTGCCCAATTCTGGAAGAAGTGGTGTTCTGTGCTCCACATAAATGCAGCCCTTTCCACTTGCGATATCCTGTGTTGTTTTGAATTTTTTCCGCACAATGTTATTCATTAATGCGCCAATGTGTGTCCGACAGCCAATGTCTTTGTGAAAGTGTTTAAATGTCTGTAATCTAAAACTAGATGATATGACTTATCTGGTTTTGATACGGAGAACAAAGGATTGTTCACTGGTAAGGTAAAATTTTCAATTCAAGTTGATCTAATGTCTCCCTGACCTGTTTTTTGGCTTTGTGCTTTATTGGGTATTGCCTCTGAAGAAACTTTTAATGGGATCACATGGTGGGTTGACTCCTCACCCTACCCTCCATGATTTTTATACAATGATGAAGCCAGGGCTACTGCCCACTCCCATGCATATGCATGTTTCAGATGTATGGGAACGAGGTAGGAGAACGCTGGAAAGATTATGTTTTCCCCCTTAGGGCACTCCATAACGAATGCTGGCGGCCAAACTTGTTCAGTTAATAAGATGTCATACCCAGATGAAAGATTTTCCCAAAAGAGACCCTTACCTTTCCCGTTATCTCGTGTAACTTATATGAGACGCTCATCCTTGTGTCTGGTGTTTCCACTGTGTCGTAATCATTCAAGTCCGCTGTCACAAGAAATTCCTTTAGGTTCTGGCGAGCTATTGTTACTTCAGCTGCACTGTATAGCATCATCTGAGCCTATTCCCCGTTCAAAAGCTGTGTCCTCAGGATTCTGGGCATGTCCGATCTTCAGACCTGCAACTTTCTTTTTCTTAAATTGAGGTTTTGATTTTGGCTTGTCTTCTTTTTTGAAGGTATAGTCTTGAGTGTGCTGCTTGTCTCTGAACTTTGTACGCTCTTCCTTGTGTTCTGACGATCCTTCTCTCTCTGATGTTTTTGTCGAGCCCCGAAAGGAATGAGAGGAATATGTGTATCAGTATCCTGATACCTGTCAGGTTTCCTAATGTTATCCCTATTCCAGAGATTATACCTCTTTTCAGAGTACTCCTGTGGAGGAGATCTACCTTGGGATTGAGATATTTTTTCTTTAGAATTATGTTGTTTTTTATTATCCCACTTCTTTTTAGAAGAAGAAGAAGGTATCTGCTTAGTAGCATCCTTTTTAAGACTGCCCATAAGTTGTGGTTTTAAAGCTTTCCCTCCCAAACTGTCTCTGCCTAATTCTGCGTTGCTGTTTCAATTATTTTGGGTAGTTTGTGTTGTTGATCCAGTGGATCGAACTACCTTAGGCATTGGAGGATTGCCACTGAAGCTGCTTACTCTTTAATATTAGCTAGTATTATGGCTGATACCTGGTCGTAGTTATTTAATAACTTCATCCCCAAGTTCAGAGCAGGCTCTGCTCAGTACTCATTTTGTATTTGTCTCAATACATCTGTATGACCCCTAATGAAGGAATACCATGAGTTCTGGTATATATGGCAGCAATAACGGTACAAACCTCTAACTGTGGGCAAGCAGATTGTTAGCATTCTGTGTTTTTCAGACGTGGTAGAATTTGGGAAAACAGCCTCAAGCTGAGTTATTTTCTGAGCTACCCAGAATGGTATTTGTTCACGTTTCATGGGCATTTTGCACATTATCGCGTGTAATTTTGTGGAGGTATTTTAGTTGCTGTACGCTGGGCTTGAGTACCATTTGTTGCAACTGTTGTTGACTTGAATGTGAAAGACCTCATGACATACTGAGTCAGGTTTCTTTAGATTCTAATTAAATCTTTGTGTTGTATGAGTAATTTTGGTTGTGGCATTGCATCAATGTCACGATGTGGTGTGTAGGCCGCTAATATTGACCTTGTTGCCCCGTCTCCTCCATGCAGACCTAATCCTAATCTGTTTCTTAAGTGGGGTAGGGTGCCTTTAAACCAGTAGAAATGTTTCTGGTACGTGAGTGGAACTTCTATGTCCTCGCAAGGACCATATTGCACTGGTGTATCTCCCTCTGTGCAAGAATGAAATGTGTGTGTTCTAGCATCAGCTTTTGGAATGTAACCCACAAATAGAATAGTCTGTTTTGTTTGATGTGTGTGCCTCAATTACAAAAGCTACTAAGCCAGTCCTTGCTGATAAACCATGTTCTAGTAGTTTCAGGGTGATAGTACGCCTGAATTTAGGTGGAATGAGAATTCCATCCACCTCTTCATTTCGCTGCTGAGAGGCGTCGCTCCAATACTGCGTTATTTTCAGCCCCAGTCTCATTCATTTTTTAAACGAAGAAGTTTGCTCAAAGGAACTAAGATAAGGTGTTATGCACAATATGGAACAGTATGTCCTTCAAGTTTGATTAACCAGCAGCCAATAAATAGGATATTTCGCCTACTCAGCTGTGGCGGACTTTTTGCCCACCCACTCCAGACGTCTCTGGTGTTTTTGAGTACGGATCTCTGAGAATAAGTACGACTGAACTACTCAGATTCTTTTTGTTTTTTTAAATAATTTTTTATTGAACCAGATCCAGACAGACAATATAAACAGAGAAAACAAATTACAATCAACTCATTACAAATAATAAATCAATAACTGAGTCAACATAACAATTGAAGGAAGCGACACAGGGTTATAAAAAGACAATATAACAAATGTTCTAGCAAATTAGATCAAATTAAATCACAGTTACGACTCCAGCTTTCCAATTTGTAATTGGGTGCCATATTGAATCTCCAAGTTTCTTTGCTCTAGTTCGCTTAGTAGCATAAATAGCTGTCTCAAAACAAAAAACTGCTAAGAATCGAGCTAGTTCAAGTTCCAAAATTTGTATAGTGCACTACTCACCCAGAGGGTCTCAAGGCGCTTGAGGGAGGGAGGAGTATTTATTTATCGAATATCCAAGTTTTTAGTTGCTTTCTGAAGGAGAGGTGGTTCTGTGTAAGGCGGAGGTGGGTGGGGAGAGAATTCCAGGTTTTGGCCTCTAAGTAGGAGAAGGATCTTCCTCCCATTGTGGATCTGTGGATGCGCGAAACTGCGGCGAGGGCTTGATTGGACGATCGTAGTAGTCAAGAGGGGGTGTAGAAGGAAAGACGCGTGTTGAGGCATTCGGGTCCTAGGTCGTAGAGGGCTTTGTGTGTATGGGTGAGGAGACGGAACGTTATTCTCTTGTTGATAGGGAGCCAATGGAGTTCTTTCAGGTGGCCGGAGATGTGGGCTTGCTGAGGGGTGTCCAAAATGAGTCTGGCTGAGGCATTTTGGATGCGTTGGAGTTTTTTCTGTAGCTTGGCTGTGGTTCCGGCGTAGAGGGTGTTTCCGTAATCCAGTGAGCTTGTGACCAGTGCGTGGGTGACAGTCTTCCTTGTTTCGGTGGGGATCCAACGGAAGATTTTTTTGAGCATTCGTAGGATGTTGAAGCAAGAAGATGAGACGGCGTTGACTTGTCTGGTCATCGAGAGGGAGGAGTCCAGGATGAAGCCCAGGTTACGTGCATGGTCCGTAGGTGTGGGTGCGGTTCCGAGGTCCGGAGGCCACCATGAGTCGTCCAAGGCAGAGGAGGATGGCCCTAGGATGAGGACTTCCGTTTTGTCCGAGTTTAGTTTTAAACAGCTGTTCTTCATCCACTCGGCTACTTCTTTCATTCCTTTGTGTAAGTTGGTTTTGGCGGTGTTTGGATCTTTGGTGAGGGAGAGGATCAGCTGGGTGTCGTCTGCGTAGGAGATGATGTTGAGGTTGTGTTGGCGTGCGATGGAGGCGAGGGGACTCATGTATACGTTGAAGAGGGTAGGACTGAGTGAAGATCCTTGGGGTACGCCGCAGATGACTTCAGTGGCCTCTGATCTAAAAGGGGGGAGGCGGACTCTCTGTGTTCTTCCGGTGAGGAACGAGATGATCCAGTCCAATGCTTTTCCTTGTATTCCGACGTTGCTGAGACGTTGTATGAGGGTGCTATGACAGACTGTGTCAAAGGCTGCGGAGAGGTCAAGTAAGATGAGAGCGACTGTTTCTCCGTTATCCAGTTGTGTTCGGATGTAGTCAGTTGCGGCGATGAGGGCGGTTTCGGTGCTGTGTTTTGCTCGGAAGCCGGACTGTGAGGGGTTGAGGGATTTGTTAGATTCGAGGAAGGAGGCGAGCTGACTGTTAATGGCTTTCTCGATGACTTTGGCAGGGAATGGGAGGAGCGAGATGGGGCAGTAGTTCTTAAGTTCGGCTGGGTCTGACGTGGGTTTCTTCAGAAGGATGCTGAGTTCGGCATGTTTCCAGTTTTCCGGGAAGGTAGCGGAGTTGAGGGAACAGTTAATGACATCGCGGGGATGGGGTGCGATGATGGAGTCTGCTTTGTTGAAAATGTGGTGGGGGCATGGGTCGGTTGGTGATTCTGAGTGGATGGAGTTCATCAGGCAGATGGTGTCTTTGGTGGTAAACATCGTTTACCACAAAGTTTTCACAACGCAGTACCTTTAGCATGCATCCCTTACAACGCAAGTCGTTACCACGACTTGCACTGGAGGGCGCTAAAGGTTTAAAAATAGTAATTTACTATCCCAACACCTTTCCTAGGGTCCACGGGGACTGGTGTTAGAATAGTAAATTATACTATTCGAAATCCGCACCCCCAACGCAAGTCGTGGTAAAGACTTGCGTTGTAAGGGATGGGTGCTAAAGGGATGCGTTGTGACGGTACGCGTTGTACCGTCATACATCCGTCTTCGGTGGAGAGTGGGTTCCAGGCGTAAAGGTTGTGAGAGTGCGGATTAGGTTCGGAGGTGGGTGGAGTGGACTGGTCTTCGGATTGGTTTTCAAAGTTGTTATGAATTTCGGCGATTTTGTTGTGGAAGAACGAGGCTAGAGAGTCGCAGAGGTCTTGGGAGGGAGTGAAGTCGTTAGTGCCGGCGGAGGGGTTAGTGAATTCTTTGACGATGTTGAAGAGTTCCTTGCTGTTTTGGGCATTGTTGTCGAGTCGATCCTTGAATGCTGATTTCTTGGTGGATCGGATCAGTTGATGGTGTTTGCGGGTGGCGTTCTTAAAGGTGGCTAGGTTGTCAGTGGTCGGGTTTTTTCTCCAGGTTTTCTCAAGAGTACGACAGAGCTTCTTGGATTTTTTTTGGTCATCGTTGAACCAGGGGGCTTTTTTGCTACCTTTCTTGATTAGATGGATTTTCAAGGGTGCTAGTTCGTCGGCGCTGTGGGTGATCCACTGTGTGAGGTTGGTGGCTGCTTGGTTAGGGCCCGATGAATTGGTAGGGGGGTTTTGGAGAAGCGATGTGAAGAGCTGGTCGGTGGAGATTTTGTTCCAATTTCTTTGGGGAATGGGCTGTGGTGGGTTGTGGGTCGTGGACTTTATGTAGTTGAAGTGAACGCAGCTGTTGTCCGTCCAATGGAGAGCTGTGGTGTAATCGAAGGAGATGTGCTTGCTGGAGGTGAAGATAGGGTCAAGCGTGTGTCCGGCTAAGTGGGTGGGGGTGTCAACGAGTTGTTTGAGTCCAAGATTGGCCAGGTTGTCCAGGAGGGTGGTGGTGTTGTTGTCGTTTTTCTTTTCCAGGTGAAAGTTGAGGTCTCCCAGTAGAATGTAGTTCTCGGATGGGAGGGCATGTGGGCTGATGAAGTCAGCAATGTCTTCTCTGAATTGTGTGCGGGGTCCTGGGGATCTGTAGATGAGGGTGCCTCTGAGTGTGGTTTAGGGGTCGGTGTGGATCTGGAAGTGAAGGTGTTCAGCGGTAGCGAGGTTATCGTCGGAACTGGTCGTGATGCGGATGGTGCTCTTATGGACAATGGCGATGCCTCTTCCTGTTTGGTTGGTGCGATCTTTTCGGATGATCTTGTAGATGTCTGGGATGGCTATGGCGATGTCGGGGCTGATGAGGCATTCATCCATGTTTCTGTATGGAAGGCGACGTCCGGCAATGTAGTGTCGAGTAGGTTCCAGAGTTCAATGTCTGTGGACCGAGCGGGTGTTGAGCAGGATGCACTTTAGTTGGTTAGTGTCGAAGCTCTGTGTGGTGTTTGTGGATTTGGTGCGGGTCCTGATGCAGTCGAACTTGCAGGAGTGGCAGGTGAAGGGTCCATGGGTGTGTCCTGGGGCGGCTTGGTAGCAGTTTGGGAGTTGGCCGGGGTTAAGGGCTGAGAGGGTTGTGGTGTCGTATTTTATGCAGGTGGAATGGGTATTGCGGGGGACAGGGGGTCTGGCGCTGGGCGCAGTCCAGGTGCGGACGGGCGTAGACGGGCTTACCTTTGGCGCACCTTCGGCGCGCATGGGGCGCGACCACTGCGCGTGACCGCTGCGCGCAGAAGCATCTGTCATATGTGGATAGTGGGGGGGAGGGGCGGATGAGGATCAGCTGGGAGGCGGGAGCGGGGTGGAGATCCGGGCAGGGAGGCACAACAACAAAATGGCAGCAAGCCAAAAGCGAAGCAGGATTGGGGCACAGTCAGCGAAAAAGCGCGATGCAAATGGCAGTGGCACCGGCACAATCAGGCACAAATCAATTTCACAGGCAGCGCAGCACAATTGTGAAAGTGCACTTAGGCAATCCAGCGCTACGATACAAAAATGATGAATAAATCAATTAATAATTAGGCAATCTAGTGCTACGATTCAAATGCGATATTCAATTAGGCAGTAGCAGATGTGTGAGGGAGGCGAGGCAGCAGACAGCAGTCTGGCGCTACGATACCAGTGGTGGCAGGCAGATCGGGGAGCAGCGTGAGGAGCGACCGCTTCTGTAGGAAACAGGATGGTAGGAGGATAGGAGCTAGCCACATCTGGAAACTAGGGGGTTCTAATTCTTTCCAGCGGGCTGAGAAACTAAGTCTAAGAACAGCCGTTCCAATAAATAGCTATCTTTCCTCATGTTTTGAAAGTTCTAACAAGGAGTCATAGCCAAAAATAGAAAGTGTTTCAGATTCAGGGAGTTTTCGCCCAAATATCTCTTGCCAATAATCACTAATCGCTATTTTAATGAGATCAAGCTTGGGATAGCTGCTAAACATATATATTAGTGTTGCTGGGCCCTGTAAACATCTAGGACACAGATCATTTTCCCTTTTGCCCCAGGTGAATAATTTGGCAGGTGTATAATAAAGGTTGAACACAGTTTTATAAGTCTGTGCTTTAAGGTTGCTAGCCATAAAAAGTAAGTCGCTTAGTTCCAACACTTTATAGATATCAACATTAGGATTGCTAAGTTTAATAGCCCAGTTTGTTTCGGTTTTCTCTAAGTCATCTTGGATGTTAGTTAACAAAATGCCATACAGCAATCCTATTCTTGTACTTGGTCTATTGACGGCTTCAATAATATCCACTCTCATTAAACTTAAGGCCGGTCCTTTTGCTTTAAGGTTAGCATAGATTTGTACATATTTGATATAGTCACCATTAGAAAGTTGATATTTATTTTTTAAGTCTATAAACGTAGTTTCTAAATTATTTAACAAAAAGTCCTATTCTACAGATTCCAAGTCTTTGCCATTTCCTAGCTATAACATCATGGGAGAGACCATGAGTCGGTTTCGGTTGCCATAGTGAGGTATATCTGTTAAATTTCATGATGTTCATATGTTTGGCAATCTTAGCCCATACCTTCCAGGCACTACTTACGATTTCAAATTTACATTTCTTTCTAATATCTTTTGCTTCTGTTTGCTGTAAAAACAGCCCAATTGCATCTCTCCCAAGAACTAGCTCATATATTGATGGTAAGACATTAGCGTCAGGACTAAAATTGACCAGGGATGGCATTTGTTTAAGAAGTACTGCCCAATGGTAAAGTCTAGTATTGGGAATGGCAAGCCCACCTCTATCTCTAGGTAGTGACAATAACTTATGAGATCTCCTGATCTTTCCTTGTTGCCATAAGAATTTACTCATAAGAGAGTCGAGTATTTTTAAGGTCTTGGAGGCTACTGCAAAGGGAATTGCGCGGAACAGATATAGACATCTAGGCAGCACATTCATTTTAAGAAAGTTATCTCTTCCGATGATTGATAGGTGCAAACCATTAACCCGATCCAAATCTTTTTTAATTTTTTCAATAAGAGGGTTAAAGTTAAGGCCATTTATTAATTTAACATCAGAGCTGATAATAATGCCCAAATAAGTAGCCATATCAGCTCTTCTCTGATCGATATAGTTAGTGTTATCTGTACAAAGTACAATTGTCTTTCCCCTGTTCAGAGAATACCCTGAGTGGATACCATATTCGGAGGTTAGGGTCACGATTTCCTCCATAGCCTCAATCGGGTCAGATGTAATAACTGCGATATCATCGGCATACGCCAAAACTTTTGTCACGTATTGATCACATATAATTGGATTGATAGATTGGCTCTCAAGAAATTTTAAAATTAATGGGTTTATATAAAGTGCAAATAGTAGGGGTGAGCAAGGGCACCCTTGTCTGGTGCCCCTAGTGATGTTAAAATGACCAGATTCAGATCCTAACATCTGAAGTTTTGCTCTAGGTGATATATACATGGATTTAATAGCTTTGATAAATTTAGGGCCAAAATTATTGTGTAACATAACTGCCCAAAGGAAGCTCCACGAGACACAATCAAAAGCCTTTTCGGCATCCAGTAGGATCATTGACATCTGACCCCCCGTGACAGACATGGCATCGAAAAGGGCTATCGCCCTACAGGTATGATCGGTAGTACCTTTACCGGGAACGAAGCCATGCTGCCACGGGGAGACAAGTTGTTCAATAACCCCACTGAGTCTCGTGGCCATCACTTTGGCAAATAATTTGGAGTCCAAATTGATTAAGGAAATAGGACGATATGAAGTTAGTTGCTCAGGGGGTTTTCCTTTCTTACGGAATACAATTATATTTGTTTCATTCCATGAATGCGGAGATACACCATTCCATTGTATCCCTAAAATAAGATCAAGGAGCAGAGGACAAAGTTGATGACTTAGTATCTTGTACAAATCTATTGGTATTTTATTGGGTCCAGCTGCATTACCCGATGAAAGTGACAGTAGGGCAGTTTCCACTTCATGTAAAGTAATTTCAGCTTCTAAATCGTCCCGGGTAATATCATCTAGAGTTTTTGATGCCTCATGATTGTGAAGGAGGTTATTAAGAAAACAAAATATTTCATTATCAGTAGATTTAACTTCTTCAGTATAGAGTTTCTGATAGTATTGCTGAAATTGTTGAATAATATCGGGAGTGTTAGTGTATGTTTGACCGCTATCAGTTATTTGACCGATATAATTAGATAAATTTTTTTGTCTTGTACGTAGAACCAGTTGCCTACCAACTCTCTCCCCACTCTCATAAACATCTTTCCTATGTGCTTTATAAGTTTGGGCCGCTTTTTCACTAAGACTTGCATTCAACTCCGCTTTTAACATTGATAATTGATACATCGATTGTTTTGCATCTAATCTTTGCGAGATGATCATAGTGTGATTTTCTTCCGCCTTTGCTATGGCCACCAGTTTCAAGCTGTAATTGCTGATATTTTGTTTTCTAGCCCTGGCTTGAAAGCTTATAGTGCTGATTTATAGCAGTCCCATACCACATTCCTTGTGGGGCTAAAGTGATTAGTATTGAAGAATTCCTCTGTCCAATTTTTGATATGTTTAATATAATCATTATTAGAGAGCAATTTGCCATCAAATGTCCATTGTCTAGATTTATTAGCCGAGGCTCCTACCATCATCGTAAAGACAAGGGCGTTGTGGTCTGATATAATTTTAGGGAATTTACTGATAGAGGATTGTGTAGCTAAATCCCTAGTTGAAAATACATAATCTATACGCACGTGCTTTTGATGTGGGTGCAAAAAATAAGTGTACCCAGCATTCTGGATGTTCTGATTTTTTGCTTCCCATATATCAATTAGCCCCAAACTATTCACAAGTCTCCTAATTGCTTTATATACTTTGGGTTTTTGGCCAGTATAAGTCTGATGTATGAGACTATTATTATTGAGCATAGGGTTAAGAGAAATATTGAAGTCCCCACAAATAATTAGAGGGCCCTGCCAAGTAGCAAGTTATGATTCAAGATTTGTAAAGACTGTAGGGCCGTCCTGATTGGAGCTGTAAATAGTGCAGATGGTTATGCCTAAGGCAAGTTTCACAATTGCCCATCTTCCATGAGAGTCAGAGAGATGACATACAGGCCCACCTAAGTTTGATTTGGCTAGGATTGCAACCCCTCTTATATTTGATGACTGCGTAGATGCCGCTAACAAATTATAGCCTCTTGTTTTCAATAATGATCTCCTAGCCCATGGCACATGTGTCTCTTGGAGACACAATATATCTACTGGATTCAAGCCTATTAACTCAGAGAATCGACGTTGTTTCTCATTGTTCAGTAGTCCCCCTACATTCCAGGTTTGTATAACCAATTTACCCATTATTTATCACAAAAGATTGACCAAAAGACTCTCTAGGTATCTTATTATTACTATCAGTTATTATCCAATTCATAGATTTTTTAGTATGTTTAATGGAAAAGAAATTGTAAAAAATGTTTGTCGTCGAATCTGGCTCATTTTCATTTTTTGTTTGAGTACCCCCCCAACCACCCCTAGCTACCCCACCCACCCCCCCGCTCCCCTTCCCCCCCGGAAGTGTAGGCCATCAGACTCAACCAGAGTCTGGGCGGTGAATGCAGTGTAACACCTGAGCTACCGCTTCAACTAAATGAAAGGAAAAATGAATAGTATTAGATTGTATTAAGTGTATTGAGAAAAGTTAAATAAACCAGAGAAGGAAAAAGAGGAAACCCTCCATTGAGAAGAAAGGAAGCATGCTACTAAACATATCTAAACATACCTAGACAAGGCATGAAAAGCATGAAAAAGCATGAAAATTATTATTAGCTATGGTAATACACTGAAAAATAAAGAAAAATTGCAAATCTAGCTTTCCATTAGTACTCTATTCAAGCTATTAATGCAATTCCTCTAGGTAGGTTTTAGCTTTGATCTTAGAAACAAAAAATTTAGTTTGGCCGCCCCAGACGACCTTAAGCTTAGCCGGATTGTTCAAAAATGCTTGGGCTCCCTTCTCTTGAAAAGGTTTGATTAATGACCTTAGGCGCCAACGTCTCTCAACAGTAGCATGACAGAAATCCGGTCTAGTAAAGAAAGTAATTCCATTAAAAGTTAGTTTGTGATCAGGTCTTGCCTTTTCTGCTACTCTTTGCCTTAACAAAAAGTTACCCAGTACACTAGTATGGCACGAGGATATATACCCGGTTTGGGCGGGGAGTTGAAGGGGCATTCCATGGGCGCGCTGAACTTCAACGTCCAAATTCCAGGTTGTTAGTTCCGGCATCGTCTTGCTAAGTAGCTTCACAACAAAAGTACGTATATTTTCACCCTCCATCTTTTCAGGGACCCCCAATATGCGTAAATTGTTCTTGTGCTGCTGTTTCTCAAAATCCTCCAGCTTCCATTTAATGTCGACTAATTCAGCGTCTTGCAGCTTGATTTTCCCTGAATTTGCTATTGCCTCGTTTTCTGTAGAGTGTACCCTTGCTTCTATTTAGGTAACTCTTTCCCCAATTTGGTTACATGTCTTAGTCAGCTTTTTAACCTCCCCTTGAACCTTGCGTAGAGCTGCCCGGGATCGCTTGCTGTCAATAGCTGTCTGTTCCCTATGAGCAGCGATAGCCTGTAATATTGTTTCAACAGCATTTGAAGGGATCTCATGACTATTGACAATGTCTGCATCTACATCTGACCCTTGTGTAACTTGTGTAGTTTGTAAATAGGTTCGAGAGATAGCAGGATGTTCGACTGATGCTCGTTGACTCATCTTGGATACTGTATAGCTTTAGATCTGATTGTGTTTAATTTTAAATCTTCCTCGAGACTACATTCCTCCGAAGTATTAGAAAAGAGCAAAGATTCATCATTTTCGTCTTCGGATTCATCGCTAAACTTTTCATTTCCGTCTTCAAGTGTTCTAGATTCTGACTCAGCCTCTACTCCTGTCTCGTCTGAGAATGAGTAAAATACATTTGTCTTTTTTTCACCTTCAATAAAAACCGGGTGATTAGAGATTTTCGGGTCAGCATCAGACGTTGGCTGTTCTCCAACATTAAGTTCAGTCTCTATCAACTGAGGCGCAGGGTCGGTAGCTAACTGTCCATGAGCTATAATAGCTGGGATAGGTGGTAGCGTGTTTGTTTTAGTTCGCACAATCCCAGTCTCGACTATCTCCTGGCTAGGAGTATTTATTGTAATTGCAGAGGAGATCAACATGTCTTGCCCTTCAGCAGTTTCAGCTACACCCATAATGTTCTCTCCAGCCCCAGAAAAAGACATACTATGTTTTCCCATAATTATTTCTTGGCTGGTGCCCGCACTAGAGGGTGGGTCGAACTACTCAGATTCTACTGTTAAATAAATACCCAACCAATGTTGGTGGCGCCATGTCGTGTAATTCCTATAATACCCAAGCAGGACCTGCGTGTTTGGATAACATAAACTGTGGGATTGGTGACAAACTGGTTCCGTACACCCCCACCAAGAAATGTGAGCCTCTCTGCATTTAAGCTAGGTCACAGTGCCACTAGTGTTTCCTCTTATCGTGGAGAGATTAGTTTTTGGCAACCACTTAGAACATGATAACCCTGATCCCTCAAGATCGTGAAAACAATGTACTACATTTCACTCAGTCACTCGTGCTCATTTAGTTTATCTCAGAGATAAAGTCTGGGCGTTTCATTAATAGTTTCTTGAACAGTTGTTACTCTCATGTAAAATATATGAGCTGCAACAACCATTATACAGTAGCAGAGATATATGATTAGCAGTACTATGAATATAAAAGGATAGTACAGTTCTACCGTCTTGCAATTAGCATGAATGAATACATGAATATAAAATGCATGATAAAAGTGCACATACTCCTACGATGCCTATCTAGATGTACCTGAGTGTACCTAGCATGTGAAAAGGTGTGAAGCCAAGAATCTCTAGGATTTATTCAAACCCCATTACCTGAAGTGTGAGAATGTCAGGGCCCTTCTTGGTCTCGAGTTGGACACCTCGTAAGCGATGTTCAGACCACTGTCAGCTGGAGTGTCTGCATGCAGGAGCCTCAGCATCTCTGGTCAGTATGCCGGCCTGAAATTCTCGGTTCCCTCTAAATAACACTAGCAGGAGGTGCTGTATTTACACCGAAAGTATCTAAGGTTCCTTTGTACTATGCTGTCTTCTAGCCCTGATGAAGTGGTAATCAACGTAATACATGAGGGCTAGAGTGAAAGAACACCTAAAAAGGTTTGAACACCACCTGCGACTGGAATATTGTGATTTGGACTACAATAGACATGGAGTGCTCAAGGGATAATTATTTTAATTTTAGGACATCTAAATACAAAACAGTTCCTCATATTTCTGGACTACTGGGATGTTTTAAACAAGAATAACAGGCGACTTCAAAAATGTGGATTTTCCAAGAAAAAGTGACAGAATGTTCTGGTTTTATTAAAGACACAGAAGCCTGCCTTGTTCTTTTTGTTCAATCTATACCAACTCCTTCATCTTTTTGAGGACTCAACTGAAGATTCGTTAAATTCTTATTTTTTCCCTTTACATGCTATTTGTTTGCTGTTGTACATGCTTTTAGTGGGTCCTTACTGGCTTTCATTAACTCGCATCAAGAACTACCCCTCAATCTTTTGCAGTGCTTGACCTTTACAACTGTCAATTTTGCAGGAAGACATACTTTTTCTTAAGTGTAAAATTATATTACCTGTCAGTTGTGTATGTGAATCCTGGTGTTCAAAATGTGCTGTAAAATATTTCAAACAAGTATATGTCATGTTTTATACATGGGCCTTGTCATACTTCAGTTTTCTCCCAGCTTTGTAACTAAATCTGCCTGCTGAGGCAATGCCTCAATGAGTTTTTGTGCCTTGAGCGAACTGAACAATTGAATGGCAAAATGTAGAATCCGATGATAGTCAGCTCATCCATCCATCTTCCCACAGATCAGAAAAATTAAGACCCATTAATTGGGAAATATTAACTGTTGGGAAGTGAAAATCCCCTGCATGGTAAGGGGCATTCCCTTGCCCTGTGTGCCCCAGCTGCTGCAATACAATTTTTTTGTCATGGGAGAACACATATCATTCGTGTTTGCGATAACCTAGGCCTGCCTCACCACAAAACATTCTGTTTAGACGGAGAAGAGGGCACCTGCGCTACCATCATGATTTTAGGAGGCAACTGCGCTAACCTGGATAGAAGCACGGTGGTGGCAGTATAACCATTTTAGGCAATCCAGCGCTACGATACAAAAATGATGAATAAATCAATTAATAATTAGGCAATCTAGTGCTACGATTCAAATGCGATATTCAATTAGGCAGTAGCAGATGTGTGAGGGAGGCGAGGCAGCAGACAGCAGTCTGGCGCTACGATACCAGTGGTGGCAGGCAGATCGGGGAGCAGCGTGAGGAGCGACCGCTTCTGTAGGAAACAGGATGGTAGGATGATAGGAGCTAGCCACATCTGGAAACTAGGGGGTTCTAATTCTTTCCAGCGGGCTGAGAAACTAAGTCTAAGAACAGCCGTTCCAATAAATAGCTATCTTTCCTCATGTTTTGAAAGTTCTAACAAGGAGTCATAGCCAAAAATAGAAAGTGTTTCAGATTCAGGGAGTTTTCGCCCAAATATCTCTTGCCAATAATCACTAATCGCTATTTTAATGAGATCGAGCTTGGGATAGCTGCTAAACATATATATTAGTGTTGCTGGGCCCTGTAAACATCTAGGACACAGATCATTTTCCCTTTTGCCCCAGGTGAATAATTTGGCAGGTGTATAATAAAGGTTGAACACAGTTTTATAAGTCTGTGCTTTAAGGTTGCTAGCCATAAAAAGTAAGTCGCTTAGTTCCAACACTTTATAGATATCAACATTAGGATTGCTAAGTTTAATAGCCCAGTTTGTTTCGGTTTTCTCTAAGTCATCTTGGATGTTAGTTAACAAAATGCCATACAGCAATCCTATTCTTGTACTTGGTCTATTGACGGCTTCAATAATATCCACTCTCATTAAACTTAAGGCCGGTCCTTTTGCTTTAAGGTTAGCATAGATTTGTACATATTTGATATAGTCACCATTAGAAAGTTGATATTTATTTTTTAAGTCTATAAACGTAGTTTCTAAATTATTTAACAAAAAGTCCTATTCTACAGATTCCAAGTCTTTGCCATTTCCTAGCTATAACATCATGGGAGAGACCATGAGTCGGTTTCGGTTGCCATAGTGAGGTATATCTGTTAAATTTCATGATGTTCATATGTTTGGCAATCTTAGCCCATACCTTCCAGGCACTACTTACGATTTCAAATTTACATTTCTTTCTAATATCTTTTGCTTCTGTTTGCTGTAAAAACAGCCCAATTGCATCTCTCCCAAGAACTAGCTCATATATTGATGGTAAGACATTAGCCTCAGGACTAAAATTGACCAGGGATGGCATTTGTTTAAGAAGTACTGCCCAATGGTAAAGTCTAGTATTGGGAATGGCAAGCCCACCTCTATCTCTAGGTAGTGACAATAACTTATGAGATCTCCTGATCTTTCCTTGTTGCCATAAGAATTTACTCATAAGAGAGTCGAGTATTTTTAAGGTCTTGGAGGCTACTGCAAAGGGAATTGCGCGGAACAGATATAGACATCTAGGCAGCACATTCATTTTAAGAAAGTTATCTCTTCCGATGATTGATAGGTGCAAACCATTAACCCGATCCAAATCTTTTTTAATTTTTTCAATAAGAGGGTTAAAGTTAAGGCCATTTATTAATTTAACATCAGAGCTGATAATAATGCCCAAATAAGTAGCCATATCAGCTCTTCTCTGATCGATATAGTTAGTGTTATCTGTACAAAGTACAATTGTCTTTCCCCTGTTCAGAGAATACCCTGAGTGGATACCATATTCGGAGGTTAGGGTCACGATTTCCTCCATAGCCTCAATCGGGTCAGATGTAATAACTGCGATATCATCGGCATACGCCAAAACTTTTGTCACGTATTGATCACATATAATTGGATTGATAGATTGGCTCTCAAGAAATTTTAAAATTAATGGGTTTATATAAAGTGCAAATAGTAGGGGTGAGCAAGGGCACCCTTGTCTGGTGCCCCTAGTGATGTTAAAATGACCAGATTCAGATCCTAACATCTGAAGTTTTGCTCTAGGTGATATATACATGGATTTAATAGCTTTGATAAATTTAGGGCCAAAATTATTGTGTAACATAACTGCCCAAAGGAAGCTCCACGAGACACAATCAAAAGCCTTTTCGGCATCCAGTAGGATCATTGACATCTGACCCCCCGTGACAGACATGGCATCGAAAAGGGCTATCGCCCTACAGGTATGATCGGTAGTACCTTTACCGGGAACGAAGCCATGCTGCCACGGGGAGACAATTTGTTCAATAACCCCACTGAGTCTCGTGGCCATCACTTTGGCAAATAATTTGGAGTCCAAATTGATTAAGGAAATAGGACGATATGAAGTTAGTTGCTCAGGGGGTTTTCCTTTCTTACGGAATACAATTATATTTGTTTCATTCCATGAATGCGGAGATACACCATTCCATTGTATCCCTAAAATAAGATCAAGGAGCAGAGGACAAAGTTGATGACTTAGTATCTTGTACAAATCTATTGGTATTTTATTGGGTCCAGCTGCATTACCCGATGAAAGTGACAGTAGGGCAGTTTCCACTTCATGTAAAGTAATTTCAGCTTCTAAATCGTCCCGGGTAATATCATCTAGAGTTTTTGATGCCTCATGATTGTGAAGGAGGTTATTAAGAAAACAAAATATTTCATTATCAGTGGATTTAACTTCTTCAGTATAGAGTTTCTGATAGTATTGCTGAAATTGTTGAATAATATCGGGAGTGTTAGTGTATGTTTGACCGCTATCAGTTATTTGACCGATATAATTAGATACATTTTTTTGTCTTGTACGTAGAACCAGTTGCCTACCAACTCTCTCCCCACTCTCATAAACATCTTTCCTATGTGCTTTATAAGTTTGGGCCGCTTTTTCACTAAGACTTGCATTCAACTCCGCTTTTAACATTGATAATTGATACATCGATTGTTTTGCATCTAATCTTTGTGAGATGATCATAGTGTGATTTTCATCCGCCTTTGCTATGGCCACCAGTTTCAAGCTGTAATTGCTGATATTTTGTTTTCTAGCCCTGGCTTGAAAGCTTATAGTGCTGATTTATAGCAGTCCCATACCACATTCCTTGTGGGGCTAAAGTGATTAGTATTGAAGAATTCCTCTGTCCAATTTTTGATATGTTTAATATAATCATTATTAGAGAGCAATTTGCCATCAAATGTCCATTGTCTAGATTTATTAGCCGAGGCTCCTACCATCATCGTAAAGACAAGGGCGTTGTGGTCTGATATAATTTTAGGGAATTTACTGATAGAGGATTGTGTAGCTAAATCCCTAGTTGAAAATACATAATCTATACGCACGTGCTTTTGATGTGGGTGCAAAAAATAAGTGTACCCAGCATTCTGGATGTTCTGATTTTTTGCTTCCCATATATCAATTAGCCCCAAACTATTCACAAGTCTCCTAATTGCTTTATATACTTTGGGTTTTCGGCCAGTATAAGTCTGATGTATGAGACTATTATTATTGAGCATAGGGTTAAGAGAAATATTGAAGTCCCCACAAATAATTAGAGGGCCCTGCCAAGTAGCAAGTTATGATTCAAGATTTGTAAAGACTGTAGGGCCGTCCTGATTGGAGCTGTAAATAGTGCAGATGGTTATGCCTAAGGCAAGTTTCACAATTGCCCATCTTCCATGAGAGTCAGAGAGATGACATACAGGCCCACCTAAGTTTGATTTGGCTAGGATTGCAACCCCTCTTATATTTGATGACTGCGTAGATGCCGCTAACAAATTATAGCCTCTTGTTTTCAATAATGATCTCCTAGCCCATGGCACATGTGTCTCTTGGAGACACAATATATCTACTGGATTCAAGCCTATTAACTCAGAGAATCGACGTTGTTTCTCATTGTTCAGTAGTCCCCCTACATTCCAGGTTTGTATAACCAATTTACCCATTATTTATCACAAAAGATTGACCAAAAGACTCTCTAGGTATCTTATTATTACTATCAGTTATTATCCAATTCATAGATTTTTTAGTATGTTTAATGGAAAAGAAATTGTAAAAAATGTTTGTCGTCGAATCTGGCTCATTTTCATTTTTTGTTTGAGTACCCCCCCAACCACCCCTAGCTACCCCACCCACCCCCCCGCTCCCCTTCCCCCCCGGAAGTGTAGGCCATCAGACTCAACCAGAGTCTGGGCGGTGAATGCAGTGTAACACCTGAGCTACCGCTTCAACTAAATGAAAGGAAAAATGAATAGTATTAGATTGTATTAAGTGTATTGAGAAAAGTTAAATAAACCAGAGAAGGAAAAAGAGGAAACCCTCCATTGAGAAGAAAGGAAGCATGCTACTAAACATATCTAAACATACCTAGACAAGGCATGAAAAGCATGAAAAAGCATGAAAATTATTATTAGCTATGGTAATACACTGAAAAATAAAGAAAAATTGCAAATCTAGCTTTCCATTAGTACTCTATTCAAGCTATTAATGCAATTCCTCTAGGTAGGTTTTAGCTTTGATCTTAGAAACAAAAAATTTAGTTTGGCCGCCCCAGACGACCTTAAGCTTAGCCGGATTGTTCAAAAATGCTTGGGCTCCCTTCTCTTGAAAAGGTTTGATTAATGACCTTAGGCGCCAACGTCTCTCAACAGTAGCATGACAGAAATCCGGTCTAGTAAAGAAAGTAATTCCATTAAAAGTTAGTTTGTGATCAGGTCTTGCCTTTTCTGCTACTCTTTGCCTTAACAAAAAGTTACCCAAGTACACTAGTATGGCACGAGGATATATACCCGGTTTGGGCGGGGAGTTGAAGGGCATTCCATGGGCGCGCTGAACTTCAACGTCCAAATTCCAGGTTGTTAGTTCCGGCATCGTCTTGCTAAGTAGCTTCACAACAAAAGTACGTATATTTTCACCCTCCATCTTTTCAGGGACCCCCAATATGCGTAAATTGTTCTTGTGCTGCTGTTTCTCAAAATCCTCCAGCTTCCATTTAATGTCGACTAATTCAGCGTCTTGCAGCTTGATTTTCCCTGAATTTGCTATTGCCTCGTTTTCTGTAGAGTGTACCCTTGCTTCTATTTAGGTAACTCTTTCCCCAATTTGGTTACATGTCTTAGTCAGCTTTTTAACCTCCCCTTGAACCTTGCGTAGAGCTGCCCGGGATCGCTTGCTGTCAATAGCTGTCTGTTCCCTATGAGCAGCGATAGCCTGTAATATTGTTTCAACAGCATTTGAAGGGATCTCATGACTATTGACAATGTCTGCATCTACATCTGACCCTTGTGTAACTTGTGTAGTTTGTAAATAGGTTCGAGAGATAGCAGGATGTTCGACTGATGCTCGTTGACTCATCTTGGATACTGTATAGCTTTAGATCTGATTGTGTTTAATTTTAAATCTTCCTCGAGACTACATTCCTCCGAAGTATTAGAAAAGAGCAAAGATTCATCATTTTCGTCTTCGGATTCATCGCTAAACTTTTCATTTCCGTCTTCAAGTGTTCTAGATTCTGACTCAGCCTCTACTCCTGTCTCGTCTGAGAATGAGTAAAATACATTTGTCTTTTTTTCACCTTCAATAAAAACCGGGTGATTAGAGATTTTCGGGTCAGCATCAGACGTTGGCTGTTCTCCAACATTAAGTTCAGTCTCTATCAACTGAGGCGCAGGGTCGGTAGCTAACTGTCCATGAGCTATAATAGCTGGGATAGGTGGTAGCGTGTTTGTTTTAGTTCGCACAATCCCAGTCTCGACTATCTCCTGGCTAGGAGTATTTATTGTAATTGCAGAGGAGATCAACATGTCTTGCCCTTCAGCAGTTTCAGCTACACCCATAATGTTCTCTCCAGCCCCAGAAAAAGACATACTATGTTTTCCCATAATTATTTCTTGGCTGGTGCCCGCACTAGAGGGTGGGTCGAACTACTCAGATTCTACTGTTAAATAAATACCCAACCAATGTTGGTGGCGCCATGTCGTGTAATTCCTATAATACCCAAGCAGGACCTGCGTGTTTGGATAACATAAACTGTGGGATTGGTGACAAACTGGTTCCGTACACCCCCACCAAGAAATGTGAGCCTCTCTGCATTTAAGCTAGGTCACAGTGCCACTAGTGTTTCCTCTTATCGTGGAGAGATTAGTTTTTGGCAACCACTTAGAACATGATAACCCTGATCCCTCAAGATCGTGAAAACAATGTACTACATTTCACTCAGTCACTCGTGCTCATTTAGTTTATCTCAGAGATAAAGTCTGGGCGTTTCATTAATAGTTTCTTGAACAGTTGTTACTCTCATGTAAAATATATGAGCTGCAACAACCATTATACAGTAGCAGAGATATATGATTAGCAGTACTATGAATATAAAAGGATAGTACAGTTCTACCGTCTTGCAATTAGCATGAATGAATACATGAATATAAAATGCATGATAAAAGTGCACATACTCCTACGATGCCTATCTAGATGTACCTGAGTGTACCTAGCATGTGAAAAGGTGTGAAGCCAAGAATCTCTAGGATTTATTCAAACCCCATTACCTGAAGTGTGAGAATGTCAGGGCCCTTCTTGGTCTCGAGTTGGACACCTCGTAAGCGATGTTCAGACCACTGTCAGCTGGAGTGTCTGCATGCAGGAGCCTCAGCATCTCTGGTCAGTATGCCGGCCTGAAATTCTCGGTTCCCTCTAAATAACACTAGCAGGAGGTGCTGTATTTACACCGAAAGTATCTAAGGTTCCTTTGTACTATGCTGTCTTCTAGCCCTGATGAAGTGGTAATCAACGTAATACATGAGGGCTAGAGTGAAAGAACACCTAAAAAGGTTTGAACACCACCTGCGACTGGAATATTGTGATTTGGACTACAATAGACATGGAGTGCTCAAGGGATAATTATTTTAATTTTAGGACATCTAAATACAAAACAGTTCCTCATATTTCTGGACTACTGGGATGTTTTAAACAAGAATAACAGGCGACTTCAAAAATGTGGATTTTCCAAGAAAAAGTGACAGAATGTTCTGGTTTTATTAAAGACACAGAAGCCTGCCTTGTTCTTTTTGTTCAATCTATACCAACTCCTTCATCTTTTTGAGGACTCAACTGAAGATTCGTTAAATTCTTATTTTTTCCCTTTACATGCTATTTGTTTGCTGTTGTACATGCTTTTAGTGGGTCCTTACTGGCTTTCATTAACTCGCATCAAGAACTACCCCTCAATCTTTTGCAGTGCTTGACCTTTACAACTGTCAATTTTGCAGGAAGACATACTTTTTCTTAAGTGTAAAATTATATTACCTGTCAGTTGTGTATGTGAATCCTGGTGTTCAAAATGTGCTGTAAAATATTTCAAACAAGTATATGTCATGTTTTATACATGGGCCTTGTCATACTTCAGTTTTCTCCCAGCTTTGTAACTAAATCTGCCTGCTGAGGCAATGCCTCAATGAGTTTTTGTGCCTTGAGCGAACTGAACAATTGAATGGCAAAATGTAGAATCCGATGATAGTCAGCTCATCCATCCATCTTCCCACAGATCAGAAAAATTAAGACCCATTAATTGGGAAATATTAACTGTTGGGAAGTGAAAATCCCCTGCATGGTAAGGGGCATTCCCTTGCCCTGTGTGCCCCAGCTGCTGCAATACAATTTTTTTGTCATGGGAGAACACATATCATTCGTGTTTGCGATAACCTAGGCCTGCCTCACCACAAAACATTCTGTTTAGACGGAGAAGAGGGCACCTGCGCTACCATCATGATTTTAGGAGGCAACTGCGCTAACCTGGATAGAAGCACGGTGGTGGCAGTATAACCATTTTAGGCAATCCAGCGCTACGATACAAAAATGATGAATAAATCAATTAATAATTAGGCAATCTAGTGCTACGATTCAAATGCGATATTCAATTAGGCAGTAGCAGATGTGTGAGGGAGGCGAGGCAGCAGACAGCAGTCTGGCGCTACGATACCAGTGGTGGCAGGCAGATCGGGGAGCAGCGTGAGGAGCGACCGCTTCTGTAGGAAACAGGATGGTAGGATGATAGGAGCTAGCCACATCTGGAAACTAGGGGGTTCTAATTCTTTCCAGCGGGCTGAGAAACTAAGTCTAAGAACAGCCGTTCCAATAAATAGCTATCTTTCCTCATGTTTTGAAAGTTCTAACAAGGAGTCATAGCCAAAAATAGAAAGTGTTTCAGATTCAGGGAGTTTTCGCCCAAATATCTCTTGCCAATAATCACTAATCGCTATTTTAATGAGATCGAGCTTGGGATAGCTGCTAAACATATATATTAGTGTTGCTGGGCCCTGTAAACATCTAGGACACAGATCATTTTCCCTTTTGCCCCAGGTGAATAATTTGGCAGGTGTATAATAAAGGTTGAACACAGTTTTATAAGTCTGTGCTTTAAGGTTGCTAGCCATAAAAAGTAAGTCGCTTAGTTCCAACACTTTATAGATATCAACATTAGGATTGCTAAGTTTAATAGCCCAGTTTGTTTCGGTTTTCTCTAAGTCATCTTGGATGTTAGTTAACAAAATGCCATACAGCAATCCTATTCTTGTACTTGGTCTATTGACGGCTTCAATAATATCCACTCTCATTAAACTTAAGGCCGGTCCTTTTGCTTTAAGGTTAGCATAGATTTGTACATATTTGATATAGTCACCATTAGAAAGTTGATATTTATTTTTTAAGTCTATAAACGTAGTTTCTAAATTATTTAACAAAAAGTCCTATTCTACAGATTCCAAGTCTTTGCCATTTCCTAGCTATAACATCATGGGAGAGACCATGAGTCGGTTTCGGTTGCCATAGTGAGGTATATCTGTTAAATTTCATGATGTTCATATGTTTGGCAATCTTAGCCCATACCTTCCAGGCACTACTTACGATTTCAAATTTACATTTCTTTCTAATATCTTTTGCTTCTGTTTGCTGTAAAAACAGCCCAATTGCATCTCTCCCAAGAACTAGCTCATATATTGATGGTAAGACATTAGCGTCAGGACTAAAATTGACCAGGGATGGCATTTGTTTAAGAAGTACTGCCCAATGGTAAAGTCTAGTATTGGGAATGGCAAGCCCACCTCTATCTCTAGGTAGTGACAATAACTTATGAGATCTCCTGATCTTTCCTTGTTGCCATAAGAATTTACTCATAAGAGAGTCGAGTATTTTTAAGGTCTTGGAGGCTACTGCAAAGGGAATTGCGCGGAACAGATATAGACATCTAGGCAGCACATTCATTTTAAGAAAGTTATCTCTTCCGATGATTGATAGGTGCAAACCATTAACCCGATCCAAATCTTTTTTAATTTTTTCAATAAGAGGGTTAAAGTTAAGGCCATTTATTAATTTAACATCAGAGCTGATAATAATGCCCAAATAAGTAGCCATATCAGCTCTTCTCTGATCGATATAGTTAGTGTTATCTGTACAAAGTACAATTGTCTTTCCCCTGTTCAGAGAATACCCTGAGTGGATACCATATTCGGAGGTTAGGGTCACGATTTCCTCCATAGCCTCAATCGGGTCAGATGTAATAACTGCGATATCATCGGCATACGCCAAAACTTTTGTCACGTATTGATCACATATAATTGGATTGATAGATTGGCTCTCAAGAAATTTTAAAATTAATGGGTTTATATAAAGTGCAAATAGTAGGGGTGAGCAAGGGCACCCTTGTCTGGTGCCCCTAGTGATGTTAAAATGACCAGATTCAGATCCTAACATCTGAAGTTTTGCTCTAGGTGATATATACATGGATTTAATAGCTTTGATAAATTTAGGGCCAAAATTATTGTGTAACATAACTGCCCAAAGGAAGCTCCACGAGACACAATCAAAAGCCTTTTCGGCATCCAGTAGGATCATTGACATCTGACCCCCCGTGACAGACATGGCATCGAAAAGGGCTATCGCCCTACAGGTATGATCGGTAGTACCTTTACCGGGAACGAAGCCATGCTGCCACGGGGAGACAAGTTGTTCAATAACCCCACTGAGTCTCGTGGCCATCACTTTGGCAAATAATTTGGAGTCCAAATTGATTAAGGAAATAGGACGATATGAAGTTAGTTGCTCAGGGGGTTTTCCTTTCTTACGGAATACAATTATATTTGTTTCATTCCATGAATGCGGAGATACACCATTCCATTGTATCCCTAAAATAAGATCAAGGAGCAGAGGACAAAGTTGATGACTTAGTATCTTGTACAAATCTATTGGTATTTTATTGGGTCCAGCTGCATTACCCGATGAAAGTGACAGTAGGGCAGTTTCCACTTCATGTAAAGTAATTTCAGCTTCTAAATCGTCCCGGGTAATATCATCTAGAGTTTTTGATGCCTCATGATTGTGAAGGAGGTTATTAAGAAAACAAAATATTTCATTATCAGTAGATTTAACTTCTTCAGTATAGAGTTTCTGATAGTATTGCTGAAATTGTTGAATAATATCGGGAGTGTTAGTGTATGTTTGACCGCTATCAGTTATTTGACCGATATAATTAGATACATTTTTTTGTCTTGTACGTAGAACCAGTTGCCTACCAACTCTCTCCCCACTCTCATAAACATCTTTCCTATGTGCTTTATAAGTTTGGGCCGCTTTTTCACTAAGACTTGCATTCAACTCCGCTTTTAACATTGATAATTGATACATCGATTGTTTTGCATCTAATCTTTGTGAGATGATCATAGTGTGATTTTCATCCGCCTTTGCTATGGCCACCAGTTTCAAGCTGTAATTGCTGATATTTTGTTTTCTAGCCCTGGCTTGAAAGCTTATAGTGCTGATTTATAGCAGTCCCATACCACATTCCTTGTGGGGCTAAAGTGATTAGTATTGAAGAATTCCTCTGTCCAATTTTTGATATGTTTAATATAATCATTATTAGAGAGCAATTTGCCATCAAATGTCCATTGTCTAGATTTATTAGCCGAGGCTCCTACCATCATCGTAAAGACAAGGGCGTTGTGGTCTGATATAATTTTAGGGAATTTACTGATAGAGGATTGTGTAGCTAAATCCCTAGTTGAAAATACATAATCTATACGCACGTGCTTTTGATGTGGGTGCAAAAAATAAGTGTACCCAGCATTCTGGATGTTCTGATTTTTTGCTTCCCATATATCAATTAGCCCCAAACTATTCACAAGTCTCCTAATTGCTTTATATACTTTGGGTTTTCGGCCAGTATAAGTCTGATGTATGAGACTATTATTATTGAGCATAGGGTTAAGAGAAATATTGAAGTCCCCACAAATAATTAGAGGGCCCTGCCAAGTAGCAAGTTATGATTCAAGATTTGTAAAGACTGTAGGGCCGTCCTGATTGGAGCTGTAAATAGTGCAGATGGTTATGCCTAAGGCAAGTTTCACAATTGCCCATCTTCCATGAGAGTCAGAGAGATGACATACAGGCCCACCTAAGTTTGATTTGGCTAGGATTGCAACCCCTCTTATATTTGATGACTGCGTAGATGCCGCTAACAAATTATAGCCTCTTGTTTTCAATAATGATCTCCTAGCCCATGGCACATGTGTCTCTTGGAGACACAATATATCTACTGGATTCAAGCCTATTAACTCAGAGAATCGACGTTGTTTCTCATTGTTCAGTAGTCCCCCTACATTCCAGGTTTGTATAACCAATTTACCCATTATTTATCACAAAAGATTGACCAAAAGACTCTCTAGGTATCTTATTATTACTATCAGTTATTATCCAATTCATAGATTTTTTAGTATGTTTAATGGAAAAGAAATTGTAAAAAATGTTTGTCGTCGAATCTGGCTCATTTTCATTTTTTGTTTGAGTACCCCCCCAACCACCCCTAGCTACCCCACCCACCCCCCCGCTCCCCTTCCCCCCCGGAAGTGTAGGCCATCAGACTCAACCAGAGTCTGGGCGGTGAATGCAGTGTAACACCTGAGCTACCGCTTCAACTAAATGAAAGGAAAAATGAATAGTATTAGATTGTATTAAGTGTATTGAGAAAAGTTAAATAAACCAGAGAAGGAAAAAGAGGAAACCCTCCATTGAGAAGAAAGGAAGCATGCTACTAAACATATCTAAACATACCTAGACAAGGCATGAAAAGCATGAAAAAGCATGAAAATTATTATTAGCTATGGTAATACACTGAAAAATAAAGAAAAATTGCAAATCTAGCTTTCCATTAGTACTCTATTCAAGCTATTAATGCAATTCCTCTAGGTAGGTTTTAGCTTTGATCTTAGAAACAAAAAATTTAGTTTGGCCGCCCCAGACGACCTTAAGCTTAGCCGGATTGTTCAAAAATGCTTGGGCTCCCTTCTCTTGAAAAGGTTTGATTAATGACCTTAGGCGCCAACGTCTCTCAACAGTAGCATGACAGAAATCCGGTCTAGTAAAGAAAGTAATTCCATTAAAAGTTAGTTTGTGATCAGGTCTTGCCTTTTCTGCTACTCTTTGCCTTAACAAAAAGTTACCCAAGTACACTAGTATGGCACGAGGATATATACCCGGTTTGGGCGGGGAGTTGAAGGGCATTCCATGGGCGCGCTGAACTTCAACGTCCAAATTCCAGGTTGTTAGTTCTGGCATCGTCTTGCTAAGTAGCTTCACAACAAAAGTACGTATATTTTCACCCTCCATCTTTTCAGGGACCCCCAATATGCGTAAATTGTTCTTGTGCTGCTGTTTCTCAAAATCCTCCAGCTTCCATTTAATGTCGACTAATTCAGCGTCTTGCAGCTTGATTTTCCCTGAATTTGCTATTGCCTCGTTTTCTGTAGAGTGTACCCTTGCTTCTATTTAGGTAACTCTTTCCCCAATTTGGTTACATGTCTTAGTCAGCTTTTTAACCTCCCCTTGAACCTTGCGTAGAGCTGCCCGGGATCGCTTGCTGTCAATAGCTGTCTGTTCCCTATGAGCAGCGATAGCCTGTAATATTGTTTCAACAGCATTTGAAGGGATCTCATGACTATTGACAATGTCTGCATCTACATCTGACCCTTGTGTAACTTGTGTAGTTTGTAAATAGGTTCGAGAGATAGCAGGATGTTCGACTGATGCTCGTTGACTCATCCTGGATACTGTATAGCTTTAGATCTGATTGTGTTTAATTTTAAATCTTCCTCGAGACTACATTCCTCCGAAGTATTAGAAAAGAGCAAAGATTCATCATTTTCGTCTTCGGATTCATCGCTAAACTTTTCATTTCCGTCTTCAAGTGTTCTAGATTCTGACTCAGCCTCTACTCCTGTCTCATCTGAGAATGAGTAAAATACATTTGTCTTTTTTTCACCTTCAATAAAAACCGGGTGATTAGAGATTTTCGGGTCAGCATCAGACGTTGGCTGTTCTCCAACATTAAGTTCAGTCTCTATCAACTGAGGCGCAGGGTCGGTAGCTAACTGTCCATGAGCTATAATAGCTGGGATAGGTGGTAGCGTGTTTGTTTTAGTTCGCACAATCCCAGTCTCGACTATCTCCTGGCTAGGAGTATTTATTGTAATTGCAGAGGAGATCAACATGTCTTGCCCTTCAGCAGTTTCAGCTACACCCATAATGTTCTCTCCAGCCCCAGAAAAAGACATACTATGTTTTCCCATAATTATTTCTTGGCTGGTGCCCGCACTAGAGGGTGGGTCGAACTACTCAGATTCTACTGTTAAATAAATACCCAACCAATGTTGGTGGCGCCATGTCGTGTAATTCCTATAATACCCAAGCAGGACCTGCGTGTTTGGATAACATAAACTGTGGGATTGGTGACAAACTGGTTCCGTACACCCCCACCAAGAAATGTGAGCCTCTCTGCATTTAAGCTAGGTCACAGTGCCACTAGTGTTTCCTCTTATCGTGGAGAGATTAGTTTTTGGCAACCACTTAGAACATGATAACCCTGATCCCTCAAGATCGTGAAAACAATGTACTACATTTCACTCAGTCACTCGTGCTCATTTAGTTTATCTCAGAGATAAAGTCTGGGCGTTTCATTAATAGTTTCTTGAACAGTTGTTACTCTCATGTAAAATATATGAGCTGCAACAACCATTATACAGTAGCAGAGATATATGATTAGCAGTACTATGAATATAAAAGGATAGTACAGTTCTACCGTCTTGCAATTAGCATGAATGAATACATGAATATAAAATGCATGATAAAAGTGCACATACTCCTACGATGCCTATCTAGATGTACCTGAGTGTACCTAGCATGTGAAAAGGTGTGAAGCCAAGAATCTCTAGGATTTATTCAAACCCCATTACCTGAAGTGTGAGAATGTCAGGGCCCTTCTTGGTCTCGAGTTGGACACCTCGTAAGCGATGTTCAGACCACTGTCAGCTGGAGTGTCTGCATGCAGGAGCCTCAGCATCTCTGGTCAGTATGCCGGCCTGAAATTCTCGGTTCCCTCTAAATAACACTAGCAGGAGGTGCTGTATTTACACCGAAAGTATCTAAGGTTCCTTTGTACTATGCTGTCTTCTAGCCCTGATGAAGTGGTAATCAACGTAATACATGAGGGCTAGAGTGAAAGAACACCTAAAAAGGTTTGAACACCACCTGCGACTGGAATATTGTGATTTGGACTACAATAGACATGGAGTGCTCAAGGGATAATTATTTTAATTTTAGGACATCTAAATACAAAACAGTTCCTCATATTTCTGGACTACTGGGATGTTTTAAACAAGAATAACAGGCGACTTCAAAAATGTGGATTTTCCAAGAAAAAGTGACAGAATGTTCTGGTTTTATTAAAGACACAGAAGCCTGCCTTGTTCTTTTTGTTCAATCTATACCAACTCCTTCATCTTTTTGAGGACTCAACTGAAGATTCGTTAAATTCTTATTTTTTCCCTTTACATGCTATTTGTTTGCTGTTGTACATGCTTTTAGTGGGTCCTTACTGGCTTTCATTAACTCGCATCAAGAACTACCCCTCAATCTTTTGCAGTGCTTGACCTTTACAACTGTCAATTTTGCAGGAAGACATACTTTTTCTTAAGTGTAAAATTATATTACCTGTCAGTTGTGTATGTGAATCCTGGTGTTCAAAATGTGCTGTAAAATATTTCAAACAAGTATATGTCATGTTTTATACATGGGCCTTGTCATACTTCAGTTTTCTCCCAGCTTTGTAACTAAATCTGCCTGCTGAGGCAATGCCTCAATGAGTTTTTGTGCCTTGAGCGAACTGAACAATTGAATGGCAAAATGTAGAATCCGATGATAGTCAGCTCATCCATCCATCTTCCCACAGATCAGAAAAATTAAGACCCATTAATTGGGAAATATTAACTGTTGGGAAGTGAAAATCCCCTGCATGGTAAGGGGCATTCCCTTGCCCTGTGTGCCCCAGCTGCTGCAATACAATTTTTTTGTCATGGGAGAACACATATCATTCGTGTTTGCGATAACCTAGGCCTGCCTCACCACAAAACATTCTGTTTAGACGGAGAAGAGGGCACCTGCGCTACCATCATGATTTTAGGAGGCAACTGCGCTAACCTGGATAGAAGCACGGTGGTGGCAGTATAACCATTTTAGGCAATCTATGGATAAGGACCACAAACCTGATGACATCCGCTGGATAGTCCTAGAAAAAATCGTGGCAAAAGCTGGCACTAATACAGACAAAATCCGCCGCAAACGTGAAGTTTTCTGGATATTTACTCTGGACACGTTTAAATCAGGCCTGAATTCTGAAATTCCGTGGCATCAAGCTATACTTTAATATCACCATCTGAACATAGGATTAAATAAAAAAGAGATACGTGACTTTAACCCTATACCAAAATATTATATACTCACTCACCTAACAAATAAGCTAATTAATATGTGAGGCCTCTTAATGAGAACATGGTTATATCTTAAAACAAAGGGATACATGAATCTATATTTGTAGAGAACTTTATAATAGAGGAAATATGCTATTATCTAAATCTCATTATTTCATCTAACTATAAAATACAATTTGTCCAACAATATAAACAAGTCTTTGTTTATTAATTCTAACACCCAAAAATAGCATATCTCTAAACGATATATATATATCGACTTCCATAGTTGTCTCAGATTTGTGAAACCGGAATCCAGATCAGTTTAAAGCCTCTTCGATTATATATTTTTTTCAACAGTTTACGGCTTAAACCTGAATATATTTAAAACCTCGCACTAGTCTGCTTTCTATCTCTGTGTAAACAAATGGAATCCTTGTCCCGTTCGGGCTACGCCATCAAGCTGCGCCCGGAGTAATTGTCCACAGCTGCTAGCTCTGTAACGCGAGTAAACGAAGGCGCGTTTTTCCAAATAAAAAGCTCGCATTCGCCTAGTCCGTTTAGATCGCGGACATCGGAAGCACCAGCGTAATAGAACCCCCGATAGAACGCTTTGGCACCGGTAGTGTAAGGTAAGTTCTGAGCTCGCCAAGTATAGCGTACGAGCTAATGTAGAAACTGTTTGTGTAAAAAAGATTAAACTTAACATGGGTATGTTAATTTTAATTCTGCTCCCATTCTGTATTCTATTTACCAGAGACAAATATCCTCAGCAAGCACGGCTGAAAGCGTCATTAAATCAAGGTAAAGACATCAATATGCCCTATCTGGGCAACACTAAATAGCAGTATTTAAATATGGTAACATAGAGTTGTCTCTTATTTCATGTCCCCCTAGATCCAGTTTTAAAAAAACAGAAAGTGATTCAAAAGCTTGTACATCTCCGGTGGCTCACTGTGCGAAAAATATACTTCAGAAATGCCAGATTTTTAAGGTATGAGCTTATGCAGTATGAACATCGTGTTTAAAAGACCAATACTACCTAGTGTGTAAAGTAGATTAACACATCAAGATAACATTAGAACACAGTATAAAGCTAGGACTTGTCTCTGTTATAAAATCTAAACTTACCTGTACATTACCTGCTTCTAAACAGCAAATGAAAATCTTTAGATTTAAATAACATAGAATCTATAAAGGCAGCTAGTTAATAAAATTTTAATCGCATAAATAGATTTTCAAATAGTAATCTTCTTTTGTTCTAGCTGAAATTTAGAACCAGTCCTCTAAATTAAGGATTCCAAAGCTTCACTATACCTTTTAATATACGATGTGATTTGATGGACACTAAAACCACGTGGCAGGAGTAAATAAGGTATTTCTTTATAGAATAGAGAACACTATACATTTTGTTTAAAAATAATACACAGTTGAATTAGAACTTAAATGGGTACATATCTATTTTTCAGAATACCTAACACTGGACTAATGATATTAAATGTGTCATTACAAGAGGCAAAAACGTTGATACGTCATCCTGTCCTTTGTTGTGTAAGTAGATAGAGTCCTTACTTCCTTCCAACGACATCCCTATTCCTCATTTTTTTATCCCATTAGTTAGGTTACCGGTATGTTGACTATGTAAGGCCTTATTTCTCTGTATCAATGTCTATACTTATTGTTTGAACTCTCTCTCGTCGTTCTACCTTTCTGTTCATGAAATTCTAATGCCTAATATAGAGCTGCTGGTACAGAAACCTATCCCCTAAGAAAACTATCAAAACTAGAATTGTTAATAAAATAGATACACTTGAAGTGCCGACCTTTTAACCAGTTAGTAATGCATACTGTTAACAAATATGCACTGATGTATCTGGAGAGCATGAAAATTAGATAATCTGGCGTTTATTATAAATTTGGTGGTTTCACTAAAAAGCTAGAAAATGTACATACATTCTTATAGCAACGCCAATAGACCCGCAAAATATAGAAATGGAAATTGAGTTGTAAATAGCTGTAATATAGAAGTGTGTCTGAACTGTAAATATATTTAAATATGTTTTTTTGTTCTTGTTTTTTCTGTTTAGGTTTAATCACTATTTTTGATTTATGTTTAATATACGAATGACGGTCACCTGACGAAGGCCTCAGGCCGAAACGCGCGTAGTTCCACTCAACCGCATTGCCTTCATCAATTTACCAACAACTGAATATTTTCGTATATCACGGGGTTTAATGTATATATGTGATTGTGTTTATGTAAATGTTTCTGTTTTCACTTATTAGTATTTTTTTATAACCAGGGAATACACATCAAATTTCTGCTTAAAATGTAAACAATGAATGAAAAAAGTAAATGAATCCTGTATAAAAGATATAAATAACAAACAAAATATACTAAAAACAAATAATATACAATAAATTAAAGGATTTTCATATAAACTTTTGTTTCAGCACACATTTATTTGATTGTTCTAAAGGGTCTATTATTTTGTTTAGATTCTATTTTAGGGAGTATCAATCCCTTTAGAATTTAGCTACACTGCCTTTCTCTACATAATTTCATTAACTCGCATCAAGAACTACCCCTCAATCTTTTGCAGTGCTTGACCTTTACAACTGTCAATTTTGCAGGAAGACATACTTTTTCTTAAGTGTAAAATTATATTACCTGTCAGTTGTGTATGTGAATCCTGGTGTTCAAAATGTGCTGTAAAATATTTCAAACAAGTATATGTCATGTTTTATACATGGGCCTTGTCATACTTCAGTTTTCTCCCAGCTTTGTAACTAAATCTGCCTGCTGAGGCAATGCCTCAATGAGTTTTTGTGCCTTGAGCGAACTGAACAATTGAATGGCAAAATGTAGAATCCGATGATAGTCAGCTCATCCATCCATCTTCCCACAGATCAGAAAAATTAAGACCCATTAATTGGGAAATATTAACTGTTGGGAAGTGAAAATCCCCTGCATGGTAAGGGGCATTCCCTTGCCCTGTGTGCCCCAGCTGCTGCAATACAATTTTTTTGTCATGGGAGAACACATATCATTCGTGTTTGCGATAACCTAGGCCTGCCTCACCACAAAACATTCTGTTTAGACGGAGAAGAGGGCACCTGCGCTACCATCATGATTTTAGGAGGCAACTGCGCTAACCTGGATAGAAGCACGGTGGTGGCAGTATAACCATTTTTGTGCTCAGTAAAATTAGTAATGGAAAATAATTTTTTATGTGTGTCACTGAGTGGGGCCGAATGGCCCACCAGTGTAAAGTTTCTTGGCTATGTACTTAACTCAATGTTGGCCTGCTTGGAGTGCTTCTCGTGCCCACTAGCGTGTGTTACTTGCATGTGCATGATTGGATTGAAAATGTGTGTTAGTTGGGGTTCCATAACATGGAGGCCTGCAGGTTCCATTTTAGAATCCCATCCTGGAGAGGCTGGAGAGGGGAGAACTGCAACCACCAGATGTGTATTGCTGACATTGCCTTCTTAGAGCTGGGACCAAAATGAAGGTGTGTGTGCCTGCCTGTCAAGATCAGTGTGCCCTGTGCGGAGGAGAGCATGGGAGAAGTGAGGCCTAGCGAGGATCCTGGCGAGTAGATCTTGGCGAGTTGAGAGATAGTACAGTAGGGAATGGTTTTGCGATAAAGCCGTTCGCCCTCCTTCAGAATTCTGTAATTCCCTTTGAGACTATTGTGAAGTTGCAGGTCATCATATGGTAGCACTGATCTTATTGGGGCCCTTGTCCGTGACCATTGTGTTGAAGTAGGAGGACCACTGGGATATTGAGGGCTGTCACCTATGCAAATCAGACTGTGGGACGTTGCCCGTGCAACTGGGACTGTGGGTTGTTGCCCTTGTCTAGGACTCCCATGCGCGAGGAAGAGGCCATTGAGACTGTAAGTGCTGTCGCCTGGAAGATCTGACCTGATCAAGACTGCCGTCCGTATCTATAACCCCTGTATGTCAGGAGGGAGCAACTAAGTCTGTGAGGGGTGTTGCCAGGTCGGGGTAGTATTGTCCGTGATAAGCAGAGGGCATCAGGAACAAGTCTGCATCATACCTGCATGGACATAGCAGCTTCACCAACTTACTGGCAGGAACCAAAGAAGAAGAAATAGCTGCTACACCTGTCTGCAAGAGCCCCATGCATGGTGATCCCTTTGTCTGTGCGAAGACCGCAGTGAGAGCTATTGAGTGTGGAGTATGGGGAGAGAAGTCCCTTGGTTCCTGGACTCTTTGGACAACTGACGTGGAAACAGGGTCATAGGCCTGTTTGAGAGTGTGTTTGAGTCCTGCGGTTTAACCACCCGAAGGGCTGAGTAAAGTTCAAGGCTAAAGTCAGACTTTGATGTGCATAACTAGTATGGGCAGCACGTGAGGTCATCTCAAAGAATCCACCAATATAGTGTGGAGGGATATGGCAAAAAGACCTGCAAGGGCACGCACTGCCCTGACAAGTGCTAAAGCACTCTCCTTTAGAAACTAATGTGTGGATTATTAGGTATGCTGTATTGAACATTATTTAAAAAACTGTTTTGTACACTAAAAATATGTATAGGAGTGGGCAAGCATCTCACTGGTGTTACTGGGGAGTATTTTGAGTTATGAGTCATTGCATATCCTGCATCTACTTCCTCCTGAAAAGTTCTTGGGGCTCTTAATCCACGCTATCACTGATGGTCAGGTGCTGATGGAATAGTACTTAACCCAGTAATTCAGAACCATTAGTTGGTATCACCCTAGGACAGTAGAAGTTAAAGGTCACAGCCCGTACTGTTTGGCCCAGTAACTCCTGTTTGCCTCTTGGTCCTGAGGAAGGAGTTATGACAGTATTGTATGTCAAAACACTGAATAAAGGAAAATTATTGATATATGCAGAGTGTTAAAAGCTGATGCGGTTTCTTTTCTGAAACTGTAGCAGATGACTCTGTTGCACCCGAGACCAAGGAAGGTGAAAAGGTAGGGCGGTGGGTGGGCCTTCCATCAATCCCCGCACCACCAAGGACAGGGGTAGTATGGAAGAAATACGTGTTGTACTCTCCAGCCAACTTCTATATAACCACTGAACTCTGCTGTTTCCATCATCATGTAGCCTTTATTAATACGTCTTTTTCCAAGTCTGCTGGGAAATGTAGTTTTACATTTTTATATAGGAGCTGTCAAAATGAAAAATAGGTTAGAGGGCACAATGCTCGCTTCTTTGTCCTCGGTAAAAAAAAAAAAGAACTTTCTGTCAAACACTATGAAAATCCATAATAATTGGCGTACATGGATCATAATATAAATGGAATGAAAAAATGAATTGCAAGTTTGATATTACATGCAAAAGTCTGACGACCTATTTTCAGGATAAAAGCAAGCCCTGTGAAAGGCTTGGTATAACAAAATGTTCTTTAGCTAGAATGTGCCTCCTTTCTGTCTCTGCTCATCAAAGCAGCAAAAGTATCTTTTACTCTGAGTTGTCCTGAGTTATTGATGTCATGCCGGGAAAAGAAAGCGTTTCTTGCTGGAGTAGAATGTTTCACAAGACAGGACTTTTAATGCTTTGCAACTCCCACGCAGCAGTGAAGTTGCCCTGACATTGAGTCATAGGCTGACTCCAGCTGCCAGATCGTGTTTGAAAAGAAAACTGCAGCTAGGACAGCTCCGTGCAGGCGTTAAGCAAGCCATCGCAGAATAACCATATCACAGGAACTAATTTCCTCTGTGGAACTTTGCCATTTTCCTCCCTATCTCTAAAAGATCTTTCTAGCAGCTTGTGGTAACAAATCAGTAACTGTAGTGCTCTTGTGGAATGCAGAATGAAGATGAGAGAACGTGCTACAGAATATGGAGCAGACTTTATGGGGCTGGGAAGTAAGACTTTGCCCAAACAGTGCTTCTGAGTTTGACATGTATTTTCTGAAATTATAGCAAACAATCTCATTTCTAAATCTTTGAAAACTACATTAAAAAGAACATGTTCTTACTCGTGGCCGGATCACAAAGCATTGTTTCACTGGTGCCATTTCATGCCCTCGATGTTAAGTTAAAGCTTAGTTTGGTGCAAACACTCCTTGTCCCTGTATTATGAAAGCAGAATTCTGGAGGTGGTAATGTGTGACAAAGATGTGTGTGCACATTTGTTGTGTAGCATTTTGTTTCATGCAATGTACTTTCTGCTCCTGTATTTTTGTACTGCATTATTGCGGTGTTTTGTCGTACTGCGGATCTTGAGTTGTGTTCTGTTTTGACTGTTTTTTTGTGATGATCTCTTATGTTTTAATTGCATTGTTTACTTGCTTTGCATATGGTATTGTAATATATACTGTTGTTTACTTTCTTATGTAAATGGTCTAAGATGATAAAAATTGAGCTGATTCAGCTCTTCATCTAAGTAGACTCTAGTCAGCTGAAAACAGTCACTGAGGCTGTGGGCAGTAGCCCATAAAGTGAGCACTGGATGCCCTAAGATAAGACCTGTAGTGTAGTTCCTATATTCCCAATAGGCTCTGCGCATTGGAATAACATAAACAGCAGTGTAGACGGAGGACCGTGGTCATCTAGGTCTCTACTGACTATGTTAGACTTAATTAGTTTTGCCAGCTGCTCAGAGGTCACTAGAAACTTTCTCGAATGTTCAGGAAAGGGTTAAGCGCCCTGATTTAGACAAGAAGGGATTAGTTTCTGACAACCGCATAAACATGACAACTTTGCTCCCTCAGAATAAAGAGTGTATCTCTAGAGTTGTGTGAAAACAATAGACAGCTATTTCACTCAGTCAATTGTGCATGCTTAATTTCACCAGAGTGCAGAGAAATAGAGAGACAGGCTTTTTCAATAAAAGGTGTTATTGTATTGAGCAGTCTTCTTTCTCATGCAAGAGAAATGAATTGCCACAATTGCATACTTATCATAAAGTAAAGTGCGTACAGTAAATGTCGTATTATGAAATATTACTGTAAAAGCATTGATATGGTTTCTTAGCCATATGATACTTTAAAATGGATAAAATATATTCATACATAAAAACATTGACTAACGAACTCAACTGGTGCTTCTAAATACGCCTACCCCGGTGTACCTGACCTACGCCTAATACGTGGGAAGGAGTAAGTAAGTTGCAGTCTTAAGTTAAGTTAGGATTTTGCCAAGTATCAGAATCAAGAATTCTCTCTAAGGTTTAAATCAGCTCCGTACCTTGGTTATAGAATGAAGGAGGGCTTGAATCTCGCTTCTCAGGACTCGATCTCCCAGCAACCCGCAAGGGTGACTTGGGAACACCGGAGCTGGATTTTTCAGCATGAGAAAAGGCAGCTTCTCCAGCGCGTCAAAAGGGAGGGGCGGCTTCCTTCGGCTCTGGCAACAGCTGGGCTCTCGGACAAGTAGAACGTCGCTCTGCTCCCCACCACTGTGTGTTTGCTTAAGGCAACATTGGTATATTTATACCTGAAAGGTGCCGGGTTTGACGTAAGGTTGGACATAAGACGTCACTAAGAACTAAAGTTCTTTCTGGACTCCAGGAGTTCTTGTGCAAATCAAAACAAAAGCAGGGGGAATTCCCGGGCTGCTGGAGGCTTGGTTTGTTTAAAGAATGCGTTGTGCTTTCTAGGAGTCTATGGGAGTACCCTTGCCGTGCTTTAGACTGCATGGGCTATTACTAAATATGGATATGATTCTTATGCCTTTATAAGGATACTATTTATTATAACCACATAAGGGCATGAATCGGGAATATCGAATTAGGGTCCTAGATAGAAATACAACACCCACTCCAAGTATTAATGTCCATCATTACTAAAAAATAAGCAATATTAAACATACGATGCATGTGTGTTTTCCAACTCACCCCAAAATACATAATTGCATTTGAAATGGTTTATGGGTTATACACAAAAATGAGTATTGGTACTGTACATTTTTCAAGCAAGGTTATCATTCAGTTAAATGCATATATATATATATCAGCTGAATGAATTGCGAAAATTACACATGAAATGGCTCTGTATACAGAAACGAAGGTCGAGACCATTCCATCACATATTTAGACGATACTGTATATGTGCTAGAGGCTGAGGTAAAATATTATCTCTAACGTCTCTAAAAATAGAAGCTCTGTTCTCTAAGAATACTTCTACTTTAAGCAAAGTTCCATGTGCCGGAAAAAATTGTAAATATTTTTGATTTGAAAGAAAAAGAATTTCGCTTTCAGGGGAAAAAAAGATAGTTTCAAATGTTTTGAGTTGCTTTGTTTAACAGAACTGAAGGCCAAATTCAGAGTTCAGGGAACGCTGTGTGCTTGTTGTTTTAAAAAGTTATTCTCGTTGTTCAGGGGAGAACATCATATCAGACAGGCTTGCAAAAAATTGGTCTACAACATCAGGTGAAAGTTCGACCAAGTTTGAAAATACTGAAACTGTGCAGTTCTGTGCGTGATTGCTATCATCGATGTTTGGATCAGCAATGCTCACAGAAGGTTGTACCTGTTTGGTGCTGCTTTCCTCTCGTACTTCACCGCCATCTACTCGTAATGGTGAAGTCTCAACGAATGCCGTCATCAGAATAGGTAGCCGCTGGGGACAACACGTTGCATGAGTCGTTACCGGACAAAGCAAAGTATCGATATCCATTGGTACTGCTGATGGTAGTGTAAAACAGACGTCCAACACGCATTCTTCTCCGCATAGCAGACATCGAAGCACAGGTAAGATGCAATTCCGCCAGATTGGTCTGAATGAAAGTAACCAAGTTGTAATCAGATCTCTTAGCCGGGCTAATCCGAGGACCTTAGTGATAGGGTCTCGGTAGCGTATTGCTAGGATCGTTTCTTCCATCGTTGCTGGAGTCTTGTCTGTTGCTTGGCTTGCCATATCCGAGAAGAAGTAACAAAAATAAAATTCCTGCTACGAGTCCCAAAATTAAAGGTAGGCCGCCAAAGACAGAATGGACAAAATTCGTGAAGATGCCCAGAACTGTTTCAAATGGTGTTAACAGTCCAGAAAAAATTGTCTTAAATACATGTGCAATGCCACTGGTATCATACATGTTTAAAATTTGACTTAACATTTCTACGAAATGCACGGGGCAATTTGTCGATAAAAGAGTATGTATCTCTGATGTTGTCCTTGCAACTTGCAGATTATACGTTTCTTTGAACGAGGTCAGCGGCACAGTTGTATGTAAAAGAATAGACTTCATTCTGCTTAAAGTATCAATTTGAATAGAAGAGATATTCACATAAGGCCATATTGCCGCCTCCATGTCTGGATTGCTGTTTGGATACAATACTTGCATACAGCAAACGACCCTGGAAGTAACAGTTACGAGACAGGATTCTCCTGGCACCATTCCACAACAGCTGTGGTCAGTTATTACAATGTAGCTACCGTTGGAGAGTTGTCTGAAGAAAGGTTCTATCTGTGTTGCAGGAGTGCCTTACAGGTGACATGAAAGGTTATTTGAAGACCCTTCGCAGGCTCCATGCAAGTTAATTCCTTGGCACAGAAGTGTACCTCTTAGTGATTTTTTACAATTAATACCACTTAGGAATACCTCCTTTTTCCCTTCACTATAACATTTGTGCATGTAAGGTAAATCCCAGGTTGATATGATGTATCCTTTACCCAACCTTTCATACTGGCCTGCTGGTATATATTCTTGGCAATATTTAAACTGGAAAGTTGTTATCGGAATTGTAATTGTTCCGTGTATTATCCATTAAATGACAGGTCTCTCTGACATTGTCAATGGTAATCTCTCAAGTTTTTCAATGCTCAGAATCGTATAGTCTGCTCCTTTTTGTGCCAAATTGATTTGTTTGGAGTTTGATCAAAAAGAGACTAGCTAAAGTTGAGGGAGGATTAACAAGATTTAGTATTTAAATCTAAGTGACTCAGTATTGTTTTGTCAAGGGGTGGTGACACCTGGTAGGTGTGCTCATGAAGCCCTCACCCACCAACCTAGTTGGTGGCATGCTTCATCATCGGGCCCACCCAGTGACACCTAGCATGTCCCGGGTGTGCTGCGACGCCTGATTACAGCGGAGCAGGTATGTCGCTGAGTGTGCGGTGAAGGGTACTTTGAATGTGAATTTAAAACGGCTTGGCGGAGGTCCCAGTTCCTGAAGGTGAATTAAGCTTTAATACCTGGGCCACCGTCAGCGGTTAAAAATAAGGCTGTGGGATGTTAGAGGCGAGTTACGACCTCCCACATCCTTTGATGGGTCAACTTGTTTCAGCCAGTGCCTTATTAATATGCTGGCTTTCTTCAGGACAGATTAAAAGGTGTGTGCAATTAAAACTAGTGGGTGTGTGATACAGACTATGTGTCTACACGCCCTAAAGTGTTTATCTATGTGTGAGAGGGGGATTCCCTTCTCAAAACACGCTAGTTATAAGGAGTTTTTGCTTCAAGGTTTTGAAGTGGCAAGGGGGTGGCCAGCATTACTGGTCAGATCCTGCTTTGGACCTGTAGTGCCTCCTTCGCATAACCGGTCGCTTCAAGGTTTTGAAGTGGCAAGGGGGTGGCCAGCATTACTGGTCAGAGCCTGCTTTGGACCTGTAGTGCCTCCTTCGCAGAACCGGTGCGGAACACTTTAGGGCGTGTAGACACATAGTCTGTATCACACACCCACTAGTTTTAATTGCACACACCTTTTAATCTGTCCTGAAGAAAGCCAGCATATTCATAAGGCACTAGCTGAAACATGTTGACCCATCAAAGGATGTGGGAGGTCGTAACTCGCCTCTAACATCCCACAGCCTTATTTTTAACCGCTGATGGTGGCCCAGGTATTAAAGCTTAATTCACCTTCGGATACTGGGACCTCCGCCAAGCCGTTTTAAAGTCACATTCAAAGCACCCGTCACCGCACACTCAGCGACATACCTGCTCCGCTGTAATCAGGCGTCGAAGCACACCCGGGACACGCTAGGTGTCACTGGGTGGGCCCGATGATGAAGCATGCCACCAACTAGGTTGGTGGGTGAGGGCTTCATGAGCACACCTACCAGGTGTTACCACCCCTTGACAAAACAATACTGAGTCACTTAGATTTAAATACTAAATCTTGTTAATCCTCCCTCAACTTTAGCTAGTCTCTTTTTGATTAAACTCTATATAATTTGGGGATACGGACTAGCTATCTGGTCCTCTCTCTCCCTCTTGATACACGATCAAACTGATTTGTTTATCAGTAAGGTTAAAGATAGAAAATAATGACGTTATGTTGATTAGACGCCATGGCACGTAGCCTGAACGTAGGTTTTGCAACGTCCAGCGTAGCTGTACAATAGAACGCAATTGGGACTGACCATATTGTAACATTAGCAAGTCTTGCTCTATTATATCAAAGGCAGATGATACAATACTGTCCAGTGAATATATTCTGGAAGACAGAGTCGTTAACCCATTGTCCACTACAGAAAGTGATTTTTCCAAATTTATACGATCAATTTCTCATATTTTTTCTGCTGTTTCAATTTGCATTACTTTCCAAGCTTCGTATATGCAGCGTATATACCGGCCGCTATGAAATGATTTTGACGCTGTTTGCGAGGCCCCAGTATGAAATCTCGCAAGTCAGCACCTTCTTTAAGTAAAGTCAAGTGTTGCTTAATTTCAGCCAGTGTGGATTTCTGTAGCCACTCAAGACATAATTTCCCTACACTGTATGTTGTAACTATCCCTGGATGTTGTCTCTGGGAATATCTTGGGTCTGGCCTGGTCAGTTTGAACCCCTGTCTTTTATTCAGGAATCTATCTTGACAGTTATTTGTGTCTGTGGGCCAGATCAACCATTTTTTCAATCAGGATTTGTTCTGTTTTGGTGAACAATATGGGATACGTCTATCTTCACATCCGTAGTACTATTACTATCAGGTATGGGCTTCGGAATAGACGGTTTATTTAGTCTTTTATCTTAGCTAAACCAAGAGAAGTAGTTTGTTGAATGGTATCATTCAGGAATATTATTTGTTCTGGGATCATGCAGGCTCTAAATATTGATTCTAGACCTTGTACCTGCCAGTCTTTTGTTCCCCAGATGGTTTTTGTTTCAATGTTATTTTTCCAAAATTCAAAACCAAATGTAGACATTTTGTCAAAGAATTTTTCAGAATAAATCAGTTTAGTATTTGTCAACATTGTATTAATTCCTGTCTTATTTAACATTTTAAAATAAAACGTTTCTGGATCACTGTTGTTAAACCCTGAGAAGTATAGAAATTTCTCAAAAAATGTCTTCGAACTTCCTTTTGGAGGAGTTGGACAACGTTCCCATTGATTATAAGTAAAAACATTTCTCGGTTACGCTGATTCATGCAAATAGTGATGGCCATAGTGATTGTAACAGTACAATTCTTCATAATTTGATGAACCCTGTAAATAATCATGTTCTGTAAATTTAGCTGACATTACAAAATGTGACATCATATTATTAATATTTTCAAAGTCCCAATCATCAGAAAAAGAACTTGGTATCACAAAGTCACTTAAGGAAACCTTAAACTGGTGTGGATACTTCAAGAGCTCAATCGGGCCATAAATTTCACAGTCAGTTCTGTCCCATGCTATAACCCCAGGTATTGGATTGGCTGTGATGTTCACTGATGATAGTTCTCTTTTCTCGATGTGAGAGGATCTGTGAGACTTTAGGACCAAGTTGATGTTCTGACTTGCTGTGTCCATTGTACTATATTTACCATCAATGAATTTACCCAAGCATAAAACCATGATGAGCCAAAGCAGGAGGAAAAGTACACCTAACACAGTCCAAAATTCAATCCATGGTGAAATCATATATGTTTCTTTTAGTTGGTGAAAAAGCTTGGTTATTTTTTCTTTGAAAGTTTTTGTTGCTGGCTTGTCTCCATGTTCACTTGGATTATCGGAAAAGTCATCAAAGTTGATAAAATAATCAGATGCAGTTGGGTCAATTGGTGGGATTGCTTCCGGATTTCCATTGATCTTTGCATTTTCTTTTGTTACATTTGTACAGTCTGAGGCTACATCGTTGTAGATTTGTGTATCATCAGGAATTGTTGCAATTTGGGTTTCAAGAGGCACCAGTTCCATGGCTTTGTTGCATAGTCCTTTTTTATTTACTGCAGGTTTATCGAATGGGATTAGTCTCTCAGTTTGAACCTCTTGGATGGTAGCAAAGTTTGGTCTTCTGCTATTTCTTGGTAATCCACTGGGCCTGCTATTTATTATCGGCCACATGCTTGTGGTTTCACCTGGTCGATGGAAACAATTCTGTTTTCCTTTTTACCAGCAAGTGGCGGTAGTTCTACTGATCTTGTTCCGCTGACAGCTAAAACAGGTACTGCTTTTCTGTAGGAAGGCCCAAATTCCTTCTTCACCGCAATCTTTTCTCTGACCAGATCCCCAATCTTTGGAATCCAGACAGGTTTTGCTGGGACAGGTGGGTCTTCAGTGGTTGTTGGCTTAAACTTTATGTTACTTAGACTTTTTCTTGTTTCATTCAAGTCCTTTAAAATAGCCAAACGATCTTTGATATCAAAAGTTTTTTCTTCTACCACTGAAGTTTGACTATCCAGATCCTGGATAATCATTTTAGTACCAAACAAACGTTCGTACGGACTGATACCTCCTACAGAATTTCTTGGCATGTTATTAAGACTACGTTGGACACTTATTAAATGTTTGACCCACCCATCACCCGAACCTAATACCCTCGCTGCTATAGATTGCTTTATGTCACAGTTTTTTCTTTCCACTACCGCATTTCCCTCAGGATGGAAGGGAGAAGAGTACCGCAATGCAATGCATATGCTGGTCATGGCCTCTTTGTAAGCTCGAGAGCTAAACGCAGGACCCTGGTCAGAATGTAGCATGCCAATTGCGTATGTGCCGATAAAGACTCGCAAATCTTTTATAACAGTTCTGGCGTCAGCCGAGCGCTGGGGCCACATCCAAATGAATCTCGTGCAGGAATCCACAGTGACCATGATATATTTATAGTTGCCATCCCTTTGTAAGGGACCACAGTGGTCCAGGCAAACACACGCTAATGGTTTATCTGAGATTAGAAGGGGCGTCTGGGCTGGTCGTTTTACCGTTGATACTTTCATTCTTTGGCATATTTCACATTCTAGAACATAGTTCTTAGTTTGTTTTCTCATGCGTGGCCACCAATATCTCTGTTTTAATAATGCTGTTGCAGCGGAAAAACCAGCATGTGCAGAAGCTAGCCCTTCGTGTGCGGCTAAAATAAGTCCTAATCTATGTTCCATGTTTGGATTTGCCCTATCCCCCACTCCAGGGATTCAAGCAAATAGAACATTATTTGCATCTGTTATGTATGAATATTTTTCTGGAAAGCCTTTCGGAAGTGTTTTTTTATCATCATTTACTGAAGCACTGACAGCTTGCATTATATCGCTGTCTATTTTTGTTTTTGACCGGGTGATAGCAGCTACGGAAGCTGTTTGCACAGCTGCCTTCGCGGCTTCATCAGCCAATGAATTACTCGCAACGTGAATGCCATCACGTTGATGACTCAGTGTATGTATCACGTGAGTCTTTTGCAGTTCTTTTTGTAAAAGAACTACTTGTTCCCAAAGCATTTTATGCTTGAATGTGCCACCTTTTGCATCTTTGAAGCCGTTTTGACCCAGTTCTGCAAATATTAATTGTAAGATTGAAAGCAGTAATATGAATCACACACTATTAGTGTGGGGAATTCGTGATCGATATTTTCAAGCGCCATCCTAAATGCCAGAAGTTCAGCTCGCTGAGCTGTACAATCTCCTAGAGATTGGGTTTTAGTGACCAGTGGTCTAAATTTTTCTTCGTGCCAATGACTTTTAACGATCGCGCATGCAGCACTATAAGCATGTTTACCCCCAACTGCGGGTTGTGCTGATTCGTCTGTATATATTATACAGCTGTAATGTTCCAGAGGCAGGATTTCGGTCGGCAGAGGACATTTGTATTCATATTGGAGAAATTCTTGTGTTTTTAAATTAGGATTTAATTTGTATACTACGTCTGTTGCAGCAAGAGACTTAACCAATTGTATCCATCTTGGATGTAGAGCTTTAGCATTCGGAATGCTTGCCCTTGTTACTGCTTCTAGAGCAGGTATTGGTGTAACGATTATTATTTGTTTACCTTGTGCCAGGGCTCTTTCTTTTGCTACAGCAGTTTGAACCGCTGTCAGAATTTTCTCTGTAGAGCTGAATTTCATTTCAGCTTGTGTGTACAAGTGTGATTTATAAGCTATAGGTACCGTTTCTCCCTCATTAGAGGTCAGGTACGTGAATCCGCATCTTCCTGGGATGACTCGGATTACAAGGTTGCGTACGTTTTCGCGAGTTTGCAGTTTTGTTTTAGTTAACATGTCTGTCTGTAATGATCTCAAAATTTCAGTGTGTTTTTGAGTCCAATGTATTGGTTTGAAATCAGGTTTTATTAATTCATAGAGAGGTTTAACCCTCTCTGCATAATTTAGAATGTATGTTCTACCGCAATTCAGGAAGCCTAGTATTGATTGTAAATTTTCCAGCGTTTTTGGTGCTTGGAGTACTGCACACTTCTCTAAGAAGTTGTCTGCCAGGATTTTGCCTTCACTTGATAATTTATATCCTAAAAATAGGAATGTTAGACGGGTAATTCTTGACTTTTTAAAGTTGAATTTGTAACCCTCTGATGCGAACCCAAGAATTATGGTGTTCACTCTTTTTAAGTGAGTCTCCAGGTCATCGTCTGTAAGATAGATGTCATCAACATAGGATAATACCTCATCATCATATATTTGTAGTAATTCTGTTACCCTTGCTGAGAATAATCCTGGGCTATTCTTGAATCCCTGTGGGAGTCGGCAAAATTGTTTTTGTGACCCCATTATTGAGAAAGCGGTCAAATACCTGCTTTCAGGTGCAATGTTTTTGACAGAAGAATCCATTAGAGATATCTCTATGTCGTTTTATATTTTTTGCTCACGATGTTGTTCATTAGTGCAGCACTGTGTGAATTTTGTACTGAAAAGGTTTTGCAGCAGGAGTTTAAATGTCTGTAGTCCAAAACTAGGTGATATGAATCGTCTGGCTTGGAGACAGAAAACAAAGGATTGTTCATTTGTGAGGTGCAAGTTTCAATCACCCCTTGATATTCAAGTTGATCTAAGATCTCCCTGACTTGCTTTTTAGTTTCTTGTTTAACTGGGTACTGCCTTTGTGCAATGGGTTGATTTTAAACTGGATTTTGTGGTGAGGAGAGTCCTCATCCCATCCTACATGATTTTTGTATAATGCAGGGGCTTGGGCCACTGCCCATTTTCTTGCAAATGTGTATTTTTTATGAATTGGAATATGATTTGAGAAGGCAGGCATAATCATTTCTTCGCCATGAGGACACTCCCTGAAAAACTCTGGTGGCCAGTCTTTTTCAGCTAACAGGATGTCATAGCCTTTAGAAAGATTCTCCCAAAAGAGACCTTTTATTTTCCTAGTTTTATCTCTCTCTATACGTAATGTTATTTCATATAGTTTATGGGGCACGCTAACCCGTGTGTCTGCAGTTTCCACCTGAATGTATTCATTTGTGTCCACTGTCTCCAGAAGATTCTTCAGGATCTTGTGAGCTATGATCACTTCTGCTCCGTTGTCTAGAATTGTCTGGGCCCACTCTCCGTTTTTCAGTTGTGTCCTCAGAATCCTCGGCATGTTTAATTTTAATACTTGCTACCTTCTTTCTGGGAAATTGTGATTTTTTACTTTGATGGGGAGGTTCTTTGTCTTTGGACTAGGGGTGGGCGGCCAGCTACGCTCCGTGCACGGAGTGTGCGTAGTGCCGCCTACTCCGCATTTTGCGGAGCTGGCGGAGCCAGGCGGCACTACGCACGCTCCGCAGACGGAGCGTAGCTGGCCGCCACCCGCCTCCCTCCCGCCCTCCCTAGATACTTTTAAATAAAGGAATGAAATAATTTAAAAAGCACTTACCTTGCCGCCACTGCCCGCCGCGTCCCCGGGGCTCGTTATCTTCCGTCTTCCGTCTTCTTTAGTAATGCGCATGCGCGGGCGGCCGCGCATGTGCATTTTCACGAGAAAATGCGCATGCGCGGCCGCCCGCTCATGCGCATTACTAAAGAAGACGGAAGATAGCGAGCCCCGGGGACGCAGCGGGCAGCGGCGGCAAGGTAAGTGCTTTTTAAATTATTTCATTCCTTTATTTGAAAGTATTTAGGGAGGGCGGGAGGGAGGTGGGTGGCGGGGCTGGCGGCCAGTGGTTTTGCGGAGTGGGGCTACGTGGAGTGCAGAGGTGGGCGTAGTTTCTCGCCCACTTCGCGTTGCTCCGCGAAGCCCCACTCCGCCAACTCCGCCCAGGGCTACTTTGGACTTGACGTGCTCTTCCTTGTGTTCTGACCGTCCTCTTCTTTCAATTTCTGTGAGGAAGTCTGAAAAGAGCGAGAGGGACGTGTATCAATATCTTGATATCTATCAGGTTTTCTCAATTTATCGCTATCTCTAAGTTTATATCTTTTTTCAGAGGGTTCCCTTTGGGGAGACTTGCCTCCTCGGCCAGGAAATCTTTCTCTCCGTTGAGGAGACCTTCCTCTCGACTGGAATCATTTGGAATGGATTGTTTATTACCATCCCGACTCTTTTTTGGAGTATTTAGATTATTTTGAATAAATGTTTTTTCAGGATTTTCAGTTAGTTGGGGTTTTATTGGTTTCCCACCCAAACTATCTCTTCCTAGTTCTTCATAGGATTTTTCTATGATTCTGGCAAGTTCAAATAGTTAGTCAATTTCTGGAGGTACTTTATATCGTCCCTTGCCAATTGAACTAATTCTCTATATGCCTTTGTTAATTCTTTTAGTTTAACCAGAAGTTCTTCGCTCGACATTGTTCAATGTCTGGGTGTGATGTGTAGCTGGCTAGAACCGGCCACGTGGCTCCTGGTCTACCTAGTGGACCGTGCCTGGTGATGTGATTTTGATGTTTTACGGCGCCTTTAAACCAGAGCAGGTGCTCTCGGTGTGTTAGTGGGATTTCAACGTCCTCAAAAGGAGTGCATATATCCGGAAGTTCCTCTATTTTGTAATAGCGGAAATCTTTTCGCACAGCGTGTGCTGCTGGAAAATGTATCCATGAATAGAATACCTCTGTCTGCCGATACTCATGTGCCTCTATCACGAATATGACTGTACCACCTCTTGGTGATAGTCCATTTTCTATAAGTTTAAGAGTTATTGTTTTTCCTAAATTGCCCGGAATGATTATAGCATTCTGGTCACCTTGCTGGAGAGTTGTGTCTTCCTCTAAGAGTCGAGTTGCTAAGGCTTCTCTTTCTCTCTCTTCTTGACTATCCGTCATTTTATTGAAAGAAAGTTTTTTTGTTGCAGATCAAGTTTCAAGGAAATAAAGATTAGGTGCACAATATTTTGGAACACTGTATCCTTCAACGTTGACTAAACCAAAAACTAATACATAGGATTCTCATCCTACTAAGTTCCGGTGGATATTAACCTTTCATCCACTCCAGACGTCTATTGGAGTTTTTACGGGAGAAAGGGGTCCGTGTGAAAAGCACGCCTGAGTTACTCCAGCGTCTTGCGTTAGATTATCGCCTTACCAAATGTTGGGCGCCATGTAGTGTAGTTCCTATATTCCCAATAGGCTCTGCGCATTGGAATAACATAAACAGCAGTGTAGACGTAGGACTGAGGTCATCTAGGTCTCTACTGACTATGTTAGACTTAATTAGCTTTGCCAGCTAGCTCAGAGGTCACTAGAAACGTTCTCGAATGTTTAGGAAAGGGTTAACGTCCTGATTTAGACAAGAAGGGATTAGATTCTGACAACCGCATAAACATGACAACTTTGCTCCCTCAGAATAAAGAGTGTATCTCAAGAGTTGTGTGAAAACAATAGACAGCTATTTCACTCAGTCAATTGTGCATGCTTAATTTCACCAGAGTGCAGAGAAATAGAGAGACTGGCGTTTTCAATAAAAGGTGTTATTTTATTGAGCAGTCTTCTTTCTCATGCAAGAGAAATTAATTGCCACAATTGCAATACTTATCATAAAGTATAGTGCGTACAGTAAAAGTAGTATTATGAAATAATACTGTAAAAGCATTTATATGGTTTCTTAGCCATATGATACTTTAAAATGGATAAATATATACATACATAAAATCATTGACTAACGAACTCAACTGGTGCTTCTAAGATACGCCTACCCCGGTGTACCTGACCTAAGCCTAATACGTGGGAAGGAGTAAGTAAGTTGCAGTCTTAAGTTAAGTTACGATTTTGCCAAGTATCTGAATCAAGAATTCTCTCTATGGTTTTAATCAGCTCCGTACCTTGGTTATAGAATGAAGGAGGTCTTGTATCTCGCTTCTCAGGACTCGATCTCCCAGCAACCCGCGAGGGTGACTTGGGAACACCGGAGCTGGATTTCTCGGCGTGAGAAAAGGCAGCTTCTCCAGCACGTCAAAAGAGAGGGGCGGCTTCCTTCGGTTCTGGCAACAGCTGGGCTCTTGGACAAGTAGAACATTGCTCTCCTCCCCACCACAGTGTGTTTGCTTAAGGCAACATTGGTATATTTATACCTGAAAGGTGCTGGTTTGATGTAAGGTTGGACATAAGACGTCACTAAGAACTAACAGTTCTTTCTGGACTCCAGGAGTTCTTGTGCAAATCAAAACAAAAGCAGGGGGAATTCCCGGGCTGCTGGAGGCTTGGTTTGTTTAAAGAACGCGTTGTGCTTTCTAGGAGTCTATGGGAGTAGCCTTGCCGTGCTTTGGACTGCATGGGCTATTACTAAATATGGATATGATTCTTATGCCTCAATAAGCATACTATTTATTATACCCACACAAGGGCATGAATCGGGAATATCAAATCAGGGTCCTAGATAGAAATACAACAGACCCACCCAGTCTCTGCCACAGTTTTGGAATGATAAATGGTTGCTTGGCACAGGAACTTTCAAGGAATTTGCAGTTTTTTGCTTGAAATACGGCAGCATATGTTGACATACCAATTAACAGTGTACGAATGTGGAGTATTATGTGGTGTTGCTTCACCATGCAATACTCTCACAATAGCCCAAAGATAGACCTTGGAATCACAACAATAACTCCTTAGATTAGTCTTTGTAAAGTGGCTAAGAGCAATCAGGCTTTACTAAAGGAAGATGTGTTAAGCATTTCAGAGTAACAACATGGATGATAAGTAATTGGGACAACTTAAAATAAATCCAATACCAATGTATTAAAAAAATCAGATTCTTATATAAATTTAGACACCAAAACAAAGTCAACCATGTAAGTATAAATGGAGTTAAAGTGATACCAAATCAGTGCAAAATAGTACTGCAAAACTTTATCATTGTGGACAATAGTAAAAAGCACTAATGACAATTAGTCACTTGCTGGTCAAGTTGCGTGGAACACAAGGAGCATCCCAGGACCAAGCCACAACCGTCAGTTAAATTTTACCTTCTTCAAAAAGCCCGGGTGTAGAGGTTTTCTAGCTGTGCTTGGTGCTGAAGAAGGAGCCACAGGATAGCTGGTTTTACCACTTACACAGTGCTGTTGCGAAACAGGGTGCAAAATGTTGACAATGAAGTCACTGCTGATATAGGATGAAGGTTTCATTGAGTTGCAGAATCGAGTAAAGGTGGTGCTTGCCAGACTTACGACCAACAAACCTTGACAGCGGTAAGCTCAGCAGAAAGTTACTTTGACGTTTGGAGGTCAGGTAGAAAATGTTAGTCACCTGAAATTTGATGGAGATCAGCACTACATTTCCCACAATTTGCTGGACCATTTGCTATTGATGATCTCTTGGAGGGTCAAATGGCCAGAGACTTTTTCATACTTTGTTTTTAACTGTGGTGTGCAGGGGACTAATACCACTAGTCCAGAGGGAGTATGGAGATGTCATTGGCTCTCAAAGGGGTCTTTATGAATGGGGGAAGGGAGCTCTGGTTCAGGATGAGTAACAGTTGTGCAGTTCCAGGAAGGTTACCACAGTGGCAGGGTATCACGCCTTTGCTTTGTGCAGATCATGTTGTAGCAGGCACGGGTCTCCTCTTTGCCCTTTATTGCAAGGCAGATCAGAACTGAAATTCTGGTGTCAGAGGCAGCCCATAAATCCTATATTTAGGAGTATTAGGTGTGTGGGTGCAAGTGGCCAATGGGCTACTAGCACCACTAGCTAATCCGCCCCTGAGATGACCACATCTGGGAATATGTGTCAGTTTTTCTACCTAAAGCCTCCATTCTACCACTTTTGAAAATAGTAGAAGTCTTCCTTAGCTGTGCAGACCAGGTACCCTATCCTAGATGTAGCCTTCTGAAGGTGTACACCTCCTGAATACCTCATGTTCCCACCTGTCCGATGCATATTTGCCTGAAGGCAGGGTGAAGCCTGTTTTCTCCTTTGGGAGGCAGCCAGGTTGCTTTTCACAGGTACGGAAGGCTTTGAATCTCACCACCTTGATATGCGACTTCGTTAGCCATCCTGTCAGGGAGGGTGGTGTGAACTTAAACCTGTCCAGGCCATTTTTTCTGACTACTGGTAGAGTTCACACCTCCTTGCAGGAGTTAGGATTCCTGTCTTGGTAGTATCAGCTGCGGGCCGGTAGCCAGTTCAGAGTAAAGGTTGGCGCAACCAGGTGGACAACCTCTGAGGTAGCCACCTGGGTGCATGCCACATCGTCCATGACACAAGAGTCATGTTGACGGGATGAGACATGTTGTTTGATACCAAACATGACATATTTCAGTGGTACCATAATGGAACTGCCAACCTCGGGTTTGCCCAGGTCCCAGCCTGGGTTATCCTATGGAAATCCTATCACTTAATGTAACATTTAATGGTAAAGGCCACCATAGTGACATATGATTTCACTTACATGGTCACATCTTTAATAATGCACACTGCCTCAAGGGCTTAAGAGGCTTTCCTTAGTGGTGACTGGCATATATTTAAAATAGTGCACAGAGTCCAGTGTAACCCCAAAGGTAGTCAGAGGTAAAAGTAGATAGCACCTTACTCTGTATTTGTTGTAGTGTGGGCGAGCAGTAAGGCTTTATCAGAGGATAGTGTTAGGCATTTGTTGTACAAACTGGGGCAAAAAATGACGTCACATACTCAAAGACTGAAATCAGATCAATTTGTTTGTATAAAAAATATTATTTAGTTATTTTATTTCTAGCACCAAGCAAAGCATTGTGCAAGTAAGTGAAATAAATGCTTTTCAAAATCTTATGCAATGTTTTACAGTTGAAAGCAGGTTTAAATGCAGTTGATTGAATTACAGGTAAGTCATTGGTTAAAAATTACTTTTCAGTTACTTTACAGATCACTTTGTATGTTACTTTTTAGATTACTTTTTAAGATACTTTTTCTACTCAGTGTGATGTGCCTAGACATTACACTGGGATATTTCCTAGAGCAAAGGTAAGTAAATCCTTTTTTTACATTTGCTGTTTTTCAGTGTTTCATACAGACCAACTCCACGCGTATAACAATTTTCAAGGAAAAACAGTCTATTTATTCCTATGGTGCAATAAGAAGTTAACGGCTTGCAGGTAAGTACAAGTTTCTGGGAGTTGGTATGCTGGGGTTAGAACCAGGGTTACCCCCAGGGTCGAGAATGCACTCTCAAAGCACCCTCAGCGGCACTAGGGTGGCCGGGTGCAGAGTGCTGAGGCCCAATGTTATCCATCATGTTCTGGCCACGTCAAAGTGCTAGTTCGAGACCGAGGACCCTTCCGTCCTGCTTGCTGCTGCCTGACTTCCAGTGACACATCTGCAGCCGTCAGATGTTCCCGCATCGAGAGCCAAGCTTGTAGCCAGGTGCTTGGAGTTGGCTTGGAAGTTCCCTGCGGCCGAATTTCTGCAACTGCGGCGATCCCGCGTGCAGCCGTCGCGCCCAGGAGGCCTGAGCACTTGAGTCTGCCGCCATTGTCATCCACCACTGCTGCCGTACATTGTGACTAAGCCAGCCACCGCATCACCACTATGAACGCCCCCCCAACCCCCCTTCTGCAGCGATAAGATTTTAACCAGCAACCAGAAGGCTGCAGTGTGGTTTGTAGTGTGGTTTGCGGCCACAGGGGTGTGGGAGAGGGTGCGCCAGGGGTGTAGATGAGGCACTTCTGATTGGCACTGCTGATTGGCGTGGCTGGTGTGGCTGCGAATTTGCGGCAATTTGACGATTCTCAACTCTACAATTGCATGGTGCTGGACACCCATTCAGCCCACCACTGCCCTCTAGTCAATCTGCCCCATTTGCCGCTTGCTTGTCCCCCTGTCTCCCCCCTATTACCCCAAATCTCCTATCTCTATGTCTCAGACTCAGGCCGCTCTTGCCTATTGCGGTGCCTTAGAGCCTGGGGGGTCTGAAAGAGCCTGGGGGCGTGGTGTTAGAGGGGGACTAGCAGCGGCAGGCACTGGAGGTGGCAGTGGAGCTAGAGGGGTGTAATATCAGTTTGGCAGTAGCTACTGTCAGGGCTGGTACAGTGCAGCCTTTACGGTCATTAAGATCAACCAGCCCATGCCCAAGCAGGCAGAAGATACACCGGCCTTACCTCGCCATTCCAGCTTTGCTCTCTTAGTGGCCTACAGAAAGCAGAGATCTGGGTAACACAGTCTGCCTCACTCATCTCATTTGGGTGGCAGCAAGGGAGAAGGAAAAGGGAGAGAAAAATAAATAATGTAAGCCTGCCTGGACTCCTCTGGATACAAGAAAAGGAAAAAGAAACAGTGATTAAAATAAGGAAATTTAGAAAAAGGACATTTCCCTCTGTAACAGCTAAAGACAGCCAAGACAACCAACTTAACTTAATCAGCCTACAAAAAACTTGTATTCAATAATGTGGTCTGGGAAGACGAGGCAGCTGGCAGTAATAAACCCTGCCAAAGTAACAGGAGGACAACCAAGAAGACACAAAAAAAGGGATGCGCCGAAGCCACTGCGAGGACAAAAGATGAAGACGGAGCATCCAATTTGATTTCGCCACTTATCGCTAGCCCACAGCCCCCACCAAACGGCATGGCTAGTAGTTTAAGCGGTGAGCTTAACTTGCCCAAGCCAAGTCACCAACCAAAAATATACACCAAATACTCATTTATAAAGGACGCTGGGCCGGTACTGTGCTTAAATAGTAGCAAAGTAACTAATCTCCCCGATCCATTCCAACCTCTCAAGGTTTACCAAACGGAACATCAGATGGTTCAACAGCAGCACCAGGGAACGGACTGCAGGGTTCTCAGTCTCCAGAAAAATCTAGAGCAACGGCGATGAAAGCCCTGTAGAGGGAACAGATGTGATAGAAGTAAACAAAGAGGCAAAGGCCCAAGGAATCAAGATAATAAAACATCTAAGACAAGATGACTTGAGGCAATGGGCAGTAGATCCGCACATTAACACTGCCACAAATAATGAGAGTAGGCATGGCACGCTCGGACTAACATGTGAGCCGTGGAGTAACAACTAGAGAGGATGGAACAGAAGGAATGAAGAAAGAAAAAAGGGAAATCTACAACAATTGCACCTCCCATAAGAATGCCAATGATGGATCCTTGGATAAAATGCCAACACATCAATTGGGAGAAGAGGAGGACGTTTCTGAAGAACATAAGTATAGCACAGCTCTCCTTGGATCCACACAGCGTCCTAATACTCTGCCAAAGGCCAAAGTAGAAGACATCCATAAGGAAAATCCCTTCTCTGCGGGCACTCTCGGCCAGGCATCATCTGAGACACTTTAGAGACTTGGGTTTAGTGAACACAAGGAGGTGAGCATTGCCAATGCGAGCAAAGTAGACAGCAAAGACTTCCACAATATAACAACAAATGGTAAACCCGGGAAGAGGTTCATCCATTTCAATACTAATCGATGAGATGACCTGATCCAAGATATGGCCTTCTTCATGAGTGAGCCAGAAGACATAGAGAGGCAAATGGAAAATACTTTTTGATTCACACAGTCTAGATTGCTCTAATTCTTCTGCTTGATCTATATGAATATTACAATCTCTGAGTACCAGCCAATGCTTATATTTGGTCGCAATAGGGGCTATAGCATGACTAATTGATTCTAAGATTTTTCCTGCCGTGCCCGGTGGACGGTAAATTACCATTCCCGCGATAGATTGGTGTGCTGATAGGGAGTAGTGAACATGAATAAAGGTTTTTATAAATAATGGCCACTCCCCCGCCCCTACTTCCTGGTCTATCCTTTCTAAGAATCCAATATACAGGGATAATCGTATTGGTAATGAAGGGGTTTGGAGGCATCATTTAGCCAAGTTTCTGTTAGGAACATGATGTCTGGTTTTAAGTCGGTTAAGAGGTCAAAAAGCTGAAACTTATGTTTCCTTAATGACCTAATGTTTAACAGGATGGCCTTAAGGGGGTTCCCTTCCTCTAAGTTCTTTTCCCGATGGGCACTCTTTTTAGATATTTGTCGAGCGTCCCTGCCCTTTTCCCTGGGAGAAGCTGTCCGTCCACAGAACTCACAGACAAGGTCAAACACAATGGCTAATGGGGGTAGGTGAGGCTGGCATTTCGCACACTTAATTCGGATCTGATGTACATAATACAATGCTCGGGGACCGGCAAGTCTTGAGCAGCCTTTCCGGCGCCGGTCGCTTCCGGGTCGCTGCCGGGCGCAAATGGGCTTACCTTCAGCGAGCCAGCTGCGCATTTGCTGCCCGCTCTCGCAGCCTCCCATTTTTTTTCCTCCCAGTGTTAGTCACTAAACTGCTAAATGACAAAGATTGCGGTCCGAAGTGTCCAATTGACAACCTGGTGGCGTGTCCCACTCAGGGTTCGATTCCCAACACCCTCCTCGATTCCCAATTTGCTCTATTAACACTTGTTAAAAATTCAGAACAGATTCAATCACATTGAGGATGCCTAGGTCCATGTAAAACAAAAACTGTAGTTTTAAAATGTGTGCAAAGTCGCAAATAGTAGAAGCTAGGAACAGCGTGTGAGCAGCTGACTGCTCTGTACCACTTATGCAGTAGTGTACACAACAAGAGACAGAGTGATACAGATATTCACACAGTTTAATCACTATCCCATATATTTAATGAGACACTTTAAATTAGTCACTTAGACTGTCAATCACAGTGCTACTAATTGCTCCATCCAGACACTTATACATCCACACAGTTTGCTATATATATAATACTTATTTAAATATCGAGCCAAACCACATTCACTGGATGATGTTATCAGTGATGTCATCAGTGATGACATTTGAGATGTCATCAGTGATGTTATCAGTGATATCACTGACCATGAATGATGTAATATGTGACATCATCCGAAGTGGATTGCAGGCGGGCGTGTTATAGTTAGTACAACTAGGTATAACAGAGGAATTTCAATGGTTTTGTATGAGTGAAATGTCCAGCTAACTATAACACCCCTGAAACCTATGTTTTTTTCAGTGAATTTCTAAGGTTTTTCAGATGCTAATTCCTAACTATAACATGTCTGAAACCAATAGTTTTTTCAATATATATATATATATACATATATATATATATTCACTGAAAAAACTATAGGTTTCACACCAGTTATAGTTATGAATTAGCATTTAAAAAACCTATTAAATTCACTGAAAAAACCATAGGTTTCACACCAGTTATAGTTACCTGGAAATTTTACTGACATAAAACCATTGAAATTCCCACGTTATAGTTAGTTGGACTCACTATAACTTGCGCGCCTGCAATGCACTGCTGATGACGTCACATATTACATCACTCATGACATGGTCAGTGACATCATTCATGACATCACTGATGACACCATCCAGTGAATGTTTGTCTTTCTGAAAAATATTTTTTTTATATGTATTTGTAAAGTACGATGCAAGAATAAATGGTTAAATAAGTGTGTAAATGGATGTTTGTTTTTAAAATAATTGATTGGTTAACTGCCTTATTAAGTGTATCTTAGTGAATACATATATTAGCAAGTAACTGTTATATATTGAAATGTATGTATCAGTGTTTCACTTTGTGTATAAGTGGCTGTATGGGTTAGTGACTGACTCACTGTTTGTATGTGTTTTGAAGACAGCATATGTACAGGACTGTATAGATGTATGAGTGTGTATATGTGTATGTTAGTGAGTAAACAACTTTCTCACTATTGTCTTTTTCAGTAACGACATATGTTTAAATCTAGTATATGTGAGTATTAATTTATAAAAGTGAGTATATGTGAGAGTTCCTGTTTAAATTAGTATGTGTTTATATAAGTGATTGTTTAAGAGAGTAAGTATGTGTAAGTATTCTTAGAAATAAATGAATGTTCATTAGTTTTTTTGCATGTGTGAATATGTGTGTGAGTAACTTTTGGATGACTGTCAGTGTGTAACAGGATGTATAGGTGTATCACTACATATAATGAGTGAGTATATGTATGAATGACTATATAGAACTGTTTGTGAATGAGTGGATGTGTATATAGATGGTGGAATTACTGAATTGTTTGTTGTAACTGGTATGGGTATCTCCACTTTTTTGAAAATGTTAAATTCTATTCCTGAATATGTGTTTCAAGACTTACATTACACTGAAGGGAGGACTCTCACTCTGTCACAAAGATGGTGTCATCAGTGATGTCATGAGTGATGTCACTGACCATGTCATGAGTGATGTAATATGTGAACTCATCAGCAGTGCATTGCAGGCGCGCAAGTTATAGTGAAACCAACTAACTATAACGTGGGAATTTCAATGGTTTTATGTCAGTAAAATTTCCAGGTAACTATAACTGGTGTGAAACCTATGTTTTTTTCAGTGAATTCAATAGGTTTTTTAAATGCTAATTCCTAACTATAACTGGTGTGAAACCTATGGTTTTTTCAGTGAATTTCATAGGTTTTTTAAATGCTAATTCCTTTCTATATCGAGTTTCTAACCTATGTTTTTTTTTACAATTTGCTGTTTTGTGTAAGTATTCATTTTTGAGGTTTTTTTTATATCATTTTTTCCTTTTGCGCTCTGGGTGCGCGGTCCGGTAAGCTCTCCGGTAAGCTCTCCGGTAAGCTTTCCGGTAAGCTCACCGGTAAGCTCACCGGAAAGCGCACCCAGATGAAAAGTTAATAATAATGCAAAACATTTCGCACCATACAAATAAAATCAGTTTTTTTTATAAGGAAAATGATTATGCATTTCCGTAAAAGTATGATGACGTCACTTCGGCGCGCAACGTAAGCACCCTCGAAAGCGCCTACGTTCGTGCCGCGTATACACCCCCGGAAGCGCCTACGTTCGTGCCACGTATGCGCCCCGGAAGCGGCTACGTTCGCGCCACGTGTGCACACCCGGAAGCGCTCCGGAGCGCGTAGCGTAAGCGCGTCGGGTCATGTGACCTTAAAATAGCACTTTTCATTGGTTGCTAACAGTTTTTTTTTACAAAGAATGAAATCCCCACCCATTTCCTTCACTTCTTCTTTCACTTTTGTGACTGCAAGACCTGCCTTTTTGCTCCTGGATATTTCTTGGTTTTACAATGGCTGCCAGACAATCCAGCAGTGAGGATGAACCAGAATTCATCAATGAAGAGCCTCCTCAACGAAAAGTTAAGGAACATTTCATTTGGAAATTTTTTTAAATCCCACCTGGCCAAAAAAGGTGAATACTCCAAAAGTGGAGTGCAGGATCTGCAAAGAAGAGCTGTCACGGGGTAACCCCTTAAAAAAGTACTCTTTTGGGAACTTCACAATGATCCGGCATGCGGAGAAGAAGCACCCCCAAAATTTTGCCCGGGAAAGTGTCAGAGCTCTGGCACTAGAGGTTCCCAATGATGGGGCCTCTACATCAACCGGAGGAGCAACTTCTTCTGGGAGGGGGAGATCACAAGAGCTGGTTCCGAACATTCAACCTGCTTTTAACCATGGTGCCCTCAGATGCAGATACTGCAATCAACTGCTTACCTTTGGGGAACAAAGTGTACAGCTCATGGTTTGAGCATTAGAAAACCATCGCTGCCCTTCCCACCCCTAATTTTTTTTGTTTTTTTTGCTCCTGTTGAGCAGTTTCCATTCCCTGTTTTTGTTCCTGTTTAGAAAATAGAAGAAAACAAAAAGTTATTTTCAGAACTACCTCCAATTCTCATCAAAGAGCTATATTCTTAAAAAAATGAAAAAGAGTAAGTGAAATAGAGTGCATTGATAATGGAAAGGAGAATGAGTAAGAAGGAACAGAAAGGTATGAGAGGAAAAAGGAAGTGAAGTAGGAGGACTGAAAGAAGGTGAGTGTTAGGAAGGAAAGTTATGAGAAGAAGAGTGAATATGGGGAATGTTGATATTCAATGAAAATGTTGTAAAGGAACAGGGGTGTGGAAGGATAAGAAAAGATGCATTGCTGGAGTTGAAGGCAGAGGGCCTCATTTATGAAGGAAGCCATGCGTCACTTCAACGCCACCAAAGCATCACGTTTTGTGACACAACAGTCCAATAAAAAATGCACCTTATTTATTGATATTTACAAAGTGGCGTTTCTAGGTAAATACGTCACTTTGTAAACCCCTGTGCCACATTATTCCTACGTCTTGTGTAATGTATGCAAAAGGGACGTATTGACGCAAGAAAGGGTCGTAGAGGTAACACAGTGAATAAACTGGAGGCCTCATTTCTGAAAAGTGACGCATCGCTACGTGAAAACAGCGATGCGTCACTTTTCTGTGCGCACTCCTTATGACATTCCAGATGTGTCATATTTAATGTATGACGAATCAACTCGCAAGGAGTTACAGATACGTCAGTATTTCTGACGTATCTGTAAACACAAAATTGACGCATTACTGGAGTGCATCACAAAAGTGACGCAACTCCAGTAATGCGTCCTTTCACAGTCGCGTGGTGCGCCCGGTGCGCTCCCCGGTGCGCGTACCGGGGCGCGCCTATGGATATATATATTTTTTTGACCCTAAATTACTCAAAATCCACTGGAGCACATATCTTGAGACTTAGCAAAGGCACATCGGGCTACTAGTCCCTACAATTTTGCCAAGTTTGGTGTAAATCCATTCAGCCGTTCGAGCTAAAAGTGAAATCGACCGCCCTATGGAAATTATCATGTGGAAAACGCGTTTTGGGACCCCAGTTTTATCTCGGACCCCGCTTGACGAATCGCCCCAAACTTTCAGGGAAGGACCGGGGCGCCGCGAGGCCATTTTGAGGAAATTTTCAGGCAGATTTGTCAACCGAAGCCAAAGTTATTTCAAATAGAATTTTGAGATTTAACATTGAAAAAAATCCTAACTATAACTACCTACTGGCGACCGCCAGTAGGTAATATATATATATATTTTCACTGAAAAAACCATAAGTTTCAGGCCTTATATAGTTAGGAATTACCATTTAAAAAACCTTTAAAATTCACTCAAAAACTATACGTTTTATGGGTGTTATAGTTAGCTGGACATTTTACTCATACAAAACCATTGAAATTGCTCCTATATAGTTAGTTGTACTAACTATATGTCGCGCACCCGTAATCCACTGCTAGAACAGCCAGGTCTTGAGTTGTCTCCTGAAGGCGAGGTGGTCCTTGGTCAGCCGAAGGTGGATGGGGAGGGAGTTCCATGTCTTGGCGGCCAGGTAGGAGAAGGATCTGCCTCTGGCGGTGGCTCTTCGGATGCGTGGTACGGCGGCGAGGGCGGGGCTAGTAGACGGTAGTTGGCGGGTGGGTGTGTAGAAGGTCAGGCGGTCGTTGAAGTACTTGGGGCCCAGGTCGTGGAGAGACTTGTGTGCGTGGGTGAGGAGCCTGAACGTGATCCTCTTGTTGACGGGGAGCCAGTGCAGGTTCCTCAGGTGGCCGGAGATGTGGCTGCGTCGGGGGATGTTCAGGATGAGTCGGGCGGAGGCGTTCTGGTAGCGTTAGAGTCTTTTCTGTAGCTTGGCTGTGGTTCCGGCGTAGAGGGTGTTTCCGTAGTCTAGTCGGCTGGTGACGAGGGCCTGGGTGACCGTCTTCCTGGTTCCGGGATCCATCAGAAGATCTTGCGAAGCATGCGAAGGGTGTGAAAGCATGATGAGGAGACGGCGTTGACTTGTCTGGTCATCGACAGGGAGGAGTCCAGGATGAATCCCGGGTTGCGTGCGTGGTCTGTTGGCTTGGGAGCGGTGTCCAGGGCTGGGGGCCACCAGGAGTCATCCCAGGCGGAGGGCGATGGTCCCAGGACGAGGACTTCCATCTTGTCTGAGTTCATTTTCAGGCGGCTGTTCTTCATCCACTCGGCGACGTCCTTCATCCCTTCGTGTAGGCTGGTTCTGGCGGTGTCAGGGTCCCTGGTGAGGGAGAGTATCAGCTGGGTGTCGTCGGCGTAGGAGATGATGTTGAGGTTGTGTAGGCATGCGATGGCAGCAAGAGGTCTCATGTAGACGTTGAAGAGGGTGGGGCTGAGTGATGATCCTTGCAGGACGCCGCAGATGACTTCAATGGCCTCGGAACGAAACGGGGGTAGGCGGACTCTCTGTGTTCTTCCGGCGAGGAACGAGATGATCCACTCCAGTGCCTTCTCTTGGATGCCGATGTTGCTGAGGCGTTGGACTAGGGTGCGGTGGCAGACAGTGTCGAACGCTGCAGAGAGGTCCAGGAGGATGAGTGCTGCTGTTTCCCCGTTGTCGAGCAGGGCTCGGATGTCATTGGTGGCTGCGATGAGGGCAGTCTCGGTGCTGTGGTTGGCTCTGAAACCAGACTGCGAGGGGTCGAGGGATCCGTTTGTCTCGAGGAAGGCGGCAAGCTGTCTGTTGACGATCTTCTCGATGATTTCGGCAGGAAAAGGGAGGAGCGAGATGGGGCGGAAGTTTTTGAGGTCGGTGGGGTCGGCTGTTGGTTTCTTCAGTATGGCGCTGAGCTCGGCATGCTTCCAGCTCTCCGGGAAGGTGGCGGTGTTGAAGGAGGTATTGATAATGTCCCGGAGTTGGGGTGCGATGGTGGAGTCGGCCTTGTTGAAGACGTGGTGGGGGCAGGGGTCGGATGGAGATTCGGAGTGGATGGTGTTCATCGTGCGGGCTGTGTCTGCGGTGGTCACCGTGGTCCAGGTGCGGAGGGTGGCGGTGGGGTGCGTTGGGTCGATAGTTGGGTGCGTGGATGGTGCGCCAAAACTGTTGTGGATGTCGGCAAAAAACGAGGCAAGAGAGTCTCAGAGATCTTGTGAAGGAGTGATGTCGTTGTTGCCGGAGCTGGGGTTGGAAAACTCCTTGACGATGCTGAAGAGTTCCTTGCTGTTGTGGGTGTTGTTGTCCAGTCGTTCCTTCAGTGATTTCTTCTTGGTGGTGCGGATGAGCTGGTGGTGCTTGCGGGTGGCGTGTTTGAGGGCGGTCATGTTGTCAGTGGTCTGGTCGAGGAGCCAGGCTTTCTCGAGGATGCAGCAGGTCTTCTTGGAGTCCTTGAGTTCGTCGGTGAACCAGGGGGCCTTCTTGCTTCTGGGTCTGCTGGGAGGGTTCTTCAGTGGTGCAAGGTCGTCGGCTCAGGCGGTCAGCCACAGCGTGAACTTGCGGGCTGCTTCGTTGGGGTCCGTTGTGCTGGCAGGTGGGTTCTGGCTGAGGGAGGTGGCGAGCTGGTCGGCGGTGATCTTGCTCCAGCTCCTGTGAGGAACCTGTTGCGGGTGGTGGTGGGTTGTGGTTTTTCTGAAGCTGAAGTGGACATAGCTGTGGTCGGTCCAGTGGAGTCCAGTGGAGTGGCTGAAGGTGATGTGCTTGCTGGATGAGAAGACGGGATCAAGCGTGTGGCCGGCGTAGTGGGTGGGGGTGTTGACCAGTTGCTTGAGTCCGAGGTTGGCGAGGTTGTCCAGCAGGGCGGCGATGTTGCGGTCCTTGTTGTTGTCCAGGTGGAAGTTGAGGTCCCCTAGGAGGATGTAGTCGGCAGAGGGGAGGGCGTGTGGGCTGATGAAGTCTGTGATGTCTTCGCTGAATTGTGTGCGTGGTCCCGGGTGTCTGTAGATGAGGGTGCCTCTCAGGGTCGTCTTTGGGTCGGTGTGAATCTGGAAGTGGAGGTGCTCGGCGGCGGCAAAGGTGTCGTTGGAGTCGGTCGTGATGCGGATAGTGTTCTTGTGGATGATGGCAATGCCTCCTCCGGTCTGGTTGACGCGGTCCCTCCTGATGATCTTGTACCCGTCCGGGATGGCGATGTCAGGGGCTGAGGAGACGTTCATCCAGGTTTCCGTGAGGAAGGCGATGTCTGGTGATGTTGTGTTGAGGAGGTTCCAGAGTTCCACGGCGTGTCTGTGGACGGAGCGGGTGTTGAGCAGGATGCACTTGAGGTTGCTGCTGGTGCTTGGCTTGGTTGGCGCGGTGCAGGTTCGGAGGCAGGTGAACTTGCAGGTTCTGCAGGTGAAGGGTCCGTGAATGCGTTTCGGGGCGGCCCGGCAGCAGGTGGGGTTCCGGCCGGCATTGAGTGCGATGAGGGCAGCGGCGTCGTAGGTCTGTCGGGTCGTCTTGCATCGGTGGGGGCCAGGGGTCCTGGCACTGGGCGTGGTCCAGGCGTGGACGGACGCAGACGGGCATGCCTTTGGCGCGCCTTCGCCGCACAATCGGCGCGCCCCCTGCGCGTGCATGTGGGCGGCATAAGTAAGGAGCCGGGAGGGAGAAGCAGCTGGGTGGCGGGAGCGGGGCGGCGAATGGGCAGGAGGGGCCACCGGGAGTCAGCGGCAGGAAAATTAGCGGTTCTGCGGCGGCTGGGGCGTTCCAGGCAGCAGCGGCGGCAAGATGGCGGTTCTGCGGCACCTGGGGCATTCCAGGCAGCAGCGGCGGCAAAATAGCGGTTCTGCCGTGGCTGGGGCGTTCCAGGCAGCAGCGAGGCAGGAGCAGCAAGCAGCAGAAGAGCGAGGCAGGAGTCGGCGGGAGGAGCGGTGAGTGGGGACGACCTCGCCTGGAAGTAGGCTCAGCGGTCGCTCCCTACACCTCGTGCGCGGTCGCCTTAAGTAAGGCGCCGGGAGGGAGGAGCAGCTGGGTGGCGAGAGCGGGGCGGCAAATGGGCAGGAGGGGGCAGGGCCACCGGGAGTCAGCGGCGGGAAAATTAGCGGTTCTGCGGCGACTGGGGCGTTCCAGGCAGCAGCGGCGGCAAGATGGCACTTCTGCGGCGGCTGAGGCGTTCCAGGCAGCAGTAGCGGCAAAATAGCGGACACATATACACATATATATATGCATATATATGCATATGCATTTATTTATATGTATGTGTATATATATATATACATGCTCCTTCTCCACGGCTCGTTTATGGGGGAACCTCCCGTAGTCTGGTGGCGCGTTTGCACTGGCAGAGCCCCGACAGTTATTCAATTTCCAATCATTTCCAAGTTTTAAACGCATGCTCAGAAGCAGAATGGTACACAGTGTAGCTTTATTGCTGTTTTATGCGTTTCGGAAGCTTTTGCTCCCTTGCTCACACAACAATCCATCAGCTCTCCACCATTTACATACACAGTTAGTGCTAGCCATAGAAACAGGACTGCACATTTCATTTTGGCTGACATCTTGGAGTGTACTTGTATTACATTTTTGTTTTACCCCTGATGTCTCACTTTACACAAGCAACTTAGATCATTGTTGCAGTTAAGTACATTCACTTTACTTTCTTTTTCGTGTTCCTTTCGCCACAGTGGCTATTTGTGCTAGTACTATTTCATTACCCTTCTTCTTTCGCCTAGTGGCTTAGTCAGGGTCCAATGTCTCTGGGGAGAGCTTGTTTAAAAACATATAGTGAGAAAAACGTGAACTTAAGTGAATAAATCTTTACATTACTAAGTGACGAGGTCTTCTACTGTATTCTCTCGTGAAATCCTCTGGGTGACAGGTTCAATTGCTCGTGAAGTGCACGTGCTCCCTAATCTGAGCATCTTGATTCTACCTGTTAGAGTAAAACAAACAATTAATTACAATTGTGCTGCGGTTTTGATTAAAAACATATATACACTTTGAAGTTTTGGTTTTCATAGGACAGAACCTCTTAAACATGATAAACATACCTTAGTTCAAATATCATACATTTCAATTGATACAGTATTCTTACTCCCTAGTCAGGTATTTAGGAATCGTGCAGGTGAACTGCTAGCTCTTCATGGTCATTATGTCCATTCGGCTGTCGTGTTTCTAATTCCAGGATCCATTTGGATTCCTTCTTTCTCAACTGTATCTCTCTGTTACCCCCTCTTTGGTTTTGCCTCACCTGTTCTATTGCAAAATAAGTTAGCAAATTGCAATTTGATCTTTGATGTTGGGCAAAATGTCTCGCAACGGGGTATTGGGGATCCCTGTTAGTAATTGCCCTTAAGTGTTGCATCACTCTGTTTTTGGCCATGACTGTCGTGCTGCCTACGTATCTTTTCTTGCACTGACATTCAAGTACATATATCACATGTGTTGAGCTACACGTCAGAAACTGACTTATCTTCCTATTGGTCTTGCCATGAGGAATATCAAAGTCTTTTCTCATTGGGCTATATTTGCAGGCTCTACAATGCCCGCATGGGAAAAAGCCTACAAGGTTATGTTGGTTCCTATCCTTGTAGTCTGTGATATCTCCCTTCGTGATTATCTCCCTCAGGCTGCGACTTTTTCTGTATGTGATTGCTGGTCTGGTGCTTAATTCAGGGCCAATGATGGGATCACTTTTCAAGATATTCCAATTTTTGCAATTATTTTCTTTACCTTTTGAGACTCCTTATTGTAGGTTAGGATTACTCTGGTGGTCCCATTCTCTTTGCCTTCGTTCTCTCTTGATGTCAAAGTGCTCTCTCTTGTTATATTTTCCATTTTGGATAAGGCCCTATCTAGGACCCATGTGGGGTAACCCCTTTCCTTGAATCTCTGTATCATATTTTCACTGTCTTGTTTGTACTCTTCTGTGTTAGAACAATTTCTCTTTGCTCTTAGCAGTTCCCCGTAGGGGATGCTCCATTTCAGAGTATCTGGGTGGATACTAAGGGCATGGAGGACACTGTTGCCTGCGGTTTCCTTTCTGAACAATTTTGTTGCCAAGCAATCACCTTCCGCCCTTACTTCAACAATATTCCACCTTGTATCTGTTTTTATGATGGGTCAATCTTATGTTGTAATCATTAGTATTCAGTTGTTCCATAAATTTTTCAGCTTCTACATCACTCCCACTCCATACTACAAACAGGTCATCTATATACCTGAGCCATACCTTGACTTTCTTAAATGCCTGCCTGTACTGGGGGTCAGTGTGTATTTCCTCCTCCCATTTCCCTAGGAACAAATTCGCGAAGCTCGGCGCGAAGCTCGTACCCATACAAGTACCAGTAATCTGTTTGTACAACTCACCATTAAACATAAATACATTATTTTCAAGGCTTATTCGTATCATTTCACCTAGCATCCTGGTATGCTCCAGGTACATTATGTTACGCTTTTTCAGGTAATGCATGCATGCATCAATGCCATGTTCATGTTCAATGATAGTGTACAATGAGTTGACATCCATTGTCATAAGTATGTATTCTGGTTTCCAGTTCATGTTGTTAACTTTTTTCAAAAAATCTTGGGTGTCCTTCACATAGGACGGGAGTTTCCTTACATGTTCCTGAAGGAAAAATTTGACATATTTGGACACATTTTCATATACGCTCCCTATAGATGACACTATGGGTCTCCCTGGTGGTGCTAGTGGGTTTTTGTGGATTTTCGGGAGAAAATAGATTATTGGCAGTTTGGGATAGTCCTTCTTAAGGAAAGTGAACTCATCCCATGACAGAAGGCCATCTTCCTGCCATTTGGCTAATTTAGACCACATTGTTAAGATGTTATTTCTGTATACTCCACCATTGCTTTTACAGTAGAAGGTTTCATTATCTAGTTGCCTCATGGCCTCTTTTATATATGTCTCCCAATCTTGTATGACCACATTCCCACCTTTATCAGCTGGGCGTATTATGATTGAGGAATCATTTGCTAGGGAATCAATTGCTTTCCTTTGTTTAAGGTTTAAGTTAAAACCTCTTCCCTTATCCCCGGGATAGTGTTTGTATTTCACTAATAACTTAGTTGTAACATCATGAAAAGTGTCAGAAATAAAGCTACACTGTGTACCATTCTGCTTCTGAGCGTGCGTTTAAAACTTGGAAATTATTGGAGATATATATATACATATATATATATATATATATATATATACACATACATATATAAACATATATTATCAGTATATCTATATAAATACAAATATAAATGCATGCATACATATTCATATATGCATACATATGCATGTTATTTACATGAAAATTTTAAAAACACTAATAAAAGCAAAGCTAAAAAGCCACCTCATTACAAACAGAATGGCTTTAACTTAAACGAGGGCGAGATCTATTGCATTTTCAATGCTTGTTTACTTTGGTTCCATCAAGAAGGCATTCAGATGTGTCACACATTTGCCATAAATTCTGAATGTTAGCACTCTAGTTGCTCATTAGATCACTGTAGTAAAACTACTGCTCACCAGGGAAGTCTGCTGCTGGTATTCAAAGTGCATGTTTCAGTCTGCATGTCAGAATTGTTTTAATGAAATAGAAGAGGATTTGAGAAGTCACTCAAAATGTGCCCTAATTTTTCTTTCTGGAGCACTAATCATACTTTCCATGGCAAAATGAATCCCGTCATTTTGTTCCTTTTTAAATTAAATGTTTTCAGACTTACCACTTCATTCCAATCAAGATGGCTTCTGGTGTGCCATACTTTTGTCATAAGTAAGACTGTTAGCGCTCTAGTTGTTCTTTAGAACACTCTACGACATTCTGTCATTGGGCTACATCTGGGTGATATTTGGGCTATATTTGGGCTCTTTTGTCTCTGGTGGCCATCTTGGGAGACTGCATGTCAGAATTTTTTAATGAAATAGAAGAGGATTTGAGAAGTCACTCAAAATGTGCCCTAATCTTTCTTTCTGCAGCACTAATAATACATTCTATGGCATAATATACCCCCTCATTTTGTTCCTTTTTAAAATAAATGTTTTAAGAGTTACCACTTTATTCCCATCACGATGGCTTCAGGTGTGCTATACCTTTGTAATAAGTAGGACTGTTAGCGCTCTAGTTGTTCTTTAGAACACTCTAGGAGGCTGCAGTAGAACACAAAGGAATCAACTGACAGTCTCTGTCCTTGTTGGATGTACATGTTTTACTGAGAATGTCAGACTTCATTCTCACATGACTGAGAAAGATAATGTGAATTTACAGAAAATATGCTTTCAGTTTAGCTTATAGATCCCCTTCCAAACCACTGTGGGAAAATCATGAGATATTGGTTTTCTTTCAAACATGATTCATGATATCACAGCAGAAGGCTTTTTCACATGGTAAAATCACCTTAGAACACACCATAATTCCTAAAATGAGTATGGTACCATCAACAAATGATTTATAATGTAACTAAAGTTGTAAAACCCTCTATTAACTACAATGCTTTTTAATGAGGTGCTATCATGTATGTTGGTCCCAAGATGGCTGCCAACACTTCTTGGATGAAGTGCTGACAGCCAATCAGATCAGATGTGATCAACAGACATAATGATGCACAAATGAAGACAGTTTAGTCACCAACCCAGGCACTCAGTGAGACACATTTAATCACTCTTTCATACAGTCAGTCATGCACCTACTAAATCCTTCATCCAGACACTTATACATCCACTCATTCTTCAATATGTAAGACATATTTTAACTTTACAGAAACATACAGGCACCGGATGTTGTCCACAGTGATGTCATTTGAGATGTCATCAGTGATGTCATCAGTGATGTCACTGACCATGTCATGAATGATGTAATATGTGACATCATCAGCAGTGGATTGCGGGTGCACGATATATAGTTAGTGCAACTAAATATATATGCAAATTTCAATGGTTTTGTTTGACTAAAATAAGGTTTTGTAAATGCTAATTCTTAACTATATATGGTCTATAACCTATGGGTTTTTCAGTGAATTTTCAAGGTTTTGTAAATGCTAATTCCTAACTATATATGGTCTATAACCTATGGTTTTTTCAGTGAATATATATATATATATATATTACCTACTGGCGGTTGCCAGTAGGTAGTTATAGTTAGGACCTAGTTTCCATAGGAAATCCGCAACATTCTATTGAGAAAAACTTTGGCGCCGGTGGACGAATCTTTGCGAATTTTCTTAAAGAAGATGGCCTGCTCCGCTCCGCTCCTTCCCTGAAAGTTTGGGGGGGATTCGTCAAATGGGGGCTGAGATAAAAGGGGGGTCCCAAAACGTGTTTTCCCCATGTTATTTTCCATAGGACGTTTAGACACGGCTACAGCTCGAACGGCTGAATAGATTTATAAGAAATTTGGTAGAAAGGTAGAGTCCGGCTTGCAGATTACGCGTTTCTTTGAATGGTGTAAATCTGTTCAGTAGTTGCTGAGAAAATTAACTTTTAAAAAATATATATTGGGTTACATTGGGCTATATATATGTTAGAGCCCAAATGTAGCCCAATGTTGCACAATGTAGCCCAATGTAGCCCAAATATGGCCACCAGAGACAAAAAAAACAAATGTAGCCCAAATATCAGCGAGATGTAGCCCAACTATAGCCCAATGACAGAATGTCCCAGAGTGTTCTAAAGAACAACTAGAGTGCTAACAGTCTTACTTATGACAAAAGTATGGCACACCTGAAGTCATCTTGATTGGAATAAAATGTTAACACTTAAAACATTTAATTTGCAAAGGAACAAAATGAGGGGGTTCATTTTGCCATAGAAATTATGGTTAGTGCTGAAGAAAGAAAATTTAGGGCACATTTTGAGTGACTTCTCAAATCCTCTTATATTTCATTAAAAAATTCTGATATGCAGTCTCCCAAGATGGCCACCAGAGACAAAAGAGCCCAAATGTAGCCCAAATATCAGCCAGATGTAGCCCAACTATAGCCCAATGACAGTAGTTATGACCTAGTTTCCATAGGAAATCCTCAACATCCTATTGAGAATAACTTTGGCGCCGGTGGACGAATCTTTGCGAATTTCTCAAAGAAGATGGCCTGCTCTGCTCCGCTCCTTCCCTGAAAGTTTGGTGGGGATTCGTCAAGTGGGGGTTAAAATGGAGGAGGAGCTACGCGGGCATCCAAGATGGTCGCGTGAGCAGAGAGCTCCCGAGACCCGCGCCGTCCTTCTTTATTTATCCTTCACCTATCCTGGTCATTTCGACGGGCTATTGCAGCGCTGTCTTCACTGATGCTACAGATCCTTTTTTGGTCGAAAACGGACCCTGGGGACCATCTTTCTGACATCTGCAATTCTTTGGCCTGCCCACGGGCGAGACCGGGGACTCGGCTACCCACTGTGGCCGACCTGAAGTTGAACAACAACGGCTGACTGGCAACTGGCCCACCGGAGGTGTACTGCTTTCACTTTCGGTTTCCATCTCTTTGTTCTTGTCTCCTCCTACTCTCCCTTTGCCTGTTGCCCTCATAGCCTGCACTTCCCGCTGTAGGACTGGCACGGAGGTTGCGATACTCCCATTTCACTTGCACGTCGGAGTTTCAAGACTTTTCCTCCTTTTCGCTCCTTCTCCTGGCTATCCGGCCAACATCGAGCGTGAGATGGCAACCAAAGCGGAGGCCGAAAAACGTCGGAAGGCTGCGACCCGGGGGGGATCGGTCCAGTCCAACATGATCGAACGCTACACCCTGCCGCGGGGCTCCCCCGGGGCCACAAGCGTTGGTGCTGAAGGACCTCAAACAGACATGCCATCTTCGTCGGAGGTATCGCTCCAAGATCTTTTGGCTGCCATCACTGGACTTAAGGCCGATATGAGTCATCAATTTGAAGCCGTAGTGTCCAAAATAGACACAGTGGCTGTGGATGTAACTCTTATTCGGGCCGACTTAGCCAAAACAAATGAGCGAGTGAAGGCTCTGGATCTTAAAGCATCGAGTCTGGTGACGGACATGGCTGAGGCGCAATCTGAGATTGGCAATCTGCGTGCCTCGCACGATCTACTGCTCAAGCGGATGGAGGACTATGACAACAGGGCCAGGCGGAATAACATACGCCTGGTCGGAGTGCCGGAATGTGATGGTGCTGTATCGACCGACCTGTTGGTCGAGGAACTAATTGTTGCTCAATTGGCTCCGGCGGGACTCAGCAAGTTCTTTGCCGTGGAGCGCGCCTATCGTTTTCCGGGAGGACAAGTGAAGCCAGGGAACCCACCGAGGCCTATTATTGCGAGGCTTTTTCACTACCGAGACAGAGACGCTATCCTCCAGGCCGCCCGTAAGCACGGCCCTTTGAAATACGACAATAACTCTGTTTCCATATATCCCGATTTCACGCCTCAAGTGCAGCGACAAAGATCGGGTTTCCTTGGAGTGAAGCGTCGCTTGAGAGATCGGGGACTGAAATACGCCATGCTGTTTCCGGCCCGGCTACGGGTCGAATTTCGAGAACGAGCCCACTTTTTCGATCAGCCTGAACGTGCTGCTGACTGGTTGGACTCGTTGCCGTCAGAGGACTTTGGATGCGGAGGCCCTGGTGGAGCGGAAGGTGGTGCAACGGCCCAGGAGTAATTGGGGCCCCAGAGGTTCCGATTGAGACTATGCAACGTACTGTTTAAATTAATTTTGTGTTTTATGTTATCGCCCGTGACGGTGCGGGAACGGGTGATTTCTCCCTTCCTCCTCGGGGGGTTCTTTGTGTAGAAATATGGGGGGACAGGCACATTGCAGTTGGGGGTGGCTTCTTAGTCAGCAGGGGTGCAGGGAGGGTGGTGTTGTAACAGGTTTTGGTATTGGGGTTGGTTTCTGGGGACTTGGTTGTGTTTCGTTTAGTATGTTCTGTCTCGGTTTTCATGGTATTTCACATTTTGTAATGACTCTCAACTGTGGGCTCTGCTGGTGGGTGGGGGTGGAATGTCTTGGCCATAATGGGGGGGGGGTGAAATGCGGGTTCTTTCTTGGAACGTAAACGGGTTGGGTGATAGGATTAAGCGGGGCATTGTATTGCAATTCTTGAGGCGCCACACCCCTGATGTTGTATTCCTTCAGGAGACCCACTTGATTGGAAATGCGTGCAAGGCCTTAGACCGCCGGGGTTATCGCCTGGTGGCACACGCTGGTTTCACTTCAGGTTCTCGGGGAGTGGGTATCATGATGAAGTCTTCCCTTGCTCTTGCCATTGACGAGGTTATCCTTGATGACCGTGGGCGGTATGCTGCCGTTTCTGGGAGGTGGGAGGGTAAACAGATCGTGTTTGTTGTTGTATATATTCCCCCGGGACTGCAGGCTACCACCTATGCTGATCTTGGCAGAACTCTCCTTGGGCTCCCGGATGGCTTGCTGATCTTGGGTGGGGACTTTAATTCTGTAATGTCCGGTGAATGTGATCGGTTTCCCCCTAGGGTATTGTTGCAGTCCCAATTGTGGCTCAGTGAGATGGCTGATACTTTTGGCTTGGTAGATGTCTGGCGCTCACTACACCCCACACTCCAGCAATACACTTTCCACTCTGGTGCACATGGTAGCCTCTCCCGTATCGACTATTTTCTTATGTTAGCTTCCACTCTGTCCACTGTTCGGGAGATAAGACATCTTCCCCGAGGTATCTCTGACCACTCCCCCTTGCTGATTACGATTTCTGTGGGCGGTCTACTTGGCAACAGGGTCCCCCCGATTCCGCCCTGGCATTTCCGAAACCCCCGGCTTCGCTCGGATTTGGTTAAGGCAATAGATTGCTACTTTTCTGAGAATGTGGGCTCGGTCACTTCCCCCACTGTTCTTTGGGAGGCCTTCAAGACGGTTATTAGGGGTTCAGCCCTATCATTTATTGCTGCAGAGCGTAGGGTCAAGAGGGAGGCTGTTGTGGCTCTTGAAACTGAAATTACAGCGCTTGAAAGTGAGCTGGGTGGGAATGACACGCCTGCACTGTTACACACTTTGGAATTGAAGCAGGCAGACTATAAAGCCTGTGTCACGGATGCTGCTAAATTGATGCGGGCGAATCAACTAGGCCGACTGTATGACGTGGGTGACAAGGCTAGCAAGCTTTTAGCGTGGCTGGATAAGACTGAACGTGCGAATCGTGTTGTTCCTGCCATTGTTCGTGAATCTGGTGTGAGTGTTACTGATCCGGGTGAAATTGTTGAATGCTTCGTGGACCACTTCCGAACGGTTTACACGCCTGTTAGCGATCGTGATGAGGCCGATTCCAGGCTGCTGCTTCGCGACATCGCCCTGCCCACTGTGCCGGATGAGGACTGCCTTGCATTGGAGGCCCCTTTTACTGTTGATGAGATTGCCCTCGCAATCCGATCCCTTCGCTCGGGAAAGGCGATGGGCCCTAATGGACTCCCCATTGAACTCTACAAACTTTGTCCCGACAAAATGGCCGCCCACCTGCGTCTCATGCTTCTCGAGGCGGTTGAGGCCAGGTGCCTCCCCCTTGATGCAACGCCTCGCTACCATAGTCGTCATTTATAAGGACGGCAAACCTTGTGACCGCTGCGCCTCGTACCGCCCCATTTCCCTCCTCAACGCGGGACCCAAGATCCTTGCTAAGGTATTTGCAAATCGGTTGATTAAGGTCGTTTGCGACCTGGTTCATCCGGATCAATCCGGTTTTATCCCCCATAGGAACACTGCCCTCAATCTGCGTAGACTCCACAGCGTTCTCGCGAGAGCTCCAATCCTTGACGAGCCGGCAGTGGTCGTTTCCCTGGACGCCACAATGGCATTTGACACTATCGAATGGCCCTACCTATGGGCGGTCCTCGCTAAATTCGGCTTTGGCCCTAATTTCATCGCATGGGTCAAGCTTCTTTACGAACGGCCGCTTGCTCAGGTCGCGGTGAATGGTAGGTGTTCGGACCCCTTCCCCTTAGGCCGTGGCACGCGTCAGGACTGTCCGCTCTCCCCGCTTCTTTTCGCATTGGCGCTCGAACCACTTGCCGCATGGCTCAGGTGGGAACCTTCTATCAAAGGGATCCGATGGTCTCCAGACCTCGAGGATCGTGTCTCCTTGTACGCGGATGATATCCTCCTTTATCTTACGTCCCCTCAGAAGTCGCTCAATGTTTTTTTCGACATTCTCACGTCTTTCGGTAAGAATTCGGGACTTGTCATTAACTGGACCAAGTCCTGTGTCTACGTCAGAGCTGGTACGTTGCCGCCTCTCCCCCGCAGGTTTCCCATTCTGGTAGCTGCCGACGGTTTTAAGTATTTGGGGATCTATGTATCCACGACCTCCTCTGTCCGCTACGAGCGGAATTTGTACGCTCCGCTCCGTAGACTGAAGCAAGATGTTCGACGTTGGCGCGATTTGCCCCTATCTCCATTGGGCCGGGCGGCACTCTTTAAAATGATGTCGCTCCCCCGATTTCTCTACGCCCTGCAAAATTTCTTCGACCCAGTTCCGGCTCGCTATTTCCGTGAAGTCGAGAGTCTACAGCGACAACTTATTTGGGATGGCCGTGCTCGCATTTCCTTGTCCAAACTTACGCTCTCCTGGTATGACGGGGGTATTGCTTTGCCGGATATTAGACGGTATTACTGGGCCTCACACCTGAGTGCCATCAATCATGCGACCTATGCTCCGGAGCCTGCTCCCGCCTTTGCCTTGGATAAACTACTGTTACCTGGTGGCAATTTTAATAGGGCCCTGTATTCAAAGGCACCCTTTCGACTCCTTACGGGCCCGACGAAATGTGCAGTGCGGGCATGGAGAGATGCTACCGTGGCCACGGGCTGGAGTGGTAGGCTGACACGTAAGACGCCCCTGTATGATTCGGAACGGTTAGGCAACCTGTGGAAGACGAAAGGGTTTGAGAAATGGGACATGATTGGGATCAGCACGGTGGAGGACCTGTGGGCACGGGGCGCAGTTAAGTCCTTTGAGTCCTTGAAACTGGAATACCGGCTCGATGATAGAGAGCACTTCCGGTACATGCAGGTAAGACACGCATTGTCCTCCGTCTTTCCACCTGGTTCCGATATACCGCAGTCCTCCCCCCTGGAAGATCGAGTCCTGGATGGCCACGTCCCGGATAGTACCATCTCCTTAATCTACAAAAAGCTTATTAATAACAGGGCTGACCAGCTTGAGAAGCTCCGTGCTGCCTGGACTGCTGACGGACTCGAATTAGACGACGAGGACTGGCAGTCAGCTGTGTCCTCCCCTAAGGAGGTGGCTATCCCGGCACGGCTCCGCTTCGTCCAGTTGAAGATCCTCCACCGTGTGTATCTGACTGGGGTGCGTCTGGTGCGGATGGGTTTGGTTTCGGATGGACGATGCAGGCGTGGGTGTGGGATGGATGGTACCTTCCTCCATATTCTGTGGGAATGCCCGATGATCGCAGCGTACTGGTCCAGAGTACATGATGTTATGAGTCGTGTCACGGGGATCCCACTACTTCCCGAAGCACGCCGCTGTCTGTTGAATGTGTGGGAACCGTCTGATTGTAATGTTGCTCAGACACTTTGGGTTACACTGGGCAACATTGTAGCAAAGAGAGATATCGCACAGCTCTGGGGCTCCCCTAGATTACCATTGCTAAGCACCTGGAAAGAGAACATGGACTGGTCCATGTTCCGGGAGAAGACTGTGTATGAGGCACGAGGGCGTCCAGGGAAGTGGTCCAGAGTTTGGGCTCAGTGGAATACTTACCGCGGAGATATCTGTGCTCCTCCGCTTGACTATGAGGTCCCTTTCCCCTCCTCTCCATGATTTACGTTCCTTCGCTATTTCCACTGCATGCTCTGTTTTCCCGCACGTGTCACCCCCCCCTTGCCAGCATCCCTTCTCCTACATTACTTCCCCCCCCCCACCTCCAGCAACCCTTGCCACTATGATACCATGTGTTTGTGTGTTGGTGTTCTTTCAACAAAAACATAAAATTAAACCTCTTTTATCCTACTTGTATGATATTATGTTCTCACTGACAATGTGGTCTTGATGGATCGCTTCAGCCTCGTACTGTCTCAGAATCTACTTTTCACTCAGCCTGTTTATGTCATAGCGGCTGGCCCCGCGGGGTTGTAGGCAGACGCTGTGTATTGTGCATTCGTAAATAAAGGTTTTAAAAAAAAAAAAAAAAAAAAGTGGGGGCTAAAATAAAAGGGGAGTCCCAAAACATGTTTTCCCCATGTTATTTTCCATAGGACGTTTAGACACGGCTACAGCTCGAACGGCTGAATGGATTTATAAGAACTTTGGTAGAAAGGTAGAGTCCGGCTCGTAGATTACGCTTTTCTTTGAATGGTGTAAATCTGTTCAGTAGTTGCTGAGAAAATTAACTTTGAGAAAATATATATTGGGCTATATATATGTTAGAGCCCAAATGTAGCCCAATGTAGCCCAATGTAGCCCAAAGATGGCCACCAGAGACAAAAAAAACAAATGTAGCCCAAATATCAGCCATATGTAGCCCAACTATAGCCCAATGACAGAATGTCCCAGAGTGTTCTAAAGAACAACTAGAGCGCTAACAGTCTTACTTATGACAAAAGTATGGCACACCTGAAGTCATCTTGATTGGAATAAAGTGTTAACACTTAAAACATTTAATTTGGAAAGGAACAAAATGAGGGGGTTCATTTTGGCATAGAAATTATGATTAGTGCTGAAGAAAGAAAAATTAGGGCACATTTTGAGTGACTTCTCAAATCCTCTTATATTTCATTAAAAAAATTCTGATATGCAGTCTCCCGAGATGGCCACCAGAGACAAAAGAGCCCAAATGTATCCCAAATATCAGCCACATGTAGCCCAACTATAGCCCAAAGACAGTAGTTAGGACCTAGTTTCCATAGGAAATCCGCAACATTCTATTGAGAATAACTTTGGCGCCGGTGGACGAATATTTGCAAATTTCTCAAAGAAGATGGCCTGCTCCGCTCCGCTCCTTCCCTGAAAGTTTGGGGGGATTCGTCAAGTGGGGGCTTAGATAAAAGGGGGGTCCCAAAACGTGTTTTTCTCATGTTATTTTCCATTGGACGTTTAGACACAGCTGCAGCTCGAACGGCTTAATGGACTTATAAGAAATTTGGTAGAAAGGTAGAGTCCGGCTCGCAGATTACGCTTTTCTTTGAATGGTGTAAATCTGTTCAGTAGTTGCTGAGAAAATTAACTTTGAAAAAATATATATTGGGCTACATTGGGCTATATATTTGTTAGAGCCCAAATGTAGCCCAATGTAGCCCAATGTAGCCCAATGTAGCCCAAAGATGGCCACCAGAGACAAAAAAGACAAATGTAGCCCAAATATCAGCCAGATGTAGCCCAACTATAGCCCAATGACAGAATGTCCCAGAGTGTTCTAAAGAACAACTAGAACGCTAACAGTCTTACTTATGACAAACGTATGGCACACCTGAAGTCATCTTGATTGGCATAAAGTGGTAACACTTAATACATTTAATTTGAAAAGGAACAAAATGAGGGGTTTCATTTTGCCATAGAAATTTTATATATATATATATATATATTCACTGAAAAAACCATAGGTTATAGACCATATATAGTTAGAAATTTGCATTTAAAAAACCATTGAAATTCAATGAAAAAACCATAGGTTATAGACCATATATAGTTAGGGATTTGCATTTACAAAACCTTATTTTACTCGCACAAAACCATTGAAATTCCATATATAGTTAGTTGCACTAACTATATATCGCGCACCCGCAATCCACTGCTGATGATGTCACATATTACATCATTCATGACATGGTCAGTGGCATCACTGATGACATCACTGATGACATCTCAAATGACATCACTGATGACATCACTGATGACATCTCAAATGACATCACTGATGACATCTCAAATGACATCACTGATGACATCACTGATGACATCTCATTTGACATTACTGATCACATCACTGATGATATCATTCATGTGATAATACGATGAACCTCTTCAGACTCTAATATAACCTTAGATACAATCAGTGTAAACAGACACTCACAGACTGTCACTCATCCATGGAGTTACTCACACACCTAGTCAGTCATGCAAAGAATCAATCACACCTCCATTTCCTCAACTATACAGTTATACAAACTTTACTTATTCAAACATATACTAACACATATTTACTCTCTTATACAATCCCTGATACAAGTTCACAATGATCCATACAGCCACTCACACATTCACTGGCTCTTATGCACAGTTATTTATATATGTCAACTCACCCATGTACTGTGTTTTACATATGTACTTACTTTGACATGTAGCACTGAGATATCCATTCACTCACCAATACACTCATGCACACAGTCAACCGCCCATACAGCTGTTTCCACATGCACTTTTGAAACCATACATCTAGTGAATCAACTGCTCACACATCTATGCACAGAGTCATACACCTCCCAGCCACCCACACACACACTCAGTCTCCCATACAAATACTTGGGCAATCAATCAATAACCCATATAGTTACTCATATATCTACTTATCAACACATGCAACAGTTTACAGAACAACAGACATAATGATGCACAAATTAAGACAGTTTAGTCACTAACCCATGCACTCAGTGAGACACATTTAATCACTCACTCATACAGTCAGTCATGCACCTACTAAATCCTTCATCCAGACACTTATACATCCACTCATTCTTCAATATGAAAGACATATTTTAACTTTACAGAAACATACAGTCACTGGATGTTGTCATCAGTGATGTCATCAGTGATGTCATTTGAGATGTCATCAGTGATGTCATCAGTGATGTCACTGACCATGTCATGAATGATGTAATATGTGACATCATCAGCAGTGGATTGCGGGTGCGCGATATATAGTTAGTGCAACTAACTATATATGGAATTTCAATGGTTTTGTGCGAGTAAAATAAGGTTTTGTAAATGCAAATCCCTAACTATATATGGTCTATAACCTATGGTTTTTTCATTGAATTTCAATGGTTTTTTAAATGCAAATTTCTAACTATATATGGTCTATAACCTATGGTTTTTTCAGTGAATTTCATTGGTTTTTTAAAAGCTAACATCTGTAGCTGTAAAATGTATTATTCTTTAAATCCCAAAATATATATAGATATTTATTGATAATTTTTTTTAAATATTTTTTTCTACGCTTCTAGTTCGCGAACCGGGAAGCTTTCCGTTAGCTCATCTTGATGCCGCGATCTAGTCCGCGAACCGGTCAACGTTACGTTAGCGGAACAGTGACGCGTCGCGGAAGCGCGACATATCACGTTATCGCGTAATGCGTCTAATGACGCGTCGCGTTAGCGCTCCCGGAAGTGCTCCGGACCGCGAACCGGAAGCGATCTGGGACGCGGCGCGCGCCGCGTAACGTAAGCGGAACAGGTCATGTGACTTGTTTATCAAACTTCTCATTGGTTCATTTCACTTTTGGTTTCCAAATGATGTATGACTAGGTCATGTGACCTAAAAATAACACTTTTCATTGGCTCAGAACTTTTGTTTTCCCCAAATCATGTAAACCCCTCCTTATTTCCTCACTCTGACTTTCATCTTGGTGAGAGAAAGACCATTTATTTGAAGATCCACAATGGCTTCCATTCTTGCTGCAGCTGGTGCACCCCCACCACCACCTCCACCTCCTCATAAGAAGAGAGGACCACCTAGTCAAATTCTGACTAACAGAGAGGAGGAAGATGAGGAAGAAGAAGAAGAGGAGAGAGAGGAACAACAATTTCTTGATGAGTTGCCCCGGGTTTCTAAACGAAAATCCAGTTTTATCTGGCAGTTTTTCACCATCCCTCCTGGAACAAAGAAAGTCAATGCAAAATATGCCACCTGCCTCATCTGTGACTACAGATTGTCGAGAGGCACAGAAAAGAAGTACAGTATGGGGAACTATACAATGCACCGTCACATGAGCAGGTGGCATCCCAATAACTACAGCCGGGCTGAATTAAGGGATCTTGTAGACAATCCGACGGCAACTCCTGTGGCAAGATCTACATCCACATTGTCTTTGACGGGAAGAGAGGCACAAGAGACTGTGCCCAACATCCAACCTAACTTCCAGCACATAAAGTTATCTTGTGTTTACTGTGGTGAAATGCTATCATATGGCAACATGAGTGTCAACCTCATGAACATTGCATATGAAAATCATAAATGCCCTAATGCACCCAAAAAGTAATTTTCTTTTTTTTGCTCCAGTTGAGCCGTTTTGAAAGCCTGTTTTTTGTTGTCTCCCCACCATAAAAAAAACAAAAAAAACATAAAACAGTTCTAAAAATACAAAAAAATCAAAAAATGTTCAAAAAATAAAAAAAAAATATAAAACAACAAAAACAAAAAAAAACAGTTCTTTTCAGAACTACCTCCCCTTTCAAACAAAATTGCTAGAATGTTTATCACTCTGGCAAGCTCTATTTCTTTTGGTTCGCTTCAAGTTCGCTGACCGGTTCGCGAACTTTAAGCGAACTAAAAAAATATTTTTTTAAAAAAAAGAAGAGTTAGTATAAGGGAAGTAATCAGAGAATAATGTAAAAAGAAAGACAGCTAGAGAGAGTAAATGAGAGATAGTGTCAATGACATCATCAGCAGTGCATTGCGGGTAAAAAGAGTGGAAAACATTTACCTTATAATTCTTGTTACCTTTTTTAAATATTTTTTCATACTTTCAATCTGTAAAACAAAGAACAAACATTTAAAAAAATATTAAAACATGTATTTAAAAATTAGAAAAGACAAGGGAAAAGGTTCAAAAACAAACAGTTTTTCAACAACTTTGACATTTACAGAAGTCTCTGCTTCTCTACGTCACCTACACAATCCTAAACATATATATTCAAAAGAAACTGTATCTTGATGTTGCTGAACTGAGGCCTATTTTGGAACATGATGTTTTTCTTGCACTGCTAATGTCTCACAATAGTGATGCAATAGCAGCGCAAAAAAGATGTAAAGCCATAATAAAATTGTGTCTAACATTGTAAATGATTGTTTTAGGATGCAAATAAGATGTGTGCTTTCAAGAGCTTTCTTTGAGGTGAGGCCTCTTTTTTTTATAAAAAAAAAAACACTACCCAGAAGTACAGCACTCTAAGCATTAAAATTGATATTTACAGAACTCAGCTTACCCATATGTACCACACATTTCTAAATGTATATCATAAGTACAAAAAGCATAACATTAATTATACATGTTAAATGGTTTATTTTTGCTGTTCTCAGAATGTATCAAATTTCACTTAAATCAGTGACTTGAAGGTATTCATCATGCAACAGCGGGGAAAAAAAAACACAATCAAAATGACTGTGTTTAAAAAACCCATACAACCTAAGAAATCTGATTTCAAAACTCCTTAAAATTAACTTACTTTCAATGACGTCGAACGATCTCCTATGAACAGCATCCACTCTGTTGTGCTTTAAATATTTTCAGCCCGCCACTTTCTGAAAGAAAACCTCCATCGATACGTGAAATATGTTACATAGAAAAAAAACTTCTCTCATTATATCACATGTTTCCACTAGGCCAAATCATGTTGCCGCGATTCGCAAGTCTTGTAATTCTTCCAATCAAATCCCGACATTTTCTATTTTCGCAACTTTCAAAAATAAAATATTTGAGATTATTTTCACAATCCTGGACTACTAATATCTTACTCTTCTTTGTCACTCATGTTCTCCTTTTCCTATGACACTGATACTGCTTACTATGAAGCAGACTTACTTCCATCAGGTTTATATAGTTGGATTTTTAATCGAGACAGCATTGCAGACTTACATTCCCTCTACTTAAAATTTTGGTTTTAAAAACACCAGGTAAGAATTTTTAAGGTCAAACGGCAATTTTTTTTTGAAAGTTACAACAGAATCATTACAGAATGACCAGCCGTTTCCAGACTTTAAGTAAGCTGTATAATGTCCTGATGTTGTTGATGGACCATCGTGATAGATAATTGCTACAGTAACAAAAGTCCTCCCTGATATTGACAGCTGAGAAGCCACAAAATGTTTTATTAAAGTTGACAATTTTGATCCATCAGGCCTACATCGTTGCATCATTAAAATGACATACTGGCCATATCTACGTATAAATAATGTTGACATCATATCACATTTACATTGGCTACACTCCATGTTGTGATCCGCTGCTTTTACTAGCTTATTAAAGGACACTGATTTACTGTCTGGCAAAGTTAAATATATAAATCTTTCTGAGTCTACACTAGTAGTACTTGATACCATACAGTTCTCGCAGTCATGCTGCCATTGATAAGAAAGCCCAAACAGGTGATCTACATCTACACCCTCATCTTGCAATATATCAAGCATATACATTAAAAACTCCTGACAATCTTGCTGATTATTTTCAGAGAAGTCTGTTTGACCTGAACATTCATCTAACAGATAACGAACTTCAGACACACTTTCTACTTTTGTACGATCAGTGCTACATTTCTCTAACACAGAATTCAACAAGCAGCATAAACTTTGTTCTGAATTGAACACAATCTGTTCTTTTAAACTCTCTAGTGAAAAGAGAACATTAACAACGACATTTGCATAGCAGTTGACACCAGAACTGTTTTCAAATTGAAAACCAACAATCTCTTCAACAGTATCCACTTTCTTTCTGCTAACAACTTTCGGTTCATTCACTTTTAGTCTTTTTGCAACAACCTCCCTACTATTACTGCTATTTCTACGTTTCCGGCCTACCACACGTTTCTCAAACAAAGGATATTGAGGCAAATGTGGCGCATACTCTCTTCTTAACCTATTGTATTCCTTAACACAATCTAGATCCGCACAAATGTTTGTGACATCACAGTCAATCAAGTACAATCCCGATAAAGTTCTAACTCGTGACAATGCCACATATGCCATACCCTCCTTGAACACTGAACTGCCAATATTCACCAATGCACAGTCTACACTTAAACCTTGCGATTTATGGATTGTCACCGCATATGCTAAGCAAACAGGAAACTGTTTACGGCGAACATATAAGTCTTTAACAAGCAAAAACCTAGCAGAACAACGACCAATTTGCTGTACTTCCTCAATGCCATCAAATTTAATTCTTAAAAATTCTATTCCATCTCTATTTCTGTATTTCTCAAAATCAACAACATTACCCATTGATCCATTTACCAGACCTCTTTCTACATGTAAATTCCGTCTCAAAATGATTCGGCAATTTAAACACACATTCAGAGTCTTTTCAAAACCCGCTGTCTTAGATATAGTCTTCTCTAATGAATCCAATTTTGATTTCAAATTATCTGACAAAATAATTGTTGATCCCATATGCTCTAATTTGTCGATAGCTTCCAGTTTCACAATGTCTTGCTTTTCTAAATTCAACATTTTGTTGTTGAAGATGGCACATTCTGCAAGAGTTGGCATGAGACATATCCCGGATTTCTTCTCAGTAATTTTCTGAAAAATATTCTCAGGCACAATCTCTTGTTTGGGATACAAATTTGACAGTAACCGTGCATTTAAAGCTTCTTTCCCATGCTCGGTCACTTTTCCAATTCTAATATCTTGTAGAATATTCTTGTAATCTTCATCCTTTGCCTGACGCATATTTTGATGCAGTTCTGCATAATTGAAGTTTAACCATATATTGACGTTGCCAATGCTCCCTAGGCACTTCCTGGTATCTTCATGCGTGAGTATTTTGAACACAGGTTGACCTTTTACTGGTGTCAGCTGTAGAAGATCTCCGAAAACAATAATGTGTTTCCCACCAAATAAGACATCATATTCAGTTTTAAGTACTTCTTGCATTCTCAAATGCACAAAGGCAAGCATGACATTGGAAACCATGCTTACTTCGTCAATGATAAGTAGTTTCATTTTCCTCAAGACTCTTGAAACTTCACAGCAAGCATCTCCAGATAACTTGTTGTATTGTAATTTGTTGTCATGCTCCACCGGCAGCATCAATAGACGATGCAAAGTAATACCTTTAATATTATGTGCTGCCAGTCCAGTAGGAGCGGTCACAACACAAGACAGCGATGACTCAGTCCTTTCCTGCAAATAACAAGAGATTGCTTTAATGAGGAAACTTTTTCCAGTTCCCGCTTCTCCACTCACGTACAGTCGGACAGGCTTCAACGACGTACACGAGCACTCTTTCTTCTCATGACTTAATCCGTGCTCAATTTCCTTGGTAACTTCATCATATATTTTCCTCTGCTCAACGTTGAGTTGTTTTTCCAAGTCTTGTAAGTTAACTGAATCCTCCTGAGCATGTGCCATGGCTCTTTCTACTTCATTCATAGCAGTGGCAGCTTCATTTTCGATAATAGGTCCTCCAAGTGGATCTTGACTCAATGAAACAGAACTCTGACTGTCCTGAGAACTGTCTCTGGCAATCTCGGCTGCAATCGTTGCTTCCTGCTCAATTTCCAAAGTTAGCATTTCTTGATATTTAGAAAAAGCAGGACATTCTATGGACTCCTTGGCTGCATTGAAAGAGTCTTCGTAACAGAGGAAATCTCCAAGCAGTTCCTCTTCTGCACGCCAAGGCTTGAAAAGTTGCAAAAGTGCTAAATAGAAAAACTCCTTTTTTTCTGGAGATTCGCCACTTAATTTTCGATGGTTTACTAATTGGCATTTTCTTTGCTTGACCAGGCATCCTTCACTTCCAATTACAGCATACACTCCTTTCTCAATATCTTCTTTGATGTTCCTCTTGAATATATAATTTTGGAGAACCTCATATAGACAAACATTCTCAAGGTGACTGCTTCGATTTGGATAATATGTATCCAACATGTTGGTCTTCAAAATGTCGGTACTGTTTGGTTCCTTTTCTGCCAAATACTCAATTTCCCGAACAGGTTTTAGAACTCGATTTCGCGTTGCAGCAAGACCAAGACTCGCCCAAACGAGACTCCTGGATTTGGCATAGAGACTTGCTGAAGACAATCGATCAGAACATTCGTAAGCTCCGATTTCTCGATGCGACAACATCTTCAGACTGAAACTGTACAACTTCTTGCTGAGGCTCTTTTCATGGGAAATGTCCTCCCACATATCCTTCAGTTCGGTCTTTTCTTTTTTGGTGATGTAAGATGTCACATACCGAGCCACAGCCATACAGTTGTCAGCCACAAACTGTATATCCATGTTGGCATTCCACATGGACAAAATCACTGGGTTGTAGTCATTGATGTACTTGGACTCTTCATTCCTTTTCAAATTGTATGTATTCTTGGGTGATTTCCTCGTCACATTATGTCGCAGCGAAGACATCAAACTGTTCACTCTTCCTTTAGAAATCACCGGTCGTGGAAAGTTGAAACGACATTTGGTGTAGAACTTGTCCTTGTTTCTGAATTTACGACGACAGTACTTTCCACAACGATGGCTTTGGAAACGTAGAACTTGTTCTCTTAGACTTTTCTTCTCCGTTGCGTTTGGAACAGCACACGTAGAATACTGTTCGATGAAATTCATCACTAAGTCATCCGGATCTGTTCCAAATTTAGGTGCATCCTTGATCCACAGCAACATATGTATATGAGGGGCACCTCTTGCTTGATACTCCTTTCTCCAGAAGAAATCCAACACCTCTCCAAGAGGTGGATTCTTTTTATTTGTGATGAAAGACATCATAGCTTCAAATCTATGATTGAAGTACCTGCATACATTCACAGGATCCAAAGAACACAGTTCTCCAGGTGTCTTGAATTCAATGTTTTCAATATTTCCATTTGCCTCTCGTAGAAATTCAAGTAAGTCATCCCAGCCATACTCAGCACAGCTCAGAGTGAGGAACCATGTCGGAGTTCCTAAGTTCCTCAGCATACATTTTAAATCACCATGACGACGGTACCAGTACTCATTAGTACCACGCTGACACGCCATGAGATTAATTAAGTGAGAATCCAAAATACTGTCTTGGACATTGACTTTATGCATAAAGTCACTTGCCGAGATGTTTCGCATCTGTATACCACTTTTTAAGATGTGGTTCACTGCATATGAAAGTCCAGACAGATCGCTTTCAAACAGGAGATGAAACAAATAGGGAATACATTGCCGAAACCTAGGATCTTCTGCATACAATCGTAAAGTCCGGTATTCAGACGCAGGAATTTCACGAGGTCGCTCATCATATCTTCCTCCTTGACCTGTGGGAAATAGCTGTGGGAAACACCGAGCTTCCAAACTTTCCTCCCAAACACTAATGGGACTCCCTTTGGCTTGTTTCATTTGAAACAACTCAATAGCATTCCCCATGACTTCCTTGGAATGCAAAGGATGAACACTATAATGTTCATATATTTCTTCACTTTTAGAGGCCTCTACTTTCTCAATTTGGCCAGCACACAAATCGCTATCCTCTTCATCACTTACTTCCTCTTCTGCAACATATACATTCTTATAGTACTTATTATTTTTCTTCAAATACACTGTTGCCTTTTTGACTTTCCTAACATCCACTAAATCTTGCCATATTTTCTTATTCTTTGTCGGAACCCCATTAACCAAGATAACCAGAGGTTCCTCTTCCACTTTTTCTATTCCAATTGTGTTAATGTTTTTGTTCAAATCTAGAGGCAAATAAACAACTCTTCCCTTTAATCCTCTCTGTAAATCTGCTGGAGGCAACTTCCCTGTCTTTGGCTCCATTCTTACAATAGCCTGAAAGGGATGGATACTTTGAATCAAAATAGATTCATAAGTATTTAAATCCTTCAATTCAGAAGGAATCTCAACCAATTCCAGATTATTATGAACTGCCCTAGCAGGCATCTGGTTTTGGTTTAATTTATTACAACAATAAGTACACACACGTTGATCCGATCCCAAATCAAAATAATTTTCTACCATCAAGTATGTGGCTAAATCCTTCCATTCACTATTATTTTCCCTTTCACTTTTTGCATATAAATCCACTACCTTAGTCTGATTCTTATAATAAGTGCGTCGACAACATACACAAGTGAAATTAGGCCTCTCACTTGATTTCATCTGAAACGTGGCAATTTCCTTCTGAAAATTATCTGTACTGGAAACCTGTACATTATCTTCCACATTACCCTCTACTTCAGGGTCAATTTGAACATTCTCATCTTTACTACCAAAGTAACAAAACTCAATTTCTTCACAAATATTCTTCACATCTATTTCAGAACCATGCAAAAGAGCAGCACATAACTGTTTAAGCATAATTGCTGGACTCTTAGCATAATACAACATTCTCACTAATTTTCTCACTTTATTATGATGCACTGCTAGCATCCTGAAATGATGAAAAACACTCTGGCATACTCTCCTGGAAAGACAAGCCAGTGAATGACCACGCAAACCTGTCATTTGTCTCACTCTGCAAGGATCTAAATCTTGCAACAACTTCATTTTCTGCTTCAAACTTTTCTTATTAAATGTCCGTATAAAATCACAAAGCAAATTGATGGAAACCTGTCGCACACTGCAAATAGAACTACACTTCCAAATGTACACAGGACCCTTAGGACGTCTTCCTAAAACCTCATCACTTAGCGCCTCTTCTGTCTCTGTTGTCACAAGTTGTTCTTTTTCAACTGGACAACCATCCTTCACTTCATAAGCTCGACCACTGATGTCAACTGCATGCACCAAATCATTATCCTGAAAATAAGTCTCCTCATTAAAAAATGCCTCAGAACTTGAACTATGCATCCATTCTCCAGAAAAAACTTCACAAAAGTTAGTACGATTTACTACTCTCTTCCATCTACTTTTTGTTTTGAAATCAGAAATTACCTTGCTTAGTTTCCTAATTCTATTGATTACCAAAATAAACAACTTTCGCTTGATTTCAAAAGCATGATCAATAATTTTCTCTACATTTTTCTTCTTCCTATAAAATGCCGCTTTCTGTTGGCCTTTCTTTTTAATATTTTTCAATAAATTAACTAATATCCTATTACGGAACATTCGTTGTCGAATGTCCCTAAACTGTTGTTTCCTTCTACTATCATGCACAGAGTTATCTCTTCCTCTACCAGTAACATTTGTGATGGGTCTCTCCTTTCCATTTAAATTACTTTTCTTGTTGTAAACAGACACATTTTTTTGAGCAAAATTTTTTTTACTACAAATATTTCTTAAGAATGATTTCGTGCTCTTACCCGGACCTTTCTTGGTGTTTTGATAAGTATTTGGGGAAGAGGACTGCTGCAATAAAACATCATCCTGCTGTCTTTGACGTTTTCTAGCCTTTCGTATTCGACTTCTGGAAGGCATTTTCCAAACTATGAAAGAATCTGCAGTTGAATCTGTGAAAAAATATAATATAAAATGTTATTAACCACTATTACCAAACAGTAAATAAATAACAGTCATCTAAAACTTAATGCCGTACTAATTATTTAACATAGCAAATATTTTCCACCAGCACTGCATCACAAAAATGACACTCAATGGTACAAAACAGGAATACAACACTCATAAATCACTCCCTAATATTTAAAATCATTAATTCAGGATGACGATAAGATGTAGCCTATCTAAAGGTTTGTTTAGGCCCAGATCTTTTGACTGGGGTGAATGTGTGTCATTGATCCACATTCAGTCCATCACCTGTTTTGTTTATTTGAGGTGAGGCCAACACATGGTTGCAGATAAGATTTTCACTGAAAAAAAACCAAGGTAAAAAAACATGTGAAGGCCTACCAATGAAGTAAATCATTAAATGAAAACCAATACATTTCTGGAAATATGCACTACTAGTGCTTCATAAGATGTTTTGGGTCATATTTATAAGTTATTTGAGTATCTAGTATGCTATTTTACATTCTTCATGGTGCAAATTTATTGTAAATACGCTCCCACCTGCGGTTGGCAAATTTAGATTTTGATTATGGGAGTTAGATAGGCATGTTAATAATTTCCCAAAAATGGTATATAACCCCAAACAACCTTTGTAGCAAATGCTCTTAGCCATGTTATCCACCTCCCATTGGATAACATGGCTAAGAAGTGCTTGCAAATGTGATAAAAAAAGGCCTGCAATGCATGAATATCGCAGAAAAATCAGCGATATTCATGCATTTTCCAGCAAATGCTCTTAGCCATGTTATCCACTTCCTATTAAATAACATGGCTAAGAACTGCTCAGGGCACCATAAGGAACGCTTTCCATTTAAAAAGGGAAAAATAACATCAAAGACACTAAAATGCCTTCTAAATATGACCCCAAACAACCTATGAAGCTCTAACAGTACATATCCTGAAATTTAATTGATTTCAAAATTCGTTTTTAAACACAGCATATAAATCAATTGTATACCTGCATTCATGAAGAAATGACTAAAAATGTCCTTGAGACACATGATTGTGTTTTCTGGAATGCCCTAGCACCATTTTTGGGACACTATTAACATGGCTACGTAACTCCCATAATCAAAATCTAAATTTGCCAAGCACAAGTGGGAGCGTATTTACAAGACACTTGCCCCATGAGGAACACTTTCCATTTAAAAAGGGAAAAATAACATCGCAGAAAAGTCAGCGATATTCATGCATTTTCCAGCAAATGCTCTTAGCCATGTTATCCACTTCCTATTAAATAACATGGCTAAGAACTGCTCAGGGCCCCATGAGGAACGCTTTCCATTTAAAAAGGGAAAAATAACATCAAAGACACTAAAATGCCTTCTAAATATGAACCCAAACAACCTATGAAGCAATGTGAAAAAAAACGGCCACAATCCATGAATATAGCAGAAAAATCAGCGATATTCATGCATTTTCCAGCAAATGCTCTTAGCCATGTTATCCACTTCCTATGAAATAACATGGCTAAGAACTGCTCAGGGCCCCATGAGGAACGCTTTCCATTTAAAAAGGGAAAAATAACATCAAAGACACTAAAATGCCTTCTAAATATGACCCCAAACAACCTATGAAGCTCTAACAGTACATATCCTGAAATTTAATTCATTTCAAAATTCGTTTTTAAACACAGCATATAAATCAATTGTATATCTGCATTCATGAAGAAATAACTAAAAATGTCCTTGAGACACATGAAAGTGTTTTCTGGAATGCCCTAGCACCATTTTTGGGACACTATTAACATGGCTACGTAACTCCCATAATCAAAATCTAAATTTGCCAAGCACAAGTGGGAGCGTATTTACAAAACACTTGCCCCATGGGGAACACTTTCCATTTAAAAAGGGAAAAATAACATCGCAGAAAAGTCAGCGATATTCATGCATTTTCCACCAAATGCTCTTAGCCATGTTATCCACTTCCTATTAAATAACATGGCTAAGAACTGCTCAGGGCCCCATGAGGAACGCTTTCCATTTAAAAAGGGAAAAATAACATCAAAGACACTAAAATGCCTTCTAAATATGAACCCAAACAACCTATGAAGCAATGTGAAAAAAAACGGCCACAATCCATGAATATAGCAGAAAAATCAGCGATATTCATGCATTTTCCAGCAAATGCTCTTAGCCATGTTATCCACTTCCTATGAAATAACATGGCTAAGAACTGCTCAGGGCCCCATGAGGAACGCTTTCCATTTAAAAAGGGAAAAATAACATCAAAGACACTAAAATGCCTTCTAAATATGACCCCAAACAACCTATGAAGCTCTAACAGTACATATCCTGAAATTTAATTCATTTCAAAATTCGTTTTTAAACACAGCATATAAATCAATTGTATATCTGCATTCATGAAGAAATAACTAAAAATGTCCTTGAGACACATGAAAGTGTTTTCTGGAATGCCCTAGCACCATTTTTGGGACACTATTAACATGGCTAGGTAACTCCCATAATCAAAATCTAAATTTGCCAAGCACAAGTGGGAGCGTATTTACAAGACACTTGCCCCATGAGGAACACTTTACATTTTAAAAGGCGAACATAACATCTTAGACACTCAAATACCTTATAAATATGGCCCAAAACAACCTATGAAGCTCTAGCAGTAAATATCCAGAAATGTAATTGATTTCTGAAATCGTTTTTAAAAGCAACATATCTGTTTCAGCTTACATAACAGACCATGAAATGGCCTCCATGTATTACAATATCTTGTGTTACAGCATGCCAGAATGTTACACCAAATATGCAATTATAATTTCTCTATGAAACTAATTCTATTACTATATCACTAGAGACAAAACCACATTTTAAAAACACAGCTTTCTTCATCATTTTCTCCTTAAATCATACTATTCTCTATCTAAATTAAATAAATCTTTTCTCACCTTAGCAAATATTGTTTGAGTTTTGAAAACAGTCTCAGAAATACACCAAATTGTCTTCAGCAGAAGAAAAAGGATGCACTCCAAAGGCTGCAGCTATTGAAAGCACAGAAATACAGATATTCTTTTCACATATCTCTCATATTAGCCAATCATACCTCTTCCCTCACTTTTTTCAAATCAAAACCCTTCCCCCCTCTGCCCTGTCTGCCTTGTTTCCATAGCAACCACCTCCTGGAAGACCTCTGATGTTTGCAAATTCACACAACAATGTTTCAATTGAACTCTGAACTCTCAGTGCACCTGCGTATCCAGTGCAATCTTTCATTAATTGTTTCTTCCTTGACCATTCAAATTACATCTTTCAAAGAACACATCCATGCACCCTAACTTTCTGTTTTCAGAAATGGAAATGCACCAATCACTGCTAATGAATCATTAGCATTGTAAATCCACAGTTTTTTTTCTTTAGAAACTCCTACTGTTTCAACTGCCCTTTCATTACCACACTTCATCTGACTGCAGAACAACCTTCTTCCACCATGTTTAACGTCTGGATTGTTGGACATAGTTACATCCACTGGGCTCAAAGGTATGCTGAGAGCAGAAATTTACACAACCTCAATTTACAAGATGTGGAAATTAACTGGTTGGGCCAAAGAGGATTAAAATGTCACCAATTGATACCATTGGTGAAAACCTTTATGCATTTGCCAAAACCTGACCTGTTAATAGTGCACTGTGGAGGTAATGATTTGGGCACTTTGACAGGGGTAGGTCTGGAAATGCTTTTAAAGGACACCTTGGAGCAATTAATGGCACTTTTTCCTCAAACTGCCTTGGTATATTCCAATATATGCCAAAGACAGAAATGGAGGTGGTCCAACCAATTTTGTCCACAAATTGAGAAAGCGAGGAAGCATGTAAACAAATCTGTTTCAGCTTACATGAGAGACCATGGAATGGGCTCTCTTTACAACAATAACTTGCGTTACTACATGCAAGATATCTACAGAGGAGATGGAGTTCACTTCTCAGATGAGGGCAACAGAATTTTCATTCTGAATTTAAGACTGTGCATTGGTACCTACTTATAAGTACCTAAATGTACCATAAACCCAAAAGCTCTTCTCAGAGCTACCCTACATCTGATCACTCACAATTATTATTTTTCTCTAACTTTTTTCACTAATTTTCCACAAAATTCGCTCCCCGGAGCGCTACCCGGTTCGCTAACCGAAAGCTAACCTCGCGGAATTTTTTAAAAAAAAGTTTTTTTTTCCGCACATATAAGCCTCCTCAGCCACCCTCAGAAAACCTAGAGGGTCAAGATAAGTCTACCATGACCCCTTCTACCCATTCTAAACATTATTTGCCCTCCATCTTGTATCTTAATGCGAACGAAACACAAAATGGTGGACTCCCGTGACGCTTAAGGTTCGCTAACCGGGCAGCTTCCCGGAAAGCGGTCCTAAAAAAAGGCGGGAAAGTAATTTACAGAAAAACGACTAGAGACACTCTCACCAAATATAGATTAGCTCATACTACATAACATTCCCTTCCATTCTCACAAATTTCATTGAAATTCCATTTAGCCATTTAGCCTGTAGACCTCTCCAAGTACCATGAGGTAAATTACTTCACAAAACACATCTGAATTGTTGGAATTGACAACCAATGAAAATGTTACTTTCATTTTCTACTTTTATTACCTGACATTTAATTGGTTATATACCTGTATATATATAAAGGGAGAGAAGGAAACACAGCCATTTTGACTACTACTTCTTGTTGTACCTCCAATTTCAATAGCTTCAAAAAACTTCAACTTCTTTGTGAAGGTAAGTTATAATTTAATATATTGTGCACTATGACTTAATATAGTAGACTTTTTCTGCTAGATATACACTATCCCTCTGTAGTAGTAATGTATTTAGATAGACTTCTCTGTTATAGTTATCAATGGAGTAAGGCTTGTGTTGGTTAAATCACATACACTTTTTTATAGTCCTATTTCCACTCTCATACTATACACTGCCAAAAGATAAATTCACTGATAAAAACTGCCTATCTAAAATTAATCCCAACAGTGCCCTATCTCTACTAATATATATTTTTTTAATCCAAATTTCAGGCAAAATGGAAGGCGAGCAGCAAGTTTCATTTGAGATGGACCTGGAAGAGAGCAGCCAGGAATTAATAGAACCAATTGACATCGAATTTATGGATGAAAGCTTGGATAATGAACTGCTGCAATGTGTCCAAGCAGTAGATCTCCTCCTTGCAAATGAGGACATTTTGCAACCTCACAGATTGCAAACAATATTTCAAGAAAATAATGACATTTCAGACACTGAAATGTTAGAAAGTTTAATAAATTATGAAAAAGAATCAAAATAAAAAAAACACTTTAAAAAAAAAGAAAACAAAAAAAAACAAGAAAAACAACAAACAATTAACATACAGAATTAGAAAAGTCTTTCATTCTTTTATCCATAAAGTTCGCTGCCCAGAAAGCTATCCGGTTCGCGAACTTGGCGCTTACCACGCAAAAAAAAATTTTTTTTTTTGGACCCTCCTAGGCCCTTTTAAAACCTCCACATAAAACCTAGGGGGTCAACGAGGATCTACTATGCCCCCTTATGGTAATTTCCCCCTTTGTTTTGGCCTCCTCTTGTCTCTCGATCCTACCGAGAGACAAGATGGCGGCCGCTCCGGACTGTTTAGAATGTTGACAGACACCGGAGGGCCAATCAGCTTCGCATCGCAAAGTTCCGATACGCGAAAGGTTCGCTAACCGGATCGCTGCCCGGAGCGCTGTTACAGATATATATCTTGATTTAAACGTTAATTTCTCAAAATCCACTGAAGCACATATATTGAGACCTAGCAAAGGCACATCGGGCTAACAGTCCCTACAATTTTGCCAAGTTTCGTGAAAATCCATTCAGCCGTTCGGGCTAAAAGTGAGTCCAACCGCCCTATGGAAATTAACATGGGAAAAACGCGTTTTGGGACCCCCCTTTTTTCTCGGCCCCCCCTCCACAAAACCCCCCCAAATTTTCAAGGGCTGCTCAGAAACAAAATGTGCCATTTTCCTGAAAATTTCAGCCAATTCCGTCCACAAACGCAAAAGTTATTAGGCATAGAATTTTCAGAAATCCCATAGGGAAAAAATCCTAACTATATATACCTACTGGCGACCGCCAGTAGGTAATATATATATATATATATATATATATATATGCCACGAACACCTTCTCAACAGAAAGTCAGAAGCCACTGTAGGGGAATGCAATGGAGTCTCTTTATTGAGGCTGAAACAGATGAGCATGGGCGTATGCATTTCGGCCGTGTGGCCTCTTCAGCGCCCCAGGTGTACCAAGTGAGATTTCCCGCCCAACAGTTCTGCTCCCATTCAAATAGTTCTGGTTGGCTCCACCCCCAAGCGGAGATCTGTGTCTCCTGCTTCGATGCAAACGGGTGAAGCAAACTACATGTCCCAGCATGCAGTGGTTCTTGCCAGGATTTGTCGCCAAAGTGCGTATGGGGCAGGGTCTGCAGACAGTTATCACTCGGTGTCTCACACTGTCTTTGCACAATATTGGAGCTCCTCGCGTCCCCACCTGCACAACCGCCACACACAGGTAAACTTCCATGGGGGAAAAAGGTGCGACAGTGCGCTTCTCCCAGTGCAAAGTTGCACCACTTCTATTCCTCCTGGGTGTAGTGGTGAGCCTGGTCCTTCCGATACCTCGGATTGAAGAAAGTTCTGCCAAAACAGAACGGCGCCAGTGATGACCAGGTCAGTTTGCGTGCAGGGGCTTCTGTTGCACGCCGCTGGCTGACCGTGCAGAATTATGCCACGAACACCTTCTCAACAGAAAGTCAGAAGCCACTGTAGGGGAATGCAATGGAGTCTCTTTATTGAGGCTGAAACAGATGATATATATATATATATATTCACTGAAAATACCATAGGTTTTAAACACGTTATAGTTAGGAAGTAGCATTTAAAAAACCTATGAAATTCACTGAAAAAACCATAGGTTTTAAACCTGTTATAGTTAGGAAGTAGCATTCAAAAAACCTATGAAATTCACGGAAAAAACCAAAGGTTTTACACACGTTATAGTTAGGAAGTAGCATTTACAAAACCTATGAAAAAACCATAGGTTTGACACATGTTATAGTGAACTGGACATTTTACTCATATAAAACCAATGAAATTCCCCCGTTATAGTTATTTCAGCTAACTATAACTCGCACGCCAGCAATGCACTGCTGATGACGTCACATATTATATCACTCATGACATGGTCAGTGACATCACTCATGACATCACTGATGATATCTGAAATAACATCACTGATGATATCACTGATGACATCATCCTTGTAAAAGAGTGGTAGACCTCCTCTCAGCCTAATATAACCTTTGATACACACATTTAAAAATAGAAGCTAAAATGTTTAAAGCATGAGTGATGTAATATGTGACGTCATCAGCAGTGCATTGCTGGCGCGCGAGTTATAGTTAGCTGAAGTAACTATAACGGGGGAATTTCATTGGTTTTATATGAGTAAAATGTCCAGTTAACTCTAACATGTGTCAAACCTATGGTTTTTTCAGTGAATTTCATAGGTTTTGTAAATGCTACTTCCTAACTATAACGTGTGTAAAACCTTTGGTTTTTTCAGTGAATATATATATATGTATATATATTCACCGAAAAAAACATTGGTTTCACACACGTTATAGTTAGGAATTAGCATTTAAAAAACCTTGCAAATTCATTGCAAAAACCATAGGTTTCACACATGTTATAGTTAGATGAACATTTCTGTCATACAAAACCTTTGAACCTGCCATTATAGTTAGCTCAGCTAACTATAACTTGCGCGCCCGCAATGCACTGCTGATGACGTCACATATTACATCTCTCATGACATGGTCAGTGACATAACTGATGACATCACTGATGACATCTCAGATGACATCACTGATGACATCACTGATGTGGAGCGCGTGTGGAGTGATGAAGTCCGTGATGTCTTCACTGAATTGTACGCGGGGTGATGGTGGCCTGTAAAGGAGGGTGCCTCTGAGTGTGGTCTTGGGGTCGATGTGGATCTGGAAGTGAAGGTGTTCAGAGTTGGCGAGATTGACGTCAGAGCTGGTTGAGATGTGGATTGATTTCTTATGGACGATAGCGATTCCTCCTCATGTGTGGCCGGTACGGTCCTTGCGTGTGATCTTATAGTCTTCAGGGATGGCAATGGTGATGTCTGGGGCGGAGGAAGCGTTCATCCATGTTTCTGTTAGGAAGGCGACGTCTGGAGAGATGGTGTCTAGTAGATTCCATAGGTCAATGGCGTGCCTGTGGACCGATCGGGTGTTGAGAAGGATGCATTGTAGGCGGTTGGGGTCGGGAATCTGAGGTGTGAACGTAGCAGAGTTGGTGACGGTACCGATGAATTTGCAGGGGTAGCATGAGAAAGGTCCATGGGTGTGTCCAGGAGCGGCTTGGACGCAGTTGGTGGAGCGGCCGGGGTTAAGGGCTAGGAGGGTGGAGGCATCGTAGGTAATGCGGGAGGGCTGGGCAATGTGAGGGCCAGGGGGTCTGGCGCTGGGCGCGGTCCAGGCGCGGACGGGCGTAGACGGGCTTACCTTTGGCGCACCTTCGGCGCGGATTGGGCACGGTCGCTGCGCGTGAACGCTGCGCGCGGGAACAACTGTCATATATGGATAGTGGAGGGGGAGGGGCGAGGGCGGCTCAGCTGGGAGGCGGGGCGGGCTCACGAGGACGACAACAACAAACAAAATGGAGGCAGAGGGGGGAGTACAGCGGAGCGCTAGAGGCAAACGCGCTAACAAAGTAAAAACAGCAGTATTACATAAACAAAGTGCAAAGGAAGCAAAGCGGCAATCAGGCAGACAGCAGGCAATTCGATTTGGCAATTTTAGAAGCAATGCAGCGCTACGATACCAAATGTCTGCAAGGGACACTGGGAGCGACCACTCAGCCCGAGAGAGAGGAGCGAGTCACGGCGCCTTCAGGTAGGGGAGCGCTATTTCTGGTCAGTGGGAGGGCGGCTCAGCTGGGAGGTGGGGCGGGCTCACGAGGACGACAACAACAAACAAAATGGAGGCGGAGGGGGGAGCACAGCAGAGCGCTAGAGGCAAACGCGCTAACAAAGTAAAAACAGCAGTATTACATAAACAAAGTGCAAAGGAAGCAAAGCGGCAATCAGGCAGACAGCAGGCAATTCGATTTGGCAATTTTAGAAGCAATGCAGCGGTATACACCCGTTACAACGCATCTTTTATTCCGCACTACCATTACAACGCGACTTTTACTCTGCATACCATTACAACGCATTGCGCTGGGGGGCGCTCTAGGATAGGGAATAAGTATAATTTACTATCCAACACCTTCCCTAGGGTCCACGGGGACTGGAGTTAGATTAGTAAATTATACTTATCACTATCCAGCACCTCAAAGCGCTATGCGTTGTAATGGTATGCGTTGTAAAAGTCGCGTTGTAACGGTATGCGGAGTAAAAGTATGCGGAGTAACGTCATATATCCAATGCAGCGCTACGATACCAAATGTCTGCAAGGGACACTGGGAGCGACCACTCAGCCCGAGAGAGAGGAGCGAGTCACGGCGCCTTCAGGTAGGGGAGCGCTATTTCTGGTCAGTGGGAGGGCGGCTCAGCTAGGAGGCGGGGCGGGCTCACGAGGACGACAACAACAAACAAAATGGAGGCGGAGGGGGGAGCACAGCGGAGCGCTAGAGGCAAACGCGCTAACAAAGTAAAAACAGCAGTATTACATAAACAAAGTGCAAAGGAAGCAAAGCGGCAATCAGGCAGACAGCAGGCAATTCGATTTGGCAATTTTAGAAGCAATGCAGCGCTACGATACCAAATGTCTGCAAGGGACACTGGGAGCGACCACTCAGCCCGAGAGAGAGTTTTAAAGTAGTATATGTGAGTACTGATGTATATAAGTGAGTATATGTGAGAGTGAGAGATTGGAAGTATTACTCTATAAATAAATATGTGTTTCTATAAGTGATTGTTTAAAAGAGTAAGTATGTGTACGTTTTTATAGAAGTAAGTGTAGTGGTGTGTGTATACCTGTTTATGTAAGTAAATGGATGTTTGATAGTTTATTTGCATGTGTGAGTATGTATGTGAGTAACTCTATGGATGAGTATTGGTGTGTAACAGGATATATATGTGTATGAGTACATATGATGAGTGAGTACATGTATGACTGGCTACATAGAACTGATGGTGAATGAGTAGATGTGTATGTAGATGTTGGAATTACTGAATAGGTTGTTGTAACTGGTATTGGTATCTCCATTGTTCAGAAAATTTTAGTTTCTATTTTTGAATGTGTGTATCAACGGTTAAATTACGCTGAGGAGAGGTCTGCCACTCTGTCACAAGGATGATGTCATCAGTGATGTCATCTGAGATGTCATCAGTGATGTCATGAGTGATGTCACTGATCATGTCATGAATGATATAATATGTGACGTCATCAGCAGTGCATTGCAGGCACGCAACTTATAGTTAGCTGAGCTAACTATAACGGAGGAATTTCAAAGGTTTTGTATGACAGAAATGTTCAGCCAACTATAACATGTGTGAAACCTACATTTTTTTCAATGAATTTGCAAGGTTTTTTAATTGCTAATTCCTAACTATAACGTGTGTGAATTTCAAAGGTTTTGTAAATGATAATAAAATAAAAAGGTAGGGAAAAGAGGAGACGTGTGCAAGCTTTTCTTGCCCACAGAAAAAGGTTTTATGAAAAGGTTTCCTTGAGGCCAGGCCCATAAGCATAACCTGTGATTTTTTTTTATACTATAAGTAAACACCTTATAGATTTATGCTGTAGCACTTCCTTATAGTTCTGCACTTTGACATTCTCTATACACTAGTAATGTATTCATTCATTCATTTATGAACTACACATTCATTCTGACAAACGTTTACCCACTAACATAGAAATATAGTTCTTTCTTTGACCAGTGAAGGTAGTTCTAGAAAGAACAGTTTTTTTGTCTTTTTAGTTTTGTACTTTTTTTTGTATTTTCTCAAAAAATTCCAAGCGAAACAAAAGAATGAAAAAAAAAATCTAATATCGAGGAAACCAATGGTCCTGCATCCTGCATTTCATCAGGTCCATAGACGGTTCCCCATAACACAAAAGGTTATCGCAATAAATGCATACAATTGTAACTTTAGCAAAGTCAGGATTAATTTGTGGGTTTGGACTGCTTGCTGAAAATGCTGCTGCACCAGTTGATGTGCTTGCTGTAGCACCTGTTGGGTTCTCATGAAACCTCCGCCTTGCAGCTCAAGCAAAGTTGTTGGGGTGCAAGCTCGTCACGTGTCACACTATATTTGCTCTGCCAAAGGAGTATTTTTTACATGGATCACCCCTTGAAAGATTTGTTTGGCAAATATTTACTTTTCTAGCATTAACCTTTTTTTGCCCTTCTGGAAAAGTAAAAAACTTCCAAATTAGAGCTTCTTTCCTCTTCTTTGGAGGTTCTTCAGGAATGAAACCTCCCTCTGAAGAACTGCTGGAAGATGAGTCCATTGCTCTTATTATGGTGATCTTCCTTCTATTTGAGAAGATTCTCAGAAGAAATGCTTCTTCTTAGAAAGTCAATGTTGAATGATTATAATGGGACGAAACTTTCAACAGTTGCAATAGAAAAAGTTATGAACCAATCAAATCTCTCCTTTTAAAGTCACATGGCTTTGCGTACGCCTATGATGCGCTTACACAGCTCTTTCCATACCAGTACGCAAGATGTTCTACCACGATTTGTGTAATTGTTTTTAAAAGTATTATATGATTGTTAAAACAGTAAAAAAAAATCATATTTATCCCAAATAATATCTTCCCTTAGTATGTACATTAAATACATAAATATATGTTTTTAACCATGTAGAAACATTGGCGCCTTTCGTGTACATGACGTCACACAGAAGCTTTCATTGCAACGCGTAACGTCAAACCATATTCGTACTGTATGCGCGGGTACACGCTGAGTATGAATAGCAGTACAAAGTATATTGCGATCACCATCTCAGTGACAAATCAGAGCTCAGGGCGCGCTAAGGAGAGTGATTAGAAGTGGGCACGCATTGGAGATCCGATTCTGGGCCTTCCTCAGCGCACATGATAACACCGCCCCCATCTCTCTCTGTTGTTAATTGTTGGTGCACACACTCACACTTGCACATGCACGGTGCACGCCCTCCAACACTCCCCATGTGCCACCACCTAGCATTCTTGCTATCACTAAGCCTGGAAACCAATTCATTAGCCAATGGGATGTCCCCCAAGGCAATTCATTCTTATAGACCGCAAAAACGCTACCAATGATAGCCCTGGGCTTGGTTTGCTAAGCCCCCGCGGTTCCCATGTAATGCGGGCACTGACATGAGCACGCTCTCTTTTGCCTGCCTGTGCTGGGGTGACAGACAGAGTGTCGTCATCGATTTTACTACAAACTCATTGGCCGAGCGGAGGAGGACTTCTGACACTTGACGTGGTTTCACTGCTGCTGCCGCCCAGCCACAATAACATAGGCGCGGAGGTGGCGGCGCCCACACCCAAAACACCCCAGACCCGGTAAAACCGCAGCCTTTGAAGACACGACAAATGACGACAGAAGCAAAGGTAAGAGAAGCCGTCTCAACAACAGCCTCCGCTGTAAATTGTATTTGCATGATGCAATTTTTTTCTCCATCATATGGCTCTCCTACCCCTCAATGGTTTTAAATTGTATGCACATAGTATGAAAGTTTCTTTCTGCGTCACGAGGTCCTATACACCTCTAATTTTATAAATTCTGCCTGCATACATTTTAGTTTCGTATTTTTGAACTGTCACGTGCTTTAGCCTGTATTCTAATACATTGTGCGTTCATAATACTATTATTTTTTTTAATCCGTCACATGGCACTCCCAGCTCTCTTTTGCTTTTTTTTTTGGAATATATGCTTTCTGGTTCATCGTATTTGCTCCCTCCAAATTCTCCCATTAGTTTTAATATTTATTACTGCGTCAAGTGACACTCCCAAGCCTGTATTCTTTTAAATGATGCCTACATGGTTGTAATAGTATTTGCTGCGTCATATGGCCCTCCCAGACCTCTGTTTCAATTAATGTTTACAAGTAGAATTGAGTAACGTTTCGAACACTATGACAAATGTAAGATGTTTTTAAAAGTTTTTCAACTGAAGTTTCTTTATTTTGAATAGATATTCCATTCATATTCACGTTTTCGAATACTTGTAGGTCTAAATGAATGTAATTGGATTGTAATGTAAACCTATTCATGATTGCATTTTAACTCTACAGGTACCTTTTAAGAAAATGGACATTCTTCTTAGTCGGACAAATACTGGCTGTCATTGGATACTTCTGGTAAGTGCAAGTTTTTCAACATTTATTAGTCCGTTTTCAAAGTTATTTTTCAAAAATATAACTGCGTGTAATAGTTTAAACTGTCTAAAAAATTTTATCAAATAATTTAAAGGCTAATCTTTTTAAATAATTTTGTAATGAATCTAAAGTAGACATCTGTACCGCAAAATGCAAACTCTCCATACTAAAAATCATATTTCTATAATATTTTCTATAGATTTCCAAACCTTTAACAAAGACAATCGTTCATGATTCCCGGAGTAATAAAATTCAGACCTATCAAGAGTTTTTATTATATTAAAGGTAACTTTTCCCTACAAAAAAAGTTCCCTATCACTTTAATAGTTATTATGTTGCACAAATATCAAATTGCCAATATAATTTCTCTTTATGAAATTTAAAAAAGCAAAATATTTCACATAACCATTCGTACCTTTCTAAAAGGTTATACTACAGCAATTGAACCATCCCGACTATGACCAATGGCAGTTAGTATTCTTAGGGCTATATGTATCAAGCAAATTTGCATTCGCAAAGGCCGAAGTTCGCATAATTCCGGCCTTTGCGAATGCGAATTTGCTAAATGGTATGTATAAAGCAAAATCTGGTGCAAAACAAGGAATTTCAAAATTTGCGATTCCTTATTTTGCAATTGTTTTTAAGGAATCGCAAATTTTGCAAATACTTAAATGCAATGTATGGAGCAAAAAAAAATGCAAAATGATCCTTAAGGAATCGCAAATTACCACCAACTTCAAGTTGGTGGTAAGTTGCGAATTCTTTGAAATATGCACATTTTTGCATTTTTCAAAGTGCCATGTGACGCACATACATGCCCTTAGGGCATGTATGTGTGCCACATGTGCACCCATGCTTATTTCAGGGGTGCAACAGGGTGTCCTTTGTACACCCCTGCACCCTTGAAATTATTCACAATTTGCGATTCACAAATTGCGAATCGCAAATTGAGAATACCTTCCCATTCATTCCTATGGGCCTCCTGGCCCATAGAAATGAATGGGAAAGTATTCCTTAATTGCGATTCGCAATTTGCTAATTGCAATTAAGGAATTTTAAGAAAACGCAAAAAAAATGCGAATTTGTACATACATACCAATTTGAGATTCTGAAATAGCGATTTCTTAAAAATCGCTATATCAGAATCGCAAATCAACTTGATGATACATTTGGCCATTAATAGCTTACCCCCAGATGCATCAAGCATCCATTTTGCGATCGCTTATTAGCAAAAAATAAGGATTCGCTAATAAGGAAAAGCAAAATGCCATGCATGAAGAACTTGCTTAAAAAATAGCGATTTCCGAAAATTCCTTAATTGCGACTCGCAAATTGCGACTCGCAAATTGCGACTCGCAATTAAGGAATACCTCCCCATTCATTCCTATGGGCCTAGAGGGAATGAATGGGAAAACATTCTCAATTTGCGATTAGCATTTAGCAAATAGCAAATTGAAAATGCAATTTCAAGGGTGCAGGGGTGTCCAAAGGACACCCTGTTGCACACCTGAAATCTGCATATGGGTACATCTTGCACACACACATGCCCTAAGGGCATGTGTGTGTGTGTAAAAGTGGAACTTTGAAAAATGCACCTTACTGCATTTTTCAATGTTTTTGCAAATTACCATGAAGTTGAACTTCATGGTAATTTGCTACACCTATTAGCGAAAACGCTTTTTTTTTAGTTTGATGCATTGCATTTAAGGAATCTCAATTTGGGATTCCTTAAATGCAATCGCAATTTAAGGAATCTCAATTTAGAGATTCCTTAATTGTGATTTTTGCATTTGGGATGATGCATCCCAAATACAAAAATACCGGTCACAAAGGGGCTGTTTCTGAGAATCTGCCCATTTACGACAGTTTTTTTGCTTGATGCAAATTCTTTAAAATACTCGTAAACATCAAAGAGGGTTTTCAAGGATAACATTGCATATCATTTTGTCTCACCACTACTATGGTCCTAACATGGTTGCTCTGAAACCTCTGATTGGTTTTCAACCCCAATCCTAATACAAACAATTATTATTCTTTTGAATAGTTGTGACAGCCCCATTGCTTTCATTTTAAAACACTTGCAACATGTACAATAATTTGCAAACTAACATTTCAATGGTTAGCATTGCTAATATGATGCGCTAATATACATCTTTTTTACATTTACAGTCTGTTGAAAAGTAATGTGGTGTCTCCAACCAAAAAGCTTCAGCAACTTATACAGAAAACTTTATGATAAGAATCTTTTCTGAGTTGTGTTCACTATGTTGGAAAGCTGACTATGCACCATCAGGGATGTGGAATTCCTATATCCCGCCGCAGAGGACATATTGTTTGGGGTCAAGGGCAACAAGTTTTCATGTGTATTGTGTCGCTGCCACAAGTAGGCCCAACTCCCAGCAGCACAAACCCTATGGCTGCCAGTTAGCAGTACCACATTATGGGTCAGAGAAGGGCACTGTCTGCAGTTAACGTAATATGTTTGCCCATATATTAATGCTGTTCAAACCTGTATTTATGGTTCATTAATTGAATGCCTTTATTACTCTGGCGTACACTCTAAGTAAATGTTGTAACCTCTGAGTGCACAACTGTCAGTGGCTCCAGTATACAAAAGCGTGCAGCTCTGAAACACGCATGACCCACTTATGCTTAACAGAAACTCTTGCACCTCTCAATGTTCAGCATCATATATTTATTGGGGCCAGTGCCATCCAGATTTCACATTTATTTTGTCCTTGGAACAAGTAGTCCCAGGCCCTCCAACACAAATCCTTCAGCTGCCAATTTACAGTAAAACGTTATGGAGCAGGAATGGGAAGTGTCTGCTGCCGAGGTAATACTTGTGTCCATATGTTAATGACCTTCACACTTGTACAATATTGATGCAAAGTCATTATTATTAGTTAGAGTGACTGTTCCAAATAAATATTGTAAGCTCAGACTGCACTACTGACAGTTTTTGAAGTAAAAAAAGTGTACACACATTTCCAAAGTTTAGCACTATGAGGCTATGTATACTGCTCCCAGAATGCTCTGCGATTTGATGCAAATAATTGCAGAAGCTTACGAGCAAGTTTGATAATACTTTGCTTTCAAAATAAAATGTTCATAAAAAAGAGAAAGCAGGAAAAAAAACATTTTGCTAAACTACTATAAAATTTCAGTTACCATTTTTTTGCAGCATCATTTAATAACGTGCTAATCCATGCTAGTATTTCCCAAAAATATTCATTATGGAAAATCTCTGTAACTAGTTTGAATAAGATTATGGGAAACAAAATTAAACATGCATTGGCAAACCCAGTAGGTCTGAAATTGATGGTCACCTTTTTAGTTCTGTCATTGTGTGACTTGTTTTGGCATCGTGTTTGTAAAACATTATTGGCGTGGAAGCTGCTGGGCCCTCACTATTATAACAAACTTTGGCAAAGCAAAAAATATTTTTGGTTTTAAAAAGCACTTACTTCTACAATAGTTACGGGCACTGAACAAAACTACTTTGTGTGCCGATATGCTCCTTGTGAAACAGCATAATGCTGTCACTCACAGTGAAGTCATCCGATACAAAGACAGAGAGAGAGAGAGAGAGAGAGAGAGAGAGAGAAAGACAGGAGAGAGCAGAGTGGATGAGAGTGGAGGGAAGAGAGAGAGAGAGAGAGAGTGAGAGAGAGAGAGAGGGAGAGAGAGAGAGAGAGAGAGAGAGGGAGCGAGATGTAATAAACGCAAAAGGTCACGGTTAATGCCAGACCAAATTAGGGGCCCAATTATTCAAGAATGTCTCAAAAGTGCACCCATGGTATATGTCCTAGCATTAAGTGCAGCTATACAGCTTTAGTGAATTCCAAAAAATGTATAGAAGTAGGACAAGAAATAGTACTCCTAGAAAATATTTGTGTACTGCATTTTAACATGAACAAATTTGCATGTGTAGATTTGCTCATGCAAAAATGTGACTATTTTTATTTTTTTTTATAATTTTTTTTATTAATCATCATCAGTACATGATTTCATCATTTCCCTATGACACACAGAGTGAATACCTTCAATCAAATGCTTCTTGTCAAAGAAAAATAAGCAGAAAGAAAAAGGAGGAAAGAAGGAAGAGAAGGAAGGAAAAAACAAGAAACAGGAAATCAATATTTACAATGTTGTATAAAAGTTTCAAAAACAAAACAAAATAAAGTGCAGCCTCTTGCAACCGGATATATTCCATACTACTGGTACTACCCTAGGCTTCCTTCCATCCTCTGTTTTCACTCTACCATAGGGGTCCAGATACGGTTCCCAAGTTGTTTAGCTTTCCGACCCTTTTTCTCATATAGTGCCTTCTCTAAGTTATATGTAGCTAATAGCTGTGAGATCCATTGTTGGAATGTTGGAGGGTTTGGATCTTTCCATAAACATGCTATGCATATCCTGCTTATCGCCATCGCTAAAAATAAATAATTTTTGGTTTACGACAGGGACCCCCTCCTTTACTACACCCAATACCATTACTTCGTTGGTTAAATTAATAGAGATCCCCCATTGTTCTGTTCAAAAACTGTTCCATTGAGTTTTTAAATGGGTTCAAGCTTGGGCAGGAGGTGAAGATGTGTAATGTATCCGCTTCAGTACTTTGGCATTGTGGGCAGGTTATGCCACTTGTTCCCCTCAACAGGCTATTCTATGTGGAGTGTAATAAAGCTCATGGATAGTTTTAAAATTTTGTGCCTGGAGTAAACATGGGCGAATTTTGCGAATTTGCGTTCCGCGAATTTGCGGATTTGCGAACTTGCAATTCGCAAAATTCGCGAATTCGTGCGAATTAGCAAATTCGCTGTTTTTGTCAGTTCGCGAGGGTTTTGTACCAGTTCGGGAACGCAAACTTACTTGTGTGGTCGCAACGGTCGCGACCATGTTGTTTCTACGTGTCCAGCCTGTTAGCGACCCTGTAGTTCATCGCAGCCACCCTCCGGTTCATCACTGCCACCCTCTGGTTCTCCAATGCCACCCTCTGGATCATCACTGTCTCCCTCTGGTTTATCACAGCACCCTCTGGTTCATCGCGGCCACCCTCCGGTTCATCACTGCCACCCTCTGGTTCTCCAATGCCACCCTCTGGATCATTACTGTCCCCCTCTGGTTTATCACAGCACCCTCTGGTTCATCACTGCCACCCTCTTGTTTGCCACTGCCATCCTCTGGTTCATCCCTGCCACCCTTTGGTTCAAGGCTGCCACCCTCTGGTTTATCACAGCACCCTCTGGTTCATCACTGCCACCCTCTGGTTGATCACTGCCACCCTCTGATTCATCCCTGCCACCCTCTGGTTTGCCACTGCCATCCTCTGGTTCATCTCTGCCACCCTCTGGTTGATCACTGCCACCCTCTGGTTCATCCCTGCCACCCTCTGGTTTGCCACTGCCATCCTCTGGTTCATCCCTGCCACCCTCTGGTTCAAGGCTGCCACCCTCCAGTTCATCACTGCCACGCTCACGATTGTTTTTGGGCTGATGAATGAGTCACTGAATTTGAGCTTCAACTAGTTCCAGCGACCATGTGTGTGTTACTATGCAATCGCCCCGAAGGGCGCAGGGGTCCCTTGAGTGAGCTGTCCATCATAGTGGGTAAATGGCAGGTAGATGGTGCACACCGCGAGTGTGTTAGCGGGGCCAAACGGGCTGGGCTTCCATGCGAGTTCACATGCCTCTTGTGTGTATAAAACAAGGTCAGAGACCGATCAGAGCAGCAAATCAAGAGAAAGAAGCTCCTGGTCAAAGGAACAGCACGAGGATTGCGCTCGTGAAAGTCAAGGATGCAAAGGCCTCTATCCAGCATCACAGCTGATTTTCGACGGTAGATTTGAGAAGAAGGCACACCTGCCCAGCCCCAACGATGCTCATGATTGTTTTTGGGCTGATGAATGAGTCACTGAATTTGAGCTTCAACTAGTTCCAGCGGCCATGTGTGTGTTACTATGCAATTGCACCGATGTGCGCAGGGGTCCCTTGAGTGAGCTGTCCATCCATCATCCTGTAACTATTTTAGGATGGCGCCGGCAAGCTGCCAGCGCCATCCTAAAATAGTTACTAAATTAGCTTCATCAGGAAGCACTAATAGATAAAATAACGCAGGTGCTCGAGCACCTGCTTTATTTTATCTATTAGTGCTTCCTGTTAAAGCTAACTGAAGCTAACTTAGTAACTATTTTAGGATGGCGCTGGCAGCTTGCCAGCACCATCCTAAAATAGTTACAACTTCAAGCTTGAAGGCTTGAACTTTTGCCCCCTGGATCCGCCGCTTGCGTATTCGCGGATTTCCGGTAAATTCGCGGGAGTTCGCGGATTGAGGATTTACCGAAAATCCGCAAAATCCGTGAGCAGAACGGATTTTCCGCTCACGCTTAGCGTGGAGGTTTGCTACCTTTAGCACTGTAGTTCCCAACTTGAGCGAGGATACGAACTCGCTCCCTTCTAAATTCAGTTTTCTTTGCCATTTTTTAGAAGCTTTTCCATGATCATCTTCAGAATGCTTGCTCATTTCTTCATATACATGTGAGATTGTATAGCATATTGCCCCTTTTTTATTTAAAAGCGGACCTGATCTGCAGATACTTAAAAAAGTCTCTGCGCTCTAGATGATAAAGGTGCTGTACTTTGTCAAAGGTGATTATGCCAGAGGCATCTGTGAAGTCCCCTATAGTTTTAATGCCAAGCGCATCCCACCGTTTCATCACGTTGTCGTGAAACACCGCTGGCAGTGAGGGATTATTGAATAGGGGAGTATAGTAATTCATCCTGCCAACGCCTAGCCTTTTCCGGACAGAGGTCCATACTGACATTACGGCCCCCTATGTCTTGAATTTTAATTTCTTATAGTAATTTGCCTCGCTGTATGTTAAAAGACACCCTTTAGCCACGGATGTTATCAGCTCGTATGTATCTGGAATACTCTCACTGCCTCTCCACTTGTCTTAAGTAGTACCCCCATGAGGCCTCTTGCATATTGGAGGATTGCTGCCCAGTAATATAACCTGAAATCTTGTACTGTCAGGTCCCCCTCTCTTTTGACAAAGACATCAATTTTATGGCTGTTCGTGTTCTACCTTTTGCCCAGGTGGGATCGTCCTAAAGAGATATCAAATTTTAGGGAGGAATAGCATTTTTATTATGTTGCAGCGGCCTATTATTGTCAGGTGTAGATTATTCTTTTTGTCTAGATCTTTCCTTGCTTTCTTAGGCACTGAGGCAAGATTCTTTTCTACTAATAGTACGTTAAGTCTGAAGTGATCGTTATTCCCAAATAAACCGCTAACTCAGTCACTCTTTGATCTACCAATGTTATTTCCATGTTGATCACAATTTGTGTCTTCCCTTGGTTTTATTTATACCTAGATAATGCCCCAAAGATATCCGCCTCTCTTTCTATTTCCACCAGCGCAGACATTAGTTCAGGTTCAGGTGATCTAATGGGCAGGTCATCAGTGTAGCCTAGGATTTTTGTCTCGTACCCATTTAATATTATTGGCAAGATATTTCTATTACATTCTATTCTCCTTATAAAGGAGTCAATGTAAAAGACGAATAGTAGTGGGGAGCAGGAGCAGCCCTGTCAAGTCCACCGCCCGATGTTTATTGCTCCGCTTACCTCGCCCATTACTCTAAGCCTGATCTTGGGATTTATATATAATGCCTGTAGAGCCCTTATACACCCTTTGCCGACATTTGCCTTCTCTAGTGCTGACCATAGGAAACCCCACGAGACCCTATCCAAAGCTTTTTCAGCTTCTAATAATATAAGAGCCATAGGGTCTCGTGAGGCTGCCATACCATTAAAAAGCGTATAGCCTTTTCTCATGTGGTCTGCGGTGCCCCTCCCTGGGATAAACCCATGTTGCCTGGGTGAGATTATCTTCCCTATCAAAGTGCTCAGCTGGCTTGCTAGAATCTTTGAATACATTTTCGTGTCGCTATTCATAAGGCTGATTGGCCTGTAAGAGCCTGGTTGAGATGTTTTTTTTTTCCAGGAATACCACCATTGTGGCCTCTCCCCAAGATGTTGGGGGCGCTGCAACCTTTTGAATTTGGACCAAGAGTTTATATAGATCCCCTTGTGGTACATGAAGGAATTTTTTGAAAAACTCGAGTGGGATGAGGTCAGGCCCCACCGCCTTGCCGGCGGGTAAGTCTTTGACCACACCCTGTATTTCCTCAAGGGAGAAACAAGTCTCCATAGCTTCCTTATCCTCCACTTCGAATTTCTCAATGTATGCCGACTCCAAGTACTGCTGTATTTTCTCTCTGGACGCCCCCCTATCTGCGTTGTATAGTTCTTGATAGAAATCTTGAAATATCACGCAGATCTCTTTAGGTGTGGTAGCTATGATCCCAGTGTTTGATATTAGCTCTGAAATATCCCTCTAGTGGCTGCTTGCCTGGTTCTGATTGCTAATAGGTGCCCTACTTGCTCACTGTACTCATATTGCTACTGTTTCCAGGCTAAAACATTTCCAGCCATGTTAGAGGCAATTGAGTCCCCCACCGCTGCCTTAGCTAAAGCTAACTTCTGTAAGATCTCATTGATATCATCTTTCCGACCGATGGCCTTAACTAGTTCTTCCTCCAGTGTGATGATCAATCTCAACTTCTCCTCCATCCCCGCCTTTTCTACCTTATTGCGCCTGATTTAGTAACTCAATGTTTCCCCCCTGATACCTGTTTTCAATGCGTCCCACACTATCCCAGGTTGCGTGGACCCTCTGTTTATTTCTAGGAAATACTCAAGCCACCTTTCCATATGTGTGACACAATTCCTGTCTTGTAATAAGGTTCTCTCGAATGACCAGCTAGTGGATTGTACCTGGCTGTTTGGAATTCCTACATCTAATATTAGAGGATTGTGGTCCGACATTACCAGTGGCAGCCTGTTTATTTTAGAAAATGATATCAATGCTGGCGAGACTAGGAAATAATCTAGGTGTGCTATGGCCTTGTGTGGTGCTGAATAATATGTGCTGCCTCCCCCAGCTGGGTGCTGTTGTTCCCACATATCTATGAGGCCATTATCCTTCATTATTTGAATCAGGGCTTTGTGGCTTTTCCTCTTTCAGCCTTTAAATCTGTCTGGGTCGTCTTTCCATAGGTCATTAAGCCCGTTAATATTTAGATCCCCACACATTATTATTGGAAGTGGCCAAGCCGCCATCTGGATATTAACTTGATTTAATATTTTGGGATCGTCAATTGTGCGGGCGTTTATAGAGCATAGTGTAAAGTTCCATCCCTGTATCTGACATTCCGCCATAGCCCATCGACCATATTTATCTGCAAGTTGTTTTTTTACTATTACCACCTTGGGTCGTGCTAACATTGCCACCCCCGTGTACTGGTTCCTTGCGTAGTATATGTTAGAAGCTGGTAACGCAACTGCTCCAGTAGGAACTTACGGGAGGCCTCTACATGCGTTTCCTGCAGGCATATTATGTCAGCGCGCACTGTTCTTAGATACTCTTTCAAATCCCTACGTTTCCTTGCGTCATTCAAACCACATATATTTAGTGTAACTATCCACATGAAGTTTGTTTAAATCCACCTTCTTTTTTCCTATGTGCCACACACTGATTTATTTCATTAACTGATGACGGTGATGATGATTTTCTCTCTCTTTTTACCCCCAGACCCAACCCCCCCGAACATTTCTCCCCCCCACATTAAAAAGCAAGCAGACTTAAAGTCTCTGTGATGGTGCCTGGCGGTCGACCTCCAGTTGCTGAGCATTCAAAATATATTCCTTCCTTTGTGGTATGCTTATCTCTGAATCACCCCACTAAATTCATTCTCTGACTCAAAAAGACTTTCCCCCCAACACCCCCCTCTTCATTATTCTATTTCCTTTTATCTACCCATATCATTTCATAGGTATATTGTTGTAACTTGTGTTTCCCTGCTGCTCAGCTTGTATGTATGATGTGTGGAATGTTAGATGATTGGAATGTTGGTGTGCTGTGAATGTCAGTTGAGTGAGGGTTCAGCCCTCACACTATGTGTACTAGAGTGCATCTTATTGACAACCATTTTATTGCTTTATGCAATTGTACCCATAACGAAGGGAGATATGTTGTAACTTGTGTTTCCCTGCTGCTCAGCTTGTATGTATGATGTGTGGAATGTTAGATGATTGGAATGTTGGTGTGCTGTGAATGTCAGTTGAGTGAGGGCTGAGCAGCAGGACAGCTGCTCCTGATGGGGTTAACATTATAACTTAACATCTTAATAAAGTAACTTAAGAACCTACAGATCCAGGTCCCTTTGATTACTTCATATATCAATATCAATATCAATATCAATTTCCTATGATAATTGTTCAGTTTATCATCCCTCTTCTAATTTTTCACAGGGATTAAAAATTTCCATTTCCGTTTCCTGATTTTAGTGTATCCATATAAGATTTGGCTTGCATTTCAGATAAAAATAAAAATACCCTAGTGGTGTTTTTATAAATGATCTTGAGCCTTGCCTGGATCATAAAATACACCTGGAGACCCATCTGCCGACTTGGTTCTACCAATTCTCTCAGTCGCCAGCGTCTCTCAACTATGAGATGGCAAAAATCTGGAGTAGTAACAAATGTTTCATTGTCGTAGGATCGTTTAGCATTCGGGCGAGCCTTAGAATATACTTCCTCTCTCAGCAGATAGTTCCCAAAATATATCAGTATTGCTCTCGGTCTTGGTGTTGGTGCTCCTGCCTGTAATCTAGCATGATTTTTCTTGAGAGCTAGTGGGAATCGATGAACTCTCTGTACTTACTTTTCCCACTCCCACTGGCTTAATTCCGGGAAGGCTCCCCTTATTAATTTCAAGACAAAGGTTCTGATATCGTCCCCTTCTACTCCTTCTTTGACGATTTTCGATGTCTTCCAATTTTCACTGCACATCCGAGTACTGTTTGTTGTACGAGTTTAGTCTAGCTGAGTCTTTAGCCTGACGATCTTTCAACAGGCTTTTACGTTCTTCCAGCTGCGCCAGCCTAGTGCTTGTGTCGGTACAAACATTTGCCACTTTTCTTACCGCTCCTTGTAGATTCTTGGTGGCCAACCTGTTCTTTTTTCCCTCTGTTCTTGCCTCCTCCTGGAGTTGACGTATGGATTTTAATATTATCCGTAAAGAGGGGGCTTCTTCCTCTGTCCTTTCCTGTACCGTATGCTCTGGATAAACATTCTTGGTGGCTGAATAATCCCAATTTAGAGCTACATCCGAGTGGATTCTGCTAGCCCAAGGCTGATCTGTTTTTTTCCTGGGAGAGAGAATCCCTTTGTCTCCTTGTCAACCTTTTTTTTTTACTGCCATATCTTTATCTTTTAATCCTGCCCCACCCCCAACTCCGAGCTGATGCCTGAGCTAGCCCGTGGGACACTTTCGCTGTCCTGGGTCTCGGCTTCTGAGGGGGTGGGTTCTGATCCATCCGTCACAGAGTAGAAGTTATCTCCGTGATCTTGAGTGTACTCGGCCCCTCTGATTCTTCTGCTGGCAGTGACCTCTTGGACTAGTGCGTTTGTAACCCTCTAGTCCTCACCTAAGGAGTCTTCGAGTTTTGTGATTAAACCTGGCTCCATTGTGACCTGTTGAGCTGGCCATTCTTGATTTCGTTCGGGAGTTTGAGCAGCGATATCCCCTGCTCCTTTCTATGTGTTAGCTACAGTGGTCTCGGTGTCCACTTCTATATCCCCCCACTCTGCTCCCGGGGTGGTTATTTTTAGTCCTGGCTCGGTGGGAGTTGCTATAACTAGTCTATTTGGAGCCAACCTGCGAGTCCTTCTTCCTCCTTAGGGCTAAACTATCTTTTTTTTACCTGGCCTGTTTGATTAGCCGGGGAGAAGAAGCCAGTTATGCTTTTTAAACCACAAATATTTGCTTCCCCTGGCTTAGGTCCTCTCCCCCTTGTATTACTCCATGCCCCAGCAATTTATTTCTTTACCTATTGAAATATACATTTAAATGTTCCTCTTTGAAGGTGAAGAAGCAACACTGCTCCTCTACACATTATTGTTCAATGATAGTCTAAAAAGTAGTGGTAATTCCACTATCAATGGTATAGTTACACCACTATTCCATAGTCATAATCCAAAAGGTGTGTTTAGACTCAACAAAACGAACAATTATGTACTTTTTATGCTGGACAGTATTGCTTCTAAACACCCTTTCACTGCTTTCTTCCATACCTCAAAAAAGATTTCATGGATTTACATGCATAGTCAGTCAGTCAATTTATCTTTATTCAACTTAATTAAAAGTCATACAAAGAGAATTAAAAAACATTTCATGCAGGGGGTTTTAGGAACATTTCATACATATTAAAATATGACAGTAAAATCAATAATACATATTTAGATATAACAATAAGATCAGTTACATTAAAACAGATGTAGGCATACAAATGTTAAAAAGGAATAATAATGGATCTAATGAGTATGTTTTTTCATCCTGGCTGCAGCTACCAAGAAATTAGCTATACAAAAGGTAACGCGTGGGTTGATCAATGATTGTAAAAAGAGCAAGTCCGGTCTCACTTGTGTGAAGCCCGCCTCCTTCAGGACTGGTACCAGATATTTTTTCCTTGGCTCTAAATAAAACCCACAAAACATAACAAAATGCATAGTATCTTGAAAGGAAAATGGATCACAACTGCAGGGTGGAGCTAGTTCCAGTTTTTCCCATGTTTTAAAAGTGCCTAAATAAAAATGTAACAAATTAAATCTAAACTTAATCAAAAGAAACCTATGGAATAGGATTGTAACAAAACCAAGATAGGGAGCTAAAGAAAATGAATTAACAAGTAGATAATGACCCCTTACTGATGGTTTCGCTAGCTCCCTTTCCTCACGAGATGCTCGTGCCCTCCCCATAAAGTGATTTTTAACATGATCGATATCTTGGACCATAATGTCTTGGGGGGAGGTAAAAAGCTCTGGTCGCCCCAAATCTGAGAATGCCTTCTGCAGATAGGCCAGCCAAGGGATCTTTTTGAAATGGACTAGGGACAAAACGTCGGACATGATCTTATGGTTCAGCGGGAGGTCTTCATTGAGCCACATCTTTAACCAAAAGATCAGGGGAGCCATATTAAACCCATCAGTTAGAACATCTAGACCCACCTCCATGTGAATAGAGTAGGTTGGTGGTGACTGCGGCACAGAGAGGAGTGACCGTATAAATCTGTTCTCCGCTCTCTGGATTGATTCTACATTTACATAGCCCCAGAGTGGAGAACCATATGAAGCAAGGGCGACCGATTTGCTCTTGTAGATTTTTAGCAACGCTTCCATTGGCCTAGCCCCCAACCTGCCCGCAAAGCCAAGGAGGGCAGACGATAATCTAATAACCGCCAACCTCTTCACCCTCACTTGGGGTCCCCAGGTTCCTCTCTGATCAAAAAGGACCCCCAAGTATGGGAACGTGGAGACTCTAGTAACCATGTCCCCTCTACACGTGAAGGTTTTTGATCTCCTCTTACTGCTTTCTCGTCCCACCACCATGGTATATGACTTGCTAGCGTTTATTTTTAAATCAAGCTGTTCCATGAATGTGCCGAAGGCATTTAGAAGGCGTTGAAGGCCGACACCCGTGCGCGCAATTAGCACGGCATTGTCCGCGTACAGGAGCGCTGGGATCTTAACTGCTCCTGCACGCGGAACGTCTACTTCCTTCTCCTCCAAGTGTGCACCCAAACCGTTAATGTAAATGGTAAAGAGCAAGGGGGCCAAGATACAGCCCTGCCTTACCCCCTTCAGGGATTTGAAAAGGGTCGTGCACCTACCCACATTTGTGACCCGTACGGCCGCAAAGAGCTCCTGATGTAGGGAAGCCATGAATCTTACCAATGCCTCGTCGATCCCCATCCTCAGCAAGGTCGTCCATAACTTGGCCCAGTTCACCAAATCGAAGGCCGAGGAGAGATCCATGAATGCTAGAAATAAGGACCCCCTCCTTGGCCACCGTATACTTTGATATGAGCAGGTGCAGGTTAGAGCATTGTTCGTTTGTGCCTTTCCTTTCTCTAAACCCATACTGGATCTCTGACAACCCTCCACAGCTCTCCACGTTATCCCTCAACCTGGACAAAAGGACTCTGCCTAAGATCTTCACTGACGAGTCCAAGAGGGATATGGGCCTATAACACCCGGGATCGTCCCGCTGACCCTTTTTAAAAATGGGGACGATGGTTGAAATGTCCCAGGAGGATGGTGTAGAGTTGCTATTAACGGCAGTAAAAACATTGGCCAATACCTCTGCCCACAGCTTTGGGGAATGTAAGAAGAAGTCGGCTGGCACCCCGTCGGGGCCCGGGGCCTTATGCTTGGTTGTGGCAAAAATAGCTTTCTCCACTTCAGTACTTTGAAAATGTATTGGAGTGGCATCTAAGGTGGCCAGCGAGACATCTTGGGTTGCCTGATCGTTATCCCCATACACATTTTTAAAATGAGACAACCACTTGTCGTCTGGGATGACACAGTCCATGACCTCATTACTTTGGTCGGAAAAGAATGGTTGTTTAATTATCTCCCAGAATTTCCGACTGTCCTTCAGGACAGCCGTAGATAGGAGATTTTCCGAAGCTTCCCGTTTGATACTGTCTTTTCTAGTTTTAATAGCTGACTTGTAGATTTTCCTCAAACTAGCAATCTCGCCCTTTACCCTTGGTACTTTTTTCAAGGCTACCATCAGAGACCTGTGTGCATTGGAACATGCAGTGTCAAACCAGCGCTTCTTAATCGGTGCTCCTTTCATTGGCTTAGCCAAGAGATCCAGCGCCACCTGACCACAGATCGACTCAAAGGCCCCTTTAGTTTCACAGCCCGGGGCACAAGGGTTCTGACACATCTCAACCTGTTTCTTAATTTTCGGAAAAACCTCCGCTTAGAAGTTTTCTGGGACCACCTTAGCCCACTTAACTCTCCTACCCTGATCAGTGGTACGCAGAGTGTGATCCAATCTCACTTTCACCGGATTTGGGCCCATATAATCTCCCCAAGCCACTTCAAGTAAAACAGGGTTGTGGTCGCTGTGGTGAGATGGCACGGTACAATAGGAGATCACCTGATTTAGGATACCTTGCGTGGTAAAGATATAATCAATTATGGTTCCTGGATTGGTGCCTGTAAATGTAGCTATTCTTAATACACCTTCTGGTTCATACAAATTAAAATTTGCCAAAAGATCTTCTAGCTCTTCTCCTTCTGAGGTGTGTTCAAAGTGAGGTCCCTCGAGGCCTTCACCCCATTCTTTGTTATTTAAACTGCATGCTAACATGCAGGGATGAATGTTAAAATCGCCTAATAAAATATACTCTGTATCAAGCTGTGTGTTCTGACTGCCTGACCTTAGTATAGCGTCTAAGGTGGCGATATTGCTACCATTATTGTCCCTATTCCCTGAATTATAAAAATTAATGTATAAAGACCTCCTAGTGGGGTTGATCTCTCTCTCTACTATGAGGATGTTGTGCGAGTCTGTGCTAATCTGTTTTAGGGAGCCCTTCAAATCTAGAGAGAATAACATTAACAGACCTCCCTTAGCTCTGCCAGTGCGGCTAGGAATAGCAGCCTTGGCGAAGCCAGTAAACCCATCCCACCAAAAATTAGTAGTTGTATCCCAGGTTTCCTGGAGGGCGATAATATTGTGACTTACAACAAAACTTGACCACTCCTTGTCATTGTGTTTGGAATTGAGACCCGCTACATTCCAGCTTAATATCTTGCAAGTTTCTACAGTTTTCTTCGCCACAGAGTTGGTCAAGGGTACCCCCTCTACTGCTCGCAGATGGGGGCTTCCAATAGCCGATAAGTTACCCACTGTCTCTACTGCATTTAACTGGTCGTGAGGAATATCATACTCATTATTACTAACATTCTTATTAAGGGAGCCACCAACAGTCTCGGCCAGAGTTTGGTCAGGAGCAGTTTCCCTTTCTGGGGCAACTTGCGCTTTACGGCCTTCCAAACTTGTATCCTCATTCCTTTTTATACCATTTCTAAGTCTTCTGCCCCTATCTTTGGGGTTATTTATTATGCATGGGACCCTTGTTCCATTTGTTATCATATTTGGACCCCCCGTGCGTCAATCCCAATCATTTAAGTTTGCCAAGACCCCAAACCTATTCGCAGTGCCAAACCCCCACTCGTGGGTTGGGGCCCCCAATCCCCATCCATTTGTTACTGTATTCCACCCGGGTAGTGGTGTATTGGGACGCATTGGGAACTGCTCATCAACCAACCAGGCTCCAGGCCCATTACCACAGCTCCCACAATCGTTTACCTGGGCACCCGACCCCCACCTATTCATTGTGTTCCAGTGTGATCTAGGGGTCCTGGCAAATAACACATTCTGGTGGTCACCTGGCCCTGTACCAAATCTATTTACTGGACCAGTACCATAATCATTATGTATAGGTCTAAGGCCCCCACCCCATCTATTACTTCTTGTGGACCACCCTGATCTTGGGATATTTGGCTGAACGGCATTTTGTTGTTCACTATAGAAGAATTTAAGGGTAAGAGGGATTATGGAACCACTTCTTCGTTGGGGGGAAATATGTTTGACAGGACATTTGGGAGCACGGCTGCGTTTGAAAAATTTAACACTACGCAGTCCCCCTTTAACTTTTTTTGCCTGTTCCCTATCCATGTCATCCTCCTCGCCATTACAATTTCCCCTGCCAACTGTTCTTTCCCGTAATGTGTCATCTTCAAGTTGCTTGTCAACCAGTGTAACGCCTTACTTGTCAGGGATGAAATAGATTCTGTCTGGCCAGGGGGTAAGATGGGTACATTAGCTAGTACCAATACCAACGGTGAGGCTTCCATTAAAAATTGTGAGGGGTCATCCCCTAGGGTTGGCGGTGTTGGTACAGTAGGTGGGAGTATGGGGGCCTCACTCGCTACTTCCTGGCTAAGTAAAGCTGGTGGTACCTGACCAGGCGGGATGGTCTCTGACAATCCTTCCTCTGCTACTATATCGCCCCCATTGTTTCCCTTCAGAGTATCTACTGGTTTAGAGACAATAGTTACTACATTCTCTAGTTCTTCTGCTACCTTACAATGCAGCCCTCCCATCCTTTTCACTTCTGCAGTAAGCTTATCAATTTTCCCAATCAGTGGCTTAATGATGGTCTTTATCTTTTGATCTATCATGTCCGCTATCCTGTTGAATAGGTCATCGTCTATAATTTGTCTAAGGTTGTCTTCCTCATGCTCCGGTTGTTTTTCCTTAGACTTTGGTGGGGAAGCAGTCCTTTTCCTCCCTGACCGTGGCCCCCCCGTTTAGGCAGAATTTTTCTGCAGTTTCTCATCGCCCTGGTCACTGGCGCTGGGGTGGAGATTCCTCTACTATGAATTCCACCTGAGGCTCAGGGTCAGACTCTGCGTTTGTCTCCACGTCAACCAACAATTCTATACTTTGATCCTGATTTCCAATGTCAAGGAGGTTGGTATCTGGGATGTTCATGCTAAGATCTTGAAATGGTGTATCCGACGTTTGCGCACTAGTGGGGGGGCTCGCTAAATGAAGGATAGGAGATTGACTCAAGCCCAACGATTGCCTTCTTTCGCTGTTTATTTTGTTTACCACCTGTACCATGTAGTTATCCATGGTATTAAGCGTCTCCGAAGCTCCAGTGACATTTTTCTTTGGCATATTCTCAGATGAAATTAAGCGCTGCAATACGAGACAAACTAGTAACAGCCAGATAAGTGCGCGCTAAATTCAATCTCAGGATAACTGTTTTTATATAATAGGTGGTATGGTCTTACTTCAGACAGCTTTCGTTGGTGGTAGCACAGACAGAGTGGCTGGCCCAGTCCAGTCCCGGCCAGTCTAGGACTGTCTAAGACTGTCCCGCCCTTGTCCCTAGCTTCTCCCGGCGCCGACCGCGCGCCTACCGCGATGCGCGGTGCAGGTCTCGCCTTTATACCACCTGTGGGGGGCGTGACGGGGAGGCGGCTTCAGGCCCAGATGTATTGTGGGCGTTGATGTTCTGTGCCCCCTTTCACTCCACCTCACACCAGCTGCGAGCGTTTCCCACGAAGCGGGAAAGGCGAGAGGTGACGATGCAGGCAGGCGCTCACAACAGGCAGCAAAGGTCAGTACAGCCCGTGGTTCTCCTTAGATCAAGATGCCCAGACTGTCCAAAAAACAACAGGAAGGTCTCCCGCGATGCGCGGTGCAGGTTTCGCCTTTATCCCACCTGTGGGGGACGTGACGGGGAGGCGGCTTCAGGCCCAGATGTATTGTGGGCGTTGATGTTCTGTGCCCCCTCTCACTCTACGTCATACCAGCTGCGAGCATTTCCCACGAAGCGGGAAACGCGAGAGGTGACGATGCAGGCAGGCGCTCACAACAGGAAGCAAAGGTCAGTACAGCCCCGTGGTTCTCCTTAGATCGAGATGCCCAGAGTGTCCAAAAAACAACAGGAAGTTCTCCCGCAATGCGCGGTGCAGGTCTCGCCTTTATCCCACCTGTGGGGGGCGTGACGGGGAGGCGGCTTCAGGCCCAGATGTATTGTGGGCGTTGACGTTCTGTGCCCCCTCTCACTCCACGTCATACCAGCTGCGAGCATTTCCCACGAAGCGGGAAACGCGAGAGGTGACGATGCAGGCAGGCGCTCACAACAGGCAGCAAAGGTCAGTACAGCCCCGTGGTTCTCCGTAGATTGTGATGCCCAGAGTGTCCAAAAAACACCAGGAAGGTCTCCCGCGATGCGAGGTGCAGGTCTCGCCTTTATCCCACCTGTGGGGGGCGTGACGTGGAGGCGGCTTCAGGCCCAGATGTATTGTGGGCGTTGATGTTCTGTGCCCCCTCACACTCCACGTCACACCAGCTGCGAGAGGTGACGATGCCGGCAGGCGCTCACAACAGGCAGCAAAGGTCAGTACAGCCCCGTGGTTCTCCTTAGATCGAGATGCCCAGAGTGTCCAAAAAACAACAGGAAGGTCTCCCCATGCATAGTCTTTCAGCTCTGTATATCTCTAATGTAAAACAATCGTACTTGTTTTTCTTTTGTCACTGACATATATAAACCCATCAGTCACTCCTATGTCAAGCTTTTACAATCCTGAATGCTGACTGCTACGTTTTCTGTGAGATGATGCCCATGCATAACCATGGTAAGTTTTCTTTAGCTGCATAGACACATGTAGTGTAACCTGTCAAACACTTTAAAATTCTACCCTCCCACTAGTCCTAAAGGCGGATGTAGAATTCAACCGTTCCTCATAAAATAGAATTGAACGACACTAAGTACAAATGGTTCTGTATTATGGAAGCTGTAATGTGTCCATTAAAGATTCCAACAAAGTCCAGACACATACTAACTGTGAAACACACCAACCATTAGTTACCTTTTAAATTTACCAAACAACTCTTTCAAGACGTGATCAAGACGTGATCAATCCAACAAATCCTCCTTTGGCACAGCAAATATAGTGCAACACGTAAACAACTTGCACCCCAACCACTTTGCTTCACTGCAACACAAATAATGCAGAACAACCCACTTGCTGCTGCATCAAGCACATCAACTGCTGCAACAGCATATTCAGCAAATAGTCCATACTCACATATTGATCTTCAATTTGATAAACTTACATTTCTATGCATTTATTGCGAATAACTTTTGTGTTACACGAAGCAGTCTATCATCAACCTCATCAAAAACAAAAACAAGAGCGTCACGTTCCTTAACATCAGTTATTAGACATTTATCAAACTTTTTTGTTCTAAGAACTACTCCATCCAAAAACAGTGGAGAATTTGCACACTTGATGCCTTACTTGGCTGCGGTTATCAATTATTCTTCTTGTAATACAAATTCAAAGTACAGGCCCCTTAATGAGCCTTCTTGGTAACTACTACCAATGAATGGCAGTGGGTAATTTGCACACTTACTTCCTTTATTGCGCCCTTTCTACCGCACAGTGTATGTAATTTAAACAGTTGCTTCCCTCCTAAGATGTACTGACAGTTTCTCAGGGTCCCACTATGGAATCCGACTCACAGTCTATAATGACCTGAAAAACTAAACACCCACTTCTTTTAAAAGGCAGTGCACAGTTTCAACGTCTGCTGCCTTTCTTAATTTTCACCTTTTTCATCTTCCACTCAATCAACACATCATCCACAAATATACACACCTACTTGCTGCCTTTTTTGACTGAAGTTATTAATTATTCCTGAATTTCATATTTTGATTCAAAGTCAATGCTCTTTATAGAGCCTTTTTATTATAGCTACTACCTCAGCCAAACACAACAGAACTGTGATAGTTTCTCAAATCAAAACACTATGCACTTTATAATGTTCTTTGATTTTTATACTGAAATTAGAAAAAAGAGTTTAATTCCACTTTTGAGGGGCAAGGGCTTTCTTCAGGTTAGAACAGCACTAATGTACCTTCAATTGTTAGACAGATACCTGGAAAATTTTTAACAATGCTAGTTTTCTTATTGCTGTTGTTCGCCTTAGGGTACAAAGATTCCCACTGATGATTGAAATGTGTATTCCTACTGAATTTTTAAATACCATGAATTTCTTTTACGTGATATATCTTTCTAGTTTTAAAACATTTATATATATCTGTGTACTAATGATCTACAGTTTTATATTGCCTATATGTATTGAATTGTCTCGTGTTTTGTAGACTGAAGACTATAACCTCTCATAACTGAATAAGTTCATCATGTATTTCATATTTCTGATTATCAATTTCAAAACTCATATCATCATACTCGATGTCATCTAATGCTTCCACAAAATCAGCATCTAAAGTTTAGTCTAGGAAATCACAGCTGATATCTACAGCATTTATATCTTCCTTTTCATTCTACCTACTTATAAAAATTATGTTTAGCTCTTCTATGACACTGTTACTAATTTCGAAACCGCCTTCCAAATTGTTTTATTGATTTTCCATACTGAATTACTTATGTTGTAGGTCCTTGTACAAAAACATAAACCCTTAATTTTATCTTCACTGTAATATCAGCATATGTGGTGATTCATATGAAATATCTTAAAAATGTATCTTACAATTAAAGCAACAATATTTTCTACATGAGTGTATATTATTTTCAAAATATTCTAAAATGAAATACAATAAATACAGTTTCACTCTGCATTTTGTCAAGGGCTTTATTTATTTATTTATACAACCTACTGTTTTGCAAACTTAAAACAATGACAACAGCACTGCCTTAGTTTGACTCACCCCATTACGTTCTCAATTAGGGATGAGGGAGGCAAAGGAAAGGAGTAAACTACATGTCTACAGATTTACTCCTATATTTACAACACTGGATGAAACACTGAATAAATAAAGTTAGATACAAAAGAACATACACAAAAAAGGCTGCATAAAAGATACACAAAGGAATGCAACACAAATAGGTCACCGGATCTTGAGCACAAACTGGTAAGTCACCAAAAGAACAAAAAGGCTAAGAACACTGCAACGGATGCTACGCTGTGGAACTCATTGTGAAGAAAGGTAGAAACATACTAAAAATAAAGCGGAATTCAAATAAAGAAAAAGTAAAAAAGATACATCGATGACAAAGTCACTGGAGTAATACTCAGTTCCCCAACACAAAAAAGATTTTGCTGTAGTTATATGTACGAATATTTAAGGAGCTGCAAAGGGACCCAATCCCCCGGGACTCAAAAAATAACATTGGGGACCATGGGGAGAACGCCAAATACCCCCACGATCCCAGCTGGCTCCACACATCCTTCGAGAGCCGGCATTGCTTTCTCAGAGAGAGCAGCTTACATGCTGCTCTCTCTAACGAAAAGCAATCTGCTTTCCTACTTGAAAGAGACAGCAGATTAACTTGCTCTCTCTTTCAAATAGTAAACCGGTTTGCTGTGCTAAAGTGGGAACCGCGGAGCTCCGAACTTACCATAGCAAACAGCAGTGTCCCGGGGATAGGCACCCCGAGACACTGCAAGAGCCGGCCCTGGGAAATGATGGTCCCCAGTGCCATCAGGGGTTCCAGTAAGGAGGCCCCGCGACCCCCTCCCAACATTAAAAAGTCCAGAGAAGTGGAAGTCTCCGGAGCTGGGAAATCCGTGCCATCACGGACCCCACTATTTTAAATATAACTGCCCCAGGAAGGTGGCGGTCCCCGAAGAATGAGAATGTAGGAGAGGCGTGAGCCCCCTGCATACTTCAAAATAAACGATGGCTGCCAACACTTCCTGGTTTGGAGTGCTGACAGACAGTTGACAACCAATCAGCATGCAGCTCGTGCTCGTAATTGTACAGATTTCCGTACACATACGCCACGATTTTTCTTTAAAAAAAAAAATATATATATATATATATATAGCCTAAACATCCATGTACGACCCCCTGAGCAAGCCTATAGGGTCAGAATGTTTCTACCCTGCCCCCTTTCCTTATTTCTCAACTTTGTTTTACTGTTTTCATATGACTCGGTTCTAGCGACAAATAAGATGGTTGCCAACACTTCCTGATTCAGAAAAGGGGGTGGTGATGAACAGAGTGTCTGAATTAAGCAGACCACTCTTACCCAGTCCAAAGATCAGGGCTTGATCCATCACCGTTTTTTAGCTCACTGCACCATCCCAGCTCAGAACTTGGCTATGTGCAAATTAGTCTGACCCTGGCCCAGTGCATCATGGGAACAGGGCAGACCAAACTACCAAGCCAATTCTTTTACTGGGAAGGAAACAAGCTTCTGGGGACCGGTTTCTGGCATTTCAGCCGTCTTCGGCCCGGCTTGCTTGAATCCTGATGGTGCAATGAGCGAGGGACTCACATCTGAGTATACCCTTCCACGCTTATGGTGGACAAAAATGATTCAGAAAAGGGGGTGGTGATGAACAGAGTGTCTGAATTAAACAGACCACTCTTACCCAGTCCAAAGATCAGGGTTTGATCCATCACCGTTTTTTAGCTCACTGCACCATCCCAGCTCAGAACTTGGCTATGTGCAAATTAGTCTGACCCTGGCCCAGTGCATCATGGGAACAGGGCAGACCAAACTACCAAGCCAATTCTTTTACTGGGAAGGAAACAAGCTTCCGGGGACCGGTTTCTGGCATTTCAGCCGTCTTCGGCCCGGCTTGCTTGAATCCTGATGGTGCGATGAGCAAGGGACTCACATCTGAGTATACCCTTCCACGCTTATGGTGGACAAAAATGATTCAGAAAAGGGGGTGGTGATGAACAGAGTGTCTGAATTAAGCAGACCACTCTTACCCAGTCCAAAGATCAGGGCTTGATCCATCACCGTTTTTTTGCTCACTGCACCATCCCAGCTCAGAACTTGGCTATGTGCAAATTAGTCTGACCCTGGCCCAGTGCATCATGGGAACAGGGCAGACCAAACTACCAAGCCAATTCTTTCACTGGGAAGGAAACATGCTTCCGGGGACCGGTTTCTGGCATTTCAGCCGTCTTCGGCCCGGCTTGCTTGAATCCTGATGATGCAAAGAGCAAGGGCTCACATCTGAGTATACCCTTCCACGCTTATGGTGGACAAAAATGATTCAGAAAAGGGGGTGGTGATGAACAGAGTGTCTAAATTAAGCAGACCACTCTTACCCAGTCCAAAGATCAGGGCTTGACCCATCACCGTTTTTTTAGCTCACTGCACCATCCCAGCTCAGAACTTGGCTATGTGCAAATTAGTCTGACCCTGGCCCAGTGCATCATGGGAACAGGGTAGACCAAACTACCAAGCCAATTCTTTGTACTGGGAAGGAAACAAGCTTCCGGGGACCGGTTTCTGGCATTTCAGCCGTCTTCGGCCCGGCTTGCTTGAATCCTGATGGTGCAATGAGCAAGGGACTCACATCTGGAGTGCTGACAGACAGTTGACAGCCAATCAGCATGCAGCTCGTGCTCGTAATTGTACAGATTTCCATACGCGTACGCCGCGATTTTTCTTTTTTTTTTAAAAAGAGCCTAAACATCCATGTACGACCCCCTGACCAAGCCTATAGGGTCAGAATGTTTCTACCCTGCCCCCTTTCCTTATTTCTCAACTTTATTTTACTGTTTTCTTGTGACTCAGTTCTACCGAGGCACAAGATGGCTGCCAACACATCCTGGTTTCGACTGTTGACAGACAGTTGACAGCCAATCAGCATGCAGCTCGCGCTCGTACTTGAACGGATCTCCGTCCGCGTGTAGAAATCTGTCTCTAGATATCGCTATGATTTTCCTTGTAATTTTCTCAAAAATTAATGAACAGATTTACACCATTTAAAAAAAAGCACAATATGCGAACCGAACTCTACCTCTCTGCCAAATTTTGTGTAATTCCGTTCAGCCGTTCGGGCTGTAGCCCTGGCTAAAGGTCCCTAAGGAAAATTGCATGGGAAAAACACATTTTGGGCCCCCTTTTTTTCTCAGCCCTCACTTGACGAATCACCCCCATACCTTCAGAGAAGGTGCGGAACCGAGCAGGTCATGTTCTTCGAGAAATCCGCAAAGATTCGTCCACCGGCGCCAAAGTTATTCCAAATAGAATGTTGTGGATTTCCTATGGAAACTAGGTCGTAACTATAACTACCTACTGGCGACCACCAATAGGTAATATAGATATATATATATATATATATATATATATATATATATATATATATATATATATATATATATTCACTAAAAAAAACATAGGTTTTAGGCCTTATATAGTTAGGAATTAACATATAAAAAACCATTGAAATTCCTCCTATATAGTGGAGCTTGCACAACAACAGACATATTGATGCACACTTTCAGACAGTTTAGTCATTAACCCATGCATTCAGTAACACACATTCATTCACTCGCTCAGTCAGTCACGCACCTACTAAATCCTTCATCCACACACTTATACATCCACTCATTCTTCAATATGTAAAACATATTTAAACTTTACAGAAACACACAGTCACTGGATGATGTCATCAGTGATGTCATCAGTGATGTCACTGACCATGTCATGAATGATGTAATATGTGACATCATCAGCAGTGGATTGCGGGTGCGCGATATATAGTTATTGCAACTAACTATATATCGCGCACCCGCAATCCACTGCTGATGATGTCACATATTACATCATTCATGACATGGTCAGTGACATCACTGATGACATCACTGATGACATCTCAAATGACATCACTGATGACATCACTGATGACATCTCAAATGACATCAGTGATGACATCATGACACACCAATACCAGTTACTACATACGCACTCACTGATTTCTACGTCTACACACACATTCACTCATTCACCCATACAATCACTCATACATACAGTCACTCATTATTACAACACTATCATATGCACTCATACACCTATGCAGACACTCACACACTGCCACTCATCCATGGAGTTACTCACACACCTAGTCAGTCCTGTAAAGAATCAATCACACTTCCATTTCCTCATCTATACAGTTAAACACAGAACACCATACTTCAGTGACATCACTGATGACATCACTGATGACATCTCAAATGACATCACTGATGACATCTCAAATGACATCACTGATGACATCATGACACACCAATACCAGTTACTACATACGCACTCACTGATTCCTACGTCTACACACACATTCACTCATTCACCCATACAATCACTCATACATACAGTCACTCATTATTACAACACTATCATATGCACTCATACACCTAGTCAGTCCTGTGAAGAATCAATCACACTTCGATTTCCTCATCTATACAGTTAAACACAGAACACCATACTTTTCACACATATACTAACACATACTTACTCTCTTATACAATCACTGATACAAGTACACATTGATATGCACAGAGTCACACACCTCCCAGCCAGCCACACACACACTCAGTCTTCCATACATCCACTCATTCTTCAATATGTAAAACATATTTAAACTTTACAAAAACACACAGACACTAGATGATGTCATCAGTGATGTCATCAGTGATGTCATTTGAGATGTCATCAGTGATGTCATCAGTGATGTCACTGACCATGTCATGAATGATGTAATATGTGACATCATCAGCAGTGGATTGCGGGTGCGCGATATATAGTTAGTGCAACTAACTATATATGGAATTTCATTGGTTTTATGTCAATAAAATGTCCAGCTAACTATATATGGTCTCTAACCTATGGTTTTTTCAGTGAATTTTCAAGGTTTTGTAAATGCAAATTCCTAACTATATATGGTCTATAACCTATGGTTTTTTCAGTGAATATATATATATATATACCTACTGGCGATAGCCAGTAGGTAATATATATATATATATATATATATATATATATATATTACCTACTGGCTATCGCCAGTAGGTATATATAGTTAGGATTAATTCCCTATATGGGATTTTTGAAAATTCTATGTCTAATAACTTTGGCGTTTGTGGACAGAATCGGCTGAAATGTTCAGGAAAATGGCACATTTTGTTTCTGAGCAGCCCCTGAAAATTTGGGGGGGTTTCGTCAAGGGGGGGCTGAGAAAAAAGGGGGGTCCCAAAACGCGTTTTTAACATTGAGTTTTCCATAGGGCGGTTGGACTCACTTTTAGCTCGAACGGCTGAATGGATTTGCACGAAACTTGGCAAAATTCTAGGGACTGTTAGCCCGATGTGCCTTTGCTAGGTCTCAATATATGTGCTCCAGTAGTTTTTGAGAAATTAACGTTCAAAACAAGATATATATCTGTAACAGCGCTCCGGGCTGCGCTCCGGTCCGCTTACTTTTCGCGAAACGGAACTTTGCGCGCAGAAAGCTGATTGGCTCTCCGGTGTCTGTCAACATTCTAAACAGTCCGGAGCGGCCGCCATCTTATCTCTCGGTAGGATCGAGAGAGAAGAAGAGGTGAAAAACGAAGGGGGAATTTATTGAAAGGGGCAAGGTATACCCCTCTTGACCCCCTAGGAATGTTGTTGGGGTTATTAAAGGGTCCCGTGGGGAAAATAAAAAAAAAAATGATTTTTCACGGTAGAAGCGCTTCACGGGCCGCGAACTGGGCTGCAAACTGGTAGCGAAACGGGAATTCGCCATTTTGTGCTTCGTTTTAATTGTTTAGAGACAAAAATTATCGCCGCACATCGGCCACAATGCATGAATATCGCTGAAAAGTCAGCGATATTCATGCATTATCCAGCAAATGCTCTTAGCCATGTTATCCACCTTCCATTGGATAACATGGCTAAAAACTGCTCTGTGCGTGAGCTTTTTTTTTTTTTTTTTTGCTGCGTGACGTTTGTTAACGTTCGATTCGATGGAAATCAGGAAGTGTTGACCACCATTTTGTCACTGCGAGTAAATATTTTGTTATAAATGAATCCTTATTGATAAACATTGTCTGCGCCATCTTGCGTTTTTGTCCAATGCCACAATTTTGTCGTGCACGGCAGCCATTTTAGATGCCTTGACCAGGGCCACTCTCTGCACGCCGCCGATCCTCAGCATGGCTCCCCACCCTCGCAAGCATCTCCCCACGCACTGGTCACCCCCGCTCTCTCTCTCATGCATGGGACATATACTTCCCCCCATCTGCGCTGCTCTTCTCTGAGAATCACACCCTGTGCCCGCCCGACACCTCCCTTTCACCCTATTCACTACCGCACCCTCTGACACTCCTCTTCCTCTGTGTCCGATTGTCCAGGCCGGACCTAGGCTATCACCTAGCCCTGCGGATGTAGTTTATGGCCCCAGCTGTAGAGTATCCAGACATGCCAACCCTCCCGATTCAGGCGTGAGACTACTGATTTCAGTGCTAGTCTTTCGCTTCCCGATTCCTGCAAGGAAAAACCCGGGGGCATATTACCAACAACTAGCGGTAATTTTTGTCTCTAACTTGTTTAGAGACAAAAATTATCGCCGCACTTCGGCGAATTTTATCGCACATAAACCTTGCTATTAGCAAGGTTTATCGCAAATGCGATAAAAAACGGCCGCAATGCATGAATATCGTTGAAAAGTCAGCGATATTCATGCATTATCCAGCAAATGCTTTTAGCCATGTTATCCACTTCCCATTGGATAACATGGCTAAAACTGCTCAGGGCAGGTGTTAGGTTTTGGAGATATTCGCGCTTAGCGCGAATATCTCCAAAAGTTGTTAATAGGAGATAGCGATGGTTAGGGACTGTTTCCAGTCGCTAAAATCTTGGCACGCCCACTTCGCATGTCATTAGTGATAAATATCACTGATATGCAAAGCGGGGCCCAAGATGGTCGCTATCTCCTTTTAGCTGTCACTAACTGGTGTTAGCGACAGCTTGGTAATAGGGAGATAATTTTATCTCTTTTTTTTTGGGCTTTTAAAGCCAAAAAAGCGGAAATAAACCCCCTTGATAATATGCCCCATGATTTCTCTGGGGTTTCAGCTGACAGGGCTTGGTATTGTGTTACGTGCTAATTCTTCCAGGAAACGTCAGAGGGTCGATGCAGGGGTTCTAGAAGGGGTGATAAACCATTTAAGCCTCATGAACAAGCGCATGGTCTTTTAAAGATTTGTGAAGTACTCGGGGCGGCGGTGTGTGTGTGCCCTCTTTCAGGAGCGGGCGGGGGGGCACTGCCAGCAATTTGCTGGCCAGGCAGTGTTCAACACGTGCATCACCCTTTCTCTGCCTGCTATTGCGCTCCATGCTTCGGAAAGGTAAGAAAAAGAACGTGCATTTGAGTTTGAAATGTCCGATCTTGTAGCAGTACACTTGCAAAGCCCACACATGACAATAACCCGATTCAAGGCCCCATTCACCCGATTTTTTAAACATATATAGCACTCCAACAAAGTTAGATTTTAAAACTTTATTAACATTTAAATATAACGAACGCAACAAAAACTGTAAATATATTTAACCATTTTTTTAAATTAACCAGAACTATAACGATAACAACAACAACAACAATAATATAACTTTTATGCCTAAATTACGCAAACATTTAGCTAATCTGCTAAAGGGGGGAGTCGCCATTTCTTTACAATAATCAATAATGAAAAATCCACATCAATAGGGTTGCCCGTTTTCTCGATGCAGCACTATAGTGCAACATACACAGCACCTGGGGTGTCAAGAGTGAACAGGTCTTTCTTTGTTCCTTAAGATGTTATCTGTGTCAACCTCTTCCGAGAATGCTGATGCGTTAGGATTTCCTTGTGTTTCTTAATAGCATTGGTGTCTGTACACTTCTTTGTCAATTCTGTCAAGATGATAACTGCTTCATAAACAGACGATATCTTTGTTTAGTCATTAGTGTTAAGTGTGTCTGAAACTACAGTGCCCTTCTGTTTTTTTTTCTTTCGGCTCTACAGAGTTTTGTGTGTTGTTCTTTTGAGCGACAATTTTTCCAGAGGTTTCAGGTTCACTTGTTTTGTCCTGCAGTGAGTTAACAGCTTTAGAGAGTTCATGTTTATTTGCTATGTCCTGCTGTTCGTCAACTGCTTCAGAGACGTCAGCCTCATTTGTTATATTTCAGTAGATCCTGGACCTGCCCGGCCGCGCCCAAAATGGCGCCGGTGTAAATGGGACTCGTAACTGCTTGTTGTGTACTGGTTGCCCAACCTTGATATCACGAGATACATATGCAGTTTTGAAGCACATGGCGGAGGCTTGTCTGCTGTAGTGGGGCGCCCCTTTATCGTTTCAGTCGCCATTCCGCCCGCTTTTGCTACACTGTGCCTTTTCCGCCATTCAGCTGTTTAGCGCCCGCTCTTACGGCTACAGCGTCTCGCTCACCATGTAGTTGAGTTGCTCCCACTCTTGCGGTGCAGCGATAGGCGGCTTCCACAGGACTCTTAAAATGGCGGTCGGCTCTTCGGATTTGGGCCTGGTCCAGTAAAATGTCCCTGGGACACCTTGGAACTCGGACGCTTGTCTGCCAGGGCTTGGGTTCCATTCTCGAAAGCGTCCCCTCAGCCTTGAAGATTGTACAAAAGTCTTGGGGGCCGTCGACTCCCGCAGGCTTCCGGTGGGGAGCGGCTGCCATGATTGCTTGCGGAATGGCCACGACGGAGCTACGAGATGGTGGTGCTCTCATGGTGACGCCAGCTTCAGTCTGAAACATCCAGAAACAAGGTGGGGCTTTCATCGTTTGGGAAAAAAAATGTTTTAATCCAATGAAAAGTGTTATTTTTAGGTCACATGACCTAGTCTTACATAATTAGGAAAAGAAAAGTAAAATGAACCAATGAAAAGTTTTATTAACAAGTCACATGACCTGTTATGCTTACGTTACGCGCTGCGCGGCGCGCTCTGGATCGTTTCCGGGAAGCTGCGCCTTGCGCACCGGAGCACTTCCGGGTGCGCTAACGCGTCGCGTCATATGACGCATTACGCGACAATGCAGGTCCAGAATATAGTCAAAATGTCTCCACCAACCAGCGGTCGGAATACAACCGCTTTCAGCAGTCCAAAAAGTTCGGTTAAATCTTAAGAGCGGGAGCAACTCAACTACATGGTGAGCGAGATGTTGTAGTCGCAAGAGCGGGCGGTAAACAGCTGAATGGCGGAAGAGGCACAGAGTACCAAAAGCGGGCGGAATGGCAACTAAAACGGTAAAGGGGCGCCCCACGACAGCGTGTCTTCAGGTCAAACGGATTGTGGGACAAGGTCCAGAATGGAAGATTCTTCAAAAGGGAAAAAATTCCGCCGGGAGCCGGCCGCCTATGCCGGGGGCGATCTCAGGCCTCACCAGGGCAACACGACTTGGGGAGGGGGCAGAAGCCAAGCGCCCCCTCTCAGTCCGCGCCATCTCACCGCCCCTCGGGGGCCTCCGTCAAGCGGTTTAGGGAGGCACCGTATCACATTGTTTTCCAATGCAGTCAGGTCCACAAATGGACCCCACTTACTTTGAATAGTGAAGCTGCAGCAGGTGCAAATAAGGTTTAAACAGTGTTACAAGAGCTGCTTAGAACTCTGAAGTATGGCACTCAACAACCAGGACTTATGCCATTTATGTAAGGCAGTGACATGGAAGCAACTCAGGGACAAAAAGCATGAACGAACATTCACGTATGAAAATCTTATTTGGAGAAGGGGTAGAATCCAAACGCCCCCTGCCAGTTCGCGCCACTACACCGTATGTGGAAAATCTGAAGCCATCATTCTACAAACTCTCAACGCTTGTTATCAGTGCATGAGTTTCATGCTCGATCGATTGAGCTAGCCGGATCGGGCAATAAAAAGTATAAAATAGTTATGTAAATAGTTATTTAATAAAATGTTTTACTCTGTTTCTTTGCTGGTGTGTTGTGTATATTTATAATATTTGCATAGGGTTTGTCGTTATTTTGGGCGGTGTGGGTGGCGGAGTCGAGCTGTTTTGCAGCCCTCATGGTGTGGAGCTCAGTTCATTTCACTATTTTCGTATTTTTCATGAAGGGTTATTCGTAATGTTTGTATTTTACCGAGGTCAAAAAGAGATCGAATTAGTGGTCTACTGATTTTGCTCGATTAATTTTATTTTTTTACACGATTTTTCATTATCTGCAAAGACTAAACAGAGTATTGCGACTTTGTGCTTGTTTGTAAATAGAGAATGATCCAAAGAGAACCAATTGTAAAACAGTAAATGCTTGGATAATAATCAATCAAATGGAGAGACAAGCAGGTACGACGGGTTACAACAGGGGTAAAGGTCTGCGTTAACTACCGTTCACTATCTGCAAAGAGAGAGTACTACTAAGAGAAAAGAGGGGAGTGGGGAGTGGGGGGGGGGCAGCGTTCAAAGCACATCAGCGTGCATAAACACGAAAACGTTTTTACCTATCACGTACTTGACATTTGACAGCTTTTGATATTTGCTATTAAAAAACCATTGAAATTCACAGAAAAAACCATAGGTTATAGTCCATATATAGTTAGGAATTTGCATTTACAAAACCTTGAAAATTCAATGAAAAAACCATTGGTTTTAGGCCATATATAGTTAGGGATTTGCATTTAGAAAACCTTATTTTACTCGCATAAAACCATTGAAATTCCATATATAGTTATAAGCGCTAACTATATATCGCGCACCCGCAATCCACTGCTGATGATGTCACATATTACATCATTCATGACATGGTTAGTGACATCACTGATGACATCACTGATGACATCTCAAATGACATCACTGATGACATCACTGATAACATCTCATTTGACATGACTGATCACATCACTGATGATATCATTCATGTGATAATACCATGAACCTCTTCAGACTCTAGTATAACCTTAGATACAATCAGTGTAAACAGACAGTCACTCATCCATGGAGTTACTCACACACCTAGTCAGTTATGCCAAAAATCAATCACACCTCCATTTTCTCAACTATACAGTTATACACACCTTACTTATTCAAACATATACTAACACATATTTACTTTACTCTCTTATACAATCTCTGATACATGTTCACAATGATCCATACAGCCACTCACACATTCACTGGCTCTTATGCACAGTTATTTATAGATGTCAACTCTCACATGTACTGTGTTTTACATATGTACTTAATTTGACATGTAGCACTGAGATATCCATTCACTCACTAATACACTCATGCACAGTCAACCGCCCATACAGCTGTTTCCACATGCACTTTTGAATCTATACATATAGTGAATCAACTACTCACACATCTATGTACAGAGTCACACACCTCCCAGCCACCCATACACACACACTCAGTTTCCCATACAAATACTTGGACAACCAATCAATAACCCATACAGTTACTCATATAGCTACTGATCAACATATGCAGCAGTTTGTAGAACAACAGATATAATGATGCACAAATTAAAACAGTTTAGTCACTAACCCATGCACTCAGTGAGACACATTTAATCACTCACTCATACAGTCAGTCATGCACCTACTAAATCCTTCATCCAGACACTTATATATCCACTCATTCTTCAATATGTAAAACATATTTTAACTTTACAGAAAAGAACAGTCACTGGATGTTGTAATCAGTGATGTCATCAGTGATGTCATTTGAGATGTCATCAGTGATGTCATCAGTGATGTCACTAACCATGTCATGAATGATGTAATATGTGACATCATCAGCAGTGGATTGCGGGTGCGCGATATATAGTTAGCGCTTATAACTATATATGGAATTTCAATGGTTTTATGCGAGTAAAATAAGGTTTTCTAAATGCAAATCCCTAACTATATATGGCCTAAAACCAATGGTTTTTTCATTGAATATATATATATATATATATATATATTCACTGAAAAAACCATAGGTTATAGACCATATATAGTTAGGAATTCGCATTTACAAAACCTTATTTTGCTCACACAAAACCATTGAAATTCCATATATAGTTAGTTGCACTAACTATATATCGCGCACCCGCAATCCACTGCTGATGATGTCACATATTACATCATTCATGACATGGTCAGTGACATCACTGATGGCATCACTGATGACATCTCAAATGACATCACTGATGACATCTCAAATGACATCACTGATGACATCACTGATGACATCTCATTTGACATTACTGATCACATCACTGATGATATCATTCATGTGATAATACGATGAACCTCTTCAGACTCTAATATAACCTTAGATACAATCAGTGTAAACAGACACTCACAGACTGTCACTCATCCATGGAGTTACTCACACACCTAGTCAGTCATGCAAAGAATCAATCACACCTCCATTTCCTCAACTATACAGTTATACAAACTTTACTTATTCAAACATATACTAACACATAATTACTCTCTTACACAATCCCTGATACAAGTTCACAATGATCCATACAGCCACTCACACATTCACTGGCTCTTATGCACAGTTATTTATATATGTCAACTCTCACATGTACTGTGTTTTACATATGTACTTACTTTGACATGTAGCACTGAGATATCCATTCACTCACCAATACACTCATGCACACAGTCAACCGCCCATACAGCTGTTTCCACATGCACTTTTGAAACCATACATCTAGTGAATCAACTGCTCACACATCTATGCACAGAGTCATACACCTCCCAGCCACCCACACACACACTCAGTCTCCCATACAAATACTTGGGCAACCAATCAATAACCCATATAGTTACTCATATAGCTACTTATCAACACATGCAACAGTTTACAGAACAACAGACATAATGATGCACAAATTAAGACAGTTTAGTCACTAACCCATGCACTCAGTGAGACACATTTAATCACTCACTCATACAGTCAATCATGCACCTACTAAATCCTTCATCCAGACACGTATACATCCACTCATTCTTCAATATGTAAGACATATTTTAACTTTACAGAAACATACAGTCACTGGATGTTGTCATCAGTGATGTCATCAGTGATGTCATTTGAGATGTCATCAGTGATGTCATCAGTGATGTCACTGACCATGTCATGAATGATGTAATATGTGACATCATCAGCAGTGGATTGTGGGTGCGCGATATATAGTTAGTGCAACTAACTATATATGGAATTTCAATGGTTTTGTGTGAGTAAAATAAGGTTTTGTAAATGCGAATTCCTAACTATATATGGTCTATAACCTATGGTTTTTTCAGTGAATTTTCAAGGTTTTGTAAATGCTAATTCCTAACTATATATGGTCTATAGCCAATGTTTTTTTCAGTGAATATATATATACATACATATATAAACATATATCATCTGTATATCTATATAAATACAAACATAAATGCATGCATACATATACTTATATGCATACAGATGCATGGTATTTACATGAAAGTTGAAAAAACACTAATAAAAGCAAAGCTAAAAAGCCACCTCATTACAAACAGAATGGCTTTAACTTAAACGAGGGCGAGATCTATTGCATTTTCAATGCTTGTTTACTTTGGTTCCATCAAGAAGGCATTCAGATGTGTCACACATTTGCCATAAATTCTGAATGTTAGCACTCTAGTTGCACATTAGATCACTGTAGTAAAGCTACTGCTCACCAGGGACGTCTGCTGCTGGTATTAAAAGTGCATGTTTCAGTCTGCATGTCAGAATTTTTTTAATGAAATAGAAGAGGATTTGAGAAGTCACTCAAAATGATCCCTAATTTTTCTTTCTGAAGCACTAATCATACATTCTATGGCAACATTAACCCCCTCATGTTGTTCCTTTTTAAATTGAGTGTTTTCAGACTTACCACTTCATTCCAATCAAGATGGCTTCTGGTGTGCCATACTGTTGTCATAAGTAAGACTGTTAGCGCTCTAGTTGTTCTTTAGAACACTCTGGGACATTCTGTCATTGGGCTATACTTGGGGTACATCTGGGTGATATTTGGGCTACATTTAGGCTCTTTTGTCTCTGGTGGCCATCTTGGGAGACTGTATGTCAGAATTGTTTAATGAAATTGAAGAGGGTTTGAGAAGTGACTCAAAATGTGCCCTAATTTTTCTTTCTGCAGCACTAATCATAATTCATATGGCAAAATATACCCCCTCATTTTGTTCCTTTTTAAATTAAATGTTTTAAGAGTTACCACTTTATTCCAATCAAGATGGCTTCAGGTGTGCCATACCTTTGTAATAAGTAGGACTGTTAGCGCTCTAGTTGTTCTTTAGAACACTCTGGGACATTCTGTCATTGGGCTATACTTAGGCTACATCTGGGTGATATTTGGGCTACATTTGGGCTCTTTTGTCTCTGGTGCCCATTTTGGGAGACTGCATGTCAGAATTTTTTAATGAAATAGAAGAGGATTTGAAAAGTCACTCAAAATGTGGCCTCATTTTTCTTTCTGCAGCACTAATAATACCTTCTATTGCATAATATACCCCCTCATTTTGTTCCTTTTTAAATGAAATGTTTTAAGAGTTACCACTTTATTCCCATCACGATGGCTCCAGGTGTGCTATACCTTTGTAATAAGTAGGACTGTTAGCGCTCTAGTTGTTCTTTAGAACACTCCGGGACATTCTGTCATTGGGCTATACTTGGGCTACATCTGGGTGATATTTGGGCTCTTTTGTATCTGGTGGCCATTTTGGGAGACTGCATGTCAGAATGTTTTAATGAAATAGAAAAGGATTTGAGAAGTCACTCAAAATGTGCCCTAATTTTTCATTCTGCAGCACTAATCATACTTTCTATGGCAAAATATACCAACTCATGTTGTTTCTTTTTAAATTAAATGTTTTAAGAGTTACCACTTTATTCTAATCAAGATGGCTTCAGGTGTGCCATACCTTTGTAATAAGTAGGACTGTTAGCGCTCTAGTTGTTCTTTAGAACACTCTGGGACATTCTGTCATTGGGCTATACTTGGGCTACATCTGGGTGATATTTGGGCTACATTTGGGCTCTTTTGTCTCTGGTGGCCATTTTGGGAGACTGCATGTCAGAATGTTTTAATGAAATAGAAAAGGATTTGAGAAGTCACTCAAAATGTGCCCTAATTTTTCATTCTGCAGCACTAATCATACTTTCTATGGCAAAATATACCCCCTCATGTTGTTTCTTTTTAAATTAAATGTTTTAAGAGTTACCACTTTATTCCAATCAAGATGGCTTCAGGTGTGCCATACCTTTGTAATAAGTAGGACTGTTCGCGCTCTAGTTGTTCTTTAGAACACTCTAGGAGGCTGCAGTAGAACACAAAGGAATCAACTGACAGTCTCTTTCCTTGTTGGATGTACATGTTTTACTGAGAATGTCAGACTTCATTTTCACATGACTGAGAAAGATAATGTGAATTTACAGAAAATATGCTTTCAGTTTAGCTTATAGATCCCCTTCCAAACCACTGTGGGAAAATCATGAGATATTATTTTTCTTTCAAACAATTTTCATGATATCACAGCAGAAGGTTTTTTCACATGGTAAAATCACCTTAGAACCCACCACAATTCCTAAAACGAGTATGGTACCATCAACAAATGATTTATAATGTAACTAAAGTCCCAAAACCCTCTATTAACTACAATGCTTTTTAATGTGGTGCTATCATGTATATTGGTCCCAAGATGGCTGCCAACACTTCTTGGATGAAGTGCTGACAGCCAATCAGATCAGATGTGTGGTTAGGCTCCGCCCAGATATATATATTTTTTTGAACCTAAATTACTCAAAATCCACTGGAGCACATATATTGAGACCTAGCAAAGGCACATCGGGCTAACAGTCCCTACAATTTTGCCAAGTTTGGTGCAAATCCATTCAGCCGTTCGAGCTAAAAGTGAGGCCAACCGCCCTATGGAAATTAACATGGAAAAAAGCGTTTTGGGACCCCTTTTTTCTCAGCCCCCCTTGATGAAACCCCCCCAAATTGTCAGGGGCTGCTCAGAAACAAAATGTTCCATTTTCCTGAAAATTTCAGCCAATTGCGTCCACAAACGCCAAAGTTATTAGACATAGAATTTTCAAAAATCCCATAGAGAAAAAATCCTAACTATATATACCTACTGGCGACCGCCAGTAGGTAATATATATATATATATATATATTACCTACTGGCGGTCGCCAGTAGGTATATATAGTTAGGATTTTTTCCCTATGGGATTTCTGAAAATTCTATGCCTAATAACTTTGGCGTTTGTGGACGGAATTGGCTGAAATTTTCAGGAAAATGGAACATTTTGTTTCTGAGCAGCCCTTGAAAATTTGGGGGGGTTTTGTGGAGGGGGGGCCGAGAAAAAAGGGGGGTCCCAAAACGCCTTTTTCCCATGTTAATTTCCATAGGGCGGTTGGACTCACTTTTAGCCCGAACGGCTGAATGGATTTTCACGAAACTTGGCAAAATTGTAGGGACTGTTAGCCCGATGTGCCTTTGCTAGGTCTCAATATATGTGCTCCAGTGGATTTTGAGAAATTAACGTTTGAATCAAGATATATATCTGTAACAGCGCTCCGGGCAGCGATCCGGTTAGCGAACCTTTCGCGTATCGGAACTTTGCGATGCGAAGCTGATTGGCCCTCCGGTGTCTGTCAACATTCTAAACAGTCCGGAGCGGCCGCCATCTTGTCTCTCGGTAGGATCGAGAGACAAGAGGAGGCCAAAACAAAGGGGGAAATTGCCATAAGGGGGCATAGTAGATCCTCGTTGACCCCCTAGGTTTTATGTGGAGGTTTTAAAAGGGCCTAGGAGGGTCCCAAAAAAAAAAATTAAAAAATTTTTTTTTGCGTGGTAAGCGCCAAGTTCGCGAACCGGAAAGCGTTCTGGGCAGCGAACTTTATGGATAAAAGAATGAAAGACTTTTCTAATACTGTATGTTAATTATTTGTTGGTTTTGTTGATTTTTTTTTAATATTTTTATTTTTTCAGCAATTTTTTATTGTTGTGATTGTGTTTCAAAATTTAGTAACATTTCTTACATTTAACTACTTTATGAATTACATATAAAAATGATTAAAGACTCAAACAATTTTTTAATATTACATATAATTTTATTTTTCGGATTGTTTTTCGAAATTTACTAGAACGTCTAGCATTTCACTGTCTGATATGTGTTCTTGTTCAGTGAACATAAGTTCAAACATTTGACCGTCATCATAATGAAGTAAATGATCCACTGATTCCACACATTGAACTAATTCATGGTCCCGTGATTGATCCATGAAATCAGAGTCATCATTGTCCTCAATTTCTTTTTCTGTGTTGGTCTCCAGAACAATTTCGAAGGAAACATTCTGCTCACCTTCCATTTTATTGCTGTAATTTGCATAAAAAATAAATATATCAGTAGAGATAGGGCACTGTTGGGTTTAAGTTCAGACAGGCATTTGTGAGTTTATACCAGAGAAGTAATCTATGGGCACTGTATGGTTTCAGGCGTGAAGTAGTACTATTAAAAAGTGCCTGTGAAGAAGCCTAAGTAAATTCATAATTATACCACAGAAACCTAAATCAGTCCATAATTATAATAAAGAAGCCTTTCTCAATGTCTAACTCTTACAGAGGGATAGTATATAACTATCTGAAAAAGTTTACCATATTTACTTATAGTGCACAATATACTTCAGTTTTAAAAATAACAACTTACCTTTAGAAACAAGTTGATGTTATTATTGATATTCTAAATGATATATACAACAACAAGTAGTAGTCAAAATGGCTGTGTTTCCTTCTCTCCCTTTATATATATACAGGTATATAACCAATCAAATGTCAGGTAATAAAAGTAGAAAATGAAAGTAACATTTTCATTGGTTGTCAATTCCAACACTTCAGATGTGTTTTGTGAAGTAATTTACCTCACGGTATTTGGAGAGGTCTACAGGCTAAATGGCTAAATGAAATTTCAATGAAATTTGTGAGAATGGAAGGGATTGTTATGTAGTATGAGCTAATGTATATTTGGTGAGAGTGTCTCTAGTCGTTTTTCTGTAAATTACTTTCCCACCTTTTTTTTGGACCGCTTTCCGGGAAGCGGCCCGGTTAGCGAACCTTAAGCGTCACGGGAATCCACCATTTTGTGTTTCGGTCGCATTAAGATACAAGATGGAGGGCAAATAATGTTTAGAATGGGTAGAAGGGGTCATGGTAGACTTATCTTGACCCCCTAGGTTTTCTGAGCATGGCTGAGGAGGCTTATATGTGCGGAAAAAAACACTTTTTTTAAAAAAATTCCGCGAGGTTAGCTTTCGGTTAGCGAACCGGGTAGCGCTCCGGGGAGCGAATTTTGTGGAAAATTAGTGAAAAAAGTTAGAGAAAAATAATAATTGTGAGTGATCAGATGTAGGGTAGCTCTGAGAAGAGCTTTTGGGTTTATGGTACATTTAGGTACTTATAAGTAGGTACCAATGCACAGTCTTAAATTCAGAATGAAAATTCTGTTGCCCTCATCTGAGAAGTGAACTCCATCTCCTCTGTAGATATCTTGCATGTAGTAACGCAAGTTATTGTTGTAAAGAGAGCCCATTCCATGGTCTCTCATGTAAGCTGAAACAGATTTGTTTACATGCTTCCTCGCTTTCTCAATTTGTGGACAAAATTGGTTGGACCACCTCCATTTCTGTCTTTGGCATATATTGGAATATACCAAGGCAGTTTTAGGAAAAAGTGCCATTAATTGCTCAAAGGTGTCCTTTAAAAGCATTTCCAGACCTACCCCTGTCAAAGTGCCCAAATCATTACCTCCACAGTGCACTATTAACAGGTCAGGTTTTGGCAAATGCATAAAGGTTTTCACCAATGGTATCAATTGGTGACATTTTAATCCTCTTTGGCCCAACCACTTAATTTCCACATCTTGTAAATTGAGGTTATGTAAATTTCTGCTCTCAGCATACCTTTGAGCCCAGTGGATGTAACTATGTCCAAGAATCCAGACCTTAAACATGGTGGGTGAAGGTTGGGCTGCAGTCAGATGAAGTGTGGTAATGAAAGGGCAGTTGAAACAGTAGGAGTTTCTAAAGAAAAAAAACTGTGGATTTACAATGCTAATGATTCATTAGCAGTGATTGGTGCATTTCCATTTCTGAAAACAGAAAGTTAGGGTGCATGGATGTGTTCCTTGAAAGATGTAATTTGAATGGTCAAGGAAGAAACATTTAATGAAAGATTGCACTGGATACGCAGGTGCACTGAGAGTTCAGAGTTCAATTGAAACATTGTTGTGTGAATTTGCAAACATGAGAGGTCTTCCAGGAGGTGGTTGCTATGGAAACAAGGCAGACAGGGCAGAGGGGGGAAGGGTTTTGATTTGAAAAAAGTGAGGGAAGAGGAATTATTGGCTAATATGAGAGATATGTGAAAAGAATATCTGTATTTCTGTGCTTTCAATAGCTGCAGCCTTTGGAGTGCATCCTTTTTCTTCTGCTGAAGACAATTTGGTGTATTTCTGAGACTGTTTTCAAAACTCAAAAAATATTTGCTAAGGTGAGAAAAGATTTATTTAATTTAGATAGAGAATAGTATGATTTAAGGAGAAAATGATGAAAAAAGCTGTGTTTACAAAATGTGGTTTTGTCTCTAGTGATATACTAATAGAATTAGTTTCATAGAGGAATTGTAATTGCATATTTGGTGTAACATTCTGGCATGCAGTAACACAAGATATTGTGATACATGGAGCCCATTTCATGGTCTGTTATGTAAGCTGAAACAGATATGTTGCATTTAAAAACGATTTAAGAAATCAATTACATTTCTGGATATGTACTGCTAGAGCTTCATAGGTTGTTTTGGGCCATATTTATAAGGTATTTGAGTGTCTAAGATGTTATGTTCGCCTTTTAAAATGTAAAGTGTTCCTCATGGGGCACGTGTCTTGTAAATACGCTCCCACTTGTGCTTGGCAAATTTAGATTTTGATTATGGGAGTTACCTAGCCATATTAATAGTGTCCCAAAAATGGTGCTAGGGAATTGCAGAAAACACTTTCATGTGTCTCAAGGACATTTTTAGTCATTTCTTCATGAATGCAGGTATACAATTGATTTATATGCTGTGTTTAAAAACGAATTTTGAAATGAATTAAATTTCAGGATATGTACTGTTAGAGCTTCATAGGTTGTTTGGGGTCATATTTAGAAGGCATTTTAGTGTCTTTGATGTTATTTTTCCATTTTTAAATGGAAAGCGTTCCTCATGGGGCCCTGAGCAGTTCTTAGCCATGTTATTTAATTGGAAGTGGATAACATGGCTAAGAGCATTTGCTGGAAAATGCATGAATATTGCTGACTTTTCTGCTATATTCATGCATTGCGGCAGTTTTTTTTCACATTGCTTCATGGGTTGTTTGGGTTCATATTTAGAAGGCATTTTAGTGTCTTTGATGTTATTTTTCCCTTTTTAAATGGAAAGCGTTCCTCATGGGGCCCTGAGTAGTTCTTAGCCATGTTATTTAATAGGAAGTGGATAACATGGCTAAGAGCATTTGCTGGAAAATGCATGAATATCGCTGATTTTTCTGCTATATTCATGCATTGTGGCCGTTTTTTTTCACATTGCTTCATAGGTTGTTTGGGTTCATATTTAGAAGGCATTTTAGTGTCTTTGATGTTATTTTTCCCTTTTTAAATGGAAAGCGTTCCTCATGGGGCCCTGAGCAGTTCTTAGCCATGTTATTTTATTGGAAGTGGATAACATGGCTAAGAGCATTTGCTGGAAAATGCATGAATATCGCTGACTTTTCTGCTATATTCATGCATTGTGGCAGTTTTTTTTCACATTGCTTCATGGGTTGTTTGGGTTCATATTTAGAAGGCATTTTAGCGTCTTTGATGTTATTTTTCCCTTTTTAAATGGAAAGCGTTCCTCATGGGGCCCTGAGCAGTTCTTAGCCATGTTATTTAATAGGAAGTGGATAACATGGCTAAGAGCATTTGCTGGAAAATGCATGAATATCGCTGACTTTTCTGCGATATTCATGCATTGCGGCCTTTTTTTATCACATTTGCAAGCACTTCCTAGCCATGTTATCCAATGGGAGGTGGATAACATGGCTAAAAGCATTTGCTTCAAAGGTTGTTTGGGGTTATACACCATTTTTGGGAAATTATTAACATGCCTATCTAACTCCCATAATCAAAATCTAAATTTGCCAACCGCAGGTGGGAGTGTATTTACAATAAATTTGCACCATGAAGAACGTAAAATAGCATACTAGATACTCAAATAACTTATAAATGTGACCCAAAACATCTTATGAAGCACTAGTAGTGCATATTTCCAGAAATGTATTGGTTTTCATTTAATGATTTACTTCATTGGTAGGTCTTCACATGTTTTTTTACCTTGGTTTTTTTCAGTGAAAATCTTATCTGCAACCATGTGTTGGCCTCACCTCAAATAAACAAAACAGGTGATGGACTGAATGTGGATCAATGACACACATTCACCCCAGTCTAAAGATCAGGGCCTAAACAAATCTTTAGATAGGCTACATCTTATCGTCATCCTGAATTAATGATCTAAAATATTAGGGAGTGATTTATGAGTGTTGTATGCCTGTTTTGTACCATTGAGTGTCATTTTTGTGATGCAGTGCTGGTGGAAAATATTTGCTATGTTAAATAATTAGTACGGCATTAAGTTTTAGATGACTGTTATTTATTTACTGTTTGGTAATAGTGGTTAATAACATTTTATATTATATTTTTCCACAGGTTCAACTGCAGATTCTTTCATAGTTTGGTAAATGCCTTCCAGAAGTCGAATACGAAAGGCTAGAAAACGTCAAAGACAGCAGGATGATGTTTTATTGCAGCAGTCCTCTTCCCCAAATACTTGTCAAAACACCAAGAAAGGTCCGGGTAAGAGCACGAAATCATTCTTAAGAAATATTTGTAGTAAAAAAAATTTTGCTCAAAAAAATGTTTCAGTTCACAAAAAGAAAAATAATTTAAATGGAAAGGAGAGACCCATCACAAATGTTACTGGTAGAGGAAGAGATAACTCTGTGCATGATAGTAGAAGGAAACAACAGTTTAGGGACATTCGAACTCGAATGTTCCGTAATAGGATATTAGTTAATTTATTGAAAAATATTAAAAAGAAAGGCCAACAGAAAGCGGCATTTTATAGGAAGAAGAAAAATGTAGAGAAAATTATTGATCATGCTTTTGAAATTAAGCGAAAGTTGTTTATTTTGGTAATCAATAGAATTAGGAAACTAAGCAAGGTAATTTCTGATTTCAAAACAAAAAGTAGATGGAAGAGAGTAGTAAATCGTACTAACTTTTGTGAAGTTTTTTCCGGAGAATGGATGCATAGTTCAAGTTCTGAGGCATTTTTTAATGAGGAGACTTATTTTCAGGATAATGATTTGGTGCATGCAGTTGACATCAGTGGTCGAGCTTATGAAGTGAAGGATGGTTGTCCAGTTGAAAAAGAACAACTTGTGACAACAGAGACAGAAGAGGCGCTAAGTGATGAGGTTTTAGGAAGACGTCCTAAGGGTCCTGTGTACATTTGGAAGTGTAGTTCTATTTGCAGTGTGCGACAGGTTTCCATCAATTTGCTTTGTGATTTTATACGGACATTTAATAAGAAAAGTTTGAAGCAGAAAATGAAGTTGTTGCAAGATTTAGATCCTTGCAGAGTGAGACAAATGACAGGTTTCCGTGGTCATTCGCTGGCTTGTCTTTCCAGGAGAGTATGCCAGAGTGTTTTTCATCATTTCAGGATGCTAGCAGTGCATCATAATAAAGTGAGAAAATTAGTGAGAATGTTGTATTATGCTAAGAGTCCAGCAATTATGCTTAAACAGTTATGTGCTGCTCTTTTGCATGGTTCTGAAATAGATGTGAAGAATCTTTGTGAAGAAATTGAGTTTTGTTACTTTGGTAGTAAAGATGAGAATGTTCAAATTGACCCTGAAGTAGAGGGTAATGTGGAAGATAATGTACAGGTTTCCAGTACAGATAATTTTCAGAAGGAAATTGCCACGTTTCAGATGAAATCAAGTGAGAGGCCTAATTTCACTTGTGTATGTTGTCGACGCACTTATTATAAGAATCAGACTAAGGTAGTTGATTTATATGCAAAAAGTGAAAGGGAAAATAATAGTGAATGGAAGGATTTAGCCACATACTTGATGGTAGAAAATTATTTTGATTTGGGATCGGATCAACGTGTGTGTACTTATTGTTGTAATAAATTAAACCAAAACCAGATGCCTGCTAGGGCAGTTCATAATAATCTGGAATTGGTTGAGATTCCTTCTGAATTGAAGGATTTAAATACTTATGAATCTATTTTGATTCAAAGTATCCATCCCTTTCAGGCTATTGTAAGAATGGAGCCAAAGACAGGGAAGTTGCCTCCAGCAGATTTACAGAGAGGATTAAAGGGAAGAGTTGTTTATTTGCCTCTAGATTTGAAGAAAAACATTAACACAATTGGAATAGAAAAAGTGGAAGAGGAACCTCTGGTTATCTTGGTTAATGGGGTTCCGACAAAGAATAAGAAAATATGGCAAGATTTAGTGGATGTTAGGAAAGTCAAAAAGGCAACAGTGTATTTGAAGAAAAATAATAAGTACTATAAGAATGTATATGTTGCAGAAGAGGAAGTAAGTGATGAAGAGGATAGCGATTTGTGTGCAGGCCAAATTGAGAAAGTAGAGGCCTCTAAAAGTGAAGAAATATATGAACATTATAGTGTTCATCCTTTGCATTCCAAGGAAGTCATGGGGAATGCAATTGAGTTGTTTCAAATGAAACAAGCCAAAGGGAGTCCCATTAGTGTTTGGGAGGAAAGTTTGGAAGCTCGGTGTTTCCCACAGCTATTTCCCACAGGTCAAGGAGGAAGATATGATGAGCGACCTCATCAAATTCCTGCGTCTGAATACCGGACTTTACGATTGTATGCAGAAGATCCTAGGTTTCGGCAATGCATTCCCTATTTGTTTCATCTCCTGTTTGAAAGCGATCTGTCTGGACTGTCATATGCAGTGAACCACATCTTAAAAAGTGGTATACACATGCGAAACATCTCAGCAAGTGACTTTATGCATAAAGTCAATGTCCAAGACAGTATTTTGGATTCTCACTTAATTAATCTCATGGCGTGTCAGCGTGGTACTAATGAGTACTGGTACCGTCGTCATGGTGATTTAAAATGTATGCTGAGGAACTTAGGAACTCCAACATGGTTCCTCACTCTGAGCTGTGCCGAGTATGGCTGGGAAGACTTACTTGAATTTCTACGAGAGGCAAATGGAAATATTGAAAACATTGAATTCAAGACACCTGGAGAACTGTGTTCTTTGGATCCTGTGAATGTATGCAGGTACTTCAATCATAGATTTGAAGCTATGATGTCTTTCATCACAAATAAAAAGAATCCACCTCTTGGAGAGGTGTTGGATTTCTTCTGGAGAAAGGAGTACCAAGCAAGAGGTGCCCCTCATATACATATGTTGCTGTGGATCAAGGATGCACCTAAATTTGGAACAGATCCGGATGACTTAGTGATGAATTTCATCGAACAGTATTCTACGTGTGCTGTTCCAAACGCAACGGAGAAGAAAAGTCTAAGAGAACAAGTTCTACGTTTCCAAAGCCATCGTTGTGGAAAGTACTGTCGTCGTAAATTCAGAAACAAGGACAAGTTTTACACCAAATGTCGTTTCAACTTTCCACGACCGGTGATTTCTAAAGGAAGAGTGAACAGTTTGATGTCTTCGCTGCGACATAATGTGACGAGGAAATCACCCAAGAATACATACAATTTGAAAAGGAATGAAGAGTCCAAGTATATCAATGACTACAACCCAGTGATTTTGTCCATGTGGAATGCCAACATGGATATACAGTTTGTGGCTGACAACTGTATGGCTGTGGCTCGGTATGTGACATCTTACATCACCAAAAAAGAAAAGACCGAACTGAAGGATATGTGGGAGGACATTTCCCATGAAAAGAGCCTCAGCAAGAAGTTGTACAGTTTCAGTCTGAAGATGTCGCATCGAGAAATCGGAGCTTACGAATGTTCTGATCGATTGTCTTCAGCAAGTCTCTATGCCAAATCCAGGAGTCTCGTTTGGGCGAGTCTTGGTCTTGCTGCAACGCGAAATCGAGTTCTAAAACCTGTTCGGGAAATTAAGTATTTGGCAGAAAAGGAACCAAACAGTACCGACATTTTGAAGACCAACATGTTGGATACATATTATCCAAATCGAAGCAGTCACCTTGAGAATGTTTGTCTATATGAGGTTCTCCAAAATTATATATTCAAGAGGAACATCAAAGAAGATATTGAGAAAGGAGTGTATGCTGTAATTGGAAGTGAGGGATGCCTGGTCAAGCAAAGAAAATGCCAATTAGTAAACCATCGAAAATTGAGTGGCGAATCTCCAGAAAAAAAGGAGTTTTTCTATTTAGCACTTTTGCAACTTTTCAAGCCTTGGCGTGCAGAAGAGGAACTGCTTGGAGATTTCCTCTGTTACGAAGACTCTTTCAATGCAGCCAAGGAGTCCATAGAATGTCCTGCTTTTTCTAGATATCAAGAAATGCTAACTTTGGAAATTGAGCAGGAAGCAACGATTGCAGCCGAGATTGCCAGAGACAGTTCTCAGGACAGTCAGAGTTCTGTTTCATTGAGTCAAGATCCACTTGGAGGACCTATTATCGAAAATGAAGCTGCCACTGCTATGAATGAAGTAGAAAGAGCCATGGCACATGCTCAGGAGGATTCAGTTAACTTACAAGACTTGGAAAAACCACTCAACGTTGAGCAGAGGAAAATATATGATGAAGTTACCAAGGAAATTGAGCACGGATTAAGTCATGAGAAGAAAGAGTGCTCATGTACATCGTTGAAGCCTGTCCGACTGTACGTGAGTGGAGAAGCGGGAACTGGAAAAAGTTTCCTCATTAAAGCAATCTCTTGTTATTTGCAGGAAAGGACTGAGTCATCGCTGTCTTGTGTTGTCACCGCTCCTACTGGACTGGCAGCACATAATATTAAAGGTATTACTTTGCATCGTCTACTGATGCTGCCGGTGGAGCATGACAACAAATTACAATACAACAAGTTATCTGGAGATGCTTGCTGTGAAGTTTCAAGAGTCTTGAGGAAAATGAAACTACTTATCATTGACGAAGTAAGCATGGTTTCCAATGTCATGCTTGCCTTTGTGCATTTGAGAATGCAAGAAGTACTTAAAACTGAATATGATGTCTTATTTGGTGGGAAACACATCATTGTTTTCGGAGATCTTCTACAGCTGACACCAGTAAAAGGTCAACCTGTGTTCAAAATACTCACGCATGAAGATACCAGGAAGTGCCTAGGGAGCATTGGCAACGTCAATATATGGTTAAACTTCAATTATGCAGAACTGCATCAAAATATGCGTCAGGCAAAGGATGAAGATTACAAGAATATTCTACAAGATATTAGAATTGGAAAAGTGACCGAGCATGGGAAAGAAGCTTTAAATGCACGATTACTGTCAAATTTATATCCCAAACAAGAGATTGTGCCTGAGAATATTTTTCAGAAAATTACTGAGAAGAAATCCGGGATATGTCTCATGCCAACTCTTGCAGAATGTGCCATCTTCAACAACAAAATGTTGAATTTAGAAAAGCAAGAGATTGTGAAACTTGAAGCTATCGACAAATTAGAGCATATGGGATCAACTATTATTTTGTCAGACAATTTGAAATCAAAATTGGATTCATTAGAGAAGACTATATCTAAGACAGCGGGTTTTGAAAAGACTCTGAATGTGTGTTTAAATTGCCGAATCATTTTGAGACGGAATTTACATGTAGAAAGAGGTCTGGTAAATGGATCAATGGGTAATGTTGTTGATTTTGAGAAATACAGAAATAGAGATGGAATAGAATTCTTAAGAATTAAATTTGATGGCATTGAGGAAGTACAGAGAATTGCTCGTTGTTCTGCTAGGTTTTTGCTTGTTAAAGACTTATATGTTCGCCGTAAACAGTTTCCTGTTTGCTTGGCATATGCGGTGACAATCCATAAATCGCAAGGTTTAAGTGTAGACTGTGCATTGGTGAATATTGGCAGTTCAGTGTTCAAGGAGGGTATGGCATATGTGGCATTGTCACGAGTTAGAACTTTATCGGGATTGTACTTGATTGACTGTGATGTCACAAACATTTGTGCGGATCTAGATTGTGTTAAGGAATACAATAGGTTAAGAAGAGAGTATGCGCCACATTTGCCTCAATATCCTTTGTTTGAGAAACGTGTGGTAGGCCGGAAACGTAGAAATAGCAGTAATAGTAGGGAGGTTGTTGCAAAAAGACTAAAAGTCAATGAACCGAAAGTTGTTAGCAGAAAGAAAGTGGATACTGTTGAAGAGATTGTTGGTTTTCAATTTGAAAACAGTTCTGGTGTCAACTGCTATGCAAATGTCGTTGTTAATGTTCTCTTTTCACTAGAGAGTTTAAAAGAACAGATTGTGTTCAATTCAGAACAAAGTTTATGCTGCTTGTTGAATTCTGTGTTAGAGAAATGTAGCACTGATCGAAGAAAAGTAGAAAGTGTGTCTGAAGTTCGTTATCTGTTAGATGAATGTTCAGGTCAAACAGACTTCTCTGAAAATAATCAGCAAGATTGTCAGGAGTTTTTAATGTATATGCTTGATATATTGCAAGATGAGGGTGTAGATGTAGATCAACTGTTTGGGCTTTCTTATCAATGGCAGCATGACTGCGAGAACTGTATGGTATCAAGTACTACTAGTGTAGACTCAGAAAGATTTATATATTTAACTTTGCCAGACAGTAAATCAGTGTCCTTTAATAAGCTAGTAAATGCAGCGGATCACAACATGGAGTGTAGCCAATGTAAATGTGATATGATGTCAACATTATTTATACGTAGATATGGCCAGTATGTCATTTTAATGATGCAACGATGTAGGCCTGATGGATCAAAATTGTCAACTTTAATAAAAAAATTTGTGGCTTCTCAACTGTCAATATCAGGGAGGACTTTTGTTACTGTAGCAATTATCTATCACGATGGTCCATCAACAACATCAGGACATTATACAGCTTACTTAAAGTCTGGAAACGGCTGGTCATTCTGTAATGATTCTGTTGTAACTTTCAAAAAAAAATTGCCGTTTGACCTTAAAAATTCTTACCTGGTGTTTTTAAAACCAAAATTTTAAGTAGAGGGAATGTAAGTCTGCAATGCTGTCTCGATTAAAAATCCAACTATATAAACCTGATGCAAGTAAGTCTGCTTCATAGTAAGCAGTATCAGTGTCATAGGAAAAGGAGAACATGAGTGACAAAGAAGAGTAAGATATTAGTAGTCCAGGATTGTGAAAATAATCTCAAATATTTTATTTTTGAAAGTTGCGAAAATAGAAAATGTCGGGATTTGATTGGAAGAATTACAAGACTTGCGAATCGCGGCAACATGATTTGGCCTAGTGGAAACATGTGATATAATGAGAGAAGTTTTTTTTCTATGTAACATATTTCACGTATCGATGGAGGTTTTCTTTCAGAAAGTGGCGGGCTGAAAATATTTAAAGCACAACAGAGTGGATGCTGTTCATAGGAGATCGTTCGACGTCATTGAAAGTAAGTTAATTTTAAGGAGTTTTGAAATCAGATTTCTTAGGTTGTATGGGTTTTTTAAACACAGTCATTTTGATTGTGTTTTTTTTTCCCCGCTGTTGCATGATGAATACCTTCAAGTCACTGATTTAAGTGAAATTTGATACATTCTGAGAACAGCAAAAATAAACCATTTAACATGTATAATTAATGTTATGCTTTTTGTACTTATGATATACATTTAGAAATGTGTGGTACATATGGGTAAGCTGAGTTCTGTAAATATCAATTTTAATGCTTAGAGTGCTGTACTTCTGGGTAGTGTTTTTTTTAAAAAAAAAAAGAGGCCTCACCTCAAAGAAAGCTCTTGAAAGCACACATCTTATTTGCATCCTAAAACAATCATTTACAATGTTAGACACAATTTCATGATGGCTTTACATCTTTTTTGCGCTGCTATTGCATCACTACTGTGAGGCATTAGCAGTGCAAGAAAAACATCATGTTCCAAAATAGGCTCCAGTTCAGCAACATCAAGATACAGTTTCTTTCGAATATATATCTTTAGGATTGTGTAGGGGACGTAGAGAAGCAGAGACTTCTGTAAATGTCAAAGTTGTTGAAAAACTGTTTGTTTTTGAACCTTTTCCCTTGTCTTTTCTAATTTTTAAAAACATGTTTTAATATTTTTTGAAATGTTTGTTCTTTGTTTTACAGATTGAAAGTATGAAAAAATATTTTAAAAAGGTAACAAGAATTATAAGGTAAATGTTTTCCACTCTTTTTACCTGCAATGCACTGCTGATGATGTCATTGACACTATCTCTCATTTACTCTCTCTAGCTGTCTTTCTTTTTACATTATTCTCTGTTTACTTCCCTTATACTAACTCTTCTTTTTTTAAAAAAAATATTTTTTTAGTTCGCTTAAGGTTCGCGAACCGGTCAGCGAACTTGAAGCGAACCAAAAGAAATAGAGCTTGCCAGAGTGATAAACATTCTAGCAATTTTGTTTGAAAGGGGAGGTAGTTCTGAAAAGAACTGTTTTTTTTTGTTTTTGTTGTTTTATATATTTTTTTTATTTTTTGAACATTTTTTGATTTTTTTGTATTTTTAGAACTGTTTTATGTTTTTTTGTGTTTTTTATGGAGGGGAGACAACAAAAAACAGGCTTTCAAAACGGCTCAACTGGAGCAAAAAAAAAAAATTACTTTTTGGGTGCTTTAGGGCATTTATGATTTTCAAATGCAATGTTCATCAGGTTGACACTCATGTTGCCATATGACAACATAGCACCACAGTAAATGCAAGATAACTTCATATGCTGGAAGTTGGGTTGGATGTTTGGCACAGTCTCTTGTGCCTCTCTTCCCGTCAAAGACAATGTGGATGTAGATCTTGCCACAGGAGTTGCCGTCGGATTGTCTTCAAGATCCCTTAATTCAGCCCGGCTGTAGTTCATGGGATGCCACCTGCTCATGTGACGATGCATTGTATAGTTCCCCATACTGTACTTCTTTTCTGTGCCTCTCGACAATCTGTAGTCACAGATGAGGCAGGTGGCATATTTTGCATTTACTTTCTTAGATCCAGGAGGGATGGTGAAAAACTGCCAGATGAAACTGGTTTTTCGTTTAGAAACCCGGGGCAACTCTTCGACAAATTGTGGTTCCTCTCTGTCCTCTTCTTCTTCTTGCTCATCTTCCTCCTCTCTGTTAGTCAAAATTTGACTAGGTGGTCCTCTCTTCTTATGAGGAGGTGGAGGTGGTGGTGGGGGTGCACCAGCTGCAGCAAGAATGGAAGCCATTGTGGAACTTCAGATAAATGGTCTTTCTCTCACCAAGATGAAAGTCAGAGTGAGGAAATAAGGAGGGGTTTACATGATTTTTGGAAAACAAAAGTTCTGAGCCAATGAAAAGTGTTATTTTTAGGTCATATGACCTAGTCATATATCATTTGGAAACCAAAAGTGAAATGAACCAATGAGAAGTTTGATAAACAAGTCACATGACCTGTTCCGCTTACGTTACGCGGCGCGCGCCGCGTCCCAGATCGCTTCCGGTTCGCGGTCCGGAGCACTTCCGGGAGCGCTAACGCGACGCGTCATTAGACGCATTACGCGATAACGTGATACGTCGCGCTTCCGCGACGCGTCACTGTTCCGCTAACGTAACATTGACCGGTTCGCGGACTAGATCGCGGCATCAAGATGAGCTAACGGAAAGCTTCCCGGTTCGCGAACTAGAAGCGAAGAAAAAAATATTAAAAAAAAAATTATCAATAAACATCTAAATATATTTTGGGATTTAAAGAATAATACATTTTACAGCTACAGATGTTAGCTTTTAAAAAACCAATGAAATTCACCGAAAAAAACATAGGTTATAGACCATATATAGTTAGAAATTTGCATTTAAAAAACCATTGAAATTCAATGAAAAAACCATAGGTTATAGACCATATATAGTTAGGGATTAGCATTTACAAAACCTTATTTTACTCACACAAAACCATTGAAATTCCATATATAGTTAGTTGCACTAACTATATATCGCGCACCCGCAATCCACTGCTGATGATGTCACATATTACATCATTCATGACATGGTCAGTGACATCACTGATGACATCACTGATGACATCACTGATGACAACATCCAGTGACTGTATGTTTCTGTAAAGTTAAAATATGTCTTACATATTGAAGAATGAGTGGATGTATAAGTGTCTGGATGAAGGATTTAGTAGGTGCATGACTGACTGTATGAGTGAGTGATTAAATGTGTCTCACTGAGTGCATGGGTTAGTGACTAAACTGTCTTAATTTGTGCATCATTATGTCTGTTGTTCTGTAAACTGTTGCATGTGTTGATAAGTAGCTATATGAGTAACTATATGGGTTATTGATTGGTTGCCCAAGTATTTGTATGGGAGACTGAGTGTGTGTGTGGGTGGCTGGGAGGTGTGTGACTCTGTGCATAGATGTGTGAGCAGTTGATTCACTAGATGTATGGTTTCAAAAGTGCATGTGGAAACAGCTGTATGGGCGGTTGACTGTGTGCATGAGTGTATTGGTGAGTGAATGGATATCTCAGTGCTACATGTCAAAGTAAGTACATATGTAAAACACAGTACATGTGAGAGTTGACATATATAAATAACTGTGCATAAGAGCCAGTGAATGTGTGAGTGGCTGTATGGATCATTGTGAACTTGTATCAGGGATTGTATAAGAGAGTAAATATGTGTTAGTATATGTTTGAATAAGTAAAGTTTGCATAACTGTATAGTTGAGGAAATGGAGGTGTGATTGATTCTTTGCATGACTCACTAGGTGTGTGAGTAACTCCATGGATGAGTGACAGTCCGTGAGTGTCTGTTTACACTGATTGTATCTAAGGTTATATTAGAGTCTGAAGAGGTTCATCGTATTATCACATGAATGATATCATCAGTGATGTGATCAGTAATGTCAAATGAGATGTCATCAGTGATGTCATCAGTGATGTAATTTGAGATGTCATCAGTGATGTCATTTGAGATGTCATCAGTGATGTCATCAGTGATGTCACTGACCATGTCATGAATGATGTAATATGTGACATCATCAGCAGTGGATTGCGGGTGCGCGATATATAGTTAGTGCAACTAACTATATATGGAATTTCAATGGTTTTGTGTGAGTAAAATAAGGTTTTGTAAATGCTAATCCCTAACTATATATGGTCTATAACCTATGGTTTTTTCAGTGAATATATATATATATATATGAAAAGCTCCAAAGTTCCCCACCGGAACAAAGACGCACTCAGACATCCGCTAGCACCAGGCTTTTAAAGGGTAAGAACGGAACCGGCATGCCGATGCAAATAACAGCTTTCGTGTTGAGTTATGCATGCCTAACGCGTTTCTGTGATGCCGCACTTCATCAGAGGCTTCAACAGACTTTTGTGCTGTTCTGACCCATACACACACAAGAAAAAATGTCACCCTTCGATGGACAGCTCTGTTGAGCGTTTTGACTTGTGGGTGTTGTAGTCTGGATCAACGCACTCTACCCTAATGGATGCACGTAAATATTGCTATTGCCAAATAGTTAAGAGCCCACAGATGGGCATCTGCATGTGGGTGCCGTTCAATATCCCAAGCAAATGTCCCACGTAGTGGCTCTGTGAACTACAGAGTCCGTGGGCCCCAACCTTAGTAGAGTAGTGCATCTTTTGCGGCGGGGGACGCCGCGTATAATGAAAGCTCCAAAGTTCCCCACTGGAACAAAGATGCACTCCGGCATCCGCTAGCACTAGGCTTTTAAAGGGTAAGAACGGAACCGGCATGCCAATGCAAATAACAGCTTTCGTGTCAAGTTATGCATGATTGACGCGTTTCTGTGCTGCTGCACTTCATCAGAGGCTTGGACAGTCTTTCGTGCTGTTCTGACCCATACACACACAAAAACAAATTTCACCCTTCGATGGGCTGCTCTGTTGAGCGTGTTTACTTGTGGGGGTTGTAGTATGGATCTGTGATCTCTACCCTAATGGGTGCATGTAAATATTGCTGTTGCCAAAAAGTTCCGAGCCCACAGATGGGCCTCCGCATTTGGGTGTTGTTCAATATCCCAAACAAATGTCCCACGTAGTGGGTCTGTGAACTACAGAGTCCCTGACCCCCAACCTTAGTATGGTGGTGCATCTTTTGCGGCCGAGGACGCCGCGTATAAGGAAAGTTCCCCACTGGAACAAAGACGCACTGAGACACCCGCTAGCACTAGGCTTTTAAAGGTTAAGATCGGAACTGGCATGCCGATGCAAATAACAGCTTTCGTGTTGAGTTATGCATGCCTGACGCGTTTCTGTGCTGCCGCACTTCATCAGAGGCTTCAACAGTCTTTCGTGCTGTTCTGACCCATACACACACAAGAAAAAATTTCACCCTTCGATGGGCTGCTCTGTTGAGCGTGTTGACTGGTGGGTGTTGTAGTCTGGATCAACAAACTCTACCCTAATGGGTGCATGTAAATATTTCTGTTGCCAAAAAGTTCCAAGCCCACAGAAGGGCCTCCACATGTGAGTGCCATTCAATATCTCAAGCAAATGTCCCACGTAGTGGCTTAGTGAAGTACAGAGTCCGTGGCCCCCAACCTTAGTAGGGTGGCGCATCTTTCGCGGCCGGGGACGCCGCCTATAATGAAAGCTCCAAAGTTCCCCACCGGAACAAAGACGCACTCAGATATATGCTAGCACCAGGCTTTTAAAGGGTAAGAATGGAACCAGCATGCCGAGATATATGAGGTGAGTTTGTGTGGCAATAAAGTGATCAGATGTTTTTCAGTGACTTAATTGCAGGTTTTCGTTCCAGCACATTGTGAATCTAGCCATTTCACTCTACCTCCCTTTGCCTGACATTGTAATAATGAGTGGTGTACTGTTCATTACAAAGACACAAATTTTCAGGGTTCTGGTAGGTAGTTTGTGCATTCATACTGTAGACATTTGCCATGTAGATCCTGATATTGTGCAGGTTTTAGTAAGGCAACCCATGTTTGATGTTATCTGAGATAATATGAATTACCTTTGTAAAAGACCTGCAATTTTACTTTTGGTGGAATGTTTACTGTATACTACATATAGCTTGGTATTGCCAGCAAATACTCACAATTCACTCTAGCACAAACAGAGTGATCCTTACTTGAATCCCTAGTGTGAGTGAACAAACCTTGACATATATTCATATTGTCCATCTTTGCTAATTGTCATTAAAGCAAAGTATAATGTATAAGAATATTCAGCTGGTCATCCCCATTCTTTTTTTATTTTTTGATTAAATGTGTTATTGATAAACCGTTGGCTTTTACAAACAATTATCATAATCATGCACATTGGACATTGATGCACTTCTAATACACTCACTGGAGGGGCATTTTCCATTTTCACGATAGCTAAGGCTGCGCTCTCCCGCCCACTTCTTGTACACCATACAGCAACATGATATCCCCCATATTCCCTGAATTGCATTACCTGTAACCAACATCTGCCATATCCCATGCAGATTAAGAGGTGATGGGTGGGATTATGAGGACTGTGTTATATTCCATCATGGGAGTGGGGTGTCCACAGTTGTTGCAACAGATAAGATGTCACGGCATCGGAGATAGAATATGAATGCCTCCCATATGTCATGGGGGCGGCTGCCCTTCTGTATAAGGTCCCAATATGCAATCAATTGTTTGTGGCAATATGCAATGTCTATGAGCCAAACTTGGGATCTAGGAGCTTGCATACCCCCCAATGCATTGCCACCTGATGCTTTGCAAGGAAGAGCAGCAGCACGATCAGTTTATGGAACTCCTGGGAGACATCTTTAACACATCCCAATAGCCTCAATAATAGTAAAAATGTGGCATACCTATAATTTCTTCTAGTACGTGAAAGACCTCGCCCCAGTAAGCTGAAATTTCAGGACAGCACCATGCAAGGTGTATAAAGTATGATTGGGGTGCAGGGCATTGCATGCATTTGGAGTCAGAAGTCAGCCCTATCCTATAGGTGTGCGGTATAATCTATGTAAGAATTAAAATTTAATCTGGCGCAATCGGTAATTGGGTGACAACATCTCAAATTGACTGCTTCAAAGTGACCATTGCATGTCAGACAGGATGAATGCTAGGTCTGCCTTCCAGGCTTCACGTGTCTTTGGAGAAGTCACTGGCATGGTCTGTTGCATGTGTTGATAAATAAATGTTGTATCTTGCGCTGTGAGGGAGTTGTGTATGTGTGTTCCAGGGCTAGCAGTGTCCTCAGAGGGGCTGAAAAGGTGTCATGAATTGCGGTACATGTTGCCCGAAGTTGGAAATAGAGAAGAGCGTCTAGTGGCATCAGTGTAGCATTGCTGGATGTCCCAGGGGGTCAAGGAATCGACTTTCTGGATACAGGTCTGCAAACGTTTGGATGTCTAATCTTCTTGCACAGCTATTGCACCTTTGTCCTGTAGAGGAGGCAGTAAGGGGTGATTAGCTACTGCGACTGATGGGGCATAGAGCTGTTTAGTGCCTGTGCACCGCCTATGGCCCTCCCATGCCCAGTGTATACATTGTGTAGTATCAATGTATGGGGCAGGCTACTTGAATGGAAGAAACAGCACTGTGGCTAGTGGCCAAGGGGAAGCTCTATCTCTTTCGATCGCAACATGGGTCTGGAAGAGGGTGGGGTGTGTCCAATAATGTAAGAAGTATGCCTGAGCACACAACATGTGTAGATGAAAATCTAGTACACCCAATTCACCCTGCAACTGTGGTAATAGTAATACTTCGTATTTCAAACTGCAGTTGTTGGCCCGCCCATAACAGCGTTGTCAGGTTAGAGCAAAGTCACTTAAAGAAGGTAATGGTGATTGGTATTGTAATATTTATGAATAAATAAAGGAATTTGGGTAGCACTGCCATTTTTGTAATGGCTATACACCCTGCCATGGACAGGGGTAATTAAGACCAACCTGGGATTTGCTCCTGCAGCCAATTCATGGCCTATCCAAATTTGCATTGCCATATCTCCTCGATATTCCTGCTTACCAGTATGCCTACATTTTTGACTGGGCCCCTCCGCCCACTGTAGTGGGTAGTCCAGAGTGAGAGGGGCAGTCCCTTCTGTCAGGGGAAAATATGGATTTTGCCCAATTCACCTGTATGCCAGAGAGGCCAACAAATCAGACCACTTCCCAGATCTGGGGGTCCAAGTTGGTCTCAGGGTCTCTTACATACAAGGTGACACTGTCTGCTTATAAAGATATAATGAGTCCACAAGATGTAAAGCCCAGCCCTTTGTTGGCAGGATGCTGGTGTAGCTGTGCTGCCAGGGGCTCCATAGCAATGGCGAAAAGTATGGGAGAAAGTCGGCATCTCTTCCTCGTGGCCCGCGTGACTGGGAAGGGATCTGAAAGTAGTCCATTGAGGCATATTCAGGCAGTGAGCAAGGTATATAAAAGAATAATTTGTGCAATAAAGCTGAAACCAAGGCCAAGCTTCTGCAATAAAGGGAAAAGATAATTCCACTCCAGTGAGTTGAAAGCTTTGGTTGTGTCAAGTAACAGAGCTTCTGCTGGGGTTTGTGGATGCAAATAGTGCATGATTGCAAATAGAGTTAGAAGATTGTGGGCTGTTGACCTTCCGGGAATGAAGACAGACTGGTCCGGTTTAATCATCCCCAGTAATAGCAGTTGAAGTCAGTTTGCCAGTACTTAGGCAAATATTTTGTTGTCAGTGTTTATTAGGGATGATCGCCTGTAAGAATCACATTTTTCGAGTTTAAGCAATGTGATTATGACAGCTTCTCTCAGGGATGCGGGAAAGACACCCACTTCCATAGAGTCTTGGTACATATCCAGTAGTTTGGGCACTAGGAGCTGGGAATACTCTTTGTAAAAAGCAGCAGGCAGGCCGTAAAGACTGGGAGCCTTATCAGGGGAGAGGCATGCAATTTGCTTGTTGTATTTCTTTTAATGTGATCAAACAATTTAGGAATTCCCTATGAACATCGGGTAGCCAGACAAGTTGAAGGGACTCCAGATACTTCTGAAGGACTGCAGGGCTCGCTATCGGCGTGGCAGAGTAAAGCTGAACGAAAAAGGCGACCATGGTCTGTAAAATGCCAGTGGGGGATTTTACTCTCCAAGTCTAAAATTGCGGACATATAAGTTGGATTTCTGAAGAAGTTGAGGAAGGGTTCTACCTGGCCGGTCCCCCTTCCCATACATTCGGGGATGAGCTTATTTATCTAGAAAATGTTTTTCTCGAAGGGCTTCTTTCCGATTTGTGGACATCTTATCTCAGATATTAGCGAACGTATCCGGATCTTTGGTGTGGAAGAAATTGGATTTCAGATCTGTATTATCAATCTCTAGTTTCGCCAGTATTCCCGGAATGGACTTTAGAATACCATGCTGTTTAGCTATGCAAGCGCCCAGTATAACAGTTTTAAATGCGTCCCAAAGACCAGAGGGGGAACTTACCGACCACGTGTTCATCTCAAAGTAGTCTAGTATAGCTGTGTGTATCTCTGCTCTAAAGGTGGAATTCCAGAGGGCTTCCTGAGGAAGTTGCCATGTGAATGCGTGAGGGAGAGTATGTGGGGTTGAAGGGTTAAGAGTACTGAGTCATGGTCTGAAAGTGTATTGGAAAGATGAGTGAACGATAGTAGCAATTGTTTCATATCTTTGGTGGTTAACCAATAGTCGATTCTGGACCAAGTTTTGTGTTGCAAGGATAAACAAGTGCCCTCCTGAGTTTCTGATGAATTTCCCGCCAGACATCGACCAGGTGTTTATCTATAATAATTGCATGTAAAGCAGTGGCTGCGGATGGATGTGGGCGCCTAGTGCAACCCCTCCTATCAAGCATGTTGTCTATGCGAACATTAAAATCCTCGCTCCAGAGCACTGTTCATGGGCCGGCATCAGTGATAAGGTGCCATACTTTGATGAAGAACTCGGAGTCATCCACATTTGGTCCTTAGACCATAGCCAAAGTTATAGGGTGATTAAATAATGTGCCTGTTAATATGACATGCTGCCCATCTGTGTCACTAATACGCTGTGTCGTTTTCCAGCAAGGCCCTTGCGTATAAGAAAGCATATCCCTCGCACATAATTGGAATGAGTCGAAGTGTACTGTTGGATTACTCCGGCCAAAACACTGCAGGAACGTAGTATGGCCCAATCCACTACCCTGAGTCAAATGCCACCCATGCGGGATACAACCATGGGAAAACACTGGAGACTAGGGGAGGGGGTAGGAAAACAAAAAAACAAAAAAAAGAAAAGGGAATGGACGTCGGAAGAGTTCACCCAGACCTGGATTGCAGCACAAACTAGTTACCACCTCCACGCTTCTGTACTTGTTGGCTGTACAGGATTTGCTTCGGGAGGTCCAGCAACAGGAAGAAGGCACAGCGTGTGCTGGAGGTGTATCCAGAGTCACAAAGAAACTATCTTTTCTTCAGGGTTTAATTTCAATGCACGGGTAAGTTTGAGGTGGGAAAAAGCCTTTTTGTAGGCACAAAAAAACCCCCAAGGAATGTCAATAGTCTTGGGTTTTCAAGGAGCAGAACAACACAAGCTCCGCATCCGGGAGTAACAGCGTTCTGGACTGGTTTCAGCGCATCGGAAAACGACCAAGCAACCCACAACGAGGAGGACTGCCTACAGTAAACGCGGAAGCCAAACGTGTCTCCCCGGCTCTTTGCAGCATCCACGGCGTACCCCAGCGGAGTACACTGTCCTTCCTGCGGTGAGTAAACGGGGGAAACTGGAGCCCCAGTAACCCTCGGAAATCTAAGTAATAGAGATATATGAACAGCGGGGTACTGGAAGGAAACAGGGAAAGAACGAAGGAACTGGGAGAAGGAGGGGCAAAGAGAGGAGCACAGAGGGTCGGGAAGGAAACAACAAAAAAGGAACACGAGCCTGTGAACCTAATGTCAAAGGGGAGCTCAGCAAACAACAACAACCCCAAACCTGGAACCCAATGCAAAAAAGATACCAAGCACTGAGTCAAGGGAGGGGCTGGCCTTTAAACCGGCAAGGTGAATCATGTGATGGTGAAACATGTCATGGAAAGCGGACTAGACCCGACTCCCTAACATGTACGACATCCCCCACCCTCCCATGAGCAAGCTGAGGAGACAGGCCCTGGATAAGTGTGTTCCTTGGAGTAAAGAAAAATTTAATTTTGTGCTTTGCCAAGTAAGCATGTAGTAATCGAACCTTCCTGGCACCATTCAGCCCATGCATATTCCATGTAACGAAATTAACCCTGGCCATTCACTTCAGCTTTGAAGAAAGGAGGATCTTGTAGCAAGGAGGTCACGTCCTTGTGTGTATGTATGTTTTGTCAATCTGACCCAAAATAGGGCCAAATGCTAAGGCATCTATGTATAGATGATGGCCAACAACAGTTTCAAACATTCCTAACCCCCTCCAACCCAACATTGACGTAACTTCCTGCCCTCCCCCACTTACCCCAACCCCCAATCAGTTTTTGATTCCCAACTCCACAACATTTAAATCCGGGAATACTCCCATGGGGCCATGGAATCTCCAAGCTAACTTCCTGCAATAGAGGCTGGGTGGCTGAGTATAATTATAATAGGGAGTCCTAAATGCAGCAATAGAAAGAAATTGACATTGTTATTAAACAGGCGGGACATAATTGCCAGGATCAATGCCTTGGGTGTCTAAGGATATATTTCTCCTTTATACTGGATCCGTCCCTTTTCTCGATCCAGCCAGAGTATTGCATCACGATCTGTAAAGTTCAGAAGTCGTACCACAATAGGTTGGGTGTGCTCCAGGAAGGGGGTCTTGGGCAGAGAGACCTGAGGGCCCGTTCAACAATGAACGATGAGAGGTCTCTGGGCAAGGCGCCCACAAAGTCCTCCATTTTGGTGATTGTGGTACTCTCCGGCATCACCACAACACCCATGTTATTTCATCTTGATCGGGCTTCGAGGTCTTCATTCTTAAGCTTTATAAGCTCCAGTACTTTGTCCATATGTAAGAGTTGCTCCCTTGCTACTGCCTGATTTTCATCAACGTCAGAGACTCGAGTCTCCAGCTGGTCGAGCCTAGCATCATGATCATCCATTGTTCTTTTTTCTTTGTCTAGAAGCGAGGTAAGTAGGACTTCCTTTGGGGTCACGGACGACGCAGGGTAGCATTGGACACTTTGATTAGGCCCAAGCTTGAGGGGGGGATGGCAGTCCCTGACTTTGAATTATATTATTTAGCAGCACAACTTCAAATACTCACAAAACACGTCGCCAGAGAGTTCAGAGGGCCAGATTGCGACCGAGGGACTGGTGTTCAGTGCCATGTCTTGGCCTACATAGTCATGCAACAGAAACTAGATATGAGGGACCTCACAATGGAGGAAAAGACTATCAGGCTGTGTTGGCAAAGAAGTCTAAGGAGAGCAAAAAGGGCCGGCCGTATGCACCAGAGATACCATTGGGAATGCTGACCGCTCTGCCGCATGGGGGTGACTGGTCCCGCTCTCCGAATGGGAGGAATTAGGCTTACAGATGGTGGGGGACTTATACATGGATGGCACGTTGGTCCCCTTTCAGACGCTGCAGGAACAGTTTGGCCTGCCGGACGGGAACTTTCTTCTGCATGCACCGGTGGTTGCAGCGATACAAAAGCACTGGAAGGGAGGGTTAATTGAGCCGGAAACGACCATGGCCTGCCAGTATGTGGAGATGGCCGCGGGTACGTATAAGGCGATGACCTGCCTTCATAATTGGATGTTGAATGAGGGACTGGAACCATTACCGGCGCTAAAGGGGAAATGGGAAGACAGTATTGGTAAGCCCATCCCAGACACAGTGTGGGGCCATATTTTGAAGCGAACATGGAAGGGGACCAGGAATGCACGTTTCCAACAGGTTCACTACTTTGTCTTACACAGGGCCTACCTGACCCCGGAAAGGATTAAACGGTACTTTCAGGTACAAGACGCAATGTGCCCGAGGTGCCTGGCGCCTTTGGTAGGCCTGAACCACCTGTTATGGGGCTGTCCGAATTTAAGGACGTATTGGCCGGAGATAGGGGAAATCCTGAACGTGGTTACTGGCAGGGAGGTGGATTTTGACATGGCGGCGTGCTTACTGCTTTGGTTTTCCCGCACAAAGAACACGAAAATCACAAGTAAATTCATTGATTTGGGGCTCGTGCTGGCTCAAAGAGAGATCACCTGGCACTGGAAGTCCAAGGAGGGTCCATCTGTGAGGAGGTAGATGAATGAGCTGCTGAAATGGTCCGGGTGTGAAAGTGTGCTCCGAATGAGACAGGCTGCCAAGACTGACAATGATAAAAACTTGGAGATGGCGAGAGCATGGGAGATGATAGTTCAAGCGTTGCGTGACTACATGGTGGACGAGGAAGAATAGATAAATTGAACACTTAGGGCTCCATGAGGCTTGGAAGGATGACTGCAATACCCGATTTGTAGCGTGCTCCGCTATTAATATGGAATAACTATGCCCACATCAGAAGCGGTTGGGGGGGGAGGGGATGGAGGGGATGGTTTGGGGAGGGTTGTTAGACACCGAGGCAAGGTTATGGAAGACATTGAAGGTACACCAGGGCTGGGTACAGGACCAAGGGTCCTCAAGAGGGGTTAAGCAGGTTGACGAGGGCATTAACAGATACACCCTGGACTGACACCATAGGACTCCACTGATAGGTTTGAGCAGGACCAGGAGTTACAACGCCGATATCACTCACATAGGATTCCGGATTAGGCTGGCTGGTGTGGAAGGAGGGGTGGGAGCTTAGGGGGGTAAAATGCAGATACTAAATGATGTTATTAACCAGGTACCCCTATGGGGTGATCACTGTGATGCCTTTGCTGTGTATACAATACAATGCGCCGCCCGGCCTTCGGGTTTGGTGGCTAATTGGCTTTGTACGGCTTTACTGTAATTACTTCTAGGCTTGGTGATATCATAAGTGAACTGGTTGATCCATTTTGTGAACTCGTTTCTAATTCTGCAATAAAAACAAAAAAAAATAAAAAATAGAAGCGAGGTAAGTAGGTCTAGCTTGGAATCTATGGTTTTCAGACTCGTTTTAACATCTATGAGTATTTCTTTAAGGTCCAATTCGTACTCATCGGAGTCCTCCACCTAGTTAGACACCGCCCCATTATTTTCTGCGTGGTTACCACTGACCACCCACACTGTAGTCCAAAATGCAGCTAAGCCTTGACCAGAGTTGCACCGCAGCGACTAGTGCTTGCAGTGGCACACCTCTGACTGGGGCTGTTAATGCCTAGAGGGCAGTTTACGGGCCTCACCTCCAGTCAAGGGAGGACTGCACGTGACCGGATCAGTAGGTTCTTCATAACCGGTCCCAATATCATCTGAGTCTGAGCAGCTTATTCAGTTCACTGTTGCCCTCCAACTGATTCACCTTATCCCCATCTCAGGGGTCTGCCTGCTTAGAACATGGCGAGTGCGAGTCTGCCCCTTTCCAGTGTGGCTGTTGTGTGAGGCAAAGTGATCCCCGGCAGAGCGGCAGAGCGGATTTATGATCCCCGGCAGAGCGGATATATGACGTTACCACGCATACTTTTACAACGCATACTTTTACAACGCATTTTTTACAACGCAATACCTATTACAACGCATGTTCTTACAACGAGTACTATTACAACGCAATATAGCACAATAAATACAAAAATACTATTACAACGAAAACGTTTACCACGCATACCGTTACAACGCAAATTAAATATATATATATATTTTTGTACAATAAAACTAGGAACGGGATGCAGGGAAATTAAGGGTTTTGGGTGGGGAAGTGTATTAAAAAATGTAAATATAACTACAACGTAATAACCAAAAATCCGACTTTTTTTATTAAAATAATACTCGAGTATTAAAATTAATATTCGAGTATTAAAGTACATACTCATAATTTCTAAAATATCGAAACTTATTACTTACACAATGAATCCACTAAAAAATAATACTACACATATATTGAAATAACTGTAATTAATACTTTTAAGCCATCAAAAACAATAAGAAACGAACAGTCAAACAATCGCCATTTTCAATAAGTAAGTCATACAATAGTCCTACTACTATTTCTATGAAATAATACCACAACACTACTTTCAAAATGGATGCCAAAAAGGCACGATAAACGCTATTTTCATATCTTTAAACTAAGTTTTAAAATATAAGTTTACACAGAAATAAAACATATATAAAATGTACGTACCAACGCTGTCTTTTAAAAAAAAAACTGAAGCAGTAACCCAAACTTATAAATACGAGACTGACACCATTTTTAAAACAGTTGATCCTCAACTAGCAGAGTGACCAGACGCCAAACCTGACTCTCTGACCTTTTCACCTATTCAAAAGCAAAATCAAAACTTCGAAGAATTATTTTTCGGTTACTTAAATATTTTACGACATATTAAACTAAATCATTAATAATATATCAAAAATATGTGTAATATTATTAGTAAATATATATTTTTACCAACACACATATTATAATGAAACAAACAATTATACATATTAAGATAACCCGACATTTATTACACTGAGAAATACCTATTTAAAAATACGATTAATTAAAAAAAATGAAAATAACTTATTAAAGTAAAATATTTTGTAATAACGTGTAAATATTTTTTGCAATAGTCGAACAACTGCATGTTTTGTCGGAAAAGACGTTTATCCAATAAATTGGACTTTAAAAATGTGCCAACACTACTGTGCTAAAATAATTTGAAGGTACATTTCAAACTTTTTATAAAAGAATTCTAAACAAACCCGACGTAAAAAAATAAATGAATACACATATTTTTTTCAATTATATCAGGAGACATCAATTAAAAATAAATACAGAAATTTTACCGACTTCGAGAATTTAAACGTCATCCAAAGGAAAAAGGTAATAGAATATATATTTTTTAGACATTGCAGTACGCTAATTGCAAAATAATAATTTACTAGTCTAATTTTTTAAATGTGGCAGTAATGTAATAAATGTAGAAAATATTTACAGTAAAAACATTACCATTCCCAGTAACTTTTACATAAATAAACAGAGAAATCTCCAGAAAATCTACATCTGAAATTACTTAAAAGCAACATAGTAAAAAATTACATTATTTATTTCCATCCATTAGAAACTCAAATAGAGCTTTGAAATCGAAGAAACAAAGACCAGCCAAGAAAAAGAAAATCTGAAATCAAAGCTTCATTCTTAAAGGTAAAAAATAAAATTGCACGTTAAACACATTTTACACAAGTGCTGCAGTAGAGAAAGTGCATGATATTGTAGGGAAATAACTTACTATTCCAACTCCAGTAAAGTGATGCTGTAATGAAAGTGCTGCATAGTGTAAGGGTATTACATACTAATCCAACTCCAGGTAAGTGCTGCAGTAGGGAAAGTGCTGGATAGTGTAGGGGTATTACTTACTATTCCAACTTCAGGTAAGTGCTGCAGTAGAGAAACTGCTGGATAGTGTTTGTTTATAAATTACTATTCCAACTCCGGGTAAGTGCTGCTGTAGGGAAAGTGCTGGATACTGTAGGGGTATTACTTACTATTCCAACTCCAGTTAAGTGCTGCAGTAGGGAAAGTGCTGGATAGTGTAGGGGTATAACTTACTATTCCAACTCAGGGTAAGTGCTGCAGTAGGGAAAGTGCTGGATAGTGTAGGGGTATTACTTACTATTCTAACTCCAGTTAAGTGCTGCAGTAGGGAAAGTGCTGGATAGTGTAGGGGTATTACTTACTATACCAACTCCGGGTAAGTGCTGCAGTAAGGAAAGTGCTGGATAGTGTATGGGTATTACTTACTATTCCAACTCTGGGTAAGTGCTGCAGTAGGGAAAGTGCTGGATAGTGTAGGGGTATTACTTACTATTCCAACTCTAGTTCAGTGCTGCAGTAGGGAAAGTGCTGGATAGTGTAGGGGTATTACTTACTATTCCAACTCCAGTTAAATGCTGCAGTAGGGAAAGTGCTATATAGTGTAGGGGTATAACTTACTATTCCAACTCCGGGTAAGTGCTGCAGTAGGGAAAGTGCTGGATAGTGTAAGGGTATTAATTACTATTCCAACTCCGGGTAAGTGCTGCAGTAGGGAAAGTGCTGGATAGTGTAAGGGTATTACTTACTATTCCAACTCCAGGTAAGTGCTGCAGTAGGGAAAGTGCTGGATAGTGTAAACATGTCAATTCTCTTTTCACACTCAAATAAAGGACAACTATAATTACAATGACAAAATATGTTTTCAGTGTAAAATTTTCATTTAAAAATGTATTCACACCAAACGAAAAGCATAAGAAACGTTAACATTTCTTTTCCCTTTTTTAGAAATACCAAACAATATTTCATCCAAACAACATTCTACATCCAAAGAAACCATCAAACAGAAAATCAAGCTATCAACATTAGTCCACAAATACAAGCAGCAATCTATAAGGTAAATAAATACCATTACACGTGAAAATCATTTCAATTTGTACTCAATAAAAAACGAAAGTAGATAAAATGCTGAATATTGTAGACATATGATTTATTTTTCTACTTTCAGTGTTAGATAGTGTAGGGGTATAAGTTACTATTCCTACTCCAGGAAAGTGCTGCAGTAGGGATAGTGCTGGATATCTCGAATGTGTCTAATTTGAACAGAGGCAGGGCGACTCCTTCCCAACCTTGGTACTCCGTTCAATTACGTACTCTTAAGTTGGCTTGTAAAAACGTTAGAGCGAGGATGGCGAGTCGCGTACTGTCCACAAGCTAAGGAGGCATATCGCATGGCACAGCGAGATTAATATGTTAGTATTAAACGGGCCAAAACTGATTACTTTGCCAATAGAATAGCAGGGAAATCTTTTCCATTGTCAAGTGTTTTCTTTCCCCTTGTGCGGAACAAGTGTCAGTGAAGCCTTCTACGGAGTGGTGTGAGGTTCTTTCCTCTTTTTTCCTAAATAAAATTGCCACAATCCAGCAGAGCCTTAGAGAAATAAAGGGTGGGATTGATAATGCAGAGAATGCTCTACAAAAAAGTCCTCCCACACATTTGATGGAGACATTCACTCCCCCTTCATTTAAAGACACTCTGGAGCGATTAAGTCACTGAGATCCGGTGCTCCTGGGGATACCTGCCCTGCTCGTGTGTTGGCAGCAGTGGCAGAATCAGTGGCGTAGGAAATTACGCAAATAATGGATCTGTCCTTAAAAACATCCAAGGTTCCCGATGAATGGAAACAGGCAAAGCTCCTTCCCCTGCTGAAAAAAGTGGGTGAGGATCCAACTACACCGGGCAACTATCGCCCTATTTCCCTGCTGCCAGCAATGGCGAAAGTTGGAGAGAAACGTGCGTTTCGCCAGTTGAACGCCTTTGTTGAGTCCTCAGAGGCCCTTCACCCTGCCCAGTCGGGCTTTCGTGCAGCCCATAGCACGGAGATAGCCCTCGTTGAGATCTCAGAGGCCATCAGAGAGTGTTTGGACAGTGGCGGCAGAGCGGCGCTAATATTATTGGACCTCTCTGCCGCGTTTGATACTGTCCCGCACTCTCTTCTTCTGGCACGTTTGACTGAGATAGGTGTGGTGGGTCCGGCATTGAAATAGGTAGGATCCTTTCTGTCTGATAGATCTCAGCAGGTTTGGCTTCCTCCATTCTCTTCTTTGGCCAAACCACTCACGACAGGGGTACCCCAGGAATCCACGCTGAGCCCCCTGCTTTTTAACGTCTACCTTACTCCGCTCATAGTGTTGGCAGAACAACTTGGGGCCAAAATTGTGGCGTATGCGGATGATACGCAATTATTATTTACCTGGCCCGGTGCGGCCCTTGGCACGGAGGTCATTCGCTCTTGCTTGTCTTCAGTTTTCAGTTGGTTAGCGGCGGCGCAACTGAAGTGCAACGAAGATAAAACTGAAATCCTGCTATATGGGTAATTCCCCCCAAACTTTAGAGAACTCCTGTGGCCTGTGGATTTTCCCCAACCTTGCTCAGTGAACATCCCTGAAAAGAACCTAGGTGTATGGTTTGGGGAGGATCTGAGGTTCGAAGCACATATAAAGAAACTTACGGGCATGTGCTTTGGGTCTCTTAAGGCTATGAGGAAGTTCTTTCCGTATCTTCCTTCCGCAGCTAGAGAGTCTGTTGCGAGAGCTCTTATACTCTCACGGCTCGACTATGCCAATTCTCTCTTCAGTGGGACTCCAGCTTTTTTGGTTTCCCATTTGCAGGTCATTCAAAACGCTACAGCGAGATTACTTTGTAATGTGCCTAGCAGGGAAAGTGCTAGAATCCATCTGAAACAACTACACTGGCTACCAGTCTCTCAACGAATCACTTTTAAAATATTGACATTGGCATTTAAGGCAGTTAATGAGCTGGGGCCTTCGTATCTGAAGAAAAGATTTAGACGCTATGTCCCCAATCGCGCTCTTCGATCGGCTGATCTGAGTCTGCTGGAGGTTCCGTGCTTTCAGCGGGTACGACTTGGTGGTCGGTATATCGGTGTTCTTGCCGCTTCCGCCTGGAATACTGTACCACTTTCTTTGAGATCTATCCAGAATTTTGTCCCTTTCAAGAAGGCGCTGAAAACCCATCTTTTTAGGTTTGCTTATTAGTTTAACTCTCAATCTCTTTTATTTGACCACATGCCTGTTTTTCCTACCGCGCCAGGACACTCTGGTAGTAATGGAGCGCGTTATAAAACAGCTAAAAATAAAAATAAATAAATAAATAGTGTAGGGGTATTACTTACTATACCAACTCCAGTTAAGTGCTGCAGTAGGGAAAGTGCTGGATAGTGTAGGGGTATTACTTACTAGTACAACTCTGGGTAAGAGCTGCAGTAGGGAAAGTGCTGGATAGTGTAAGGGTATTACTTACTATTCCAACTCCGGTTAAGTGCTGCAGTAGAGAAAGTGCTGGATAGTGTAAGGGTATTACTTACTATTCCAACTCCGGGTAAGTGCTGCAGTAGGGAAAGTGCTGGATAGTGTAGAGGTATTACTTACTATTCCAACTCCGGGTAAGTGCTGCAGTAGGGAAAGTGCTGGATAGTGTAGAGGTAGTACTTACTATTCCAACTCCGGGTAAGTGCTGCAGTAGGGAAAGTGCTGGATAATGTAGGGGTATTACCTACTATTCCAACTCCGGGTAAGTGCTGCAGTAGGGAAAGTGCTGGATGGTGTAGGGGTATTACTTACTATTCCAAATCCGGGTAAGTGCTTCAGTTGTGAAAGTGCTGGATAGTATAGGGGTATTACTTACTATTCCAACTCCAGGTAAGTGCTGCAGTAGGGAAAGTGCTGAATAGTGTAAGGGTATTACTTACTATTCCAACTCCGGGTAAGTGCTGCAGTAGGGAAAGTGCTGGATAGTGTAAGGGTATTACTTACTATTCCAACTCCAGGTAAGTGCTGCAGTAGGGAAAGTGCTGGATAGTGTAAACATGTCAATTCTCTTTTCACACTCAAATAAAGGACAACTATAATTACAATGACAAATATGTTTTCAGTGTAAAATTTTCATTTAAAAATGTATTCACACCAAACGAAAAGCATAAGAAACGTTAACATTTCTTTTTCCCTTTTTTAGAAATACCAAACAATATTTCATCAAAACAACATTCTACATCCAAATAAACCATCAAACAGAAAAACAAGCTATCAACAGTAGTCCACAAATACAAGCAGCAATCTAAAAGGTAAATAATTACCATTACACGTGTAAGACATTTCAATTCGTACTCAATAAATAACGAAAGTAGATAAAATGCTGAATATTGTAGACATATGATTTACTTTTCTAATTTCAGTGGTAGATAGTGTAGGAGTAGAAGTTAGTATTCCAACTCCAGTTAAGTGCTGCAGTAGGGAAAGTGCTGGATAGTGTAGGGGTATACGTTACTATTCCAACTCCAGGAAAGTGCTGCAGTAGGGAAAGTGCTGGATAGTGTAGGGGTATTACTTACTATTCCAACTCCGGGTAAGTGCTGCAGTAGGGAAAGTGCTGGATAGTGTAAGGGTATAACTTACTATTCCAACTCCAGGAAAGTGCTGCTGTAAGGAAAGCTGGATAGTGTAGGGGTATTACTTTCTATTCCAACTCCAGGTAAGTGCTGCAGTAAGGAAAGTGCTGGATAGTGTAGGGGTATAACTTACTATTCTAACTCCTGGAAAGTGCTGCTGTAAGGAAAGTGCTGGATAGTGTAGGGGTATTACTTACTATTCCAACTCCAGGAAAGTGCTGCAGTAGGGAAAGTGCTGGATAGTGTAGGGGTATTACTTACTATTCCAACTCCGGGTAAGTGGTGGAGTAGGGAAAGTGCTGGATAGTGTAAGGGTATAACTTACTATTCCAACTCCAGGAAAGTGCTGCTGTAAGGAAAGTGCTGTATAGTGTAGGGGTATTGCTTACTATTCCAACTCCAGGTAAGTGCTGCAGTAAGGAAAGTGCTGGATAGTGTAGGGGTATAACTTACTATTCTAACTCCTGGAAAGTGCTGCTGTAAGGAAAGTGCTGGATAGTGTAGGGGTATTACTTACTATTCCAACTCCAGATAAGTGCTGCAGGAGAGAAAGTGCTGGATACTATAAGGATATGAATTACTATTCTAACTCCAGGAAAGTGCTGCAGAAGGGAAAGTGCAGGATAATATAAAGATATAACTTACTATTCCAACTCCTAGAAAGTGCTGCAGTAGAGAAAGTGCTGGATAGTGTAGATGTATTACTTACTATTCCAACTCCGGGTAAGTGCTGCAGTAGGGAAAGTACTGGATAGTGTTTGGTTATAACTTACTATTCCAACTCCCGGAAAATGCTGCAGTAGGGAAAGTACTGGATAGTGTAAGGGTTTTACTTACTATTCCTAGTCCAGGAAAGTGTTGCAGTAGGAAAAAGTGCAGGATAGTGTAGGGGTTTTACTTACTATTCCTACTCCAGGAAAGTGCTGCAGGAAAAAAAGTGCTGGATACTGTAAGGGTATTAATTACTATTCCAAATCAAGTAAAGTGCTGCAGTAGGGAAAGTGCTGGATAGTGTACAGATATTACTTACTATTCCAACTCCAGGAAAGTACTGCAATAGGGAAAGTAATGCATAGTGTTGGGGAATTACTTACTCTTCAAACTCCAGTAAAGTGCTGCATTAGGGAAACTGTTTCTTTTTTTAAAGATAATTTTTGAAAACAAAATGAAGTTACTAAATTTAAATTTTTTTTTCTTTTTAGAACATTTCTACTCATCCAACCGCGAAATATATTAAGTCCAGAAAAGGAAACCGACTACTCAATCATGCAGGTTACATTTATTGTAAGGAAAGGATAAATTTAACAAGGAATCATTGGAGGTGCGTGAATTACTTTTCAACCCGTTGCAGCGGCAGAGCGGTTACGGTTGATGATATTATTGTAAGAACAACTGACCATAACCACTTTGCCTCTGCAATGGAGGTTGATGTAAGAGAAACAGTTAACGAAATGAAAGTAATTGCAAGCACCTCCAATGATTCTACAGGATCCATTTTAAGAGAGGTTGCTCAGCATGTCCCTACTTATATAGCTAGTAATATGCCTACCATCCATCATTTGCGCAGAATTATTCAACGTCAAAAGCAGGCAAGTAATACACAAACTAATACACCACATACCTTTTCTGACATAGTTATACCTCACAAACTTACTATATCTTTTTCTGATGAACCTTTCCTTTGGCATGATAATGAAAACCCTCAAAAACGTATTTTAATTTTTAGTACACCCCGCAACCTTGTAAAACTTGAAAGTAGTGAAATTTGGATGATGGATGGGACGTTTAAAAGCACACCTCATCCATTCACCTAAATTTATACTATACATGCTAAAATTAACAATAGTGTAATCCTCTAGTATATAGTTTGCTGCCTAATAAAACTTCTGCAACATACACAGAATTTGTATCTGTTATTAAATCAAAAACTAACCAAAGCCATAGGAAAATAATTATGGACTTTGAATTGAGCATGATCAATGTGATCACCAAAAAGTACACGGATACCCAAATTCAGGGGTGTTTTTTCCATTTTTCCCAGGCATTCTGGCGTAAACTACAAAAAACACCCCTAGTAACAAAATATTCATCAGACAGCAAACTACAAGTTGAATTAAAAAAATTAACTGCTCTTTGTTTTGTCCCTCCTGAAAGTGTAGATGAGTACTACACTGCCATTACAGAATCAGATTATTACATTGCAAATGAGGAAAAATTGGCACCCATTCTAATTTATATGGAAGACACATGGATTGGACAACTAAGCAGATCGGGTCGCAGGAGGAAGCCACGTTTCCATGTGGAGTGGTGGAACTGTTATTCGAGTTGCTTACAGGCAGAGGCTAAAACAAATAGGGGGTCATTAGGATGTCGGGCGGATTTGCTCCGCCAGGGTGGCGGTGGCCACCGCCACCCTGGCGGAGCAAATCCGCCCGACATCCACAGCCCAATTCCCCCCCGCCATATTAGTATGGCGGGGGGGACCGCGGCGGTGCAAAACACCGCCCGCATGTTTTCCGCCCCGGTCGCCTTGCGGCCGGGGCGGAAAACCAGTAACATGGTGGCGGTGTCTGTTAGACACCGCCCGCCATATTACCATGGGCATTTGTCAATGCCTTTCCGTGGCGGCAATGCCGCCACGGAAAGGCATGCGGAGACTCCCTGCGGGGGCCCGTTGCGGGCCCCCTGGGAGTCCGAGGCTTGGGGGGTGCACATTGGGGGTACCTATGGTACCCCCCCGCATTTGAATGTGCAACACGGCAGGCACCGCGCGGTGCCTGTCATGTTGTGCTTTGAAATGCACAACGTGCATTTTTACCATTGCGGCGGGCGGAGATTTCAGCTCCGCCCGCCGCAATGGTAAATATACAGGATGCGCCCGCCTGTGTGGCGGGCGCATCCTAATGCCCATTTCGGGACCCCCGCCCTGTAGGCGGGTGGTCCACATCCCCGGTAGGGTGGCGGGCGGCCAAAGCCCGCCCGCCATCCTAATGACCCCCTTAATGCCATAGAGGGATGGCATAACTCCTTAAACCATGTAATTGGAAAACCCCACCCAAATTTCTACTCTTTTTTGGAAACTTTGAAGAAGGAGCAAAGTTTTCAGGAAATGAGAATTTCTCAAACTCTAACAGGTAGTCTAAACTCACGAATTACTCAAAAAACAAAAGAAATGTCAGAGCGTCTATTGGCACTATTACAACAGTTTACGTTGTGTGTGGCTCTAGATTACCTTGGAAATCTTGCTAACATTCTATCTTTTTGAATTTCACCTTCACATTACTTTCCTGCTTTGCTCAAAAATTACACACTCTCTAAAATTAAATTGGCTATTATTTTTCAAATTCAAATTTATCCTAAAAAATAGTCGGGTCTCCTTACCTTTAATTTACCTTATTTTTTGATCACTCCATTATGCAAGTATTTTTTGGACTCTTTATAGCAAATTTTTTAAATAAAACCTACATTTTTCCAAATATCTTTTCTAAATACTGATAGATTTAAAAATGCATTTTTGAAAAATTGTAAAACTCTTCTGCTCTTCACTTTTCCCCATAAAATTTTTTAGAAAAAGCTTATTCAGTCATCCATCTCCCTTGGCAAATGGTAGAAATTTTCAAATTTTATCGATTTCAAAAACCTTTTTAAAAAAACATTTTTTTTCTGATTGGATATTTTTTATTAACCCGAACCTATTTGGCATAATGTGACATCCTGCTACATTTTGTTTTTTTTTATTAAAAAAAAAGTCCTTTACTTTCAAAAATGCAATTAATAATACAAAGCATTTTCAATCATCATTTTTCCAAAATTATTTTTTCAATAACACTCCATGTAGTAAAGTACAAAAATATTTTTGTATATTCTTTTAAGGATTTTTGCCAATACAACGTATTACAAAAACAAAAAAGTATACAAATATTTCCACAAATATTTCCATTTTCAAACGAAACTCTCTAATTCGCTGACAAAAATGTATCCAAAATAAACAGCAAACATTTGTCTTTTGTAACCTAAAATCTTTAAAACCAACAAATTCCAATCAAACTATGTAATCTGTTTATTCTGTTTTCTAATAAACCATCAATCTCAAAAACACAATCCATTTGCCAAAAACAATGAAAAGTCATTGATTAATTTCCAAAGAAGCTTTTTACAACAATTATCTTTCCACATTTTTCTATATCTTTTCTTTTCTCAAATCTTTCGATACATTCAAAATTGCATTTTTAAACAATACGTTCAAAGAAATTACATTATTCATAAACATAACGAACTTGTCACATATTTTAAATATAATACAACTTTTTTTTACGATATAAACTTATCGATCTTTTTTCCCGACATAGGCATTTTCTAGATATACGAGTAGCGACATGCATTTCTACGTACTTTAAATCATTTACTTTTATAGCAACCTCTTCTTATACTTTCCTTACAATAAATGTATACCTTGTAAACAATATTTCTTTAAAATAAAGTTTAAAATGTTTCCTACCTGGACGCAGATCAGCTTCCAGCTGCTTCCTCCTACGATGCTCTTCAAAATGGCCGCTTACACTCACGTTTACGTCTTGACGTCATAGAAAGCTGCAACGATGAAAAAGGGACTACTTTATTTAATAATAATTAAAGTATTACTTTCCTAATTATAATATGTTACAATAATGTTTAAAAAAGTGAAAAATTTGTAATAAATCGAAAAAAACCCTTCTTTTTTTTACTGGTTTTTTTATTTAATAAAATTATGAATAAAATTTTATCATCAGTATATTGTGTGCATTTATTTATTCGTAAAATTTTTATATAAAAGTACATTTGATAAATTAACTACCTTGTCTCCTTACCTGTTTTCTTGATTCATCTCCCTTCTTTTCTAATTCTTTCTTCTTCTATTCTTCATTCTTTAACTGGATCGCGGGACACATATCCAATATCATGAAAATAAATGAAGGACAATTTTACCCATAGAAATCAATGTAAAACCGTGGGAACCAAAACTTTTAATAATGTTATTTCTTTATTAATTTTTTTTAAAATACTTTAAAAAATAATATAAACTTATTTTATTTTAAATTTTATTTTTAAATGTTTTTATAAATTAAAAAATTAATGTAATAACATTTAAAATTTAAATAGTTATACATTTTGTATTACAACATAATTTCCATACAAAAATGATTTTAAATAAAATTAAAATAATATACAAATTAATACAAATAGTAAATAACATTATATAGATACTCATATAATTTAAAAAAATATTACTTTGCATTCCATTTATTAATATATATTTTTTTATTCATTTATTCATGTTTAAAAACATACTTTTCATACTATAATAATTTTAAATAAAACGAAGTAATAATACAAAATATTTCAAATACCAAATAACAAATTATAGATACTCATATATTTTTTTAAAAATATTACTTTGCATTCCTTTAATTAATACATATTTTTTAATTCTTTAAAATAACTTTAACAAAAATAATACTTGTACTAAATATTCTAATAAACTCAAAATACTCAAGGAATTTAAATAATATAAAATAAATCAAATACCAAATAACAATATATAGATAATCAAATATAATTAAAAAAATATTACTTTGCATTTCTTTAATTAATACATATTTTTAAACTCTTTAAAATAATTTTTTCAAAAATAATACTAATACTAAAAATTCTATTAAACTCAAAAAATCAAATAAATTAAATAATAATAATAATAATAATTTAAATTATTTAAATTTACATACAAAATGCGTTGTAAAAGTAAATGCGTTGTAAAAGTACATGCGTTGTAAGAGTATGCGTTGTAAATGTATGCGTGATAAAAGTATTTGCGTTGTAAAAGATGCGTGGTAAAAAATGCGTGGTAACAGTTGTATACCCCGGCAGAGCTGATGTCAGCGTAGCATTATTAGCCATCAAGGAGGCAAGGTATGTGGATAGGCAGTTTGCTTCATTTTCCACTGTCACCGGCATCAGCTCCTTACGTGGTTCATGTCTTTGTGCAATGTCTCCAGGATGAGCCGGCGGATCTCCTTAGCTGCACTCCACTCAGCCGTTCCAGCCAGGAAAGAGCGGGATCACCCGACCCGCGAGCCAAGTGCACCATCGGCTCAGGCCGCACCTCAACCAGGGCGTGGCCACTTCCACAGTGCTGCCCAGGTGAGCACTGCAGTACTATGCTCTGCTTGGTCTGAGTGCCTTCCAATCAGGCCCGCTTGTGTCTACAAGGGTACCATGTGTGCGGATGATGCAAGTAGAAGCCCCAAATCCGATCTTCTTACAATTGCCGGCATGTATGCACATTACCGATCTGTTATTGTCTCTTTAGATATATGATGAATTGAGCCCATATCTTTTTAAATGCATTTAGTTTATCATGGGCAATTGGTGTAAGTGTTTCCATAACATTTAGTGATCATGTTGTAGTTCACCAGAAATCTCTTCTGATTTTCTAAAGTGGGCTATAGACAGCTTAGCACCAACAAGATATGTCTTATGAGTTTCCTCAATATTGATGTCAGAAGGTAAGATCTGTAGCATCCTCCCCAGTCCAGAAGCATGCAAAGGAATATGCCACATATGGAGCTCTGGATTGAATACCTGTTTTCATCTACTTCCAATAATATACTCCTCACTGATTATGTATTAATCATTAATACCCACACCTTAACACCTCCCAACCAGGTATATACTTCCTCTCTTGAATCCGCCCAGAACCACAAAGGTCCTAGCACACATCGTCTCATAACACTACATTACTTCCCTTGTTGAATAAAAAGTACAAACAATGGTTACAATATATGTTTTCAATAAGTCATGGACGACCCTCACACTAGTTGGCCAGATTGAATGACATGAAGTGATTAAGATGCACTCTGTTGATGCACCAAAAATGCAAGTTCTGATGCCTAATCTACACTTTTAGGTGGGGCCGCCTGATTGGTAAGTGAAGGAGTTGACGATCTCACAGAGTTAGATGCTCAAAATATGTGGGTCCCGTTTGATGGACTGTCTGGGATGATAGGCTATCACCATGTGTCCTTTGCACGTCACAACCCTCAAAGGATCAATAGCAAAAAGAGTTTCTGATTTCTGCTTTCGCTTCTGCTGGACCAGAAGTAAGTCACTGTTGTTGAAGATGGTATCTAGGGCCCTTTGATGCGGATTGGCGTACATCGTCATATTGCACTTTTGAAAACTGTTGGTGATTTGAACCTTATCAGCACTCTCTGAGCGGTCTCCTGTTCATTGTGGCAGTTTGGTTCTGATAGCTCTCCCATATAGCGAGGTGGCTGTACTTTTACCCATTGTGGAGATAAGAGTTAAATAGTACGCAGGGTGGGCTTGACACAGGGCTTGCTTTAATTCAATCCCCTCCATTGATGCTCAATGAACTATCCTTTTGAGGGTACGCAGTAATTGTTCCTTGACATCATTTGGTTGGGGCAGAGAGGTGTACTCTTTAGATGCTTGATATTCATTCTGACTAGAAACTCTTTGAATTATTTTCTGTTGAATGGTGCACCATTGTCAAATTTGAGAATGATGGGGTTACCCCATGCTGCTAGGATATTATCCAGTCTCTTGATGGCCTTGTCATGGGTTATTGATGAAAACATCTCTGCCAACAGGGAACATGAATACTCATCAATGACTACAATGAGATGATGTCAGTTTCCTAGGGGCCCAAAGAAATCAACTGCAACTCTTTCCCAGGTCTTTGTCGGAAGGTCAGACATTATCAATGGATGTAGTATCACTTTAGGGAAAAGGCAGTTGGAAAGATGGCATTCCTTTAGTTCCCTCTCAACTCACTCATCCAAGAGCTAGAATCATACTCAGTCTCTTCGGGCTAAATTGGTAGCTACAATGCCCTAATATCCTTCATGAGCTAGTTCAATTACCTATTTTCCTAAGCTCCCAGGTATGACAATCTTCAAGTCTTGCAATACAATACCTTCCTTGATCATGGACAGTTCTTCTTGTACATTTTTGAAATTTTGAAATTTGGCATTATCAACAAGAGGTTGAGCAATTTTTGTCCAAGATTGAGTTGAAATTATGTCTTTGAGAATATGAAGGGGATAGGGCTGCTGGCGTACTGGACTTCACAATGAAGTTAATGTACTCCACAACTGTTTTGAGTGTTGAAATGTGACGATTTCGATTTACTCATTAAACATTTTCAGCAGGGTTTTGGTCTTTTCCCAGGTTGTGTACAATTGCGTGGTCGTACTCTTGTAGTCTCAAACTCCACCTTTCAATGTGAGGAGGCCTCTTGGCTTTTGGATTTCCAAAAATGGCGAGCAGCACTTGATGGTATGTTATGATAGTGAAAAGCTTTCCATTAAGAAACACATTAAACAATTTGCAGGCCCACACTACAGCCAGGCTCTCTGTCTCCGGCTGAGAATAGGCACATTCTAAACTTCGATTTGCTAAAGGTCACAATGTGTCTCTGGTCATTTGAATGATAATTATGTTGAGCAAGGTTTGCCCCTAGCCCCACCAGGCTCACCTCTATAGTCTATAGTTTGGGGTCAAAGTAGGCCATCTTGTTGCATTTTTTATTGTATTTTATTCTTTTGAAGCTTTCATCACATTCATTAGACCATTTAAACAGGACATTATGTTTTGTCAGTTCTCTCAATGAAACACTCACTGTGGTAAAATCACCATTGTATCTTGAACAATACCTGGCCATGCCTAAGAAGGATAACAGCACCGTGACATCTTGTGGGCGGCAAGTAGCTGATAGTGCTTCCATTTTGTCAGGGTCAGGAATGATATCCCAATCAAAAAATCTGCATCCAAAGAATTTAAGTTTGGTCCTACAAATCTCACATTCTGCTTAGTTCTGAGTGTGACCTGCTTCGGCAAGTAATTGGCACACTTGTGTTAGAGCTTTGTCATGCTCCTTGTCCATTGCTCCACATACCATAATGTCACCACTGTAGGTAAAAGTACTTGAGACAGGTTGTATTATTCGAAGTAGAACATTCTGACATATTTCTACATTTGATGGCACATCAAAACTCAACCTTTTGTATCTTAACAAACCATCATGAGTAGAACAATTAGTGATGAACCAGCAGATCTCTTCCACCTCGAGTTGATGGTATCCTTTGTTTGTGCCATTCAGCTGCATGATCATGAACGCTATGTGTGGAACAGGATGTCTTTCTGTGTTGATCGCTGTATTGGCCTGGCAAATAACAATGAAGATATGCACTGCACCCTCACTATCCTTCTGATAAGCACTACCACTATGGACAACACCCATTGCGTAAGGCCAGTGGCTTGCTCAATGATGTCATGTTTCAATAGCATTTTTAGTTCTTTCTCAGTAGCTTCCTGCAAGTGGAAATCAACACTCTGGCACCTCTTGGAAACAAGGCAAAGGGCCTCATTAATGTGAATTTGAACTTTCATTGTCTTGAGCCTGCCTAGGCCATGAAATAAGTATGAGAACTGACTCACAACTTCAGATTGAGTGTGGGGGTTGTAATTGAGAGATATTAGTCCAGTGTCAGCATCAGTGCAAACCTGAGTAGGTAACCACTGGACAAAACTTGTTGAAGAACATGAATTGGCACCTGCACAGATACTGCTTTATGTTTCAATGTTGCAGTGAATGACTCTTGACTCTGCAATGGTTTAGAAACAGGCCATGTCTATAATTGTGTGTTTCATGGGTTGAGATGTAGCACAGGAAGAATGCTGTTAAACCTTTCGGCAGACATGATCTTAATCGACTCACGACTGTCTAAGTTAAAAGTTACAGGTCCACCATTGACTTTTATATCTAATGTTGGGGCGACGTTCAAAAGAGGTATGTCGTTTTGCTTGTTTCTTGGACTTTGTCTTCGGTTCTTCTTTGCAAGCAGCCATACCTATGTGTGCATGTCATTCTTTGGTCAAAGCTATCATCGCACATCCATCTTCTTCCTTGGTGCTCAATAGTGATGTTGAAGAGCCATTGTAGGATGAACTTGATGGCAGTAAAGTTCATTTGGCTTCTACTTGTTGTAACTGATGTTGCTTTTTGGCCTTGTGGCCGGGGCAAGGATTCTTCTAGAACCTTCTGGCGTCCATGTTCTCTTCTTGTTGTGTTGAAGTTGGTGTCACTTTTGACTTGCAAACCGTTAAGAAGTGGTTTTCCTTTCTGCAACATCTGTCTAATGGCTGGACACTTACACTTATAGGTAAATGAAATCCCACATCTGAAACACAACTTTTCTTTATTTGAAGACATCAACTTGTGTGCCGCTACCTTGAACTGCTGCTGGATTTTAACAACCATTGCCAATCCATTTTTCTCTACAACAGTTTCCATGTCAGCAGCTTGTCATACTGCTTTTACCTTGTTTTTTGCAGCCATTAGTACTTTCTCTGATCTGAGCAGCCCGCTCAACATGCATCTTCTGAAAGAGTCTGAAAGATAGCCATTGATCACTTGAAGATGTATGGCTTCTTCATTATTAGATTCACTACACTTGCAGTGCTTGATATGCACATTAAGTCTTTTGACAAACTCATCTATCGTTTCACCAGCTTTTTATCTCACTAGATTGAAAATGTACCTTTCATAGTCGACATTTGGCATCAGATTGAACTTAACTAACAAAGCTTCTTTGATCTGACGGTACGATAGTGCATCAGCTTGGGATATTTTCTTTATTTCTTCTGTCACTCCATCATCAGCAAGGTTCTTGAAAAATGTAATGATTTTTTCGACCCATGCAGTCCACCTACCACCATTATTCTGCTTCTTCGCCATGTCAAACGGTGGGTGCTGAAACATAGCAGCATCGTACTTCATGTTCTACTTTTACTGTCATTGAGAGTATATGCTGTTCAGGTGATGGCAACTGTTCTTCTGGGCTGGCACCTGCTGCAAGTACCAGCCTTGTGCTTGTACTTGGGTCGTCATGCTTGATCGGAGTTCATATGGCACATCTTCTTTCTTGACGATAAGTAATGTTTTTTGTCTCTCAGACTTGTTTGTCACTGTTTTTGACTTTTGCATCATACCTGGTTGTAGATGCCTCTAGCGTGTTGCTTTGTATTGATGATGGCTCGCTGTTCAGCTGTGGTGCAGTATCTCTTCTTTTAGCCTAATCAGTGAGTTTTTGGGGGGCCTTTTGAATGTGCTCCTCTGCAGGGCCTTCAACTTCTTAGATGGCTGTATATTGGCGTGAGTAAGACTTTGATTCCAAATACGCCACCTTTGAACTGCTTTTCATCGAATTTGGCAAACGTGGCATACATAAGGAGTCTGCTGTAACATTGCAAACTTCCAAGAAGGGTAGTCTTGGTTCTTCAGGGCACAGATCCTGCACTCATCGCCAGATGTAGCATCCTCCATAGCCAGGGAGCATGCAAATGAATATGCAACATATGGGGCTATGGATTGTATGTTTTTCTTCCTTCACATTCAATCACCACTCTTCTCTGATTATATCATAACCATTAATAACCACTCCCTAACACCCCCCAACCAGCTACGTACTCCTCTATTGAGTCCCCCCAGAACCGGAAGTGTCCTAGCACACATAGTCTCACAACACTATAGGATCTGTTGGGTAAACTAGATCAGCAATAGTGGATATACTTATGTACACTGTTGTGGTGCAGGATAAGGCCTGGATTGGTATTTCTGCATCATTAAGAGTATAGTGAAGACGTTAGCACCTCTCTTGTGACATGAGGAAAATATGAAGAATGATAACATTGATTACATTGAAAAACAAACTAAATAAAATCGAAAGAAAAAAGGTGAATTCTATGGCATTTGTTATATTCATTGGAAATGAAGCTGTGCATCCGGATTGGGTGGAGTTCCCCTCCAGGTGTTTGAAGATCCCATATCACTACAACCACTCCAACATCTATCTGGTGATCAAAATATGGCCATCAGTCATGTCAGTGTAAATTCTTACCTCATTTGTATTTTCTATGAGGTGTCTTTGCATTGTGATTTTACGGATAATTTCACAGCTCTGATCCAAATTATAACCAATGTGGTTTCAGGTATATCCATGTTGGGTTCTGCTTCCCGCTTTGCTACGTATGTTTATTTATATATGTGTAGACTGATGTAATGTATTATTCCATTAAAACCTATGATTTCTTAGCATTGAGTTAAGTCAGGGTTCACCCAGAAGTAACAAATAGGGAATCATCCACAGGACATCTTAAATACACTGCAGCTCTATGAAAGATTACTCCAGAAGAAATAAAGCCCAAATGAGCAGCACCCGGATCAAGACCTAGCTTCTGTTTCTGTTTTAAAATCAGGGCCATCATTCTGCTGTGGTAGAGACTCCGATGGCCCAATGGAGAACCATCCACCCTATTTAAAGGTCTCCACTGGTTCTTTGTCAAAAATACTATTTTAGGAATGGCAGGGACATTTCCCAAAAACATTCATGTTGACCAGCCTCAAGGTAATAATAAGTCCAGTTTTGCTATCATTTGTTTTGCAGAATTGAATACCAAAACATGTTTTCTTACTAAAAAAGATGAAAGACAGGTCTCTAACACACAGAGGCTTAACCTCTTGGGCGTTGTGGTGGAAAGGGGGATGGTCATTTTATTCTGTTTGCAGCTGACATGGATATCGTGGTGGTTGTGAATAAGAAACTGAGTTTTCGAAAGGCAGGCCTTTCAAAGCTCTCGATTTGGTGGTCCTGTGTTGTTTGAGCCACTTGCTAATAAATTCTAATGGTAGAGCCAGCTTAAGCACCACTATAAAAAATGAAAGTGTTCATCTGTGACGAATGGGGTATCTGTGAATGTTTGCAAGATGGCTGACTTCACCATTTTCTAAATCACCCAAAAAGTCATTAAAACACCTATCTCCTATTCTATCTCCTATCTCATCTACTGCTACTTTCTTGAATCTCACCCTCATGTCCCAGCACACTTGATTCACATTCTTTTCCAGCTTGTGTGGCTGAGCTGTAACGCACAGATAAATCATTAAGGACTGTTGCCATTAACGTTAACAGCTGTTCCGAACACCACTTATAGATTGTAAAAGTGTGGTGTGAAAGAATATGTATTATTATTATTCCATTACTGTATATGTAATGCAATTGGTCTTTGCTACATTTGCTCCTGCTCTCCTTCCAGCTAGAATGGACTGTCATCTACTCATTTTTATGATATAAACGTCTATATAGGTCTTATCTGCAACGTCCTCCAGCTGAGGCCTCCTGAGTTCCACTTTAAATAGTTCGGAATTTTCTACAGCAGACTGATTAACCTATCAGTTCAAAGCATGGCAATGGAAAAGGCAGATCAGTGCTAAATCTAGGTTTAAGGTGTGCAATTGGACGGTTTACAACTGATTAAGCCATCCTGTGACATCAATCCCTCCCATATGCCTTCAGGAAACACCTTGACCAGTTTTAAGGCTCTTACTATTGATCAAACAAAGATCATTGTTGCGTCTATTAAAACAGGATCAGCCTTGGACCCTTGCCCTTCCTCAGTACTTTCTATGGTGATGGACACTATTGCCCCGGTCATCACTCATGTTTGCAACACAATACTGAGTTCATGGACATATCCAAATTCCTTAAAAAACACACTGGTGAAACCCCTGCTGAAGAAACCCAGTTTAGATAAGGAAGAACTAAAGAACTATAGGCCCATAGCAAGCCTCCCCTTCCTAGCCAAAGTGGTGGAAAAAGCCATGAACCAGCAGCTATCAGAGTATATAGAGAAACACCATCTACTGGATGACACACAGTTTGGTTTCCGTAAGTATCATGGTACGGAAACCGCCCTTATCAAAGCAGCAGATGACATCAGAACTATCCGTGACCAGGAAGGGACAGCAGTACTTGTACTGCTAGATCTCTCGGCAGCTTTCGACACGGTCGACCACAAGATCCTGGTGGACAGTGTCGGAAGGATGGGCTTTCACCATACCGCGAGAAACTTGCTCTCTTCCTTCCTGGCCGATAGAACGCAGGCGGTCACACTGGGGCCATACCAATCGGCCAAGCTGTCATTACCGTGTGGAGTTCCTCAAGGCTCATCCCTTAGTCCGACACTATTTAACATCTATGTGTCGGACCTTGCTTGTGTGATCAAAGCATATGGGATGAGCCTAACCTCCTATGCGGATGACACGCAACTGGTGTTGGCCATTAAAGGTGACGGGCTGGAGGTGGCTGAGCGCTTCCAAAATGGATTGATGCCATTGGAGAGTGGATGGCAGGTAACTGCCTGAAGCTCAACTCCGATAAAACGGAGGTGGTCATCTTTGGAACCCTCTCCCCGATTTGGTCTGCATCCTGGTGGCCTCCAGCCTTCGGCACCCCTCCTAGCCCGACCCCTAAGGTCAGGAATTTGGGAGTAACCTTAGATGACATCTCAACTTCATGGCACATGCGAACAAGGTAGCGGCCATAGGCCATCATAAACTTAGAATGATAAGGAAAATCATCCCTTTTCTACCTGATGCAGCAGCTAAAACATTGGTCAGTTCCTTAGTTCTATCATCCCTAGACTACTGCAATGCACTTTTTCTAAATGCTCAAGCCAGGGTAACTAAAAAGTTGCAGACAATACAGAATGCAGCAGCACTTCTGCTGGCTAGAACACCTAAGTTTGCACCCATTTCCGATACTATAAGGACATACCACTGGCTGACGATCCAAAATAGGATCAAGTTTAAATCACTCTGCATAGTCTACAAGGCACTCCACGATCAAGGACCACGCCCCCTTAAGGACCAGCTTATACCCTATAAACCGGCCAGACAGCTTCGATCCACAACCCTCAACCAATTAGTGGTTCCACGTTCCAAAACGGTCTCTTGAGGTGACCGCCGCTTCTCAGTTGCGGCTCCTAAGGTATGGAATACCCTGCCTCAACATATCAGAACCAGCCCCTCACTTCTGCAGTTTCGGAAGAGATTAAAAACCTTGCTCTTTAACCAGTGACATTGCCCAACAATCCTCCGTAGTCATCAATTCCTTGGGGAAAGATAGCTGAATTGTCTAGCGCCGAGACGCCCACGGGTATTCGTTCGCACTCAATAAATGTCAGAAATAAATAAATAAATAAATAAATAAAAACACATATTGTGGTGCAAATAACTGTTGCATGTTTATTCAAGACTTAAGTTGGATTACTTGAAGGCTATCCTTTGTAGGTCTGGCATTACCCAATACCCTGTTAAATTTACCAAAATTATATGTGCACTCACTTACATGTGCTTTCAGCCTGCTCCATTTATCCCTTGGTCAGGTATTGTGCCATTACATTTTTCTTACCACCAGTGGCATAATGAAACTTGAGGAAGCCTACACCTTTGGAATCAGCCCTCCCCCCCTGGACTCCGTCAAGAGGTCTTAGGTCAGGGTACTTTGCAGAGGGGGCCCCCTGGAGCTCGTGGCACCCACAGTGCTGGGCTGCAGGGGCCTATGCTATGCCACTGATTACCATCACTCCAGCATGCAGCATGGGGCAAAGGTTCAGTTCATTCAGTCAATGTGATTAACAGCATTCTGCCTTTTGAATAGGAGGACATCCACACACAAATGTACCCGCAGTGTGGCGCAGGATCCCTTTCACGTGAGAGTGATCCGCTGAAAGTGTCTCATGTCACAGAGTGTCTTGGCTTGGGTGACTGTGCAGGCTGACTCCCCAGAACCTCTGAGTACCTTGCTGCTCCCTACACCAGGGTTTGGCTTCCACCAGGCTCTGAGCTCCCACTCCGACTACTGATACTGACGAGGGCTCACATTTTTCTAATGGCATTTCAGTTGTGCTATTTGGCAGGGAAGCTGATACTCTTCTATTGAATCTTCACATGTGCCACATTGTATCTATTTAAACTGTCCTAGTTGCTCGGATGGAAACGATTGCTTTCAATGTTAATGCTGTGCCAAAGTTGTTAATTATGGAGATAAAAAACCAAGACAAAACTGTAAAAGGGTTCAAAGAAGCAGCAAGAGGAGACTGTCTGTTATTCTGGCCCTACAGAATCTACATCCTTGGGGAGCAGAGAACAATAAAACTAATGAAACCCTTACACAAAAGAACCCCATATTAAATCTGAGATCAGCCCGGCTATAAACACTAGAATATCTGCGATTCTGGCTGAACTGTAGTGTAACTAACTCTAGTGTCCCCATGGCAGAAAGCAACTCACTGTGTATTTAGGAAGGTCATCATAGAACTGTCCCTGATATGGTAAGCACCCATCCAAAGAAGGGATCAATTGGAAACTGGGCCATTGTTATTGCAGAAAAGAAAGGATCCTTTATGACCCCGATTGCTCAAAACAAACTTAATAGATCAAAATTTAAAATGTCCACCACATTTCAGAAGACAAGTCTGGACTATGATAAAGACATGTATGATGTTACAGTAAAAGAAGATGATGCTGTGAACAGATTTTCTGCCGTGGTAGATTCTAAAAATCTGATGGGCTCAGAATTAAACATTCAGGACCCCACTGTTTTCAAGTCATGTGATTATTAGGGATCTCTATTCCATGTACTACAGAGAGAGGGAATCTAATGCTGAGCCATTGTTGGTTCCCCTTTCATTTATTAAAAACTCATAGAAATGAGACACATGTGCACTATGCTGAAGTCAAAGCCGTTCATTTGAAAGTGCAAAATTCTAATGCTGATATAGGAGGCAACATCCATGCCCTGACCAAAAGAATTGGTGAACTTGAAAAGCGTACTGTAAATGCAGAGACTGAGGGTGAGGCTTCACTTCTGACGACCACAGTCACCGTTTGCTCTAAACAGATTGATGACATTCTGTGGAGGGTAGAAGAGCTGGAAAATTTTCAGCACTGGAACAACCTCTGTGTCTTCGTTTTTTCTGAGGGGCTGGAAGGGACAGACCTGCAGCTATTTATCATGAACTTATTTCGGAAAATAAATCCTTGATCTAACTGTGATTTTTGTAAGATACAGAATGCCCAGAGGTTATCAATTCACTCTCCCCATCATGCTCTGGCTATAGAGTCATCATCTGACAGATCCAGGCAATATTTAATCTAAATACCGAACTTTTTGTTGCACAAAGCAATCTTCTCGAAAGCTCACCAAGCCACACACGGTGTCACCCGATTCTATTTCCTTCTTTGTTCACAGTAGTTTTTGCCATGAGACAGCTCAACTGAGGTGGCTTTTCTGGAAAATTATTGACCTTTTAAAAACTTTGGAGATACAGGTGTATTTACAAGAGTCTGCCAGGCTGAAAATTTTGAGAGGCAGTATCATTTACTTTTGCTCTTCTGTAAAAGAGGGCATATAGGACAAGTCTGTTTTTCAGCTTCTTTCAGAAGTCTAGGACACTACTGGTGGCTCTGATGTGAGAATGAGGTTGTTCCAGGCTTTAGGAGCTGGGTACATAAAGTCAAGGCTGCCAGCTCTTGCTGTTTGGAGTCAACGGACAGAGGTGAGCAGAAGGCTAGTAGACTGAATGTGTCTGGCACGGTGGGAAACATGGTATGGCTGTTCTGGAATGTTTATCCTCAGTTGAACAGAGCTTTGTTTGTGTGAGTGAGTAGTTTGAAGATGAAAGGTTTGGATGGAGGGCCAATGGAGGTCAGTGGATAGGTAGGTGCAGAGTGGGAGGGTGAGTGTAAGTCTGGCCACCGGGTTTTGGATAAACTGGAGTTTTTTGCTGAGTTGAGTCGATATTCCCACATAAAGTGTGTTTTGGAAGTCTAGCTTGCTGGTGATAACAGCTGGGGTGATTGTACAATAGGTATGGAGAGGAAGCCATCAGAAGAGTTTCTTGAGGCGCTTAAGGGTATGAAATCAAGAGGAGGTGATAAAGTTAACCTGGCTGAATCCAGATGTGGCTATCAATTACAATCCTTAAATTCCTTGCTTGGTTCGACAGGGTAGAGGTGGGTCCTATTTATCATGACCACCAGGTTGAGGACCAGAGAAAGGTGCCTCTTGCAGAGAGAACCATCTCTGACTTATCTGGGTTGAGCTTCAGGCAGTTGGAATTCATATTGACTTCTGACATGCAGATCATAAAATTTCCTTGGGCACTGGGAGTGTCATCAAAGAGAGAGAAGATGAGCTGTGCATCATCAGCTTACCAGTTGATGTTGAGTACACGGGTGTGGAAGATGATGGCAATTGGGGCCATGTAGCTATTGAATAGTATGGGACTAAGAGTTGAGCCTTGTGTAATGCTGTAGATCAAATTTGATAGTTGTGTCGTTTAAGAGGCCAGGCTGTCAGCCTGGGAATGGCCAGAGTGGAAGTAGGTGATCCTTTGATGAGCCAAAATGCTAATATGTTTCTCAGTTTGTAAGGATGCTGAGAGGTGGAGAAGGATGGAAGCTGCAGTGTATCCCTTGTCTATGATGAAAAATAAATGTTTGTGCAGCGATGTGGGCATCCTCAGTGTTATTTTTTTATTTCAAGCCTAATTGGGATTGGTCTGGGTTTGGCTTAGAGGTGGTTGGCCAGTCTTTTGTTGATGAGTTTTCCAAAGCTTTTGCTGGGAACGGTAGCAAGGAGAATGCTCTGTAGTTTGCAGGTGTGTTTTGATACCCTGGGTGTTTTTCTGTAGCAGAAGGGCTGTGGCAGATTTCCATGTGTTTGGGGTGGGAGCAGTGGTGAGAGAGTCATTGAGGATCAGGGAGAGGGTGGGTCATATGGGTTTGGTTCCTTTGGTGAAGGCAAAGGGCAGGTTTGGTGTGAGAGTGCATGGTGTCTGCTGTTTCAATGAGGTGATGGTGGACCAGCAGATCAGAGCAGTTTCTGGTGTGTTCTCATCATTGTGTTGGAGGGATGCCATAGTAGAGAGCTCTGTTTGGGGTTCAAAGTTGTCATGTATTCTGCATATCTTGGCTTCAAAGTGCAGAGTGAGCTAGGAGCAAAGCTTCCATAAGGGGTTAATGGCCGTGGAGCTGGTGACGAGGGAAGTGAAATCTTTCACCATGGTGAAGGTTTTCTTCTCATTCTTTATGCTGTTGTCGATCCTTTCATTCAGGGCTTAATGCTTGGTGGCTCTTAATTGCTGGTGGTAATTTCAGAATGCTCATTTGTAGGTCTGTTTGTCATTGTCCCCTCAAACTAAAAGTAACACGTTAATTTCCTGCAACACTTCTTTTATCAGAAATGGGTATGGGGCTACATATCTGGTTCAATGAGATATGAAATAGCTTGACACTAAGGTCAGTCAAATTATTAGATTGACAGTACTCCCTTAAATAATCACAATCAACAGCTACCTGATAAACCTCAAAGTAAAAAATCAATTTCATTATTCAGCCTTTTCAGAAAGACAATCTACATAGTTCTGTGAAATGGCGGCCTCAAAATGCCTGGACTCCCTCAAGATATCCCCTTAACTAGCTGGTGTCATCAAAACTCTGCCTGGGTGTGACACACTGTTAGTGAAAGGGAGGCACTGCCTGGTGAGTTCTTAGTTTTCATGAGGGGAGTAAAGAAAGACATGTATTCCGGTAGGGGAAAGACTATGACCCTCTAGCGATTGCACTAAGGTTGACATGACTACCCTTTTACCATCAGATAGGACAGATGCAAGTTGAGTAGAAATAATTTTGACTCCATCCTTTTACACTAGGCTAGGCTACATATATATTTACATTTGGCCTTATGTACTCGTGTGAAGCAATAATACCAATGAGGTATTGTGCACCAAAGATATAGAAAGTGCATCTATTGTGTATTATGACATATATGTGTACGCACATAATGACATGTATTGCTATATTGTGCTGCATATAGGAGTACAGTGTAAAATAGTTGATTTCGGATTATATGTAGGTTGTTGGATTAATATGCATTTAAAGAGAAATGTTAAGTTAGCATGTTTATGGACATTAAGCTCACAGTTGAGACGTTTAATACAAAGGGGCAGATTTATGATGCCCTTGTGCCGCAATTGCTCACCTTATTTGACCCAACAGCGGCGCAAACAATGCGCCCTATTTACAACGTGATGCATCTAGGAGATGTGCCACGTTGTAAAGCCCTGCGCCATAAGGTTACAGTCAGTACAGAATGCAGCAGCCAGACTACTCTGGAAAATTCCCATCACTACTCCAACTACCAAATACATTAGGAAACTACACTGGTTAAAAATTGAAAATCGGGTCAAATTCAAATCCCTATGTTTCATGCACAGGATTTCCACCAATACTGCCCCAAAATACCTACAAAGTCTGATGCGCCCCTACCGTCCCTCCAGATCTCTTCGTTCCTCTACGGCAAATAATTTTGAAATCCCAAAGATCAAGCTGTCACGCATGGGTGGCAAGTCCTTTTCATTTCTAGGACCCACACTTTGGAATTCAATGCCACACACATTGCGGTCTGAACCAAGCTACATCAAATTCAGGAAAGCCCTAAAAACATGGCTATTCAACATCTAATTCCTGTAACCGCATTGACACTGGGATCTGTTGCGCCGGGAAACCCTTTGTTGGGTAGCTGTGGGCCATATAAATGCAAACAAATAAATTAAAATAAATAAGGAGGTGTTCCTGCGCAGGGGGGGGGGGGCGTTCCTGCGCAGGAACGCCTCCTGAAAGTGGCTGAGTGAAATCTATGAGATTTCACTCAGTCACTTTCTGGCCAATGCTGCGTCAAAACCCTGTGCCTGCTTGAAGCAGGCGTAGGTCTTGATGCAACATTGTGTAGATGGGGCACCCCCGAGCCTTGCTGGAGCTGCGTCGCGCTTGAGACGCAACTCCAGCAATGCGCCACATTTCCGGCACAGATGCGTCACGCATCTGTGCCGTTTTTGCACCATGGTGCGCCGCATTATAAATGCGGCGCACCATGGGTGGCGTAGCTGTGGCGTACTGTGGCGCACGTTAACTGGCGCATCCCTCGGGATGCGCCAGTTGACATAAATCTACCCCAAAGTGTTTTTCTGCATGTTTTTCTCTCTTCTGTAGATGCAGACCAAAGGCGCTAAGTTATTTCTTGAGAACTGGAAAAGTATTGTGATATGTATAGGATCATATTTGTCTAATGTTCTTTGTGCATTTTAATTAGTGAACCCACCTTGGGATTAGCCAGATTTTCTTTAGACTTTGAGAGGTACAGACTTCTCTTGTCATCTCTGATTGTGTGGCTTTATGCAATGCATGACTTCCTACTTATAGAACTTCTACAGAAGTTCTGATACTGACACATTTCTTGTTTCCTTGATTTGATAGGGTTTCCCCTATAGGTTAGGGTAGGGTTTAATAGATGCTGTAATATTTTCCATGTATAGGGACAAGGATCGAAACCATTCTACTCATTAAATCCTTTTCCTCGCTTTCTGTACTGAGATCCTTATGTGTTCTTTGCTATTGAGGAGCAATATTGTCCACTGCTTTGGAATTCCTCTAATAATGTTGTACTTTTATAGTATGTTCTTAAGATTGATTTATATTAGTCTGGCTTTGAGTCTTTAATAAACCTTTTAACTCAAGTCACTGACTCAGACTTTTATTGTGTGTTCCTAACGATCACGCTGTATTTTAAAATTTGAATAGTTGTTCGGCCCTCTTCTTCTAAGGCTTCTACAAAGGTTTACTGACCCGAGTTCAGTTGGAAGAAACGGCCGAGAGCCTCTGGTTTAGAGCTTGTGGAGGTAATCAGGGAGACTTCTAGTTGTGTAGGCCGAAAAATATCGCACAAATATTTGGTAGCTTTTCCCAGTGAAAAATGACTTCTGAAGGATATTCTCCACTGATTTTTACAACTAGTCAAGCATGTTTCTAAATGCTTTATAAAACATGGGAAAGTATTTTGAAACATGCACTCACAGATCTTTTCTTGTGTGAGTTAAATTGAAACAAAACTCTTCTGCCTGTATTGTGCGTGCGTGTTTTTCTCAGAAATCCAGTAAACGGCAAACGCATTATTCAATGACACACAACTAAGTTTCCTGCGCTGTTATCAACAACATGGCTGAACTGTGACTGGTACAGAACAGAGAGGCAGCTGTCATTCTCTCAACCTTACCTCGAGCGTCAAAGTTGTGAGCAATACTGATTTCACACCACCCAGAACCACAGTGTTGTGCTTTCAAGGATGTGGACAGAAAAACCATCGCTTTATCAAAAGCTGCCAAGGAAGCAAAATAAATCTCAAGCTACATCTCCGAGTGAGCCTAAAATGCCATCTGTCAGCAGATTAGCAATCCAAGCTGGAGTGTGACAAGCTGTTTCTTCCCTTGCTGTTCTATTTCTTGCCGAGTTGAGCGTCTCCACTGTCACAGCCTTGAGCTGTCAGCTGCAAGGAAAATGTGTCGCTTGCCATACCATCCAGGCGAAATGCAGAGTGGAGCTGGGAAGAAAAGTGCAGTGAAGTCTTTGCTTCAAAGTGCACGATAACATTTCTTTAGGGTTAATTTTGAGCACGGAAATGTGATGTATGGAAAAATTAGCTAACTGCACTAGCTGATTGGAGAGTAATATTGTTCTGGCGGCTGAAATAGTTTTCAATTGTAGTCAGCAGTTCACCTTTTGAAATATGCCTGAAATATTTGCGAGAAGGATGCACTGTACATTGCAAGTCAAGGGCACGTTGATTTGCTCAAAATCACCCAATAATATTATTGAATTGATTTACAAACATCACCACTTTTAGGACATTAATTAGTGCTGCTCCCAGTGTAATTCGCAAAGCAATGACCCGTGAACTCTGCCTCTCTATATCGTTTGTAAGTACAATACCTTGTAATCAATATTGGAGAGACTATGGGAGGGGTGGTGAAATGGTGAATGATTACTAAAAAACAGGAGAGAGAGAGCCATTGAAAGCTTGAGCCAGATGCCAGCCGAGCTTGGCCTACGCACTGATATAGTCCATACTGTCCGTGCAGTCCCTGCTGACAAGGATATCCTACAGTCTTCATAATTAACCTCGCTGTCCACAGTGTGCCCTTAGATGCTAAAAAAAAACAAAAAAAAAAACAACATCTACAAACTTGCCGCACGCCTGAAAACATTTGTTGTGTTTAAACAGCCTCTAGGGGGCGTGACATCTCGGGTGTGAGCCAATTTGTTCTCTCTTTTCATTAAGGGGGCCTGAAAGTAAGGAAAGTAGGGTCGGCCCCCGCTGATGTCATTCAAGGGTGCAAGTGGTTCCCCCCGGCAATAACAGCGGAGGGAGGAATGGGAAAGCCCTCTTTGTCCTCTTCGGCAGCCCCTGAGATGGCAGACCAGTGGCAAGTTACAAAATCAGCTCAAAGCTCTATCGGTAGAGAGGAATGCAGGTTAGTAGGCTGGTGCACAGCATCGGGGAGTAGGGTGAGAGCCTCACAGTGTCGTGGGGCTGAGCCTTTCATTCACACAGTGTTAGGTTGACATGAGCTTATTAGAAGTCTAAACACCATTTTTCCTTTCTGCTGCCTTTTGCATATGGCATACACTTTATTCATTGTTTAGAGTTTAGCAGAGTGTTTTGCTTCACACGAGAATAACATGTTTTTCTACATTAGTAGCCTTGCTTGGTAAGCTTAGTATGAACAGTGGACAGCGGGCACTACAGACCTCAAAAACTTCCGTCCGCCCCATCTCCCTTCGTCCCTTCCCTGCTAAAGTTATTGAGAAGATCGTCAATACACAGCTGACCACATGCCTCAAGGCCAATGGCTCCCTCGACCCATCCCAGTCCAGATTTCGAGCCAACCACAGCACCGAGACCATCCTCATCGCAGCCACCGACAACATCGGGACCCTACTTGACAACAGAGAAATATCCGCCCTCATCCTCCTAGACCTCTCAGCCACCTTTGATACAGTCTGCCATTGTACCCTAATATCCCGCCTCCACAACCCAGGATCCAAGGCAAAGCCCTGGACTGGATCACCTTGTTCCTCTCCGACAGAACCCAGAGAGTCCGCCTCCCTCCCTTCCACTCCGCAGCCACCAATATCATCTGCGGCGTACCCCAAGACTCATCGCTCAGCCCAACCCTCTTCAATATCTACATGAGTCCCCTTGCCACCATCGCACACAAACACAACCTCAACATCATCTCATACGCCGACGACACCTAGCTGATACTCTCCCTCACCAAAGACCCAGCCACTGCCAAACTCAACCTCCAGGGAGGAATGAAAAACGTTGCTGAATGGATGAAACTCAGCCGTCTGAAACTGAACTCAGACAAGACGGAGGTCCTCATCCTCGGACCATCCCCATCTGCACGCAACCTGGGATTCATCCTGGACTCCTCCCTCGCGATAACTAAGCAACTCAACGCCATCTCATCCTCATGCTTCAACACCCTGTGCATGCTCCGCAAAATCTTCCGGTGGATCCCTACCGGACCTAGAAAGATTGTCACCCAGGCCCTCGCCACCAGCCGACTAGACTACGGAAACACTCTATGCGCAGGAACCACAGTCAAACTTCAGAAAAGTCTCCAACACACACAGAACGCATTTGCATGACTCCTCCTCGACATCCCCCGCCACAGCCACAAATCAGCCCACCTGAGAGACCTTCACTGGCTCCCCATCAACAAAAGGATCACGTTCAGGCTCCTCACCCATGCACACAAAGCGCTCCACGACATAGGCCCCGAATACCTCAACTACCACCTCACGTTTTACACTCCAACACGCAAATGCCGCTCCACCAGCCTCGCCTTCGCCACCGTCCCATGGATCTGCAGAACCATCGCCGGAGGAAGATCTTTCTCCTACCTGGTGGCCAAGACGTAGAACTCCCTCCCCGCCCACCTACGACTGACCCAGGACCACCTCACATTCAACAAACACTTCAAGACCTGACTATTCGAGCAGTAGCGGCACTCCCCCCCTCCCCCAGTGCTTTGAGACCCCTACGGGTGAGTAGCGCGCTCTACAAATGTTTTCATTGATTGATTTATTGAACAGTGAGTGCCGAGGCCTTCAAGGTTATTTCAACACTGTGGTTGTTGTTCGGACTGATCAGCGCACGTTCTAGACATAACACATATGCAGATATGGCCACCTCTGATATTGGCGCGTTTAATAATGCACTGCGTAGGCATGATCACACAAACTTGGAGAACATTCGTATGCTGAGAGCTTGTTCAGAATTTGAAGTGATCCACTTCGGCTAAATACCAGACGTATGGGGCCGCCTATGTAATCCCAAGATACCTTCTTTAGTTATAAAATAACCTACTAGCAAGGGAGGGTGAAATATAGGTATATTTTAAACCTTTTTCCATTTAGCATTATAACATGCTTTCTCCCTTTGTATTTTATGGAATAGTAACTATGCTGACAATCTTGTTTCTAATATTATGTATGCTTGTATTAGCTAAGGTGCTGCGCATGAGAACACAGCGTTAGAAATAAATATTTCAAACTTGCTCGTGTCTCTTTTTACTCCCTGTTTTGGACTGGTATGAGAGTATAACGAAAGAGTGTTATTGTTTTCCACATTGCCTGAGGTAACCTAAGTCGCATTTTCTGGGTTGTCTAATCATTGGTTTCTTTGCTATAGGACTAAGCTAATGAGACACTGATGCTAGTCTGGTAGGGGATTTTGGGTACTAAGGTGAGTTTTGGCACACCCTAATTCACTGAGGTTCTGAGTCTCTGTGCACAGTTCTGTGTAGGAGCAGAATCCCTGCAACAACAGCGTAGTCATCATTGGCAAATGGTTTTTACGAGGTATCCGTTGGATGTATTTTAAATGCTCAGGGATTGTAATTGTGCCCGGATTCTCGGGTAATGTTTCATGGTATAGGATGGTCTTAAGAAAAAACGTATTGATTATGCAGCACAACCTAGGGCAGGGGTGGAATGCATTGGTTATTCCTGCTTGTATAGATGGCCGCATGAATGTGCAAGTCTCAAGTTTTTATCATTTTTGGTTTTTATTTGAGCTAATCTAGGGCATTAGGGTGGTAAGTATCCCTGGTGCCCTGGGTATTTGGACATGCGTGCATGTTCTCATGCTTTCCGGATTTGCATGGATTTATTTTTCATATGTGACATTCCATGGATTGAGGTTCATACTGTGTTTGGGTCAACTTAATTTAAGGGCACTCGGTTTGTGAGTAGACCCGGATTGTTGGGGCGTGCTCGTGTTTTGCATGTTTATAATTTGCTTGGGGGGATGGAGGTACTGACGGAGTAAATATGCTAGGGTGCTAGAGTTGTAAGTATTTCTGGTGCCCCAGGTATTTTTCTCAGGTGCTGGCAGCGGTGTCATGATGGGGCAAACTGGTTAAGAACCTGAAGTAGGCAAATGGTCTACAGGTCAGAGCTATGGACAGCAGCACTTAGCAGTGGCAGAGGGTGTTGTTGATGGAGGATTAGTGATGTTTCTAAAAGTAATTCTCTTTTCATTTCACCTGGTACAGTGATGGGTTCACGGACGTTTATTCTCAGAATGCCTCCAAAGAGTGCCTGAGTCGCAAAGGATGCCCCATCAACCTAGAAGAATTTTAGTTGCTTGTGAACTATGGAAGGTTGCAAAGACACGCGGAGGGGTCCCAGCAGGCTTCAGGCTTCCTCATTACCCAAACAGCCAAGAAAGGTCCCAGCTTGGTACAATGAAGCCCTGCAGGAACCGGTTAAGCGGGGCACAAAGGCGCAGGTGGTCGGTGTAGGTGACACGGCGGTAGGGGACTGGCCACTTTCAGCACTAGGCACTAGTGAGAGTCAGAATGGGCAGGGGAATGGAGGGTCACCCAAGGTGGGGGACTCCTCCAAAAGCATCACAACTCATGCAGCACAGGCAACCACACCCACTTCTGGAGTCACATCAACTCAGGTTGCACCGTCCATTGGGCAGGCTCCCACTCAGCTAATAGCTAAGAAGGGCAGTGGGGTAGCACAGGTGTGGGTACAATCGGGGGGGGGTGGCACCGTCTCCCCTTGTCGTCGCCTCCACTTCACAAGCCCATCTCAGTAATCCCGCTACCACTGGTCCAGTACTGCAAACAATAGCGGCCCCAGCTGCAATACCAACAGTGCAGACCCCTCTGTCTGTCATCCCAATACTCTTTGGTTCCGTGGTACCCGCATTTTCCCCGTCAGCAGCCATTACGTGGTACGTGCCAGCAGAAACTAGGGAGAAGATTTTCAAAGAAAGGAGTGTACATTGATGTTTTTGATCTCATTAATGTGGGTGTGGTCCGGGGAAAAAAGCAGAGCAGGTAAAGAGGGGGAGCTTAAGCAAAAGAAAGTATGGGTGGACTGGTCCACCTAGAATTGGGTCACAGGGTTTTCTATGTATGCAGCTATTCTAGTGGAGAGGTTCCTGGCAGTGGCAAGCCCCACAACAAAACCTGGCGAGTTCCCCTTTGGGGCTGGTTTCTAAGAAAGAAGCAGGGAAGTATGCCTCATTCATAACCTTTCATTCCCAAAAGGGTCTTCAGTCAATGACAGGTTGGATCCAGAGCTTTGCACAGTGTGTTACACTACATTTGACACTGCAATTCACAGGCTACAGAGATTGGGCAAGAGAACTTTGAAGGCCAAATCTGATATAGAAGCCGCCTTTCACCTTTTGCCTGTAAACCCAGGTGACACCCGGTTGTTAGGTTTTACATTTGAAGGGAGTTTCCTTGTGGATTTGTGTATACCAATGGCTTGTCTATTTAGCCCTTTCTCGGAGTGGGCAGTGAAAGATTTGGTGTCTTCTCAAGACGTGGTACATTACTTCGATGACTTTCTATTCTTGGGGCCTCCAGGCTCAACGGTGTGTGTGAAGGCCCTGATGGGTTTCCAACAGTTGGCTAAGTCGTTGGGGATCCCTCTGGCAGCTGAAAAGACGGAAGGTCCTGCGATTTGCATGATTTTTCTGGGCATTGATATAGATACCATACCTTAGGAAACACTCAGGAGAAAGTGTTGGCGTTCAAGGCTTCCATCAACGAATGTCTAAGGTTACCTTGCATCAGTTACAGGTACTATTAGGGCAATTACATTTCGCTCCCAGGGTGATACCCATGGGCATGGTATTCTCTAGGAACATTGCTAGGTCAATGTCTGGGTTCCAGCAAAAACATCACCAACTCCAGACTTTCATCTGAAGTAAAGGATGATCTGTGCACCTGGAGAGGGTTCTTGTCTGGGTTCAATGGCTCTCTGCTCTCGTGGCAACCAGCGCAATCCAACATGGATGTGACACTCTATACAGATGCAGGTAGCGTAAGGCTCAGCACAGTATCAGGCATGAGGTGGTGCATGAAACACTGGCTGGTAGAGTGGGTACCTTCAGGGTTAACACGCAAGGTGACATTCCTAGAGCTGTTCCCTATTATTGTACCGCTACACCTTTGGGGCCCCTTCCTGGCTAACAAACCTATTGTGTTTTGGGATGACAGTACGTCCGCTGTGATGGCAATCAACACTTACTTAAGGAGCTCATCCGTTGCTGCCTAAGGTGCAATGTGTATTTTATTGCCAAGCATGTGCCAGGAGTAGACAAAGCAATAGCTGATGCCCTGTCTCTTTCTAAGTTGACAGAATTCAGAGCACAATGGCCACAAGCAGACAGCCAGATGGGGGTTTTCCTTGGGGAATTGTAGCAGATTGGTGCCCCATTGCTCCCGACCTGATAGCTGCCTCCCTGGATCCCAAGGCTTAGAGTATGTATGAGAATGCATTTGGGAGGCAAGATGGCGGTCGGTCACTCAGCTGTGTGAGCTGGCGTTTGGATGCTCTCCATGATAATTCCTCCCAAGTTCACTGACTGTTGTGATGGAATTAATTAAAGGCGGCAGAAAAGCTGTTTAAATAGAAACTGGTCGTTATGCTCTGGCGGCTGTTACAGCTGCGAAGAGACTTACCTAGCAGAACAGCCTGGCTGGGATTCCTCCCAATTTGTGTGGCCTGCTCATTACCATTTCTGCGATAGCATTCCGCTACGGCGCCTAAAGCACCGCCAAAAAATGTGAAGACTTGCGCCTTGATCGCGCAGTCAGCCAGCCCCGGTAAAGGCCCCAGCGGGGAAAAAGAGCTTCAAGCTAGCCGAGGTTCAGGAGAGAAGGCGGCTGGAGCTAGTGGGCACCCCCAGATGACTGCTATGGGGACGGGCAAAGGGAAGCAGACGCTCCCCTCAGTCTTCAAGGCACAGGCTGGGAAAACAAAAAAAGCAGAGTCTCTTGCGAATGGGGGAGCAAGCAAGCAGGAGCTGGTAGCTGCAGGTAAAACCGCAAGTAATGTCTACACACCTGCAGTAGAGCTGAGTGCAGGTACTGTTTCTATTCAGAGTGGGTCTGACGGGAGTCAGCGAGTGTTTGCCCACAATCAAAGTGAGTCTCAGCATTTGGAGTGGGCTGGGGTTAACTCGCCGGCTCACAATGGGGGATCTGCGATTAATGACATGACGCTTGTTGTGGGTAGTGAAAGTATGTTCAAGGCCGATTTGGAGGGCAAGGTTAATCCAGGACCATGGTGGCTCCCCTGAGTAGTGGAATTCTGGGAACTATAGTCCCTCACTTTGAAGGCCTGGCCACAGGAGACCAACAAAACCTTAAATCGCTCAGCAAAGGCAATGATCCCGTAAGAACAGATGCTCAAGGGGCTGTCTTAAGGGATTTAGGCGATGGCAGAGGGCTCGGAAAGGATCTTGAAGGTGGAGACAAATTCTATTCAATATAAGACCATACAGGATCATCAGAGGATGAAGGGCAGGAAAAAGAGTGGGCGGATGATGACATCGATCTCACTGACTGGCGGTTTGGACAAGGGCAAACAGGCGAAGTATCGTAAGCCCAAGAAACAAAAAAGACCAAGGGGGTCTTATGAAAAACAAGGCCTTTGGGATAATGGGATAAATGGTATGGGATTATTCTTTCTTTACTCAGCCTGGATCTATCAGGAGTGTTGTTGTGGATGGGACCAGTGGTATAGATGTTACTCAGGGACCCCTGCAGAGATAACATTGTCTACTATCTACCAGATTATTATCGCACACCAGGAAGAGACATGTCAAGAAAGCTCTCACACACAGGGTTCCTGTCGTAAGATGCAGAATTCGATTTGGAGAGTGGCCAAAACATGCTCGGACATAGCAGTTAGGATCATCGAGGCTGAAGAAAGGATCTGTATGTAAGAGGATGACCTTGCAATACAGAAAGGCCTTATGGACTCGATCAAAGCACCAAGGGACAATATGCTGTGGAAGCTGACAGACCTGGAGAATCGTGCCAGGAGGAATAACTTACGATTTCTAGGAATTCCGGAAGGCAGAGAGGGGTCTGACGCCCAACAGTTTGTCGTAGAACTTTTTTCTTAAGCATTTCTGGACTTGAAGCAGTGGGACTGGCAGGCAGAGGTGCAGCTAGCACACAGGTTTCCCTTCAAGTTAAGGCAGAAGTCGGGCTCAGCTATGGATAAATCCCGGGTGATACTAATATGTCTAAATAATTTTCTAGCCAGAGAGTGTGTCTACGATCTGGTGCGGCCAGACAGGAAGAGAGAAGGGAAAGACTGTGAGTTTTTTGTCAGGCAACATCTGAGCGGAGGTGGCAGCTCTGCCAGCTAATTGTGGCATTTCAAGCAAAGGGGGCACACGCCTTTTTGCTTTTTCCCTCCAAGTTGAAAATAATATTTCAGGGACAGACAAGATTTTTTCTATCTGAAATTCAGGCAATTTAGAAAGTGTCAATGAATTAACCCTTTTTCTTTTTTCCATCATAGGGATCCTCATGGTATAGTTAAGGAGGTGGGGGTGAGCTAATAAATAGGTTTTAATTGTAGGTATTGCATTGGTTTGTAGTAGCTCAGATCGCTTCTCCAATAAAAAGGGGGAGGAAGGACCTAGGGGAGAGCGGGGTAGCCAGTTTATACCATCACAAGGACCTCTGTCCTGTTGCCTCACAAGGGGGGTGGAGTGTTGGGTAGGGTGAGGGGTGAGGTTGGGGTAATGGGAAGGGGTAGCTTTGGGGTCAAGGGGGGTGGGGTTTGGGTGGTTCATTGGGTTTTGGTCTTTGGCAATTGTAATGTGAATGGTGCTATTGGAACGGAGATAATGGGTAAAAATGGTGCTGCTAACATAGTATTATTTTCTGTTGAGCTGTCTGTAGGATTTATGGTTGTTTTAAATGAGGCGGGGTAGGCTGCGTATCAGTACCTGGAATATCTGCGGTTTAAATGATGGCAAAAAGCGAGGGCTTTTATGCAAAGTTTTACAAACTATGCAAGTGGATGTTCTGTGTTTACAAGAAACACATATTCGGTGGGGAAAGCGGTGTGTCTGAAAGGGTTAGGTCTTGATTTAGTAGCCTATACAAGACAATCATCTATGATCAGAGGTGTGGCTATATTGCTAAGGCAGGGAGTCGGGATTTGTAAAAGTGTGAAAGAGGATAGAGTGGGTCAACCGTCAATAGCCGAAATTATGATCAATAACAGGCCTATCTCTATCTGTATGATCTATGGCTCAAATCTAGATGACCCAGAGGTTATGACATTTTTAAATGTTGAGTTAGCATTGTGGCCGCATCCACTGATTGTCTGTTGGGATTTAAATATTCATTCGGAAGGTAACTTTAATCTGTTAAGTAACCAAGAATATCTGGGGAGGAAACCGAGAGTTTTTAAGGCTCTTCAAACTCTAGTATGTGAACACAAATTGGTGGATGTTTGGTGTAGGCATAAAAAAGGTGATGATGGCTTCACATATTATTCCACCCCAATAACAAAATGGTCCGTCTGGACTACTTTTCTATGTCTGACCAGTTGGTAAAGGAGGTCTCTATTGAAACTCCCCCAAGAATATTATCTGATCACAATTTGCTGATAGCAGAATGTCCCTGGGGGTATATGAATAGAGCTCCTAGGCCATGGACATTTGAAAGAATATTACTGTTGAATCAACCTTATCTAGACCATATGTCTAAATGGATAATGGAATTTTTAAGGATTAATAGAAAGACTGCTTCTGATTGTATAGTGTGGGATACACTCAAAGCTGCAGTACTGGGTGAGACTAAGAGTTATGCGGCTTATCGCTGGAAGATGGCTCAGGAGCAGACTAAGGGGCGCGTTCTGCTATTCCGGGTAGCAGAGTTGGAGTTAACGCAGAATATTAAGGCGAGCCACGATACTGATCAAAGCCAACAAGTGGTGGCTACCATCAAATCAAAATTATTAGAATATTTCAGGGGTGTTTGGTCGCAAAGTATATTCAATATTGTAATATTATGTATGAATTTGGGGAAAACTTTAGTAGAGTTCTTGCTAAACTGTTACAGCAGCGAAACTTAGCAAACAGATTCAGGATACACAGGAGGGGGGACAACCTTTATAACGCAGAATTTAAAACGAAAACCATTACAACGCATTACACAGGGGGCGCTCTAGGATAGGGAATAGTTTTAATTTACTATCCAACACCTTCCCTAGTGTCGACGGAGACTGGTGTTGGAATAGTAAATTAAAATATTTACTATCCAGCACCCCCCAGTTTAATGCGTTGTAATTTAATGCGTTTTAAAACTTGCGTTGTTACAGCATGCGTGGTAAAAGCATGCGTGTAACAACGTACATCCAGGAGGGGGTCATGGAGGTGTTTGAAAAATGTTACACTCTTTTGTATATGGTAGAAAGGACTATGATATCTAGTGAGTCTTGGGTACTGGGGTTCCTGCAAGACATTGATACTCCTAAAACTACAGCAGAACAGAGAGAGGCTCTCTCAGCACCAATTACATTTGAGGAGGTTGAAACGGCCCAAAAATCCATGGCCAAATGATAGGCCACTGGCTCTGATGCTATCCCGCTAGAATTCTATAGGGCTTTCTCTCCAAAAATCCGACAGGATGTTCTATCGTATTTTTGGGAGGCACAAAGGGGTGTCATACCCGAATCCTGGAGGCAAACAACCATTGTTCTTTTTAAGTAAAAAGATTAACCTGAGCTAAATCCCTCATCTTATCACCCTATCTCACTTATTAATAAAGATAGCAAGGTTTTTTAACAAAAAAAATACTAGCCTCAAGACTTGCGGAAGTTATCAATCAATTAGTTTCCATACAGCAACATGGGTTCATTCCTGGAGGGTGCAAAAACAACGATTGATGGACAGAATGCAGAACAATGTCATACATTCACCCCAGTACAGAGATCTGGGCCTAAATCCATCATTTTTTTGCACTCCACACCACCCCAGGTCAGACATGGCCATATACAAATCAGCCTTGACCCTGTGCCTCATGGGAACAGTCCAGCCCGAACTGCCAAGCCATGTCTTTCCTGGACCGGAATCAAGCATCCTAGGACCGGTTTCTGGCTATCAGCCGTCTTCAGCCAGGATAGCTTGACTCCAGTGGTGTGGAGAGCATGGGACTCACATCTGAGCATACCCATCCCACTCGAGGTGACAAATGCAAAAACAACAATTGATGGACAGAATGCAGAACAATGTCATACATTCACCCCAGTACTGGGCCTAAATTCATCGATTTTTTGCACTCCACTGCACTCCACACCACCCCAGTTCAGACATGGCCATATGCAAATCAGCCTTGACCCTGTGCCTCATGGGAACAGTCCAGCCTGAACTTCCAAGCCATGTCTTTCCTGGACCGGAATCAAGCATCCTAGGACCGGTTTCTGGCTATCAGCCGTCTTCAGCCAGGATAGCTTGACTCCAGTGGTGTGGAGAGCATGGGACTCATGTCTGAGCATACCCATCCTACTCGGAGACACGGCAGACCATGTCAGACGGGTCATCGCTCTGCTGGATTGGGCGCAGGCCACAAGGTCGCCCTTGGGGGTGATTTTTGTGGGAAGTGCTTCGCTGGAAAGGGTTCTGTACCGAATTTATACAGTCATTACAAGCATTGTACATTTCTCCAGATGCAACAATCCGTATCTCAGGGCAGGAAACAGGGATATTTAACATTGGCAGGGGCATCATCCAAGGCTGGCCGTGCTCACCTTTGCTTTTTGCTCTGTACATTGACCCTTTCACCAGTAAAATTGAAGGGAATCAAAACATTTTGCCGATTAGGGTGAAAAATACAGATAAGACACTAGCTGATGCGGACAATATTGTGGTCTTGAACAAGGATGTTGCTATGGCCTTTCCAACCTTAAAGACTCTAGCAGAGCGATTTGGCTTGACATCGGGTTATAAATTGAATATCGAAAAGACGCAGATTTTACACTCAGCTTTTTTGTGTCCCCCCAATGTCCCTGTTGTTACTGAAGCAACATATTTGGGAGTTAAAATCACTGCCTAAGTTGCTAGTATCCCTGACCTGAATATCTTGCCATTGGTCGAAACTATAAACACTATGGGGCCCATTAGGATGTCGAGTGTGGCGGGGGCAATCAGCCGACATCCGCAACTGAATTTTCCCACCATATTTGTATGGCGGGGGGACCGCGGCGGACGGAAAAGACCGTCCGTCGCTTTTCCGCGCCCGTCGTCTTTCGGCCGGGGTGCAAAAGGATTAATATGGTGGCGGTGTCTAATAGACACCGCCAGCCATATTAGTATGGGCCAAAAGAGATGCCTTTCCGTGGCGGTGAAAGGCTTGATGTCTTCACTCTGGGGGCCCCCTGCGGGCCCCCAGAGTGAAGGAGGGGTGGGGGTACCCCCCAGCATTTGCATACACGAAGCAGCAGGCACCGCACTGTGCCTGCCGCTTTCTGTATGCAAATGCATGTATACATTTTTAACATTGTAGCGGGCGGTGCACCGCCCGCCACAATGTTAAATATGAGGGATGCGCCCACCACTGTGGCGGGCGCATCCTAATGCATACATCAGGACCCCCACCCTTAAGGCGGGCGGTCCCTTTTACCGATGGGATGGCGGGCGGACAAAGTCCGCCCGCCCTCCTAATGGGGGCCCACGTTAGAAAGATTAGACCATCTACATCTTTTGCTATTCGGCCGCTGTACTATACTTAAAATGCTTGTTTTTCCAAAGTTTATGTATCCTTTTAGAACCATCCCCTTAGAGTTTTCTCAAGTATGCCTGGTTAGGGCTGAGAGGATTTGTTCTAGATTTCTTTGGAGCAATTGCCGATCACGCAGGGCTGCCAAATGGATGTGTCTCCCTAGGGACCGTGGGGGATAGGCGGTTCCCAATATTTTATTGTATTATTGGTCAATTATGTTGCAACAAATTAAAGTACTTTTAATAGGGGACAGGGCTGAGGTCACGTTAGCTAATAGACCGACTATTTATGAAATAGGTCTGAGGGAGGCGCAAAGGGTATTCTAGTTTGGATACTGGAACTGAGTTATTTAAAAGAACAAGGTTCAAAGTAATTGGTACAGCATACTCGATTTGGCTTAAAGTTCGCAGTAAATGGAAAATCCCGAATATCAACGCTTTTACGCCGTTCATGGCTGTTGGAATTCTGCCACCGATTTTCCAGAACCAGGTTATTTTTAGATGGCAGCAGGTGGGTCTGAAGGTCATTGGTGATTTGTGTCAGGAGGGGCAAATGGCATCCTTTTCTTTTTTAAGGGAGAAGTTCCAGCTGAATAACCATGTTTTTTTTAAGTATCTCCAGATTAGGAGTTTTTTTGATAGGCATCGAAATGAGGCTACCTCGGTTTTTGAAAAGATCTCTATAGTCAAATCAGGTTGAAGGAAAGCAATAATAGGTAAAATTTATCAATATCTCCTATCTGGTTTCCCGGATGATATCGAAGCTCAGAATATTAAGTGGGAGAGAAAATTTGGTAAAACGGGGGTCGATATTGGTTATACCTTAGAACTGTCCAGTCAGATCTTAATCTCTGGCAGCCTTCGGACTCAATGGTATATGGCGGTGTTCGATCTGTACTACACACATGCCAAGATTGCAAAGTGGGGGGGGGCGGAAGGGCGATAGATTTGGCAGGTGTGGGCTTCAAGCGGCCACTCACATGTTTTATCTGTGCCCAAGCCGGGGGGGAATTTTTTCATGAAATTGAGTACTTTATAAATTCAGTATTAAAAATCCCGGTTGCAATCTCTCCAGAGCTGGTCATAATGGGATATGATGAAACCCGGACGGTCGGAAGATCTAGGTATACTGCAGCTTTTCTGGTTGTAGCAATGGCAATGGCTCGGTTGTGTATCACGTCACAATGGATAGCCCCCAGAAGCCCCTACATTTTTTAATTGGGGATCTAGGATGCTCGCACTGTATAATATGGAGTCCTCTGTGTACCTTTTAAGGGGGAAAAGGAGGCGGGAGATGGGTACTAGAATATGGGCCCCTATCAAGGAATGGTCCAGGGATAATTAGTACAGATGAGTTGGGCTGATCATTGGTGGCATAGGTACATAGGTATATGTCTTATCATGCTCGTCACAATTTGTTTTTTGTTATATCCACCTTCAGCTCTTTCTATTTCAGGCTCCACAATGGAACTCCAGGTTTATGTCATGTTTTTTCTGGACATTTTTCTGTAACTTTGCCTTTTTCTCTTTCGTATCTCTGTATATGTTGTTTGCCATGACATGTGTTAACAATTAAATAAATAAAAAGAGTTAAAAAAAAAAAGAGAATGCGTTGTGGGTGTATATGGCTTCTTGCAGCTATCCGGGGGGGGGGGGGGGGGGCGACAGATTTACACAGATGGGGATACTGCTATTTTCGGTTAAACAAGAAGAGAACAGGAAATCATTATCCCTGGTTCGGAGACAGTTGTCCGTGATTGCCTTCTTTGCGGGACTGGAAGGGGTTGCTAATCCTATGACGGATCGGAGGGTCCAACGGGCTAAGGATGGTAGAAGACCCATTGATGCTGATACATTGTCACGTATTTTGGGATACTACCCCAGGTTTGCGCATCCCAATATGAAATGCACCTTTTAAACTTAGCATATTCACTGGCCTCCTTAGGGGCATTCAGAGTTTCAGAGCTAATACCTTCATCAAAGTTGGATAGAGGGAGGTGAGACAACCTAGCTTGAGTTATGGTATCAAAGGACATGTTACGGGTCAGGGTAAGGAGATCAAAGAAAGATCCATTGGGGAGGGGAGCATGGGTACACTTCAGCGCTGCTCCCGGAGCCACATATTGTCCGGTGACACTGATGCAAGCATTCATTCATATGTACCAGGGATGTGGGGATTCCAGGCTGTTATTGCATGCAGATGGTTCCCCGTTAAGCAGAATCCAGTTCACACTTTTATGTAAGCGTCCTTTGACCTTGCTGGAAGGAGAGACCTTGCTGTTCACGTCCCACGCTTTTCGTATTGGGGTTGCCAAAACAGCTGCCTCAATAGGGCTGTCATTCAATGCGACAAAAAGGTTTGGGCAGATGGAAGTCATCTTGTTGTAAGCATTATGAAAGACCTCATTTAGCTTAAAAAATATAAAAAAGAGGGGTGATTGTGAAGGACGTGGCCCTCTTAGGGCCCCGGGGGTTATTTTCACAACCACCCGCTATGCTTTCCCAAATGAAGAGTTGGTCAGTCAGGAGAGAATACAAACTTACTTTATTAGTAGTTCTCTGCAGAGAGAGCCCCGGTCCGACCAGCACCCTAAGACGGACGCTGAGGGGATTGGCTTGCTAAGCACGCTAATACATGATAAAGCTTTCTCGAGACCTCAGCCATGCCTACTAAGGATGAATACCAACCTGAACCGGGCATGAACAAAGAGGGTACAGAGAGATGAGCTAACACCTGCCAGATGCGTGTATTATCAGTGCTCCAAGGCCAGTGTGTCGGGCTTCAATGTCTCCTAACGTGAGAGCAGAACTATACATAAAGGAATGTACGAAAAGAACATACATTCATTAGAAAATCCGGCTTCAACCTTGGAGAGCAGAGAAAGAATAATAGCGATATACAGTTTTACAATTCTGCTGAAGCAAGCAAAAAACAAATGAGACCTAGTGTGGCTGTGGCCTAAACAGACTTCTAGTAGTCGCACTTTACAACATGAAGGCACACAAGACAATGAAGCTTGCATGCCATAAGGATAACTCAGTGGATTTCATAATGCTAATTCAAATGGTGTCTATTTTACCACCTAATGCTAACATATAATAGGTATGAATGCATATTATAAAAGGGAATTTCAAACCTAACAACCAGGAGTTCAACACAACTCCTATCGCACAGCAGCATATTAATTCCTCCCCTTTTTTGTTTCTTTTTCTGTTTTTAATTACCCTGCAGTCGTCGGCCGGCAACAGACACAGTTATCCTGGCAATACCATTCCTTCGTGCGCAGAGCAGAACAGTTTTTTCATGGCACAGATTTAGAGAAGTCACAGCTGTCAATAGGTGTCAAACACCACTGGATAGGGAATTGTGGGCAGAGGTAAAGTGAGCTGTTGACCACTTGCAGAGGGCCTTAGAAATAGACAACATTCCCACCATGTACGTCCTTGTTATTCATTCAGGGGGTAATGATATGATTCCCTCAGGCCGGAGGGTAGTTAAAGAAGCATTGTTCACCATGCTCTCGTGGGGAAGGAACCTCTTGCCGGCAGGAGTATATTTTGGTTAGAGGTAATTCCACATCGGGTTTGGTCCAAGTGCGCACCTTCCCAAGCGGTGAACAAATCAGTAAAGAAATTGAATCAGGTGGTGGCTAAGTTGTTGGCTGGCTCCCCCCTGCATACGATCAGGCACAATCTGATCCAGGTTATACCTGCCGGATGGAGTGCATTTGTCTTACAAAGGGCACAAACTGTTCATCCAATCCATTCGAGGGGCCATTGCAGGGGGGTTGTGTGGTCAAGGTATTGGTGGGTGAGGACGAGAGCGCCAGTGAACTCCTCGCCCTGCGGTGGTGTCCCGGGCAACAAAACGGTGTTTACTCCTTTTGGCGTGGGCTGGCTTACCCTGGAACAGGGCGAGCATTTAATCGGGGCTCTGGGCTGGCGGGAGGAGGGACTGACCTGCTGGTGGTCCTGGACTCTCCTGCCCTACCCAAGATGCCTGTGTGTGTTAGGAAACTTTGGGGAGGTTCTCAGAGTTCAGGAACCCCGGTGGGGCCAAGGTTTAAAGCGTGCCATGGAGGTAGTGCCTCTGGGATGGAGGACTGGAAAGTTACAACTGATAAAACAGTGCAATTTGGGGCCTGCTGGCACCGAGAGCACAGGGGGATTCATTACTGAAGTGCACATTTTGATATCCTGATGGCTAAGGCCATGTATGAAATGGAAATATAATCTTTTGCTTAAATGTATTATTTGGAAAAACCTACCTCTTCTTGCTACAATGTGTGTTGTTTGGTTTACTTATTCCTGAATAAATGATCAACTGTTTTAATCAATGAACAAATTAAAGAGTACTTTAAGGTGTAATAAAGGACTACGCTGTGATGATCAACAATCTGCCTGGTGACTTTCTGTGATGCAGGATGGGGGGGTGATAAGGACGTTAATTCACTGGGGCGATTCACACGTTGTATGCACACTATAAAAAGTCTGTGTTTAAACATTCTTAAAATCTGATTCCCAGGAAATTTCTATTTCATATGTGCTAAATGTTTTGGGATTTGGAAAAGAGATAAAAAAGACCTTTTTTTCTTTAATAAACATACATTGCTACCAAGATGCAATTGGAATATGCAGCCTTGATGTCTGTCTATATAATCTAATAATGACCAAAATTAACTGTCACCTTATTGTCACCAAAAGTGGTGATCCACAACGACCTTCATAATTTTTAATGGAACACTATTTTTCAGAATGTGACAAAAGTCTTACGACAATACAGTTTAACACTCAACATAGGGGCAGATTTCCAAGCCCCTTGCGACACTTTAGCATCACTTTTCCCATGCTAAAAATGGCGCAAGAGGGTTGAAAATCTGCCCCATAGTACTTTATACTGGGATTGCGTCATTGCACGTTCTTGAGCGTGAACCTTGCAAAGAGGGTAGCATCACTGAAACAGAGTCGCCCTCTCAGTATTCCTACCAAAATATTCATAGCGTGCTGCAGCCTCGATTAAATTCACACCTTATTTCAAAACTATGAGCAAAATGGAAAATGACAGCAGAACCTTTGCATCCTCCACAGAAAAATATAAGATCATTATTAATATAATTATTTGAAGTGGCAGTGCTAACATTTATAGTAACAGCAAGAATACTAGGGGAGAGATTGGAACAGTATTTTCAAGTCGCAGTTTACAGAATAAAAAAATTAAACAAAACCTTGCATTGTTTTATAATTGCGTATGCTAAGAGGTACTGAGAAACACATGGTTAAAGTGACAGTAAATTGAAGAATCTCCCTTTCTCTCCATTCCCCGTTGCTAGATAATCAGCTGACCAATCTGCCCCGATATTTTCAGATTCGAGAAATTATAACGCTATTAGGGACTTTGCGGGCGTTTTTAGGTGATTAAGGAGACACCGCTCAGTCATCCCTCCCAGTATTAAAAAGTTCACAAACGAGCTTATAAAATTGTGCGCAGTGACAAAATATGAAATGGTAAAAGTACAGTCGAAACAAGCGACTTGTACCCCTACAGGAAAAAAGACTAGCTAGCTGTAATGTGTTCATTTTACTTTTCTTAATATTATAGTTGTTCATTATTCAAATGTAACTTTTCTATGTTCATTGCTGTAGCATCATACGTGTTCAACAGCGCGCACCTTTAAGGAATGTTGTCCTTCAGAGGTGCATCGCTCGTGGTGCATGTTTGTCTGTGAACTTCAACTGGACATCTAATGTAACAGTCGTGCTCCAGTATTTATGCTGCTTTCTTAAGAAGAATAAATTCTACTTGAATATCATCGCTTCCTGCAACATCTACTTTATTTCATTAACTTAACGAAGGAAGCTACCTTTACATTTTGGCGACGAGGGAGAAAAGCAGTTTTTTACCAATTTTTGCACGAACAAGATTTAAGAAAAAAGAACCCCACCTTGAACAAGAATTCTTCGTGGTATCCCACATTAAATTCCGGAAAAAATGAGCTGCGGGACGAGTCGGAGGTAAATTTAACATGTTTTCAGGGATTTAAGTGAAGCTATTGGTCTTAGTCACTGTCATTCATGATGTGCAGAGCAACGTCACAGTGACAGGCTCGCTCATTTACATAAACTTTATTTCATTAACTTAACGAAGCAAGCAACCTTTACACTAGCGCAGGCTACGTAAGTTTTTCATTTTGATGACCTACTAAATTGAGCTCGCGTCTAACTCCTTCCTAGGATGGGGTGCTGGCTGGTGTCAAGGTAGGGACACTTTTAATTCTTGGTTACCCCCTCAACCTCACTCTGTCAGTCTTAGCCAGTGCGCACATTTCAGTAATTTGCCTCTATAGAGCAATCGCATTAGGAACTCAGGAGACATGTTTGCTTTTGTAGAGGGTGTAATGTGCAAAACCTTGGCACCCCTGCCATCCCCAGAACATTAAAAGATTCTGGATGTTTGCATTTGATACCTTTCTAATGGCACAATAAGGAATAGCTTGGTAAAAGGTCCATTGAACGCTGCATCTCTGCCCATTCATTAAAGGGAGTAGAGTTTGGTGGCAACACACGCCACCAACGTAGGCGGACCATACTTTCCTCTATTTATCTCCTAGATGACCTGTATGTTATGTTATTGTTACATTCTGTTATAGTTTTATTTATTATTTAGTCTTGTAAGACGGTCTCTTTTACTGCATGCGACATGTTATGTTTCTGCTTGCATTACATGTTCTGAACAGAGCTTTCCTCATGAAGCATTCTGTATTTTGGTCAGTTTAACCTTGATCCAGCTGTACAAGGAACTTACGCTGTGCCGTTGAATAAACCTTTTAAATTCAAGCTGTTTCCTGGATTACTACAAAATTTGGCGACGAGGACAACCTTACTCCAGCCATTTACAGCACAGGAGCGGAGTTTTGGACCCATTTTATTTATTTTTTCTACTATTATGGATTATTTTAAACCTGTCATCCAATTTCCCTTCAAGCTAATATGGGAAGAAGCTTTCTACATCATTTCCTTTTGAAGGATATTTCTTTTGGAAGCTTTTCTGCGTGATTTAAGACTATTTACTTCGATTTCAAGTGTTTCTACGACAAGAATCTTTCAATTTGCTGTTGCCTAGTTACCTGTCTACAACGCCGTCTCTGCTCGAGGTTTCCATCTTGAACGCCCTCGAGTTGATGTCATTCCCGTGCCGGTCTGGCCCTACGCTATCAATCTTCGAGGCCCTCGTGTGTTTCTTTATCACATCGTTCTCTGCTTTGTGGAGTATTGGGGGCCTGCCTGCGTGTGGGATCGCCTGCGTGTGGAATCGCTCATTTTTTTTTCCTTTTCCCCGCATTTACACAAGCGCGTCTCTTTCCCACGAGGCTTCTCATTGGTACTGACGATGCTGATGGAGCACGTTTAGCCTATCATTACTTTCAGGCCATTAAAGTCACCGGCAGCGTTGCTAAGCAGCCACAGACATCAGAAACAACCACCGGCATCAGATCTTTATTAACACGAAGCTTTCATTTTCTTCGTGTTTCCTCGCGTTGTTCCCAGGCAAACTTCAGTTCAATTTGACAATCTGCAGAGGAAACTCTTAGTACACGGTTCTTCAAAACTCGAAATATTTCATCACAAGTACTGTTTTACTTGAGTATTTCATCACAAGTACTGTTTTACAGTCTGATCTACACAGTTATTATTACTGAGTTTTATTTTCTGTATAATTTTTTTGTGCTATTTACTTTCATATTGTACTAGTTATACTATATTCTTTATACTTTTCATTTTGTACCTATCATCACAATGCAGTTTGACCCTCCTGCTTTTACAGATTAAGGGTGATCCTCCCATGCCTTGGTCTAGATGGAAGGAAGAATTTTTCAATTATATGAGGGCTATTGATGGGGAGCGAATGGGTGCGGAAAGGAAAATAAGTATTCTTTTACATTGCTTAGGTTCTGAAGGACAGGAAATTTTCAGAACTTTACCACAGTTGTCAGTTCCTACTGGTAGTGGGGATACTATGAATGTTTTTACTGAAGCACTCAATAGATTGGAAAAAAGATTCGAACCTACAGCCAATATTGCCTTAAATCGGTTCAAATTTTACACTAGGGCACAAAAGCAGGAAGAATCTTTTGATGATTTTCTCACTTCTTTAAGGGCTCTAACGTTACATTGTAATTTCGGATCTATGTCTGATGAAATGATTCGTGACTAGATTATTGTTCATGTTAGGAACAAAAAATTCAGGATAAATTATGGTGCATTGGTGATCCCAACTTGGAGGAAACTATTGGCATCGCTAAATCCACTGAGCTGTCAGAAAAATGGATGGACAAATCCTGGTAAAACTTCTTCTGTAGAAGAAGTATGTTTTGTAAAGCCCAAAACTGACAACAAAAGTTTTATTCCTGCACAAGTGAGAACCAAGAATCAGTATGGTATCAATAATAGGAGGACAGAATTTAGTAATAATGTTGTGTCTTGTTACAGGTGTGGCAGCAAATCACATATTGCATCTTTTCAAGGTTGCCCTGCTATTGATAAAACATGTAATGTTTGTGGTAGAGTAGGACATTTAGTAATGTCTGTAGAGAGAGGCGTTTTAACAGTCAATTGCGAACAGGACAAACACGTCCATCCTCTCACAATATCACTCCCGCAAAAGTTTCGTCCATTGGTAGCAGTAGCAACGAGTGTGTAGAACAACATTTTGACAGAGGTTATGTTGTCTCTATTGTTGAAAATGGTTGTGTTATGCTAATCAGTAAGAAATCACCAAAATGTATCTTTCATGCTTTTAATATTGCCATTGAACTTATGGTGGATTCTGGGTCCCCTTGGACTATAATTACTAAAGAATATTTTAATGAAAAATTACAAGAAGTATGTGATATTGCTAGTTTTCAACAATCTGATATATTAGCAGAAAGTTTCAATGGGAACAAAATTGATGTTGAAGGATATTTCAAAGTTCCGTTAAGCTTTAGGGGAAGATTAGCCCATATCAAACTGTATATTGCTGTTAAAGGTATTAATGTTCTGGGTTGGCATGACCAATGGGAACTGGGTATCATGTTAAATCCACGTGCTAAAGACCCTATTTCACTGTGTAGCGAGCAAGATATGTTAAATGCCATTTGTTCTAGTGAGGTAAAAAAATGATATTTCCTTTTGGAGCAACAAATTTGATAAGGTTTTCTGTGATCAGTTAGGAAAATTAAAACATTTTGCACATAAAATAGTACTGAAGGAAGGAGCACTCCCAGTTAAACAAATATTAAGAGGGGTCCCTCTCAATGTTAGGGATGAGTTAAAGGAAATGTTGAATGATTCACTTAAAGATAACATTATTGAACCCATTGAGTCATCAGAATGGCTTTCGCCCATAGTTTTGGTACGAAAGCCTGTTCAAAAATTAAGAGTCTGCATTGATTTGAGGGCACTAAATTCAAATATAATTATAGATTGCCATCCTCTTCCAAATATTAATGAGCTTGTTTCTCTTTTTGATGGTGCGCAGATTTTTTCCACATTAGATCTTAGATCTGCGTACCATCAAATTGAGCTCACTGAGGAATCTAAAAAATACACAGCTTTCATCACTCCCATGGGTCTTTTCAGTATAAAAGAATGCCTTTTGGGTTGGCATCTGCTGCCTCTGTTTTTCAACGGGTTATGTTCCAAATTTTTAGAGACCTTGATTCATTTGTTAAATGTTTTCAGTACGACATCTTGATCTTTTCCAAGAATGAGTTTGAGCATGCCACACACTTAAGTGAAGTGTGTACTAGACTGGAAAAATCTGGTCTTACTCTCAAGGCACACAAATGCAAATTGTTTAGTAAGTCTGGGGAGTATCTGGGCCATACATTGTCCGGGGAAGGTTTGATTCCTAAAAAATCTAATGTGGAGGCTATTCTCAAAGCTCCTTCTCCAAGCAATAAGGAACAACTGCTGCCATTCTCGGGCATGTGCGAGTATTACAGTAAATTTGTTGTAAACTTCGCTACTAAAATGGAACCATTAAGGAGGTTACTAAGACAAAGTAATGAGTTTGTTTGGAAAGATGAACAGGAAAAAGCTTTCACTGAGATTAAGAATGATATTGTAAGTTCGCCAACTTTGAAACCTTTTAGAATGGGTAAAAAATGTATTATTACCACTGATCAGCAAAACTAAAGTCCCTGTTTCAACCGTGGCAGGCTAGAATGGCTGAACTCAACAATACTGAAAGGGGTCAGAGATAGGAGGATAATTATCCCTATCTTATTAACCAATAAAAGCCTGTACAAGCAAGGCAAATATGGACAGATACACAAAATTATTTGAAAATATACTCAGAAGGACAGTTTTTGTTGATTACAAAAATAATCATAACATTTATTTAACACCTCCCAGTCTGGGTTACATTCTAAAACATAATAAAAACATTTAAGATAAAAACCACCCAAGGATGGTGAAGCAATAAGTCTATCTTTAGTCAAAAGTAAACAAAACAGTTGACGCAGCGTTTCGGTGCTTTCTAGATCTCCACACCTTCTTCAGGACATTTGTAACTCTTTGACTCAGTATCTACAAAGTTAAAACAATGCATTTTTATTCTATAAGAACATTTTTAAAAAAAAATGTTTTAAGACAAACCACATAACAACATTGTAATCGCCCTGCCTTCCTACAGCTTGTACATGGCTACAGTCTCAATTTCATACATCATAGACAACCCCTTAGTCTCTAAATGTACATCTCGACATAGAGCAAAGAGAAAAAAACAATTATAAAGTTGTGATACAACCTATATTGCCATTGTTATTAGACTTAAAAAAGCATTTCGTATTATATCATGTGACTAGGCTCCCTGATTTATACACATGTATAGATGTTTAACTCATACCTGATTTCATATAGGAGAGGGTTTAAATTGCTTTCCATCTAGATTTGGACTTCTTTTGCGAATGATAATTCTCAGGCTGTTTCAAGACAAAGATAGAATACTTCTTTAATGATCTATTCTGTTTTATATTGACAGAATTTGTATACAGTTATGGCCTTTATCCAATTGATTACCTTCAATGTCAATGAAATAAGCCTTTATCTGCACCGTCAAATAGCAGGAATCGCACTCGGTTTCTTGGGATCTAAGGATATCATATAAATCCTGATTTACCGAAAATGTTTACATAAAGGCTGTTGTCTGATTTGTAACCATGTGGTACCCAAGCCTACTAACCTGTTTATAATGTTAAGTAGATCATGAAGATATGATGATGCTCTCTTTGTTCAAGTCTTCACCTTTATTGGTTTGGTGTACGAATCTGTACATAGGCAATAAAAAATAATACGCTCAGAATCTTATGGCCGCTATGTTAATTTGTTCTAGACTAACCTTATAAGTCTAAGATCTAATAAATCAAAACGGTATTTCGGGCCGCTATATGGCTAGTGCTTGCAATGTCGGCATGTTTTATGTGGCGTGATTAATCTAGTCTTAGCAAGCGATATCTCGATTTGGACCTATCTCTAGATAAGTTTAAGATATGGCCCCTGATACTGAAGGCTTTACTACTCATAAGGGATATTTTTATGCATATGTCTGGACGGTCAGTAGACGGTCCACCTGACATTACAATCTCTTTCGAAATTTAGAGAGGAGGTATCGTGGCCCTAATTCTTCAGAGCCTATGCATACCTTTGGTTTAGAATGCTGCCTCCCTGCTCCTCCCTGCTCCTCCGTGCTTCCGTCTTCATGGCGATTTGAAGTAGAATAAGCGTATTTTCGGGCGGCCTTTTTATGCTGACGCCGCCTGGATTGACCCGGAAACATGTCAGCGATATAGGTCGAATCTATCTATGGAATTTGTCTGGGAAGGGCTTTCTCAAAGTCGCGGTCCTTTCTTTTAAACTTAATGCACCATGCGCATTATTAATACGGAAACCTGTGTATGTTGTATTATCCATCTTATGTTGATCGCCTGAGTTTATGACCCGGAAGTACTTTCTTTAGGTATACGGTCCCGAAATCTACGAGTTCACAACTTCACAATTTTTACCGAATATTAAAATGCAGGCCAGCATATGGAAATATACTGAAATTAAATAAATATTCAGGCTCAGAATAGCTGTCTGTCTTATCGAAAAGTTCCGTAGTTCGTGCGTCGGCCATTTTAGATTGGGATAGTGGAGTTCTGGACTTTTTGGTTCCGTCCAGAGGTGTCAGGGAACAACACCCAAAGACCCCGGAGTTCCACCTGCCTTGGTGCGCGAATGAACAGAAACACGGGCTTCTCGATGGTGGCGTCAAAGACCAAAGGTTTATTACTGCAGGGACACAGAAGTCACAGAAACTACGCATGGGCAGTAACTAGGAGCCTGTTCAACTTGTACAAAGAGGGTTGCTCCTTATATACTAAATTTTGGCCTTCAGGCGAATTCTTCACATGTTGGTACATTCCCAAAACCTTTGTGTCATAAACAATAAATATTTGGCAGACACAGGAACCGTTGATAAAATCTGATACAAAACATCTACGAAGAGGGGTTCCCACTAGTTCATCACAATCCCTTGTCAATATTGTATTCAAGAGCCGGACTGCCTCATCGTAAATTTCGTTACCTCCCCCTAATAAAGATTCAGAAAGAAAGGAACGGAGCCAGGTGTGGAAGATAGGAAAGCGGGATAAGAGATGTTTGTGGGTGGTAAATGGGCAAGGCTACTGGCTTCGGCCGCCTGATCATGATCGGGACAATGGACACGAGAACCAGTTCAGTAGGGCTGGCCTCGGGCAGAGGAGGCAGCCTTTGTCGAGTCATGCAGCTACAGCGTGTTCTGGTTTAAGGTGCACGTGTCATGAAAGAGGTGAATCTCCGGCTAAGGCTACGTGTCCTTAATCGAAATGAAGCGATCAGAGGTTATTGCGTATGTGAGGGCAAGAAACACAAAAATGGCTGCCATGATCTAAGATGGATGCCGTGGGTAGATCAGAAATGTGTTCATAACAGGAGTACTCTTGCTCGTATCGTAGCGAAAAACACCAGGATATGCTAAATGGATCATTTGCGGTTCGCTGATACCAATATTATGTATTTCCGACAATATTGAAAACACGGGTTCAAATCGTCACGGAACCTCAGACCCTCCTTTTGCCCTTACGTAGGCAATTACTCAGTCTATGTCAGAATCTAGTTCTATACTCATCAGGTCAGTGACATGTTGTTGTATCATCATTCTTTCTCGTGCCTTTTCTCCAAACGCAGGTGGTTTCCTAAAACAGGTTGCGGCACAAAGACTACACAGGGCTGGACCACACTGGATAATCAGGCAGCATGAGAATAGGAATATTAAGATGACACCAATGACCATTAGAACCTTCCATCCCCACGCTGAGATCAGAGTCCAAAACCACTCCATGAAGGACCAGTTTCCCTTGTCTACGTGTATAGAGTCGGAAATCTTGTGTAGCTTTGAGATCGCCTCATAGACTGTTGGAGCATTATTGGGAATAAAGACACAGCAGCTCGATTGGATCATTCTACATACCCCACCTCGATCTGCAAGTATAACGTCTAGAACCATACGGTTCTGCAACGTCATGAGTCTCAGCTGTCAAATTGCTAAGGGCACCAGCAGTTTCGGTAATAGTAGATTCAACTACCCGTGTTAGCTGACGTATGTTTCTACTATTGGCCATAGGCCCCCAGAACGGAAGGAAGCCTTTGAAGAAGTCTCCAGCTTCTTGACCAGCGGTATCTTCCTTGCTGAAGACACCTCTCGCTACTCTAGTCTTGTGGTAGTCAGATGAAGCAGTGTATGTTGGAGGCAACAATCGAGCAATATAACATGAACCTGAAAAGTCGGCAGGCAACCATGTATATGCTCGGTCTCGACAGATGAAGTAGGTACCCCTAGCAGTAAGGAAGGCAGGGGAAGAGTTAGCCGGAAACACATAAGTCTCAACGCACTCACTCCTCCCTAGCTGAGCTCTCGGATTTCTCCCATTACCTTGCAAACAGACCTGACCTCGGTGAGGTACGAACCAGACTGGAGTTGAGCTTTTACTCTTGCTTTCTCCCAAACTAAGGCGATACTCTGAAGAATTCCAACTTAAATATACTCGCAATTCGTCTCTAGGGTATGATGGAGTATTATTGACGTCCTTGATCATGTCAATAATTCCTTGGACTAAGGCTTTGTTGGCAGAGTTATATTTAGTGGAACGTGGTGGACGCGGAGGATAGGTTTCAAGGGCATAAGCAAAGATGGTTTGAAGGGCCTGAAATGATCCATTGTAGCTGAAAGGCAAAACCAGATAGGGAATGCCTTTATCCATAGTGTGGGGTATCAAGCCGCACACCCAGCAGTCTGTAGTATTAACTACTAGTTGGTGTTGGTGTAAGAGCTGTACAAAAGTGTTGTTAATGAATTCTGAGCGTCGCGCTTGCTCATGTTCAGGAAACGAATGAAAAGAGTGTATAGAGGAAACAGTAGAAGTAACAGGATTAAGGGGAGGTACTGTAGTTACTGGCACATAAATCAAATTTATACCAAAAATGATTCCACCCACCAATGCTATGAAAACAATTAGAAATGTAATGGCACATTGCATCAAAAAGCATCTGCTGTGAAGAATTCTGTAAAGTCTGTTTCTGCGAACATAAATCACATTTTCTCGTTGCAGCGCAGGAAGCTCCATCTTCTACAATCCGCTCGCGACCACTGATGATGTGTACGTAGATGAAAATGCCTCTATCAGCCCTGGGAGTTCCCAGAACTAACAGAAAGATCGACCTTGTGTCAGACCCCCGCAGATTCAACTAGGCACACAGCCACGACCCTACGGCTACCCAGACGGCAAGGCAATTTCAAAAACAATAAAACAATAGCAAACTTCCTGGCTGAAGGCAAAAGTTCAATATATCAAAATATCACAATATGCAGTTGCCTGCTTTATTTGTCCATTTTACGGTTTCGTAAATTATATCTTTGCTTCGCAGGTACTGTTTGATCGGCAAATAGCGTTTCACTGGTATCTGTTGCAGTGTTTAAGTTCGCAGATGGCAGAGTTTTTTCTGATGCAGGAGACAAATGTTCAGAGTTCAAAGGAGTCTTTTCAGGAGGAGAGTCAGATTTCGGAGTGTCAGTAATCAATTTGGCATCGCTGAAAGGGATGAACTTTGGCGTGCGTTCAGACTCGGAGGCACCAATTCCCTTCTTCACCCATTCATCGTAAGGAAGTGGCAAAGGGACACGCTTAACATGGGACGCGTGCACCCAGTGCTTGCGTCCAGCTACACGAACTGCTGTCCTCGTTGCAAGCAGGACCTGGAAGGGACCGATGTATCTGGGCTGGAGATTCTTCGTCCTCGCAAAATTCCTGATAACCACTAGATCTCCTGGTTTCAGCTGATGCCCTAGACTCTCCGGAGGCTTTGGTAAAGCATCGAAAACCTGTTGGTGAATAAGACTCAATTTAGCAGTCAAGTCGTAAAGGTAGTCTATCAACATAGGATATTCTAGAGAACTGAACTCCTTAGGCCTCGGCACACCCCAAATATTTGCCGGGCGGCCAAACACTATCTCATAAGGGCTAAGCCCCACTCTAGAATGTACAGTTGCTCTCGTTGATAACAAAGCCAAAGCAAGTGCGTCTGGCCAGGCTAAACCTGTGGATGCTTGTATCTTAGCTAATTTCAGTTTGAGGGTGCCATTGTAACCCTCTACTAAACCAGCAGACTGGGGATGGTTCGCACTGTGGAACTTTTGTTTCAGACCCAGGCCTGCACACACACTCTGCATGACTTTCCCTATAAACTCACTTCCGTTATCTGACCATACAATCCGTGGCATTCCAAATCTAGGGAAATACTCTTTGAGAAGAATTTTGGCAGTTGATAGGGCAGTGTTGTCTTTTAGTGGGTATGCTTCGATCCACCTGGAAAAAGCACAGACTACCACCAGGACATATTTCAAATTATTACAGCGATCCATGTGAATGAAGTCTAACTGAATCACTTCAAAGGGGCAGGAAGGAGGAGCGAAGTGACCAGCAGGAGTTGGAGTTCCCTTGCCAGGATTATGCATCAGGCATACCATACAATTTTTCACCACTCTCTCTGCACACTTGCTGATCCCATCATTCTTCCAGACTGGAGCCAACATCTTACAGATCCCTTTAGAACTGATATGTGCTACTCCATGCGCCATCGTCACCACTGCAAGCACATACGCATTAGGCAACATCCAACGCTGCTGTTCTGTCAAATCAATCCAACACCCATTCGAATCCAATTTGCCCGTACTCTCTCTCCATACACGTTTCTCTTCCTCAGTTGCTTCTTTCTGAATCTCTTTCACACTTTCCATTGTATCCTCACACATTCCAGATTCAGCAATCCACCTAGCAGACGTAGCAACATACATTCTACTCATCATGTCTCTAGCTGTCTGTTTAGCGGTCTCATCAGCAAAAGCATTCCCACGACCAACATCATCCGTGATTGCTTTATGAGCACTGCATTTCACAATCGCAACTTTAGTCGGCAAGGTTAAAGATTCCAACAAGTCGTTAACTAGCTGACCATGTTGAATCTTAGTCCCATGGGACGTAATGAAACCTCTTTCTCTCCACAAACGGCCAAAACTATGGGCCACGCCAAATGCGTACTGACTATCTGTAAAGACATTCACTCTCTTTCCCTTAGCTAAAACACACGCTCTGGTTAAAGCTATTAATTCTGCAGCTTGGGCAGAATTCTGATTCACTCTTGCAGTCTCCACAATCGTCTTCAAAGTCGTTACTGCGTAAGCAGCAGTCACATCACCATTCTCTAGTTTAAAACATGACCCATCCACATACAATGTACCATCTGGATCTGATAATGGAGTATCCTTTAAGTCGATACGTCCTCTTGTCTCTTCCTCCATTCTAAAGCAACAATCATGTGGCTCGGAATCACTCGACTCTTGATTAGCCGGCAACAACGTTGCTGGATTCAATACATTACATCTTTTAATCTGAATATGACTCGCTAGTAATGTCAGCTCGTAACCAGATAGTCTCGCACTAGTAAGGTGTTGTGTCTTCGTTCGATTCATGAGTGTATCCACCGCATGAGGAACCATGACCACTAGCATGTTGTTCATCACCAAACCAGCAGATTGTTGAATGCAAGCAGCAGCTGCCGCTGTAGCTCTCAAACAACTAGGTAACGCTCTAGCTACCGTATCCAATGTTGATGAGAAATACGCACAGGGGCGTTGTTTATCACCAAACTTCTGTGTCAGAACACTCAACGCGCAACCTTCTCTCTCGTGAACGTAGAGCGTGAATGGCTTACTGTAGTCGGGTGTACCCAATACAGGAGCTGAACACAATGCTTTTCGTAACTCAGAAAAACTCTCTTGACATTCATCAGACCATGGCACCGGACTCGGAACATTTTTCCCAGTCAAAGCTACCAATGGTTTCGCTAAAAGAGAAAAATTTGGGATCCACTGCCTACAGTAAGAGGTAATACCTAAAAAGGCACGTACTTCTCTCTGTGTGCGGGGAACACTCATCTGCGTAATTGCTTTTATTCTCTCTGGGGTCAACTTCCTTCCCTCCTTTGACAAGAGATGACCTAGGTAGGTCACTTCTTGGCAGCAGTATTGCATTTTAGAAGGTGATACCTTGTGATTCAAATTAGACAAGTGATACAATAACGAAACCGTAGCTGCTTTGCAAGTTTCCTTGTCATCGGCAGCCACTAAAAGATCATCTACATACTGCACTACAGCAGAACCTGGAGGAAGGACAAAGGAGTCTAATTGGCTCTTTAATGCTTGACTGTAAATAGATGGGCTCTCACAGTAGCCCTGTGGAGCGCGTTTAAATCTGAAGCTGCGACCTCCTAGACAGAAGCCGAAAATATCTCTGCTTTCCTCGGCTATCGGAATGCTGAAAAAGGCATTCTTCAAGTCGATGACTGAAAACCAAGTGGCTGTAGCAGGAATCAATGTTAACAAGGCAGTAATGTCTGGAACCACAGGAAACTGCGGGACCACAATCTTATTGACTTCTCTGAGGTCGATGACAAACCTATACACTGGAGGCTTTGTAGGATCAGTTTGTTTCAAAATCGGTAATACAGGACTATTACAAACATTTCCTCTTGTTTCTTCGACCACACCTTTCTTAATCAAATCTTGCACAATCAGTAAAAGTGCACGCTCACCTTCACTAGATATTTTGTATTGCGGAATTCTTGGGAACCTCACATTTGCTTTCAAAGTTACTACATATGGTGGTATTTCTAAAAGGCCTACATCATTAGGACCAGTCGCCCAAAGAGAATCAGGGAGTGAACGCAGCTCTGGTGGGAGTGCATCCATTGACAAGTACATCGGAGAGGTGATTCTTTTACCCAATGTAAGCTGTACCCCTTCCGGAGAACAGTACAATGTCGCATATAGTCGTTTTAACAAGTCTAAACCAAGCAGATTTTCATTACAACCCGTCGTCAAAATCAGGGGTGCTTTCAATTGACACGGTCCAACAGAAATAGACAAAGGGCCAGATATGGGGTTGTAAACAGGGGCGCCTGAAAAACCTACAGAAACATTTGTTGAGCCGGACAAAGGTGCGCCAGGGAGTTTCGCATGAATGATAGAACTTTTTGCGGCACCAGTATCCAACAGAAACGGTTCGACTACACCTGATGTTGCTACTGCGACATAAGGCCCACTCTGATCCACTGGAACTGATACTACTCCCTCTCTCTGTCCATGGCTGTCCTAGTACCCATTTTGTTGAAAACCCTCATCCGCTTCACAATAGTCTTCAACAAGATACTGTTGAGATCTATTCTGCTGAGTAGACTGTCCATTTCGCTGATCAAAGTGATTGGAAGGACGATCATTCGTTTGTGGAGGCATAGCACCTCGCCCTCGACCTCTAGAATTTTGCACAAAACCACCACGACCTCTCTGAGCTGCTGCTGCATTATTTTGCGCTAAGATCGGACATTCATTTTTGTAGTGACCCTCTTTCTTACAATACGCACACTGGTTCCACTGGTATTGAGGCCTCGTTGAACTATAATCTGTCCTTTGATACGAATTCTGTTGCATATTAGTCTGATTCGTGCGAGGCGGATACGCCTGTTGCAAAAGAACTTTAGTCTTTAAATCTTTCGTTTTCTTGTCTGATTTCTCTTTTTCCTCTTTATCTCTATTTTCGTAATACTGTGCAGTTGCAAGTATTTGCGCATTTGTAGAAACAGCCCACGCACTCTCTGAATCCTTTAATTTATTGCATAACTCAGGTAACAAATTATGCACAAATTTATCGACAAACAGTCTCTGTCCTCCTTCAGTGCTCATATCTTGACCGCTATGATCTACAAAAGTCTCTTCGAACCTCGTGAAAAAGTCGGAGACACTTTCGTCTTTCTTTTGCCTGCATGCGGATAACTTGTCCCAATTAACACGTAATGCGGGCATCAGAGTCTTCATTAAGTCGATTATCCTACCCGGAAGATTAGCAATTAGGGGTTCAGGTTTTGCACCACCCGTTTGCTGTCCATCCGCTGCAGTGATAGCTGCCCAATCACCACCTAAGGCAACTTGATGATCCTCTCTACGAATTTTAGCCCACACTGGTTGCGGAACTACATTTCCGAATAACATCAATGTCTGCTAAGTTCATTATACAAGCCTCAACTGTCTGCGTTAATTCCTTGTAATATCCAGCAGGATTCTTACGCGGATCTGGTAAGGCCTGTTTCACTGCTAGCACTTCGGCTCGCTTCCACGGAATGTGTATCCACACTCTCTGGAATTGCGCCGGAGCGGCTACAATACCATTAGGAGCATCAGCTTGCACAGCTTCGCGCCAAATCGGAGGAACCTCCCTCATTGGATATTGGCGACTCAGCTTCGTCTTACCTTTCTCTAAATCTCTCGGTGAACGAAGAGATGGATCATTTCTAAAACTTAAGATCAGTTCCATCGCTTCTTCTATATTTTCATCTACTATCATACCAGCAGCAAACTCTTTCTGAACCTTAATTAAGTCTTCTAAATCCGATTCAACATCATCTTCTTCTATCTCCTCACGTAACAACGAGCACATCTCATCAAAGACATACCGTTGCGTTGGTTCTTTCCACTGCATAAATGTATCTAGCACATCTTTGGTACTATATCTCCTACTTTTCGAAATCCATCTGAGAGCCGTGGAATCTAAAATTCCCCGTTCCTCAGTGCTTGGATGCTGACTACGTCTCTGAACAGAGTCGGAAGTAGGAGTCTTGATTAAAGTTTTATAGAAAGGAGACAGCATATTAGACACAGAATCAGTGATTCTTCGACGAACAGAAAGTGGAGTCAACACACTCGCAGACGTAGAAAACACAGTGGAAGTAGGAACAGATAGCGGAACAGTAGGAGTATCGAGAAAAATAGTTGGTGGAACCGTAGGTGTAAGCGAGACAGATACAGGTATAGAAGTCGGCAATCCAGGAGGAGGAGGAGCCGTAGGAACATTCACATTAACTACAGGAACAGGAGCTTGATTCTGAGGGGCAGGAGCAGGAATACCAGGTTGTTCAGCAACCGGCAATTGAACATTCGGTACAAGTGGAGCCGTAGCACCTTGTGCATACGGTGGAGGTGACCGTAACAGATAAGACAACAGAGGATCGTTTTCGGGGTCCTCTAGTATCTTAGCTGTTTTCGATGGCAAGGCAGGATAGCACTTGTCGATCGCCAAATTATGCTCTCTAATGGCCACCTCTATGGCCTTCTCACACTCGTTATCTTGCAACTGTTTAGTTGCTTGCTCTAGAGTCAACTCTTCTTTCTCTTTCTGTTCTTTCTTTAATCTCTTCATTTCTCTCTGTTTGGATTCCTTTCGCCAGTAACGAAAAGAATCAAACATTGCCGGCCGGGCTTTCTTCCTAAACAATTTCGCCTCTAAATTGTCAAGAATTTCGGGTTCAAAACTACCATGCAGTGGCCAACTAAGGACACCGTCTTTCCCAGTGTAGCGGACCCACACCTCATTATAGGATATAGGACCCACACCATGTTTACAATATAAGTCATATAGGGGAGTCCCAATCGGAGGAACCAGACATGAGTCCTCCAATCGTGAGTCACTGTTGCAACCGAAACAAGACAACATACAATTTCTCCGACTTACCATTTTTCAGTCCGGAACACAAAACAAAACAAAACACGAAACAAATATGTGCACCTGAACCAAGAACTTAGGCCTACCAAAACAAACTAATGTATCGATACCCAAACTGAACCAAATAGATTATCGTAACTAGAACAGCCAATGATAATCTTACGAAACTAAACCAAACTAAGAACCAAAAAGGATTTTAACAACCCTCACGAAGTAACCAACTAGCAACCACTAAATACTTAACTGAGGCACTGAAGACGTCACCAAGGAGAAACCCGTCACGTTTCGCTGTACTAAGGGCTGCACCTCGGGTCCAAGACAGGGCGACGGTCAAGGCAACGGCCCACTGCAGCCGCCCTGAACGGGAACCCTCGTGGAAGAGAACTTCGGGCCACTTTTGCGATATGCCGGGATCGATGAAGTGGGGCGCCTCCCTCAGGAATCTTCACACGAAGCTTCTCGAACTCTTCAGGCTTTTGGACCGGTACCGAATGACGTCACCCCACGTTGGGCGCCAATTGGAGTTCTGGACTTTTTGGTTCCGTCCAGAGGTGTCAGGGAACAACACCCAAAGACCCCGGAGTTCCACCTGCCTTGGTGCGCGAATGAACAGAAACACGGGATTCTCGATGGTGGCGTCAAAGACCAAAGGTTTATTACTTCAGGGACACAGAAGTCACAGAAACTACGCATGGGCAGTAACTAGGAGCCTGTTCAACTTGTACAAAGAGGGTTGCTCCTTATATACTAAATTTTGGCCTTCAGGCGAATTCTTCACATGTTGGTACATTCCCAAAACCTTTGTGTCATAAACAATAAATATTTGGCATACACAGGAACCGTTGATAAAATCTGATACAAAACATCTACGAAGAGGGGTTCCCACTAGTTCATCACAATCCCTTGTCAATATTGTATTCAAGAGCCGGACTGCCTCATCGTAAATTTCGTTACCTCCCCCTAATAAAGATTCAGAAAGAAAGGAACGGAGCCAGGTGTGGAAGATAGGAAAGCGGGATAAGAGATGTTTGTGGGTTGTAAATGGGCAAGGCTACTGGCTTCGGCCGCCTGATCATGATCGGGACAATGGACACGAGAACCAGTTCAGTAGGGCTGGCCTCGGGCAGAGGAGGCAGCCTTTGTCGAGTCATGCAGCTACAGCGTGTTCTGGTTTAAGGTGCACGTGTCATGAAAGAGGGGAATCTCCGGCTAAGGCTACGTGTCCTTAATCGAAATGAAGCGATCAGAGGTTATTGCGTATGTGAGGGCAAGAAACACAAAAATGGCTGCCATGATCTAAGATGGATGCCGTGGGTAGATCAGAAATGTGTTCATAACAGGAGTACTCTTGCTCGTATCGTAGCGAAAAACACCAGGATATGCTAAATGGATCATTTGCGGTTCGCTGATACCAATATTATGTATTTCCGACAATATTGAAAACACGGGTTCAAATCGTCACGGAACCTCAATAGCCCGGACTTCGAAATTGCTTGCATTCAATCATCGCTTTGTCTAATTTAAAACATCTTACAGTGCACTTTATAACATGCTGTATTTAATCGTATCTCATATAATCATACAATATATTTGCTCAGAACACCATGATAATTACGCTGGATTAATCATATCTCAGTACAAGCGCTAGACTTCATAATTGTCTTAGGTTAAAAACCAAGTTTTTTTTTTTTTTTTTAAATTCATTGCAGCTATATTCATAGGGCACATTCTCAGACAACTAATAAATGTTTAACAATGCAATATATAGAGACACCATTGTGTGCTACTACCAATGTGTTAATACATGGACATTTTTGAAATACACATATCTAACTGCCGTCATACTCAGAGTTATACCTCAAGCTATAGTTCTTTTTTCTGATCAGGCTAGCGGGGACATGGCACGTATTTCGTATTATATTAAATTAACCAGATCATTAATCTATAGTTACTGGATTGGTCTTTTCATCTCGCTGAATTTCGAGAAATAACTCCCCGTGCGAAAGTTTATCGCATGTTTAAGAATAAAGGGAGAAAAGCAATTTCGTTGTTTATATTATTTTCAGAATTGCTTCTACATCTGGGAGAACTGTTGTTACAGAAATTAAAGAATTAATCTTTCCCATTCTTCTCTATTGTTAAGACCAGTACGGAAAGTATCAAATAGAGACATATAGAATTGTTCTCTCTTTTTTCTTTTATTATTGAAATTTCCCCTTCTCAAGCTATGAGATATAACTTCAACCACACACCACTTGAGATCCTCTATTTTGTGGTCGTGTGTTATCCAATGTTCTACTAACAGGGCAGATTTCTTTTTCGTTCTGATGGCTGACTTATGTTCAGTTATTCTCGTTTTTTATCTCTCTCGCTGTTTCACCTATGTAGGCCTTGTTACAAGGACATATTATCATGTAAATCAGATCTTTAGTTTTACAGTTTGCAAAGTTCTTGATATTATGTGCTATACCATTATATGATATCAAGTTTTAATCATTGATATACAATTGAAACATGTATTACAGGTGAAATTTCCGGTTGGCAGCGGAGTTTTATTGATTGTATTACAGGTGCTGCGAGTCTTTTCTTTATAAGTATGGACTAGACAATTTTTGATTGTTTTATTACGTCGAAAACTAAACATCGGTTTTGGGATCTTTTCCCCTGGTCTGTTATTTAATAACGACCAATTGCGGTTGATGATGTTTTTTATTTTGTTACTCGCTGTACTAAAATTAGTTACAAAAATTAGTCTGCTTCTATCTATTTTCTCTTTATTATTATCAAATAGTGCCTCTCTGTTATAGTATTTCACACGTTTGTACGCGCGTTTAATTAGTTTGTCTGGATATCCCCGATTCCTAAGTTTAATGGAGATGGCATCTGCATGTTTATTAAAATCATGCATGTTGGTGCAATTGCGTCTAATGCGCAAATACTGTCCAAATGGTATGTTGTCTTTTTGACTGTTGGGGTGATTACTTTTATAATGTAACAATGTGTTACGGTCACTCGGTTTGGTATACAGATCAACCCCTAAGGTTGCATTGTCTGCCCTGATTTTAATGTCCAAAAATTCAATAGACTCTTTATTAAAATTAGAAGTGAATCTGAGATTTTTATCTCCCAAATTCAACCAAAGAATGAATTCATTGAGTAATTCTAATGTACCTGTCCAAATGAAAAAAATGTCGTCGATATATCTCGACCAACATGTGATATTCTCACTAAATGGTGCTATATTGTTAAAGATGTGCTTGTCCTCAAAGGCTGCTACATATAAACAGGCCAGACTAGGGGCACATGTCGCCCCCATGCTGGTCCCTTTTATCTGCTTGAAGAAATTGTTCTTGAATAAAAAGATGTTATTCTTCAGAATGATTTCTGCGCATTCAAGAATAAATGTTGCATGCTCACTGAGATCATCAGTCCCATTTTTTAGGAGGCCCTCTAACATCATGATGGTATCATCCTGTGGGATGTTGGTATAGAGGGCCTCTATATCCAAAGTCACCAACCATTGGGTGGTAATGTCATAAGGTAAACCTTCAATTTTTTCAATCATGCATGTGGTATCTTTTATGTAGGCTTTCTGATTGATTAGTATTGGTTGTAAAAACCTATCTATATATTTGCTGAGGGGTTCTGTGATTGAGTTGATGGAGGATGGGACGCATGGGTGGGTCCACCATATTTTTGTGGACTTTGGGAAGTCCATATAGAGCAGGGATGATAGGTGCTTCATTTTAAAAAAAATTAAATTCATCCCGACAGATTATTTCGTCTTCGTGAGCAAAATTGAGGAGCACATGAACTCTTTGGATAAGGGCATTCCACTCTAGTCTACTAGAAGGACAGTAATGTTCTGGATTGTTTAGCAGTAACATCATTCTTTTGTTATAGTCGTCAGTGTTCATTAAAACTATACTCCCTCCCTTATCACCAGGTTTAATGGTTAAAAGTTCATTCTTTTCTAGATTTTTTAGGGCAGCTCTTTACGCTCCAGTTAGATTATTAGACCCTCTCAATGGATGCATTAAACGTTCTGCGATGTTACTTTCTACTACCTTTTCAAATAGGTCTATTTGTTTATTGACCATACCAACATGGGCTGTCCAAGTAGATTTGGGTTTAAGACCCGATTTATTGATTGGACCTTCTCTTGGAGGCTTATCTTTAAAGAAATCTTGCAACCTGATTTTTCCAAAGAATCCCTGTAAATCTCTTTCTAAATTATATTGATCGACCCAGGTACTCATGGCAAAACCTAAGCCCTTTTCTAAGACTTCTTTTTCTGTTTTATTAAGGCTAATGTCAGAAAGATTTATAATCGCTGCTTTTTGATTTAATCCCATTTCGGTTGGCTCCTTGTGTAATATCTCCTCTGTTGAGGTTGAGGGTAAAATTTCCCTCTCCCATTGCCTCTCGCATGGTTGTGATGATTTTGGTGGTTTCCCCGTTCCCGCTGACCTAAAAAAGGCAGTGACTCTCTGTTAGGGGTAGATGTTGCTTCGCCTGCTCTGTTTTTGTCAACAGTTTTATCTTGTTCAGAGTCAGTGCTTGTGTACGAGGAATCTGAAAAGGTCACTCGTTTTTTGGGGTATGTACGCCAAGGTTGTTGCCATTGATTTCTATTGGGAAAGTTCTCTCTAGGGCGATCAAAAAAGTCCTTTTGGGTATAGGGATAGACTATCTTGGTGTTATAATTGGATACATCTTTATTAAATGTGTTTGTTTTTTTACCAAACAGATAATCCCTGTAACCAGAGACATCTCTTTGGATGTCTTCTAATTTTTTCTTTGCGTCTTCCAATATTGAACTATCTAGCTTAGTTTCCAGTTCAGCTATTTCTTTTCTTTCTATTATTAGGATGGAGTTGGCTGTCTCAATTATTAGCAACATCCAATCCCTGTTTGAGTTCAGCCATTCTAGCCTGCCACGGTTGAAACAGGGACTTTAGTTTTGCTGATGTGAATATCCCCCTCCCTGACATATATTACAGGGGTACCTCCTTTTCTTGAGTATTATTACCACTGATGCAAGTCTGTATGGTCTTGGGTGTGTGTTGTCTCAGACAAATGGTGTCATAGAATGGAATGTGGCTTTTTCTTCCAGGACGTTGAGTGAGAGGGAGCGCAGGTATGCGGTCATTGAACGTGAGTTGCTCTCTTGCGCCTGGGCTATTGAACATTTTAGAATTTACATATGGGGCAGTAAGTTTGTCCTGAGAACAGATCATAAGCCGCTTGTACATATTTTATCGGTTGGGGGAGGTTGGAACTCCACGGCAAGAATTGCACGCCTGGCATCAAAATTACAGGAATACAACTTTACAGTGGAATATATTCCTGGAAAAAAAAAGTTACTGCTGACTGTTTGTCACGTTTGCCTTGTGAAAGTACTGTTGACCAAGTTAATTGTCTCAGGGAGGTTGATTTTGTGTTAAGTTTGTCAGATTTTGTTTCTCCTCAGTACCAGGACATCACTGAGCAATGTTGGTTGAAATGTCAAGATGATGATGAAAAGTTTGTTTTGTTAAAAAAATATCTTCTTGAGGGTTGGCCTAACAGCCAATGTCGGAGATGATTTAATTCCATTTTATAATGTGGCGGATGAGTTATGGTGTGAAGGAGATTTGATTTTCAAATCTGGTAAATGCATTCCACCGGTTGGGATACAAGAACTGATTCTTAAGTTAGCTCACAAAACCCATCCTGGGATTTCGGCCATGAAGCGTTTAATAAGATTACATTTTTGGTGGCCAGGGATGGACAGATTTGTTGACCACACAGTTAGGGAGTGTAGCGAGTGCTGTGTCAATGACAAAATGCTTAAATTGCATGTTCCACTGCTCAAAGCTGTGCAATGGCCGGAATTCCCTTGAAATAAAATAGCGTTTGATATTTCAGGCCCTTTCAATATTTTACCAGAAGCCTCTCGTTTCGCATTAGTCATAATAGATTATCATTCTAAGTGGCCAGAGGTGAAATTTGTGGCTAAAGTTACCTCTGAGGTGGTTATTTCCTTTTTCAAAGAAATTTTTGCGAGAGAAGGGTCTCCCTCTGTTCTAGTGTCTGACAATGGTGCGGAATTAGTTTCTTCTGAGATGCAATCATTTCTAAAGGGTTGTAATATCAAACACATTCGGACATCTCTTTATGAACCACATGAGAACGGACAGGTTGAGCGCTTTAACCGGGTATTAAAGGGTTTTTGTTGCTGATGCTGTTAAGGAGAAATATAATTGGTTAAGTGTGCTTAGAGAGAAGCTTTGGACTTATCGCATAACTCCTCATACCACCACGGAAGTTAGTCCTTTCAAACTACTTAAAGGTAGAGATCCTGCCTCAGTTATATGTCCCTGGTGGTTTAAGGAGAAATGCAAAAATGTGGCAAAAGATTAAGTTGACATTGAAAGAATTGCCAACAGGGTTAGTTGCAAGCAAAGCAAGTCAGCTTTGTGGTACAATAGAAGGTGGAAAACTAAAGAGCATAATCTGGTGGTTGGTGATTGGGTCAGGATTTTGAACCCTTTCATGGTCAGCAAGGGCATGAGTAAGTATGGCAGACCGATGCGGGTTAAAAAGGTCTTCAGTAATTCTGTCATTACTCAAGATGGCAAAGTTTGGAATGTGAGTAAAATTGCCAAATTCCCAATGCAAAATGATGTACAGTTTCAGTCCCATGGTGATTTAGACAATGTTGAAACAAAAGATAATTCTTTCCCTGACTCAGTGGCTTCAAGAATCAAAGATGATATACGAGTCAGAAGAAGACCCATTTCTTTACAAGATTTTGCATAAAACATTTTTATGTGGTTTTCCTTAATGAGGGGGATGTGTTACATTCTGTTATAGTTTTATTTATTATTTAGTCTTGTAAGACTGTCTCTTTAATTGCATGCGACATGTTCAGAACAGAGCTTTCCTCATGTAGCATTCTTTATTTGGCCAGTTTAACCTTGATCCAGCTGTACAAGGAACTTATGCTGTGCTGTTGATTAAACCTTTTAGATTCAAGATGTTTCTTGGATTACTATCATTATGCTACGCCATTTTATGCTATGTTATGTTATATTCGGTTATGTTCTGATATGTTGTTTTATAGGTGCTGTTTATGTTATTCCATAATAATATATATTTGCTGTTGTTGTCCGTTGTGTGTAATGTATTGTTGCTGTCTATGTTATGTCATGTTTCAGCTTTCTAAGTAATATGTAACTGCTGCTGTATATGCTGTTGAGCTGCTATTTATATCATGTAAGTAAGTAAGTATAGTTTATTATGGAGTTAATTAAAACCATTACAATATTCCATAACATAAAATATATTACATATTGCCTTCACAGACTATTAAAAAAGATCAGATGTAAACTATTAATATCAAGTTTAAGAAACATTTTGCAATTTTACGAGTTCCGCTAGTGTTGCGACATTATTCTTTCTTCAGTTTCTCAAAATGGGTTAAAAATTTGATATAACAAATTAATTGTGGGTCCTTTGTGTCTATACTCATTAATATTGCTGATCTGCAGGTACTAATGCATTTTTGATTAAACTTTCTCTTAAGTAAATCCTGGCGGCTACGCCGTAGGCCTGGCAGATACATATCAGGTGCATAACATCCTGTATTGCTGCTCCACATAAATCACAATCTTTTTGGCTTGGGGTCCTCCAGATCCGTTAATCGGCATTGGACGTTAATTTCCCCATGCTCAGCTCCATATACTTAGTTTCCAGATGCGGCGGGAATGTTAAGGCCAAATATGCTGCTGGCTCAGACCTCGTACATGCTTGTAAGACCATCCATGCGTGCGCACGTCGGCTTAAGATTGCTTTATCTTCAAGTAAAGAGAGAGCTTTTGCTGCTTTTTTATGATCATCTGAACGGGAGGACGACGGCGGGACAACAGGTACAAGGGAGGCACTGACCAGAAAGACTGGTCATCCCCTTACCGCTTCCCTCCAGGAAGCCTTGGCTAATAACCCAAAGCATGTGCATGAGAAGGGAATCCCCCTCTCACATATAGAAAAATGCCTTAGTGAGTGTATCACATAGTCTGTACCACAACTCTAAGTCTGTTTTATCACACCACACCTTTTTAAAAAAACGGTCCTGAGGAAAGCCAGAATACTCTAAGGCACTGGCTGAAACATGTCGACCATCTGAAGGACGCAGGGGGCAGTAACTCGCCACCCTCACGCGTCCTGTAGCCTTACTTTTAACCGCTGGTGACGGCCCAGTTATTAAAATTTAATTTACCCTCGGGTACTGGGACCACCACCAAGCCGTTTTAAATCACAACTCACCCAACCTCACTGTACTCTCAGCAATATACCAGCTCCGCTGTAATCAGGAGTCGTAGCACACCCGGGACATACTAGGTGTCACTGGGTGGGCCCGATGATGAAGCATGCCACCAACTAGGTTGGTGGGTGAGGGCTTCATGAATACACCAACAAGGTGTCCGTGACAGAACTAATTTGAGTACTGTAACACTTTGGTCAACTTAAGCTAGTCCTCTTTGTTTAATCACATCTGAAAAGATGTCCATCGCAGCTTCCTTTGCCAAAGGGCCTCCATGTTAGTTATTTTCAGTGAGGAATTAAGTGATTTGCATAGTATGATTTAGGATCATTTTGCAGAGCTTCCCAGAGTACAGAGTTAATTTCTAGATCCCGATTCAGCCATATTTTATACCAACATTTAATTGTCTCATACCTTTTGTGTATTTCTTGTTGTTGTAATCCAAACTCAAGGCGTACTTGGGCTGGCAAGGCATCACATGGCAGATGGAACACTCTTTTGTAGACTCGTGTTTGTATTTTGTCTAATAATGGCGCCCTTTTCCCATGATGAACCACACTTCCATATGCAATAGTTGGTAGTAGATTTGCTTTCATGACAGCAAGAAATGGGACGAACGATGGGCCTTTTAGTCATTTTAGAATACTGCAAAAAGCAAACAGTAGAGCAGTTCCCTTGTTTTCAATTGTTTCCTGATGCATAGCAAAAGAAAATCTTCGGTCCAAATATATACCCAAATATTTGTAGCTATCACGCACCTCCAACTTGGTGTTGTCAATTGTAAATTATTTTATTTTATTTTTTTAACTTTTTTTATTGATTTTTCCCCCGTTTTTCCCCATAAAATGTACAGAGCACAAAGACAGTAAGATTATACATAATTCATATATAACAGTAATTATTTCATACAAAAGGCATCTTCTTGAAGTTACAATCTTAAATTCAATCCCACTAACCAGAAAAAAAAAAAAATAAATAAATAAATAAATAATCAAACTATAGTTAATTGCAGAGGCACAGAGAAAACAGTGATAAGTAAAAACAGAAAAAGGAGAAAGAAGAGTAAGAGAGATATGTATGAAAAGAAAAGAGAAGAGAAGCAACAAAACAGCAAGATGTCTATTAACTAACATTCCCTTCTTTCCAGCGTATAATTGGATCCCAGATTTGTACACCCAACCTTCTTCCCTTCTTCACCTTCCTAGCATATATGGAAATTTCTAACTTATACATTGACAGTAGTTTAGCTAACTACTGATGAAACGTCGGGGGAGGGGATCAAGCCATGCAGAGGCTATACATAATCTCAAAACTGCCATTGCCAAAAATATAAAACTTCCACCCCGTATCTGCCCCTCTGCTTCAACTCCTAATAGTATTATTGATGAGGTTAATACAATTTCTAATCCTAATGCATTATTTAAGAAATTCTCTATATCTTTCTTTGTTTTCTCCAAGAGAGGACATAATGCAAAAATATGTTCTAAATTAGCATCTGGATTATCACATCTGAAACATCTAGTACCTGATGTCGCTCCCCACTGGGCTAGTTTAGCTGGTGTATAATACAAATGCTACAAAGTTTTAAAATGCTGAGACTGCAATGAGGCTGTACACAATAATTTTTTACCCATATCTAATGATAAAGAAAACTGGTCTCGGCCTATATCTAATCCAGTTGCCCATTTATCCATCCATTTTTCCAGATCATCCTTCTTCAAGTTTAACAGTTCTGAGCAAAACCTCTTAATCATACAATTTGTGCCAGCTTGTATAACCTCCATTATTGAGTTCTTCGCGAATCCCGCAGCACCACCCTTTTTTTTGTTAATAAAGCTTCTCACTTGGAGATATTTAAAAAAATGTCTAGTCTCTAAACCATAATTTGCCTGTAGCTCTGAGAATTGCATAATACCTTGTGGGCTTAAAATGTCGCCCAATTTCCAAATTCCTTTCCTCCCCCACTCTTTAAAAACTGCATCAGAAAAAACCTCACTAGGAAGAGTAGGGTTTCCATTGATTCTTGTATAAGCGTTATACTTCCCTATACCAAACCTCTTGGTGAATGCTTTCCAGATGTTGTGAGCTGCTAGGATAGTCTTGAATCTTGTCCTTTTAAAATAGCTTGCATCTGTGTATTTCAACAGTAAATTTTCTGCCTCCGACCCCATAACTAATCCATAGATAGCTAATGTACCAAATTCATCCTGCCCTTCTGCCTCTGCACCTCCCAGCAAACCCACCATATATTGTAATGCTGATGCCCAGTAATATAGCTTTATATCCGGTAGCGACCATCCTCCCTTGTCTCGTGGAAGTGCCATATACCTGAGTGCTCTCCTTGTTTTCCCCTTAGCCCAAATGAACCGGTTAATCATATGTTCACAAATCTTAAACCATTTGTTTTCAAAAGTTAATGGAACAGCTCTAAATATATACAAAAATTTTGGGAGAACCAACATTTTAACAATATTTGTTCGACCAACAATTGAAAGGTGCAAATTATCGAGTCTATCTAATTCCTTACTCACTTTAGTGATTATTGGGGCAATGTTTTTTTTCACTAAAATGTCAAGATCAGCAGTGATATTCACTCCGAGATACACCCCTGTTTGCACTACTCGAATATCATTACAGTATGTATGGGAATTTTTAATTATTTGCGTCTTTGACGTATTTAGAGCGTATCCAGAAATACGACCAAACCTCCGGGCTTCTATCTCCATCTGCCCAAAAGCCGCCATGGGGTTTGATGTAATTACTGCCACATCATCGGCATATGCAAGGATCTTACATTCCCCCAAATGAGTGGACAAGGGTGCAATTCTGTCGCACATCTCTATCCTGCGAATTAATGGGTCCATATACATTGCAAATAGGAGTGGGGAGCATGGGCACCCCTGCCTTGTCCCCCGTTTAATCCTGAATTGCCGAGTAGAACCTGCATTAATTCTTATAGAGGCAACTGGATCAGTATATAAAGCTTGAACTTTAATCCCTGCCCTCTTTAACACATGCCACAAATAGTCCCAGGAGACCAGATCGAAAGCCTTTTCAGCATCTAACAACATGACCGCCATCGGGTCTCCTGTGACTTCGGTGACATCGAGCAAAGTAATAACCTTACATGTGTGATGTGTTGTACCCCTTCCAGGGATAAATCCATGTTGATTATTATTTACAAGGTTTCCTATTTTTTAGCAAATCTTGTTGCCAGTGCCTTAGAGTAAATTTTGGTATCAGTGTTCATCAATGTAATCGGCCTATGCGAACCGGGGTCATAGGCAGGCTTTCCTTTTTTTAAAATTAACACAATGTCAGCTCCTCCCCAAGAGCCTGGGATAGATTCCCCTGTTTGAGCTGCCTGTATTGTTTTAACCAAATCATCTCCTAATGTGTCCCAGAATAATTTATAGAATTCCATAGGTAGCTGATCAGGCCCAGCAGCTTTCCCTGAAGGGAGATTTAATATAGCTGTTTTAATCTCAGCTGAGTCCAAGGGTTCTTCTAACCTCTCTGCCTCCCCCTCTGTAAGTTTTTCCATTGGGATTCCCTGCAAATACTCAATTAATTCCCTAGGGTCAGTAGGCTGCTGATTATCATACAACACCTCATAAAAACTCCTGAACACCTCTCGGATTTTTTCCGGATCCGTGTGTAATCCACCGGTTGTATCCCTGATCTCTCTTATCACTCCTAATGCTGCTATTTGTCTAGTACGTATAGCTAGAATATGACCCACCTTCTCGCCAAACTCGTGACATCTCTCTCTTTTAATCGTAAAATTCTCAGCTGCCTTATTCGCGATTTCTTCTTCTGCATCATTTTTTGCTTTCATCACCTTAATGAGTGCTTGATCCACTGCCACACCTGTAGATACAGCTTGATGCAGCTCCTCCTCGGCTTCCAGGACTACCCTAGCTAATTCACTGATCCTGTATCGCTCCTGTCTCCATTTAAATGTACTAAAACTAAGGGTCTCTCCACGAGCACCCGCCTTAAAGGTATCCCATACCATTCCTATAGGTGCGCTTCCTCTATTCATCCATCTCTCATCCACTTTGAAATGTGTTGTATATATTTATCATCCTGTAGGAGACCCCTTTCAAAAGTCCACATTCTTTCCTTTCTCATTCCTGCTGTTGCTTTTAATGATAAAATTAACGGGTTGTGATAACTAAGGATTCGTGGGTGTCTATCTATCTTTAAATTAGTAAGTAGTACATTTGAAACGAAGAAATAATCCAGCCTTACACAGACTCTGTGTGGAGCTGAATATTAAGTAAATCCTTTTTTATCCCAAAGGAGCCTACCCCTAAACCGTCCGCTCCATTGATATTAAAATCCCCGGCCAAAATAATGCGAGGGGCCCATACAGCAAGTTCCGTATATAAAAACTGTAGAATCTCTGGATCATCTTCTGTCGAACCATATACGACCCCCAGTGTAGTCCAGTCCCCGTTAATCATACACTCAGCCAATGCCCATCTCCCCCATTGATCTTCCAATTTCTTTTTGACCAACACATTCTTATTCCTTGACAGTATAGCTACTCCTCTAGTTTTAGTACCCTGCCGAGAGTACACTATTACATGGAACCCCAGCTGTTCCAACAGGTGTACCTGTGAAGCCATGATATGTGTTTCTTGCAGGTATATAAAATCTGCATTCATTTGTCTTAAGGCAATTGATATTCTTTGTCTCTTCTGGCAGTCATTCAACCCACAGACATTCCATGTTACAAATCTAGTGTCCATTAAGTTTTTTAATATTTTTCCTTTCTGTAAAACCCGTACAAGGAGTTAGGAACCATTTTGTCTCTGAGCTATCCACCTTTATTTTACTTTGACATATTATATCACTATCTCTTAAGCAATATATGTTCATCTGTTTTTTTACTGCATTATACTCTGTGCTATGCTCTGTGCCCTGTGCCCTGTACATCACCCCTTCCCACCACCCCACTTCCCTCCCCAGACAACCCCCCCTGAATGCCCACCCCCATACTGGCAAATAGGCCCGGTGGACCTATATCTGACAGCTGAGACCCCTAGGTCATCACATCTCCTCCCTCTCCCTTATTAACCTCACCTTCTTGAGTCCCATTTTTCCTGATCCCTGACCCCCAATCCTTATTATGGCTGGAGTGAAAATATTATGCACCAACAAAAATTCTGCAAGGCTTTTTTCCCGCCTCTAATTTTTCCTCATTTTTTTTTTTTTTTTGAGATAGGTATTTTATATCATACTTCCAGCATTTCAATACTTAACTGTTAGAAACGGGATCTCTGGCTGGCCAGGGCTCACGCCAAAGTCAGTCAGAGACCACCACTCCTAAGTCAGGGCAAGGGAGTTACACGCCAAGATAACCCCTGCTCACCCTCTAGGTAACGTGGCACGAGCAGCAAGGCTAAACTTGGAGGCGGTATGAGCTAAGTATTTGCGCACGCACCCCAGCAACAACACCCAAGGCCCACCACAAAGGAAACTCCACACAAGGTTATATAAAAAATAGCCTTTGTATTATAGTAAAAACACATTAGATAACACACAAACTTTACAATGTGCCAGTGGCACTGGCAGAATTTACAAGGGTTTATGTACAGGACAGGGCCACATGGACCACTGTCAGGGGTAGGCACTTGTTAGAAATAATACTTGTAGGTATACACTTAGCACATAAACATATAATGATTAGCACCAAAATAGTACATGTAGCACACAACCAGTAACCACTGGTAAAGAGTAAATACCTCCTACGCAACCCTAAAACACTGTAGGAAAATCACGCAGGGAACTAGGACCTTATCATCAGGACCTAAGGAAGGAATACCATCACCTAAGCAGGTCACTTTTAGCAAAGGGAAGGAAACCTAAACATAAAATGGGACATCAACAATCCTCTAAGCAGGTCACTCTTAGCAAAGGGGATAAACATAAAATGGGACATCAACAATTGCACACGAGGCGTTAAAACACATTCAGAGGTGCATGTTAGAACTTTTACGCAAGAATCACATACATCAGTAACTTACAATGCGCAGGGTGCACATAGCACAACAATAGGATTGTCCCTCAGGCCAACTGGCCTCGCAAGGGGCGGGATGCCCTGAGTCTCAATGTCAGGGGGTCTGCGCAGGCAGCACAAACACAAAGCCTAAACGAAGCAACTGTCCACAAAGTGCTGGACAGTTGTGAATCACAGCTGGGCAAACGTTGGAGCCACGTGGACTCAAGAACAAAGTGAGGGAACACAGCGTGGGAGCCACGGGGCTCAGACCAACTCACTGCCTGTGTCCCGCTCAGAGCCTCTCTGGCTCGCAAAACAAATATGGGCTGGGAGCCTCTCTCAGGGCTCATAAAACAATGTGCACTCAAGAGCTCAGCGCTCTAAAATAATGAGGGGCTGTGAGCCTCGTGGGCTCTAATGCAATATGGCCGGGAGCCTCGTGGGCTCAGAACAGCTGCCCCCTTGAGCCTCGGGCTAGTGAATACAATTGCGCTGTGAGCCTCGCAAGGCTCGAAGTAAGAAATGCCCCGTTGGAGTCCCTCACGGGGGACTCAAGACAACAGAAAATGCCCCACGAGCCTCACGGGGCTCTTTACTTTGACGGGGAGGGGCTAGCACCGGCAATGTGCCCCGACGCCCTCCTCCCCGATCCTTCACTAAGCCCCACTCACCGGATCCTCCTGGCGGCAGCAGCGCGGGGCTCCTCTCCTCACACGGGAGCCTCCGAGGATGCGGCAGGCTGCTTCACTGGTCTTGCGGCTCGGTGGGGGCGGGACTTCCGGCCCGGCCGCGCTGAGATTGGCCGGCCAGTCAACTTCTTCCGGGTCGTCGCAGGCAGCGCGGCGGCCCGGCGGGGGCTGCACACACTCCTGGGCTGCGGCGGTGATCTCGGGGCAATGCCGGGTGGCACCAGCTTCGAAATAAATAAAATAACACGGGGCAATGCCGGGTAGGCACCGGCCTTCTAAAATGGCAATAATCCGAGGTGGGCACTCGGAAGTAAAAAAAACGGCAAATCCAAACGGGCAGATGCCGGGTGGGCACCGGCTGCACAACGAGCGCTCTCCAGCGCTCAGGGACAAAGCACAGCGCTCTCAAGCGCCAAGAGAAGTGCGCTCAGCGCTAAAAGGAAAATAAAGCGCCCTAGCGCTATAAGTAAAAATAAGAGCGCTTCCAGGCACAGCAAAGCTCCAGCAAGGTCTGGAGGCAGGCAGGGGGGCAGGGCCAGAGCCAGCACACTGGGTCTCCAGGCAGGGAGACAAGCCAAGTGGCGGTCCTTCTCGTCCAAGCAGCAGCAGCAGCCCCCTCTGGCAAGGATCCACAAGCAGAACCAAGGACAAATTGTATGGGGACACAGCCCCTTCTTATACAGTAAATTCCCTTTGTCTGTAGGTGCAGGGTGGGGGAAAACCAGTCGCAGCTGCTTTTGAAGTACTCTTGATAGCTCAACCACCCATTTCCTTCACTGGCAGGGCTAGGGACATCAGTCGCACTACAGGGGGTGGAGCCCGCATTGTGTGGGGAAAGTCCAGGCCCATCAGGGACCAGGTGCACTCCTCCCAAGCCATCAACATGCTAATCTCACACTCACCACCGGGCAGACCCATCCAGCCTTCCTGGAGCCAGGCTCACCAGCCAGCTCCAGCCAATGTGGAGAAGTGTGGCTCACTGGTTAGAGCAGGCAAACCCTGAAGCAGAGGTCAGACCCGGGACCAGGGTTCAATTCCCGACACAGCAGGGTCTTGAGCTCAAATGTCCATGGACTCGATAATTCTCGCTTCGGTGCCTGACCTAATCATGGGTTCACACTCTGCAACTCTGGGCATTAAGCTTGCTTAATCTCCACAACGGCCCCCCGCGGCGGGATGCCTGGCTTTCACCTTGGGGATGCCCTGTAGGGGCTATCTCACAGGGAAAAGCCAGGACGGGTTCCCAAGGCAAGCGCGGAGATACCCCTTCGGGGGTCGATTCAGGCGCTATATAAGAAACATAATAATAATAATAATAATAATAATCACACGGCAGGCATATTTTACATTAATATGCCAAGCCCTAGAAATTGCATTTCTGCACATGACACACACATGCCACATACACCATTGCGAAGCATTCATTCATGTGAGCTCCCACATACTAAATTCGAGCATGCACTCCCCACACATCAGGAACTACCAGGGACACAGACATTCCCCATGCATTCCTATGGGAGAGCAGGCCAGCCTAACTACATGCACGCACTTTACTCTGGGACACAGGGAAAAAGTGCGCACAGACCAGAAATTCATCCACGCATATCACAGATCTAAAGCAAAAAGATTAGGGGTGAACCTGCCTTAAGGGCCAAGTCCAACATTAACAATAAATGTTTAATTATTATTTAGTTTCACTACTTCTTCGTGACAGCTCCCTAACTACCACCGCTTGTCTATTCTGCTCCCTATTCTCTCTGAGTGAGGTGAGGTACTCTTGAGCCAAAGTTTCCGAATAAACAACTCTTACTTGCCCGTCAAGGATTACTTTAAGACGTGCAGGAAACATCAAATAAGCCTCACAACCTATATTCTGAAACAGTGTTATCAACTGCCTCATGCGCCATCTCCTCTCAACCGTAGTATGGCAAAAATCAGGTCGTGCAAAAAACGATATTCTTTATATGTTCGTCTGGTTTGCGGTTTTGCCTTACTCATTATCTCCTCTCGTAATATAAAGTTACCTACATAAACCAAAATTGCACGTGATTTACTTGACGTGTTATCCTTTTTCTGTGTCATAGGAAACCTATGGGCTCGTTGCACCTCACTTTCCCAATCCCATCGATTCATTTCCAGAAATGCCCCTTTCAATAAGTCAACCACAAATGCCCGTATATTTTCCCCTTCCTTCCCCTCCTCCACCCCAAGCAATCTTATGTTGTTACGTCTCTGTCTATTTTCGAAATCTTCTAATTTCTAGAGCACGTCTGAGGAAGTCTGTTCTTGTTTCTGTTTAGTCTCCTGTAACTTTACCACATCATCTTCAAGCTTTCCTGTCCTCTCCTCCACCTCCGTGACTCTGGTAACCACCTCTGTATATAGTTTGTTCATCTTTCGCAATGTGCCCTGCATTTTTTTATTAGCATGCTTTGCTCTTCGGCTTTCGGCCCTTGCCTCTCCCTGGATTTGCTTTAAAGTGGTAAATAGTAACTGAAAATTAGAATTAGAGTTCGAGTTAGAGTTATGGTTGTCACTCCTCCCACCTACTTCTAGATCATGATGTTGTTGGCTACCAAATTCATCTTGATAAACCTGTGAGGAGGCTGAGTTGTCCCATTCAATTTTTTTGGCAGTTGATAATTGAGGAGAGCTTCGAAGGTTCTTAGCACTGTTGCTCACTCTAGTCTTAATTCTGATCTTATCTGCCCTTCTTACTCGTCCTCGCCCTCTCCGCACAGTCTCTTGATCTGCTTCAGATGATTCTTGATTTGAATCCTCGTTATGGCTCTCAGGGGGGGGGGTGAGGAGGTCTCTGAGTCTGTATCAGAACCTTCAGTGGTAACCAAGTCTGTGTCTATGTCAGACCCCTCCTCCTCTCCCCCATCCGCTTCTACATCGTCTTCATCATTACCAGTAAAGAAGCAATCATCGCTAGGTGACGCCATAACTTGTATAGGGATTTTCGCTTTTCCTGTACTACGTACTAGACTGAAGTTAGCATTCTGAGCTTGAGCTTGCCCACTGCCTTTGCTTGCAGAGTGAAGGCTGACACATCCCGCTATTTGAACTTTCAAGATTCTAACAGATCGTACATTCCTGACGACTTTTTGACACATTGCGATCCCTTTGACGAGTGTGTGAGGTGCGACAAACCAAGAGGAAAGCCTTAATTGCTTACTTTCTCGCTATCCCTAAGATTAACCTCTGTTCACCGCCCAGCTTTACATATCATCTCCTTTCATCCTATGGAGTGAGGGTTATCGACCTAAGATCCAGTATGAAACAACACTACTAATGCCAATAGAGTCTAAGGCACACGATACCTCAGTGATCTTCTCTTTGGGGAGTTACAATATTAATTTTCCTCTGTCCTGATGATGGTCTTAAAGAGTTGCCCATAAAGACCGAAACGTCGACTTTCAACTTTATCAAAAGGAGAACTTTTTGCATCTGTATTTTGGATAGGCGGCTTACAGGCTTTACAGAGATTTTGATTTGCTTTCTGATATTCATCCTGTATTCCTGTTTTGTACACATTCTTTTTGTATTGTATTTTTCCCTTTATAATTCAATTTCTGATAAAATCTACTATTTTGCCTATACACATGTCCATTGGTTATTGTTTCATTGTCAAGTATTGTTATGTTTAGTCAGTCTTAAATATGTGTATGTCTATTTAATTCATTGAAATTAATTCTACCCAGGACGATTAAGTTACCTGTATTTAATTTATTTACACAACTAACTAAATTCAACTAATACAACGAACTCCTTTGAAAGCAACTTTACCCATTTTATTACATTTTACCCAAGCCCCCAAAGGTTTATTGGGTTGCTCACTTTATTTACTACACTGCCTATAGTAGCAACATCATTGGCAGATCCGTCAATATTTAATAGTGTTAGCAACGCAGTGCTAGCACCAGTACCAGTAGCAGTACTCTCTTCCTGTTCCTGTTGTGCTGGCGATGGTGTATATACACCCCCAACACCGTAGTTCTTTTCAGCCATTTGTACTGTCGTATCATTAATTGCTGTACTCCTTTTACCAATGTTTATGTCATTATTATTACCAATCACACTACCACCGAGATCATCTTTTAGTTGCTGCCGGGTACTTAGCATTTCAAGTCCTGGCTTCTCATTCATATTGGATGCACATACCTGCGTATGGATGAGGAGTTCTTTATTCCCCTCCCTTGGTGCCTCTCTCGCCGTGCCCGTAATATGTAAGTCAGCCCTTTGCAGGTCTGCACCCTGCGCAGCAGCACAGGCAGGTTCAAGCCCCGAGTCTACTCCGTCTGTCATTCTCTCCTTCTCGGGAATCGTCTCTGCATGCTGCGCTGCAGACAGCTGTGCATCACTTGCATTCCCGCCCTGTTGACGTAGCTCGTTTGAAAAGCATCCGGGGTCTGCTGCTTCTGTAAGCCCGGCACAATTGTCTATCCGCGGATGCTCGATGTGGTTCTGTATGTGATCCAGCGTCTGATCCGGTGTCGTTACCGAATATGCTGCATTCAAGGTCAGAAACGGGTCTAAGACTGGAGGCGGGAGGGGCGAGAAAGACTCCCTTATGATGGCCTGACGAAGCGCTGTCTCTCTCCTTGATGGATCCGTCTGTTCCTTGTCCTTTTTACTGCTGCATGCCTTCTTTTTCTCCTGCTCCGTTTCTTTATCTTTTAATTTATGAGCTCGTAACTCCCTCGCTACTTCTCTGCGTAGCTGCGCTTTAGCCTTCATCTTTGTCCTTATGCTAGACATCTGGGCTCCGGGGTCACTGGACGTACCGTCATTGTCTTCCCCCCGCTTATTTCAGTCACCTTGGATCTGCCTTTGCTGCCTTGGCGATCTCTGTAGTTTAGGAGCCATAACTCGAATCAATTTGCCCCACCCGGAGCGGATATAATTTGCGGTGTCCACGAACAGTAAAGCAGCGCTTTGAGTCAGTCTTCTCCTTATACTCTTGGTTATCTGATTCTCACCAATTAAGTACGGTACATGGATAAGGTCTGTCCACATATCAAGCAACTCCAGCATTCCAGAATGTTTTATCCCTCTCTTCTCATCTCATCTCCAATCGATCATCAATAGCCGAGTTTACACCTTGATCAGGGCTGCGACCGCAAACATCTAGGAGAGGGGAAGGTGCGACTCACCCCTACGGTCTGCTGGCGGCCATCTTAATTAGGCAATTTGTTATAATCATGACCTTTGTCTTTTTTATATTTATTCCATTATATTTGGTTTGGTGTAATCGGCTAACTCATAAATTGACCGTTGCAATCCAACTCGCGTATGACTTAAAAGTACAACATCATCTGCATAGGACAAGTGTGTTAGTGGTAGTGTACCCAACCGTGGTGGGTGAGAATTGACCCTGTCTAACCTTGGAGTTGAGTCAGCCATTAATAAGTTGAAAAGGTACGGGCCAATACACAGCCTTGTTTAAGCCCTTTATTAGTGAAGATCCTCCGGGTGAGCCTCTGACCATCGACAATCTTAACCAGGTGTTAGTGTAGAGATCAATGATTGAATTTAGAAGTATGTCCGGTAAGCCGTGATGCTTGAGTTTGGCCCATAATATGTGTTAATTAACGCGGTCAATGGCCACTTTAAAATTCCACAAAACATAGGTGGAGTGCCTGTCGCTGTCTTAGGCTTTTATCAGCAATTAGCCCTATCGCTAATATATTCGATATTGTACCTGTGCCGCGTCAGAAGCCCGACTGATACATGGGAATTTTCTTGTTTTGATCGGACCAGTTTATCAAGTCCATTAGAAGGATGCATAATATTTAGCCTCTGCATCTATCAACGCAATCAGGCGATAATTTGCAGGATCTGTGCGCTCTTCTTTTTTTATATAATCGTTTGATAATCACACCTCTCCAGCTTTCTGAGATTCTACTAGTGGTGCTGATCATCTGGAACAGACTACCCATCTTACGGGCCCAAAAGTTGGGGTCCTGTTTATAGATTGCCTGCGTACACCGTTCAGACCCGGTGCACTATCAAGCTGACTTTTTTTTATAATCTGTACAATTTTTGTTTCAGCATAGGGTGCTGTCAACTGAAATGCTTCTACTTTTTGCTTTTCATTTATCTTCGTCACGATTGTGGGTGGAAGGTTTAGAATATTAATTGAGAATGTTGAGATTAAATGCTGTACCCATACGTACTCAGTAACGCAGGACATGTTGATAGTTTTGAAAATTTCTGTTCATGGAATTCACCAGGCCCCAGAATGCTCTAGCATCGGATCTTTTTGCATTATATAACAATTTCGTCCAAAAGTTATTTTCTTCAGTTTTTTTATCAATCCAAATTTGTTTTTTGTATTTCCTTTTTAAAAGGCGTACTTCATCCCATACCTCGGAGCGCGGACTCTGACGTTGAGCCTAAAGCAAGGCCTTTCTTAAGTGCTTTCCCAAACTTTGTAATGTTTGACTCAGGTTACTGTTATATTTTCAATTTTAGTTTTACGTTTGGTGGATACTCCTGTTCGGTTTGTTTTTCCAGGAAAGCGCTCCATGTTTCTGTAACAGTTTTATTTTCTGGCTCCAGAGAAATCATTACATTTTTGGCTTTTAGAGCAATATCCAGTGGAATGCTACAAGATCACCTTAAACGTTTCAAATTAATTGTTGATATTTTCCCATCAACGACTGGGGCTTCTCAATGTTTAAACAATGTTATTTTAAGTTCGATTTGTTGAGCTGAGTGAGCACTATCGACTGAGCATTCAATTTGGAAGCTGGTTATTTGCCTAAGAAGTGGAAGAGTTACTATTGTATAGTCCAGAGTTGAGCTCGAACGGGGGCCAATATAGGTACACTTGGCAGGTCTATCTTGTTTTATTCTTCCGTTTAAGGCACGCATTCCCTGATGTTCAAGTTCTCGAATCAATTGCTGCCCTGTTTTATCTTTACGGTTTTGTTCATGAAACAGCTGCGTTTCTACAGCCCAGATTACGTTTGTAACAAGAAAGTTTTCTTCTTCTTCTTGTGGATGAAATAAATTTGCATTGAAATCTCCTGTGAGGATTATCTACCAGGTTGAGTGTTCCCAGCGAAATTGTGTGTTGACATCTGTGATATCATGTAGTTGCTCACATTATAACAGATCTACGTGATGTTATGTAATATGTAACTGCAGTCTGTGATGTGGCTTAGCTGCTGTTTACATTGTGTTATATAGCTGTTCCACATGTTTAGTATTTGCAGTTCCAGTCCTGTTATGTATCAACTGTATGCAATATTGTGTGACTGACTAATCAATGTTATGGTACATATTATGTAACTGCAATGGTATGTAGCAGGTGTATGTTGTGGTATGTTGCCACTGTATACTTACTAAGTAACTGTGGTATGTTATATTTTGAGGCAGCAGTTTTTGTTGTGGTTTAAAAAATTAGTATTTCCCAGGCATATTTTTCTTTAGCAGGTGTGGCTTATATTTAGTAGGGGTATGTGGAACCTGAGGAGTTTCCCTCAGCGGAATTTGGAACAGTTACATAAAAACTCTGCGAACTTCTGCACAGTTCTGCCAACGAGCAGAAATATGCATGTCTCACTGTTTGCTCTTCAATTTAGTGCCAGTAGCATGGAAAAAGCAAGAACTATACCATGCGGTGTGAAAAAGGGCGTTGCCATTCAAGTTGATTCGGCTCCAGCTCGGGTACAAAATTTACTCAAACAGTAGAAAAATGGCTCTAGGGCATGGCACATCTCACTCTGATTTTTTGTGCTTCACGGGAAAAAAAATGTTCCACGTGGCGATTAGTGTTATTTGCCCGAAACTTACTGTTACAAGAGTAACACAGAGTAGCCAAATCCAGCCAATTAGGCGGCTCTAATATTATGGCTATTGGGGCCAAGCACATTTTCTCTGGCTTGGCTCTTTAAATTCATTTTCTGGCTTTCCGATCTTTACTTAAACCCCCTTAGTGCACAGCACAACCCTTTGAATCCTCTTCATTACCTTTATAGCACTGAGAACGTCAATGTGTCATTCTTCTTACATGAAAAGAAAATTGTTTTATTAAAAACATCAGAAGCATTTTCTTTTTAGAATTAAAGCTAAGTTGGGACAAATAGGAACATGCATTACAAATTTGAGTGTTTTCTTGTTTTGCTGTAACACCAGTGCGTACAGTGTGCTGACATCACATCAAAAGAAAAGTGAAAGCAGACCATGTTAATGGTGTTGTCTGCTTTCACATTTTATTGGTGACAGGGGAAAAACTCTGCCCCTCAAAGCACCGATCAACACAGGGGAGATAGCTATGTGAAATGGACAATTCCCCTTTCTAGTATTTTCCTATTGGATTCTTGCTGGGAATGTGATCCCCAAGCAGGCATCCGCTCCAGTACGTTGCTAGGAATGGTGAGTCCAGGACAGAGAAGCCTCCCTGAGGTGGGGTCTATTCTCCCCAGTCCCTGGCCATATCAGTCTTTTAGCCACTTGCGGAGTGGACTGTGGGTGTTCACCCCAATCTTCCACCCCCCTGACGGGCAGAAAGCCCACTGATCACCAGTGAATAAAAATGAAGCTACTTTTTTGGGGAGGAAATGACCCCATGAGCATTGACCAGTGCTTAGTCCAAATATGGTCGCAACCGTCTCTATGCCAGCCCTGGGGGAGTGGCTAGAGGGCGTTTACCCCAAATATTCCCTCCAGAGGGAAATAACCCACTAGATATCAAAGAAAGAAAAACACTTCTTTTTTGGGGGAGTAGCCACCTGGGTATGGGCATGTGCTCCCCCCAACCAGGCCATATTAGTCTTTCTGCTCAACCATGGGGTGTTAGGAGGGTGTATACTCCTATCTGTCCCTCTGAGGCAGAGAGCCCACTAGACGTTAAACACCAGATAATTAAAATGGAGTCGCTTTTTTCTCCCACCAAAATCCAACAGCACACCCTGAGCATGGGCCTACATCCGCTTTCATCCCTGCCTTATCCATCTTACTGCTCATCAGGGGTGAACAGATTGTGTTTACCCCAATCTGCCCTAAGGGGCAGAAAGCCAAAAAGATGGTAGCAAATAAAAACAGCACTCTCTTTCAAGGGGGAGTGGCCCAAGTGGGCATGGGACTGTACTCCACCAAAACCCAAACCTGTAGCAACAGTTTCTGCCAAGCCTGGCATATGGATAGGTGGTGCTTACTCCAATCTGCCCATCTAGGGGCAGAAAGCCACATAGACACCAGACATCAGAGATTGTAAACTGCACTTTTTTGGGCGTCGAGCAGTTCCACAGGCATGGGCCTGTGCTCCCACCTTCCCCCAGCCATATCAGTCTGTCAGCCCTGTGCTTCCTGTATCCCTGGCTTAACTGTCTTTCTGCCTCATCAGTGGGGAGCGCATATAGGGTGTTAAATCACAGTTTAGCCCTGGGGCAGAAAGCCCTTTATAAACTAGGAAATCAAGTCAACACTGTTTTTATTGGGGGGAGCACGTGCTCACCCCCAAACCTGGTGGCAACAGTTTTTCTGCCACACCTGGTATGGGTATTTTCCCCAATATAACCCCCATAGGTGTAGCGTGCCAGTTAGACACCAGGGAATGAAAAAGCACTGATTTTGTTTGGGGAGGAGATGCCCACTGGGCATGAGCCATATCTGTCTATGGGTGTTCATCCCTAATCTGCCACAGACAATAAAAACTGCAAAGCTCTTTTTGGGTGGGAGTGACTCCCCTGGGCATGAGCCTGTGCTTCCCCCGCTGCTGGCTACATCAGTCGTTTGCGGACCTGGGGAGTGGATGGGATTTGCTCACCCCCAAACTGCTCCACATGGAGGCAGAAAGCCCACTGGATATCAAGGAATACACACTTCACTTTTTTGGGGGGAGTGGAATGGCCTCCATGGGCATGGGGCTGTACTTCCTGCACCCCCAGCTGTATCAGTCTATCCGCCTAACCCCAATAGGGGAGATGGGGGGTGTTATCCCTATCTCCTTCAGGCAGATAGAAAGTGCATTTGACCAGAGAATCAAAACAGAACTGTGTTTTTTGTGGAAAATATTAGCCTGTACTACCCTGCATGCCTTGTCATATTGGTGTTTTTACCCCCTAGGAGTGGATGGGGTGTACTAGGTGTTCTAACTTGTTTCTACTCTTATAAGCATGATAAAAGCAGTTTCACTACAAAAACAAACCAATGAACTAAATTAAAAGGCACAAGGTTTCTTGTCAACTCAACTTACAAATGTAAAACACAAAATTGGAAAGCAGAAATACTGGTTCACGGCTTTGTTCCCAGTGGGATGACACTCAGTGGGACAATGTGAAATCAAACAAGTAACGACAAAATCGGATCATTTTTTCATATATATCTGACAAGATGCTCATCCACTCAGATGCTCACTGCTGTACAGCATCCATTGTAGGACATTCTCATTCCTCACTCCTCATACCTACTTCTCATCCCTATTTCTCATCCAACATCCCTACTTCTCCTCCCTACTTCTCATACATCATTCCAACTTCTCAACCCTACTTTTTATCCATCACCCCTTCTTCTCATCCATCCTCCCTACTTCTTACTACACATCCCTGTTCTTATCTCTACTTCTCATACATCATCCCTACTCTTCATCCCTTATATGTGCCTCTCATCCCTACTTTTCATCCATCACCCTACTTCTCATCACAACTTCTCATCCAATATTCTTACTTCTCCTATATCACCCCTGTTTCACTTTCATTATCACTACTTCTCATCCTTGCTTCTCATCTTGACATTTCATCTATCATGCCTACTTTTTATCCATCATCCCTACTTCTCATCCATCATTCTTAATTCTCATTTCTACTTCTCATCCATAATATCTACTTCTCACCCATCATCCTTACTTCTTATTTGCTGTTTCTCATCCATACCCCTTACTTCTTGCCCCTACTTCTGATCCATCATTCCTATTTCTCATCCATAATCCATGGATTACTGATATTATATTGAAACACAAGCATATCAGGAACTCAATATGAATCAGTGAAATATTGAACTTGTAAAAGCAAAACCTCAAAAACAAAAATGCCATTGTTGAAAAATATCAACATTTAACTATAGAAAATAGAAATATCGGATACAAAAAATATTGTTACCTTTAAATAATCATATAATATGTAAAAAGTATAAAAACAGGCCACATCAATGGCAATAATATTGGCAACATAACAAAATAATCACTAATAAATATATAACAAACAATTTTAATATAAAACAATTACTTGCTATAGAACAAAAATTTTTATATACATACTTAAATTAAACCAAAATATATTACAATGACATTTCAACCCCAAAAGTATATAACAAAATATTTTAACAATACAACCCTGAAAAAATATAAGACACAGCCTAAATATTACTCTCTCTCTCTGAACATACAAATATATATATAGACCCAGTAGAAGGCAAATTGCCGATATACGTCAGTTTGATTTCAATATGGAGCGGTAATTTGTGTAAACGCCTTGCACATGGTTAATATGAAAAATGAAAAATCAAGAACATAACTTGGATGTGGACATTGTGGTCATTTGACTGTGCCGCTGCACACGGTGCTCTTGGAATGGGACGCCTAAGGACCTAAGGATATATATATATATAGATATGGATATATAGATATATATATATAAATACATCTATTTTCACTGAAAAAAACACAGTTTCAGGGACGGTATAGTTAGGCTGACATTTCACACGCACAAAAGCAGCAAAATGTTGCCGACATAGTTAGCTGAGCTAACTAACTCGCGCCCTGGTAATGCACTGCTGATGACGTCACGTATTACATCACTCATGACATGGTCAGTGACATCACTGAGGACATCCCAAATGACATCACTGATGACATCAACATTACTGATGACATCATCAAGTGACTGAGAGTTTTTTGAAAGTTTAAGAATGTGAATGTCCGAATGGATGATTTAGTGGGTGCGTGACTGACTGTATAAGTGAGTAAATAAACATGTCTTAGTGAATGCATGGGTGACTGACTAATCTGTGTGAATGTCTGTATCATTCTGTCAGTTGGTATGTAAGTGGCTGCATGGGTTGGTGAGTAGCTACATGAGAATCTATATGAGTTAATGATTGGCTGTCTGATAACCTGTATAGGTGCCTGAGTGTCTGTGTGGGGGGTTGGGTGTGTCTGTGACTCCCTTTCCTGGATGTGTGAGTAAGTGATTCACTGGGTGTATGGGTTCATGAGTGCATCTGCGAGGGGATGAAAGGGTGAGTGTGTGTGTGCGAATGGCTGTGTTTGTGACTGAATGGATATCTCAGTGGTATATGTGTGAGTGACTACATATGTGAAAGTCAGTAAATGTGAGTGTTGGAGTATACCAGTGACTATATTGTGAGAGTGAGTGATTGTGAGAGTGGCTGTATGGATGAGTGTGTTCTTGTGTCAGTGATTGTATAAGAGAGTAATATGTGTTAGTATCTGGATAAATAAGTAAGGTGGTGTGTATATAACTGCACAGGTGAGTAATTGGCAGTGTGATTGACTCTTTGGGTCACTGACTAGGTGTGGGAGTAACTCTATGGGTAAGTGATAGGATGTGAGTGTCTGTATGGGTGTATGAGTGCATATATCTGTGGCTGTATTGATGCATGAATGAGTGACTGTATGGGTGAGTGAGTGTAGACCTTTAAATCAGCACGTGGGTAAGTACTTACTGGTATTGGTGTGTTTATGGTTTCGAGAATGGTAGTTTGTATTTTAGAGTGAGTTTATGAAAGGCTATATTAGGGTGTGAAGAGATGCATCAGATATCAAGTGGATGATGTCATCAGTGATGTCATCAGTAACATCATTTGCGATGTCATCAGTGATGTCACTGACCATGCCATGATGGATGTCATATGTTACATCATCAGCAGTGATTTACGGGGGCACAAGTTATAGTTAGCACAGCTAAATATAACAGCTGAATTTCTCTGCTTTTGTACGAGTGAAATGTCAGCCTAACTATATCGCCCCTGAAACTTCTATTATTTTCAGTGAATTTCTAAGGTTTTTTAAATGCTAGTTTCTAACTATGCCTACATAGGTAAGACATGTACAGAAAGAGGGAGAAAGGAGCAAAAAGAAGCAAGAGAAGTGTAGAAAGGTGTGCAAGAGAAGTACAGAAAGGGGAAGAAAGGTGCAGAAAGAAGCAAGAGAAATACAGAAACAGGCAATAGAAGTCCAGAAAGAGGAAGAAAGAAGCAAAAAGAATCAAGTGAAGTGCAGAAAGAAGCATCAGAGTTGTAAAAAGAAGCGAGAGAAGTGATGAAAGAGACAAAAGAGTTGCAGAAAGAAACAAGAGAGGTGTCGAAAAAAGAAAGAGAAGTGCAGAAAGAGGCAAGTGAGGTGCAGAAAGAGGCAAGAGAAGTGCAGAAAGTGGCAAGAGTGGTGAGAAAGAGGCAAGTGAGGTGCACAAATTGAAAAGAGGGGTGCTGAAAGAGGCAAGAGAAGTGCAGAAAAAAGCAACAAAGATGCAGAAGGAGGCAAGATAACCACAGAAAGAGGCAAGAGAGTTTTAGACACAGAAAAGAGAGGTACATAAAGAGGTGCAGAAAGAGGAAAGAGGAGTGCAGAAAGAGGCAAGAGGGGTGCAGAAAGAAGAGAGATGCAGAAAAAAGCAAGAGAAGTGCAGAAAAAACCAATGGAGGTTCAGAAAGTGGGGAGAGGGTTACAGAAAGAGACAATAACATTGCATAAAAAAGCAACAGGTGCAGAAATATGCAAGTAAGATGCAGAAAGAGGCAAGAGAGGAGCACAAAGATGGAAGAGAGGTACTGAAAGAGGCAAGAGGGGTACGGAAAGAAGCAATAGAGGTACAGAAGAGGCAAGAGAAGTGCGGAGAGAGGCAACAGATTTGGCGAAACCGGCAAGAGAGGTGCAGAAAAAGGCAAGATAGGAACAGAAAGAAGCAAGGGAAGTGCTAAAAGAAGCAACAGAGGTGTAGAAAGAAGCAATAGAAGTGATGAAAGAGACGAAAGAGAGCTGCAGAAAGAAACAAGAGAGGTGCAGAAAAAGCACGAGAATTGTAGAAAGAGGCAAGTGAAGTGCAGAAAGATACAAGAGAGGTGCAGAAAGAGGCAAGTGAGGTGCAGAAAGAGGTAAGAGGAATGCAGAAAGAAGCTACATAGGTGCAGAAGTAAGCAAAAGAACTGCACAAAGAGACAAGAGAGGTGCAGAAAGAAGCAACAGAGGTGCAGAAGGGGTAACAGAGGTACAGAGAGAGGGAAGGGGATGCAGAAAGAGGCAAGAGGGGTACAGAAAGAAATGAGAGAGGTGATACTAGAAGCAACAGGGGTGTAGAAAGAAGCAAGAGAAGTGCAGATTGGAGAAGGAATAGCAAATGTAACCCATTTAGTGTCCAAATCTGTCCACAAATTGGTTTAGATTGGAGTGGGGATAGTATTTTTACCGCTTTCGCATGGAATGCCTTCTCCAGATTAGTTTATATTGGAGTGGGAATAGATAATATCACCCCTTTAGTACCCAACACTGTCCCTAATTTAGTTTAGAGTGGAGGTTGAACAGTATTTTTCACCATTTTAGTGCCCAACACTTTCTCAAAATTGGTTTGGATTGGAGTGGAAATACTATATCTCAACACTCTATCAACATTAGTTTATATTAGATTTGGAATAGCATTTTCCACCACTTTAGTGTCCCACACCATCTTTAAATTGGTTTATATTAGAATGGGAATGGTGTATGTCACCCCTTTAGTGTCTAACAAGATCCCCAAATTGGTTGAGCTTGGAATGGGAATAACATTTTCTACCCATTTAATGTCCCACACCTTCTTTAAAACAGTGTAGATTGGATGCAGAATAGTAACTGTTATCCTTTTAGTGTTCAACACCTTCCCCACATTGATTTAGATTATAGTGGGGACAGTAAATTACACATTTTTAGCAGCCAAAGTTTGTTATAGTTTGAGTTTTTTAATTTTAGAATTTTTGTCTGAAATCTTTTGTTTTAATGTTATTTGTACGTAGAAAAAATAGTTTGTGTTATTTCATTAGTGATGTTGGTGTTTAGAAAGATAATAAAAAAGTTGAATGTTTGTAAGCAATAATATCATTAATGGCATATTTTCATAGAATAAGGACATACAATGCATTTTGCTCTTTTTGTCTGTTTCCAACTTTTTATTAATGTATAGTTTTACATTTTTTTAAATAAACATATATTTATAGTAAAGGAAATGAAACATTTCTAATGATTTTTCAACATTAATTAAAACATGCAAATTATATTTTAACACTATTTCAGGTTGTCCTTTTTCAATTAGTTTATAAGAGTTTTCAGGTGTAAAGGAGGTTTAGGGGGGTCTAGAAGTTAGCTATAGTGTTGTTTGTGGAATTTTTATATATTTAAATATATTGATAGTAGTGTTTTTCACTAGTTTGGAGTTTTTGTATACTCTTTTTTAGCAATGTGTCATTGTGCTGTGTTAAATTGCATTATGTTACTTACATTTTGATGATTAGGTGTGATGTATACATATTTTTGGGAACGTAATGTATTTTTAAAGTGGGTTTCATATTGACTTAGGAGATTTTGTGTCTGTCTGTCTGTCTATGGGCATTTAAATGTTTTTTATATAAATTAAATCCATTTTGGTTGTAATTAACCAATGTTTTTACACTGGTTTTTGTTTATTTGGGGGGTGGGTCCTGATGTGTTTCTTTTTAAAAAATGTTTTTCAGATTTTTTTCTGTTCCTAGATACTTTGAATTGCTTCAAGAATCATTATAGGATTCTTTTTATTTTCACTTTTTTGGGAGGTTTTTGGACAGTATTTTTCAAGTTTTTGGTGGATTATTATTTTCACCTTTGTGGATAAAAAGAAAGGAACATCTGCAGCTACAGGATATTTCATGTTATGTATTTATTTATTTTTTAGATGGAAAATATGATATTTTATTGTTTGTGTCAATTTTATGTGATTGTTATTTGAAATTGCATGGTTTATGTGATGTAATTTAATTTATGTGATAAATTGAATTTGTTTTTTTGGTTTCTTAGTTGTGATAGTTAAATTTTTGTTCAAATGATTGATATTTACATATTTTTTAACATTTTAGTCTTCATTAACACTGGAATTGTATTTAATTTTAAGACTGATGATAATGAAATAATATATTTATTATTTATAAAAACAAAAAATATTTGACATGTTGATTTAGATTTTCTGATAGTTTTGGGGCATTGGTTGGTTAACATTTATTTTATAAAATGCTTTTGGCTATCAGTTCCAAGTAATCTACTCCTTTTTTAAATTATCTTTATTGTTTTATTTACCATACAATAACACCCCCTCTCCCCGCCCCTCATACACAGTTTGAAAACAACCTTACATAAGTCATCTGGTTAAATATTAACAATAGCAAAAAAAAAAATAATATAACAGTGGTTTTCCCACAGGTAATATTACGGGTATCATTCTTTGGGTTTCAGTTCTATGAGAAAACATGCATAGTCCCTATCCAGGCCCGCTGTGCCTTTGCATCCTTTATATCAGAGGATCCCAGATTTTAAAACCCTTTTTGCGCATACGACATCCTTTTCTTTTATATATGTGGTTCCCGCCAAACCTCAATTACAGGCTTATCGATTATCCCAGGTAACCACAAGTATGGTTCAAGTCATGCCTGTGAGGCTGCTATTGTTACTGATAAATTGTCCCTTAATAATCGTGACATCAGGTTGTATGACCTTACCAATTGCAGAATTCAGAACATTGTTTATCTGCTTCTGTGTCCATGTGGTCTTATCTACATTGGGGAGACTGCGCGGGAATTTCGAGTACCCTTCAGTGAACATAAGTCGGCCGTGAGCATCAGGAAATTGTCGGCACCAATTGTCCAACACTGTGTGAACAAAGGTAATTCTGAAAAAGATATTAAGTGGTGCATTCTGGAGAAGACTAAAATCAAAGCAGGATTATCAAGTGACATATTGCGCAAGAGAAGAGAAACTTTTGGGATTTTTACCCTCAACAGTGTCAAACAGGGGCTGAATGAAGATATCCAATGGCACATGACCCAGCCGTGGTAATTGGATCATCTGTTCTTGTATGTTGATTTTGTTCTATCTTGGATACTTGCTGATCGTAGTGAAAGCTCCCAGTGGAGTTTTTTGAGTAGCTAACCCTCCCCTAATGGGGTATAGTTGAGTTCTGGGTATTTTATGTGAATTTGTTTTTTGTTTAAATTAGGCTGTAGTTGGTGTTTTTCTATTTTTGGTTTCCCTTCTGGGGCTTTCTTTTAAGGGTGTGTGTTCATCTTTGCCTTTATTAGATTACATTAGGTCCATATTTTTTTTCTTAATGATGTTGTCACCTTTATTAGATAGTATATGGCTGATGTATATTCAGCCTACACACTGGGGTCGTGTATATTTTTAGTGTACGTAGGCTGCACCTATTTCCTTATTTATTTGAAGGATTTTGTGTGCAGTTACCTTTCTAAGATAGCACCCGTTCTGATTTGTGTAGTCCCTTTTTTTCTGTCTATGGCATGCCGACCTTGTTATGCATCTCGTGCGTGCAGTGTATATCTATAGTAGGTAGTATAAGGTTAATGTATATTCAGCCTTCACACTGGGGTCGTGAATATTTTTCTTGTACGAAGGCTGCACCTATTCCCTTATTCATTTGAAGGATTAGCAGTGCATTTACCTATCAAAGATGACGCCCGTTCTGATTTGTGCTCTGTTGTGTGTTGTCCTCCTTCTTATGTTATGTCGGCTCGACCAGGTGTTCCGTGTTTGTGTTGAGAGTCGTGGGTACTTAAATTGAGCTCATTCCAGCTTCTGCCTCTCCTCGGGCGGATGCGAGCTCTGTTGAGGTGGCACTCCAGGAACACATCGGACGTTTTAGAGGTGAAGTGCTAATTCTTCTTCACAGTAGGTTACAACCAGACTCTCTTGTTGGAAGTTGTATCTCTTTGATTCATAGGGAGGTTGGTTGCTATTTTTTGTAGCACTAATGTCATCTATTGCCAGTTCATTCCCCTTGGGCACTCTGCTCATTGTAGGTCATTGTTGTTTTTTGTGCATAAAACGGTTTACCGCATGAGAATTTCTTGTGCAATTACGCTCTTGGCACCCGTGTTGGGCAGGACTTTAATGAGTATGAAAAATGATGGATGAATGGAGCGTCGTTGCTCTTTTCAGGATTTTTATGTGCATGTTACTTCCTGATTATCTTTTACGCTGGTTTCTTTGCCGAGATGAGCGTATTGCTACACTTTGTGAGTTGAGGGCATTTTTTGTCTTCAAGATTCCCTGTATGACTAATTTCAGTAGCATGTATATGGTTGTTTGATAGGTACGGGGCTTCCTGCTTTAGGCTCTAAGGAATGGTTCATATATGATACATGAGGAGTTTAGAATTTAATGTGATCTGCTTACTATCGATGACTGCAGGCGGGACTGACTTTAGTTTGTTTGCTATTTTATTTTGCAGAGTCCACTACATATTGAAGCATAGACATTGCTGAAAGATTGAGAAGGAGGAGGATTATTGGACCAAGTGCAGATTTTGAAGGTAACACCCGAGCCTTGTGGATAACTCACATAAAGGAATGCTAGTAGTGATCTAGTTGATTAAGTGGTGTTTTTTTGCCCACTTTTTAGGTCTCGCCTGTCGATGCGCATGCGCATCGAGCAAGGCGAGAGTATTGGGACTTATCTACTCTTTATCCACACTGCAAGGAATCGTGGCGATTCCTTGCAGTGCCCGTGACTTTTAAGCTCAATGCGCATGCGCATTGAGCTTAAAAGCGCGTGCACGTCCGTCTTTGTTTACCCGCTCCGCCCCCTCCCCTTCCCGCCGTGTCGCATTTCTCCTCCCCCCTCCCCTCTCCTCCGTCCGTCTTGTTAGTTTAATTTAACCCGCTCCGCCCCCTCCCCTTCCCACCGTGTCGCATTTCTCCTCCCCCTCCCCTCTCCTCCGTCCGTCTTGTTAGTTTAATTTAACCCGCTCCGCCCCCTCCCCTTCCCGCCTGTCTCCTACACTAGTCCACCACACACTTGCTGTCATTTGCATTGCCCCCTCTGCTCGTACTCAGCTGTCTCCTGTACAATAACTCATCCTCGTGCCCCTCACCTGGTGAAGACGAAGTACATGAGGCTGATTGTGGTGCATGTCAGCAGGGTGATAGTGTGAGGCTTGTAGAAAAAGTCTATGGTGATGTCCTCCACCTGCTGTTCGTTGATCATCCTGAAGTGCAGCTTGTAGTTGGCATCGCCTTTACTCAGCGTCCGGGCTCTCATGCAGGACGCCATCTCCACCCGCTCCCGGCCTGCCCCTGGCACGGGGGGAGTAAGGGGTGGAGGCAGAACACACCACTAGTGTAACGCAAGGGGTGTACGGGTCCCTCACACTATCCGCATGTGACTGGCGGCTGGCAGAGACCAGCTCGGAGAGAGCGAGAAGAGCAAATGACAGTCAATAAGGTGACTGCGTTCTGGGGTGGTCGCTAAGAGGCTGCTAGAATTGGACAAAGCAACGACTTTGTCGTTATCCCCTGCAGTACAATATGGCTTCTCCCAAAGAAGGTGATTCCCTGTTACTGTGGTATCCAACTTAACTGTACAGCACAATCAATGAGTACAGTGAAATTAAAAAAGGACTTTTAAAATCGTAATTTCTTTAGAAGCGTAAACATATCGGCCATCTTCGAAAAAAGGAACACCGTGTACTACTTAGTGGAATGAAATAAAAATATTACGAATACAGTGTCATTAAAATTAATATTGGTTGAACAAATACAGACTTGAATTACTTGCTACAATGCCATATTCAAGGCTACCATTAAAAATGCGTAATGGTAATTTTGCCTTTAAGTTTGGTTTAAACTATTTTCTGATCTTCTAAAAGACTCATAATTACGCAATGTACCGCGTTATTTGTACTTTCAATAGTGTCAAGATGTTGTGATTGTTATTTATCATTATTTTGAGTGCCGCATATCTAAAATCCCATTTCTGTTTCCGAGCGGCGCATGCGAGGGTAGCAAGAAAGAATAACATCTCTAGCTCTTTACCTAGGTCTTTAGTGCTTCAGTCATGTTGCAACAGATATGTATCTCACAGTCCGAAAATATTTCGGGAAATGTGTACCAGAATAAAGCCTTACATACATTTAAAAATACGCTTAACGGATTCCAAAAAACTTTTCTAAACAATTCTAAAGTACTTGAATACATAGAATTCCCCCTAATAAGTGTATACGTTTCATGCCTTTTTAGTAGTTTATAAAAATGTATTAAAAAAATATGTGGTCACATAAGTAAGACTTTTGCTATTTTGTATCCATCACCGACAGTTTCGCACACACAAATTAACAAGTATCTGTCAAAGATGGCTGCCCCCTAATCAGCACCTCTCATGTAGCTGTCACGTTTCCTTTCATTGCATGGCGACGTTGTTTGAAAAGTGTGTGACAGCTCGGTGTTGTAGCCGGTACCCCAAGCTGTACCGTTCACCTCTGGCCCAGGAATAGCGTAAATCCCGTCCCATCGGCTGCAGGATGGGACACGCCGTTCTGTGACATTGTAAAGGTTATTAATGGGGATGGTGGAGGCATAAAAGGTGAGTGCAGAGACTCCAGTGTCATCATGTCATTACACCCTCACTCACCCTCACTTACCCTCACTCACCCTCACTCACCCTCACTCACCCTCACTCACTCACCCTCAACCCCTCACCCTCACTCACCCTCACTCACTCACCCTCAACCCCTCACCCTCACTCACACTCACTCACTCACCCTCAACCCCTCACCCTCACTCACCCTCACTCACTCACCCTCAACCCCTCACCCTCACTCACCCTCACTCACCCTCACTCACTCACCCTCAACCCCTCACCCTCACTCACCCTCAACCCCTCACCCTCACTCACCCTCAATCCCTCACCCTCACTCACCCTCAACCCCTCACCCTCACTCACCCTCAATCCCTCACCCTCACTCACCCTCACTCACCCTCAACCCCTCACCCTCACTCACCCTCACCCACCCTCACCCTCACTCACCCTCACCCACCCTCACTCACCCTCAACCCCTCACCCTCACTCACCCTCACTCTCACTCACCCTCAACCCCTCACCCTCACTCACCCTCAACCCCTCACCCTCACTCACCCTCACTCACCCTCAACCCCTCACCCTTACTCACCCTCACTCACCCTCAACCCCTCAACCCCTCACCCTCACTCACCCTCAACCCCTCACCCTCACACAGTGCAATAGGTCTCAGACCATTTCAGTTACAGCTTTAAGAAATGTTTATGGCTTTTTTTATTTGTAATTCTTTAGCATTGGCTACAGGAAACAAAAATGCTAAACATTTACAAAAAAAACCCATAAACAATTCTAAAAGCACTAACTCTAATGGTGCGAGACCTATTGCATTTCCAATGCTTGTTTCATCAGTGGTTCTACTCCAACTTAGATCAGGGTGGGCCTTAGTTTGATCTGTGGTACATTGTTAGTTATCTTGTGTTCTTTTCTTGGGGTCTTTTTGTCTTGCAGTATTGGAGGCTGGGTGTTGCTATATTATCCTCTTGCCATACTGTTCTGGTGTTTGATACGTTATGTGGAAACCAAGAATATGTGCAAAGTCAGTAGGCTATAGACTGGTGACACAAAACATTTTTTGTGACTGTCCATTTAGGATGGCCTTTTGATATTTTGTTCTCTTTTTTCTTTTTCTCGTTATGTAGATATAAAAATAGAGGCTTCTGAATTTCGAGTAATTGTCACACTAGAAAGGATTTATGGGGTTTAATCCCGCAGGTAAGGCATGTACTCTTAATGCCTCCAGATTCTTTTTACAAGGGCTCTTTACGTAGTTCCATTATCATGAAGTAGATTACCTGTCTGCCTGTATCATTGGGATAGCATGGATTTCCTGTTCAACTGGCCAATCTTTATAAGTTACAGGTTTAGCAATACTACATACTAGCAGTATATGGTATAAGCCTTTATGTATATTCTACCCCCCTAGATGCTGAGATTGGTGTTTGCACCTCGCTGAGGACTGTCTGGCAAATCTGGTTTCCATATCTAAAGATGCATATCAGCCCCTATTAAGAAGGTGCTTATACCTATTGTTGGAGTAAGTATTCTTTTCTAAATACATAGGGCCGTTCTAATACTTGTCTGGGCACATTTTTGGTGGGAATGTAGGTGATGGTTCACCTGTATTGTCTAGGTGTTGTGTTTGTTTACTCTATGATGGCCTTGAATAGGTAGAGGCTATCTGGTTGGTGGTGTTGATTTGCTGTTATTAACGTCTGTGTAATTTAGATGTATAACGTCAAAGCATATGAATATGGTTTTCCCAATTGTTTTCTATTTTTTGAGTCATAGTCTGTGGGTTCCTTGGCCTTATTACTAATGTTTTGATCTTTTAGGTGTGTGTTTTTACCTTTCCTGGGTGGAGTGGCATTTTTTGCCCCCACACTTTGGGGCTTTATAAATGGCAGGTCCTGATGAAGGTGGCATTCTACCAGCTTGCTGCCACCGAAACGCGTTGACCACGGCCTTTATAACATCCTGCTTTTGTGCAGTTTATGTCTTTAGTCATCCCAGTTACTTTGTTATTCTGTAATTGTGTTCCCCAGATATATTATGAATATGAAGGTGTGTCTGGATTTGTGTGAGTTGGGTATGAATTGGTTGTTGTGATGTCTCTGGTGGTCTCTTCCCGGATTTTCATGATTGATTATATGTATTGGAGAAGTGTGGCTCACTGGTTAGAGGAGGCAGACCCTGATGCAGAGGTCAGACCCGGGACCAGGGTTCAATTCCCGATGTGGCAGGTTCTTGAGCTCAAAATGTCCATGGACTCGATAATTCTCGCCTCGGTGCCTACTCGAATCATGGGTTCACACTCTGCAACTCTGGGCAATAGCTTGCTTAATCTCCACTATGGCCCTACCGTGATGGGATGCCTGGTCTTCACCTTGGGGATGCCCAGTAGGGGTTATCTCGCAGGGAAAGCCAGGACGGGTTCCCAAAGCAAGCGCTAAGAGACCTGTTGGTGATTTGGCGCTATATAAATCGAAATTAACATAACATAACATATTGTTTTTCTCATTTATGTTGATCTCTGACTTTACTATGTTGAAATATGTTATTTGCAAACATATTTATGGATTTGTATAAGCTATGAAAAAATATTTTGATAAAATGAAATGAAAATAAAAAATTGTATATTTTTCAGATATGTTATTATAATTTTCTCTGAATGGGTTCGCACACTAGCTTGGGCGCTCCCAGTTGGCCTTTGGGATTAATTCCTATGCATAAATAAATCTAGTCATGAGGGAGATTTTTGCTTAGGTCTGTTTATTTTCCCCTCTTCTCCCTGACCTTCTTCTGTATCTTTAGAGGGGGTCCCCTTCCTTTTTTGCATGGGCACTCCAAACTATCCTGATCTTCTTCCTCCAGCCTTGAAAATAGGATTAGGTCCAGACATTCCTAAGTCTTACTCTGCTCTTCCCCCGTACTAGCCTCATATAACTTTTGATAATGCCGCTGAAATGCCACTCTGATTGCTTCTGGTTCAGTCTTCCAGACATATTCTGGGTCATTAATTTCTCGTATTGAATTAGATGTAATTTGTTGTCTAGTATGGCCTGTCAAGTGATGACCAAACTATTCACTTAGTTCATATACAGTTTCTCTATGTATTGTTGTCTTGACTATTGCTTTCTCAATTATTATATCCATGATGGTGGTTTAAGCAATCGGCATGCATCTTTGTTATGGTTCTACTTCCTGTCCCTCATGCACAGCCCTTATCAATACTTCCTCTGCTGCCATCAAATTTTCCTGCAGTGCTGCCATTTTTTGTTTAGCCTGTTTGTTTAGATTTAGAGAGAACCATAATGTTTCCCCCTAATCCCTGCCTTCAGGGAAACCCAGACTCCCTCAATTGCTGCACTCCCCAGATTATCCTCCACAAACCCTGGTATCAATTGCCTCATATGCCTGTAATACTCCTTAATTAGCAGTATTGCTCTCTCGAAGGTCCAAGTTCTCACATTTTGGTTAACTGCTTCCATTTCTATATTCAAGGCTAAGGGGTTGTTAGCTGATAAGACCCAGGGTAGCTTTTCAATTCTACATTTTTAACTCATGTTGTTAGAATCAAACATATAATCCAAGCTTGCATGAGTCAAATGAGGATTGTAGAAAAAGGTATACCCTGGGTGGCATGGTTGCATCATTTGCCAACATTCTATCAAGCCATGGGTCTGACATAAGCTTTTTAAGACGTGAAACACTCTCGGTTTCCTCCCCTGATATTTATACCCGGCTTCCAGTGACCAATCACTGGGTAAATTAATATTATAATCCCCACATACAATCAATGGGAGGGGCCAGTGAGCGAGTTCATTGGAGATAGTATCAAATACATTGGGGTCATCGCTTGAACTCCCATACATTGTACATAATGTAATTTTCTGACATTTGCCGTATTGGCATTCTATGATTTCCCATCACCCCAATTTATGGGATGATGACAGTAAAAATTGCATCCCACCACCTTTAGCCAATATGGCAACCCCCGTACCCTGGCTCCTTGTGTTGTGGCGGAGACCAGTCTATACCCAAGTGTATTAAGTAGATGAAGTTATGACCCCACAATATGAGTTTCTTGGATACAGATGATATTTGCCCCAGACGTGTGAAATCCCACAGCAACCCTTTGCCTTTTCTTTATATCACTGAGACCACATATGTTGACGGTAAGAATTCTCAGTCCAACCATATTGGTTCATATCAATCAGAATAACCTGGCAGTTTACTAATGGTTAAGCACTTCCCTGGTCGTTCTTCTGTTTTAAAATTGAAGTATTGCTAATTCCTGTATTTAGCTTTTCTTTTCTATGTCTGCTCGCATCGTGTTTTTATCTATTCTTTGCCCACATTGTGCTGGAGTCTTTTTCTCTGGTTGTTTGTCTCCCCGTTCCACTGCAGCCATTAGGGGGCTGATTGATGTGGAGAGAGTATCGAACCACCATTTCCCGGAGTTCCTCACTTCCAGGAGGCCATTTTTAGTGGCTATACTGTTTGTGTGGCGGTCTAGTCTTTCAGCCTCCTCCTCTGAGCCGGTATTTAACTGGGACATGGCGCGGGAGCGCAATTGATTACCTGGCAGATAACTAGGGGCTAAGCACCTCCCTGGTCGCGCTTCTGTTTAAAAATTAAGTGTCACTGTTTATATTGCTAATTCCTGTAATTAGCTTTACTTTTCTTGGTTTACTCGCAGCGTTTTTATCTATTCTTTGCCCACATTCTGCTGGAGCCTTTTTCTCTGGTTGTTTGTCTCCCCAGTCCACCGTGGCCATTAGGGGGCTGATTGATGTGGAAGGAGTATCGAACCACCGTTTCCCGGAGTACCTCACTTCCGGTGGGCCATTTCTAGCCTTCATACTGTTTGTGTGGCGGTCTAGTCTTTCAGCCTCCTCCTCTGAGCCGGTATTTAACAGGGACATGGCGCGGGAGCGCAGTGGACGTGCACAGCGGGGCGCCAGCGGCGAACTAAATGCGCGCCAAAGACAAGCCCGTCTGCGCCCATAAGCGCCTGGACGTCGCCTCTCATCAGAAATGCTGGTAGTTGCACTACAGGACTAAGTACCTACTCTAGGTCAGAATTATTGGCTGTTAATACTCAGGTTAAACCTTGTAGCTCACTTCCACTAGGTCCCTTGGAAGGACCTTTTGGCTGTATTTGCTATGGGTTTGATTCACTCATGTTGTCGCCCCCTTAACCCTCCCCTCCCCTGCCCAATTCTTCTATGAAAATCCTACATTTAAATGTTTGCTCTCTGGCCAAACACTACTTGGACATCTACGATCTGGTTCTGGAGGAATCCCCCATGCCTTTTTCTTAACTAAAACCTGGCTCAATGATGATATCGTTGCAGAGCCTGGCCTAGCGCGTCCTCCAGGTTACAGTATTCTGACCTTAAACAGAGAGTCTAGAGGGGGCGGTATTGCAGTTATTTTTAAATCCTGCTACTCGTGTTTATTTGTTAAATAATCGATGAAGGGATGCGAATACGAGCGTTTTAAATTCACTTTTAGCGCCCATTCGAATATGTCTGGGCTGTTGGCCTACCACCCGCCTGGGCCTGCTAAGGAGTTCAAATCTGCCCTCTTGGATGTCATCTGTACTCTAACAATGTGCACAGCCAACTTCAGCATTTTTTGGGTGATCTTAATGTGCATTTCGATCTTCATCATGACCCTGAAATTGGCAGTTTGCTCGCTGATCTGGTGGCCTGCCTTTAAGTCAATTGGTCTCTGGCCCCACCCATATGGCTGGCCAATTGATGGACCCCGCTTTTTGTAACATTCCTTCCAATTTTATTAGGATACCCAAGCCAGTGGGTTGGCCCAACCACTTTCTGGTCTCTATGTCTTTCCCTGTCTTCGATCCCCCATACAGGGCAGTTCAACTGCTCTTCTTCTAACGCCTATGGCATAAATTGAAGCAAGAGGATTTCCACGCTCTTCTTACTGTCAACCCTTCTTTACTACATAGTGATTTTGATGTCTTATAGCGCACTTTGTAAAGGGATTGTTCATGCGCTGGACTCTCTCATTCCAGCCAATCAATCAATCAGAGTACTTGTAGAGCGCGCTACTTACCCGTGAGGGTCTCAAGGCGCTGAGGGGAGTGGGTGCAGCTCCTGCTCGAAGAGCCAGGTCTTGAGGAGTCTTCTGAAGGCGAGTATGTCTTGGGTCTGCCGTATGTGGGTGGGGAGGGTGTTCCAGGTCTTGGTGGTGAGGTAGGAGAAGGATCTGTCACCGGAGGTTGTTTGTTGGATGCGGGGGACATCGGCGAGGGCAAGGCTGGTGGAGCTGAGCTGGCGGTGTTTCAGTACATCATTCTTTATTTTGATCTCCCCTAGAGATGAAATTTTGATGTAGATCTGAGTGTTGTCTGCGTGCATGTGAAAAGAGATGTTGGCGATACGAAGAATTTCAGCTAATGGTTTGAGATAGAGGTTAAAGAGAGTTTGGGAGAGAGTTGAACCTTGGGGGATACCAATCATAATCGGGGAAGGGGAGGACAGATTGCAATTAACTATGAATCCCTGGGAGAGGTTCTTTAAGAAGGATTTGAACCACTCATGAACGGTTCCGCCTAGACCCATCCTGAAGTACAGACGTTCTAGTAGCTTTTCATGGTTGACTGTGTCGAACACCGATGATAGATCCAACAGAATTAAGAGACATGTTTTGTCTTGGTCTAGGGCTTGGAGGGGCTTGGAGGGCATCATCTACTGTGGAGAATAGTAGTTTCAGTACTCTGATCTGGTCTGAAACCAGATTGGCACTCATCTCGCAAGTTGAGAGTGGCGATGTGTAGACTAAGTTGTTGTCCCACGCATTTCTCAAGCAGGAATATTAGATATTGGTGTGCAATTGTCTGGTTCAGCAAGTGTTTTTTTTAGAATAGGGATGACTTTTCCAGTTTTTATCTAGGCTGCTATAGACCCTTGCATTAGGGAAGCATTGATTATTGCAGTCCAGATGGGTATGATGAAATGTTTGGCTGCGGATAAGCAGTTGGATGGAAGTGGGCCATTGAAGTGGTTGTTCATTTTAATGGATAATGTTATTTTTTATATTCTATGCTCGTTATATAAGTTGAAGGCGATCCAGTTGGCTTGGTTTTTGGGTATCGTCTGTAGGGAGTGTGTAGCGCAATTTGAAGTGTCACCGTAGGCTGTTAGAATGTGATAGCGGGGGAAGATAACTTGTTACCCATGGAGTTGATTTTAGCCGAGAAGAAGGAGGAGAACTCATCACAACCGATTAGGTATTTGGGTGTTTCTTTGGAGGTTTTAGCCAGTTTATTTGATTGTTGTTTTACCAATTGAAAGAGCTTACGAGTTCTGTTCTTAGCGTTTTCAATTTCTACTCTGAAGAATTTTTTTTTTGAATTTCGAATACTCTTATTGTACACATATCTGGGCTTTCTAAGAAGTTTTAGCTGGAGGAGGAGGGGTATTGTCTCCAATTCCTTTCTATTAGCCAAAGATTTCTCCTTTCGATGTTTAGGAATCCATTGAACCAGGGATTTTTGTCTTTGGCCTGAGTTCTTTTTACTTTAACGGGTTAGTGAGTCAATTATATCGACATTGTTGAGTTGTAATGGTCTGTAAGTTCACAGTTTGGGATGAGATCCATCGCGCATCATGCTTCCAGCTTTTCTGAATCTAGGTTTTTAGTGTCTTGGAGCAATAGTTTCGGTTTCACTGGTTGCACTGATCTTTTCATAGGTAAGTCCAGTATTTGGAAGGAAATAGCATGGTGGTCTGACCAGTCGTAAGTTGCAATTGAAGTTAGCCTGATCGTCGTATCCCTTGATATGCTCCAGTCCCATGTGGTGCCTTTGAGTGTGTGGGTAGAGTGCAGGCTTGAGTAAGTGATTGGTCATCCAGGATGTCTGTGAAGATGTTGACCTGAACGCCATTGAGGTAATTCCAATGAAGGTTAAAGTCTCCCTGGAATATATCATTGGAGTGCGGGGAGGCATTTTCTATAATGATTTCCATGTGGTGCTCAATCATTGGGTCCTTTTAACCTGGTGGGTGGTAGAAGGTGTACAGTTTGCATAATTGGTTTGAGTCAATACTTATGGAGAGAGAGAGGTATTCGCAGCAGTCAAAAGGGTCAGAGCAGAACTGGGTAACAGAGAGGTTGGAGCGATGGATGCAAGTGATACCTCCCCCTCTTTTAATTTTTCTGTCAAGTCTTATAATGTTTTAGTTTGGAGGTACCAGTTCATCCATGCAGGTTGAAGAAGCTTCATTGAGCCAAGATTCTGTTAAGATTGCAACGTCAATTTCTTGACTCAATATGAGTTCGGCAATGTTGGAGGCATGCTTCACTGGTGATTGACAGTTAAAAAGGAGACCAGAGATTGGAGACGCAGAGTTTCCTGGGGCATGAGTCATGGGTTGGGGTTGGATAAGTGTATTCGTTTTAGATTACTGCTGATTAACCCTCTGTTTCTGCAACTAGAGGGTCTGTCCTTGTTGACTGAGAGCGTATTGACCTTGTTTTCTCCTTCTTTAATAAGGGGGCTAGAGGCGGCAAGGGTCTCTTCGTAGGATAGAAGAAAAGCTAGGGTTTCATTTTCTGATAGATAGTTAAGTTGATTGCGAGGGCGGTATTTGTCTATTAGCCAGCGACAGTGGTTGAAGGTAAGGCTTAGTATGCAGGCAGAGTACTGAATTATGACTATGCTTAAATTTAGCGAGGAAGTGGAGGAAGTGTTCAGTAAAGAGTAGGAGGTTCCTCAATTCAAGAGTCGCATTATGAATTCTCTTGGCTAGGCTCGCTGTTCGGAGGTTCAGAGGTTCAAGTTCTGTTAGTGAAGGGTGTACTAGTGGCGAAAGGACAAAGGAGTCAGGGCTTGAAGTGCCATAGTCGGGGATCCTGGTGAGAGAATTGGAGTTCAGTCTCCAAATGGCTACATTTCTGTGTGGAGAGGTGAGACGAGGGCCTATTGTGCTATGCAGGGAGGTAGGGGGGCGTTCTGGGGGTAGGCAGCAAATTTATGGATGGTCTGAGCGTTTTCATCTTAGGATGTGGGATGGAGACGATGAGCGGATGGTGTATTGATAGGCATTGCCTTTTTGAGGGGTTGAGGTGGTGAGGTATGTGGTACTCTAATGAAGTTATTGGAAGATTGAGGTGGTGAGGTAAGTGGTAATTTATTGGCTTTGGGGGAGAAGCTGCTTTGAGCCCTGTGCTGAAGGGACAACACAGTGGGGAAATTAGTGTCAAACCATTCTTTTAGAGAGGGTGATAAGGAGCGAGGGGAGCGAGAAGGAGTAGCTTGTGTTTTGGTAGACATGAGCGGGAGGCTCCTACCTTCCAGACCAAACTTAAGCTGTATGCTGTTGCATTCAAAATTGTCTACTATGCAGATAACATGCAGATCATTGTGTATATTTCAGAGAACTACTCAACTCATCTTATAACAAAGCATGTCAGGCGTTGCTAGTTGGATGAGTCAAAATTGTTTGAAACGTAAATGAAAAAACTACATGGTGCTGGATGAAATACTTGAATTAATATCAGATACAGTCCATTCCTTGGGGCTCTGTTCCAGTCCATCCTTTTTTGTCCATATGCCATTGTAGACAAAGTCCCACCATGGAGTAGTAATTTCAGTACCACACACCCATAAGCTGGTACAGGACTGCAACACCCTCCCACAGAAAACAGAGTTCGGGACTTAAAATAGAGCCAATTAGCAAATATTATGAACCTACATAAACTTATTTTGACTTCTAAATAAGGTATATGCAAAGATATGGGTAAAGCTATAGATATGGATTTGGATATAGATATAGATATAGGTATTGGTATTGATGAAGGATACCTTTAATAGTGATTGTGGTCCAATGACAGCTAACCCTAGCTCTTCAGCTGTCTCCTTGCATGTCTACTCACATTGGAAGAAAGAAGACTTAATATAGAAACAATTATGTACTAAAAGAATCTCTAAGAGGTACACTCTGGACCAGTAACACTTCAACCTATAAAATCTTCTAGAAACCTTACTCGTTAAATTCACCTCAAAACCAATTTCTAATATGGTCGTACTAGGAGGAAGCGAAGTAGAAAAAAATATACTAAGTTAAGCAAAAGAAGCATGATGAAGTCCTTCAAATAGGTCATAAGGTCCAAATAGACATATTTGTCAGCAAAAACTACAGTGGGATGGCCATTTGCAGTAAGGTGAAGTAGGAAAGAGAAGCACACCTATACGCTAAATAGAACTACTACACTGCAAAACAAATTGGAATATAAAAGCTTCATTTCCTCTTTTTTAGAGAATTGTATTGTGTATCAAGTGTTTTTTTAATCATGTATACATTATGAAAATGTATTTATTGTATAAATTGTGTACTATTGGGGTCATTAGGATGGCGGACGGACCTGCGTCCGTCCGCCACCCCGAGGTAGAGGGACCGTCCGCATGGGCAGCGGCGGTCCCTCCATGCAAATTAGGTTGTGACTACCACCCTGGCGGTCACATCCCGTATCTTGAAGCAGCAGCCGCCGCAAGGTTGAAAATGCATGTATTGCATTTACATGCACAAAGCGGCAGGCACCGCGCGGTGCCTGCCGCTTTGTGCATGTAAATGCAGGGGGGTACCATGCACCCCCCACCCCCTGACACCCTGGGGGCCCGCAACGGGCCCCCAAACTGAAAAGACCACATGCTTTTCCACAGCGGAAAAGCCGCCGTGGAAAAGCATGTTTCCTGCCAGCCCGGAGGATGCGGAACCACCGCAATCCTAATCGGCCCCATAGTCGGGAAATGTTTATCATGCATTTTTATGGCCTAATCGGCCGAAATAACGTTTTCACAACAACAAAGCTTCAGAAACAAATAATAAAATTGTTAATAAATCTACACCAGTCACAGAACAAATACTAGGAAAACATATATTACCTAGCTATATTAAGTCAATAATGCTCTCATATGGTGAGTCTGAGGGACAAGTACAATCTCAATTGAACTGTTTGGATTTACTCTTGTTGCATAAGCAGGAATTGTAAAACTCTTCAAGGGAGCCAGAGTTCTGGTACATAGCAGCCTGCCAGGCTACTCATCACTCTTTTACAAGTCCACTGTTGTGGGCTTCTATCTGATAACTTGCTTAACACCTTGGATGTCTATACTCAATTGTCACTGCGTCATACAAATGCAGCCAAAAACTGCCTTTCTATTAAAAAAAAACTAGTACATATCCTAAGAAGCTGCTGCATAATTATCGTGCTTGGCAGTAAGGGTATATGTTTGGCCAATCTTCTACTTTCCTATCCACAACAGTGAGCACATATAGAAAGACTTTTCTGATTGAGCAATCTGGTTTTCCCCAGCATAAGAGTGACAACTTTCTGGTGCTGCAAGTGATGCAGGAGAAACATATACTTACAAGTGATCTATGCAGGATGTATTGACTTTACTAGCCTTTGAACAAAGTTGATCATTCCAACATTTTCCAAAAACTGGAAGTGATTGGAATCTCTGATCTCTTGCTACTACTAATGGAGTTAATTGACGAGGCCAGAGTTTTTCTATTCGCAATATTTTACTGTGGGCAGAAGTCTAATGCAAGGCTGCGTCCTGGCACCGTTAATGTTTTCATTTTATCTGCACATCTTCTCGAATCAAGTTTAGTTTCTTACTTTATTGCACGAGCATTAGGAAGAAAGCCTTTTCCTTGTCTTATGTTTTCGGATGCCAATATGCTAGTTAGCATGATATGCATTGGCTTTGAATCAAAACAGATTATTTTTGAAAACTATATTGAGACCATCAAATTGGAGACCAACACATGAAAACCAAAATAAATACTTTCTGTGATGTATCTTTTATGAACTTTAACGTGTTCTATTTTGGTGTCATGACTTTTGAAAACATGAAGTCCCTCTGTTATGTAGGCTTCTGTTTCCAGTCATTCACATGGATTAAACAAGTTACTAAACAGTCAGCTACTGCCACGTCAATTGCCAGTGATATTCCCAGGTTTCATTTCATCTTGGCAAACAAAGGATCACTGTACTGAGGGAGTTTTATGAACCTATGCTCTCTGATATGATCCTATACGGAATGGAGTGCTTTTTATATAAGGTAGAGTTTAATGTGGCAATTCAAATGTGTTGATTTAGTACACATGCCTACAGATGGGGCGACAGGAACTAATCAGAAAGCTTTTAGTCTATTTATGGCCACACAATACCATTCTTGTTAGACCGGTCATCGTTAGGGTGGTCATCCACCAACGTTTTGGCTTTTTTTCTCTAATTCTGCTGTATTGTGTTTGTTGGTCTTAGGACTCTGAGCACCTCAATACTGCTAACCAATGCTAAAGTGCATGTGCTTCTCCCCTATACAAGGGAGAATTTATAGATACCTGATCGCCATATTTAGTTTACCTATAAGTCCCTTGTAAAGTGGTATACTATATACCCAGGGTCTGTAATCTAAATGCTACTACTGGGCGTGCAGCACTTGTTGCACCACCCACACAAGTAGCCTTTAAACTTGTCTCAGGCCTGCTATTGCAAGGCCAGTATGTGTAGTTTACTGCCACTTCGACTTGGCATTTAAAATCACTTGTAAGCTTTAAACTCTCCTTTTACTACACATAAGGCACAACTATGGTAAGCCCTAGATAGCCCTAAGGGCAGGGTGCTGTATGAGTAAAAGTTAGGAAATGTACTTTTATGTTTCACATGTCCTGGTATTGACAAACAGCTGAATTTGTTTTTCACTACAGTGAGGCCTAATCCTCTCATAAGCTACCATTGGGAATTCCTTAAAACACTTTTAAGCTTTCATTACTGATTCGAAAGGAGTAGCTACATAATGGTTCACATCTTTGGAATGTACTGATAAATCCTCTTTACTGTGAAAGTTGGATTTTTCATAAGTGTACATTTCTCTGCTCTTACAGCTGTATGCCTTGCAGCCAGTCTCCAGTACACATTGGGGATGGGTGACAGCTGTACTTTGTGCATTCCCTCTAGACAGCCACAAACACAGGAAGGGTGGGTGTGACAGAGAACTCATCTGCATTCATCTACATTCTGCTAGCTCTTGCTGGGCAAGAAGAGGGTACCGACACTTACATTTGAATAGGCAGTGTCCTGTTCCCACATAAAGGGCTGATTACCCTCTACTGGTATCCTAGCAGAAAGGATTGGGATGAAAACCGATCTGTGCAATTCAAATGCTTGCTTTGAAGTCACCCCAACTTCAAAGGCACATTTGGGTATATGTACTGGGGCTCTGACCATACCAAGATTGTACACTACTGTATCTGTGAAGAAATCTGCCAGAAGTAAAGACTGCTGTGCTGCAATGATTGCCCCTCTGCTTGACTGGCTTTCAGCCATGGCCGGTATTAGGTGTAACTGCAGGGCGGTGACCTAGGGAGGTGGAGGGGCAGGGTGGGGGTTTGTAATGTATGGATTACGGACTATAACAGGTAAGTAAACATATAAATAAATAAAACAAATGTTGTTGTGTGCACTGCATCGCATTTGGTGATGCAGTGCACACAACGAAATTCGTTTTATTTAATTATAAGTTTACTTACCTGTTATAGTCCGTAATCCATACATTACAACTCCCCTCTCTGCCCTTCACCCTTCTTATGTCACCGCCCTGCAGTTACATCTACTACCGGCCGTGCCTGCTGGCTGTTCTAAAGGAGCTGCCTCTTTGCTTTTCTGAGCTGCCCTGCTGCCCGCTGATCTTTGCCCTGCTGCTGACAAGGACTGGACCCATCTCACTTGAACCCAGAATCACCCCAAGGGCTTGCTACCTTCCCTTAAGTTTCTGAAGTCTCAGGGCCATCAAATACTTCCTATAAACTCTGCCATCTGTGAATGCTACCTTGCCTGAGGTGGCAATTCAGTACTGGGCCTCAGAAATGGGTTCTGCAGAGTTGTTGCATCAAAACCGAAACAGGGCCAACTTTAAATTGATCAGAATGGATGCATTGCCCTTCAATTCTGACGCAGGAGCAGATTGCTGACTTCGCTTTGACGAACGGCGTGGCTTAACACCGATGTACAGCGCAGCTCAACATCTACACAGCACCTGCATTGTAAAGGGGTTTGATGCCAAAGCTTTCACTGACTGCACGGATCGGTGTTGATGCTTCATGTCCATCCACAGTATTGACGAAAGCATAGCACTTCCTCGACTCCATGCAATGAGTCTTTGATGTCGACACTAGCAACATCGAAGGTACTTTATCTGCGGGACCTGTGTGAATCATGTAGCCAGCATGACATCCATCATGGTTGGCCTGAACTTTGGATTTACCTCAGTCAAGCGCGATCTCAAGTAATCCCATAGCTTTTTTGAATTCTAAGTTCTATTTAGTTATTCTTTGAAGATTCTTAACTCCATTTCTACTTATTGGATTTCTGCCATTTTGGTCTTGTTTTATTCATAGAAATATGCTGTCTGTCTCTAAATATGCCTGAAGTATTTCTGTGGTGTTTTCAATGTGTTACTGTGTGTATTGCACAAATATTTTGCACATTGCCTCCATAGATAAGCCTGACTGTTCTGTGCCAAGCCATCGGAGGGTGAGCACACGTATCTTTTAGTGAGTATCTAGCTTGTTCTGACTGGGATTGTGATCTATATTAGGACAGGGTAAATACCTCTGCTCACTAAAGATCTATTTTATAAAAATTCAAATTTTTTGAAATAATTAATGAACACACTTTAGATCTGTCAACAGAACTGCAAACTTAAAAAACGTATTTTACTATTTAGGCATCTACTGACTTTTTCAGGTAGGTCTTCGTTCTAATTCCTAAAAAACTTAACCTTTATCTAATTTCGATTTTGAAGACTCAGTGCCACCAATTCTATATTAAATTTAACATGGAGTGCAGCCTCATTGAATTACATTTTTAATATTTATATAACACCAGTTTTTTATCATGAGTATTTGAACAACAGAAGCAGCGTTGAAAGAACTGTACAATTTACCATCAGTTAACAATGACTTTTACCATTTTACATTGTGAAAGTATTCTAGTTTCTGCAGAACCTTGTTGTCAAATATTGTGAAATAAACACTGTACTCAGATACATACTAAATGAATGAAACTGTTTTAGAATAGCTCACTTTTCTAAACAGCAGGATGAATATATCCTTCCAGATGAAGGTTATTTGTGTTTACTGGCAGGAGGTAGTGCAGAGTCAGCAAACTTTACTATCAGTTGATCATGCATGACATATTCTAGATACTGGTGACTCTTTCACCAGCTCATTGACCTAGCTGCTCCATTTTACACTGCAAACCATTACAACCTCATTACTGTTATTAAATAAAGAATGGGTATAGTGAATACTGTCCTCAATATACCCATCTCCTACCAGGAAAAATATAGGTCAACACATTAAGATGTTAAACTCCTGCCTAAATATCGCCCTTCTCCACTAATGGGTCTCATAAGGCGCTGTACTCTCACTCACACTAATCAACCTACATACAGATCCTCTATCCTTGATTCATAAAGAATTTACAAAACTTTTAATACTTCTACACTGATGATACTCAAATTAATAAAATTACATCTTGATTATTATCTAGAATTTTAAGGAAAGTCAATCCTGGATTTCACCACACCACGGCACACTCAATTCCATCAAAACTGATTTTCTATTGACGTATTTGACTAATTGTTGTACTCCTATCCAACGCATGCTCCAAGAATAAGAAGATGTTCATTCACAGCACAAGGACCATAAAATGTTCAAAACTGCTAGGTTCAATCATGGACAGGGACCTTAATATGCAATCTCATATCAATGCTTTAGCCAAAAGGACACTATCTCTATTGCGACTTATAAAGGTATAATACCCTTTATCACAGAGAGAGTTCAAAAAGTAACTGAATCCCTGGTACTTTCAAATCTGCACTTTAGCATTTACTGCTTACAAGAATTCTCAATATACATTTCAACCCAATCAAAGACCCGGCATGCACTGGTTAGGCTGGTAATGAAGGTGATGAAATGTGATTATATCACACCTCTCCCAATCAATTTTACCACCCCCAATGGAAGTTGGATCCTCTTTAAACAAGCAGGCGTCACATAAAATTTAGCCTACAAGGGGTTCTCAACCTATCTTTGCCATAAACTGAGACCTAGGATTATTAATTATTACACCTTGCTGCACTGCTTCATGAAAGGAAAAGGGCAGGAATGCACTGTATTTAAGATGATATGGTATGTTCCTATCCTCTTCTTGCACTGGCTCACTTATGACTGCCTAGCGCCAAAACAGGTACCCTTGCACCATGGTGCCACGGTGGGCTTTTCCTCTTTATATATATATATGTGCTGCAGAATGACTCAAAAGAGGAAACAATGAAGAGAAATAGGTGTTTCCCCTCATTATGACTCCCCTGGGAGGTGTAGCATTTTTAAGCATTCCCAGGTCTACCACTCATTGTAAATCTGGGAATGCGCCAAATTCCATTGGTGGGAACATCCATTCTCCACCCATGGAATGCCTTCACAATGCATAGTAACACAACGCAGCAACTTGAGCTGCCTTGTTTTACTCCAGATTTACCAAACACCAGAGGGCCTTGCAAGGTGGCCTTGCATTGCTTTGCAAATCTGACTTTAGTGTTGCGTTGCCCTTTAGGTTCCTTGCATAATTCAAGGGCAATGCAACAGTATGATAAGTCTGCCCCTGAATTTCTCAGAAACAACATGAGTTTTCAAAATTTCAGACACTGTCCTACCAGAAAATACAGGGCACTTTTTTGAAAATAAAAAAAGCATACAATGTAACACAGCAAGCCATCATGCTGTGCTGCATAAAAGGGAAAGGGTATTTACCAATATACTGCATATTCCTGTCCTTTCCTAACACTGGCACACTTTTGGCTGCCTGGGGCCAATGCAGGCACTCTTGCTTCTTGTTGCAAGGGTGCCTGCACTGCAGGTAGGATTTTTTTGTGCAGAAAGGGACACCTTTAAGCACAATAGACGATCTTGCAGCACACTTAGAAAGAGGAAGCAATGAGGACATATACAGACATTTCTCCATGTTGGGCCTCTGGCAGGGAGACTTTAAATTCTGACACATTCCCACATCTACCAATGTTGGAAAATTAAGGAATGTGTCAGAATCACTGGATGGACTCTTAGGAACACTAAAGCTTCATCCACGGCACACCTCCATGCCCCATAGTAATGCAATGATGGTCATTGAAAAACCCACACTACCCATCAGAGGGGGAAACATGTCCACTCTACTCAATAGAGCTGAATGTAAATGGATTGCACGAGTCGACTCGGTCAACCATGGGTTAAACACTCTTGATGAATGGACAAATACTATCACCGTTTAAATCCATTGCCTACCTAAATAGACCATTACCATGTACTTAACTCCCTGTTTTTAAACCGCGTGCTCTGTTGGACCCTACTACCTGTTATGTCCAAGTTTTCTTCCCCTGTGAACAGAGCATAGCATGATGTAAAATAACCCACTGGTTTCAGACCAATTATCCAACAGAACTCTATTCAACTGTACATATACCCCTCCTCGTGCTCATTATTGACCGATCCCTCCATGTCTAATTTGATACCATGAAATGTATATATGATGTATTGTGAATTTTGTACTGTGTCCGTTCCCGATTCCACCACGGCTTGTACAACCCCGCCTCTTTCTCGACTCAAGCAGACCTCCCCTTCCATCACGCCCTCCCTTTGCGCCCTGTCTGTCAGTGTTACCATGACAACAATCCGACAAACCCTGAATCTTTCTTCTACCATGCCACTTCCTGTTTGCCAATGTTACCTCAGTAACATCGCAACACGCCCCTTATCCCGCCTCCCGCGCTGACCGTACTCCGCCCCCTGCCATTGATTTCCTCATTTATATGCAGACTTCATACCTGCTCAGGTAGCTCCAGCATTTACTGCTCGCAGCCGCCCACCAGAAGAGCCCCAATTGCCTTCCACAGCCCTGATTCACTCAGGTAAGCGCAATTCCCACACATTTGGTGCGTTTGGAGTATGAGGTTTATCAACGGTCTTGCACGCAAACCGACTCTCTCTTACTCCCAGTACTTTTCCTCCCTGTAGGCGTTGCAAATCCCACCCGCTGATCAGATACAATCAACGATCAGGTAACTCCACTTCAAACGTGGTTTTCCATCTAGCCTATACCCTGTACTTGGCCAGATTTTCGTAACCCCCCACCCCCGCTTGCTCCCCCGCAGCTTTCGACTTTTGAGCGACCGCTTGGACTTCGGCTACCCACGCTTCCTGGCCTGGGTACCACTGTAAGTTTTTCTCCCTTCCGTTACCTCCGCACTCCCTCACCACCCAATTCTTACCTCGCACTTATTAGCTTAATCCTGAATCACTCTCACTCTACTGTTTCACCTGCGAATTATATTATTCCAACTGTCCAACTCTTGACATTCACACTCACCGTAGTCACCCCCAACCTACACTCCAACTACTCCCTGCTCCGGCCTCCACCCCCACCACGCCACATCCACATTTAGACTTTCACTGTTCTGATAATTATACCTGACCACTCACCCACCTACTCACCTACCCCACTCCATACCCCAGTCCTCGGTCTCCCGCTCAAACTGCCCTTCTCTTGCCCACAGCACTGGTTCCATCGACAACCCTGTCCTGATGACGATCCCGACTAAAGGGGATCGAAACGCCGTCGACTTCACAGCTGGAATTATATGACGCATATCACGTTTTGTGCTCCTGTTCAAATTTTGACAAATCTTATTCTAAGTGATTACAACTTGTTTTTGTGGAGCTAATATTTGATGTAAATACTTTAGTCCATGCGTCAATCACGCTGTTCACTTTGCACCTTCACCATCACCAATTGTATATAGCACCTTGCGCCAAGTGCCACTGGGTTGTCACATGATCTGCTCTGTACAGTGCTGTTTTAACTGTATTGCCATGTGAAAGACCATTCCCTTCTGTCTCTTGGTGAATAATACTGCCTTCTTTCAAAAAACTCAAATGACTCCTTGGTTTCTTCCTTTGTGTAATGCATATTGCATACATTATTGAAACTGTCTTTACATGATACCTGTTGGGAATTGTTTTTGCTTACACGACACACCCATCCCAACGAGGTTTATGGGTTTTCTCCTGTTGTTCTTATACATACCATAGTAATGCAAGGCAGGGATTTGCATTTTCACATTTTATTCATTTCAGGATCACATGCCTAAGCTACTTTTAATTCAGATTGAAAAAGGATGGTACACAGAGGATCCAATGACTTCTTAATAATGGCTAGATGGCTCAGTAAATTCATCTACACCTTAGTATATGTTTTTATCTTCAGGTTATACATTAGAATTGGAGCGAGAGCAACACCTCCCTCTTTGCATTAAAATGAAACAATTAAAATAGGTAAATATGATACCTGTACACAGGAGCGCTTAGAACCATCAGCACTGTGTTGTGAAGTGCTACAAAAACAACTTAGGGCCACATGTGAGTACCTTTTTTTGGTCACAAAATAGCACGATTCGCAGAAAAAAGGATTTCCCAATGTACCAAACCCTATTTTGGGATTCAGTAACCTGTTATGGAATCTCAAAATGGGTTAGTGATTCGCTATTAGGAAGGGGCATGTTTAGGGTGTTCCTTTTTAAAACTGAATCGCTTCGGTATTTAGGAACGTTTTGTAACTGAAATATGGTTGCAAAATATTTGCATATTACCACCTACTTCAAGTAGTTGGTAACCCATTTGCAAATTGGAAGGGGGTTCCCAAGGGACCCCTTCCCTTTTGTGAATATATGCTAAAACTTTTTTTAAGAGTAGGCAGTGGTCCCTTGGTTCATTATTTTTTTTCTAAATTCAACCCTATTTCCTTCCAGGGGCTGCATTTAAATTTAAAAAAAGATTGCTTTATTTAAAACCAATCATAGACATGGTGGTCTGTTGACCCCATCAGGTCACCATCCCATGGATTTTAGCAATTTATAAGGGATTGCAAATTGCGACCTACCTCATTAAAATTAATGAGGTAGTTTGATTTGCGACCCCTTACAAATCGCTATATGAAGCTCTTGGAGTTTCATACATTTGTAATAGCGATTACCTAATTGCGATTGGCAGAAAATCACAATTAGGTAATTGCAATTACAAATGCTGATTCAATTGTCCCATAGTTTTTATATATTTCATCTTTGCTTGTCATTTGGTTGGAGACCAAGGAAAACAGCTACTTTTTAGAGGAAAAGCTCTGAACTGTTTCTAATCCAGACAAGTCAATTATTAATTAAGAAAGTTTGATAAATAAATCCAGTACAAATTAAACATACAATAGAACAAAACATTAACCATCCCTTTGCTTCAGATGTGTCACGTAAATACTGACACAAAAATATTGTGTGACCATATTATCATACTCAAAATGTTATGAATACTAAAATATTGCTGACAAAAATATAGATTTTTTTACAATATTTTGAAAGTTTAAAATACAGTTTAGTGAATTATTGTTTTTAAGTAGTTTTATTATCTACTGTTTATTTAATTATTTGTGATATTGTAGCATTTTCATAATTTTGACATAAAAGTATAGTAATGCATCATTTTTATTTGGGAGGGTAGGTGCATTGGATGATTAGGTGGGTAATATTTTGTTTAAAGTATGTATTAATTAATTTGAATTGATTTGAAACAATTATTTCCATTTATTTATTAGTTCTTGCTTTTGTTATATATGAGGTTCCCATGTTTCATGAGGTTTTAAACTATTTAATAAATGTAAATTTTCCTTTGTAGAGTTTAATGGGGGTTTGTGGTGTAATTTAAAAAAAATGATATACTTATTGATTAATCAGTTATGATTTAAGCATCATTTATTTGGTTTCATGTTTAATAAAGCTTTAAATATTTTCACACATTTAAGTATGGGTTGGGGAATTTATTGGAAGATGAAAATATATATATATATATAAAATGATGTTGTTCTCCAACTTGAAAAACGGCAGCGCCTCTGCCCGTTTCCCCAGCGCGCAAACAACAATAATTGTCCCGAGTCAGGCTTGTAGAATAGCTTCTTTTATTTTGCCATCAAAGTGCAGGGTGCAGAAAACATCAAACAGACGCGTTTCGGGCGCGGACGCCCTTGCTCACTGTCAGCGAGAGATGGACATGGCAATCATTAAATAACAAACATTGATGTTCAAAAAGCGCGCCAGTGTGTTCACAGAGGTTAACATAGACAGAGGACTAATAGTTTAAAACCTGAAAATAGGTAACTACCATGGCGGCCATTGGTAAGTGGTAAAACAAACCTTGACCCTTCATATATGTACAAATACAATAACATTACTGATGGTGACCACAATATTGCAAACAGCATTGTAATTAATCGATATTAATGTAAACAAATAACACATGTGCAAATACGCAAGTTGATGTGCAAATAGGCAAATATCTAAAGTGTCATGTGCAATTGCATAATGCCTAAGCGGACATGATTTAACTGTTTGAATACATTAAGTTTTAAAGTGCAAGGTGCCTTGTAAACTTTATAACTGTGCAAATACGCAATTTTAAATGCTGTCACATTAATGGTAGATATAACTTCAACCATATATAATTACACATCATTCTTTGGCGTGTTGATGTTTCATTAAGTTGGTTGTGAATGCTATAGAAGTGTTATTAAACTATTGAATATGTATAGTTAATTACATGTGGTCTATGATATTCAATACCTGCCTCTGTATGTTCTATGGCTTGGAGATATATTATTGTGCTCAGGGGACTAGCGCACATCTCATCATGGATGATTAATGTCCATCTTATAAACAAATTGTAAACATAAAATAACGGTGGGGAAGGAGTGTTAGTGAGTATAAACCATAATGGTGCCAAATGAAACTTAACTAATTTCAATTAAATGTGTGCCAGTATCTAAAAATAAAAATAAGAATAATAATAGTAAGAAATCTGGCCTTGCTCTACATAATAGGCAGCTAAATGGTACTAGACTACTGCCTCAAATGAGGTCTAATGTTTAGACAGAAAGAGACAAGATAATGATAATGAATAACTAGTGAGGGTATTTACAGGAAGTTACGGAGTTCTTCGCCCATGTTGAGCCCCCCCGGGCTCTTACTGTTCAGCCAAACAATATATTTAGATTCTAAGCGTCTGAGTTGTTTTTCATAGTCTCCTCCCTATATAAAATGATAATAATATATTACTATTAACTATGTAATTGTTTTATTTAAAAAAGAACATTATATTATATGTTCAATTATTTTTGATTTATAAACATAATTGCTTACTATTAGTCAAGTCAAGTCAAAATTACTTTATTCGTATTTCATTTTGAAAAACATAAAAGCACAGATAAAAACACATTTCCAGAGAAATAAATAAAGCAGTACAGTTACTTGGCAACCTGATTGTCTTTCTTAATCTAATCACACATTTTAAATAACTTACTGCACACACCATTGTCAAATCATCTTCCATGCATTGTAACTTTAAGTATTTCGCTCTACAATGTCTTAGTCCATACTGCTTTAGGATAGGTTATAAAAACGACCTCCTCGGCAACGTGTAAAACCTACAAAAAAGAGTCACATGCAATGTTGATTGTGTCGAACTAACGTCACAGGGGCATAGTGCTAAAGTATGTGACCAATCATTCATCATGGGGAATGTAGTGACCCTATGCACAATACCAAAGCGAAAGCTTGTCAATAACATCCCATCAAAGGGTCTTATCACATATGACAAACATGGCTGAATCCCAGTACATGACAGCATAATGTGATTATCCATGACCGATTGTTTTTCTTTCTCCAGAAGCCATTGCTTTTCCTCCAGATAGGACAAATTATTTTTTAAAAACCTTTCTGGAGGTGATGTTCATACAGTCTGGGTTTGTAAAAAATTCTGGATGGCCAATTTTGTCCGCCGTCTCCTTAATATGACATAGCCATGGAATACAGTACATGTTATCCAGTTTTAAACAATCCATGATCACATCCCGGTTAAACTGCTTCGGGCTATTCCATATCTTATGCCAAAGTAATAAAGGGCAAGACTTTATGATATCTGCAATATGCTTCAAGCCTACCTCAGAGTGACAGATGTATGTGGCAGTTGAACTAGGTACTGCTAATAAATAGCGCAGGAAGTTGTTTTTACAATTCTGTACACATTGTGCGTTAGTAAAGCCCTAAATACCTACGCCAATAGTGGCTGTTGAAACACATTTGGTTTTATAAATTGCAAGCAATTCTGGGACCGGTCGAGAACCCAATTGTCTTGACAAAATGACAAGCGCCCCGGTAGCTTTTAAGAACATAGTTTTCCGGCTAATATTGCAGCTGGCCAGGTACCCTTCTGATCGAAATTCATCCCTAGGTAGGCAAATTTTTCCACACCCTCAATTTCTTTACCATTGATAAAGATATCACATTTCTTTGCAGTTCTTGTCCTACACTTCATGCTAAATGTATTACTTATATTCACTTGAAGCCCCCTCACCTGCATGTAATTAACAAAGTATGTTACTGTTTTCTGTAGGCCCATTTGTGCCCTTGACATTAAAACCACGTTGTCCGCGTATAATAATATTGGGACCGAGTTTCCATTTATATTTGGGTAATCATGGGGGAGCTCGGCCAGTCGTTCGCCCAGACTATTGATGTATAATGAAAAAAGGAACGGGGCAAGGATGCATCCTTGCCTTACTCCTTTTCCAAAACCAAATCTGGCTGTGCACTCCCCATTTTTCCCATATCTCACCCTTGCTCCCGCCTCTCGGTAAAGTTCTCTAATAAATAACAAGATATCATTTTCAACTCCCAGCTCAAATAAAGTTTCCCATAATTTAATGTGTATAACACAATCAAATGCAGAGGATAAATCGACAAAAGTTAAAAATAAATTTACGCTTTTTGCCCCAGTATATTTATCAACTATAAGACTAAGATTCAAGCCTTGCTCTAAGGTGCCCAGTCCAGAGCTAAAACCATATTGTAACCGTGATAGCACCCCCATTGCCTCCACTCATGATTGTAATTTATTTAAAATTACCCTCCCTACCACCTTTTAAAGGGAATGCAACAGTGATATGGGGCGATAGCATTTAGGGTCATCAAGATTTCCCTTCTTAAAAATGGGGATTAAAAAACTATCCGAGCAGGACTTTATGAAAACCAATTTGACAGCACTTATTTAAAACATTCATTATGAGTGGTGCCCAAATATCAGTGTTTGAACGATACACATCAACTGGGACACAAACCCGCCCGGAGCATTGCCTGGAGCACTTTTTTGTACTGCACAAACTATCTCATCCAGGGTGAAGCTAATATCAGGGTATACAGATAGACACGCATTTTTCTCATTTATACCCACTGGCTCAAAACCTCCTACTTGAGATGTTTCCCTCCCCAACTCATTTTCTATCGGGCTTGTACCAGCACGGTATAAATCACTAAAATAACAAATCCAGCTATATTCTGTGATGGCTATATCCATCTTATCACAATCCCTCTCCGTGAGATATGGAGAGTTCACTATCTTCCAAAACTTAACGTTATCTTTCTTTATACAAGCCTCATGTAGATCTTGCCAAAATTCCTCTTTTAATTTATACCTTCTTTTCTTTTAGGTCTGTTTATAGAGCAATCTGGCTTTCCTTATCTCTTCTCTATTCCTGGGTAGCTTTTTCAGGGCTGTTTTTAAATTCTTGTGTGTTTTGCTACATTCGTGATCAAACCACGACTGACTTTTACACAATGTCGTCTTCTGTTTGACCGTAAGAATTTCTTCTTAGATGAGATATTCAAGAATGCTTCTATCACATCCACACATTTATTTTCCTCCGCTAAACACACATTAAAGTCCTCTTGTGTTTCATTTACAAGCTGCCCCAAAAAGGCAGTGGGGTCCACCTTCTGCCATTTTAACGAATACCCATTTCTACTTGATAAATGTATTTCCTGGTTATAAGAGGAACCCACATCTCCCATTCTATTGCGGGTACCATTCTCGAATACAAGAGAGACACTATGGGGTAATGATCACTCACCGCATTACAAAGTGTAAAAAGTGTTAAAATCCTTATAAATTTCTTATTTTTTGAGAGCAAAACAAAGTCAATTGTCGTGTTGCAACCTCTCCCTATGTATGTGGGCTTAACAGCTACTGGGGAAATACATAGTTCATTAGCATAATTGTAACCTTTAGGGGTTAACACGGAGGAAAGGAGCCAATAGTCAGGTAAGTGATTTTGATATAAGGTTTATTTCGGGTTCAAAGTATGCAGGCAAAAACAGTCTAGGTTTAGTGCGGTGATTGAGTCTTGTCACTCTTGTCACTCTTGTCTCCATCAGGCTCTTCGGAGTTGGTTTTCTCGACAATGGCTCACCCAAAAAGAAAGAAAAGGAGAGGTGGCATTTAGATCACAGCTCTTACCTACTGAGGTTATGGGGCAGGGTGTGAGGGTACCGTTCTGAGGAGGGAAGTAACCATCACCATTGACTTTAACAAAAGAACACTGTCAAGACAGCGGCGCTTCACCTTGAGCTTGTGGAGTGGAAGTTACCCGCCCCCCCTAAAAGAGAGAAGACCTCTGAGCCGGCCCGTACCTTTCTTAGCCACGCGTCTCCCTGAGCGTGGCTAGGCGAAGCGTAGTGATGGTGGCCTCCTGGCTTCTCCTTTGTTACTTCTTCTTGGTCGGTGTTCCCGTGGTGTCTCTGGTAGCCCTCGGCTTCCTCGACTCCTCTTCCGGGTCTAGAACTCCTTCAGGGTCTTTCGTCGACCTCTGCTCTGGTCGGCTTCTTCCTCTCCCGGTTGCGATGTTAGGTTCCTCCGGGTCCGCCTTTTCTTCTTGAGATGTTGAGGCAGATAGGCCCACAAATTCCGATGTCACGGAGGGGGACGTTACCTCCTGAAAGTCCAGGCTTTCATTAAAGGGCCCGGTCCAGTCCTGTGGAGTAGATCGAGAATCAGTCACGGGGGACACTACGGTGATCCCGTGACAATAATCTAGATTGAATTCAGACATATTTTCATTTAACATATCTCCCAAAGGTGAATGTTTAAAATGAGGTACAGTTTCATCTGTTTCCTCACCTAAACCACATATACCGCTCTGGTAGTTCCTACACAGATAACAATTAAAATCCCCACCCCATATAAAACACCCTTTAAGCCTCTCTTTGAGTTTCCTCAAATCCCTTTGTCATTGGTTCAAATCTTTGGGTCTGCCAGCTTTACTAGGAAGTGCTGGTGTATCGTAGGTCTGGAATCCCTCCATATGCAGCTCACTAATTTGCCAAGTCTCTTGTAAACAAATTATCAGGTGATCATTCACAACCCTCAACCATGCTGGGTCAAAGTTTTGCGGCCAGCCCCGCTATATTCCAAAACAAAAACTTACATTGTTGTTTTCCTAATGATTGGAGCCTATCCAATGGCTCTAGATTGCATTATTTATGTCAACTTTAGGGGTACTATTATTAGGTTGTTCCTTTACATGACTCACAATTTCTAATTCTACTTTTCCTTGTTGGTTATTATAAAAGGGCTGAAGGTCAGTCATTATACAGCTTTCCGAGGAGTCATCCACACCATGTTGTACTGTGGGCATAGCTATTACCCTATTGCCTAATACCCTATTCTCTACCCTCGTCACCAGAATCATGCAGTTGGTTGGCATATAATCCTTACTGCCCCCTCTAGGGTCTTGGGGCAGTAGTCAATCCACGTTCCCCAATGACGATAAAGGTTCGAATCTATTTTGTACAGCCACATTAAAAGAATTACACCTGACTCTATAATTCGGCCCCGGGTAGATAGACTGTCTTTTCAGATTTGGAGGTTTATAGAAAAAACCAAGAGGAAGTACACACATTTCTTTCTCATTAATATATGTTTTACCTATTCTTGTCAATAATACATGAATGAGTCTGGGATCTCTAAACGTTAAAACAATACAATCCCCAGCCGCCATTTTTCCTCTATTTCCTACCCAGCTAACACGGCTGGCCATTTTAAAATTTGAGAAAAGAGATTCATCCAAGCCAGTTCTTTTCCCTAGCCAAGAGAGTGATTGTTTTCACAGAGTTTCCCAGGATTCATGAACTGCTTCCTGTAGGGGAGGAACATTTGCTATTACAATAACATAAGGCGATGCAGCCGTGGCAAGTCAAGGTGGCTGCCTTTATTACTATAAATCTTAGATGTAGACATCTCTATTATTTGTCTCTCTTCTAACCCCTTGGAATTTTGCAATTCCAAACTCTGACTCTGGGTGCAACGGTTTGCCATAATATCGTTATTGACAATGTCATCAGACTTTATCGGGTCATCATTCTTTACAGGGCCATTCACACAGGAAATTACCGGGTTCAATGGCTGCGATGAGCAACCATGTAAAGATGGGTTTGTTGTACTGGCATTAAGCCTCAGTTGGTTGTTAATTTTTAATTGGGTCTCAATCGCCTCCATTTTTTCAAAAAGTTTTCCCGTTGAGCCTGGTAAAAAGGGATACAATGTATCTAATATTTTGTTATATTGACCAAATCTTTTCTATATTCCTCCGAAGGATGTCCAATTTTTTCAAGCCCAACACCCGCCTGTTTCTTATTCTGAGTTATCTTAACAGTCCTACTAGTGGCTTTCCTTTTTCTTGCTGGTGTTTTTTTATTTTTAGCCATATTTATATTCATATCTTCGATCACATCTTTGCTACCACGATTTGTTAAAGGGTTTTTCGATCTTTTAGATGTAGGCTCAATCTCATGTCCAGAGTTTGTCACCTCAATATGATCCGAGACATCTAAGACACACCCATTTATTGCACCTATCCTAATTACCCCTACATTGTTAATCTCACCTTGACTATGTAGGGTTTCTGCCCTTAAACCTGATTCTGCTGGTAGGGATAATCTACCCTGTGATATTTTCTCCTCTACAGATATTATTTGCTCCTCGATAGCTCCCATGGCCCCTTTTAATTATGTCATTAATGATTGTTGTCCACCTCAGTCTATTGTTTGTGGATTACTACAGTAGGTGGAAACATTCTTTATTTTTCCCATGGTGTGGAATTTAAACTATATCCTACCCAAAAAAGAAATAATGCCAATACTACGACAGCACACTATGAGAGGAATTTTGCAAATTACGCTGGGATGGAGAATAAAAAAAGAAAAAAAGAGCCAGCAGCAAAATACTGGAATGTTCAAAGGGTACTTGTATTATAACAGCACACTACCAAAGGGATGTGCAAATTATGCTGGGATATGGGCTGGGGGGGATGAAGTGCCAATGTGCCAGCAGCTGCATACAAGAGTGTGCAAAGAATGCTTCTATTACAGCAGCACACTACAAAAGGAATTTGCAAACTCCACTGGGATAGGGGCTGGGAAGGTAAAGTGCCAATATGCCAGCAGCACAATATCAGTATATATTCAAAGAGTACTTGTATTATAACAGCACACTACAAGAAGAATGTGCAATTATGCTAAAATGGGGATAAAGTGCCAATGTGCCAGCAGCTGAATACCAGAGTGTGCAAAGAATGCTTAGCTATTGCATAGCTTGCTTAATCTCCACTACAGCCCCACCGCAATGGGATGCCTGGATTTCACCTTGGAGATGCCCAGTAGGGGTTATCTCGCAGGGAAAAGCCAGGACGGGTTCCCAAAGCAAGCGTCTTGAGCCCTTACGGTGAAAGGCGCTATATAAGAACGTATGATTTACGATTACAGCAGCCCACTACAAAAGGAATGTGCAAGTTATGCTGGGATGGGAACGGGAAAATAAAGTGCCAATGTGCCAGCAGCTAAATTCCAAAGTGTGCAAGAATGCCTGTATTACAACAGCACACTACAGAAGGAATGTGCAAATTCCGTTAAGCTAAGAGCAGGGGAGAAAAGGTACTATTGTGCTAACAACGGTATAACAGAATATACATAAAAACTTTACTAAATTTAATGGGCCGGATACCATAAAAGCCCAACAATTGATTACTACATACAAAATAAATAAAACTGGTCTCAGATGCTGAGAAAAAACAATTATAAAAATCGCAAATTACGTAACAATCGGGCTAAGGTGCACATTAGAAGAGGAATAACGTGGGACTTTTTTCATGGAAGATGCACATTAGATCAGTTGTTTTCTATAGTACCCAAACCCATACCCACAAACCATATTGCCATGATGGGAATGACTCTTGAGAAACAGCAGAATTTCTGACATGTATGTGCGATCCATTTATGTGTTCCCTTTTCACTATTATTAGATTTAGCATGAATAAAGTCAAATCAATTGGAAATTGGAGGTATTCGTTCTGTGGAGTGAGAAAGCATCTCATATAATAATCTTAATCCTAGTTAGAATGAACCTCTAAAGTCACTAAATCAACTTGGAAAATCTGTGAGTGGGCAAATCTAAAGCATGTGTATGTAAAGGTCTCAATGTAAACCAAATGCTGTTTGGTGTCGGACTCGGTGAAGCCTTCCGTGTTCTCACTTTAAAACTTTTCCTGGAAGTTTGATACCTTGAATGGGACAAACTATCAGGCTGAGGCGAACCCACAATTCAATGTTGATGGCTGACGGTTCGACAGCGATCCCAGTCTCCATTGTTTTTCCAGTCAGAAAGCAGACAAAAAGATTGGCAAAGTTGAACTTCTTTGAGTTTGAGGGAGAGGAAGAGTACACTCTAACAGCAGCCAAGGGTCCAGAACCTAGGAAGCACCAATGGTGGTCCAGTTATAACTGGTCAGCTGGGAAGTTGCATGGAGAAAGGGCTCTTCAATTTTGTTGCATGCCTGTACCTCAAAAAGGAGGCCAGGCAACTAGCCCTTGGAGTCACTTCAGGGGTCCTCTATTCAAGGCAAACAGGTACAATCTTCCTTTTGGTTCTTCACACACAAGTCAGTCCTTATTTAGATTCTTCACAGGTCCATGAATGTCCTGAGAAGAGGTGTATTTGGTACACATCTATGCCCAGTGCCAGCCTTTCTGTGGAGGGCAATCCTGTGTCCAGCAACTAATCCAGTTCTGGTTAGATGCTAAACACACACTGAATTAAGAGCCAGCATGACTAGAGAGACAGATTTGAGGCAAAGCTAGGTGTGAGATTCATCTGCGAGAGCAAGGCAAGCATCCAATGAAGCTCAGCAAGGAATGGGGCACAACCACAAAGGCCATCCTTTCAAGGGTGGGGATGCCCTCTCCAAAACCTGAGACCTGTGTCCCCTGTATGGGAGTAATACTATTCTCGCCAAAGGGGAGCCATCAAGTGTCAATTAACAGATGCACACTGCCAGGGAAGCATTTTGGTATTTGCCGGAAAAATGATAACTTTACCATTAAGTTGAATTTTGAAGTACTTGTAAAATTTGTACTTGACACTATTTTTTAGCTATTGCCAAACTGAATTTAACTCTTGATAAATGTAATGGTGTATATCAGTGCTAACCTTAGAGACAGCCAGCTTTGCCAAAGTGAAAAACGACTTTGGAGATTTTTGACTGTCAGGACATATCATACTTTTAAATGCTGTGCACCCTGCCATTTGAGTTTTAAGGACTACCTAAGATTTAGGTCTGACAAAATTAAATTTTACAGGGTTAAAATGGCAGTTTAAAACTGCAAATTCAGGCTGCAGTTTCAAACCTGCAGTCATGGTTTACAGCAATACTTTAGAGGGTGGCAAAATGAGTGCTGCAGCCCACTAGCTGCATTTAACTTTCAGGCCTTGAGTATAGGTTTTACAATAAACTAGTGACTTGCAAGCAAATTAAATGTGCCAGTCAGGTGTATACCAGTTTTAAAAGGCTTAAAAGGGTGGACACAAACAAAAAGTGCAAAAAGTCCAAAATGGGGTCAGCAACATAAGTCAAACATTTGGTAGAATACGATGCAAAAAATTGTAATTTCCAGCAGTTGCTACATCAAGTAGTAATTAAATCCCTCGTCAGGGTGAATCCTACAGTCACAAAAATAACCTGCACTCAGCAACCTAGTACCTATGTCTCAGAGCAGATAAGCGTAACTTATGGAACTGTGTAAAGTATTAATGCAGCCCCAAAACAGTAATAAAGACACAGTGCTGAACAATCCCAAGATGAATTTTAACAATAGAGTAAAAATTAAAGTAAACAAAATGACACCTAGATGCCATAAATCCTAAAGGGAAATTGAAATATGATGTTTCAAAATTGTAAATAGGAATAGCTCCAAGAAGCCCAAGGTGACAATGATAGCCAATGCAATTTGATGCTGACCACGATGGAGAGCTAGTCGAATATTCCAACTAGATTAGCCCTGGTCAAATATTATACATTCTATGTTTAGAACTGTATGTTCCAGTCCACCATAAGGAGTACACTTCTAAAGCACATGAGAACCTCAAGGGAGCACTTAGAGACTAATTGGATGTCAGGTCAGAGGCCAATAGCAGGGACCAATCTAGGACCACGTGCTACTGGTCATCTAGGCAGATGCAGGAAAGCCTGCTTGTAGTTTGTTGTATTCCTGTAAATTTAAGCCAGAGGTCAGTCTTATGATCCTTGGAGTCCACTTCTTTATACTGAGTACAAGAGGAGTCAGGTCTAGTCCTTCAGGGCTACACTCAGGTTACAGACTGAAGATCGAGTACTCTTCTGTTCCTCCTCAAGTCCTGAATTGTTCTCAAGGGTGTGGCTGGAGGTGCCACATTATTCCTGGTTTGAGCTATTGGGTGGAAATGACTCCAGAACACACCTTAACGAATGCAGAAAACACTCCCAAGAACAACCCAACTCTCTTTAGGCTTTTTCAAGATAGCAAGTATTTTGGCCACACTAAACCTGGGCTCTAAGAGCAGGGGTTGTGAGTGGGGGTGTAGTATGGTACTCCAAGTGTTCTCCAACATCCAATAGTAAAATCAAAATCCATCAAGAATTGCTGAACCTTGACTCTTTTAATTCCATTCAGTGGTTTGTACACATTAAAAAATGGTTTACTCTCCTGGGCCTGTACTCAATGTCGGAAAATCCTGATAATCTATCGGCCTCTTCTAAATTAATAGTAAAACGAGCCTTTTGGTCTCACATGAGTGACAAGCTCGTACATGGAAGTAGAGTTGGGTCTGCAATTCAAGATTTTCTATCCTTTAAGGATGAATTTCGCTTCGAATCATTCTTGGATGAAATAGTGCCACCTATTGCAAAATCCCTTTATTTGAAGTTTAGATATGGGATCCTCATGCTGAACTATAATACTGAACGATGGTCAGAGAAAAGACTGGGAGAATTGAATGTCAAAAGCGGGTGTTGTCCCATGTGCCTAAACCCCTGTATGGAGAATGAGGTTCATATGCTGTTCATATGCAGTGCCAACATGAAGGCTCGAAAGAAATGGTTAAAACCCATGTGTACCCTTTTAGGAACCAGATCCTGTTCTATAGCATATAGGATCATCAAAAGCAATACAACCCAGTTTATTGTATTTAGTATAAGCAGGTTCCTCTACTCTGTTTACATTACTCGCAGGAAACATGGTCAGATACTCTGAGTAGGACCTCTGTATATGTTTACAAAAATTTACAGCCAAAATGTAATGTGTTTTAAACTGAGGTGGTAAAAATTATTTCTTGCACCATATTTTAAACTTACTGATTGAAAATGTTGTTGTATGTATGTTGCTATGATCCTCTGCATTTTAACGTGTATATGTGTCTTTTATGGCCAAAATTTGCCGAAATAAAGAAATAAAAAAAATAAAAAAAATAAAAAATCCAGTTTAGGTCAGCCACTTTACTCATGAACCCAGGGACAGAGGTCTGGTAGAACAAAAAAAAGGTTAATCAGCAACCAAGCAGTGGATATACAAGAATTGCTTTGCCATCCTTTTTATTTCCATTCAAGTGCATCCCCAGTGCTATATGTAAAACCCAGAGACCGACGTCTGGTGAGATAAAGACGGGACCTTCAGCAATCAGACAGTGACTGCACAAGAGTTATTTTGGCATCCTTTTTTCATTGTTTTAATTGCACCTTAAAGAGTTCCATGTAAACCTAGTAGACCTGCCAAACAGGATTTAACATTCAAATAGGATTGGACAATGTACTGGCAGAAAGGATGCTCCCGGTCTCCGCTTTTCATATTCTGGAAGGTTCAGAGAAATCATCTCTGCAAATTCAAGTCAGATTATTGTTTGATTGCGAGAGGCATTTCCTGCCTTTTTCATACCTATTCAAATGATAATCAGTGGTTGGAAGACATTTGCAAACAAAGGCAAATTAGCCTCCAGGAACTTCAGGCTGGTAAAAGATAACTTTCTAAAAGTTACTTTTCCTTAAAATGTATTAAAAATCTGACTTCACATTTGAATTGTATTTTTAATTCCTATTAGAAATAGTTGTTTATTTATTTTTCCAGCTAGTCCCATTCCAGAGATACAGTAATAGAATGTTTAATCTGTACTCTGGTTTTTTACATAGAACAACTAGGCCTACCGCAGTTCAAAAAGTTTTTTGGTGCAAGTCAGTATAAAAACATGTTAACATTAATTCCTACAAGAGGTTGCCCACACAATTTTCACAAGGTCTAGGGGGTTTGATGTGCTAATATGATACTAAATTCTCTTTGGGAGATGGGACTCCGTTGATGTAAAACAAATGTTGTCTTATATGTGGTGGTTCTAATGTAATCACTGTTGTGTTTTCTCCTCTTTAGGGAAATGTAATGGTATTACCTCCATTGTTTTGTTAGGTGGGTCTGGGTGTATACTTGCCATCTTTTCAGGTAAAAGTCTATCTTAATGTACATTTTTGCACCTGTGACTGATGTTTCATTGCATTATTTTATGTAACCATAAAACCAAATAAAGATATTACAGAATATATATAAATATTATTTTCTACATGTCCTACTTTTAAATACCATGCACCCTGCCTTGTGGACACAAGGCCTAAATAGGGGTGACTTATTATTATTTGAAAGGGAGGGTTTGACATCTTAAAAGGGTTTATTGTGATGAGTCGAATTGCTGCTTTTACTCTGCTATATTCAGTCTAACAAGGTAGACCTGAAGCCATGTTTGCACTGCCACTTGTAGTTTAACTTACAGGCCTTGGATACATTTCTTACCATGTGCAGGGGCCTTATAGGTAAAGTAAATCTACCTTTTAAGAATATGCCAATTAGACAAATGTTTAAAGGGGAAGTACAGTCACATTACCACTGGCTAGCACTGTTATGGTGCATCGGGGTCTAATTCCAGCAACAGTAGAGGGCTCAGCAAAAGGAGAAAAAGAAAGGGTGACCACATTGTGTTGTGCAGTACCTACGAATCCAAATGATTCCAGGCACCCCTGCCGGACATGTTGGCCTAGAAACTAGCTAACTCACAGTGCAACAATAAGCCCCTTAACCTTACCAGGAAGCGAATAGTTTCTGACAACCACTGAACATGACAACCCTGGCCCCTCAGGGATCATGGAAACAGATCAGAAGCTTTCACTCAGTCACTCGTGCTTACTTGTGCTCAGAGAAATATACCACATACACAGTGGGACTTTTTCAATATATTTATTGAAGCAGTGTTATTTTTGTATAGAATAAATGTGCTGCGATATTCAGGAGACAGAAGCAGATGGAAGTAATTCGAAGCACCAAAAGTGATAGTAGATATAGTTCTACCATAGTGCTAAAACAGTGTATGTATGCAAGCATTCAAGGAAGGCTGTAATCAGATGTACTCCCAGAATGCAAAACCTACGCTAAGTGTACCTGGAGTGTGTGTCAGTGTGGCGTGAGAAATCCATCCAAAGTACGATCCAACCCCCATCAAATCGTAGGAGAGAATGTAGGAGAAGGTTTTGGTCACAAACTGGACACACCCCCTTGGAGATGTCAGACCACTGCGTGGTGTAGTCACCTGCATAAGTCTAATCAGTAGGAGAGAGAAGGGAATATTTTTTGGAGCAACTCTTCGTCCCCCAGTAACGTATAACTTAACAATCAACAAAAGAGTGATTCCCAACTGCGAGCATTGGTATAAGGAGTCAAGTCTGTGTTTAAGAATATCCCTCACTCACCAACCTAGTTGGTAACATGCTTCATCATAGGGATCCCACCCGAGGGGCCAAATGCCGCTCAGGTGTGCTACGACACCTGATTAGAGTGTAGCAGTTTTTTTTGTGTAGTCAGTGAAAGTGGAGTTTAAAATTGTCTTTAATTATCCCAATTCAATTTTATTGGTGGACAAGTAAGGCAAGGTTAGAAAAATTGTGAAAGTGGATGTGAGGACTAGTTGTAAATGGCCAGTGACGTTCTAATGGAAAAGTGCAAATACTGGTCTACATGTTTCACCCTCCATGAGCGAGTAGGGAGGTTTTCTTCAGGACCAGAGAGTCACGGGGTATGCACACGCTAAGGCACACCCTCACCTGTGACAATAAAACACAAATAAAACTTACGGTTACTGTAGGCCTGCAGCAAATTTTGAGAAGCCTGACAAATATGTAGGACAAAACACAAATAAAGACAAGCATGTCACAATGAAAGTTTTGCCAAGATGTGCAATCATATGGTGTGGGTGCCAATACTCAAGCTGCCAAGCGTGCTCATCAAGTTGTGTTCATATGTTTAGCTCTTAAACTTATGGTGAGGGTGGTAAAGTTTGTGTGTTTTAGCACTTAATCACTCGGCAAAGAGACCAGAGCACACTATATTTTTTCTTTATTTTTCTTTTTTCAAAAGTATCTTCTTCATCAAGTTTTCATTCATTTAGGATAGATCACACCAAATGAATATTTTAAAAAAAAACGATTTTATTTGTGAACAGTGTCCAATTCTCAGAAATCACTGTATCAATCACTTAAGCCTACACGTGTTTCATCACAGCATGTGGCTGTGACTCATCAGGGCTAAATAAAATATAAAGAAAAGAAAATGAAAATATAAACTGATATTGTCAACACACGTTCAAACGTGCAACTAGAGGGACACCAGTGAGTGGAAACCAACACAGAAGGGAGGGAAAGAAAATAAAACGCAAGTGACTTGTACACGTATGATTGAAGCGAGAATTTCAGACCGTTTGTTGATCTTTCCACTAATGTGTGATAGAGTCGAGTGTCGTGACATACGGCGTTGAAGCTATTGTCTCTATAGACACGTGTGATGTGAGGTGAGTTTATCAAGCTTGCTGGTCATTTATATAACACATCATTATTGTTCTAGACAGTCTATGAAAAATGCGCTAATTCGAAATACATAAATGAAACCTCCAAGTTAACGAAAAATACTGTTCTTTGATTAATGCATTGGTTTATAAATTACACATTTACTTATCGCTGATGTTAAGAGTCTTGGTTCCATATAACCCACCTCTTATTACTGACGTTTATTCCAAGTTATAATTCCATATTGTCTCTATGTATCTTTAAATTTTGTAAGCGGTGCTCAATGATCCTAGAAAAACATTTTATTCATAAGTCACAACATCTAAGTACCGTTTCACCTAGTCATTTATTGCCAAGTGGTTTAAGGGGTATTAAACTTAATTTTTTCATCAATTTGAGTAAACATATAATTCATATGTCACAACATCTAAGTACCGCTTACTCCAGTTATTCTATGCACAATAAAGTTAACGCCTTTGTCATTTTGTTCCTAGCGCCTGGGATTCCAACCCATCCATTTCAATTTAGTAAATGCTAGATCGAGTGACATTATTCAAGAAGCAACTGTGAACAGAAAGTACTTAATTGACGTGATTACCTGATCAAATGATCAAAACGCGTGGTCTGTGGGGGAAATATAAAAAAAGGGGGGTTGTTGTTGTGTTGTTTAAAATATGAACGGGGGAGTGAATTTAAACACGCAAAGGGGGAGTGAATCTAAACACGCAAAGGGGGAACTACAGTTGGCTGCTGCACATTGGTTAGAGGAACTCACCGGGGAGCCGGTGATAATTCCAACCCGGTCCTAGTCGGGTGGTTTATAAGGCACAATTGTTGATTAAGCGTGCCGTCAGGAAACTTTTGCGGTGCGCAAATGTTCTTAAATAAATTCAGGCTGAAAATGTAAACACAACGGAAAAGACGAAATGAGGGTTTGACACGAATGGGGTTTCCATTGTAAGTCAATATAAAGCACGAAGGCTGTCAGCGTGATATCCTTAAGAGGTCTTACCCGTATGCAGCCGAGGTCCAGCTTGTAAAGCTTCTGTCTCCGAGTGCGGGAACAGTGAAAGTGGTTGCCCCACCCCTTTTTTAAGACGCGTGAACTGTGAGAAACTAGACTGCTAAACAGCCAGAAGAACGTCATAAAAAAGAAGAGTTACTATTGTTGGGGCCCAGACAAAGGTCGTTGTCCCACAGACTGTGGCTAGATATTTAGAAGGACCAATATTAAAGGAAAAAGGGGATTGATTTAGGAAATTCATCTGAATGTGATTAGTATAATGAGGGCAGAAGAATCTGGCGTTAATTCTTATATCACTTAAATGAAAAAATATATATAGTGGTTTTAAGATGTGATATTCCGACTAGTTCACAGTTGCATGTGACTCAAGGTGAATGGAAATTGTTCAAAAGGAAAAGAAAGACCAATTAGTTGGTCTGCTGTATTTATTTAAATATTTACATATTTTGTATTCCGGGTAGACAAAATAAGGCATCAGTTAAGAAACAGACTCCCTTTCAAAAATCGGGAGGAGAAGGATCTTGAAACGTCTCAACCTCTATCTACCTTTGTAGATTTTTTCTTGCAACCCATTGTGCGTGAGATGCCTACCTTCCTCAAAGACACTAAGGATGTCCTTAGAATCTTGCCAGACATCGAATTCAATGGAGATCTCGACCTCTTGGTGTCTTTCGATGTGGAGAGTCTGTATACATCGATCCCACAATCGGAAACACTAGAAGCAATTGAAGCTCTTTTAACCACCAGAGATCTTAACTCTATTACCCCGGTCAGGTTTATCATGACTCTGGCGACTATCGCAATGACTGAGAATTTCTTCCAGTATGAGGAATCCATCTACCTACAAGTTAGCGGGACGAGCATGGGAAGCGTTTTTGCTCCTAGTCTCGCTAACTTGTATGTCCATACCTTTGAACAAACACACGTACTCGCAGACACTAACCCCCATCTTCAGTGTCTGCGAGTATGGAAAAGGTACATAGACGACATTTTTGTCGTATGGCGTGGAACAGAAGATGAACTTCGCCAATTCCATACGTGGTTGAATGAGAGAAATCAGTACCTGAGGTTCACCATAGAGTTTGACAAAAAACAACTAGCATTCCTAGATTTACTGATCTCAGCATCAGGAGGGGGCTTACAGTCCGAACTGTACCGTAAGCCAATGGCGAGAAACTCTTTGCTCAGCTATGACAGTTTCCACCCAAGGGCTTTAAGGGACAATTTGCCCTTTGGGCAATTCCTGCGCATTCAGAGGAATTGTTCAACAAAAAAGGCTTTCGGCACACATTCTCTAGCCCTAGAGAGTAACTTGCTAGACAAGAAATACCCTAAACAGCTCATCAAACAATCCAAAAAGCGGGCTGCCAACAACAATAGGGAATGCTTATTGGAACCGGCACCTCTGAGAAATCAGCAAGAGAGAATGACATGTGTAAACACATACAGCACATTCTCCAATAAAGTGCAGAAAATAGTTAAAAAACATTGGAAGATCCTTAAGACAGGCACCGACCCTATACCTCCTCCACTGTTCGCCTTTAGGAGAGGGAAAAACTTGAGAGACCAGTTGGTCCATACCAGACCCAAAACTGTGCTGCCACGAGCAGTTGGTACACTGTGGGACATGCCATCAGTTACTGGGCATTATCCCTGTGGGAACTGTGCGGCTTGTCCCCAAACCACCAAAACAGTAACCATAGACATAGGCACGAATAGACCTTGGGAGTTGCGACGGTTCACAAACTGTAACAGCTCGAACTTGATCTATTTAATTACCTGCCCTTGCAAACTAAATTACGTGGGGATGACCACTAGAAAAATCAAGCACAGAATCTCTGAGCACAAGAGTTCTATCCGTTGCTGTAAACAAGCCACAAAAATGACGAGTCATTTTTTGCAAGTGGGCCACCAACCTACCGACATATCATGGACGGTATTGGACCAACCATGGATTCCTTCTTCTGTCACTGATATATCAAAGTTCCTGTTTAAATGTGAGCAAAAATGGGTGTACAGACTTCACAGTGATACAAGTGGGCTGAACGATGAAATTCCATGGATGTCACTCTAATTCCTAGGATGTCACTTTAAGCCCCTCCTGTACTCTTTGAACATACATGCTCTGTTCCCTCCATACTTTATATGAAACTGATTGAGAGAACTATGTAAGACTGTGTTCCATTACACGGCTAAGGGCTTCAAAATCACGCCTTTGTGACTTATGGGAATATATATATTTATATATATATTTTTTTGTATACTTCCTAACCTGCCCTAAGAACAATTGTACTGACAATTATTTACTGTCTACGTCCCCTAAACATTTCATTCGCGGAAGTATCACTAGTTGTGCTCTATTAGACACTTTTGAGCTTGCTCCCCTATCAGGGATTCGAACTCCAACTAGCGCAGCACTACGGGCCAAGTCAACTACAATTCCCGATACTCCCTGCGTTAACCGGCGCGCTCGCCGTGATGACGCGCGGGTGGACTCTAACTAACGCGGCTTCTTGGGCCGAACAAACTACAAATCCCGAAACTCCATGCGCGACAATTGGCGCGCTTGCACTGATGACGCGCAAGGGGCGTCAGAACTTGCCCGACGCCGGACGCTGCACAGGGCGGACCCAGATCAGACATTAAAAGCCCCGTCGGTGCACCGAGTCGGTTCCTCCCTACGAGAGAGCTTAGAGGGACGACCGGTGTACCGACGGAGAGGTGAGTCACAGTATGGGTTATGCAAGGATAAATCTATGCAGACCTTGCTGGTGGAAAGACCGTTTGAGACCATCTTTTCTTTAATGACAAACTCGACCAGGGAAAGGGTACTGGTGTCTGTATGCGTGTGACGCAGGGGTGGCGCCTGCATGGAGATGTTTTGCCATGGAGTGTATATAGATGTAGATACATCTCAGTTTGTTATCTTTTTATAGTGCGGTGCATCCACTACCTGAGCTCGTGCCAGGTGAGGTGGGGCTGTTCCTTCTCATCAGTTGGGTGAGTGAACTTATACTTACAAATTCACTATATTTGGTGTTTTCTGATTGACTCTGACGGTCTGTATTTTTTGGTCATTACTCATTGGATGACTGGCACATTGTAAACTTGCAGCATAATGTGGATATTATTTGTTGTTTTTAAGTTTCAACACTGTACCTTTACACATACCATTTTCTTCCTATATTTCAGGATGAGAAGATGATTATACATACACCTTCAGGTGATATGATTTATTTTATTTAACCTAGCAGTAGCTCTAATGGTCCTGAGGAAGCAGCAGGGGATCTTTAGACCTCATTCGTCTGCAGAAACATGTCGACCTTATATCCTTTTATAGTGGACATTTGTTAAACCACTATCTAGCACTGTTTTTATTGACTTAGGAGTGTGAGGGTGCTTATTAAAATTGTTTTCCCAATCACGACCTAATTTTAGATCTCTTTATCTTTTTCTCACAATTCACTTTTTCTTAAGCACTGCTATTCAGTTCACCACTAGAAACGCTATCCTATTCACATCAGCATTTCACATCAGCATTAACACTGGGTTTTTCCTGTGTATGGTAACTAAGCACCAAGAAAAAGGTTTTTTCACCCCTGATTGTGAATCATTTATGCTAAAGAGATCCCAAATGATGAAGGGCGGTCTCGATGGTGGACTGATGGGAACTCGTTTTAGTTAAAACCACTTCCTTTCCTGCATGTAAAGGTACTTTGTTTTTGTTGGACTCTCTGTTAATCTTTGGTTGGTGCGAGTTTTAAGTGAGTACATCAACAATGTTGCCAGAGCAGGCCACCTCGGGTCAATTGTTTTCAAAACTATTAATCTTTAGATAGATATAAAACTAGATGTATGTTTTTAATAAACAGTAATAGTTTGAAATGTATGCCCTATTTACATTATGAATTGATGTAAAAAGAAGTAAAATGGAGGGTCGGCGCGTTTATGGATTTGGGATCGAGATTGATTTTTTTGCATTTATGTGGATTGGAAACATTTAAAAAAATCGAGAATTATTAAAAGGATGCATTTATTTTTGGATTTCAAAAATTTGTTAAAAAAAAAATAAGATGAATAAATAATTTTGGGGAATCTTTTGTTTGAAAAACACTTCAATTTGCAAAAAGAGATACGTCGGGTATTGGACTAGATTGCAACGATGGATTCTGAAGAATTATTTTGTTTAAAAGACTTTCTTTTAAAATAATTTGTAAATAGAATGGGGCTTTTTTTTTTTAAAGCACATCTTTGGAAGAAATAACTTTGTGCATAAAGATTATTATTTTTTTTGTGAAGAGAGGTAAAGAAGAAAAGACCAAGGGACATATTAGGATGGTGGGTGGACTTTGTCCACCCGCCATCCCATCGTAAAAATGTTCTGCCCGCCATTAGGGCGGGGGTCCCGCGGGAGCCATTAGGATGCGCCTGCCACACTGGCAGGCGCATTCCGCATATTTACCATTGCGGCGGGTGGAGCTGAAAGCACCGCCCGCCGCAATGCTAAAAATGCACGTCATGCATTTCAATGCACAATGTGACAGGCACCGCGCAGTGCTTGCCACGTTGTACATTGAAATGCAGGGGGGTACCATAGGTACATCCCATGTGCACCCCCACCCCTCAGAGTCCCTGGGATTTGTCAACTGGGTGGAAAAGCTGCGGACGGTTTTTCCGTCTGCCGTGGTCCCCCGCCATAGTAATATGGCGGGGGGAAAAGAGTGGCGGGCAGGGATGGATGTTGGGAGGATCGCCACCGCCATCTGGGCGGTGGCCATCCGCCCGACATCCTAATGACCCCCATAGAGTTGTAAAATGAAAAAACATCAGAAGGTAAGGTGACGCAGCTTAATATTGTAATTAAAAAAAAGTATGTCAAATTGTATAGAGAATGATTTTAAGAGCAAAACAGGCAAGTAATAGGGTAGTGAGAGTTAATAATGTACGATGTGGGCAAGATTATCAAGGTAGCCTGAAGCCACACACAACGTAAACTGTTGTAGAAGAACCAATAGTCTTCCCGACATTTCCTTTAATCTTTTGAAAAAACGTGGATTCAGACTACCTGTTAATGGTTGTGCTAATCTCATTTCTTGGAAACTTTGCTCCTTCCTCAAAATTTCCCAAAAATTATAGGAATTAGGATGATGTTTGCCAATTGTATGATAGTCGGAGTTTTGCCATCCCTCTATGGCATTGTTTGTTTTTACTCCTCCTTCTAAGCAGGTCGAGTAGCAGTTCCACCACTCCACATGGAAACATTGCTTCCTCCTGTGACCCGATCTGCTGAGATGGCCAATCCATGTGTCTTCAAAATAATTTAGTAGTGTTGCCAATTTTTCCTCATTTGTAGAAAATAGTCAGATTCAGTCATGGAAGTGTAGAACTCGTCTTCACTGTCAGGAGGAACAAAGCAAAGTGCAGTTCATTTTTTCAGTTCAAACTAAAGTTTGCTATCAGACATATAATCCTCAACTAAGGATGTTTTTTTGTATTTTACGCCATAAAGCCTGTGAAAAGTGGAAAAAAAATCCTTAAATGTGGGTATCCGTATACATTTTGGCAAATAGTATTAATCATTGCAAATTCAAAATCAATTATTACTTTTCTGGGACTTTTGGTAGATGTTTTAGATTTTACAACTGATAAAAGTTCAGTGTATGTTGAGGTTTGTTTATCTGGTATCAAACAGAAAACTAAGGGGACTACTGTGTTGTTAATTTGTGTGTGAATGGTGTATATTTATGGGAATGGATGGGGTGTACTTTTAACACCTTGGCTGCTGTGGTTATTTTTCCCCTGTGCTGGAAAACTCTTGTTGCCATATATTCATGACGAGCTCAGCTCGTCATCAGCACACGACCACCGTGGCTGATGACGAGCTGAGCTCGTCATCAGCATCGAAGGGGTTAAACGTACCATCCATCATCCAAATATCACTATTCTCCAACATAATAAAATTACGGGGCGTGCTAAAGATTAGGATTATTTTCTGAGGGTTTTTGTTGTCATGCAATAGGAAAGGTTCATTAGAAACAGTGACAGAGTTCAGGAGGAATAAGTATATCAGAAAAGATTTGGGGTGATACTCTTTGAGGGTTACTCACCTGTTTTTTTCATTGTACAATACATCTCAGATTAGGAATAAAGGGCATACTGCTGGGAACATGTGTTGGAACGTGTTGTGCTACCTCTCTCAAAATAAAAACATAGATGTCATCGAAGGTGAATGCAATATCTTTAATTTCATTATTTGTTTCTCTAACCTCAATCTCCATTGAAGAGGCAGAGTGGTTATTGTCTGTGCTTCTTAAAACAGAGTCACCAAGAGTAACCGCTCTGCCTTTGCAATCGGATGAGTAGTATTGCAAACACCTCCAAGACATCTGGGTTCAGTAAATCTCTCCTTACAATAAATACACTCTGCATGTTTCCATAGTTGCTTTGCCCTGTTTGAGGTGATGTATCTGGCTTCTGGATAGGACAACATTATCTGAAATGAAATGAAAAATGTGTCAAAAACAATTACATTTGTATAAATCCTGTGTTTTCCTGTGCATAAACGGAAAACAATTGGTTAGTATTTTTATAGCTTTTTGAGTGTCTGGAGAAACTCAAATTAATAGAATATTTGAAGGTTAGAACATTTTTGAGATTTGTTTTCCATAGACTATTTCTTTGTGAATAAAGGATATAGGGGACTGGTTGTTGAAATCGGTTTTAATTATATTTATCTTTTTAGAAGACTTTTTTTGCTTCTATTTGTATTCAAATTTGGTGTATTTGTTGTTGATGGTCTTGAATTTGTATCTGGTAGTGAATCAGAATTTGAATCAGAAAATGCTTTATTTGATTTTAGATACTTAATAAAACCCTAAAAGCAGACCATACAAAAAAGACAATTCATGTAAGTTATACATTTTAAATAATACATTAAATTAAAATATGCCCCCATAATGCAGTTATTTTATAGTTTAAAAAGAAGAAAAAACTATCCATTTATGCTTTTCTTTTTCTTCAATATGCTTTTTAAAAAACCTGTCATGATTCCAATACAGTACACATTATCCAATATTTGTAGAAATAAAATGCTGGACGGCATTGCTGCCATGCTCCCTGTTTTAAAAAGGGGATAATCCATCTTGCACGTTCATTTACATAAAATTTACAAAAAAGAATCACTGCAATGTTGATAGGGAAGATAGATTATCACATGGGCAAGGGCAGAGATGGCTAGATCAATCGTTTGTGGCTGGAAATGAAACCAGATGATGGAAACAATTAAACTGAACCTGGTCAGAATATATCTGTTGTAGCCCCCTAGACACCACACTAAAGGGCCCATTAGGATCGCGGACGCGACCCCAAAGTAGGAGGGAACGTCTGCATGGGCAGCGGCGTTCCCTCCGTGCAGATTAGGATGTGACCACCAGGGTGGCGGTCACATCCTCTATCTTTAACATTGCGGCGGGTGCAGCTTCAAGCTGCACCCACCACAATGTTAAAAATGCACACATTGCATTTGTATGCAGAAAGCGGCAGGCACCGCGCGGTGCTTGCCGATTTCTGCATAAAAATGCAGGGTGGTACCATGGGTACCCCTCATGTGCACCCCCCACCCTCCCTTCACCCAGGGGGCCCGCAACGGGCCCCCAAATTCAAATTCCATATGCTTTTCCACGGCGGAAAAGCCACTGTGGAAAAGAATCTCTTTTACTCTATCCTAATATGGCTGGCGGTGTCTGATAGACACTGCCAGCCATGTTACAGCTTTTCCGCCGTGGTTGTAAGTCAACCACGGTGGGAAAGCGGCGGACTGAAACCAGGACCCACCAGCCATCCTAATGTGGCGGTGGGACCTTGGTGGGTCTGCAGAGGATTTTCCGCATCCTCCGGGCCGGCGGTGGCTTCCGCCGGCTAGGAGGATGCGGAAAATCCTCCATCCTAATCAGCCCCTATATAAGGTTGCATGGAGCTACAGGCCAGTGTCAGTTGATGTTGGATCACTGTGGGTTTATTAAATTCCAGCGCTATTCTTAGAGACTCAAAGTGGTTCAGGCAAAAGACATTGAGCTCTTTTCTGGATATTCTGCACATGGACTCTGGTTTAACATAAAAGTCTGATCTGCACAAATCATTTGACAATTTCCTAATATAGTTCAACCAGGAGATTTTTCCAATTTGTTCCAATCTCAAAGAGTCTTGAATAATATCTTGGTTCAACCCTAGATTGGGTGAGGTCCAGACTCTATGCCAGAGTAACATATGTTACATTTTATTCACATCAGCAATATGGGAAATCCCCAGTTCACTATGGCAATTAAAAACAGATGAGCTCTGGGGAACAACTAATATAAACCTTAAAAAAGCATTTTCTAACACCTGTATAGAGGAAACATCATGAAACCCCCAGACCCCAGCCCCATACATAGCTATACTTATACATTTGGCTTGATAGATTTTCAATAGGATCTCCGGGGGCCTTCTACCCATTTTTTTCGAGAATATCATTACTGCTGTGGTTGACCTCTTAAATAAGAGTGTCCTATTGTTAATTTCTGGTCCCCAAGACCCCGTAACCTCCAACAGGATACTGAGATAAGGAAAAGTTTTAGTAGTTTCAATTTTACCATTTCCTGCAGCTAAGCTACAATGTTTGTTCTTTCCCTTGCCACAGGACATCACAAAAGTTTTCTGTACATTAAGCTTCAGTCCCCTATTTTCCATAAAGTCACTGCAAGAGGTAAGAGCCCTCTGTAAGCCAAGTTGGGTTCTGGCAATTAGAACCTCGTCATCCGCGTAGAGAAGGGAGACAATCTGATTGTTATTCACTTGTGGAGAATCTCTCACCCTGGCCACCAATTCCTCCTCCAAAGCATTGGTACATAATGAGAAGAGGAATGGGGCCAGTACACAGCCTTGTCTAACATCCCTATCCACGCGGAAGGGCTTGGTACACTCACCCTTAAGGCCATACCTCACCTTGGCTGAGGCGCCTATGTGTAGTTGCCTCAAAAATAGCACCAAGGAGGGCTCAACCTTGAGACTCTCCAGAATTTGCCATAGGTTACTGTGGTCAACACAATCGAAAGCAGCAATAAGATTGACAAATACCACAAATACTATCCCTGGCTTTGCTTGGATATATTTCCCTGTAAAATAGAAAAATGTAAAACCTGTTCAACAGTACCCCTCCCTTCCCTGAAACTGTATTGGTCCTGACTTAAGATGTTACCGTCTTAGGCCCTCAATTGGAGTCTATTCAGGATGACCCTACCTACAATTTTCATAAATGAATCTAAGAGGGATATATGCCGGTAGCAAGTAGGGTTATCCTTGTCTCCTTTTTTAAAAATCAGTATAATTATGGACTCCGACCAGGGTTTAATATAGCCCTCAATACAACAAGCTTCGAGGACTCGGGTTAACAGAGGGGACCCAAGCTCTGTTGTGTATTTATACAAATCTATCTGTATCCCGTCGGGGCCCAGAGCCTTTACACCTTTACTCTCATTTATGGCCACCAATACTTCACCATGTGTAATGTGAATATTGATTGGCAAAAAGAGAGTATCAAAGTCCGATGGTAATGGATCTTGGGGTATTATAGTATTGTTACACTCATTCCCATAAACCATGGGAAAAAAGTCTGCCCATGAATTCTCGCTAATTGCTACCTTGGCTCTCGCTCCCTCATTATTAGAAAAGAATGGTGCCTTAACTGCCTGCCAAAAATACGAACAATCCTTATACAGAGAGACCTCGTAAAGATTCTGCCGCACCTGGTCTTTAATTTACTTCCTACGTTTATTCCGGTCGCAATTATATGCCTTGCTTAACCCTCTGATTTCCTCGTAGTCCCTTTCTGTTTTATGTGTAAAGCGGCCTTTAACGAGGAATATGCCTTAGTGCAAACATTATCAAATCAGCCGATTTTCTTATTGAGTAACACCTTGCAGGGACGACTCTGCGTTTTTTGTATCACCAATGTAATCAGCGAAAACGCTGTCAATATGTACTTATGATAGATCTCTTCTCGCAGGCACTCTATAATGGGGTCTATGGCCTTGGACATGATCTTTGAGTTTAAGCCCTCAGGGTCTTTCCTGCCCCAATGTAGGGAGTAACCATTCTGGTGATCAAAAACATTATCTTGTGTCCATGCCAGAATTTTGACAACAGAGGCCGTACTCCTGATGGGAAGCACAATGCTTAACGGGAGATGATCACTCAGACCATTGGGGTGTATTGTAAATGTGTTAATCCAAGTTGCAGAACAATTTGGGAGGATAATATAATCTATCTTGGAGCTAAGGCCTCGTCCAATAAATGGGGGACACACCCTGTTGGCAAAACCGAGATCATAGGTTGCCATTACCTCACTGAATCTTTCGCCCATATCCGAATGAACAAAATGAACTGTGTTGGCATTGTCTTCTGATTTAGTGTCCCCATGCCCACAGTAGGCATGAAAACAAATACGAGTGTTGGTCCCCGTCCTAGATTGTATTTATATCCTTCTCCTTAGATACAAAGAAGTTACTTAATTCATCATTAAGGTTTTTCAATACATCAGCAAAGTTTTCCCTATATTATAAAAACTAATGACTGCTACCCCAACTTGCGTAGAAAAGCGAATATTAACAATTTGATAATAAGAGGTCGACTTAACGTTTTAATCTTCAAAACCCTCAACATTTTTTAAATATAGACACAAATCCCCCCTTATTTCTACCATGGGCTGATCGTAATGCTGATATATTGAAAGTCTTAAAGCCATCAATATGTACTTCGCTCAGCAACCACATTTCCTGAAGGCAAAGAATATCAAAGTTCTTCGTAAGCTATATCCACACTGGGTTGTTTACCTTAGATTGGAGCCCAGAAATGTTCCAAAAGGCTACTCTAACAGTCCCTTGGGCAGGATCCATATAGGGCAGAGGTCTTCAAACGTTTGGATGCCGAGACCCCCCTGTCATCTTTTTGAGGCGTAAGGACCCCCTCCTGACAAAAATTTCTAAACCTGTAGGCAGGGCTACTAGAATTATGAGGCAGGGGAGGACCAAATTACACGACAGGCTTGACTAAAATGTGTGGGGAAAAAATGTAAGTGATTTTATGTGATGCAGCGTATTTTGGGATAGCATTGCTTCATTATTTTGACACTGGGGAAAGATTTTACCCCATCAGTACCCGTTTATAACCAAAATACAGCAGTTAACATCAGAAAGATTTCTAGTCAACCTTTGATAAGGGCCTTCCACTCCGCAGGAATAGGTGCTGCCACATTAGAAGCTCACCTAGCCCTGGCCAGGAGAAGCAGGGGTCCCTTAAAAACCTGGCGGTTTTGTGCAGAGTTAAGCAGTTTACCCATGCAGCTCTCCTCTCACCCTTCCCTTCCATCCCCCTCTCTTCTCCTAACCCCCGATCCCTCTCTCACTTTGCAGGCCATTTTCTTTCACCCCTTTTTACAACTTCTGAACTCTCCCCATTCAACCTCTCACATCACCTTTAATCACCTCTTGCCATTCTCTCTTTTCACTGCCCTCATCGCTTATAGTCTCTCGCATTTATCTCATTCACCTCGTCTCTCCATTTATTTTTTGTCTATTTGTATCTTACACCTCTCCAGTCCCCCCATTCAACTTTCACATCTCCCCTTTGTTCTAACAGAAGCCCTCACCTTTGGCTCACACTCACTTCTTGTGCATCCACACTTCTCTTCGGCAATTCACATTTCTCCTCATCCCGGACCTCTTCAATCGAATTCTCGCTCTCCCTTGTTGTCCTCTCTCATCCTTTAATCTCTCCTCACCAAGCATATGGGTCGGACTCATATCGTCCTCTCGGCCTGTGCCACTCTGCTTATTGTTCCCTAATTCAAGAAGGGATGAGTTGTCTGTCTCGCTGTTTTGATGCAGGCCACGCAGTTATGGTACTTGCACCTTCCTTTGCTTCACTCCACTAAGAATCTATTATCCTTTTGGAAGATATAAAAACCTTTCTCTCTGCTCTGTAGGTTACCCCATTTGGCTTGTTCTCCTTCTCCTTCTGTGTGTTTCTCATTTGCCTACAGGCAGCAGATGGGTGTTAGCCCCAGGACAGTAGCACACTACAAATGTAAATAATAATACTAGCCAGAAGCAGGAGAGTCACTAGACCAGAAATTCAGAGAGGACTAACACTCCGAGCCAGGGCTGGTCCTAACACTGGTTGCACACGGTGCAACAGTCTTTTTTGGTGCCCCACCCCGTTTCCTCCTTCTCCATGAATTCCTTCACTGCCACTCACCAACAATGCACCTCATCTCTCCGTAGCACCTTTCTGACAAACATTTACATTTTTTATAGCGCTACTCATAGTTTACTCAAACTCAGGTATGTGATCTGCATGGTACACATTCTTTGTAGCAGGCACATTAACCCTCTGCACATTGTGTGGGTGACAAGAGTGCCCATGTGAGTGCACGGTGAGCGATGCAAGAGTGCAAGAGTAGAGTTAGAGGTGAGTGAGGTGGCGTATGAATTTATGAATCTGGGTGCGAATGCAAGTTCAGAATGGGACGAATGAATGTATGATTTCTGATGGGCATGTTTGAGTGAGTTGCATATTCAGCAGTGAGGGGACAGGTGAATGAAGTGTCACATGAGTGCAGGATGAGTAGTGTACTCGTGTGCCTGCAGGGTTAGGTATAGGGTGAACAGGGCGAGTGCATTGTGAGTGCAGAGTGATCACTGTGAGTGCAGGGTGAGTGGGTGAATGGTGTGAGTGACACAGTGATCAGTGTGAGTGCAGGGTGAGTGTGAAAGTGAACAGCAAGAATGAGGAGCGAGTTGTCTGAATCCACCGTGCATTCCCAGACACTTGAAGTAACTCAGCATGTTATTGATGGAGGTGTAGGGTTTAAGATCTAAGTTAAACTATTGCGGCAATAATTGGGGATTTAGGGTGGAGGAAATATATAATGTGCTGATCCTGCAACAAACTTACAGTCCAATGGTTAGTCTTGCCAGCAGATTATTTTGATTGCCCAGTCGGTACAAAAATAAGCAGTCACCTAAAGCTGTATTTTCAGCACTTATCTGTGCATACTTCGAACAGCAAATATAAATAGAAAACACTTTTAATTGTGTTCTAGGGCTGCCTCAATGATCCATGACTGACAAAGAGAAAAAAGACAGAAAAGTCACATAAAGAATGCAAACATACTTTTGTAATTATAAGTCTATTTAGTGTCAAGAGGAGGTCTTTCCAGACTCTTTAAACAAAACAGGCAGGCATTTTTCTTTTGACAACCCTTCTTTATATTCCTTTTCATTAAATGAATTCACACAGTGCAACAGTAATTGCGAAATACAAATGTAAGGATCAGGCAGAGTGGGGGCCCAGGGGGTACTGGAACCAGGGAAAAAACTAAGCCTCTTTAACCAGTCTACAAAGCCATGTAAATATGCAAATGGTCTTTACAGACCTGTGAAATACTTGGGCTGCTGGAGAGGACTCCAGACACTGCCCAGCCGATCCCCCAGCAGCTCGCGTTTCACTGCAGCAGCAGCCAGGCTGAGACACACAATGAGGGAGGAGGGGGACTGAAGCCCTTGGGCGTGGGTAGAAGTTTGAAAGTGAAGGCGCGACCCCCTTTGCATCCTTCCATGGTCCCCCTGGGGGTCACGCCCCACAGTTTGAAGACCCTTGATACAGGGTATCAATGCCTGATCAATCACACCCTGTCTTGGACTGGACCCTGTCTGAATTACAGCATCTGGGCTAACGTCAACTGTTGCAGCCGTTTTTGCAACATGAGATACCACCCCACCTAGAGAAACATAAAAAGCTTCATTCTGAATACCATCAGACGAACATTCTCTCGTTATTTGTGCACTAATACAAACGTTTTGATTAATGTAATTATTAGATGAGGGGAATAAATCAGCTATTGAACCACTCATATACATGGCGTTGTGATTTTCAGTAACTAATTCTACAGGTGATGCCAAAGGATATCCCCTCCCTGTAACTTTAGAGTCCCAACCCACTGCAATGTGTTGATAGACATTTTCATCCAGGAGTCAATCTACCTCCTCTAGTGAGTATAAAGGCCCATACCTGTTTGGTACTTCTAAATTATAGCTACAGTTATTATTCATTTGGGAGCTAAGGTGAGAAGTTGTGTTTGTCTCAAGTGTTCTATGCCAATAAAAATACCCCAGCGGTAAGACATTAATACCCTCAGCCATGAATTCCTTTGAACCTGATCGAATTAGTATTTTGTGAACTAATGCAGATGAACCCAGAGACAAGATAATACAATCCCCCTTAAAAGTTTTTCTGCTAGGGCACACCCATGGGACATGTCTCACCTTTTTAAATGCAGCGAACATCTCCCTTGTCAAACCTGTTTTAATGCCAAGGAAGTGAATATTGCCAAGATTCCTTATTGCCCTCAGGAGACGAGGGACTGTAATAATCCAGGAAAGCTTGAGGTATTTAGAAGGTTTATTGAACAGCACAGCATCCAGTCCTGACACAGCAGGATACAGGTGACAACTGACAAACAGTGGAGAATGCTGTATGAGCAAAGCTCTGTTAGGAATGTAGAATCAAAAGGAAACACAGCATGGCACATGCAATTAAAGGAGCAGAAGCATGAATAGCCTAGACTCAGAGATGTGCAGGATGTAACACACCTCCCTCTTTAAATGAAAGTAAAAGGTATAAAACTTAAAGCAACTAAACAAGAAAGAACATACTATACAAAATCTTGCAAAGAAATTGGTCTTCTTCTGATACGCTCATTATCCTTAATTCTTGAAGCTACTGAGTCAGAACCATAACAAGAACCACCATCAGAAATGTGTTCTCTGTCTACATTGACATGAGGTTGGAACTGTGAGGCATCTTGTGTAGGACATTTAGCAACCCTACTCAAATTCCAGGCCCTGCCATCCTGAGTAATAACAGAGTTACTGAAAACCTTTTTAATTTGAATGGGTCTGCCGAACTTACTCGTACCTTTGCTAACAAAGAAAGGTTTTGAAATTCTGACCCAATCACCAACACACAAATCATGCTCTTTCGTTTTCCACTTCTTGTTGTACCAAACTGCAGACTTATCTTGTTTCTCACATACTCTCTTTGCAACTTCCTTGACATCAAAACCATTTTCCACCAGGCCTTCACATTTTTCTTTGAGCCACCAGGGGCACATGTCAGTCGCAGGATTCCTACCTTTAAGTAATTTGAACGGACTGATCTCAGTGGTGGTATGAGGGGTTATACGATAAGTCCAAAGTTTCTGTCTAATGCGGTTCAGCCAATCCCCCTTTTCTTTGATAGCATCAGAGACAAAACCCTTCAGAACGCGGTTAAAGCGCTCAACTTGCCCGTTCTCATGTGGCTCGTAAAGTGATGTACAAATGTGTCTGATGTTACAGGATTGTAAAAACAATTTCATTTCAGCAGAGACTAGCTGCACACCATTATCTGACACCAAAACCGAGGGACAGCCTTCCCTAGCGAAAACTTCTTTGAAAAAGGAAATGACAACTTCAGAAGTGATTTTAGCTACAAATTTCACTTCTGGCCATTTAGAATGGTAGTCTACAATGACCAACGCAAAACGTGAACTTTCAGGTAAAACTTGGAAAGGTCCCGAAATATCAAAGGCTATCTTGCTCCATGGACACTCTGGCCATTTAACTGTCTTAAGTGGTGGAACATGTAATTTTAGCATCTTATCACTATTACAGCACTCATTGCATTCTCTAACAGTGCGGTCTATGAACCTGTCCATCCCAGGCCACCAGAAATGAAGCCTTATAATACGTTTCATGGCTGATATACCTGGATGAGTCTTGTGTGCTAATTTGAGAATGAGCTCTTGCACACCACTAGGTGGGATGCATTTCTCAGATTTGAAAAACAAATCACCTTCACACCATAACTCTTCCGCTATGTTATAAAACGGTAGCAGCTCATATTCAACATTATTCTTACTAGGCCAACCTTCTAACAGGTATTTCTTCAACTTAACAAATTTCTCATCTTTATTCTGGCATTCTATCCAAAACTGTTCAGAAATATCTTGATACTGGGAGGAAACTAGATCTGTAAGGCCTAATACAAAATCAACTTCAGTAAGACTATTCACACTGTCAACTTTACTTTCACACGGAAGGCGTGATAAGCAGTCGGCAGTAACATTTTTCTTTCCTGGAATATATTCGACTTTAAAATGGTACTCCTGTAGCTTGGATGAAAGACGTGCAATCCTAGCAGTCGAGTTCCAACCACCACCAGCTGATAGGATATGCACCAAAGGTTTGTGATCCGTTCTTAAAATAAACTCACTGCCCCAAATATAAATTCTGTAGTGTTCAATGGCCCACACACAAGACAGCAATTCACGTTCAATAACCGCATATCTGCGCTCAGTTTCATTCAATGTTCTGGAAGAAAAAGCTACATTCCATTCTAGCATACCATCTGTCTGAGATAGAACACACCCAAGACCGTACAAACTTGCATCAGTGGTAATGATGCACTTTTTCCCAATTCTAAATGGTTTCAAAGTTGGGGAATTACCAATATCATGTTTGATTTCAGTGAAAGCTTTTTCTTGTTCAGTCTCCCAAACAAAATCATTGCACTGTCTTAAAAGTTTCCTTAAAGGTTCCATTTTGGTGGCAAAATTTACAACAAACTTACTGTAGTATTCACACATTCCGGAGAAAGAAAGAAGTTGTTCCTTATTCTTTGGGGATGGAGCATTGAGAATAGCATCCACATTTGATTTTTTTGGAACAAGACCTTCCCCCGACAAAGTGTGGCCTAAATATTCAACTGACTTCCTAAAAAGTTTGCATTTGTGTGCCTTGAGAGTAAGCCCAGAATTTTCCAATCTTTTGCACACAACACTCAAATGTGAACTATGTTCAGTTTCATTTTTTGAGAAAATCAAGATGTCGTCTTGAAAGCATTTTACAAACTTGTCAAGATCTCTGAAGATTTGAAACATGACGCGTTGGAAAACAGAGGCAGCGGACGCCAACCCAAACGGCATCCTTCTGTATTTAAACAGTCCCATGGGAGTGATGAAAGCTGTATATTTCTTAGAATCTTCAGTAAGTTCAATTTGATGATACGCAGATCTGAGGTCTAAAGTGGAAAATATCTGCGCACCATCAAACAAGGAAACAAGCTCATTAATATTAGGAAGGGGATGACAGTCTATAACAATATTAGAATTTAAGGCCCTCAAATCAATGCAGACCCTTAATTTTTGGTCGGGTTTGCGTACCAAAACGATAGGGGAAACCCATTCAGACAATTCAATGGGCTCTATAATATTGTCTTTAAGTAAGTCATCCAACATTTCTTTTAGCTCGTCCCTAACATTTAGAGGAACTCCTCTAAGCTTTTGTTTGACTGGAACTGCACCCTCTTTGAGAACAATTTTGTGTGCAAAATTTTCCAATCTACCCAAACGGTCACAGAAAACTTTATTGAACTTTTCACTCCATAAAGTAATAACATTATCCTTCCCATTGACATCAGAAATAGAACTAATCATATCTTGTTCACTACATAAAGAGATGGGATCTTTGGCACGTGGATTTAACGTGATGCCAAGTTCCCATTGATCATGCCAACCCAGTACATTGATTCCTTTGACGGCAATGTAAAGCTTAATTTGGGCTGACCTTCCTCTGAAACATAAAAGAACATTAAAGAAACCTTCAATATCAATTGCATTGCCATTAAAACTTTCAGCTAAAATATCTGAGGGTTGTAAATCAGATTTGTTACATACTGTTGTTAACTTTTCATTAAAGTATTCCCTGGTAATAATCGTCCATGGAGATCCAGAATCTACCATGAGTTCGATAGCAATGGATGAAATATGAAAAGTACATTTAGGAGATTTCCTACTGGTTGATCCAAGGATAGAGACAACATATCCGCGTTCAACCTCATGTTTAACTTCATCCACAATGCCAACAGAAGATACTTTAGTGGGAGTGGGCATAATAGATCGTCCAGTGCGACCTTGAGGATTGTACCTTCTTTCCCTACATACATTGCTAAAGTGTCCTAACTTGTTGCAAATATTGCAAGTTCTGTTTATGGCAGGACAGCCCTGAAAGGAGGCTATATGTGATTTACTACCACATCTGTAGCATGAAAACGATGAATTTCCAAAATCTGATCTTCTGTTATTAATACCAACAGAATTTTTATATTTAGACTGAAAAGGGATAACATTTTTATCATCAACTTTGGGTTTAACAATACAAACTTCTTCTTCTACATTAGTTTTACTGGGATTGGAATTTGTGGTTTGCTTAACTACTATGTCCATCCACTTTTCTGACATTTCAGTGGACTTAGCGATGGCTATCGTTTCTTCTAAGTTAGGATCACCTATACACCAAAGTTTATCTTGTACCTTTTTGTTTTTAACATGAACAATAATCTGATCACGGATCATTTCATCTGCCATGGCACCAAAATTGCAATGTAAAGTCAAAGCTCTTAAAGCAGTGAGAAAATCATCAAACGATTCCTCTTGTTTCTGTGCTCTAGTATAAAATTTAAAGCGATTAAAAGCAATATTAGCAGTGGGCTTGAAACGTTTCTCTAATCTACCAAGAGCTTCGGTGTAAACATTCACAGAATCACCACTTCCACTAGGTACAGTAAATTGAGGTAAAGTTCTAAAGATTTCTTGACCTTCAGAACCCAAACAATGTAACAAAATGCTTTTCTTTCTCTCTGATCCCATGCGCTCCCCATCAATGGCTTTCATATAATTGAAAAACTCCTCCTTCCACCTTGACCAGGGCATAGGAGGGTCACCTTTAACCTGTAAAAATTTAGCAGGGGGATCAAATTGCATGGTGAAAGAAATTAAGTAACAAAAAAAAATGAATGAAATAAATAAAAGAAATAATTAAATGAATAAATAATAGCAGAACACTCAGAAAGGTAAAAGCAATTGTTGAAGAAAATGTACTTATGCCAATGTAGAGTCATATAGTTTGTGGTGATCGAAGAGAATAGTAGATTTGTAGCACTGTAAAAGTTGAAGCTGTAGGTAGCTTGAAGAACTCTTGCTGGAAGTACTCTTGCCGGAAAACTTGAAGAAATGGAGTGTATATAACCAAAAACGAAAGTTAAGGTAAGCGCTAAAGTAATGGTTCACTTCTAGAACAAGCGCTAAAAATAATGGGGAAAAACGGCAAGAAACGCGATCTGAAATGAACTTGTTCCGCCGTCGATGCGTTGCTAAGCAACGAAGCAAACAAAATGGCGGCACGTAACGTGCGTGAAGACGTTGTAGCGTGATGACGTTGATGCGCTAGATGACACACACGGAAATCCTGAAGACGTGGTTGCTGGGCAATGGCATTGCGGTGACGTTGTTTCTCCGCTCCGTAAACAGTGCAGTCGGTGGTTGCCAAGCAATGACGTGGTGGCTCCGCTTCAGAGTAGATGACGAATGAAAACGAGGGTTGCCACGGAGATAGAAGTACACGGAAACGTCGCGCAAGAAAAGTCAAAAGATGCAGGCAGACTTAAAGGTCAGAAAACTGCAATAATTAGTATTTTGAGGTGAACAAATGGAAAACAATAAGTAGTTCTTGAGAGATACTTGCAGAGAATGACGAACAAATTTCACCAAGGCAGGCAGTTTCTTTCAAAGGCAGGCAATCCAGTAGAAATGAGATAAAAGATGTAAAATAATCCAAAATGGGTTCAAACTCCGCTCCTGTGCTGTAGATGGCTGGAGTAAGGTTGTCCTCGTCGCCAAAATTTGTAATAATCCAGGAAAGCTTGAGGTATTTAGAAGGTTTATTGAACAGCACAGCATCCAGTCCTGACACAGCAGGAAACAGGTGACAACTGACAAACAGTGGAGAATGCTGTATGAGCAAAGCTCTGTTAGGAATGTAGAATCAAAAGGAAACACAGCATGGCACATGCAATTAAAGGAGCAGAAGCATGAATAGCCTAGACTCAGAGATGTGCAGGATGTAACAGGGACATTTGCCAGTACTAGAGTAAAAGGAACCACGGCAGGCGGGAGATTCAAACTATTGTAATATGACAAGAACTCTAGGTTATAAGCCGCTCTGGTAACTAGAATGGAGTGAGTGTCAGGTTGAGATGAATCATCACATCGCTAAAGACGTTTACACCCCCGACTAATGGTTCACTATCAGTGAGATTCCAGTCCTGCTTTTCGCACGAACCGGACAGACCGACGTAGGAGCAGCGTAGTGCAGAGTAGGAGCGGGAGCGAGGGACGCCGAGGAAATCTGCTCGCTCTGCACCGAAACTGAAATTGTTCGGACTGGTCGAACCACCCGAATTGCCCCAGCCCCTGCCCCAGCCCAGCTGCTTAATCCCAGACCTTCACGCTGCAGGCTTTCTAACGGCCGCGAGTTGTGCTCCCAGGTTGCAGGGGCACTCTAACACGGAGCTGCGAGCCTCGACATCGGCATCAGCAAACCAGCCTGCGGTAAGGAACAAGCAGGAACTGGGGGGGTGTGAACGTGGTGGAGCGTAATTGGAGCACACGGAGTGTTGTGCCCAGGAGCACTAGGAAGCACTACGGAAAAGCGGCCAAGCGAGGCCGGGCGCAGTTGCGGCACCCCATTGTGCACGGCTCCTGACCCCGGGGCTTTTGACATTCGAGCAGCCAACAGACGTTAGTGGTGGAAATTAGAGAGGGTCAGACACCCCTGCCAGCACCTCTCCAGTACTTTTCCACCTATAGCCACCAGAGATAATTATGCCAGGCATATATCGGAGTACATTTGAGCAAGAAAGTACAAGGCACGGCAGCCTGAGGTGAAGAAGTCCATGTTAGATTAAAACAACTCGCTCACTTGCACAACTTTATGAGTATGGAAACTAAGCCACACAACAGAGGAAATAGGAGGCTCAGAGCACACAGCGTCCAGAGCTGGAGATTCCCCTGGAAGATCTCTTACAAACGTAATTATCTATTACTCCATGAATCAGCGGCCAGACAGGTGAAACACCTTCCACGGAAAGAGAGGCAAACGATAAAAGGCAAAACCAACAGCACGATGTTAGAGGCGGCAGACCCGAGAGCAGAGGACGGCCCGGGACCAGGGTTCGATTCCCGGCGCGGCAGGTTTCTGGACCAGGGTCAGCGGACTCGATAATTCTCTCGCCTCGGTGCCCACTCTGATCAGCGATCACACTCGGCAACTCTGGGCATTAGCTTGCCTCATCCTCACTAACGGCCCCACCAGACCGCCGGGGATGCCTGGTCTCACCCTGGAGATACCCATTAAGGGACCATCTCTCAGGGAAGCCAGGAAGGGTTTTGCAGCGGTTGAAGCGCCTTGGGACCCTACGGGTAAGTAGTGCGCTATATAAATGCCTATACATTTACATTTACATTACAATTATCACAGGCCTTGATACAGACACAGGCGCTAGAGTCAAGCGACCAACAAGGAACCAAGTGCGGGCAGAGTCCAAATCCTCGGCGCAATCACAACTTTTAAAATCAAGCTCAATTGCTAAAGTAAACAATAAGTCAATCTTCAATTACTTCACACCAATAACACCTGGTCAAAAAATTTTGGGAACACATGAGACCTACAGTAATGTATTAATACGCTCAAGCCCACATGACAAAAAGGAACTGAGTCTGATCCAGCCCCCAATCAGGGAGCTCAGCATACGAGAAACTGGGCCACATTTTCCCCAAGGGAATAATAGAGAAACGGTAAAAGGGGTGAAAGGACATAGAGACTTGGAAGCGATTGATATAATAAAACAAATAGAGTACCCTGCAGCGCAGAATGGAATGCAGGAGCAGGGCCAGGAAATATCGGACCTCCACCTACCCCAAGGAGAAATCCAAACCACATTAACGCAAAAACCATCGCCAGACTTCGCAGAAGTCTTGGAAGTCTTGGAAATCTTATCAACATCAGAGCATTCGGTCCCCAAAGGAATAAGGATTGAGGAAACGCACCAGGGAAAACCAGATACTCAGGAAATTTCATCAACATTGGAACAATCACTGGAACCATTGGAACAATCTAATAGAAATAATCAATCCATACACGTGGAGAACACAACAAACCAACATACGGAGGACGGCCCTTACCGGAACGATTTTTCCATGTCTCCATCCCCGGTACAGCGACAAAGCCTATTAGTAAGTAAAAGCTTTACCTTCAACCACAGTTCGCCCATAATGGACGATGACCGGAGAGAGTACACCACCCTGGGGGAACAGAACCAACCTCATACAACACATTATAAAGAGTGCCACAGCCAAAACTCCCTGTTATCCTCAATCAACTTCACATTAACAACGGCCGTTAATGCCCTTACCTGGCAAACACAGAAATTAGAGATACAAATGGATACAATACTAGCGCTTGCAACAGCCATGATTAGCGCTGAAGCCAAAATCGATGCTCAAACTAAAAAACTGGATTCACTGAGGAAACAACCTATTGTTAGGTGTTTGTGTCTTCCAATTGTGGAGAAGCTCAGCTCATTACCAGAGGTTCTAACATCTATTGTCACAGAGCTAAAGCAAAGAAATCAGGACAATATAGTTCAGCCGAATCAAAGAACAACTGAAAGCCTGTCAAAAGAGGGCAAACAAAAAGGAATGCTTAATTATAAGGGCATAGTTAGCTCCCCCAAAACGACAACGCAAACTGTAACAGAATTGAGGGGGGCAAACCACTATGTGGGGAAGTTTGATCCAATGGAAACGATCCAGACACCAATAAACACACAAATCAGTAAACAACTGCCAACGTCTAGGAACACCCAAGCGAGCAAACAGGTTCCGTGCAAGGACACTCTTCAATTACCTTCGCAACCGGCACTATTGTTCGGTCGAAATATAGCCAAAAACGAGAAATCCGTAACAGGCAAGACTCGACACAGCAATGTAGATGGGGCTACCAGTTTGGAGAACATCTCAGTTCCTGGTAAAACCCTCTCCAGGATGGCTAAGAAACATTTGAAAAAACACACTAAAAACATAAAACAACAAAATAGGGCAAAGGAACTAATATCAGACTTGAGAGACACTCACGATACTCGGCGCCAGAAAACATATGTCAAAAAGGCTTTAACTCAAAAGAACTCGGGTCCTCAGAAATGATTCCTGATTTTTCTAAAGGAAAGCCGGATAAAAAATAAACTGGAACCTAAATTAATTACAACTGCGATTAGCGAAGAAAGCACAGCACTATACATAACTTCAACTTCCGAGAAAACAACGGTTTCCACGACCATCGAGGAAAATCCAGCATTACTGATTACTCCAACTTCAGAGAAACGAACAGTCAATACCATAGATGAACGACCACAGCAAGAATTAAAAATGATCTTGCAAAACATTACCCCTAACATTCACCCCAAAGAGCAGCACCAGGAGATCCACCTCAAAATTTGGCAGAGGCCCCCAGAGGGGCGAACAACAGCAACCATATTAAGGGACAATATCGAGTCTCATGGCCTACAGGATGCTAACAATGACTCAGGAGCAAAAGCAGTACCTGCACATTGCAGGGCATCACATCCTGCTGCCATTAACCAAATGCCCGAAGAGTCAAAGAAGGCGAACACCTCCATAATCCTTACACCAGAATACACCTCACGGGGAACCGCAGACATCCTAAATAGGTCTAACATTTTACAAATTTTAAAACATATCCCAGAGCTTTCCTCTATCGTAACGGAAGATCTTATCCAAGTTCAATTTAAAAGGCTAGACAAATATTACATCAAGAGATTCAACCATATTAAAATGGATCAATGGTACCATCCCACAAAGAATTATGAAGGAGAGAGATCGATTTGCAAACTGGGGCATTAATATCCACCTGCATAAAGAAGAGAAATACCCATTTATGTTAAAAAGTGGATTTCACCTGAAACCAGTACAGAGCCTGCGGAAGTCCAATTTAAAAAGAACAACTTATGTTGCACGAACCACTACATTCCCTAACTTAAGAGTTCACGTCTCACCCAACTCCAGCCAAACATGGTGAACGTGTCCCTAGCACACATGGAAAGGGCCATTTTAACAACGGATCAAGCAAACCCCTGAAAATAATATTCTGGAATGTTTTTGGGCTAAAAACTATATTAAATAACAAGGAAGCATTCACATTTTTACAGACTGGGGATCTACTATGCCTTCAAGAAACCTTGCTACTTGCCCCAAAGGTGATCCCTGGCTTCACGGAAATCCAGCAGCCTGCAAAAAATTACAATATATTCGGAAGTCCTTCAGGGGGCTTATCGATATACACGCGCATTTGTTGCAACATAAAAACAAAACCCCTACTTAAAACGGACACCGTTCAAGCGGTTCTATTGCAAGGCATAAAAATAAACGGCGGTCCAATAAAGATTGTCCTCTTGAACATCTACTTTAACAGCAAAAAACTCCAAGACATATCGATATGAGGTCATTAGTGGACACTCTTGAAGATCTACTAAGTACCCAGCCAAACTGTGGGAATATAATGACTGGGGATTTCAACACTCAAAATCTTGGAGCAGGTCTAGATGTAGCATCTCTAATGGATAAAACAGGATCAGTAATGAATGCATTCTTAAACACGTATAGACTACGATCAATACAAACAAATCAGCAGCCGGTAACAGCTATGAACAACGACCCGCAGAGGATGACCAAATCAACGATCGACTACATCTTTGTGTGTAATTTCTTGCTGGGACAGGTGGCGGAATTTCAAAAGCCTTTCATCCAGAGCAGTGACCACCTCCCTCTGGCCATAACCATTACTTTACAAGCAAGTCTGCTCCAGCCTATTGTCCTTGCGGGCAATACAAAAGGTGAAGAAATCTATGTTTTTCCAAGGGGACTAAAGTGGAATAAAGTAGAAACATCAATCCTGAACAGCTGGAAAAGCGATTGGCCGAATATAGCGGACAAACTTACAAGTGGTAAAATCCCTAAGAATTGGATCAACCTGTTGACGAAGGTATAAGATCTTCTAATAGGCAAACAAATAAGGCACCCCTACCCCAACCGCGGTGTAAAAAAGTGGAGCAAAGTAAGAGGCTACTTAGAACCGCCTCACACAACCACAAGCAAGAGGGAAATAAAGAAACACATCAAATCCTACTTTCAGCAAGGATAACACATAGAAAAAATATCTGGGAGCATAAATAAAACAACAAGATTCCGAATGGCTGCACGTCTTTCCCCTGCTGACTCCAAGCAAACTGGGGGAATTTTGGACGTATATTAATAGGCTCTCAAGGCACGGCGATGATCAACGCAATGTGGTCGATAGTGACAAATGGATAGCCTATGTATTCTCACTATATTGTGGAACCTCTAACCCACCATCAACAGGCATGCAAAGGCACTGCACCAGCACGGGTTGGATCGACACACACCCCGTAGACACATCCTGACCATTTGTTGAAGGGAAACTGACAACCATTGAAGAAATGTCTGAAGCACTGGTTAGAGGGAACCGCGTGATGACAATCCTAAAAAACATTAAAAAAGATGGAGCTCCCGGTCCTAATGGCCTACCAGGCCATCTTTTCAAAGAAGATTGCGACTTCTGGGGAACCGTACTCACGCCACTCTACCAGTACTGTATGACAAATGCAGTAGTCCCGGAGATTTGGGAAGGATCCCTGTTGCAACCCATCCACAAAAAAGGAGATATTGGGGACCCTGCCAACTACAGGCTTATTGTCTTACTGGATTTTGAGGCGAAAGGATACGTTAGCCTCCTCCTGCAAGATGTACAGGACTGGGCAGATGAAAATGAAATTCTCCCTGTGTACCAAACCGGTTTTAGGCCAGGAGCAGCTACAATGGATAACATTCTAGCTCTTGCCTACTTAATACATCAATTCGGGCAGAAAAACTTGCCGCCTCTCTTTGCGTGTTTTGTGGACTACTCCACTGCATTTGATGGGGTAAATCGGAATCTGCTATGGCAGAAATTACAAGACTGGGGGATACCAGCAAACCTGTTGCAAGCCATAATCAGTCTCTATACAGGAACTTCGGTACAAGTAAAAACCGCGGCAAATTCAGCCACTAAAAGGATCCCAACTGAGAGAGGGTTAAAACAAGGCTGCGTACTGGCTCCTCTGCTTTTTAATCTTTATATGGCAGATCTTAGAAAAATGTTATCTAATGCCAACCTTTTACCACCCAAAATCGGACCAAATAGATTATGTTTAATGCAGTACGCAGATGATATGGCTTTATTAGACCACACAAAAACAGGCATGCAAAGACTAATAGACGCTCTAAACATTTATAACAACTACAATGAATTACGAGCAAACGCAGAAAAAACAAAGGTAGTCATATTTGGGAAATACACTAAAAAACTCAGACAACAGTGGAGACTGGGCAATTTAAAAATAGCAACAGTGACCAAATATAACTACCTGGGGTTGTGGCTGATGAACAACGGGAAACCCACAGCACACATCGCCTCAGTTGAAACAAAAATTTAAGCAGTAACATTTGCGCTGTGTAAACTGAACTCTAAGCTACACAGCCCGACGACCAAGGCAATGAGAAAGGTCTTAAATGCCAAACTACTACCGGCAATTACGTATGGCCTGATAGCATTCCCAGAAATTGTTATAAACACTATGGAACACGCCAATTGTCATGCATATAAACAAATCTTTCAGATTCCTGCCATCGCTCGCAACGCTCTGGTGCGACTGGAATTTGGGCTGAACAAACAAAGTTATGAGCACTGGGCCTCAACGGTGCAGTTTCATCAAGGGGTCTGCGCAGCCGCCCCGCATACAATGAAGGCAATTTTAAAGACAATTTTCATTAAAGGGATCAATCTGTGGCATGACGGTCTGCACACCGCCTGTAATGAACTGAACCTTGACATGTCTAAATTGCAGGATTTTACTCACCAGCCCGGCACCCTAAAGTCCATACTGAAAAAGCAAGTCAGGTTACTATCAAAGGCAGGGGACTTGAAGGAATTGAACTCTTCCAGCAGCAATATTGGGATACTTGCAAGTTCCTATGAAGCCCATTCACAACAACCATATCTTAATATGGCATTAAATAAGGCGATTTTAAAACAAATCTTTATGGTGGGACTAATGGCCTTGCCGATCAAAGACATTAATAGGCGCTGGAAAACCTTGGAAGCAATAACAACCTGCAGACGTTGCCACCAATATGAAGAATCCTTGGCTCATCTGGTTTTCACATGCCCCTGTTTGTTGCATGCACGACGCACTTTATTAAAGCCCTTGTTTTTAAAATATGGGGTGCGAACCTGCACTGAGGCCATGAAACTGTTATTTAATCTGGAGATTCCAATGGAATTGGTAAGGTTTGCTAAGTTTGCATACAAAGCCAAAAAACTTCTAGGTAAAACAAGCACAATGCACCTTTGAACGGAAACTATTAGGTCTAAAGAACGTATGCTTTATAGAGGATTCCACAACTTTCACCTCATTGAAATGAAAACTCCTATGTATATTTAGCACTTAGCCTACTTATGCCACCATCGGACCTATGTATTTCATAATGATTTTCTCCGTCCGACTTCTACCACGCGGCTCGGAGCTGCGTTATGGGAAGTCAGACAGAAAAAATCTCTCTTAACAGGTGCTATTAAGCACTACAGATCCCGAACGTTCGGAGGGTCATGATGCAAACCTAACTATGGCAGCAAGTTCTTAATTGCAGAATTCTACAAACGAAGATACTCAGGCACATGTTAGCCTCTAACTTTTGTAAATTTTCACTTTTCTGTAGATTATCAGATTTTTGAACTAATGTGAGTAAGGTGGGGATTTGTGTACCCCGTCCTGAAGAAGGAGCTCTGCTCTGAAACATGTTGACACACACTAGAGGTAACATATATTAATTTACAAATTACCTTGCCTATCACTCCTTTTAACTACCAGCACGGGGAAGCATTAAAGTTTCTTGTCTTTTCCCACATGCTTTTTTTCCCAGGTGCTTTTTTAAACCTCACCCTGTTCACTTAAGACCCCACCACTCACTAACATCACAATCACCCCATATGTACCACACATAGCTAAAAAATGCTCCTGCGTAGTCGTAGGTTAGTAGCACGCCGCATACCGTAGAGGGGTGAGAAGACCCCAATGATAAAGCATGACACCAAGGGTCCTTTTGGTGTGTGAGGGGTATTGAAACAACACTGTGCGCTCCACACCATTGTAGGGACCACCCTCATACCTTCTGTGAAAAATAAAAGACAGTCATGTGCCAATGAATGAAGGAGGTTACCACATCTGGTAGTGAATAAAAGGAGGAAAATATTAATAATTTATTGTTAAAGAATGTTTGTTGCTAAGGAGAAAATTGTGTTTCAATTTTGCTTCTGATTATCGGAAAAAAAATCTTACCGTGTAAGGATGATTTGTTGTACTAGCGAGGTGTTTTTAGACTCTTGTCGCCTCTATCTGTTTTCCCTTCTGGTTTGTAGTTTGTCATTGCTCTTTAATTTGTATCTGGAAAAGTAAAATAATAGGAATGAATTTCTGATTATATTTTTATTCGATTATTTTTTTGCAAGGTTGAAAAAAAGTGGTTTTTTTTGCTTATGCTTATTTGTAGAAAAAACTCCCCCTTATGTTTGTTTTGAAGTACTTATAAGGATTGTCGTTTTGTTGGGATATATGAATGTGCTGCAAAGAAATGTTTAAAAAATATTATTCTTTTGCTTTGCTTATTTACATTTATAATTGCATCTTTCACTAAAGAATTTGATTAATCTTTTACCTGTAATAATGATATCTTGTTAATAATGACAATGAGAAGATTTTTAAAAAGGAACGTTTTGTAGTGTTATCGGTGTAGAATAAAATATATTTTGAAAAGTTAATCATAACACCTCCAATATCCTTAATTTTCCCTGAGACAAGCACCCCTTTGGAGTTGGAATAGTAATTTTAAACAACAGCACTATCCAGCATTTTCCATAAGGTAAGCACCACTTTGGATTTGGAATAGTAATTTAAAACACCCCTACTGTCCAGCATTTTCTCTGAGGCAAGCACCCCTTTGGAGTTGGAATAGTAATTTAAAACCCCAGCATTATCCAGCATTTTCCCATTGGCAAACACCCCTTTGGAGTTGAAATAGTAATTTAAACCCCCAGCACTATCCAGCATTTTCCCAGCGGGAAGCACCTCTTTGGAGTTGGAAAAATAATTTTAAACACCACCACTATCCAGCATTCTCTCTGAGGCATGCACCCCTTCAGACTTGGAATAGTAATTTATACGTCAAACACTATCCAGCCACTATCCGGCATTTTCCATAAGGCAATCCTGAATTTGGAGTTGGAATAGTAATTTAATAGCCCTCCACTATCCATCATTTTCCCTGAGACAGGCACCTCTTTGGAGATGGAATATACGTTTTAAACACTACCATTATCCATCATTTTCAATGAGGCAAGCACCCATTTGGATTTGGAATAGTAATTTAAAACACCATCTCTATCCAGCATTTTCCCTGAGGCAAGCATCCCTTTGGTGTTGGAATAATAATTCTAAACCCAAATTCTATCCAGCATTTTCCCTGATGCAAGCACCCCTTTGGAGTAGGAATAGTGATTTAAAACCCCAGTACTACCCTGCATTTTTTCCTGAGGCAAGCACCCCTCTGGATTTGGAATAGTAATTTAAAACCCCTGCACTATCCAGCATTTTTCCTGAGTCAAGCACCCCTTTGGATTGGTATAGTACTTTAAAACCCCAGCAGTATTTAGCATTTTCCCTGAGTCATGCACCCATTTTGGAGTTGGAATAGTACTTTAAAACCCCAGCACTATCCTGCATTTTCCCAGAGGCAAGCACCCCTTTGGAGTTGAAATAGTCATTTAAAACCCCTGCACTATCCTACATTTTCCCAGAGGCAAACACCCTTTGGAGTTGAAATAGTAATTTAAAACCCCAGCACTATCCTGCATTTTACCAGTGGCAAGCACCCCTTTGGAGTTGAAATTATAATTTAAAACCCCAGCACTATCCTACATTTTCCCTGAAGGCAAGCACCCCTTTTGAGTTGGAATAGTAATTCAAAACCCCAACACTGTCCCGCGTTTTCCCTGAGGCAATCACCCCTTTGGAGTTGGAATAGTACTTTATAAGTCAAACACTATCCAGCCATTATCCAGCATTTTCCATGAGGACAGCACACATTTGGAGTTGAAATAGTAATGTAATTGCCCTCCACTATCCAGCATTTTCCCTGAGGGAGGCACCCCTTTGGAGTAGAAATATTAATTTAAACACCACCCCTATCCAGCATTTTCAATGAGGCAAGCACCCATTTGGATTTGGAATAGTAATTTAAAACACCATCACTATCCCGCATTTTTCCTGAGGCAAGCATCCCTTTGGTAATGGACTAGTAATTTTAAACCCAAACACTATTCAGCACTTTCCCTAATGCAAGCACCCCTTTGATTAGGAATAATAATTTAAACCCTAGTACTATCCAGCATTTTTCTTGAGTCAAGCACCCCTTTGGATTTGAAATAGTAATTTAAAACCCCAGAACTATCCTGAATTTTCCCAGAGGCAAGCACCCCTTTGGAGTTGAAATAATAATTTAAGACCCCCGCACTATCCTGCATTTTCCCAGAGGCAAGCACCCTTTGGAGTTGAAATTATAATTTAAAACCCTTGCACTATCCAGCATTTTCCCTGAGGGAAGCACCCCTTTAGAGTTGGAATAGTAATTTAAAACCCCAGCGCTATTTTGCATTTTCCCTGTGGCAAGCACCCTCTTTGAGTTGGAATAGTAATTCAAACCCCCAACACTGTCCTGCATTTTCCCTGAGGCAAGCACCCCTTTGTAGTTGAAATAGTACTTTAAAACCCCTGCACTATCCATCATTTTCCCTGAGGCAAACACCCCTTTGGAGTTGGAACAGTAATTTAAAACCCCAGCACTATCCAGCATTTTCCCTGAGGCAAGCACCCCTCTGGATTTGGAATAGTAATTTAATTGCCCTCCACTATCCAGCATTTTCCTTGAGTAAACACCCATTCGGAGTTGGAATAGTAATCTAAAACACCAGCACTATCCAGCATTTTCCTTGAGTCAAGCACCCATTTGGAGATGGAATAGTAATATAAAACCCCAGCACTATCCCTGATTTTTCCCCAGAGGCAAGCCCCCCTTTGGAGATTAAGTAGTAATTTAAAACCCAAGCACTATCCTGCATTTTCCCAGAGGCAAGCACCCCTTTGGAGTTGAAATAGTATTTTAAAACCCCTGCACTATCCATCATTTTTCCTGAGGCATGCACCCCTTTGGAGTTGGAGTAGTAATTTACAACACCACCACTATCCAGCATTTTCCTTGAGTCAGGCACCCATTAGGAGTGGGAATAGTAATCGAAAATCCCAGCACTATCCCCGCATTTTCCCAGAGGCAAGCACCCCTTTGGAGATGAAATAGTAATTTAAAACCCCAGCACTATCCTGCATGTTCCCAGAGGCAAGCACCCCTTTGGAGTTGAAATAGTAATTTCAAACTTCTGCACTATCCATCATTTTTCCTGAGGCAAGCACCCCTTAGGATTTGGAGTAGTAAATTAAAACACCGCCACTATCCAGCATTTTCCCTGAGTGAAGCTCCCATTTGGAGTTGGAATGATAATTTTAAACTCCTGCACTATCCATCATTTTCCCTGAGGCAAGCACCCCTCTGGAGATGGGCTAGTAATTTAAACCCCAGCTATATCCAGCATTTTTCCTGAGGGTAGCACCCCTTTGGATTTGGAACAGTAATTTAATTGCCTTCGACTATCCAGTATTTTCTAAATCACGCATCCATTTGGAGTTTGAATAGTAATTTAAAACCCCAGCACTATCCAACTTTTTCTCTGAGGCAAGCACCCCTTTGGAGTTGGAATAGTAATTTAAAACCCCAGCACTATCCAGCATTTTGCCAGAGGCAAGCACTCCTTTGGATTTGGAATAATAATTTAAAAACCCCGCAGTATCAAGCATTTTCCCAGAAGCAAGCACCCCTTTGGAGTTTGAATATTACTTTAAAACACAAGCACTATCCAGCATTTTCCAAGAGGTAAGCACCCCATTGGACTTGGAATATATATTTAATCGCCCTCAACCTAACAGCATTTTCCCTGAGTCAAGCGCCCATTTGGAGTTTTAATAGTAATTTAAAACCCCAGCACTATCCTGTATTTTCCCTGAGGCAAGCACCCCTTTGGAATAGGAATAGTAATTTACAACAACGCCACAAGCCAGCATTTTCCATGAGGCAAGCTCCCCTTTGAAGTTGGAATAGTAATTTAAAACCCCAGCACTATCCAGCCTTTTTCCTGAGGCAAGCACCCCTTTGGAGTTTGAATAGTAATTTAAAACACCATCACTATCCAGCATTTTGCCTGAGGCAAGCACCCCTTTGGAGTTGGAATAGTAATTTAAACCCCCTGCAATTTCCTGCTTTGTCCTGAGGCAAGCACCCCTTTTGAGTTGGAATAATACTTTACAACACCAGCACTAGCCAGCATTTTCCTGAGGCAAGCACCCGTTTGGTGTTCATATAGTAATTTGAAACACCACCACTCACCAGAATTTAAAATGATGCATGCACATCTTGTTTTGTTTTTTTAATTTTGAAATTGTACTTTTGAAACTTGAGAATAGTCTTTTACCTTTAATATTGAAGTCTGCTTTCACAGGTTTCTACAAGTTGATTTTACTTTTCCGTTTTAAATATCTTGCTAACTGTGGAGAATACAAAATGCTGTTTAAAATGAAGGGTCCACCATCCCAGAGGAGGAGGAACTGTCCGTAGGGGCAGCGGCGGTCCCTCCGTACAAATTAGGATGTGACCGCCACCCGGGCGGTAACATCCTGTCTGTTTAACATTGCGGCTGGTGCTGCTTGAGGCAGCACCCGCTGCAATGTTAAAAATGAAAGCAGTGCATTTGCATGCACAAAGAGGCAAGCACCGCGTGGTGCCTGCCGCTTTGTGCATGCAAATGCAGGGGGGTACCATAGGTACGCCCCCCATGTGCACCCCCACCCCCCTTTCACCCGGGGGGCCCGCAACGGGCCTTCAAAGAAAAGATCATATGCCTTTTCGTGGCGGCATTGCCGCCGCGGAAAGGCATTACAAAATGTAAATCCTAATATGGCTGGCGGTGTCTGCTAGACACCGCCACCATATGAGAGCTTTTCCGACGCGGTCTCGCGGTGGAAAAGCGGCGGATGTAAAAATGACCCCCCAGCCATCCTAATCTGGCTGGGGGTCTTTTGTGTGTCCGCCGCGGTGAATCTGCATACTCCGGTCCGGCGGTGGCTTCTGCCGGCCCGGAGTATGCGGATTCACCGCAATCGTAATGACCCCCTATGTAAATTTAAGGTTTTATTAATTTGAAAAAAATAAACTTCTTATTACCATTACATCGACATTGCCATGCTTTTAATAATGTTTAACAATTAAAGAAAGATATATTACATGTGCTTATCATTTTCAATACACAGTTTTGATGATGAAGAGTAATTGACACACTAACACTCTCCTGCATTTTACCTCAGTTATTTACCCTTTTGAGTTTCAATCGTAATTTTAATCGGCAACCATCCAGTGTTTACCCTGACCCTGTCAACTACTTGAGTAGGACAAATATTTATTGCTCAAAAAGTATTCTAAAAAGTGTACTTATTTTGTATATCACAACTAACGACTAGTTTGTTACATGAAGCAAATAATATTTAAAAAACAATTACTTTAATACATTTTTTAAAAATTGATTTGTTCAAATATTCTTTTTTAAACACTATATTTTTATAATATATTTAATAGTATTATTAACATTACCTAATTGATTCACTTTCTTTAAAAATAGAACGTCCAAAAAAGTAGAGTTAACTTCACCTACTTCAAGATAGCTTTGACAAGATCCTGTAAAAATTTAAATATTTTGTAGTATTTTTCTTTTTTTATAAGAGAGATATTACTAATTTAATTTATGTATAATACTTACTTTTAATATTGGTTTGGTACATTGGCAATGTGACCCTGTCTGGCAGCAGAATGCGTGTGGTTCCTTTGGTATTCAGCTAACCACTGAATTTAAAATGGTGGTCGGCTTCTTTTATAAGTTTTTGAGTGTTGCACCTACATTTTCAGAAAAATATGTTTTGTGTATTTTTTGGGGGGCTTTCAAATGCTGTGTAAAACATTAAATAAACTTTTGTTTATGACTTTTCCCGTTACCTTTGGTACAGGTTGTTTTGTCCTCCATTTTGTAGACATGAGGGTGAACTTCATTTCATTGAAAGTGTTGTAGGACTTAAGACTCTGACTGTTTTTAAAATGGTGGATCCTTTGTTTATCTTCCTGTAGGTCACTTGTTTTTTCTTTGCTTTTTATCTTCCTTGCTTATATGTTGCTTAAATTTTATTTTAAATGCAAAGATTGTGTCTTTCTTAAATTTTTTTAACAAGTTTTAAAATGTATGAATATTATTTTAAGTACTTGAATAATTAAATTAGTAGCCGAGTATTAATTTATTACACAAGTATTTTTTTCTTCATTAGTGTTGTTAGTTTTTTACCTCATTTTAAAACACTTCAACCCAAAACACCTATTTTCCCTTCATCCCTGGTTTTATTATACCTTGTTAAAAATGTGCTATAAAGGTATGCGTTGTGTTGTTTTGCGTTGTAATGGCAATTTTTTAGCTATTACATATTTTTGCTATGTAATGGTATATGTAGTTGAAACTTACGTTGTAAAAGTACTTGCGATGTAAAATTTGTGTTGTAAAAGAATGCGTTGTAATTGTTGGCATTGTAACATCTTATATCCTCTGTGATGCTAGGTAGGCCCTAGGATTTAAGAACAGAAGGATCGAAATTGCCTTCTAATTTTATTGGACGCGTGTATTTACTATGGCGTCTCTAAGGCTCTTGGCGTGCTTAAAGGAAAAAGGGGCTTTTCCCATTTTCTGTTGTTGGTCTGTAATATCCGCCAAAGTTTGTTGATGGATTGTTGATAGTGTTAAATGTTGTGCTGTATGTTGTCACACAGGTCAGGGGAATTTCATTGGTGTCTCTGGGATTATCCTCAAGGAGGATTTCCCTGGGAGGATTTCTCACTCTTTTCTGACTCTTATTCTGGATATCCTCATGGTATCCACGATTTCTCAATTTGTTGACAAATCAGCAGATTGGGTACGGTAGTCGTCCAATCTACTACAATTCCTCCTAATTCAGAGGTACTGCCCATATGGCAAGTTTTCTCTCAGTGTCCTGGGGTGGAAACTGGAGAACTCTAAGAGGTTGTTTTTGGCAGTAGATTTGTGTTAAGGTTTTGTGAGTAGTTTCTCATTCACCTTGGAGCTCATCACATCCAGGAATATAATTTCTTTCTTGTCAGAAGTATGGGTGAATTTGAGTTTGACATCACAGTTGTTAATCCATTGCAGAAATTCAGATAGGGTTCCGGTCCTTGCCAAATGTCAAGGACGTCGTCAATATCTCTTCCAGAACGAGGTATACGGCTAGAATGCATTTCTTTTGTAGAATGTGTTTCTATTCAATGTCATACACATACAAGCCAACTATGCTCTGGGCAAAGGTGCTGCCCATTGAAGTTCCTGTAGTTTGGAGGAACAGGTCTCCCTCATATTCAAAATAGTTCTGCTTAAGTGCTAAGGTAGCACAATCTACAATAAATTGTCTGCGGGTCTGATAGTCCCAATTAGCCTCTGCCAGTGCTTTGCTCAGCACCTTGATGGTGTCATCTTGTGGGATTCTGGTGTACAAACTCTCGATGTCAAGAGATACCAGGATGGTAGGATCCTTATCCAGTGTCAAGTCTTGAAATAGGGACAAGAGACTCTTAGGGCCCCATTAGGATATTGGGCGGAAAATCACCCAGACCGCCATGAAGGTGGAAAACAACCGCCCGCCAGGACTGTGGATAAACCGGCGGCCAAATTAGGATCAACCACCACAAAAGACCGACCGTGGCGGTAGCGGGCCTACCAAAAACGCCCGACGCGGGCCGTGACGGCAAAAATAATAACCGCTGCGGTCGGAAAAGCAGTGCAAAAGCAACAACCCGCCGCAAGGAAAGCGGACAAAAAACACAACGGCCTTGACTCCTAACTCAGCACGGCTGAGTCAAACCAAAACTATATAACAAAACAAGAACCACTGCTGAGAAGTTCCTTTGGCCAACAAAAGATTTGTACAAGTAGCTGTTTTGAATCAAGCACAAACAACCTGCTTAACGTATAGCAACATACAAAATGTATTCTTTTTGAATTTTTACTTGTTTATGACACTATATTTTAGTGCATGGAAATACAAACAATTTTATATACAATATATACATTAATAACGTGAATAACAAAGAAAACATTTACACACTTCAAACATACTTGGCCTTTCAGTCATACACAACACATTCATACAAAATGATCTAAACTAAAAAGACAATGGGTCCACGTATCGGTCGTGAATAAATGGAAGCAATCCCTTTGTGATTTCACAATTTTAGAGTCTTTGCAGATCGCAATTCAGAAAGAGAATCCACTTCTCTTGCTGATGGTGAAGAGACCGTTGTAACCCACAGAGTATGAACCAGATACGGGACTAGGGTGGTCGACGCGTTTCGAACCCCTATTAATGGCGGGGTTCTCCTCAAGACCAAAAAGGGTTCTGTAACAATGACAAAAAACACTACTTAGGGAGGTGTTTTTATAGGCAAAAGAGACGTAACCCCTGAGTTAGACAACAGCCTACCTTAACCACTTGGTCAATGATCCAAACGTGAAAAGAAAGAATTTCAGGCACGAAGAACCAAGATGTTCACGGGGGCTGCGGAAGAGAGAAACAGACAAGCGCGCTGCATTTAGTCACAAACACTCTCAGTCGATCACTCTGACTGACCAGGTGTTGGGGGGGGTTTGTGTTGTTACCTGCTACAGCGGTGGCTTCTGACTCACCAAGGGTTCCATGACTCTCCTTAATCCTGGAGGGGAGGGCTGCTCCGCCGCTGAAATGTAACGGACAAGAGACGTGAGTATATCGGTTCCATGGGACTGATCCTCAGAGCCGTAGCTGATAAGGAGTTGACGTAAAAGTACCGGTGGAGAAAAAGGCTTCCGTACTTTACTCAGGCACACGGGATGAATCACCTTTGCTTGCTGTCGTGGCTGGGACTTCCTGGTTAAAAAAAACCCCAAGCGTTTCTGGGACTTGTAGTTTGATGCACAAGTGGAACGGCTGTTGGCAAAGAGGAAATGGTGGAGTGGAATGCCTGGAGGTGTCTCCACTATTACTTGCTGTGACTGCAGTGTTGACGGGCAGTGACCTAGAGGAATCAGGTGCTGGGTTTATAAATTTCAGAGATTTCATTTAAACCCCGTAGTGCTGTATTGAATTTCATTATTAACAGCGCTTCACGCTGGGCTAATTTTGCATCCAAATCGCCTCCCCGTGGGTCTCTTTCAATTTTGGAGAGGACTGTCCATCTTAAGTCAGTTTGCTCATGTTTCAAATTAATCCAATGATTGACTAACGGGGCATTTTCGACCCCTCTCCGAATTCGGGATTTATGTTGCGTAATCCGATTCCTGACTTCTTGCGTGGTTTTACCGATATAGACCAAAGGACACCGACAAACAATGGCATACACCACATTTTTGGTTTTGCAGTTTGTGAATGTATCATGCTTCCAGTGAATGTTTATAAAAGTGAACACAGAGTCCTCAATGGTTTCATTACAGCAGGTACACGTCCCGCATTTGTGGTGTCCTTTGGTGGGGGGTAGTCAGAATAGACTTTTCAGTGTTGGAGCTTTGACAGTCGGGAGAGCAGCTCTTATGATGTGATTGGCTACATTTTTCTCTTTTTTGTACGCAAATAATGGGGGTGCGGTGAAATCTTCATGGAGATCTTTCAATAAATGCCAATTGGACATTATGAGTTTCTTGTGTTGGTTTGCTGCTGGACAGAAAGTGGTGACACACACCATCCTTCTCAGGTCTGGTTTGGTTTTCTTTTCAAGTGGGGTCTCTGGTGGGGTCCACCAGGCTCGTTTGAGGGAGTTCTTTAATAGTATTTTAGGATAACCTCTTTGAATGAGACGGTCTTTTAAGTGGCCAGCATGTTTAAAATAATCCTCTTTCCCTGAGCAGTTTCGACGGATCCTAAGGAATTGTCCGTAGGGTAAGTTTTGTTTCAGGCTGCGTGGGTGGTTGCTGGTGAAGTGCAACGCTTTATTCCTATCAGATCGCTTACGGAATAAGGTGGTACTTAGGCCCTCTTCGTGGGGTTCTACTTTCACGTCCAGGAATGTGATGGATTCATTGGATGCTGTAACTGAGAATTTGATGTCACTTGTTCTTGAGTTAAGCCAACCTACAAATTGGTTCAGTTCTTCATGGCTTCCTGTCCAAATAAGGAACACGTCATCTATGTATTGCATATAGTTGGAAATGCAGTTACTGTATGGATTGTCGTTGTATATAAATTTTTCTTCGAACAGTCCCATGAACATTATAGCTAGCTCTGGAGCAAAGGGGCACCCCATCGCTACCCCCTTTATTTGGTAAAAGAACTCTGCATCGAAGGTGAAGAAATTTTTCTGTAATGCAAAGCGGGCCAAGTCAAGGATGAAATCCGTGGGGACCCTCACTGGTCTTTCCCGATTTTCCAGGAAAACTGTTAAAGTTTCCAGAGCTTGTTATTGCGGGATTTGTGTGTAAAGAGACACCACGTCAAGTGTGACTAGAAGTTGTCTATTACTGTCAAAGTTGATAGTAGCTATTCGGTTAAGAAAAGCAGTGGTGTCTCGCAAATGGGCTGGGATGGTGTCAATGAAGGGTTTCAAAAAGAAATCGATGTATTTAGCTACCGGTTCGAAAAGTGACTCGCAGCCAGAGATTATGGGGCGACTTGGCGGATTGACCTCATCTTTGTGCATTTTAGGGAGCACATAGAACACTGGGGTTCTAGGATTTTTATTTTGTAAGAAAGCTAGTTCTTTGGGCCCAACAAATCCTTGGTCAAAACCTCTCTGGATCACTTCAAACCTTTGATTTTTTATATCTAAGGTGAGGTCCTTTCCAATGCGTCTGTAGCAATTTTGGTCATTTAACTGGCGGTGGACTTCCTGTTTATATTTGGTAACGTCCCAGATCACAATAGCTCCGCCTTTGTCGGCCTTCTTGACCACAATGGTGTTGTCATTTTTTATAGTCAATAGAGCATCTTTCTCAGCTTTTGGTAAATTATATTTGACAAAGGTTTTCTTTTTTTCAAGTGAGGATATTCCAGATAGTACGGTACGTTCGAAAGTTGTGACTTCCTTAGGAATTTTTGGTCCTTTAGGACAGAAGGTCGATTTTCTTTTCAGGCCTGTGGCCTCCTCTTGTTGTTCTTCTTCTGACTCATGGAAAAATGTTTTTAAACGGATCTTGCGACAAAATTCCAATGTCTCCAATTTCATCTTTACAAAATCAGTGGGTCTAGACGGAACAAAATTAAGTCCTTTCTTCACCTTCGATGCAGAGTTCTTTTACCAAATAAAGGGGGTAGCGATGGGGTGCCCCTTTGCTCCAGAGCTAGCTATAATGTTCATGGGACTGTTCGAAGAAAAATTTATATACAACGACAATCCATACAGTAACTGCATTTCCAACTATATGCGTTACATAGATGACGTGCTCCTTATTTGGACAGGAAGCCATGAAGAACTGAACCAATTTGTAGGTTGGCTTAACTCAAGAACAAGTGACATCAAATTCTCAGTTACAGCATCCAATGAATCCATCACATTCCTGGACGTGAAAGTAGAACCCCACGAATAGGGCCTAAGTACCACCTTATTCCGTAAGCCATCTGATAGGAATAAAGCGTTGCACTTCACCAGCAACCACCCACGCAGCCTGAAACAAAACTTACCCTACGGACAATTCCTTAGGATCCGTCGAAACTGGTCAGGGAAAGAGGATTATTTTAAACATGCTGGCCACTTAAAAGACCGTCTCATTCAAAGAGGTTATACTAAAAAACTATTAAAGAACTCCCTCAAACGAGCCTGGTGGATCCCACGAGAGACCTTACTTGAAAAGAAAACCAAACCAGACCTGAGAAGGATGGTGTGTGTCACCACTTTCTGTCCAGCAGCAAACCAACACAAGAAACTCATAATGTCCAATTGGCATTTATTGAAAGATCTTTATGAAGATTTCACCGCACCCCCATTATTTGCGTACAAAAAAGAGAAAAGTGTAGCCAATCACATCGTAAGAGCTTGCCTCCCGATTGTCAAAGCTCCAACACTGAAAAGTCTATTCGGACTACCCCCCACCAAAGGACACCACAAATGCGGGACGTGTACCTGCTGTAATGAAACCATTGAGGACTCTGTGTTCACTTTTGAAAACATTCACTGGAAGCATGATACATTCACGAACTGCAAAACCAAAAATGTGGTGTATGCCATTGTTTGTCCGTGTCCTTTGGTCTACATCGGTAAAACCACGCAAGAAGTCAGGAATCGGATTAGGCAACATAAATCCCGAATTCGGAAAGGGGTCGAAAATGCCCCGTTAGTCAATCATTGGACTAATTTGAAACATGAGCAAACTGACTTAAGATGGACAGTCCTCTCCAAAATTGAAAGAGACCCACGGGGAGGCGATTTGGATGCAAAATTAGCCCAGCGTGAAGCGCTGTTAATAATGAAATTCAATACAGCACTACGGGGTTTAAATGAAATCTCTGAAATTTATAAACCCAGCACCTGATTCCTCTAGGTCACTGCCTTCAACACTGCGGTCACAGCAAGTAATAGTGGAGACACCTCCAGGCATTCCACTCCACCGTTTCCTCTTTGCCAACAGCCGCTCCACTTGTGCATCAAACTACAAGTCCCAGAAACGCTTGGGGGTTTTTTTAACCAGGAAGTCCCAGCCACGACAGCGAGCAAAGGTGATTCATCCCGTGTGCCTGAGTGAAGTACGGAAGCCTTTTTCTCCACCGGTACTTTTACATCAGCTCCTTATCAGCTACGGCTCTGAGGATCAGTCCCATGGAACCAATATACTCACGTCTCTTGTCCGTTACATTTCAGTGGCGGAGCAGCCCTCCCCTCCAGGATTAAGGAGAGTCATGGAACCCTTGGCGAGTCAGAAGCCACCGCTGTAGCAGGTAACAACACAAACCCCCCCCAACACCTGGTCAGTCAGAGTGATCGACTGAGAGTGTTTGTGACTAAATGCAGCGCGCTTGTCTGTTTCTCTCTTCCGCAGCCCCCGTGTGTACTTCATTGTTGGAAACATCTTGGTTCTTCGTGCCTGAAATTCTTTCTTTTCACGTTTGGATCATTGACCAAGTGGTTAAGGTAGGCTGTTGTCTAACTCAGGGGTTACGTCTCTTTTGCCTATAAAAACACCTCCCTAAGTAGTGTTTTTTGTCATTGTTACAGAACCCTTTTTGGTCCTGAGGAGAACCCCGCCATTAATAGGGGTTCGAAACGCGTCGACCACCCTAGTCCCGTATCTGGTTCATACTCTGTGGGTTACAACGGTCTCTTCACCATCAGCAAGAGAAGTGGATTCTCTTTCTGAATTGCGATCTGCAAAGACTCTAAAATTGTGAAATCACAAAGGGATTGCTTCCATTTATTCACGACCGATACGTGGACCCATTGTCTTTTTAGTTTAGATCATTTTGTATGAATGTGTTGTGTATGACTGAAAGGCCAAGTATGTTTGAAGTGTGTAAATGTTTTCTTTGTTATTCACGTTATTAATGTATATATTGTATATAAAATTGTTTGTATTTCCATGCACTAAAATATAGTGTCATAAACAAGTAAAAATTCAAAAAGAATAAAATTTGTATGTTGCTATACGTTAAGCAGGTTGTTTGTGCTTGATTCAAAACAGCTACTTGTACAAATCTTTTGTTGGCCAAAGGAACTTCTCAGCAGTGGTTCTTGTTTTGTTATATAGCAAGGAAAGCGGAGACACCGCACGGGATATTAGGATATCCTCGAGGGTCCCGCGGTCGGAACCGCTGTTCGCAAACAGGAGTGAATGGGAGAGATAGCAGGAAGAGCGGTAGCATTGCCACCGCAGCGGACTGAACATGAAAAACATGGCGGATGATACAAAAACACCGCAGTGATGCCGAACATTGCACAAATCAAAGTAGCCATGCCCCCCCAAAAAATAAAACACATACAAATAAAAATAAATAATGCAAATAAAAATATAAAAGCACAAGATTACTCCCACAACACAACTGACATCCAAATTCCACTTGGGCATACCCACACAGCTGAGTATAAAACCACCACCTTCACTGACCACAATTCTTTGCAACACTCCAAAAGGAAAGGCCATACACAACATCTGACAGGAGAGGCAAAAGAGCACAGCACACACACACATCCACCACCACCATCACTACCACCATCACACCAGCACCAACAATCCCCCAGCACACAACACACCTCGCACACCAACACCACAACTGCCACTCACACACCTGCACCCACAAACACTTCAACCAGCACACACCATGACATCACAGAAAATGTCCAAATTCACAGACAATGAGTTGACAGTCATGGTTAACGAGATAGTGAGAGTAGAGCCACAACTGTTTGGTAGCCTGGTCCAACAGACACCATTAGCCACAAGGGCACAAATGTGGGAAAAGATACTCCAAAGGGTCAATGCAGTAGGGACCACCCCAAGATCCAAGAAGGAGATCATGAAGTGGTGGTGTGATCTTAAGAGGGTTGTCAAAGAGAAGAGGAGCAAGAACTGGCAGCTGGCAAACGTTACTGGCAGTGGCCCTCCCATCCCACAGAAAACCTTCACACAATGGGAGGAGAAGGTGCTTCCCATACTGCATCCTGAGAGTCTCACAGGAGTAGCCGGGGGAATGGAGGCTGGTAAGCACAAACAAACAGCAACCAACACACTGAGAAGTACTTCCTTGCACAACCCAAACCACATTACACTGTCCACCCTCACCCAACAGGTAGCTAGCCATCTTGCTTAGGAGGCCTGTATGGGGAAGGGAGGTCTGTACAACAAGTCACACCATACCCCCTCTACCACAGCCTACCAAGATGTATCCCCCCAAACCACCCAGAAGCATGTGTCAGCCATTGCACTGTTGACCTTCACCTAACAGGTAGACAGCTATGTTGCTTGTGATGTTTGTCTGTTGGAGGGAGGCCTGCACTATCGCTCCCAGCATGCCCCCTGTCCCACACTCCATCAGCATGGAGGCCTCACCCACCCAGGAGCATGTGTCTGCCATTGCACTGTTCAACAAACAGACTTACAGGTAGGTAGCCATCTTGTATTGGAGGACTGTTTGAAGGTGGGAGGCCAGTATCACTACTCCCAGCATGCCCCCTGTCCCACACTACAGCAGCATGGAGGCCTCACCCACCCAGGAGCATGTGTCAGCCATCACACTGTTCTCCCTCAGCTAACAGGTAGGTAGCCATCTTATATTGGAGCACTTTTTGGGGGTGGGAGGCCAGTATCACTACTCCCAGCATGCCCATGTACCACACTCCATCAGCATGGAGGCCTCCCTCACCCAGGAGCATGTGTCTGCCATAACACTATTCAACAAACAGACTTACAGGTAGGTAGCCATCTTGTATTGGAGGACTGTTTGGGGGTGGGAGGCCAGTGAAACTACTCCCAGCATGCCCGCTGTCCCACACTCCAGCAGCATGGAGGCCTCACCCACCCAGGAGCATGTATCAGCCAACACACTGTTCTCCCTCAGCTAACAGGTAGGTAGCCATCTTGTATTGAATGACTGTTTGGGGGTGGGAAGCCTGTATCACTACTCCCAGCATGCCCCCCGTCCCACACTCCATCAGCATGGAGGCCTCCCCCACCCAGGAGCATGTGTCAGCCATTGCACTTTTCAACAAACAGACTTACATGTAGGTAGTCATCTTGTATTGGAGAACTGTTTGGGGTGGAAGGCCAATATCACTACTCCGAGCATGCCCCCTGCCCCACACTCCAGCAGCATGGAGTACTCACCCACCCAGGAGCATGTGTCAGCCATTGCACTGATCAACAGATTTACAGGTAGGTAGCCATCTTGTATCGGAGCACTGTTCCCGACCGCCGTGGACGCAAACAGGAGTGAATGGAAGAGATAGCAGAAGAGCAGTAGCATTGCCACCGCAGCGGACTGAACATGAAAAACATGACGGACGATTCAAAAACACCGCAGTGATGCCGAACATTGCACAAATCAAAGTAGCCATGCCCCCCCCAAAAAAATAAAACACATACAAATACAAATAAATAATGCAAATTAAAATATAAAAGCACAGGACTACTCCCACAGCACACCTGACAGCCAAATTCCACTTGGGCACACCCACACAGCTGAGTATAAAACCGCCACCTTCACTGACCACAATTCTTTGCAACACTCCAGAAGAGAAGGCCATACACCACATCTGACAGTAGAGGCAAAAGAGCACAGTATACACACACACATCCACCACCACCATCACTACCAACATCACACCAGCACCAACAATCCCCCAGCACAAAACACACCTCACACACCAACACCACATCTGCCACCCACACACCTGCACCCACAAACACTTCACCCAGCACACACCATGACATCACAAAAAATGCCCAAATTCACAGAGAGTGAGTTGACAGTCATGGTCAATGAGATAGTGAGAGTAGAGCCACAACTGTTTGGTAGCCTGGTCCAACAGACACCATTAGCCACGAGGATACAAATGTGGGAAAAGATAGTCCAAAGGGTCAATGCAGTAGGGACCAGCCCAAGATCCAAGAAGGAGATCATGAAGCGGTGGCATGATCTCAAGAGGGCTGTCAAAGAGAAGAGGAGCAAGAACTGGCAGCTGGCGAACGTGACTAGCAGTGGCCCCTCCCATCCCACAGAAAACATTCACGGATGTATGACATCACAACGCATGCTTTCACAATGCATGCCTTTACAACGCGGTTTTCACAACGCATGCCTTTACAATGCATAGTGCTTTGGGGCGCTGGATAGTGAATTGTTTAATTTACTATTCCAACTCCAGTCCCCGTGGATATCAGGGAAGGTGTTGGATTGTAAATTAAACCTATTCCCTATCCTAGAGCGCCCCCAGCGCAATGCGTTGTAATGGTTTGCGTTGTAAAAGTTGCGTCGTAATGGCACTGCGTAGTAAAAGTTGCGTTGTAAAGGTTGTCTCCCACATTCACACCATGGGAGGAGAAGGTGCTTGCCATACTGCATCCTGAGAGTCTCACAGAAGTAACCGGGGGAAAAGGAGGCTGGTAAGCACAAACAAACAACAACCAACACACTGAGAAGTACTTCCTTGCACAAAAAAAAAAGAACGCTGTAACATTAACATTAACAACGCAAACCCCATTACACTGTCCACCCTCATCCAACAGGTAGCTAGCCATCCTGCTTAGGAGGCCTGTATGGGGAAGGGAGGTCTGTACAACAACTCACACCATACCCCCTCTACCACAGCCTACCAAGATGTATCCCCAAAACCACCCAGAAGCATGTGTCAGCCATTGCACTGTTGACCCTCACCTAACAGGTAGGTAGCTATCCTGCTTGCGATGTCTGTCTGTTGGAGGGAGGCCTGCACTATCACTCCCAGCATGACCCTGGCCCACACTCCATCAGCATGGAGGCCTCAACCACCCAGGAGCATGTGTCTGCCATTGCACTGTTCAACAAACAGACTTACAGGTAGGTAGCCATCTTGTATTGGAGGACTGTTTGAAGGTTGGAGGCCAGTATCACTACTCCCAGCATGCCCATGTACCACACTCCATCAGCATGGAGGCCTCCCTCACCCAGGAGCATGTGTCTGCCATAACACTATTCAACAAACAGACTTACAGGTAGGTAGCCATCTTGTATTGGAGGATTGTTTTAGGGTGGGAGGCCTGTATCACTACTCCCAACATGCCCCCTGTCCCACACTCCAGCAGCATGGAGGCCTCATCAACCCAGGAGCATGTGTCAGCCATCGCACTGTTCTCCCTCAGCTAACAGGTAGGTAGCCATCTTGTATTGGGGCACTGTTTGGGAGTGGGAGGCTAGTATCACTACTCCCAGCATGCCCCCTGTCCCACACTCCATCAGCATGGAGGCCTCCCCCACTCAGGAGCATGTGTCTGCCATTGCACTGTTCAACAAACAGACTTACAGGTAGGTAGCCATCTTGTATTGAAGCACTGTTTGGGGGTGGGAGGCCAGTATCACTACTCCCAGCATGCCCCCTGTCCCACACTCCATCAGCATGGAGGCCTCCCCCACCCAGGAGCATGTGTCTGCCATTCCACTGTTCAACAAACAGACTTACAGGGTAGGTAGCCACCTTGTATTGGAGCACTGTTTGGGGTGGGAGGCCAGTATCACTACTCCCAGCATGCCCCCTGTCCCACACTCCAGCAGCATGGAGGCCTCACCCACCCAGGAGCATGTGTCAGCCATCACACTGTTCTCCCTCAGCTAACAGGTAGGTAGCCATCTTATATTGGAGCACTGTTTGGGGGTGGGAGGCCAGTATCACTACTCCCAGCATGCCCCCTGTCCCACACTCCAGCAGCATGGAGGCCTCACCCACCCAGGAGCATGGGTCAGCCATCACACTGTTCTCCCTCTGCTAACAGGTAGGTAGCCATCTCGTATTGGAGCACTGTTTGGGGTGGGAGGCCAGTATCACTACTCCCAGCATGCCCCCGTCCCACACTCTATCATCATGGAGGTCTCCCCCACCCAGGAGCATGTGTCTGCCATTGCACTGTTCAACAAAAAAACTTACAGGTAGGTAGCCATCTTGTATTGGAGGACTGTTTGAAGGTGGGAGGCCAGTATCACTGCTCCCAGCATGCCCCCTGTCCCACACTCCACCAGCATGGAGGCCTCACGCACCCAGGAGCATGTGTCTGCCATTGCACTGTTCAACAAACAGACTTACAGGTAGGTAGCCATCTTGTATTGGAGGACTGTTTGGGGGTGGGAGGCCAGTGAAACTACTCCCAGCATGCCCGCTGTCCCACACTCCAGCAGCAAGGAGGCCTCACCCACCCAGGAGCATGTATCAGCCAACACACTGTTCTCCCTCAGCTAACAGGTAGGTAGCCATCTTGTATTGAATGACTGTTTGGGGGTGGGAAGCCTGTATCACTACTCCCAGCATGCCCCCTGTCCCACACTCCATCAGCATGGAGGCCTCCCCCACCCAGGAGCATGTGTCAGCCATTGCACTGATCAACAGATTTACAGGTAGGTAGCCATCTTGTATTGGAGCACTGTTCCCGACCGCCGCGGACGCAAACAGGAGTGAATGGGAGAGATAGCAGAAGAGCGGCAGCATTGCCACCGCCGCGGACTGAACATGAAAAACATGACGGACGATTCAAAAACACCGCAGTGATGCCGAACATTGCACAAATCAAAGTAGCCATGCCAAAATATAAAAGCACAGGACTACTCCCACAACACACCTGACAGCCAAATTCCACTTGGGCACACCCACACAGCTGAGTATAAAACCACCACCTTCACTGACCACAATTCTTTTCAACACTCCAGAAGAGAAGGCCATACACCACATCTGACAGGAGAGGCAAAAGAGCACAGTATACACACACACATCTACCACCACCATCACTACCACCATCACACCAGCACCAACAATCCCCCAGCACAAAACACACCTCACACACCAACACCACATCTGCCACCCACACACCTGCACCCAAAAACACTTCACCCAGCACACACCATGACATCACAAAAAATGCCCAAATTCACAGAGAGTGAGTTGACAGTCAAGGTCAATGAGATAGTGAGAGTAGAGCCACAACTGTTTGGTAGCCTGGTCCAACAGACACCATTAGCCACAAGGATACAAATGTGGGAAAAGATAGTCCAAAGGGTCAATGCAGTAGGGACCAGCCCAAGATCCAAGAAGGAGATCATGAAGCGGTGGCATGATCTCAAGAGGGCTGTCAAAGAGAAGAGGAGCAAGAACTGGCAGCTGGAGAACGTGACTGGCAGTGGCCCTCCCATCCCACAGAAAACATTCACGGATGTATGACATCACAACGCATGCTTTCACAATACATGCCTTTACAACGCGGTTTTCACAACGCATGCCTTTACAACGCATAGTGCTTTGGGCGCTGGATAGTGAATTGTTTCATTTACTATTCCAACTTCAGTCCCCGTGGATATCAGGGAAGGTGTTGGATTGTAAATTAAACCTATTCCCTATCCTAGAGCGCCCCCCAGCGCAATGCGTTGTAATGGTTTGCGTTGTAAAAGTTGCGTCAAAATGGCACTACGTAGTAAAAGTTGCGTTGTAAAGGTTGTCTCCCACATTCACACCATGGGAGGAGAAGGTGCTTGCCATACTCCATCCTGAGAGTCTCACAGAAGTAACCGGGGGAACGGAGGCTGGTAAGCACAAACAAACAACAACCAACACACTGAGAAGTACTTCCTTGCACAACCCAAACCCCATTACACTGTCCACCCTCATCCAACAGGTAGCTAGCCATCTTGCTTAGGAGGCCTGTATGGGGAAGGGAGGTCTGTACAACAACTCACACCATACCCCCTCTACCACAGCCTACCAAGATGTATCCCCAAAACCACCCAGAAGCATGTGTCAGCCATTGCACTGTTGACCCTCACCTAACAGGTAGGTAGCTATCTTGCTTGCGATGTCTGTCTGTTGGAGGGAGGCCTGCACTATCACTCCCAGCATGACCCTGTCCCACACTCCATCAGCATGGAGGCCTCACCCACCCAGGAGCATGTGTCTGCCATTGCACTGTTCAACAAACAGACTTACAGGTAGGTAGCCATCTTGTATTGGAGGACTGTTTGAAGGTTGGAGGCCAGTATCACTACTCCCAGCATGCCCCCTGTCCTACACTCCAGCAGCATGGAGGCCTCACCCACCCAGGAGCATGTGTCAGCCATCGTACTGTTCTCCCTCAGCTAACAGGTAGGTAGCCATCTTGTATTGGAGCACTGTTTGGGGTGGGAGGCCAGTATCACTACTCCCAGCATGCCGCCTGTCCCACACTCCATCAACATGGAGGTTTCCCCCACCCAGGAGCATGTGTCTGCCATTGCACTGTTCAATAAACAGACTTACAGGTAGGTAGCCATCTTGTATTAGAGGACTGTTTGGGGGTGGGAGGCCAGTATCACTACTCCCAGCATGCCCCCTGCCCCACACTCCAGCAGCATGGAGGCCTCACCCACCCAGGAGCATGTGTCAGCCATCACACTGTTCTCCCTCAGCTAACAGGTAGGTAGCCATCTTATATTGGAGCACTGTTTGGGGGTGGGAGGCCAGTATCAATACTCCCAGCATGCCCATGTACCACACTCCATCAGCATGGAGGCCTCCCTCACCCAGGAGCATGTGTCTGCCATAACACTATTCAACAAACAGACTTACAGGTAGGTAGCCATCTTGTATTGGAGGATTGTTTTAGGGTGGGAGGCCTGTGTCACTACTCCCAACATACCCCCTGTCCCACACTCCAGCAGCACGGAGGCCTCATCAACCTAGGAACATGTGTCAGCCATCGCACTGTTCGACCCTCAGCTAACAGGTAGGTAGCCATCTTGTATTGGGGCACTGTTTGGGAGTGGGAGGCCAGTATCACTACTCCCAGCATGCCCCCTGTCCCACACTCCATCAGCATGGAGGCCTCCCCCACTCAGGAGCATGGGCCTGCCATTGCACTGTTCAACAAACAGACTTACAGGTAGGTAGCCATCTTGTATTGGAGCACTGTTTGGGGGTGGGAGGCCAGTATCACTACTCCCAGCATGCCCCCTGTCCCACACTCCACCAGCATGGAGGCCTCCCCCACCCAGGAGCATGTGTCTGCCATTCCACTGTTCAACAAACAGACTTACAGGGTAGGTAGTCACCTTGTATTGGAGCACTGTTTGGGGTGGGAGGCCAGTATCACTACTCCCAGCATGCCCCCTGTCCCACACTCCATCAACATGGAGGTCTCCCCCACCCAGGAGCATGTGTCTGCCATTGCACTGTTCAATAAACAGACTTACAGGTAGGTAGCCATCTTGTATTAGAGGACTGTTTGGGGGTGGGAGGCCAGTATCACTACTCCCAGCATGCCCCCTGTCCCACACTCCAGCAGCATGGAGGCCTCACCCACCCAGGAGCATGTGTCAGCCATCACACTGTTCTCCCTCAGCTAACAGGTAGGTAGCCATCTTATATTGGAGCACTGTTTGGGGGTGGGAGGCCAGTAATACTACTCCCAGCATGCCCATGTACCACACTCCATCAGCAGGGAGGCCTCCCTCACCCAGGAGCATGTGTCTGCCATAGCACTATTCAACAAACAGACTTACAGGTAGGTCGCCATCTTGTATTGGAGGATTGTTTTGGGGTGGGAGGCCTGTATCACTACTCCCAACATACCCCTTGTCCCACACTCCAGCAGCATGGAGGCCTCAACCACCCAGGAGCATGTGTCAGCCATCGCACTGTTCTCCCTCAGCTAACAGGTAGGTAGCCATCTTGTATTGGGGCACTGTTTGGGGGTGGGAGGCCAGTATCACTACTCCCAGCATGCCCCCTGTCCCACACTCCATCAGCATGGAGGCCTCCCCCACCCAGGAGCATGTGTCTGCCATTGCACTGTTCAACAAACAGACTTACAGGTAGGTAGCCATCTTCTTTTGGAGCACTGTTTGGGGGTGGGAGGCCAGTATCACTACTCCCAGCATGCCCCCTGTCCCACACTCCATCAGCATGGAGGCCTCCCCCACCCAGGAGCATGTGTCTGCCATTCCACTGTTCAACACACAGACTTACGGGTAGGTAGCCATCTTGTATTGGAGGACTGTTTGGGGGAGGGAGGCCAGTATCACTACTCCAAGCATGCCCCCTATCCCACACTCCAGCAGCATGGAGGCCTCACCCACCCAGGAGCATGTGTCAGTCATCACACTGTTCTCCCTCATCTTAAAGGTAGGTAGCCATCTTGTATTGGAGCAGTGTTTGGGGGTGAGAGGCCAGTATCACTACTCCCAGCATGCCCCCTGTCCCACACTCCATCAGCATGCAGGCCTCCCCTACCCAGGAGAATGTGTCTGCCATTGCACTGTTCAACAAACAGACTTACAGGTAGGTTGGTAGCCATCTTGTATAGGAGGACTGTTTAGGGGCGGGAGGCCAGTGTCACTACTAACAGCATGCACCCTCTCCCACACTCCAGCAGCATGGAGGCCTCACTCACCCAGGAGCATGTGTCAGCCAACGCACTGTTCTCCCTCAGCTAACAGGTCGGTAGCCATCTTGTATTGAAGGACTGTTTGGGGGTGGGATGCCTGTATCACTACTACCTGGTAAGAGAATGGAGTTTGGTCCTTGGGCGGGGGGCAGCTGGACCCAATATAACAGTACAAAAGACAATTTGCTAGCCCTCCCACTTATTTCGTCTCGCTTACAGCTCATGAGACTTACAAACAAAAGGCCAGATCAATTTGTTTGTATGGGTAATATTATTTAACCCTTTTACTCATATTTTTTATTGAAATTTATCAATTTCATGGGCAAGAAGAACACTTCATAAACACTTACAAAAACATTTACAAAAAATTACAAAAATATTTACACATATTTACACCAACTAAACACGTATCACATATACTGTACATCAACCAATAAGCAACAAACTTCTCATGTGAATGATATTTCTCAACTCTATGAAGAAACGAATAATAATTGATTTTTGAGAGCTAATCGAACCAATGTTAACCAGATAAGGTATACAAGCAATGTCTACGGCAGTAATCAGAAGACAAATCAAATTCTTTCCAACAAAAAATGATTAAACCCTAAAAGGGGGCACTGATTCAGGAATTTATCTGCCGTTTTGCCGACGCGTTTCGAATCTGTAGTTAGTTACAGATTCTCCTCAGGGCTCTCTCAGTGTTATTAATTCTGCACAAGAAATAAAAAGAGGAAGTTTGTTTTCAGAGTTTGTCAGTCATTATTGCAAAAGACCCCCTGCTATTGCTGTGCTAAAACGGGTTGGTTTACCTTTGCATCCAATGCGGAGGGCTCTCGTGGGTTAGATTGGGCACGAAAGGCTGTGCATCACAAATCAAATGGGATGGGGCTTTAGTTCTGTAAAACATTAATTCACAGGCTCAAAAGGCCATCTGAAGCGGAACCAAGTGACTACTACAGACCCAAAGCGGCACGTTCATACCTCAATCGAGTGTGGCGTTGATCTCTACATCAATTCCTCATTCGGCTCGTTTTGCTTAGTTACTGTGACCTATGACAACATTAAGGTCGCGCTCAGTTTCGGTCTTTATTGTGCTGTTTGGACATCAGTGGAAGTAAGGTGAAATTGTTTTGAAGGACACATACCTAAGGTTTCGGATTTTCGCACAGGGCGGTGGTCGCCATGCCGTGTGTTTGGTTTCTTCGTTAAACCCGATCTCAATTAGTAGCGGGAATGAGTGTTCCTTGTCCTTCTAAGCAGCGCTGCTTACTCGCGCTATAAGACAAGAGTGGGGAGGGTAGGGGTTAACTTAATCTTTGCCACGGAGCGCTGCCAGTGGAATACTGTGTCATCTCGTCGGAGCGTGACTCGCACTCACCTTACTAACGCACAGGCGAACCAGGAACTGCTTGCGTTGAAGACGCCTGGTGGCTGTAGCGGGTGCTTACATCATAGTGAACCAGGTGCATGGCATTCTGGGAGTTGTAGTTCAGTGGGGGAACGTTATAGTCTTGAAATTTCGGAAAGTGCGTTTAACCCCGTCTGAGTAGTGTTGAATTTTAATATTAGATAAGCTTCTTTTTTCAGTAAGATTTGATCTGCATTCACACCTGCTTTAAGTTGATTGATATTGAAGAGCACGGTCCACTTGAACTCGTTGTCGCCGTGTTGTTTGTCGACGTAATGTTGCACAAGGGGCGCAGTTAGTACTTTGTTTTTGACCCGTGATCTGTGCTGTGTCATACGGGTATTGACCTGCTGGTTGGTCTTGCCAATATAGATTTTATTGCAGGGACAAGTTATGACGTAGACGACATTTTTTGTCTTGCAATTGGTAAAATTGGTGTGAGACCAAGATGTGTTGGAATGTTGAAAAATCGTGCCCTCAATGGTTGTATCGCACCCATCGAGGGACACCACAGGTGTGGGAATTGTATCGCGTGCGATACAACCATTGAGGGCACGATTTTTCAACATTCCAACACATCTTGGTCTCACACCAATTTTACCAATTGCAAGACAAAAAATGTCGTCTACGTCATAACTTGTCCCTGCAATAAAATCTATATTGGCAAGACCAACCAGCAGGTCAATACCCGTATGACACAGCACAGATCACGGGTCAAAAACAAAGTACTAACTGCGCCCCTTGTGCAACATTACGTCGACAAACAACACGGCGACAACGAGTTCAAGTGGACCGTGCTCTTCAATATCAATCAACTTAAAGCAGGTGTGAATGCAGATCAAATCTTACTGAAAAAAGAAGCTTATCTAATATTAAAATTCAACACTACTCAGACGGGGTTAAACGCACTTTCCGAAATTTCAAGACTATAACGTTCCCCCACTGAACTACAACTCCCAGAATGCCATGCACCTGGTTCACTATGATGTAAGCACCCGCTACAGCCACCAGGCGTCTTCAACGCAAGCAGTTCCTGGTTCGCCTGTGCGTTAGTAAGGTGAGTGCGAGTCACGCTCCGACGAGATGACACAGTATTCCACTGGCAGCGCTCCGTGGCAAAGATTAAGTTAACCCCTACCCTCCCCACTCTTGTCTTATAGCGCGAGTAAGCAGCGCTGCTGAGAAGGACAAGGAACACTCATTCCCGCTACTAATTGAGATCGGGTTTAACGAAGAAACCAAACACACGGCATGGCGACCGCCGCCCTGTGCGAAAATCCGAAACCTTAGGTATGTGTCCTTCAAAACAATTTCACCTTACTTCCACTAATGTCCAAACAGCACAATAAAGTCCGAAACTGAGCGCGACCTTAATGTTGTCATAGGTCACAGTAACTAAGCAAAACGAGCCGAATGAGGAATTGATGTAGAGATCAACGCCAGACTTGATTGAGGTATGAACGTGCCGCTTTGGGTCTGTAGTAGTCACTTGGTTCTGCTTCAGATGGCCTTTTGAGCCTGTGAATTAATGTTTTACAGAACTAAAGCCCCATCCCATTTGATTTGTGATGCACAGCCTTTCGTGCCCAATCTAACCCACGAGAGCCCTCCGCATTGGATGCAAAGGTAAACCAACCCGTTTTAGCACAGCAATAGCAGGGGGTCTTTTGCAATAATGACTGACAAACTCTGAAAACAAACTTCCTCTTTTTATTTCTTGTGCAGAATTAATAACACTGAGAGAGCCCTGAGGAGAATCTGTAACTAACTACAGATTCGAAACGCGTCGGCAAAACGACAGATAAATTCCTGAATCAGTGCCCCCTTTTAGGGTTTAATCATTTTTTGTTGGAAAGAATTTGATTTGTCTTCTGATTACTGCCGTAGACATTGCTTGTATACCTTATCTGGTTAACATTGGTTCGATTAGCTCTCAAAAATCAATTATTATTCGTTTCTTCATAGAGTTGAGAAATATCATTCACATGAGAAGTTTGTTGCTTATTGGTTGATGTACAGTATATGTGATACGTGTTTAGTTGGTGTAAATATGTGTAAATATTTTTGTAATTTTTTGTAAATGTTTTTGTAAGTGTTTATGAAGTGTTCTTCTTGCCCATGAAATTGATAAATTTCAATAAAAAATATGAGTAAAAGGGTTAAATAATATTACCCATACAAACAAATTGATCTGGCCTTTTGTTTGTAAGTCTCATGAGCTGTAAGCGAGACGAAATAAGTGGGAGGGCTAGCAAATTGTCTTTTGTACTGTATCACTACTACCAGCATGCCCCCTGTCCCACACTCCATCAGCATGGAGGCCTCCCCCAACCAGGAGCATGTGTCAGCCATTCCACTGTTCAACAAACAGACTTACAGGTAGGTAGCCATCTTAACTCTTCCTGATGTGTGTGTGTGTGAGACCTGCATCCCTACACAAAGCAACAATTTCATGCAATTTTATTTTATTTATTTGTGTTTTTTATAAAGCGCGCAGCTACCCCAACGAGTGTCCCGGCGCTGATGAACAGATAGGTGTGGGTACAAGAGAGAGGATCCTCGCAGAAAAGAAAAGTTTTGAGGGATCTGCGAAATTCAGGTTTCGACTGAATCATGCGGAGGCAAAGCGGAAGTTTGTTCCATCGATTTTTGCCTCCAGATCGGGCTTTTTTTAATCTGGGAATGACTAGTAACTGTTTGGTATTAGAGCGGAGAGCTCTGGAGTGACTATATGGGCGGAGACTCGAGGTAAGGTAGGCTGGTCCTAGGCTTTAGTAGTCCAAAAAGCCAGGGTCATGGCTTTGAACTCAATCCTTTTAAGGATGGGAAGCCAATGTAATTTTCGTTGATACGGGGAGATGTGTTGTCTAAGTGGAATGCCGCAAACCAGATGGGCCGCGGCATTTTGAACTATCTGGAGTCTGTGGCACAGTCCTGGTGTCAGGCCCAGATAAAGTCTGTTAGCGTAGTCCAAATGCAATGTTATGAGTGCATGGACTATGGTTTTTCGGGTGTTGCTGGGCAGATAGTTGATGAATTTTTTTATCATTTTAATTTTGCAGAAGCAAGCAGCAGAGACTTTGTGGACTTGATTGGCGAAGGACAAGCAATTGTCCCATCTGACACCCAGGTTTCTGACCGAGTCCTTAGGGGAAGGGGCAAGACTCAAGTCTTCCGGCCACCAAAGATTAGAGGCTAGAGGGGAAGGTTGGTTAAAAAAAAGGACCTCGGTCTTACCAGCTTTGAGTCTCAGAAAATTGAGCTCCATCCACTTCGCAATATTCCTGAGACAAGTTTTTAGGGGGTCAAAAGTTGTAGGGGATAGCTCAATATAGGAGTAAAGAAGCTGGATATTGTCAGCATATGATGTCATTTTGATTCCCAACTGAGAACATTTCGGCCAGAGGAGTAAAATAAACATTGAAAAGGAGCGGACTCAACGAGGAGCCCTGCGGGACACCCACTTGAGTGGCCTAATCGAGGTTGTGCAAGGAGGAGTGTGAACTTGTTGCTTACGGTCAGAAAGAAATGATGCAATCCAGTTAAGGACCATACCCTGGATTCCAATGGATCTCAGTCGTTTTAGGAGGATCGGGTGAGAGACGGTGTCAAATGCTGCCGAAAGGTCCAGCAGCACTAACACCGCCCTCGATCCCCGGTCAAGTGTCCACCGCACAGAATTGGCCATTTCAATCAGGGCCGACTCTGTGCTGTAGCCAGAACAAAATGCATGCTGAGAATCGTGAAGAAGGCCCTTGGATTCTATAAAACTGGCAAGTTGTTGATGGGCAAGCTTTTCCAGGATCTTGGCCGGGGCGGGGAGTAGAGAAATAGGTCTATAGTTTCCCGGGATCTCTGAATCCGCATTAGCTTTTTTCAGTATTAGGACTAAAAATGCATGTTTCCACGCCTCTGGATAAATGCCTGAACTCAGGGAGGTGTTCCAGATGGAATTAAGATGAGGATTTAGGAGTGCTGCTAGAGTTTTATATTGTTTTGCTGGCCACGGATCATTAGGAGATCCGGATTTACATTTAAGTTGTTCCTGAAGGGAGAGATCTTCCAATATTTCAGAGAATTCAGTGAAAACTGGTGCCGTGGCAAGATTAGCTGACTGTTCTTCTCCAATATCAAAACAGTCCATTTTGGGAAAGGAGGCATATATAAGAGCAATTTTCTCTTCAAAGAATTCAGAGAGTTGGGTACAAAGGGACTGAGACACAGGCGGGTGATGGTTCAAGGCCTGCGGATCAGTAAAAGATTTAACAATATTGAATATCTCTCTGGAGGAATTACTAGCTTTATCAATTCTATCAGATAAAAAGCTCCTTTTGTGTGTTATAATCAGTTTACGATATTCTTTGAGAGCTGTCCGGTACTTAAATTTACTTTGTACTGAGAAATTCAGTCTCCAGCAGCGTTCCAGTGTCTTGCAAACAGACTTTTTTTGTCTCAGTTCCTCCGAGTACCAGGGGGCTGCTGGAGCAGATCTAAAGGTTTTAATTGGTCTGAGAGGTGCTAATGATTCAATAGCTTTGGTCACCCACTCGTTAAGGTTAGAGATGCGTGAGTCGAGGTCAGAGGCCAAGGGAGGATTAGAATCTTTAAAATAATCAACAATGTATCGACACCTGACATGTATGAGTAAATAACGTTCCTCTGCACTATGAAATTACACACAGTGTTGCCATCAATAATACTAGTGGAGACTTCATAATTGTGTAGTGTACAGACAGTCAATGAAACGCAGATGATACAATACTTGCACAGTGCACAGCACTGAACATTCCCCTTCTAATCCACAGGTGATGAAGAACTCACTGCTGAGGACCACGACAACGTACAGCAGAGCCAGTCTCCACCCCCGGTCCATGGACTCTCAGATGTTGACTCCAGGACAGTTTGGACAATGAGCTCCACGCCGGCCCATCCGGTGTGCCACAGACCCAGAGGTCCCAACACCCCATCCTCCCAACCACCACGTCTGCTGCAACAACAACAGCACAGCAGACCCCTGCAGTCACGGCCTGTGCCTACACCACCGCCACCACCACCACAAGTACCACCTGCAGCACCCTCTCTGTCTCAGGGGATGACCAGGCCACGCCAGCAACTGTGGAGGGCAGGGAGAGTGTGCGTGGACCCACAGTGGCGAGGCAACAGGTCCGTTGCAGCAGGGCAGGTGGGAGGGCCAGGGTCACCACCAGATGTCGGGAGGAGTGGACACCATCCCTGGATCACTTCACCAGAGTTGTGGAGGCATACCAAGAGGTCCTGGGACAAAGTGGCCGGTCTGATGAACTATTAAGAGAGCTGATGAGGTCCATCGACAACCACCTTGGACAGATGTTGGACCTCATGTGCCTGCAAGTGGCACTGCAGAGGGACAGGCCTGTGTCCCAAACAACACCACAGCCCCCTCCTGTTGTGCCGCAGGATGACAGTGCACCATCCTCCCCTGCGCCAACAGAGAGGGACGAGTCCCCTGATGCCGCTGGCCCGTCAGCAGATCCCCCACCGCCAAAAAGATCAAGGGGGAGTCCAAAGAAGAGCCTGGGAGTCTCCAGAGGCAAAGCACCTGCCACACGCCAGTCACAGAGCCAGCCCTGATGGCAACCCTCTTCCCCACTGCATTGACTGTTTGGACTGTCTTTCCTCACATTTCCTTGGCAATGGCACTTGTCTGTTGGACTGGGTCACAACATCCATGTGGTGTCTACTCTCGCATCTCATCGACCATGACTGTCAACTCACTGCTCATTCCCCACCTTCATGTAAATATTCACGCACATGTCCACTTTACTAATAAAATACTTGATGACGCACCAGATTTTATGCAGTATCATTTTTTAGTACAACATTTTTAGTGCTGACAATGTCCATGATCTGTCCAAGTACTGTATGTAGGGCAGGATAATTCTGAAGCACCTAGGGAGACAAGACTGAACCACATTCACTGGTGTCATTGTGGCATCACAGACAGAACACTAAACAAAACATACACAAGACACTAATGGCATAAAAAAAATGGACTGCAGGTTTGAACAAATAGAGACCAGCATACGTCACCATATAGAACGTCAATGTCACATTAACCACACACAGGTGACTGTACGTGGGCCTGTCGGTTACATCTTCGCAAAGCCATTCACAACAACAGCAACCACACCAGACAATGTACACATCTTACGTCGTCACCCACCTTCAAGTGAAGTAGCGGTCGATGAGCTGTTGGCGCAGGTCAACTCCTTCCTCCACTCCACTGTCCTCATCACTGGACTCAGGTCCTTGTGCAGGTGGTGGCCTTGGTTCCTCACCATCGTCCAGGAGCAGGGGGATCCCCTTGTGGATGACCAGGTTGTGCAGCATACAGCATCCCACAACAATCTTGTAGACCTTCCCAGGCGAGTATGCCGATGCACCTCCTGTCCTGTCAAGGCAGCGGAATCTTGACTTCAGCACGCCAAAAGTTCGCTCAATTACACGTCAGGTCCTGCCGTAGGCCTCATTGTACCGGATGTCAACCGGGGTCCTGGGATTCCTTAGCGGGCTTAACAGCCATGGCCTCCTGGGATATGCAGAGTCACCTGTGAATGACAAACACCTACTGTAATGTTGCACAGCCAGATTGCAGCAGGTAACACACAGCACGCAATATCAGTAGGCATACTCACCCACAATCCAAGTACACTCGGGATGCTGATTTTCCATCATCTGGGGCACCATGCTGTTCCTCATGACGTACGAATCATGTGCAGATCCAGGAAATCTTGCACACACATGGGAAATGGTCATGTCCGCATGGCACACCACCTGCACATTGATAGATTGATAATGTTACGGTTTCTCTAAATGTGCTCTGTTGCCTGTGGTGGCACCAGGCCTACATGGTGCAATCGGCACCAACACTATGTGGGATGCGCCCAAGGGGATAGAAGTCATCCTTCACACCGGCCAATTCTGCTACCCTAGGAAAATGAATGTAGAGATTGTATTGGCTGTGACTGAGGAGGCGAGACGGATCTTGGATCGTGGGGGATCAGTGGCAGTGATCCTCCTCGATCTGAGTGCCGCGTTCGACGCGGTACATCATAAAATTCTGTTGAACCGTCTCGCCGACCTAGGAGTGTCCGGAGAAGCCCTGGTTTGGTTTGAGTCTTTTCTATCGGACAGAACCTTCCAGGTCTTTGACGGCACATCCATGTCATCAGACAGGCCTCTGGGGTGTGGAGTTCCGCAGGGGTCATCCTTGAGCCCCACGCTCTTCAACACATATATGAGGCCGCTGGCTGGGATTGTTCGTCCGCATGGGATTAACATCATCTCCTATGCGGACGACACCCAGCTGGTGGTCTCCCTTACACAGAAGAGTGGCCTCCAATCACCGCCCAATCTAGCGGCGTGTATGGAGGAAGTTAGGAGCTGGATGATGAGCTCATGCCTGAAGCTCAACGACGATAAGACCGAGCTCATGCTCCTGGGCCGGCAGCCCCCTCTACCATGGAGCTGCTTTGGCCCGCGAGCATGGGGGCGGCCCCTGCCCCCAGAGACAACATCAAAAGTCTGGGGGTATGGTTGGATAAGTCGTTGAGCCTCAATACACAGGCCACCAAGGTGTCAGCCACATGTTTTGGTCTCCTTAGGGTGATAAAAAAAATTCTTCCCCTTCTTCCATTTGAGGCCAGACAAATAATCATACAGGGCCTTGTCCAATCTCGTCTGGATTTTAATAATGCCCTCTATCTCGGGGCACCAGACTACACCTTTAAAAAACTCCAGCGCACTCAAAATTGTGCTGCCCGTGCGCTACTGAGAGTCCCACGAAGAACTTCAATAAAAAATGGCCTAAGAACGCTACACTGGCTGTCTATCAGGGACAGAGTGAAGTTCAAAGCGCTGTGCATTGCTCATCAGACCCTTTGGGAAACTGGTCCAGAAATCAACCGCTCCCTGATTTCCCCCTACTTGCCCAACAAGGGGCTTCGATCTTCGACTGCATCACTGGCCAAAATTCCTAGAATCTTTAGAGCCAGAGCAGGTGGACGTTCCTTCTCGTACAATGTGTCAAAATTGTGGAACACCCTCCCTCTGCAGTTGAGATGCAATTCCAACATAACTAGCTTCCGGAAGCATCTTAAAACTTTTCTATTTTAGCTACCACAAACTACTCCTGTTCCTCTGAAGGTATTTCTGTGTAGTCACAGCGCCTGGACGCCTCAGGGCAACTGTAGCGCTTTATACATTTTATTTTCATTTCATTTCATTCCTGTAGAGCATCATGGCTGCAAGAACATCCCTCAGCACCTGGCTGAACATGGGCTGCGACATCCCTCCAGTGCTAGCCACGGTCTCCCGGAAGGAACCAGTTGCAAAGTAGTAGAGGGCTGCCATCACCGTGTATGTGGGTGTGAATGCAGTTGGATAGTGACGGCGAGGCTGCAGGTGGGGCTCCAAAAGATCACACAGGATCTTCAGTATTGGTCTGTCCAAGTGGAATTTCCAAATAATTGCAACATTCTCCATGTCCTCCAGTACTGTCAGGTGATGTAGGAGATTTGGCCTCATCCTAGTTGAGATGTAAATTTGAAAATGTCAGTGACAACCATCATGAGATGTCCACAGCACATACCATCAACGATGTCATGGAAAAACAAAGACTGCCTGAGAGATGCATATCACACTAGGTTATATTGGTGGACTTTTGATACACACAGAGGGCACACTTCTCCACTAACAATACACAAGTGCCACAAACACATTGGTGAATGTAAATGCACACATACTGAACCACACATGTGCAGGCCAGGTGCTGTAACATCCGCAAATGTGTCTGAAACTACCATGACAGTATCATACCCATCTGCTGTACCTGTCACACCTCAATGCATTATGTAAAGTCTGCACACATCCATCCACACATTCATCACAGTAGCAGAAAAACTTTCGGTTGTGTGCATGAGCTGATGTGAAAGCACCAGTCTGGTACGATACCATACAGTGACACAAGCCTTGTCAAGGTCAGCACTGACCCACAAAACATTGATTTCTTCAACATCATTGACACCAGCTCAAGAGTGTCAAGCATCATCAACCATCAAATGCATAACTAACATGGCAGGGACCACCAGACCAAAGTGTGTCACACAGAACGTGCGTCCATCTGTGGATGACATGGAAGAATGGCATTGTGTGCACAAGGATGTGCCCTTCACCATGTTGCTGCTGGGTACTGATACAATGTTCACGATGGACATAGCCATAAAATGTTACGAAAATGTCGGTACCTACCGCCTGGCCCCGGCGGTGTGACACCAGCACCACCCCTTCCACAAGTGGGGTACCCATTGGCATATGGACATGTGTAGATTGCGGTGGGCATGCTCTGCCACATGAATCTCGGTACCTACCACCTGGCCCCGGCGGTGTGACACCAGCACCACCCCCTTCACAAGTGCGGTACCCATTGGCATATGGACATGTGTAGATGGCGGTGGGCATGCTCCGCCGCATGAATCGCGGTACCTACAGCCTGGCCCCGGCGGTGTGACACCTGCACCACCCGCTTCACAAGTGCGGTACTCATTGGCATATGGAAATGTGTAGATTGCGGTGGGCATGCTCCGCCACCGCGGAGGGGGTCATTGGAAACTTTTGAATGATGCAACATTGCGGTAGCGCACCCTGGGCACCTGCTGTGCATCACCGCCATGGAGCATTGCCTACAGCCAATGGGAGCGATGATCGCGGTGGCATGATGCTGATTTGAAAATCGCGGAAGGTGTGCTCCACCAACGCGGAGGCGGTCAATGGATACTTTTGAAAGAGACAGACCTGGACAACCAATTGTTGCTGCTTTGCAGCTTCCATACGACCCCAGGGGGCTATAAATCTGTGGGAATGAGACTCACATTTCCACTGCTCACAGAGCCTGCTGCCTGGAACCCTCTCCTGCTGCTGCCTGAGGAGCCTGCTGCCTGGGACCCTCTCCTGCTGCTGCCTGAAGATCCTGCTGCCTGGGACCCTCTCCTGCTGCTACCAGAAGAGCCTGCTGCCTGGGAGCCTCTCCTGCTGCTGCTTGGGACCCTATCCTGCTGTTGCATCAAGAGCCTGCTGCCTGGGACCCCTCACCACTCACTTCCACCACAGGTGTTCCATGTCCACAGGGATGGCAAGGACAGAGAAGATTCAATGCCAGTCTATTCACAAGTGAGGAGATGGAGGTCCTTGTGGACAAGGTGCTGGCACAGTACCTAAGGCTGTTTGGTGGTCCCAATGTAGTTGTAAGTCTCCATGAAGGTAGCTGTAGGGCAGGGGGGTGTAAGACGTGTAGCTGTGCAGCTGCAGTATATGCCTGAGGGTGTGGGGTTGTGTAAGACACCGACAGACAAGCTGTCTCCAGGGCAAGGGAGTGTGTGTGTCCCAATGCCACTCTTTTCTATGCCTTTACTTTTATGTGTGAGTGGGGTGTGTTACATTGTCAGTCATATGAAGCCAACGGATGTTAGTCATGTAGATGCCAGGACAGTAATTGCTTGTGTGAATATTTCAATGTGCCCCTGTAGTCTGAGTCAGTGTGACCCACAGAGTGGGTTCAGTGGCTGCCTACCCAAACGATAAAACATCACCAGACTTACATGCTCCTGTTCCTTCACACTGAATAGTAGATATGCCCCATCTGTGCCCTGTATAATTTCAGACTTACACACTTCTGTCCATGCATATTGTGTTGAAGCATCCTGCATTTGTGAGATTATCATGGAGCCTATACGCCCCAATGTGTGCATGCAATCACAAATGTTTGGGCCATGCAGAGTGCCCTTGTGAGGGATCCCCCAGTTCTGGAAAGAGGGAGGTTACAATGAGTCCTGAGTCTGTGTCTTGCTACTGTACTGATAGATGTTGTTATCTGACATTGTGTAACTGTTCATTTACCCTTCTTTTCTCTCATACCTGCAGCTCAAGGTACACCAGCGTAAGGCCCTGTGGAGGGCCATTGCAGAAAAGGTGCGAGCCCTGGGGGTTTCCAACAGACAACGCATCCACTGTCACAGGAGGTGGGACGACTTCAGCCGGCTGGCAAAGCAAGTGGCAGAGATGACCTTGGGGATGCTACCACCCACAGGGTGTTTGGCACGGCGCAGCATGACTCCACTGATGGGCCGCATACTGGCAGTGACTCATCCAGAGCTGAAGGAGCATCGGCAGCAAGGCAGGGGTGGTGAGTATCTGGGGAGGGTGACTTTAGCTGGGAGTGGAGGCATTTGTACAGGGCCTGTGGCAGCGGTGACCCGTGTGATGTACGTGTGTTGCTATGCTGTGATGTGTGAGGTGAGTGGCTACTGTGATGTGTGCTTGTATGAGGCATTGGGCCACCCTGGCCTTACTGAGCTGATCCTCCCTGCTGTTCTTTCCCATTGCCAGATGTGTTAGGCTCCACATGGTCATTCATCATTGGGATAGTGTGGGGAATCTATATTGTGGTGAACTGCAGTGTCAACTTTCTGAGTGTGACTTCATGTATGCCTTCTTTGCATGCACCATGATGGTTGAGGCCCACACATCTGACAACAATGTGACCCAGATTACCACATGGTGCTTGCTATGGCCTACTTGGCATTGTGGCATGTAATGTCATAATAGGTGTGTGTGTCTTCCCCTCCTGTTCCCTGAAGGTATTTCAGTGGTAATAAGTGTTGTACCCACATGATGTCCCTAGGGCAGGTCAAGTTGGGGTGGGGGGCACTCCATCTACGGGCAGGGTGTAGTGCTGTGAGGCATCAACATGCCTCACTCCTGGCAGTTATTCTGCATTACAGGCACTGTTGTGGTCTATTTAGTGTGTTGCTGCACAGTGATTGCAGGGTGTGGTGGTTACCATGTAGATTTGGGCCTCTCCTGTACTGCATTGATTTGAATTCGTGTGACCAGATGATGACACTTACACAACCCTGTATCTCTCTCTAAAGCAGAATCGCAAAAGACCACGGAGGAACATGAGCCAGAAACCAGTGGTGGCGAGAGTAGCACTACAGCTGCAGCAGAGGCAAGTGACACAGAGCCACCAGCGCATCTGAGGGGGACAGCAGTATGCAGGAGGAATCTATGGCTGAGACACAGAGTACCACATCATCTGATGCCAGTGGGGACGCATCCATGTTGGCAGGCACAGGGGATGGGGAGTCTGCATCATCATCTACCACCCAGCGGCCAGTGCCCAGCCTCCCATCCACTTCCTCTGGGGCTGCCCGTATCTGTATCACTAAGAGGGGACGAGTCACATTCACACCAGGCACCGCTGCCCCTGAACCTGTCCCCCCTGCTGCACTCAGTGCAGAGTGTGTAGAGCTCCTGCGCCAGCTTTGTGTGGGCCAGACTGCCCTGCTCAGTGCCTTCAGTAACCATGACAAGAAATTAGGCCAGGTGATTGCATACATGGAGGGCATACACTCTGACGTGGGTGGGCTACACCGTACAGTCCAGGCGTTGTCATCCACAGTCACGTCAGCCCTTCAACAGGCACATGCTCCCATTGCAGCTCAGGTGCCTTTTCCACCCCCCAGTCAGTGGCCACATCAGATGACAGTGACCACGGTTCGCCTGCGTCAACAAAAAGGTACAGCACAAGGAGCACACAACAGACACAAGCCAAACACTGCCGCCCAAAGACACCATCCCCACTGAAGAGTATGTCCACCCTAGAATGCACGGACAAGAGCAAGTCGGGGAAGATCAAGGCCAGAAGAGCAATCAGGCAGACATCAGGCTCACATGCCGCAGAGGCATCACCAGCAATAGACTCTCCTGTCACTAAAACATCACACAAACCTACCCATGCAGTGTCTGTGCCCAGTGAGGAGGTGTTGCATATCAGGGGTACACCTAGGAAGAGCACAGGGACACATCCAACCACCACATCTACCCCAATTCCACGACCATTGCTGCAGTTGGAGGAGGGCACTGTAAAGACCACCCCTGGCAAGAAATCAAAGGAGGGCACTGTAGGGGGTACACCTGGCAATAAGGCAAAGGAGGGCACTGTAGGGGGTACACCCGGCAAGAAGGCAAAGGAGGGCACTGTAGGGGATACACCTAGCAGGAAAGCAAAGGAGGGCACTGTAGTGACCAGCCCTTGCAAGAAGGCAAAGGGGGGCACTGTAGGGGTAAACCTGGCAAGAAGGCAAAGGAGGGCACTGTAGGGGATACACCTAGCAAGAAGGCAAAGGAGGGCACTGTAGTGACCAGCCTTGGCAATAAGGCAAAGTAAGGCACTGTAGTGACAAACCCTGGAAAGAAGGCAAAGGAGAACACAGTAGTGACCAGCCCTGGCAAGAAGTTGAAGGAGGGCACTGAAGGGGGTACACCGGCAAAGAGGTGTAGGTGGTCCAGAGACGTAGCCAGACCAAGAGTTCCACGGGATCCAGCACATCTCCAGAGGTGGTGCCAGTATCTGCACCTGATGTGGGACAGTTGGGGTATGTGCCAGTTGTGTCATCACCACTTCCGATCAACCCCAAGACAGGGAAGCCATTTAATATTCCCAAAAAAGTGGAAGGGCACCCCTCCAACCTCTCCCACTCACACTGTGTCAGAGGTCTGCATGACTCCACCTCCATGTGCCACTATCCCACCTGGTCCCCCCAGCCCTCCAGCTTGCAAAGACACTGTTGGCACCATATTGCCTGGGGCTCTGTCAACACAGTCAAGTGGGCCTGCTGTCCCCAACACAGAGCCAGATACAAGTCTGCATGACAGCCAGGAGTGAGTTGAAAACTCCCTCATACGCCTGTGCCTCATACAGGTGTGCTAGTCCTGAACATTGTTTAGTATATGGGTGTGTTGCTGGCCCTGTTGCTCTGCTGTGTTGGCCTCTCACCTGCCATGGGCACTGGCCCAGGTGCTCTGCTGTGCTCTACTCTCCCCTGTGCAGCCTCTCATGTACTTGCTGGCTCACCGTCACCTGCCATGAACACTGGCCCTGTTGCTCTGCTGTGCTGTACTCTCCCCTGTGCAGCCTCTCATGTACTTGCTGGCTCACCTGCCATGGAAACTGGCCCTGTTGCTCCTCTGTGTTGGCCTCTCACCTGCCATGGACACTGGCCCTGTTGCTCTGCTGTGCTGGGCTCTCCCCTGTGCTATGGACACTGGCCTTCCTCTTTGTGTTACACCTGTGCATACTATCTTGCATTTGTACATCATTTTGTGCTTTGCTGTTCTTGTCTATTGTTCTACTGCTACATCTGTGCAATATGCGAATAAATACAGTTACTTCTGTTGTGTGTTTTGTCAGTGTCCTTGCTGATTAATGTTCTTTTTCTGTATGCATTTTATTAGCTCTGCCCCATGCGCTTTGTATCACTTAAACATTGCAAGGCTCTTTGCAGGCATCAGATTTTTAGACAGGGGCGACAGGGTCTTCAGTCCATTCTGAACCTGATAATAGTGTAATCTGTGATGGCTATTTTACCTGCCATGCAGTTATCTTCTTAGTGATTTGCTATTGTTGGATACACTGTTCACATGTCAGGCTGTGGGACACTGCCAGCACAGAGTGTGATGCCGTGCAAAGGTTTTGAAGCAGGTTGGGAGATGTCATGATGTATGTGTGTTGATTCCTTTATGTGTACCCAGCCGTGTATGTGCATGGTCATCTTGTGTTGGCCATTAGTCCTGGTACCATGGCCTATATGTGATGCGTGGTCGTGGGTGTAGCAGAGGTGTGCAGTGTGAAGGGTGTAAGTTTGTAGTGGATGTATGTGGGCCGCTGCATTGTTAGAGACACACATGTGTCCCCCAGGAGTTGTATGCCTGTTGTTTGTTTTGTCTTGCCCTGTGTAGAAGATTGTATGCAGTTGTGTGAGCTGTTTTTAGTGCACTGTGCTGTGTGTTGGTGTGTCCATGCTGTTGTGTGTGACTCCTCCTTGTTGTTTTTGTAAGTTTGAAGTGTGCAAAGTGTGTGAGTTGCACATCAGTGTCGTGTTTGATTGATCCTCAATGTGTCTTGGGTGTGTTGGTGTAGACTGTGTGGCCCTGCTGCTCCACACTGGCATTGTGTTTGTATTTGTCATGCTTTGCAGGCACATGGTGGTTTTTCTCCTCCTGTATGGCATGGTGTGTGTGGTGTTACGCCATCCTCTATGTGTGCCACTTGTGCATTGCCATTGTGGGTCTTCCTTCCCTCTATTTGTGTGTGGTACACCCATTACATGTCTGCTACTGACATGCAGGGTATTTCACTTTGATGTCAGCTGTCCCCTTGGTTTCCATATGTGTGTGCCTCCCCATCACTTCATTTGTGAGCGTGTGCTTTGTGGTGCAGTTCATGGGCCATAAGTGTTGTTCCACTCTGGACATTGCCACAATGGTGTATGTGTGCTGTCCTTGTGCTATTAGTCATTCTGTAGTGGTCATGTGCACTTCAGCTGTGTGTGCTGCCCAGTGCTCTGGTGGAGATGGTGTGGCTCCAGTGTCCCAGAGTGGTGCATGTGTAGTTGTTGAGTTGGATGTGTTGGTGTTGGCTGTGGTATTGCTTCAATTCCTGGGTGTGCTGTTGTATTTGTGCAATGCTGATTTGTGGGTGTGTGATGTGGTTGTGTTAATCATGTGTGTGTGTGTGGCTGTTGTGCTTGTTATGCACACACTGCTTGCTGAGCATGCAGTGCTCTGTGTATGTGGCCTTGGCATTGCCTGATGTGCATCCCCTGATGCCTTGTGGTGTTTGTTGATTGGTGTTTGATGTGCATCTGTGGTCGGTTTGATGTGGCAGTGTGTGTTTGTCCAGATGCACTTCTTGTGTGATTTGTGTTATGGTGTGTGTGTTTTGTTCCTGAGTGATGATGTTGTGTACTCCTGTTGTGTCTGTGCTCCCATTGCTTTTCCCCAGTTGAAAGTACAGGGTATGTCTGTTTCTGTTGGAGTTCAGTATGTGTTCCTGTGGGGTTTGTGTGTTGTTCTTGTGCAGGCATTTGTTGAGGCATCCCTGTGTGTGTGTTGTGTTTGTGGCTACACCCAGGGTGTGTGTTTGTTTGTGTGTGTATGTGCTGGCAAGACTTGTGAGCCTTTAGTGTGTGTGGCACTGGTGTTGTGTGTTCCTTGTCAGCCACTCCTGCAGTGGCTGTCTCCTTGGTTGTGTGTTGTGTGGTACAGAGAGTATGTATTGTGCTGGTTGTTGCGGGTCTTGTTGGTGTGCATGGGAGTGCAAGGGATGGGCAACTGGCCTATGACTTGATGGGGTGTGTTGCAGTGTGGTTTGGGGTGGTGTGTCCCTGTGGTGTTTGTGCCCTGCCCATGCCTTGGAGTGGCCCTGCCTTCTGTATAGTGCGCATGTGTTAACCGCGGCGGTGACGTGACCGGGACATTGCTGCTAGTTGGTGGACGATGTGTGACCAGGATGCTGAGGGGTGCCATGTCATCAGGTGGGTGAAGTGTGGGTGCCCTTGTGGATGTGTTGTGACCCTCAGCAGGATGTCTATGTGGTGATTGGACCCTGTGTCGGCCTGTGTGTTGTGTGTTGCATTTGTGTAGTTGCGTACCTGCGTCGGCGTTCCATCTGACGCTAGTGTTGTAGGAGGAACATCACCGGATGCATATGGAGGGCTGGGTTCATGACGTTCAGGACCGGGTCTCGGCTATCTTGCTCCGCTGTCGACTTTCCGCCAGCTCAGACTGGGTGGTGTTTCCGCTGCGGTGCATCGACTTGTTTGGGCCATCCTAATTTGTTGAGCGGGCGGACGTCATTCCGGACGGCAGAGAGTCTCGATTGGCTTTTTGAAATCAAAGGAGAGAGCAAGGGATATTGTCACTAGGAAGTGACAAGAGATACCTCCTATTCCCCTGATAGGAATATTTATGCAAACAAAAAGAAGGAGTATCCCCAATGTCAGGTTTTTGAGGAAAAAACTTTCGGAGGGTGAGTTGTTTGGCAAAAAAAGGAAAAAAGTCAACCTTTTTGATAGGAAACCCCTCACTCACCTCCTAGTGGTGACTTGCTTCATCATCGGGGTCCACCCTGGTGACCTAGCGTCACCAGGATGTGCTTCGACACCTGGGTTACAGTGGAGCAGGTTGTGACTGTCTGTGCAAAAAAAGGTGTTAAAAATTGTCCCGGTTTAACTTAAAATCAATCTTTATTATAAAGTAATCAGAACAATGTTAAAAATTACTAGCGAGATACTCCTTGGTGAGTTACGGCCAAGGTATCTCTATATGTGTCTGAGTGGTTTGGTCGACATGTTTCTACCATCAGGGCAGTAGCCCGGTATTCTTCAGGACCAAAAACAGGTGGATGGGAGGTGAGTGCCCCCTAAAAGGCACACCCTCTCCTGATCCCCTGTGAACCAACTGGAAAAATTACCAGTGGTGAATGTGCTCTTTTAAAATAAAGAGAGCTGGTTGCAAAAAAAGAAGAAAAAGAGACTTGTTATAAGCCTCTAGATTACTTCAACGGGCAGGGGGTAGGTTCTTCTAACCGCCAAACTTATTTAGTTTGCGGGAGATTTAAACGGCCTTTCACCTACTCCTATCCTCCTCTGCTCGGCTAGAGGCCAAGGTATAGAGATACCTTGGCCGTAACTCACCAAGGAGTATCTCGCTAGTAATTTTTAACATTGTTCTGATTACTTTATAATAAAGATTGATTTTAAGTTAAACCGGGACAATTTTTAACACCTTTTTTTGCACAGACAGTCACAACCTGCTCCACTGTAACCCAGGTGTCGAAGCACATCCTGGTGACGCTAGGTCACCAGGGTGGACCCCGATGATGAAGCAAGTCACCACTAGGAGGTGAGTGAGGGGTTTCCTATCAAAAAGGTTGACTTTTTTCCTTTTTTTGCCAAACAACTCACCCTCCGAAAGTTTTTTCCTCAAAAACCTGACATTGGGGATACTCCTTCTTTTTGTTTGCATAAAAAGTCTCGATTGGCTCCCACCACCGCGGTGGCGCACGCACTTTGATGGCGATGCGTGGCGCTCCGCGGCGGACGGGAAATGACCTATGTTTTGCTATCCTAATGTGGCGGACTTGAGTTCCGTTGCTCGTGGGCAGAAAAAGCGTTTTCTCCGCCCCACCACCACCGCTGTGGTGCCACCGCCTAACATCCTAATGGGCCTCTTAGTGTCCTAAAGGTATGTAGGGGTGCGTTGTATTAGTGCTTTCAGGAAAAAATCGGAGAAGCGCGATAATGGCTCCAACAGAGATCCGATCCCAGAGACAATGGGGCGTCCCGGGAGAGGTGGGGGGGAGGTGGGGAACCTGTTTTTATGCGTCTTTGGTAGGGTGTAGAAATACAGGATGATACCTTCACCTATAGTTAGGAAGTCTGCTTCATGTTTGGGAATGTGTCCGTTGGCTTCGGAGCAATTCACCAAGTTCCCAATCTGAGATTTCAGTCCCGAAGTGAGGTCGGACTTAAGGGAGGTGTCGTTTTTTGAGTCATTGAACAGACGTCTGCATACCTTGAGTGCCGTCTTGTCCTATATGACCACTCCTCCACCATTATCCGCTGGCCTGATCACGATAGAGGTGTTCGCTTGCAGGTCTTGCAAGGCTTTATATTCAACAGTGCTTAGATTTTTTTAAATGTCTTTGTCTTCATATTTCTCAATATCATTAAACACTGCCTGCTTGAAGGTCAGGATCTCAACTGGTGTGTTGTGAGGTGGTAGAATGAAGGTGGATTTAATTCTAAAACCTGTCTCACCTGTAGGGGGAAAATCTCCCATGGTTTCTCATTTCTCAAAGTACGACTTTAGCCTCAACTTGCTGAAGAACTCGGACAGTTCACAGTGTATTTTGAATTTGTTGAGGTGGGCCGTGGGTACAAACCTCAGGCCCTTGTTAAGTTCCTTCTCTTTTGTGGGTGTTAAGATTGCAGTTGACAGGTTGGTAATCAGAGTCTCTGGTTGCCGGTCCTTACCTGCTGTTCCCGTGATTTGCTTTGGTGTTGCTCCCCACCGGGTAGCTTTCTTCCTAGTGGACCTGGTTTGAGCCTCTACTTCTCCCTCTCCCCCTCCTGCCTCACCCTAAAAAAGGAGGCCTGAAAGTGTTCTGAGGAAAGGGTGGTGCCTGCATGAAAGCTGGGTTCAATCCCATTATTGGGTATTGCTGGTGTGGGGTAAAATGGTTAGGGAATCCTCTTCCCCCGGATATAGGAAAAGGATGCCAAAGTTGTTGTGGGTCATGAAAACGGTTCCTCCCCTTTTGCTTGGAATTACAACTACCCCCACTAGACCTTCTGTTAGTGGAGGAATCATCCTCCGAGATGTCTGAGCCATTAGTGCTCCTCATGGGAGGGGTGTAGTCAGGGTCTCGATAAGGGTAGACTTTGTTAAATAAGAAGCGTTTGAGGTCTTTTTGAAATTTTGAATTTTCGATTGTGTAAGATTATCCTTGTATTCATTCACTTCTCTATTTAGTTCATCTAATTTATTTTTGTATGCTGTTAATGTGGTCTTGAAATGAGTTTCCGTTAATTGTATCTCAACTAACAGTTTCTGAAAGTTTCAGTGCAGTTTTTATGATAAGGACTAGCCAGTCGTGTGTACAGTGCCACGCGTTCTGGGACCATTCTTTTCTAAAGGTCACATCCTGTAGGGAAATGCGAGGCCCATTCGTCACTATGAGACCTCTAGGAGCTGTGTTGTTATGCAGATACTCTGTTAAAATGTTGCCTTGAGGATAATCCCAGTGACACCAACGAAATTCCCCTGACCTGTGTGACAACATCCAGCACAGCATCTAACAATATCACCAAATCCATCAACAAACAGCAGATATTACAGACCAACAACAGAAAATGGGAAAGGCCCCTTTTTTCCTTTAAATGGGCCAGGAGCCTTAGTAGACGCCTTAGAACATGCGTGTCCAAGAAAATTAGAAGGCAATGTCAATCCGCCACTTCTCAATGCCTGGGGCCTAACTACCGTCACAGGGCATTTCCCTTGTGGGAACTGCAGTGTCTGCCATTTAACTACCCCTACCAAGGTTCTGAATCAGAAGCCTGATAAAATCTGGACACAGATATCCTACACAAACTGTAATTCCATCAACATGGTTTACTTGATCACGTGCCCATGTGGCCTCAGGTATTCTAATCATGGCTCTAGCACATGACCAATCAGACGCACATACGCATACGTGATGATATCATTGCCCTTGACAGGAAGGAACGGTGGGACAATCCAGCAGCCTCTGGTTGCTGCAAATTCAGTACTTATACTCACCGCCCTGGATTCCTCCATTATCGGGGTCCTGGAACACAGGATTAACCAGGTGCCATACGGGCGTCTGACTTTGGCGTAATAAGTATGAATCTCTGCAAAACCGAGGTAATGAAGCCTTTTCTGGTTGAGATGGTAATTTTTGTATTCTTTTCCTAGTGTGTGACTATAAGCCAACGGCTCGCTAGGATTCATGCTGTAAGATTCCTCTACACTTTTTGTAAGCCTCAATATCATTCCTCAAATTCCGAGCCTTGCGTTTATCGTATTACTCTTTTAATAGTCATGTTCACCTCTTTTTAGTCCGTAAGGTATAATGATTATCTATTCTACATACCTAACATTCGGAATTGACATGCAGGTAATAGTGTATAGTGGCCCTTTGACCCTGCATATTTTGACCAATCACTGGGGCAATACTTATTCCACCTGTGACACCATCGCTTGATTAATTGCTAAAACACATTCACTTCACCACCGTTACCATAGGTTAAGAGATAAACTTATGAACACATCTTGATGAGCACGCATAGCAGCATGAGCGTTGACACCCACACCATATGATCACGCATCTGGGCAAAACTTTCATTGTGGCATGTTTGTCTTTATTTGTCTTTTGTCTAACAGAATTGTCTGGCTTCACAAAATTTGCTGAATGCCTACAGTAACCATAAGTTTTGCGGTGTTTTAGTGTCACAGGTGAGAGTGCACCTTATCTTCTGCATACCACCGTGACTCTGGTCCTGAAGAAAGCCTCGCTACTCGCAAATGGAGGCTGAAACATGTAGACCAGTATCTGCACTTTCACATTAGGATGTGACAGGCCATTTACAACCAGTCTTCATATCCATTTTCACTATTTTTTAACCTTGCCTTACTTCTCCATCAATAAAATTAAATTGGGATAAGTAAAGGCAATTTTAAACTTCCATTTCCACTGACTTAACTTCTCGAAAAAACCTGCTCCGCTGTAATCAGGCATTGTAGCATACCTGAGAGGCATTCGGCCCCTCGGGTTGGATCCCTATGATGAAGCATGTCACCAACTAGGTTGGTGAGTGAGGGATCTTCATAAACACAGAGGTGACTCCTTATGCCAATGCTCGCAGTTGGGAATCACTCTTTTCTTCATTGATAATAGAAATCAGGCTTGCTATGTGCTTATAGATTAGTGATGTTATGGATATGTAGATGGCCCTGTCACCCCGTCGATGACGATAGAATGACATTTGGCTATAGTGCGAGGAAGGGCCTTGTATATTATGTTCAAGGCATCGTGATAATGTTGTGCAAAGCTAGATGTGTAAACAAAGTAGTTTGGTGGCGCCAGAGAGCTAGAATCGGAGAACGCCAGAGAAACGCCGGAGCTGAGCTGAGCCGAGCGGACACACAGACAGAGTAATCAGAGCAACTGGAAAAGCAAAAACGCAGTGAAAAGAGGCCGCGGGGGGGCTGCAGGCGGCCGCGGGAAAGAACCGCGGCAGAAGCTCAGAGAAAAGCCGTTGGAACCCAGTGCAACCCGAGTAGACTCGAGTAAACCCGGCCACACCTCTGAGTCTTACCCGAGCATCACCGCTGCACCGCCTCCGCCGAGCCCCGCCGAGACCCGCCGAGCCGAGCCCCAGATCAAGCCAAGCCTCAACCCGAGCCAGAGCCTAACTAGACCCAACCTAGAACCGGCTTCAAATCAAGTGCCCCTGGACCCGTGGCGGCGGGGCGGGCAGGCAATCGGCTCACAGGAGATCCCCAGTGGAAGAGAGCAGAGAGTGGAGAGTCACAGCAAGAAGCGGGCGGGAGGCAATGAAAGGAGCAAGTCGAGAGCTTAGCCCTGCGCAAACCCCCATGCGAAGACCTGTACCTGTACCCGTATCTTACATACCAGTATACACCAGTACCTACCCCCGGGCTCCGGACCCTGGAGCTCTACAGACTACTGACTACAGTGGCCCCCCTCCAGTACCTCCCAAGACTTAGCGGGGTTTGAGGAGGCTTAGAGGGGGTGCAAGCAAGATCCAAGACAGCAGGTGGCTACTACCCTTGCGTCACGAGGGAGACAAGGGCAACCAACAGCGGTGAGCAGCCCACAGTCCAGCCCCAGCAAGACAGACAACAGTTAGTTAGGCCTACTGTATACCCAGAGGACATCCTCTGATAGATAGCGTTGGAAGGCCACGCCCCACCAGTGTGACTCACGAGGCCCGTCAGTGGGCGTGTCAGTGGAGGAGTGCGGCACAGCGGTGTGCAGAGGTTCCGCGAGGAGCAGGCAGGCTGCCGAGTTTGTGCACCGAGAGGACCGAGCCAGATCCGGAGCCAGAGCTGGTGCTGGAGCCTGTGTACGCAGTGTACGCCATCGCAGTCACCCCTGAAGAGGGAATCAGAAAACCGTCCTCCAACATCTCTGTTCCTGTACTAAAGCAGCAGCCGAGCCGGATCTGCGTTCAGTCAAAAGAGCTCAAGCCAAGACCATCCTGGAGCAATGAGATCTGGAAAAGAAAGAAAGTACACTGCACCCAAGCGAAGGAAGTCCAAGCAACCAGACACAGCTGGGGTTCAGGGCCACGCCAAGCACACACCAAAACCTAAAAAACCCAAAAAGCCTAACCCTACGGGACTATTTTAGAAAGACTCCATCAAAAAACTGCAGAATTAATACAATTATTAGAGCAACACCCGCAACCACTTCTACAACCTCGGACCATTCAGGGTTCGACCACAAAGCACCACCGCAAAATTGGGTATTCAGCACGACGCCAGCAAAAGAGCCGTCAGAGGTCTATATTTTTGGGTCTACTTGCACTAACCACAACAGGGAAAACACCCAAACTGTTCCTTTTCAACCAGGCAAGCCCTTCACATCTCTGGCAGATGATAATGGGGTTGCCCTCCTACCGCAATCACAGCTGGAAGATATTATGTGTCCAATAGAGGCTTCCCCTTTCCTGCTACAACTTTCACAACTTCCCGTCACCGGACCGGTGTCCCTGATCCCGTCTAAGCCACCCACAGGCCTTCCTCAGCAAACAACGACGGTGCAAATCCACGGGCAAGCTGGGCCAGTGCAATCCAATGGTAGTTACCCACTTTCAAACTCGCTAACCTCACCAATAACAAAAATATTAACAGCATCAACAGACCTGAATCCTTTACACAAAATATTTTCGCCTCCTGGCCAATCAAGGACTCCATGTCAAAAGTCAATCAGTGCAGCTGGCAGCAAATGACCAACCCATGTCGGATCTGTCCCTCTTCTTTAAGACCACCCCAAATTCCCCAAGCCCAAGCCACACACCAGATGAAAAACCCAATATAGAAGAGGACACTACGACTTGTGTTTGGCCTCAACTATTGCAGACCCTTCAACAAACTGTGACCGCACTCAACTACCATTCAGTAAAACTAGAGGTGCAGGTAGATTTACTAAATACCCTGGCACTTTTTATGTCAGGGTTTGACGGCAAATTAGACAAACTGAATTCGCTAATTCTAAGGGCGCAAGCATCTGCAAACTTTGTTCAACCAATGCGCTGCTGCTCTCCAATTATTGACTCCATCTCCCTGCTCCCAGATTGCCTTTCCACCATCATCAGGGAAGTAAAGCAGCTGAGGGGAGGAAACGTGTCAGCCAAACTGCAACCCCCCAAACATCAAGAACTGGACAAACCACCGGAGGACTTTGGAAACAAAAATGCAAAAACAAATGAAGAAGAAGCGGACATTACAGGATCAATTAACCGCCTTCCATCGATGAACGGTCACCCTCATAGCGCTTCAATAAAACCGACTCCAACGGTTGAAAACGGTATACACCTGTTACAACGCAACTTTTACAACTATCTACCATTACAACGCAACTTTTACAACGCATACCATTACAACGCATTGCGCTGGGGGGCGCTCTAGGATAGGGAATAAGTTTAATTTACTATCCAACACCTTCCCTAGTGTCCACGGGGACTGGAGTTGGAATAGTAAATTATACTTACCACTATCCAGCACCTCTAAGCGCTATGCGCTGTAATGGTATGCATTGTAATGGTCGCGTTGTAATGGTAGGTAGTTGTAATGGTATGCGTTATAACGTCATACATCCGTTGAAAACAGCACCCTCCCGTCGCCAACTGGGCAAACAATCCAGCATGCCAAATCTGAGGACGGGCGAAACAATAGCCTTGCTTATTCGCCCGTTCCATCAGTCCCGGCCCCCCCGGGCCTATTCCTCCCTGCAGCAAGAGAGAGCGCAAACGTCAACGCAAAGCGAGAAATAAACTCAGGGCTAACTCCAAGTTGGCCCATCAGAATCTCTTACTCATTTTTTCGATAGCCGAAAACAAAAAATCCTCTATAGAACCCAGCACAGTGGAACCAACGACAAATCAAACAATAACCTCGAATGGAGCCACTGCGGACTTACCCACTCAAGAACTGGCGAGGAGTCCTCAGAGTCTAAGAACATCAACAATTGCCCCGGCAACGATAGCAGAGGGTAGCGATCCTGCAATAAGTACAAGGGTGAGTCCAGTCAGGTCAAGTAACACCGGGCAAGAGACAGCCGCAGGAACATCTTGTTTTTAATGGTTCTCCCCCTTTTCGGGAATGAAAACACAACACCAAAACTGAGTTTTACTAAAACCATCTGCAATGACATAGCTACCCGGATCAGTCACACTTCACAATCAAAACGGGTTCCCCTCAGACCACCACAGCAGTTACATAATAACAGATCAGATGCAACAGAAAAACCGATCCTCAGACCCACAACTGCACCAGAGCCGCGAAGCGACAACCAATCGTGTCATCGGATTCTACTAGCCGACGAGTACAAATCTAAGGGGCGGCACGATATTCTCAACAGATCAAATCTGCTGAAATTACTGGAAGGCATGCCGGGGCTAGTGGGTCTGGACACGAATAGCATCGAATCCATTGAATTCCTTCCCCCACGAGGAAACCAACCCTCTGAGGTCACGTTGTAACTTTCGTACGGGTAGGCTGGGTAGGAGCCTTTCTCGAACATAAGGCCACACGGCGGAACTGGGGGATTATTCAACGCCAGGGTGTCCAATCACGCTGCTATCAGGAGCAACCACACCCAGCAAGCCGGCCCTCAGCAAAAACACAGAGCATGGGAGACCGTTCTCTGTTCTAAAAAATGCCTCAGGGTCGGATACAGAACTTAAATGCCCGAAACAGCGGTGAGAAACAAAGAACCAGACCATGTTTGGGGATGGCTGCCAGCAGTATTGGCCTCAAAAAGCACAAACTGACCATCAGCGGCAGCGGCCTACATCAAAAAACCTTAAATGAAGACACTATGTCTTTCCTGGGGGAACATGTAGCAATTGCCCTACAGGAAACTTGGGAACTAGAGGGCTGCCCTATAGAAGGATTTATTGAATATCGGAAACAGGCACTGAGGGACAGCCGCTTCGGCCACCCTAAAGGCGGGCTGTCCACATACATATGCAATAACCTAAAAGGCGAATTCAGTCAACTTTATCTGAAAGAAGACTGGCTACTGGGGGTCAAAATTAATCTACGGAGCAGACAGCGATTACTCTTACTTATAAATGTGTACATTAATCCTAACACCCGCACAAAAAAAGACCACCTGGCTAGACTCTGCGAAATAATGATTGATATAGCCACAGAATATCCTAACTCGGAATGCATTATCACAGGGGACTTTAACGCAAACCTATTGCAGGGGAACATAGCAGACTCAGAAAGACCCGACATGACCAGCATTATTGAGGCTGTCCCCTAATCCAAACCTCCTGTGCAAGTCTCCAATATATTAGGCGATGTCACCGCGATGAGACTTTACAACGCAGGGTACCTGGTGGTGAATGGAAGATCGGCCAGCGACTCCCCTCCAAACTGGACCTGGTCAAATGGAAGAACAAAGTCCTACCTGGACTTTACCATCTGCAATTCAGAATTCCTGTTCAATCTGGCTAGCTTCTCCGTCCTGCCAAGGTCCGAAAGCGACCACAGGTCATTGGTCATCTCTTTCACCACAAATTTAGTTCTCCACAAAAAGGCACCATTTACATACAAAGGAATAAATTCCGATAACTTAAATCGCCTGAAATGGAGTGGGTCTAACTGTCAGAGCCTCTTAAAACATGTGTGTTCCACATGTTTAACATGTGTGTTCCAGACCAAGCGGCTTCCCCAACAGCAATATGGTCGCAGTTATGCGCAAATCTGATCAGAACTTACCCAGTGACAAGGCAGGGCCCAAATCGCACCCCACCAGTAGGAGCAACAGCCATCCCCATTATAAAAACACTAAAACGAACGAGAAACAACGCACTGAGGTTGCTATTAAAATTTCCAGAGAACAGCAGCTTCCTCGTTACATACCGTCATGCCCAAAAGGCATTCAGGAGGGCATTTACCCAAGAGAAAAAGGCCCAGGAATCTCAATTCTGGGTCAAACTGGTATGGGAAAGCAAGCAAAAGAACTCAAAGAAATTTTGGTCACTTGTCAACAGCACCGATCGAAACACAACATCCTTTGGATCAGCGAACATTCAGGAAGCAGACTGGATCTCATACTTAACAGAGCATTTCCAGGCACAAGATCACCCTGACCGCCCTGGATTAACATGGGTTTTTGACACTGGCACGGGCACAGCATTGAATCTTCCACCCGATTCAATGCAGGGGCTTACCTCACCCGATGAATTGTCTGGAGAAAGAGTAGTCAAAGCACTGACGAAAGGGAGACAAGACGGAGCACCCGGCCCGAATGGCCTGCCACAAAGGCTATTCAAGTCCGACGTCCCTTTCTGGTCCAAGGTGCTATCAAATCTCTTTAATTACACCCTGAGCTCTCAAACTATTCCGGATTCTTGGAGAGGTGCTATTATCCATCCCATTTATGAATCTGGAGTACGAGGCGACCCGAAAAACTACAGATTAATCGCCTTGCTGGATATAGAGGCAAAGCACTTTGCAGGCCTCATTTTGGAGGATCTCAGACAATGGGCAAAGGACAACAATCTGATTCCCCTGAATCAGACAGGGTTCTTTGCCAAATCAGGTACAATGACAAACTTACTGACAATCTCCACCATCATTGACAAAGCTCTTTCAAACTCCAGGTCGATGTTTTGCTGCTTTGTCGACTTCAAAGCAGCATTTGACAGGGTGCCCAGGGTTGCTCTGTGGCAAAAACTGAGGCAGTGGGGAATCCCAGACAAAATCCTGAATCCAATCATCCTGCTGTATTCCAACACATGGGTTCGAGTGAAGTTAGGGTCTGGCTCGCATCTCTCCCGGAAAATCTGGACCTTCGTTGTGTCAAACAGGGATGCGTGCTGGCCCCCCCCCCTCTTCAATCTATTCATTGCTGACCTATCAAGCTCTCTAGAGAAGAAAATCAGCCATCCACCAAAATTAGGAGGCATGGCATTATGCAATCTCTTATATGCCGACGACCTGGCACAGTTCAGTCTCACCAGAGTGGGGCTACAAAGACTCCTTGATGCCTTAATGCAATACACGGCCAACAACCAGCTAGAAATTAACATGAAAAAAACCATGGTTGTTCCGTTCGGCAAAAAACGCTACAGCAGCGGAGGCTGGACAATAGATAAAGAAAGCATCTCAATCGGCCAATCTTAAAAATACTTAGGGGTCCATTTGGACTCCAGGGGCAGTTTCACCAAACAGAACACGGTGATTGCAGCCAAGGCTACAGTGTTAATGGTATCCTTGGCTAAGCTATCAAGGAGACTCTCAGGCCCCACTGTCTTGCCTTTACTGGAAGTGCTCAGAGCAAAGATCGGGCCCACACTTTCGTATGGCATAGAGATCTTTAAGGGTAAAATGAACAATACCTTAACTCCATGGCTGCTAAGGGTTTTCCCCTCCTGTGCTGATCTTGGATGATTCCCATTGTTCATGACGAGCTCAGCTCGTCATGAGTGCAGCTCCGCTGTGCCTCATGACGAGCTCAGCTCGTCATGAGCATGGAAGGAGTTAAATAAACTAACAACCAAACTCTACAAGAAATTGCTTCACCTGCCGAGTTCCTCCTCGCCAGCACAGGTCAGACTAGAGCTGGGCTTAATTAACTATGAAACCTCCAACGTTGGCTCATATCTTAACCTGATCCACAAACTAATACAGGCAGAAGCTGGCACCCTGGAATTCCTTGTCTGGAACGAAATCAGGGTGAGCAATCCGGGGGGATCATTCGGCCGCCTCCTAAATGACCACATCCAACAAATGTCTGCTGCGGATCTCTGGGCCCTTAATCCAAGCCAGACTGCTTTCAAAAACACAATTAAAAAAGGTATAAGACTGAAATCCCTGATCATGGACAAAGCTCTTCTTGCGAAACGCAGCCATGCCTGGGCAGTAGCCAACTCTTATAAACGATTATCCCCGGCCAATTACCTTTCGACAACATTTTCTTATTATCTAAATCGATGCTTGATCGCCCTTAGACTGGGAGACTGACGCTTCCTTCAAAATCTCCCAGTATGGCATCGAAAAAGGGTTGATCTAACGTGCAGAGGGTGTGGGGCAGCAAATGAAACGTTTTTGCACGTGCTTTGTACATGCCCTTTCTTTATTCTCCAATGCAGATGCTTATTCAGGCCAGAATGGAACAGGCTTGGAGTTCGGACTTGTAGGCACGCCATTATTGCTGCTCTGTCCTTAGAGAACATTGTTTTAAATATAAAATTGGCCAAATTTGTTCAGCAAGTTTATAGTCTTTTAGAAAAATTGGAAACGGCGAATGCCTTGCTGATAACATTTGTAGAATGACATGTACTCAAACCTCATCTACATTGATTGTCCGGGAGTGCTAATTTTTAAATTGACACGTTGCAGCAAGCACTGATAAGAAGGCCACATTTTATTTTGTTTTTTCTTAACTCTTTTTAATCTGCAAAATTGTACTTAATGTGCTGGAAGAATCTTTTAAAGAAATTGTCCTTAATGTGCTGAAAGAATCTTTTAAATATATGTTTTTTATATATCTAAATAAAGAAATTATTATTATAGTTTCAGAGAAGTGTGGCTCAATGATTAGAGCGGCAGACCCTGATAAAGAGGTCTAGCCCGGGACCAGGATTCAATTCCCGCCTCAGCAGGTCGTGGGCTTAAAAATTCCACGGACCTGATCATTCTCGCCTCGGTGCCTATTCCAATCATGGAGTCCCACACTGCAACTCTGGGCAATAGCTTGCTTAATCTCCACAACGGCCCCACAACGCTAAGGATGCCTGGCCTCCACCTTGGGGGTGCCCAGGAGTGGATGCCTCACAGGGAAAGCCAGGATGGGTTCAACAGCGGTATTCGTACAAGCGCCTTGAGACCCTTGCGGGTGAGTAGTGCGCTATACAAGTATCAATTTACAATTTTAGAGAAACTGATCCAAAATTGTAGTGCTAGAAAATATGTGCAAAAGTGAAAAATAAGACAATGTAAGAAATGACCCGCTTTGCTACATGGACCTAACAAGGCACATACCAGCAGAAGAAGTGGATTTTCTACAATAATGAATACCTTTCCCCCCTCTCATGACATTGGGTTGGAACCTCATTATTTGTCTTTCATTTTCATATAAAACACATAATCAAGAAACAAATAAAACACGTAATCAAGAAATAAAGACAAATCAAGATGTTTATAATGCAAAAGCCAATCAAATATGTCTACCCCTCAGTAAAGAAGACACCCCTGGTACAAATGGAATAGAACTACTGAGACATATTTTGTATATGTCTATAATGTCTGTCCTGGCATGTTCCTGTTATTTCAAATACTTATTTAAACCTAACGGTAGAAACAAAAATTGCTCAAGAATATTTGCTTAAGAATTTGTGTAAATGAGGCATTTACTAACTCACTGATGGGATTCTTCAATGCAATAAGCACAGAATGTCGTATGTAATGCTAACACAAGAGATGCAAAGAGGCTTTAAAGCCTCATTTTCACAGTTTAATTCCGCTCATTTTAACATTGTGAACATCGGTGGGTTTGACGCGCTGCACGTCCAAATGTTCACCTTGGCCTTTGAACGTGATGCCAGGAACAAGTCGAAAGATAAAGAGAGTCACACAATTGAAGCATCCTTTGAGACGACTATTGAAGGACCGAGAGAGAGATTGTGCGTGTGGTTTTGACTGATGGGTGCCCTGACGACTGCGAAGCGCGCACAATATAAACAGATCTGTGGAACGCGTTGCCAGAGCATGTGAGCGTTCAGTCAAGCAGTAGGAATGGCGAAGTAAGTTCACCTACACTCCTAGCGTTGCAGAATCAGCTGCTGGTTAATGAAAAACAAGTATTCCGGAAAGGGGGCCTAGTTACGGCTTGACTTTCCTCGTGTCAGGTGGCCGTCAAGGTGATTACCGTCAGGTTGTTTTTGAAAGCCACGTTCTGCCCTTGTGTGACTCCTTCCTTTCCGGTGCCCATTACAGATATTCTTCAGTAGCAGGAAAATAGAAGAGGTCTGAAAGTTTGTTATGCTGCCCTTGTCAGGTCGTTGGGTCAAACCCGCAAATTCAGGCTTCTTGCAGGGAATAATCAATCTTTCTCGAGGGAAGCCAGCAGAGATAATATTGCAAATGTTCCGGACAATAACACCATGCTGGGTATGCTTTCATATTCTGTTTTACATTAACTAAGCCCCGTAGTGTCACGTTTGCCTGACATCTACAAGGTGGCCTAAACAATTTCTTTCTGATGTATTGGGTTTCAACCCATGCTGTACATAGAGAACATGCTGGCTCACATTCAATGGAATCCCATTTTATTATTATTAATGGGCAATTTGACTTTAGTGAATTTTTGCCACAGCATGCAAATGCAAAGCTGAAGGGCTGTTCAGAACAGCCATCCATAGTGAGTGTAATCTTATTGGCACGGTGCATGTTTTATAATTACAGTCTTTTAAAAAAAGGGGGATTTATATGCCAAAAATATGGCAGAATATGAAAGGGACGCTGTGTAGGACATGGAGCAATTCATGGGAATACTGTCCGCCCCCCTTCTGCCCACAGTTTTTCCTTACAGACAGTGGCGTCTATATAAATTAATTTTAAAGGGGGCACACATTGGGCCATTGAGATGTATATTGTGAATATATGTATATGTATGTAGGGAAGTGCCTCTTTTCACATGGTTAACCCTTCATTTTATGCCTGATACCTGATGTGATTTTGAACTGTAAGTGCACTCAGGCCCTGCTAACCAGGTCTTCAGTACCAGATCTCTCTCCCAAAACCTGTACCACTATTGGCACAACTTCAGTTATCCCTGTAAGTCCCTAGTAAGTAGTACCCCTGGTACCTAGGGCACGGGTACTGAAGAGGGCCCCCTGGGGCTGCAGGACTGGTTGTGCCACCCCTATGTTCTCTGACATTTCAGGCTGTGTGTCTTGGTGCACAGAAATCCAAAGAGATGACATGGCACACAGCCCTGTATGCCAGGCAAAACCTACACTGCAGAAGTTATAAGTAAGTCTTCCCTCCTTCAGGCCTTTAGCCCTAAGGCAGGGTGTACTATATCCTATGTGAGGGCATATCAGCATGATCAGATTTGCCCCTGCAATATCCTGTCCATTCTGTGATGTTGTAAGTGAACAGGGAAGCCATAAAGAGTACATGTCCGGGATACTTGTCAACACAAGTTTCCTAGCTCCATGATGGCTTCATTGATTTCTAAGAGGTTTGGCAACAGACATCTTGTCTTAATGAATCCCCACTGATGCCAGTGCTGGATTTATTAATAAGATCACACAGGAGACCCTTTTAGAGGGTCTCCTGAAACTTAACCAAACTAATGGGGTCTCTGACTGGTTTTCACCTGCCTGCCACCACCAGACATGTTTCTGAACTCATGGGGTGAGAGCCAGGGCTCTTAGAGGACAAAAAACAGACCTGCTCTGGTAGAGATGTTTCACACCTCCTCCAGGACACAATGGCCTTCCAGGGCGGGACATTTCAAAGGCAATGTCAGCTTTGAAATAGTGGGGGAAGGCCAAGCCCCCTTTTGTGCTCCACTTCTGGTGGGAGGAAAGGAGAGAGAATTAGATGAGGAAGAGAGTCCAACCTCAGACTGCACTACCCCTAGGGTGGGGCAGGTGAGGTTAACCCCTCTCCTGAATTCCACCACCTTGAGACAGTGAGAAACCCTCTAATCAGGGCTAGGGTACAGCCTCTTACCACAGGAAGTAGTCACTAGAAGTTGTAGGCACCCTAAAGGTAGATAACCCGTTAGCGATTATCTGTATCACCTTGTAACACTCCTAAAATTCAGTATTTCGGTTGTTCCCCAAGACCCGAACCTCAGATTCATTGGACCAGAGAAGACCAGGACAAAGAAAGACCTGCTGCATGAGAACCGAAGCCATGCTGCAGAAAGAAAAGGTGCTAAACCTTGCCAGCTGTAAGAAGGGCCTGACCATTGCTGCAGCTGCATCATCTTAAAACTTGCAAGACCTTCAAGAGCACTAGAGCACCTCCAGTATTCAAGACATCACATAAAAGCTCCCTTGGGGTGAAGGTATCACTCCCCTGTACACCTCAGGCACCGATCCTGTGAAGTCTGATTTGCCAAAGTGCTACTCCCCGATGACCGCAACACAGCACCAAAGCAAGAAGAGGTACATCTCGGGAGGGTCAGATCTGCATCCCCACCAAGTTTGTAGGCACCAGGACCTAGTGCAGTCATGACATCCCAATACCTGGGGTAAGGTACCCCCAACAGTAAAAAACAAGAAGAGTGCCCCCTGGACTCTCAAAGCACCAGAAGCAAGCACCCATCGAGGACCATTGAGACACCTGAGACCAACTTCCTGGGTGGCCCAGCTGTCCTGAGATTGCCTCTCCAAGTTGCCTGCTCATGACCATGAGTTCCCAGAGGACACACAATGCCTGACAGTCCTGTTCACTCTGCAACTGCCCTACTGACCCCAGCATCGACCAACCTGCTCTGCTACTATGACCCACAGGCCATTGCAACTTCCTCCTTCTAAAGAGACCAACGGAGTTACCTGTAGGTCCACCTGTACAATTCATTTTCAAGTGGCCCCTTCGTCTTTGCACACCAGTTTTGAAGACCTTCAGCACTCTTTCTCGCCTGATCTGTGGTGCTTCCAAACTTCTCCTGGTGGACTTATCCCCAAGATCAACCTAAAACAAGAAGGTGAACATTGTGAAAGCATTGACTGATTTTCTATGCAATTTTCTATTTCTACCCACTGATTCCCATTTTGCGTAATTGCGCACAAATGTGATATATTTTGCCAAGTCTTTCAAAATCATAACTCGAAAAGTACTTACCTGAGACCTGTGTTCTTGATCTCTCAAAATACATACAAAGCCACTTTAATTTTACAAATTGATCTCAGATTTATTCTTCAATGTGTGTCTCATTTATTGCCTTTTTGAGTACAACAAATGCTTGGCACTATCTGTTCAACCTAACTGCTCACCCATACTACCACAAAAAGAGCATTAGAATTTTCTGCGTTTACCTCCGTGTACCATATAAGGGTTCTATGGACTCTCTGCACATGTACTTTTTTTTAGTACATGAAATAGAGAGCCAGCTTCCTACAGTTATGCATCCACTGAGGGATCCACTCAAACACTCATACACTCACTCAGACATGTTTTATAGAGGTATTTAGATAGTGATGTACCCAGTATGATGTACACAATTACTTATATCATTGATTGTGCTGGTGTCTATTGAATGCCTGCATTTGATTTGTTTATTCGCGACATGATCGCAAATAATTCAAAAAATTGAAAAAACAAGATATTTATAAAGAAAGTGAACAAATTTTGGGCAATAGGGTGGCTCTGAGAAGAGCCTTTGTGAGTATGGAGACAGATACACATAATTAACCACAAATAAGGGGAGAGGGTCAACCGTATCTACAACTCTTCCACCCCAAACCCCCTAAATCACGTTCATACACACAAGCAGGGGTGGAGAGACTCAAAAAAACGTATAACACCACAAAACAGAAAAAATATAACTGTTTTGGAAATACTGCCCTCACTCACACACCGAAGTGTGTGACATGCTTCATCATTGGGTCTGCTTACAATACGCCCTGGTGTAGCCACACTCAGGGTGGAGCATAAGGGAGGGGGTAAACATAAAAGACCAAAAGACACAATACAAAACCAAACAACATATATATATATCGATGGAATAAAGCACTTTATTCACCTGAAAAAACCCTCGTTGTGGTCTGTACCTGGTCTGTGTCTGAGCGCGGTTGCTGGCACCTCAGGATTGTGGAATCATATATATATATATATATATATATACACAAAGACGTGATCAGTGAGTGTCACCCTATGACTAAAACTGGTGTGCGACAAAGTGCAGTTAATAAGGAAGTGCTTTAAAACTGGTTTGAGGATTCCAAACAAACCTTTATTAATAGGTTCCACAACCAGGATTAAAAAAAGGAAAAAGGATGGGTAGTGGTTCAAAGAGAAGATAAGAGTTCTCAAAACACCCCTCTTAATACCGCTTCTGTCAACATGTTTCGACCGACTTACTGTGCCTTAAAGGTCACCCCGGTCTTCTTCAGGACGTATGTCGTTCCCAGTCCTGATGTTGGCCTAACCGCAGTTCGATCTAAGTGCCAAATGACTGATCACACAAGATTTCAATAGAATCAACACGTGTGGAGGAAATCCCAACAACACAGGAAACAAAAACGAGTTTATCCTAGTTGTAAACTCGACATGGCGCCCTGCAGGAAGGTATCCCAAGAACACAACTCTTCCGAGGGAGAAACCTCACAACATTGCCTGCTTCCAGATCGCTGCCGCCGTAACTTACTTGTGCTTTTAGACTCCTATACTAAGCAATACATAGAGTATACCACCTATAAAGTAACTGACATACATTTTTCCAAAGCAAAGAGCCTCTATCCCACCCTGTCACAGAGTGGCACCAGACCATACAGATTCATTCACATACACAGAAACTACTTATATATATGCATCAGTATGTAAGTCAGTTGCATTCACACCTATTTAGCCATCTAATCTCTAACATAGGCACAGAGATATTTGTTCAGCTACTTGCATACACATTTAGAGAGTCCTAGAGGTACTAAAACAGACAGTCACATACCGGCATGTTTACTTAAACATGTCATGGCACTGCCCGAGGTGGACTCCTACACTCACTCAGATATGTAGACAAGTATTGACAGACCACCTTCAGTCATCTAGACAAATAGTTCTTTGAACATCGGTCAGGCCTACCAGTGCAGACCCTATCTATGCACTCTCACCACCAGATTCACTTGGAATGTAAAAGTTTTTTGTCAACTCTTAAATCCATGTTTTAGTACACATAACTCCACTCTGAGATAGGCCATAGGTATGCCATAAAGCACCATGCTTTGTGCTTAAAAGATTGAGATATGTCCTTTTGTGTTTTAGTAAGTTTATCGTGTACTTGCAGACACCTATACCACCGATAATGCAACTGACATATATTTTTCTGAGGCATAGATCCTCTCTCTCTCCTAGTCACGGAGTGACATAGGGACTTATACATACACTCACATACTCAGAAACTACTTGTGTATGGAGCAGTATGCAAGGCAGTTGCACACACACCTACATACCCCTTCAATCCCTAACAAAAGCACTGAGGTATTGTACCACTGCCTACATATACATTTAGAGAGCTATAGAGGCACTAAAACAGTCAGTCACATACCAACACATTTACTTAAACATGTCAGGGCACTGCTATAGGTGGACTCATTCACTCAGATACTCAGACTCTACTTATGGATGCAGCAGTATGAGAGATAGTTTACAGACACACCAACATACCCGTGTAATCCTTAACACCAGCACTGAGTTGTTTGTTCAGCCACCTACATGCACATTCAGAGAGGGATAGAGGTTCTGAAAGAGACAGTCACCAACCGGCACATGTACTTAAACATTTCATGGCACGGCTATAGGTAGGCTCCTATACTCACTCAGATATGTATGCAAGTAGTGATACAATCTTGTCATCCATCCAGACGAATAGCCTTTTAAAAATGTGTTAGGCCTACTAGTGCAGACCCTGTCTGTGCACTATCACTGCAAGTACACATAACCCACCTCTGAAAAATGCTGTAGGTATGCCATAAAGCATGGTGCTTTGTACTTAAAAGATTGAGACATATCCTTTTGAGTTTTAGTAAATTACTTATATATTTGCAGACCTCTATGTCAAGCACTACATAGTGTATACCACCTATAATGCAACTGACATAAACGTTTTCAAAGCACAGAGCCTCTCACTCATCCTGTCTGACAGTGACAGAGGGACTTATACTTTCACTCCCATACTCACAAACTACCTGTGTATTCAACAGTATCAAAAGAAGTGAAACAGTTACATACCCCTTTATTCCCCAACACTAACTTAAACATTGACAGAGCATTGAATCATTGCACTGCTATTCATAGACAATTATACTTACTCAGACATGTAGACAAGTACAGACACAACCTAGTCATCTATCAGACGAATAGGACATTAAACGTGGATAGACATACAGCAAGACAGTAGTACATATGATAGCCTACCCAGCGAGAGACTAATGCATACAGTGTCACAGAGACATAAACATGAACATTAATAGAGCAATGTTAGCAGATTTTAATAAGACAACTGTTTATATTGGTAGTTAACTATTTAAAATATGTGGTGTGGTAGTCCATATTGAAAAGGTAATTGTATTCATTGTTTTATCATTTCAACCCTCAATTTCTAATTAACTACAGACAGCTACAATGCCATCAAAAAGTGAGAGAAGTAAGAAAGAGAAACAAGAATACCATCATCTAACAATGGGGAAACAAATTTGGCGAAATGTGGTGAAAGAGAAAAGAGCTGCTAGTAAGAGAACAAAGACATTTCTTAAAATAGTATGTCCACAACTGGATAAATAAGTGTTGTGTATGAGGAAAAGCCACAAAAAAGACTGCAAAGTTTTCAGTGGTGAATGGAAACATACTTCTAGTACTGAGCTTTTCTTTAATAAAGAAGCTACTTCCAAGAGAACACATTAGTGCACGCAGTGGATAAATCTGGACAATGTTATAGGATGAAGGATGGTACTTCTTTTCCAAAAGAAGTGAAGGTAGCTAGAAATGTTTAGGAAGTGATTGTTGAAGTGGTACAAGGAAGGTGTAGACAGACCCCTGTATACAAATTCAAATGTAGCAGCATTTGCAGTATTCAACAGCAATCAATTAAAATATTGAGAACTTTCCTATGTAAATTTCCAACTAGAAGCCTAAAACAGAAAATTTTAGTTTTCCAAGGATTAGATCTATGTAAAATGTGGCAGTAAACTAATTTACATGGACGCTCACTAGCATTTCTATCAAATAAAGTGTGCCAAATCACCTTTCATCATTTTAGAATATTAGCTGTACACCACTCAAAAATGTGAACAATAGTTAGAAGGCTTTACTATATTAAACTTCAGCTCACTGCTTCAGAGAAATTAATAGAGTTATTTTGCATGGTACAGTGGCAGAGGTGGAAAATGTTTGTGATCTTGTCCAATTTCGTTTATTTTGCCCTGAAGAGGAGTGTAGGGAAAATGAAAGCTTCGCATCTGCAGGTGTAGTGGAACAGGGCACAGGTATGCCTGTTGATAACTTTCAAGAAGAGATTAGAAAGTTTAACACAGTGTGCTCAGAGAAACCGAACTGAGTTTGTATATGTTGTCGGTGCACTCACTACAAAAGTCAACTTCTTATGGAATTGTTTTTTTAAAAGCTGAAGAAGACAACAGAGAGACTTTGCAAGAATGTGCAGCTTATTTATTTGTAGAGGAATGGGTTGAATGTTCCACATGACAAATTGTATGTAAATACTGTTATAATGGTTCAGAGGATAATAAATTGCCAGCTAGATCAGTGCAATACAAGTTAGAAATAGTTTCAAAAGCCACAAAAACTTCAAGATTTACATGTGTATGAATCAATTCTTATACAATGTATACATCCATTCCAAGTAATATGCCATATGGAGCCAAAAAAGAGGGAAACTACCTCCAACTGAGCTACATAAAGGTATTAAAGGTAGAGTTGTGTACTTGCCATAGGATTTCAAGCAGAATACTGAAACAATAGTGGTGCAGAGAGATTTTGAAGAAGCTGAAGAAGCACATGTAATCCTAGTCAGTGGTGTAACTACCAAGAATAAATAAAAGTGGCAATAATGAGTACATGGTACTAAAGTAAACACAAAATAACATTATCTCTGGTACAAAGAAATATTTATTATAAAGATGCAGATGTCCTTTAAGACATGACACATATGGAGGATGGCATATTACCATCAAAGGGTGAGATTGAAAAGGTGGATTGCTCTAGATCAGAAGAAATTTATGAACACTACAGTATTCATCTTCTACATTCTAAATAGATCATTGGTGATGCTATTGACCTCTTTCAAATGAAAGAAGAAAATGGAACTCTCTTGAATGTGTGGGAGAATGGTTTTTATGCTCGCTGTTTTACCCAACTCTTTCCCACTGATGTCGCTGGTAGCTATGATGACCAGCCTTTACAAATTCCAGCAGCCGAGTACAGATCAACTGCACAATGCCCTAGATTTCGCCAGTCTATTCCCTATATATTTCATCTATTATTTGAGAGTGACTTGTAAGGACTATCTCTTGCAGTAAACCACATTTTCATGACAGGAGTGAATCTGCTAATTTTTCAGCAAGGGAATTTGTTGACAAAGTTCAAGGAAAAGATGAAATCCTGGAAGAAAAATTGATCAATTTGATGGCTTATCAATGTGGTGCCAATGAATATTGGTATCGTAATCATGGTGAGTTGAAATGCATGTTGAGAAACCTAGGAGCACATACTTGGTTTCTAAAGCTCAGTTTTGCTGAGTACCCATGTGAAGACTTGCTTGAATTCTTGCACGAAGCAAACTCAAACATAAAAGACAGCAATCTAAAGACACCAGAAGAACTCTGCTCGTAGGACCCTGAATACATTCTGCAGTTATTTTAACCACATGTTTCAAAGCTTGATGGCTTTTATCTGCAACAAAACTCATCCTTTTCTTGGGGAAGTAATTGACTTCTTTTACCACAAAGCGTACCAAGGTAGAGGTGCTCCACATATTCACATGCTGTTATGGGTAAAAGATGCCCCCTCTAGTTGAAACAGACACAGATGAGACTGGCTTGTCTTTCAGAGAACATTATGTGACATGTGCCATCTCGAAAGACAGGGGCTAGAGACAACAAGTTCTACGATTTCAGACTCATATATGTGGGAAGCAGTGTTGTAAAAAATACAGATGCAAAAGAAAAGTTTACATGAGATGTCATTTTGGATTCCCATGACCAGTCATTTCTCTCTCAAAGAAGAGTGAACAGCTTTTTTCTGCATTCAGACATACACTGACATAAAAATCACAAAAAAATACATACAACCTCAGAAGAAAAGACACTTCCAAATATATAAATTACTTCAACCCCGTGATTCTGAAGATGTGGAATGCAAATTTGATTCAGCAATTTGTTACATACAAGTCCATTGCTGTTGCTCGCTACATGACTTCCTATATAACAGAATCAGAGATGAAAGAGATGTGGGAGTATATTTCTGAGGAAAACAGTCTTACCAAGAAATTATAGTTTCAGTTTCAGTTCGAAAATGCTTTCCCACAGAGAAATAGGTTCCTATGATTGTTTGGACCAGTTGAACATGGCTAGTTTCTTCTCCGCGTAAAGAAGAATTGTGTGGGTCAACCTAGGCCTTGCTCAGAGTCAAAATAGAGTATTAACGCCTTTCCCTGAAATATAGCATCTTGCAGAATTCGATCCTGAAAGTTGTTATGCCGCAAGTTGTTCAAAAGACCTCCAAACCGTCACAGGCTGTGCGGCTGCCTGCAGCGTCATCATGCCAACTACTGCGGGCTGTGTGGTAGCTCAAGGCATCCTTCATCTCACTGCCTGCAGTGCCTCCTATCACTGCTCGGATGTGTCATTGTCTCCCTCAACAGCTTGCTGTAGATATTAGAATGTCACATGTACGTCCCTCAGCACCATCACTGTATTTTTCCCTTCAGGCATGCTGCAAAGTAGTACAGAAGCCTGAAATGTACAGGAGACATCGCTGTTCCAGCTCTGGGACCGAAACCTCTTGAATAAATGATATTTGGGGCTGCAGTTATTAACTCTGATCTATTGAAGAGTAGTGATATTGATATAGCATACTTCTGCATGGGGCCATACTCTTTCCTTCCTGTGTCTCATGATTTCACAGTCTTGCTTCCAGAAGGCTTTCGGAGCTGTTTTGTTTTTCCATAATAAGATGGTGACCTTTCCAATCTTTGTAACTACATTTACCCTATCTAAAATGGTGACTACTTACTTCCTATTACATCACTTACTGTCTGTAGGTATATAAGGGGCTGAATATTTAATGTCCTTGTGTTGCAATACTCCTTGTTCCTGCTGGTGTGTCCTCCCTCCTGTTTGTGCACTCCTCTCCTCTCTAGAGAATCTTTGCTTCCTGCGGGTGTTTCCTGTTGGAATACTTGGAGCTTTCTGCTCTGGCTTGAGGTTTTCAGTCATCAGGTCTATTTTTCCTTGGTGGGGTCTTCTGGCCTTTGTCCTTGGCCTTCTAATTTTCACCTCCTTTCCATTCCTGGAGTCTTCTCCTGCAGGAAGAGTTTATTTCCCTTCAGGCTCTTCCTCTTTGGGACTACTTCTAGAGCAGTCTGCTCTGGCTTTACGTTGTTGGCAGCACAGTCGCTACCAGAATGGGTCACCCTTACCTTGAACAGAACAGAACCTTCATAAACCGAAGTCGGGAACATCTCAGCGAACCAAAGTTGGTAAGAGAAGTTCTGATCACGACAGATTACAACAACCACATTCCTATTCTGATCTTGACACCGTGGAGGTTCCCCAACCCTTGTCTCAGGAAGGATCGGCGGAAGCAGAACAAGCCTTGATGCAAACTATTCAGCAAAAAGCACACGATTTACAACAATTGGGAGATGAAAACTTAGCATTACGCCAAGTCCTTGCAGCTAGGACATCTGATATACCCACAGTCTTAGCTACCATTCCCCGTTATTCAGGTGAGCCAAACAAACTGACTGGGTTCTTCGCATTTCATCCAACCCAGTTTTCAGTAGATAGAAACAAGGTTGGGTAGCTGATCAGTGCCTTATCTGGTCCAGCATTGGCCTGGACAACTCCTTTTGTACCAACAGAAGATCTTCTTTGTTGAATTATACTACCTTTGTTTCTGCTTTCAAACTGATGTTTGAGAGACCTGGTGTGGAATACTCTGCAGAAGAATGTCTGTGCAAAAACCAGCAAGCTAGCCACAGAAGTTACATGGTAGAACGCACCTTAGTTACACTCTTTCACCGAGGTCTTTGTGAAGAAATCAAAGGCGCAATAGTACTTTGACCTCGAGCTGACACCATGGCAGGTCTGATGGACTTGGCATTATCTGTTGAACACTGTCTCAACTAATGCCAGTTGGAAAAGCAATAGGCTTGTTTGCAGCAGCATATGGGAACTGTGAGGCGTACCTGGTGATTCTGCAAGGGCGAAGTGGAAGTAAAAGCTCCTGGATCCCAGCGTCTCTCATGTACCTCTCCAGCCCAACAGAATCAAATCCAAAGAGGAGAAGTTGGGGAAGAGGGGGAACAAAATAAGGTAAGGAAGAAGGAGTAGATTCCACTGACTCATCTGGTAAGATGTTGCAGATATTCCTAATAACTGAAAGTACAAAAGTTGATTACAAATCCTTATAACTATAAAGGTGATATACGTTAATATGTATGACTGTAGGAATGATACCGGTTGAACGTCCCTTTCGTAGTGAATTTGAGACTCACACCTTAGTATCTCAAATATAAGGCTGGAGCATGAGTGTTAGTCACTAGAACTGCAGAATTTCAGCATAGTACCATGATGAGTGTGAACAAGACTAACTTTAACAGAGACCACCAACTTGATTTACTAGACCCAAGAAAACAAGTGTTACCCTGAAAATAACTAGGAAACACTAAAAAACTCATTTTCGGAGCCAGAACAAAAATTTTTAATAATGCACAAAGAGGTGGTGGGTCTGGGCAATATAAAATAACACTATAGTTACAAAAAAAGACCGAATACTCCTCTATTATTTACAGCATAGGAGAAAATACTTGAGTGAAAACTGGCAAAGAAGCAATCTCAAGTGGAAAAGGAAAAGCAATCCATCAGATAAGTTCAAACCTTCAGGCTGATGTATAAATCACTCCTACCACAAAGGCTGAAGGCTAAGATTCTTTAAATGACTATTTTCTGTTACTTCCCATTCAGGATCAGAGAATCCCAAAGCAAGGAGCAGCCAAGAACAGAGGTTTTGTTATATAAGAGACATTTATATACACAGTTTATCAAGTGAGAGGCACCACTACAAAGGTCCCGATCATTGGACATCGCTGTTATTCAGTAGCTACACACCCGGATAGAGCCATTCACGCTCACGGAGAAAACCGCCACCAGTGCACATTCATACTTCCCTTTTTTGAAGAAAGGGCGCCATCGTGTGTTTTGAGTCCTCCTCCTTTCCAGCCATACCCACATTGTGGCCACTACAGGGCATTAACGACCGAAAGCACAAGTGTTTGGCTACCTATCACACCGTTCATAGGGCTCCCGGCCGGGAACCCCGTGAGTCTTTTATTTCACGTATATCACATGGTGCCACCTCCTCCTTGACAGCCGACATTGCTAACCTACCTCAGGTGTCCCCATATTTACAAGTCCTGAAGAGACCCTGTACCCAAGAGGGGTCAAAACTGTAGAAGCTCAGTATTTAACCCCTTCGATGCTGGTGACAAAGCCAGCTCGTCATGGGTGTTACCTGCGCTGCGCGCATTGTGGTAAATATTTGATTTACCGTCTTAATTTCTATGCAGGTAAGTACTTAAACAAAAATAACTCAATCGGAAAGAAAGAGGCAGAGTCCGTGGTGTTAGAGTTCTTAGGGGTTTTGGGGCATATTATCAAGGGGCTTTATCTCCGCTTTTTTGGCTTTAAAAGCCAAGAAAGCGGAGATAAAATTATCTCCCTATTACCAAGCTGTCGCTAACACCAGTTAGTGACAGCTAATAGGAGATAGCAACCATCTTGGGCCCCGCTTTGCATGTCAGTGATATTTATCACTAATGACATGCAAAGTGGGCGTGCCAAGATGTTAGCGACTGGAAACAGTCCCTAACATCGCTATCTCCTATTACCAACTTTTGGAGATATTCGCGCTAAGCGCGAATATCTCCAAAAGCTAACACCTGCCCTGAGCAGTTCTTAGCCATGTTATCCAATGGGAGGTGGATAACATGGCTAAGAGCATTTGCTCGATAATGCATGAATATCGCTGACTTTTCAGCGATATTCATGCATTGCGGCCGTTTTTTATCGCATTTGCGATAAACCTTGCGGTTTATCTGCGATAAAAATCGCCGATGTGCGGCGATAACTTTTGTCTCTAAACAAGTTAGAGACAAAAATTATCGCTAGTTGTTGGTAATATGCCCCTTTATTCCTTAAAAAGGAATGGTCATGGTACCAGATCGGATATCGGGTTCCTGCCACCACTAGGGTGCAGGAAGGGATAGAGCAATATTTTATTGACAATACATAGCTTATATACTTAAATCATATTATAGAAACCAATACAGTAGGCGTAACAGCTGAGAGAAACAAGATAAGAGCACACACGTGGTAGTGATACGTAATTAGAAGGCGTGAACTAGGCGTGAATATAGAAAACGTCACATGTAAGTGTCACAAGTAGGTGGGTACAAAGCAGAATATTGCAATGTCAGCAGAAATCCGAGGTCTGGATGCGCGCGCAGCTGCATGACGTGGGCATGACGTGAAACTGGAGGGTGCAGGGGACTTGACATTTACACTAGCGGAAAGAGACAGAAGTCTGGCATGTCAGATCAACTCGTACCACTATCATATCTGATATCTGATGTTTAGGAACCATATTATCTAGAAGGAAAAGGTCTCTGGGGCAGAAGCTATTCTATACTGACGGTGAGTGCGTGTATAAGCGTCTAAGTGTCTGCATGAGATGCGAGGGGGCATGGGCCTACCATGGTAACAGAGGCTATGAATTACTTGCATGGAGACAGTGAGGCCGGGCCCTTTGCTCTGCAGCTGGGGGGATGTTTACTTAAACTAGTAGGTAGGAATGTATTTTCGAGGAGCGGAACAGATAATGCGAAGGTTGAATTTGGTCTTGGCAGGCAGCAGGCTGAGCTAAGCGCCGTGAGCCGCGCAGGGAGTAAGGCAGAGGTCACGGGTACAGAGGCAGCTCAGGCTGAGGCGTTCAGAGTCAGAAGGCAGAGAAAGGCTCGATGGCAGAATTCAGGGCCTACTTCGCCAGAGCTGAAAAACGTGTGAAGTACACCACAAAAAGGCGTTGGCATAGCATATTTAGAAACTGAATATTCAACCCGTTCATGGCGGGTCTGAAAGAGGACATGTTAACGTTGGACGCAAATGTGTTTGCGTCTTCATAGCTGGCACAGGAGGGAAGTTACATGCACTTTAAGTTCGTACATGGAGACGGTGGGGTACACGTTAGGGAACATTTCTTGACCATAAAATTTATATTTCCTCATTCCCTCCTTGTTCCCTACGGACCCTTCATGATATATCGATCCTCATGAATCGATCAGTCTGTTCTTGTAACATCATTTGCTCTTCTTTCTTCTTTTTGCGTTTTGAGTGAAAACTGGAATGTGCAATGCACGATGTGGCGCACAGTCCACAAATCGCTGGCCCACATTGTAGGCACAGGCAGCAACTGAATACTATGACAAGGGCAATGCCTAGGAAGGATAGGATCTTCCATCCCCAAGCAGTCAATGTTGTCCAGAACCAACCGGACCAAGTCCAGGTGCCTGGATTCTGATGTATCAAACTTGCAATTTTATGAAGACGTGTAATAGCTTGGTATACCGTTGGTGCGTTTTCTGGAATGAAAACACAGCAACTTGACCCGATGACCTTACAAGCTCCGCCTCTATCTGCCAAGATGACATCAATAACAAGACGGTTTTGAAGAACAACAACCCGCATGGCGGACTGCTCCTCTGTTAAGTTGCCTAGAGCGGAGGTAGTTTCATTCACTACTGCTTCGAGTGTTCTAGTTAATCTTCGTATTAGTTTACTGTTTTGGACGGGACCTGTGAAGAAAAAGAATCCTTTATTGAAATCTGTGTATTGCTCCCATGCCGTTTCAGTATAGTCGACAATCGGGAGATCTCTTCTGAGTCTACTCTTTACTAGATTTGTATTTCTGTGATAATCAGGAGGGGCTAGGAAAACAGGTGGCAGAAGGAAGGCAATGTAACAGGTACCATCCCAATCTGGAGGTAAGCGTATGTATGCGGTATGGCCACAAACAAAATAGGAATGACGAGTAGCTCTAAAGGAAGACTTGCCATGATCACTGAATTCGACCACAGTAGTACATTTACTATGACCTAAGTGTACTGAACCCTTCTTTCTGACACATAAGTCACCTGTGACTGGTAATACTGACATAGCAGGGAGAACTGGTGCAGCTTCGGATTCAACAGTAAGAATCATGAGGTTAATTGTATAATTACCTAATCCATATACTTCATTTTCTAGATCAGTTCCTGTCCTAATGGGAAGTCCCTTCTTGTCAGGGTAGCAGACGTTGAGCAGAACTAGGTTCAGGTTTCCCCAAATCCAATTCCCCTCGAAAACAGCAATATCAGAATCTAAAGAATTAATTAATCTAAACCATGCACCACAGGAGCCATTGTGAGTGAACGGGTACGGAAAGAGAGGCAGAACTCCCTTATATTTCTGATAGGGAGGGAGTCGGCCACATATCCAACAGTTTGTAGCATTGTTAGTCTGATGGGAGTGATGTAACATACTAATGAATGTGTTGTTGCGCAGCGCCAGTCTGTAAGATAGTTCATGAGGCGGTAATTCACTAAAAGAATGTTCGGCAGTTACATTGTAAGCAGAGTGTTCACGCTTAAAGATAGGGTAGTATATTGGCAGTAGTATACTAGCAACAATAATCAAAAGACTTAGAAAAAACATAACCAATAATGTCACTATACAGTGACTGCGGAGTGATTTACAGTATGTACGTTTCTTGAGTTGTCTCTCTCTCTCTCTATCTCGATCTAGGGGATACATGTCAGAAACTATTTAACCGATTCACCTAGGGGAGGACTTAAACAAATAAACTGTCTGACTTGCTAGATCGGAGTTTTATTCGATACTCCTCTTGGGGAGTTTTCTCTCGCTTGGAAACTTTAGAGTCACTAGATTCGAGGCAGTCCTTTGAGGGGGTGGACGAGTCAGTTTCTGGCAACAGTCGTTACATTTTTTAATATGACTCGTGTGGATCCACCCCTTTCGGCCTTCCACTTTAATCGCGGTCCTCGTGGTAAGAAGGACGATCTTCAGCTCCTTCCAGCGGGGCTCCAGCGGGCTTTTCCTGTCGAAATTGCGAATCAACACAGTATCGCCGGGACGGACATCGTGTGGCTTTACATCAGTGTTGTCGGGAAAGGCTGCGGCAACCTGTGAACGACATGATTGGAGTGCAGACATCAAGGAGGCAAGGTAATCTGTCAGCATATTACAATCAACATCGGTGATTTTCTTAGGCATGGGCGTCCCCCACATATTCGGTGGTCTGCCAAAGACCACTTCATACGGGGATAGCCCTGATCTCGAATGGGGGACCATTCTCATGTAGAACAGTGCAACTGGCAGGGCGACTATCCAGTCGACCCCTTTCTCTTTACAGATTTTGGCAAGGCGTGTTTTCAGTGTCTGGTTATGTCTTTCCACAAGGCCAGCGGCCTCGGGATGTCGGACACAATGGAATCTCCACTGATATCCCAGCAGAAAGGAAACCTGTTTCATGAGCTCGGATGAGAATGGCTGTCCGTTATCTGAGTACACGATACGAGGCAAGCCGTACCGTGGGAAGAATTCTCGGACCAGCTGCCTGGCAGTGGTCGGGGCAGTATAATCTGGGACTGGATATGCTTCGGTCCAACGGGAAAGTGCACAAACAACTACGAGGACGTACTTAAATCCTCGACATCGGTCCATCTGGATATAATCCATTTGGAGGACTTCAAAAGGGTGATCGGGAGGATGAAATCCACCTTGCTCTACAGGGACACTTTTACCTGGATTGAACTGACAACAGATCATGCAAGTAGGCACTTTCTGTTTTGCTGCTGCTCGTAAGTGTTTGTTGTACCAGAGATTCTGTAAACTGTCTAACATAGCTTTTTCTCCTAGGTGTGCTGGACTATGTGCTGTATTTATTATGACTTGAACCATAGAGTCAGGGAGAAACCATGTAGATTTTCCCTTCGTCATCCATCCTTGATCTGTCTGAATCCCTCCTAGTTCAGACCATTTCTTGATTTCATCTGGAGTGGCATGTGTCTGAATATCGATTACATCTAGTGTGGGATCCCTAACTGTCATACAATGTGTCGGTACTATGGTCTTTGTCACGTCAGTTGTCTGGGTGTGAGTCAATGCTGTATGTTTTGCTGTTTGGTCTGCCAGGTCATAACCCTGGGAAACAGAATCTGTAACTTTAGTATGTGCTTTACACTTCATGATGGATATGCCTGAGGGCAGATGTATTGCTTCTAACAGGGCTTGAATGAGGGAACCATGTTGGATCTTGGCACCGTGAGAGGTCAAAAAACCTCGTTCTTGCCATAACACTCCGAAGTCGTGTACGACTCCGAAAGCATAACGGGAATCTGTGTATATGTTAACATTTCTGTTCTTGGCTAGTATGCAGGCTCGGTCAGAGCAATGAGCTCCGCCGCTTGAGCAGACAATGTGTCAATACGATGTGTTTCTTTGACTTCAGTTTCAGTGGTCACTGCATACGCGGCCACTAATTCTCCTGTACTTGTTCTCATACATGAACCGTCCACGTAAAGTGTCAGGTCTGGATTTGTCAATGGAACATCTGTTAAGTCTCGTCGGGGCTTTGTTACTGCATTAATGATCTCTATACAATCATGCGGGGCTGGATCTGTCATAATCGAAGGTAACAATGTTGCGGGGTTTAGAATGCTACAGCATCTGATTTCTATGTGTGGCTGGAATAGCGTCAATTCATAACCTGTCAGTCGTGCTATAGTCAAGTGTTGAGTCTGGGTCCGGTTTAGAAGGACCTCTACAGAATGTGGGACTTGTACTGTCAATGGATGTCCTAATACAATTGAGTCGCTCTGTCTGATTGCTAGGGCTGTCGCTGCAACTGACTTTAAGCACGCAGGGAGTGCCTGGGCTACTGAATCCAATGTACTTGAAAAATAAGCGCAAGGCTTATGTGAACCTGCTTGGTCTTGAGTGAGGACAGATAACGCTGTACCATCACGTTCTGTAACAAAAAGTGTAAAAGGTTTGCTGTAACATGGTGTCGCTAGAACTGGTGCCTGACATAAAGCTTTCTTTAATTCTTCAAAAGCCTGTGCATGTTCCTGAGTCCAAGGGAGGGCAGTCGAAGTCGCTGCCTCCTGTGTTGTCAACTGAATGAGTGGTTTAGCTAGAAAGGCATACTGAGGAATCCATTGTCTGCAGTACGAGGTGAGGCCTATAAAGGCCCGCACTTCCTTTTGTGTCTGGGGTTGCGGCATATTTACAATTAGCTGGATGCGACCAGGAGTGAGCTGTCGCCCCACTTTGGACAGCAAGTGACACAAGTACACAACTTGCTGAACACAGAATTGTAGCTTCGAAGGAGACACCTTGCGTCCCTTGTCGGCCAGAAAATGTAAAACCGTCAGTGATGCTTGCTCACATTCGGGTTCACTTCGTGCGGTGATCAGCAGATCATCGACGTACTGTAGTAAGGCAGTGTTAACTGGCATTTGGATACAATCAAGTTGTCTTTTCAGTGCTTGACTATAGATGCTGGGGCTTTCTGTGAATCCTTGAGGTGCGCGTGAAAATTTGAAACTTCGTCCATTTAAACTGAATCCGAAGAGATATTGGCTCTCTGGATCAATGGGCACACTGAAGAAGGCGTTCTTGAGGTCAACTACAGTAAAGAACGTTGCTTCTGAATCAATAGCAGTCAATAAGGATGAGATGTCGGGAACCACAGTGTACTGTGGAACAATGCATTTATTCAGTTCTCGTAAATCAATCACCAGCCGATATACTGGCGGTGCATTGGGATCAGTACGTTTAAGAATCGGAATGATAGGGGAATTACAGATATTGGAGTCGGTCTCTACGACCACTCCTTGGGCAATGAGCTCTTCAATGATCTCCAGTAAAGCCACTACAGCATCGGGTGGTAACTTGTATTGTCTGATTTGGGGTAAAACAACACCTGGCTTGAGTGTAACACGGTATGGTGTAATGTGCATGCAGCCTACATCGGTTGGGCCTTGTGCCCACAGGTGTTTCGGTACATTTTTCAATCTGACATCAAACTCTCGTAATACATAGTGACCCTTGAAGTCTCGCAAGAAAAGTCTAACTCCTTCCGGAGAACAGCATATCACAGCTCCTAGAGCCTTCAATGTTTTGATACCTAACAAGTTCTCTGGACATGATTTCGTTAGTAACAAGTCTGTAACACGTGATAATGGACCTACTGCTAGGGGGGCAGGTTTCGATACTTCATTTATAATAGGCTGTCCTGAAAAACCAAGGGAAACATTCTGTGAGCCTGAGAGGGGTGCCCCTGGGACTTCATTATGGCTGATCGTTGTGCGGCTTGCCCCTGTGTCAATTAAAAACTTTCTGTCCTTTCCCAATACTTGACTGTGTACATAAGGACCCTCTTGGTCTACAGGAATCTCAACAAGAGGCAAGCCAACCTCCATCTCTAGGCTGTTTCATGTGTATCGCTGATAATCGGGATAATCAGATTGGGCATACTGGCACATCTGCCGTGAAACTTGCTGTGTCGCGGCAATGAGCTGTGGCTGTGATGCCGCTGCGGCCTGTCCTGTATGTGATGAAGCATGCATAGGTTGTGAATTCTGCGAAGTCTGTTGTTGGCCCTGGTCTTGTCTAGGCGGATGCGGTCTTTCTTTAGTTTTACCTGTTGCTATATTGTGTTTCAGGACCGGACATTCATGTACGTAGTGACCTGGCTGCTTGCAATAGTTGCATGTCCCTTTAACGGGAGCTGCTGAATTATTTGTCTGTGTCCCACCCTTTTTCTGACCGTCAGCTGGGACTGTCTGGGCAACTAGTATTTTCATTTTCGTGTCTTTCATACGTCTTTGTTCATGTTCTTGTTCTTCTCTAATTCTGTTCTGATGATATTGTAACATTTGTAACATCTGGGATGGCGTATTTGCTTGCCATGTGCTTTCGACTTTATCTACTCGATTCTTAACTTGCGTTAGGGAATTCTCTACTAATTTACTTACAAAAAGGTGTGGGTATGACTCGCTACTTGGTTTCAGGCCACTATTAATAATAAAACATTTCTCGAATCTTGAATAGAAGTCACTAGTATCTTCATCGTGTTTCTGTTTACAGGCTGAGATTGCGTCCCAGTCTTCCTTTTTAGTTGTCAATAATCTTGGCAAAACCTGTACTATTAAACCTGGTAATGCTTTAGCTTTTTCCCCAAGGCCTAGCCCTGGAGTACGAATCTTTTCCTCGTCTTCTATTTCAGTCCATATAATCTTTTTATCTCCCACCTCCCATTCTCTTTCCTTGAGCTTCTCGTAGATGCCGGTAGGCAACAGAACCTTTAACAATTTCATAATATCAGTATAGGTGTAATCTCCCATGAGTAACATATCCTTAAGTTCTCTGTGAAAACCTGCGGGGTCTTTATCGTGACAGGGTACTAGTTTCTTCATCTCCAATAATTCTAACTTGGTCAGAGGTGTGTATACATACACACGTTTCAGGGTATTATTGGTGCTCATATCTGGATGTACTTCTCGTAATGGGTTCTGCCTTTCAAAATGCTCCATATGAAACATTCTCCTTTCTGGGGGCGGAGCGGAGACATATTGTGGGCCTAAGAAAGTGTTATATCTGTGCCGTTGTTCTAGAATTATTTGAATTAACTTGGTACTTGACCGTCCTGACTCGTGCAGATCCGGTTGCTCCCCTCTGTCCTCCTGGGTATCGTAGCGCTATCCCTACGCTGCTTTGCTCTGTGCTCTGTGCCTGCTTTCAGCCTAAACTTTATCACTGCGCCGCATTGGGATTTAATTGTGCTCTGACCTTAGCGCCGCTTTGTAATTGATTTGCACTGTGCTAAAATCGTAGCGCCGCTTTGTACCTTTCACGTGCTCTGCTCATAGCGCTGCTTTGTGCTGCCCATCATAGCGTCCTCCACTCAACATTATTAATTTTAATTCCATTTTGCAGTAATAGCGCTCCACTGCTCGCCCCAACCTCCCCCTGCTTAAAGTTGTTATTGTTGCAGCCATTTGCTTAGTGTGACGTCCAAGCCCGTCCCTCCAATCACGCTCCCGCCTCCCAGCTGAGCCTGCCTCCCACTGATAGAACAGGTCGACCCCACCCCCCCTGAGAGCTGTGACCGTCCTGACTCGTGCAGATCCGGTTGCTCCCCTCTGTCCTCCTGGGTATCGTAGCGCTATCCCTACGCTGCTTTGCTCTGTGCTCTGTGCCTGCTTTCAGCCTAAACTTTATCACTGCGCCGCATTGGGATTTAATTGTGCTCTGACCTTAGCGCCGCTTTGTAATTGATTTGCACTGTGCTAAAATCGTAGCGCCGCTTTGTACCTTTCACGTGCTCTGCTCATAGCGCTGCTTTGTGCTGCCCATCATAGCGTCCTCCACTCAACATTATTAATTTTAATTCCATTTTGCAGTAATAGCGCTCCACTGCTCGCCCCAACCTCCCCCTGCTTAAAGTTGTTATTGTTGCAGCCATTTGCTTAGTGTGACGTCCAAGCCCGTCCCTCCAATCACGCTCCCGCCTCCCAGCTGAGCCTGCCTCGCCCCTCCCCCTCCACTATCCATTTATGACAGTTGCTCCCGCGCACAGCGTTCACGCGCAGCGACCGCGCCCCATTCGCGCCGAAGGTGCGCCAAAGGTAAGCCCGTCTACGCCCGTCCGCGCCTGGACCGCGCCCAGCGCCAGACCCCCTGCCCCTCGCGCTGCCCAGCCCCCCCGCGCTACCTACGATGCCGCCACCCTCCTAGCCCTTAACCCCGGTCGCGCCCCCAACTGCGTCCAAGCCGCTCCTGGACGCACCCATGGACCGTTCTCCTGCTTCTCCTGCAAATTTAGCGGCACCGACAACATCCCCGCTACGACCACACCACAGATTCCCGACCCCAACCACCTAGAATGCATCCTTCTCAACACCCGCTCGGTCCACAGACACGCCATTGACCTTTGGAACCTACTAGACACCATCTCTCCTGACGTCGCCTTCCTAACGGAAACATGGATGAACGCTTCCTCCGCCCCTGACATCGCCATCGCTATCCCTGATGACTATAAGATCACACGCAAGGACCGCACCGACCATACAGGAGGTGGAATCGCTATCGTCCATAAGAAAACAATCCGCATCTCAACCAGCTCTGATGCCAACCTCGCCAACTCCGAACACCTTCACTTCCAGATCCACATCGACCCCAAGACCACACTCAGAGGCACCCTCCTCTACAGACCACCAGGACCCCGCGCAAAATTCAGTGAAGACATCACGGACTTCATCACCCCACACGCGCTCCCCTCCAAAGACTACATCCTTCTGGGAGACCTCAACTTCCACCTTGAAAAGATCAACGACCGCAACACCGCCACCCTCTTAGACAACCTCGCCAACCTCGGACTTAAACAACTGGTCACTTCCCCCACCCACATCGCAGGTCACACTCTCGACCCCATCTTCACCTCCAGCAACCATATCTCCTTCAGCCACACTACAGATCTCCTCTGGACTGACCACAGCTGCGTTCACTTCACCTACAACAAGCCGAAACCCATCATCCACCTCCAACCAACTCTACAAAGAAACTGGAACAAAATCACCACAGAGCAGATCTCCACATCACTCCTTCAAACCTCCCCAGCCCTCTCTTCTAACGCCAACGAAGCCGCCTCCAACCTCACCCTTTGGTTATCCAACACCGCCGACACCTTAGCACCACTGAAAAAACGTCAACACAAACTTGGCATCAAGAAGGCCTCATGGTTCAACGACGACCTCAAGAAATCCAAGAAACTGTGCCGCTCCCTTGAAAAGGCCTGGAAAAAAGACCCATCCACCAGCAACAAGGACGCCTTCAAAAGCGCCATCCGTACTCACCACCAACTGATCCGAAAAGCCAAGAAAACAGCATTCAAAGATCGACTTGACAACAACGCCCACAACAGCAAGGAACTTTTCAACATCGTCAAGGAATTTTCCAACCCCTCGGCCAACTCCAACGACATCACCCCCTCTCAAACCCTCTGCGATTCCCTAGCCTCTTTTTTCCACAACAAGATTGCTGACATCCACAACAGCTTTGACAACCAACCCGGAGACCAACCCACCCTACCATCAACTGACCATCTTCCCCCTGTTAACACCCTTAACGCCTGGAACCCAATCTCCACTGAGGACACCATCCGCCTGATGAATTCCATCCACTCTGGATCCCCCACAGACTCATGCCCCCACCACATCTTCAACAAAGCAGACTCCGTCATAGCTCCGCACCTCCGAGACGTCATCAACTGCTCCTTCAACTCCGCTACCTTCCCAGAAGATTGGAAACACGCTGAACTCACCGCCCTTCTGAAAAAACCAACAGCAGACCCCACCGAACTCAAAAACTACCGCCCCATCTCGCTTCTTCCATTCCCGGCCAAAGTCATCGAGAAAGCTGTCAACAACCAGCTCGCCGCCTTCCTCGAAGCCAACAAATCACTCGACCCCTCACAATCTGGCTTCCGAGCCAAACACAGCACTGAGACCGCCCTCATCGCAGCAACAGACGACATTCGAACTCTACTGGACAATGGAGACACAGTCGCCCTCATCCTCCTCGACCTCTCTGCAGCCTTCGACACAGTCTGCCACAGCACCCTTTTACAACGCCTCAGAAACATCGGAATCCAAGGAAAGGCACTGGAATGGATCACCTCGTTCCTCACCGGAAGAACCCAGAGAGTCCGCCTCCCACCATTCAAGTCCGAGGCCTCTGAAATCATCTGCGGCGTACCACAAGGATCCTCACTCAGTCCCACCCTCTTCAACGTATACATGAGCCCCCTCGCGGCCATCGCCCGCCAACACAACCTCAACATCATCTCTTACGCGGATGACACTCAACTGATCCTATCTCTCACCAAGGACCCCAGCACCGCTAAAACTAACCTACACGAAGGAATGAAAGAAGTCGCCGAATGGATGAAACAAAGCCGTCTGAAACTGAACTCAGACAAAACAGAAGTCCTCATCTTAGGTAAATCCCCCTCTGCATGGGACGACTCCTGGTGGCCGGAAGCCCTCGGAAATGCACCCATCCCGACAGACCACGCACGGAACCTTGGCGTCATCCTGGATTCTTCACTCTCAATGAACAGACAAGTCAGCGCCGTATCCTCTTCCTGCTTTAACATTCTTCGCATGCTCAGAAAAACATTTCGCTGGATCCCCTCCGAAACAAGGAAAACAGTCACCCACGCTCTAGTCACGAGCCGACTGGACTACGGAAACACCCTCTACGCAGGTACCACCGCTAAACTCCAGAAGAAACTACAACGAATCCAAAACGCCTCAGCCAGGCTCATATTAGACATCCCACGCAACGAACACATCTCTGGTCACCTTAAAGACCTCCACTGGCTACCCGTCAATAAGAGGATCACTTTCCGACTGCTTACCCACGCACACAAATCACTCTACGACATCGGACCAGATTGCCTCAACTCTCGACTGTCCTTCTACACCCCCTCCCGCCAACTTCGCTCTTCCAGCCAAGCCTTCGCCACTGTACCTCGCATCAACAAGACCACCATGGGAGGCAGATCCTTCTCATACCTGGCTGCCAAAACATGGAACTCACTCCCCGCTTACCTTCGCCTCACCCAGAATCACCTAGCGTTCAGAAAGCAGCTTAAAACATGGATATTTGACAAATAATCCACCTCCCCTTCCTAAGCGCCTTGAAACCCTCTGGGTATGTAGTGCGCTATATAAATGTTTTGACTTGACTTGACTTGACTTGTACTTAGGCCTCTCCATCTATTCATAAGTAGTGCTTCTAATGTATCAGGTAAGGGACCTGGATCAGAATGTTGATTTCTGTATAACGTGAGGAGGTGCTGAATCATGTATATACCTGCTAATTTCTGCTCGTCTGGGGAAAGGTTCAGAAATGTCTGTGCTACTGTGTCATCATTGTATATATTAGGATTGTCAGCCCATAGTACTGCTGATCGGGCTAGTTCTTGTTCATCCATAGAATTGAGTACATGGTACCCCATTCGTTCTCGAAGCATTTTATCAGTGTCTTGAAACAGATATTCAGGAGAATTCGGTTTTGATATGCCAGAGAGAAAAACTCTCTTGCTTTCTGGGCGAATGCCTTTCCTAAGGTAAGTTCCCTTACCTACATACGCTATCGTATCTGTAGTCGTTTCTGGTTCTTCAGGTCCTTCCTCCTCCTCGGAGGAGGCATTTTCTTTTCGGAGTTCTTTTTCGGCTCGTTTATGTGATTCCTTACGCCATAATTCTATGGCATCTTTCTGTGATTGTCTGGCTTTCTTTCTCCATAGTGCTTCTTCTACTTTCAGGATGCACTCGGCATCCCATGTTCCTGTAGCGGGCCATCTGTGTCTTTCTTCTAGGTGCTTAGTATAATCGGCCCATAAATCTAGATACAGTATGGCGTCTATGCCATGCTTATGGTACATGTAATTTCCAGGCGTGTCCCTAGGGGGGATAGGAATTTCTTCCTCTAGCATCCCTTTCCTAGTTCCTATCTGCTTTAACTTATTGAAAAACGGCATCTTGTCTACTTAGTACTGGATACTCAATCCTTGCTACTTAACTCTGAACACAACTAGTTACACAAAAACACAATAATGCACATTAAACACTCACTCATACCACGACATTAATCACATGAGAGAACATTTTGAACATATATCTCTACCCTCGGAACTAGATGTACTGCTAAACAGCACAGATACACTGTCGAAGACAGTGCAAGAACTTGAATAACGGATATACTGCTAAACAGTACAGATACACTGTCTAAAACAGTGCAGACCGCGTTTGTGTACCCAAACCCGTCTTTACCGGATACATAATAATGCACCCGTCTAGATACGTCCCAGCAATGGTACTCACCGGGAAGCACGGAAACAGAAGGCCTCGGAAAACTCGACTGGACTGGACCGGACTCGACTCGACTCGATACGTGGATACTTCGGAACTGGTGGGCCTCTTGACACCTCGGACCTTGCTTCTTTCGGCTAGGCTCTGGTCGGGATCCTCCGCACTCCTCACCACCTCGTCTGGGTGCTGATCGCAGTCTCCGTCACCTCCGTGGGCCAGAGGGAGACACAGGAAATCCTGCGGGTACGCGTAGTTCCGTCTTGACTGATGGCAGGGGGCAAAGCTTGCAACGCACCAACCAGCGCGTGGGGTGGGGGAGGGGTCCCTATTCGGGCGCCAAAATAATGTGGTAAATATTTGATTTACCGTCTTAATTTCTATGCAGGTAAGTACTTAAACAAAAATAACTCAATCGGAAAGAAAGAGGCAGAGTCCGTGGTGTTAGAGTTCTTAGGGGTTTTATTCCTTAAAAAGGAATGGTCATGGTACCAGATCGGATATCGGGTTCCTGCCACCACTAGGGTGCAGGAAGGGATAGAGCAATATTTTATTGACAATACATAGCTTATATACTTAAATCATATTATAGAAACCAATACAGTAGGCGTAACAGCTGAGAGAAACAAGATAAGAGCACACACGTGGTAGTGATACGTAATTAGAAGGCGTGAACTAGGCGTGAATATAAAAAACGTCACATGTAAGTGTCACAAGTAGGTGGGTACAAAGCAGAATATTGCAATGTCAGCAGAAATCCGAGGTCTGGATGCGCGCGCAGCTGCATGACGTGGGCATGACGTGAAACTGGAGGATGCAGGGGACTTGACATTTACACTAGCGGAAAGAGACAGAAGTCTGGCATGTCAGATCAACTCGTACCACTATCATATCTGATATCTGATGTTTAGGAACCATATTATCTAGAAGGAAAAGGTCTCTGGGGCAGAAGCTATTCTATACTGACGGTGAGTGCGTGTATAAGCGTGTAAGTGTCTGCATGAGATGCGAGGGGGCATGGGCCTACCATGGTAACAGAGGCTATGAATTACTTGCACGGAGACAGTGAGGCCGGGCCCTTTGCTCTGCAGCTGGGGGGATGTTTTCTTAAACTAGTAGGTAGGAATGTATTTTCGAGGAGCGGAACAGATAATGCGAAGGTTGAATTTGGTCTTGGCAGGCAGCAGGCTGAGCTAAGCGCCGTGAGCCGCGCAGGGAGTAAGGCAGAGGTCACGGGTACAGAGGCAGCTCAGGCTGAGGCGTTCAGAGTCAGAAGGCAGAGAAAGGCTCGATGGCAGAATTCAGGGCCTACTTCGCCAGAGCTGAAAAACGTGTGAAGTACACCACAAAAAGACGTTGGCATAGCATATTTAGAAACTGAATATTCAACCCGTTCATGGCGGGTCTGAAAGAGGACATGTTAACGTTGGACGCAAATGTGTTTGCGTCTTCATAGCTGGCACAGGAGGGAAGTTACATGCACTTTAAGTTCGTACATGGAGACGGTGGGGTACACGTTAGGGAACATTTCTTGACCATAAAATTTATATTTCCTCAGCATGACGAGCTGGCTTTGTCACATAAGGCTCTTTTTTGAAATTTCAGCGCACAGCGGGAAAACCCCATAGCGCTCATTAGTTAACTGCGAAAATAAAAAGATCAGTAAATAGTAAAATAAACAATTCGCTCTCAGCACGTTTAGGTTTGCAAGATTTATTGGGAACCCAATTAGAATGTAATCACAATGCAATATACGTGCAGCACGGAGACCTCAGCAAAGCTTACTGAGTGCCCAATTGGTATGACAGTGCAGAGACATTTTATAGGTATAAGCCCTTACAGGATGGGCATCATAGCATACGTAATCTGGATCAGGCTATAACCTGCTGGACCAATCAGTGAAGTGCACATGTGGTGTGATACCCTTTTAAGGCTCGAAGTGTGCCTATAACCTAATGTTGCTGCCCACATGTCATCTACAAGAGCAGTTTTGGGTTTTCCCCTAAAGGTGAAATCTGCGTTTCTAGTGTACGTGGATTTGGCACGTACTTGACCGGCTAGGGCAGGTCATGTCGACATCATTTACTGAAGATATGATGTTTAGCAATAGCAAGCTGAAAGCTGGAAGCTGGCGTGTTTGTTCTCGGAAGCCTTGCGTTGCTTTGCACGTTGCAGCTGACTGAGACTGACTTGACACACGAAATGGAGCGTGCAACCATTTTGTGGATTTCTGCTGGTGTCTTTCTTTAGTAGTTCAAAGAAGACTATAGGCCTGAAAACATTTGTATTTGGTATCATATAAATGTCTGCTTCATCAAAACATCGTCGATAGCTAAAAAGAAACAGACCAGGCACAATAGTGGCATATATTTCCAACTATTGCATATTGATTGTAGATACTTCATTTTGGTCGTCTCTTTCTGATGAAAAATATATACTTGAAAGAAACCTTTGTTTATGCTATTTATTGTTTCACTTTAGAAATGTAGGTTCTTTAATTTATTCACTTGGGACACACTGTCACTTGATAAACTGTGTATATAAATGTCTCTTATATATTTTGTATCAATAACTTGTATTATCTATGCATGTATAAAACTATGGAAATACCATGACATACAGTCCAAGTGTGTATGAAGTTCCTTTATTTGACATCCTCTGTACCTCCCACATTGCTATTGAGCATAGATACTTATTACAAGTGATCTTTATAATTGTCCACCGGAGCCGTTGTTGCTTTGTAGATACTTTATACCCAGGTTCCTAGTGAGTAGAGTTCCCTTGTTTCCCCTTCCATTCCTTGTGCAGTAACAGCACCAACAGGCTTAACTGCACATAATATTAACAGATTTACTCGACATCAACTACTAATGCTACCTGTTTCACATGACAATAAACTGGGATATCAGAGTTTATCTGGTGACGCTTGTCATGAGGTATCAAAAGTATTGAAAGACTGAAGCTTCTCATCATTGATGAAATGGGCACGGTAACATACACAATGTTTACCTGCATACCCTTAAGAATGCAGCAGATTTTAAGAACATACGAAGATGTTCTCTGTGGAGAAAAGTATTTCATTGTGTTTGGTGACCTACTGCAACTTACCTCTGTAAAAGGACAAGGTGTTTTCAGAACACTTCTACATAATGAAACAAGAAATTTTCTTGGATGTATTGGCAATATAAATATATGGTAAACTTTGTATACGAGGAAGTAGTTAAAAATATGTGTCAAGCATCTGATGTGGAAAATGGAAATATACTGGAGGACATTACAGTAGGTATTCTGACAAAAGAGAGGAGACATACTTGTGAAAGTCACCATGTAAAAAAACTATTTTCATCTAATATTACAGTAGCAGAAATGTGTACAATTTCATTGAAGAACACAAAATCTATTGTTTGTTTAATGGCAACACTTTAAGAGTTCTCCATTTTTAGTGAACAATTACTACGACTAGGGAAAGAAGATTATTTGGAAATTACAGCTATTGATAAAATGGAACATCAGGGAGTCACAGTAGTACTCACAAATAAACTACAAGAAAATGTGGATTCTTTAGAGAAGTCTGTATCCAAAACGGCAGGATAAGCAAAGCATTTACGTGGAACGGTGACTCGCACAGGTAAATGTTGTGGGGTAGTGAGGCGGTAGGGTTAAGGGTGGTGGACACCGACATACGGCGGGAATGGGAAAACTAACTAAATAAATAAATAAAACAACTTACCATGTGCTCGAAAATGTGCAGACTTTGGCGATGCAGCGAGTGCCAGGTAAGAGATTTAATTTATTTATTTCGTTTGTTTTCACATTCCCATTGTATGTTGGATTCCACTACCCCCACCATACCTCGAACACACCTCGCCTCACCGCCCCACATCACTTACCTGTGCGAGCTGCCGCTGTTTACGTGTGAGCAAAAACTGTGAAGTAAAGTTACACATTTTTCCAAATAGAGATGAGGTTGAATACTATTTTTTTAAACTTGTTTTTTATTAATTACTGCTTTCAATGTATCCAGAACAAGGACATACACGTACAGTTCCAGGGTCGACAGCCAATATATATCCAGTACTGTTATAATGACATCATATGGCCGTGCACAGACTCGCTACTCGAAAGCTGAGTTACTCTCATTAATAGTAGCAGTACAGTTTTGTGAACAATAGGACCAATTTCCCAAATAACACAAGAACAACTATAATCACATCAAGGAATCTTGATTCCACCACCCCCCCCTAAATTCAACACTCAACCCCCTCCCTCCATCCTCATGGCAGTGACAGACAGATGGCATAGTACCTGTGACCTAGGTAAAAAATCTAGCATTGCCTCAGGAGGTGTTAGAGTGGGCCCAGCGATTGGCGAACCATGTGTGATCTCAATCTCAACCTCATTCGCTATTGGGGACACTTCAGTCAACATTTGTCCCCACTCTAGGAGATCTTCCTTCACTTTCTTATCTGTCTGTACTGCTTTGAGGTGACATTCCTCAGTCACTCCCCACTCCTGCACGTCATCCCTCCATTTTTTCCACACAGGCGCTCCCAAACGTATCCAGTGGATCGCTATCTGCCTTTTCGCTAGGACCAGTCCTAGGAGCACAAAATTATAGCTCATCCTAGTCCCTTTCTTGGGTGTCAGGAGCAATCCCAGAAGACAGAGTTTTTTTTGGACTTGTCAATATGCACTGCTGTAGCCGTGCTAAGATATAACACCACCTGGTGCCAGTACCGCCGCAGGTGCAGACAGCCCCAAACCATGTGCAGAAATGTGCCAGTGTCCATGCCACATCGCAGGCATGCAGAAGACAACCCAGGGATGATCCGTGCTCTCCGTTGGGGGGTCAGGTATGTGCAGTGTAGATAATAGAACTGTATTAGCTTGAACCGTGCGTTACTGGTGGCCTCTGCTACCTGTTCCAGTGCTCTCCTCCACTCACCATCTGTCAATGGTACAGACAGGTCCTCAGCCCAGCTTTCCCTGATCCTATTTAAATTCGACCCGGTCCATCTTTAGTGTTGCATAGAAGCGGGAGATGAGCCCCTACTAAAACCTGGGTCCAGCAATGTTACCAGCATGCTGGACTCACCGGGCTCATTAGGAAATGCTGTTCACATCTCCCGCACAGTGCACAACATTTTGGTGTAGTGTAGGAATAGCCCCAGAGGCACCTGGAACCAGACCTGCTCTTCCTGAAGGGTCATAAACATACCATTCTGATCACAAGGATGCAGTCTGAAAACAATCCTGTGCTAGTGGACTTGCACTGGTAGCGCTTGCAACCGAAGCTTTAGAGTACCCTTTATTTCAGGAGGCGATAGGTACAGCTAATACCGCTTATTTTCAGGACAATGAGAATTCTGCAATATCCTGTTTAATAGAATGGGACACCTGCAAAGCAATCATTAGAGGACGATGTATATCAGAGATGATGGGGTACGAAGGTACTGCTTCGAGACATAGACAGAGACGACTGCGAGACCTAGAAAAATAGAGAACTGAACGACCGGAAAGGCAGGAGGAGCTTTTGGAGGCTAGAGAAGGGGTAGGGGTGCAGGTAGAATGCCTACATTGTTTTGACCATAAAAAATACATTGCCAAAGCTCATGCAGAAAGGGATGAGTATGGAGCTCTTCAGGCTTACTTAGGGAATCCTGCCAGAAGGGGGTCAGTAATATTGGTGCTCAGGGATCAAGAGAGGACAGCTAGACATAGTCAGTAGGACATTAACAATATCTTTTTAACTATTACACAGACCTATACCAGACCAAGTTGAATCTAACGGAGGTGGACTTACTAGAATTCACACGGGAGGTGGAATTGCCGGTGCAAGATGAAGTCACTGCCGACCACTTGCGGTCTGATATTGAGCTTGGAGATATGAGGGGACCTGTCAAGACCATGGCTCGGAGGAAAACACCAGGTACAGATGGCCTGCCAATTGTATCCTCTTTAGCGTACCTTGATTTACTATCCCCCAGACTAGTGCAGATATATAATGACGCTAAACAGGTTGGTTGCCTACCCGTCACCACTTGAGAAGCAATCATCATACTGCTGCTTAAACTGGGAAAGCCGCCATGGGATAGGGCGGCCTACCGCCCACTCTCTATGCTCAACTTGGACTACAAAATTCTTAGTAGTATTTTAACTACATGCCTGCTCCCTCACATGACCACCCTGGTACATTGAGACCAGTCGGGGTTTATTCCCACCAGAAATACAGCGAGTAACATTAGGTGCCTTCTGCGATTTTGAGAAACAGATAACTACAGCGTGGAGGATCTTCGCCCTTGACATCGAGATGGCGTTTGATAGCCTAGAACGGCCTTCTTTATTCCATGTGATGCAGCAGTTTCGCCCGGAGGCCGAATTTGTGAGCTGGACGGTACTCCGGTACTGATTATATCAGACATTTGCCATTTGAGAAGGGGTGTCCTCCTTCCCCCTGCTGTTTGCCCTGGTGGTGGGGCCCCTGGCAGCCCAAGCTCAGACTGGTAGGGACTATCAAGGACTTAATGTACACGGGCAGATCCACCACATTGCACTGTATGCTGACGACTTGTTCTTATTGCTGGCTGACTCTGGGGCGGTGCTTGGTGGGGCAAACAATCTACTACAGGACCATAGCAAAATCACAGGCTTAAAAGCAAATTGGGACAAATCCTGCAAAAAAGGGCAGAACTGGCCCGCAAATGGTAGAGGGGGTGAACTGGGAAGATAGGTGCCTCCCATACCTGGGCTCGCACATATACCACAACCTGGAAGATATACTAGAAGGTAACAAAGGGAAGACAATCAGAGGAGTAAAAACTAAATTTACTTTCTAGGACTCCCTGCCACTATCTGTAGCTGGACATGTCGCAATCCTGAAAATGGTTACTCTCCTGAGGCTTTTATATTACTTTGGGACCATGCCAGTCTGGATCCCAACAAAGAACTTTGTTCAGCTCCGTTCATTAGTTATGGGGTTTCTATGGGGAACTGTCAGGTGGAGAGTGGTGCTTATAATCTTAAGAAGGCCCAGAGCAGAGGGAGGACTAGCAGTGCCAGACTTTGAGGCCTACTACCTAGTGGCAAATTTAAATGGTTAACGTAATCGGTGGCAAGCAAAACTGGGGGAGGCGAAGAGCACAGGGGAGATTTTGTGAACCTGAAACAGATATCTTGCATCATTTTGCAGCTACCTGTTAATATGGCAACCCTCACAACGGAATTACGCACAGGGCACAGATGCTGGAATAGGTACCTGTAGAGGGCTAAAATTAAGCATCCTTATGCTCCGGAAATTCCGCTACTTATGTGCGCGGCTTTGCCTCATGGAGGCAACTAGCAGAGACTCACGGACTGGTCAGACCAGGGATTGACTTGTGTGGGCGACCTATATGAAGACGGGAACATGGTTCTGTTTAATGATCTACAAGCCCAATATGACCTGCCTGGGGGGACTTTCTGTTGTCATAGCCCTTACTACTGCCATGCTGAAACACTGGGGAGGGGGCTTCACCGAACCGGCAACGTCAATGGGCTGCCAATTCACAGTTCTAGCGGCAGGTACATTAAAAGCGCATAACACAAGAAACATTACTCACTCTAACAGCGCTGAGCCTCAAGTGGGAAACCAACCTCTGTGAGGAAATCCCAGAGAAGTCCTGGGGGGACTTAGTTGGGAGAGCATGGAAGAGTACCCAAAATGCCAGATTACAATTATTGCAGCTCTACATCCTACACAGGGCGTACCTTACCCCAGTAAAAATAAATGAGTACTTCCCGACACAGACGGCGGCGTGTCCGCACTGCAATACAGAAGATACTGATTTTAAGCTCATGTTCTGAGAATGCCCACTCCTAGACAACTATTGGAAAGAAGTGATGGAATTACTGGATGACCTCATGGACAGAGACGTAGCACAGACTGAGAAATACTGCATACTACATTGGTTCCCACACATGCCCAAGAACAAAATCCAGAGTTAATTCATAGATATGGGGTTGCTTTTACCAAAGCGGGATATCACCATGCACTGGAAGGAGAAGAAGGACCCAAGTGTGGTGGAAAGCAGATCTACTTAATGGACTGAGTGTGAAGGTGTACTCCGGTTGCAGATAGCTAAAAGGACAGGAAGTGAGAGGGCGCTAGGAGCAGAAAGAGCTTGGGAAAGGCTAGTTGCATATGTTAAATCTCCCACAAACAATGAGAACGGGGATGGGGTTAGAGCCTCCCCAGAGGTACTAGGTTAAGTTTTAAATAGCTGTGGGCATCTCGGATACCAGTGAGCGGATACCAGGAACAACGCCTTGCAGCCTGGTAGGATTGGCATCCCCTATGGTGCTACCCAGATCACACCAGCACACACACTAAAGACCTGCACTACTATAGATTAATGTCTAGAAGGTACTTGGCACACCTTGGGGGAAGAATGGGAGGGCACAGGGGGATTGTAGTTGTGGAAAGCGAATTCTGTACCTGGGACTGCATACCCGCAGGGGAATAGCACTCTGTGTCACTACTGAGCCACCGGAATACACCGACTGCTCATTGTTATATATGACACTTGTGGTTTTAATTGTACTCTGAGCTGACTAATGATAATGGTACTACTTAACAACGTGATGGCATAATGCCCCCATGTAACATCTGTTTAAAATGAATAGTTTGTTTAAAAATAAATTAATTCTGAAATAAATCCACTGCCATCTCACAACTCCACTCATACAACTTTGAGAGATCCATGACTCCCTGGATATTCTGAAAAACTCTCAACCAGCGCAGAGGTAGAGCACTAGCATTTGGGGCCTGTTTGACCACCCAGGTCACTGCTTGCTCCCAGGCCTCTGTAACCCAGTGGATTATATGTGGGCACATTTTAGGACCCTAGTGCCCATCAGTAGGAACCGCTGCAGTTTTATCTCTTCATTCCAGCTCTCAACAAGTCTGTCTCAACTGATCGCTCCCCCATACACCACTGAGCAGCGTATTGCAGCAGGCCATCCATATACTATAGCCATAAGTTTGGCAACCCTAGGCCACCCTCGACAATATCTAGTTTTAGTATATCCAATTTGGCTTTAATCCGCTTACCAGCCTAGACCAGGGAAGTCAGGAGACTGTTCAAGGTGTCGAATGTTGACTTTGGAATTTTGCAAAAGTTGTTCTGGAGAACATAGAGTCAGCGAGGCAACAGAACCATCTTCAAAACCGCTACTCTCCCCATAACCGACAGTGGAAACCTGTTCCGAATTGCTATTGACGCCCGTAGGCCCTCGAGGACTCTCCCTATGTTCAAGTCATACTGGGCCTCTGGCCGATGGGCAATTTCCATTCGGAGGTACTGGATGCAATCATACTTCCAATTCATCCCGACCACAGGGAGATCGTGAGCTACTCCTCGCTCCAATGCAGCTAGCGGGAACAGGATAGTTTTCTGGCAGTAAATACGTAGACCAGAAGAAGTCTCAAAGGAGTCCAATATCCCCTGAGCCACTGGGATCGCCCCTTCCGGCTCTCGCAGATAAAGGAGAACATCGTCGGCATACAGGGAACCACATGAATTTGACCATCTACCTCTACACCTTATGGCGCCATATCCCTGCACATGCGTATCGCCTAACGTTCCATGGTCAGGGCAAACAGCAGCTGGGACAATGGACACCCCTGCCATGTGTGCATTCCAACCTCAATAGTTAACTGCACGTGTCTCCCAGACTGCACTCTGGCAATCGGTCCCTGGTACAGCAGTTTGACCCATGCTATGTACTTCCTTCCAAACCGCATTCTCCGCAATACTTCCCAGAGGTAATCCCACCAAAGGGTATCAAATGCTTTTTCAATATCCAGGGCAACCACTGCTGCCTTGAGATTTATGTCTGCGACCAAGCGGAGAACAAGTGACCGTCTACGTAAGTTCATGTGCATTCCTCTCCCAGGCATGAACCCGCTTTGGTCCTCATGCACCAAGGAGTTCATCACCATCCGCAGTCTGAGAGCCAGAGCCTTGGCCAGTAACTTTGTGTCCACTTCCAACATGGACAAGGGCCTGTATGTGGTGGGGTCCTCGGGATCCCTGTCGGGGTTGGGGTTCATGACAATCAGCGCCTCATGAATACAGTGGGGAAGGAATCCTGCCTGCTTAGACTCCCGCAGAATCTCGAACAGTCATGGAAGAATTACACTAGCATGTGCCTGATAAAATTCAAATGGGAAACCATTGGAGCCGGGCGCCTTACACCTGGCAGGGCTGGTTGAAGGTCCTCCAATTGTAGTTCCACCTCCAGGTCCTCCTGCTGGTTATCCAAGATCTGCAACAGCGGGACCCCCCCGAAGGAAGTCATACCCATCCGCCCCATCATCACCTGCGTTCCCACGGTATGTGTTCACCAGTTGATCAAATATAACTTTTATTAACACTGACCTGTGAGCTCACTGAGCATCCCTCATGGGGGTGTAATCTAAGGAACAGCGGGGGTGGGTGTTCATGCTTTAACAGCCGTCCAAGAAATCTACCCAACCTATCCCCTTCCCTATGCAGTAGCTGTCGGTATTCCCTGCAGGTCAAGCAATCCAGTCTATCTCACATCTCCCCCACTGTGCATTGTGCCTTTAGGAGGACATCGGAAGGCTGGACCATCGCGCACCCCTCACATTGTAATTTAGCCAGTGTGTCTTCTGACTCACTCAGCTCCGTTTCTAATCTTTTCATGGTGCCCCTCACAGGCAGTCCCCCCTTACTGACCACTTTAAAAGTGTCACAACATGCGTTGCTTGGACCCAAGCTTCACATTCACATAGCACTCAGAGATCTCCTTCATACAATGTACACAAACCCGGCAGGGAGAAGGAACCGCGATAAGCGCTGGAAAACAAACTACCCGATGCGTACGTTACAAGAATCTTAAAGAGAAGAACGAAGTCCCCTGAGGAAGGGCATTTTTGCTTGAAATGCATTGGGCATATGTACGTTAAAACATGAAATTAACACATGAATGAAATAAGGAGGTTAATGATGAAATAATTACCTAAGAATGATAACTAAAGAAGAATAATAAAGAAGACAACAATATGAATAATATGTGAAGAAAGTTATTTTACATTGTATGAAGGAGATCTCTGAGTGCTATGTGAATGTGAAGCTTGGGTCCAAGCAACGCGTGTTGTGATTTATAGTACCTCCCATGCTCAGAGGGAGCATCGCATTGAGCACCAACCACATTGTTGAAATTGAATGAACCAAATAATTATCAGAATAAACTAAGGAGTGCAGAGCCACACCCACAGTGGTCTTTTCACTTTAAAAGTGTCCCATTCATTACTCCTAGTGCTGGTGGTAGACCAATTCTCACTGAAGTTGTCTGTTAAGGTTTTCCCATGTTCATCTCTGAATAACTTCCAGAACTTGGTGGGTTTGCTTATTGATCTGCACATCTATTGACAAACTAAGCCTAAGTGATAAGTTTCAACAGTACTACTTTGGGGTGATTATATGATGTTACATTACCCACCCACCAGGGTATTTTTATCTCTAGGACTGCAACGTCTAGAACAATGATTACCACAATACATCAGAGCACACCCAATCATTTTATCTGTAATCCAACTACAAAGTTAGACAACCCTATAACGCTTTATGAACAAATTCAGCCCTCTCACGTTCCATGTTATGGTTCTATAGTACCCCATAGCAATAGCTATACAGCAATATAGCAATATAGCAATAGCTACCACCAGTCTCAGTCTTCGTGAAAACCTGCCTGCCACCGCTGTCACTGCCAAACACCCTCCTACCTAGAACAACAAAACCCCCAGTGAAACACTATTTTAAACTGACATGCATCCCCACATAAATCTCAACCATATCCCCCACCACCCGAATTATACATTGTTGTAACCATGATACAGTCCCAGTCTGTACAAAAGCAAATATCAACAATAACAAAAACCTGTGAACACTCCATTCAGACACCAAACCACGCACACCATCACACCCACTACCCATGAACATTTCTGTTATCTCCCTTATTGGGACAAGAGGGCTGTGCCCTGCCTGGACTACTGGGGTGTCCGTCAGCTGAGCCGCAGTAGCCCAATCAACAATCACTCCCACGTATAAGGCAGTCTCTCATAACCAAGCATCCCAACACTCACTTCCCCAGTCAAACAAGATTTCCCCCCAAAGAGTGAGGGTAGAACGAGAGGTGAGAAATCAAAAGAACAGTGAAGCAGCAGAGATAGTAAAAGGGAAAACAGAGAGGGAGAGAATACAGAAGAGGAGGGCAAAAGATGACGGCCACCGGCATCATATGTGGGACCATCCAGCCACCCTACGCTAGGATATGGAGATTAGAAAACTGAGAGAGAGGGGGGAATGGAGAGTAAAAGAAAAAGACCCCCCTGATTTTCGAACCCCACACACTCTGAAGAGGGTTCATGAACAGGTTATGTCCCAACAATACCCCTATCTGGGTTGCTTCACTCATCACTGTGACCACTGTTGGAATGTTAATACAGGATCGGTTTGTTGAGGTGTGTCCTCGTTAATCTTGCCCATGCTTGTGTCCGAACTTGTGCCGTCACCACCTTGACCTATGCTCAGGCTGCGTCCTTTTCAGCCTGCTGAGTCTCCAAATCTCTCCTAGGGGATCTCCTTGCCTCACCACCCGAGTCAGCCTCCTCCAGCTCCAAAGACCCATCTTGCTGCACCACTACTCTCTGCGTTGATCTGGGACTTTTTCTGTGTATCCCAGCGCGACCACTACCAGTTCCACTCCACCCTGAGGGCGCGCCGGGGATCTTGTCACCACTCACCCCCCTCACCATGTACCTCCAACCAATCCTACACCTCCTCCAGTGTCGTAAAAAATGTGTGCGCAATCAGCATGCAGGATTTTCAGTTTTGCTGGGTAGAGAAGCATGTACTGAAGGTTCATGGTGCGCAATTTATTCTTGACTCTTAGGAATGTTGCCCTCTGCTGCTGAACCATGAGGGTGTAATCCGGAAAAAATCATCTTCTTTGGTTCTTAAATGCTGGATCCCCCTCCTGTCGCGCTGCCCTAAGGATACTGTTTCTATCCCTATAATTGAGGATCCGGGCAATGAGAGTCCTGGGTGTGGCCCCTGGCAGTGAAGGCACACTGGGCCCCCGGTATATTGAAGATGGGGGAAAACTCGGAGTGGGCAGGGCCTCCCTCATCCATTTTTCAAGGAAAAGTTCTGGTTCCCTTTCTTCTGCTGTCTTCCGGAAACCTACAAAATGCAGATTGGATCTATGGTTCCTTCCTTCTGCATCATCCGCTCGGCACTCCAGGGACATAATTTTTTGTGAGAGCTCAGTGAGCAACACCTTCAGGGCCAAGACCTCCTCCCATAACTCACTAACCATTTGCTTTGTGGCCAGCGACCGTTCTGCAACAATGCAAAGATCCGCCCTCAGTAAACACACATACTAGGAAATCACTCCTATCTTTGGCTGCACTTTTGCACTGGAGGACTCGATAGCAGCCAAAATCTGGGATCCTGTGTGCTCAGGCTGCGTCGCATCTCTCACCACCCACATTCCAGGCATGCAACAGTCTTTGGGGGTACATCCGACGCTGTATACTGGTCCATATTTGTTTGCTGAGCGGCCCTCGGAAGGCGATCCTTGCACATTGCTCGATATTTTGCCTGGCTTGTCCACCGCCACTCAGCCCCTCCACCCCTCCACCAGCACACAATTCGTAGGCTGTGTCTTGTGTCGCAATCTTATGGGAGCACCTATCTACTGTTCAGAATGTCCATGCACCTAGAATGGCAGACCTCCTCCCATGCGTCTCAACTAGTAAACGCAGTCACTACGGTTCCTGGGAATCATGTGCCTTGGAGTAGACAGCAACCTTCTACCCAGCTAGGGCCACACCCCCATCACCTGCATCGCCTTTCTATGCTCACCTGCAACTTATAAGGGGCCTGGTATACAGGTCCATCCATGTGCCCCAGCACACTGTGCCCAGCGCTTCCAGCGCTGTAGCCCTCCCTAATGGTGCCACCCTGTGCCTATGGAGAACCACAGTGCACCCAGCCGGTGCATCGCCTAAGGTCACAGGGTCCCTCATGACGAGCTCTGAAATGTTTCAGTGTACAAAAGGGGAGGCCTGGGCAGAGGCAATCTCTGCCTGTGGGTCGACAGCTCTGAGTAGGCCTTGTGTGTCCACCAGAGAAGGGAGAGGAGAAAAAGAGTAGGCCGGCCCCAAGCCTGGGACCAGAGCCTCAACTATACGGGCATCTCCACAGCACATTGCAAGCAGTCATGGCGTGGATGGGGAGCAGTCAGTCTATCGGCCGTAATCCCCAGTACTGCTGTTCACTCCAAGAAAACAAGAGACAAAGCACTACCCCCAGGCAACACAGTCACCAGGGTCATTAAGGGAGACCCCAGCGATCTCACCGTGGCCCCGCAGCTCCCCAAATAAATGGCTCCGTTGAGGCAGGACACAGCCCAGGTTGGACCAGAGCATCACAAGCACGGCAACCCACCTCTAAGCCAGAGGGGGACTACGATCAGGCCGCAGTACGCCAACAGCCGATCCCCACGCTCACCTCAGGCATCGGGGACTCCACTCTGCCCACCGATCGCGGGTTCCAGGATCACTGAAGCGGGGGAGGGTTCCACAGTTGCCACTGGGTACGCCACGACCTCCCAGTTCAACAGTCCTCACGGAGGTCGAGCTCCACCTGGGCCAGCTCTATTGGCCCCAACAACCCTCGGCACCCACTAGGCAGCGTCTGCTCCCATCTCCATATTGGCCACGGCCCTGAGGTTGAATACTTGACCGTTAAAATTTGATCAGATTGATGGTGTTAAACACATTATCCAAAGCGTTAGACATTTTTTGCTAGTGAAAGACTGATATGTGTGGCACCAGCAGTTCCCACTCTCTCTAGTGTAAGCTGTAACTATCCACAAATAACTAGGTTTAAGTGTAGCTGCTGCTTTTGTTAATATTTAAAATACTGTATTTAAATAAAGAATTGTTGTGAATTACAGCACTGTCCGGATTGACCTTGACTGACTTTGATGATAAGAACATTAGTGCTGATGCAGGCTATGTAATTAAGTGCCATCAATTAAGAAGTCTACATGCTCCTCATTTAGGCCATGCCCAGTTCATGAGAAATTGATAATCTGTCCGAAGATGAGGATTAAAAAACAGTCTACTGATGCTAAAGAAAAAAAAGGACACAAGGACAATCCAGAAGATGTTAAGAAGAGAAAACTAGGAAATGATGTAAACATTTTAGGTTACCAGTCTAGTAACAAAATTCAACAAAATCAGATAAGAGAATACGTTCTCTGCTATATCGTTTGCCCCAATATTTACTGACTGACAGAACTGTAATACATTCTGCTTCCGGTATTCAAGATAGTTTAGATATATGTAGCGAATCACTAATAATTACTCTTGATTCTCTTGTCTAATGATTTTTTATTGAGAGTTCATAGAAATTTCAAACATACAATACTATTAGATATAAATAAATGTTCCAGAATATTGCAGAGTAAAATCAAACCGTTCAAATGAGTCAGTAAAAAATCACCTTAGATTAAAGTGCAAAGTGCTAAATGTCACAGAAATAGGGATACATATGCTCTATCACTCTATACCAGGTACAATATAAATTACGTAAGTGAAAGAGTTAGCGGCCATACTAAATTAATATACAAAGGCAGGCACAGCCCTTTTCAGGTCCCAGGTGCAACTCCTCCCACTCATCTACATGCAGATAGCTCCATTCAGCCCTATGCTGACTCACCCTGTCTCCTGTAATCCCCCAGCCCCTGTCAATCAAACTCCAGACAAGGATACACAACCTAGCAGAGGCAGGCTTGGACAGTTAGGCAAGAAAATGCCTACTTTCTAAACGTGATATTTTCAAACACAGCATGTTAAAACCAACTTCGCTAAACGATGTATTTTATCATTCTGAGTTCAGGCATACTAAACTTGAATTTCTACCCAGTTGCCTGTGTCCGTTAGGATTATAAGATGTAATAAACAAACTGCCCATTCTGGCCTATGAGGAACAGGTAGCCTTGCAATAGTGAAAAACGAAAATGGCTGTAATTCTCTATTAGGACATGCCATACCCACCAGGGCATATCCTACCTTTTACCTACAATGCACCCTGCCCTTGGGCCTACCATAGGGGTGACTAATATGCAGAAAGGGGCAGGATTAGGGACCGGCAAGTGGGTGCACTTGCCCAGTCAACATGGCAGTACCAGACTGCACACAGGCTCTGCAATGGCAGACCTGAAACACACTTTACAGGCTGCAGCATTTGATTTACAAGCCCTGGACACACTCAGCACACTGTACTAGGGTCTGACAAGTAAACAAAACTAGCCAATCATGGAGTCACTAATCCATACATCAATTTACCTTAGGGAACACTTGCACTGTGGCACCGAATAGCAGTGGCACAGTGCCCAAAGCATCTATAACCAGCAAAAACACATGAGGCAACAGCAAAAAATGGAAGAGAGACCCACACCAACAGTGCCAGGTCTAACAAGGGCTCAGAAAGCTTTTCATTGAGTTTGGTGGCCTTTTATCTTTGCTACCTTATCCTGGTTTGGGTTTGGTGATGAACCTATAAAGTATGTCTCTCTTTTCTACTCTTCTCCTGCCTCTTCAATCTTAGCTAATAGTCTTACCTCATCATCTTGGTTTTTACACGGTGGAGTTAAACAAGGTTGTCCCTTATCCCCCCTCTTATTTATTCTTGCTCCTGAACCCTACTTGATCAAAATTAGTTTGAACTCTCAGATCACTGGTGTTCAATATGGTGTTCATCAATTAAAACTTTCCTTATATGCTGTATATATCTTGCTTTTATTCTCACTTCCTTGCCAGATTTTCTATCTGAAGTAACCCATTTCGCCTTTGCGTCTGGTTACACATTAAATGTTGATGAATGTAAAATACTTCTGTTAAATAAATTATGTTTTTCTACAGACTATATTTCTTCTGGTTTTCATTAAAATTCAGATAAACTCAAATATCTTGGTTTATGGTTTACATCTTTTATTAATGACTCCATAATATTAAATTTTAAAGAATTACAGACAACACTACACTCTTTTACAATCAGATGGAATCCCCTATTTTTATCCTGGTGGGGTATTTTCGAAAAAATAAAATGATGCTGGTTCCTATAATACTTGGTAATATCTCTAGTATCTATTAACAACAAAAGAGAGCCTACAATTGTGAATTGTTATACGACAGTATATCTCAAGTGAGGAACAACAACACAGTGGATAAATTAAATTAAATTAAATGGTCAAATACACAAGGGCCAAGGTGAAGGAGAAAAAATAATTCTCTAAAAGAACCCTCACTCACCCTAGTGGTGACATGCTTCATCATGGGGTTCAGTCACAGGTGGGGCCGACTATCCCCACCTGTGTGCTTCGACGCCACACAAACTGTAATACAACGAATGTTGTTTACCTAATAACCTGCCCATGTGGTTTAAAATACGTGGGAATGACAAAGAGAATGGTCAAACTCCGTATTTGCGAACATAGGAGCAATATACGATGTGGAAAGAGTAACACCAAGATGACCAGTCACTTTTTAGATCAAAAACATTCCCCCGACAATTTCCACTGGACAGTGATTGAGCATCTACAGGGTGGCAATGAACAAAGATTATTCGAACAAGAACAGAGATGGGTTCATTGTTTAGCATCTCACCAGGTGGGACTGAATGAGGACATCCCTTGGGGAAGCGTACTCAAATAACCTCTCTAATCCCTTTGATCATAATCATTTTTCAAGAAACTAAATATTTCTTATGATCATGTGGTTAAATTTCTGAATCTGAATTCCACAAACCATTGCCAATTTGGAAAGTGATCATTTTTTGTAACATCACAGTTCGCATTAAACGCCTCGTGGAAGTTACTAACATTCAGCTTCACTACTGGAAAAAGGTTAGCGGTCTAGCCTTCCGTTCGGCTAATACCTGAAGTGTATTTTCGCTAACAAGGACTAGAAACAAAACACTTATTTCAGTGTCCGAACAGAAAAATGATAGCATGATTAGGTCGGCTGATCTATATCAATGTGCACATTTAATTTTACAAAATATCCGAAAACAAAGAAACATTACAGGTACTAGTACAGCGATTACCTGACAGCGTCATAATCACATGACCAATGACGCGCTAATACGCCGGAACACGGTACTTCAAAAACCAGTAAACAAACCCGCGTGGTAAGATCCGGGCCGCAGTGGTGAGAATACCAGGTTTCGGGCGGCGAGTCTTCCGGCACGCAGTAAGTGTATGCGCGTTGTTTCTGTAGGGATGTGCCTCGCTTCACGGTGGGGCAGTCCTCACAATATACATGTTGAATTCGTAGCGATAATTACTCGCTTTTACTAACACGTTCCGTTTGGTTTCATCAGACGGAGCTGGGAGTGAAAATATGCCTAACACTGCGAGCTCATGAAGCAAGCTGACTTTTCAAGCACTGTAAGTGCATTTTGATTGACTAAGTCCGTTTTACCTCTGTCTGGCATCTAGCCTCTGTGGTCTTCAGAAGTCGGCTTTGAGGACTAGATTTTTATATGCATTGCTGGTATTTTAATCATGAATTTCGAAATCAAACAGATACATGTCTCCATTGGAGTCAAGATGCCTGGTATATTTAGAATAGCATGTATTTCTGCCAAAATAGCGTCAATATATGCTAGAATATTACAATGGGCAATAACTAAAGTAATTGGAATAAGAATTACTCAGCTGGTCGTTTAACTTTAAGGGACACACCTAATACATATGTCTGTTTTCTGATCACTTTACAGAATTCATCCTGACGATTAGCAGGAACATTGATGACGGGTAAAACCATGAGTGTAAAGAGGAGAGTAAAAAAATGTATTTGTCTTTTCTCTGGAGTCCTAACGGTGTGGGCACGCCTTAGCATGCGTGGACCCCCGTAGGACGTTTTCTTTAGTCTTCTTGGTCCTGATGAAAGCTGAGCTGAAATGGCATCACCAGCAGAAACATGTTGACTATCCACATTAAATCACTGGAATTCTAATACAAATCCCAGTAACTTCACTGTTTTTATTGTGAACAACTGGCCTTTAATAAAGTTTGTTGAGGCACAGCTGTGATCTTTTAATCACACTTTTCTATCACTGATCACATTCACCACTTCTTTTCACACATACCTGCTCCGCTGCACTTGCAGGTATCGAAGCACACAGTTGGGGATAGTCGGCCCCACCTGTGACTGAACCCCATGATGAAGCATGTCACCACTAGGGTGAGTGAGGGTTCTTTTAGAGAATAATCTTTTCTCCTTCATCTTGGCCCTTGTGTTTTTGACCATTTAATTTAATTTAATTTAATTTAATTTATCCACTGTGTTGTTGTTCCTCACTTGAGACATACTGTCGTTTAACAATTCACAATTGTAGGCTCTCTTTTTTTGTTAATAGTTATGAATTTTGGGGTAGGAGAGTAGCCTATTATTCCCTTCCTCTCTTGTTGTACATGGGTTAAAATAGGAGAGGTACCCCTTAACGAGAGTTAAGGGAAATAGGGTTCACCAACCAGTATAAAAAAGCAATTCCCTTGAACAAAGTCATATACATAAACACTATAAATGAGAAAAAAAAATTTAAGGAACTATGACAATTAGATCTGGAGTAAAAAATTTAGCAACATTTATTGTATACAGTAAAGTTAAAAAAGCAGAAAATATAATAAACTGCTTAACACAGGTTAAAATAGGAATTATAAAAAAACAGTACGTAAACAATATTGACCCGCAATATTGCTAGAAACAGACAGAAAAACAGTAAGACATATGATTTGCACAATACAAGGCGTGTGTTCTGATGCTCTTTTGGGACAACGTAATGTACATATGTGGTAATACTGTATCAACAACGATGTTTGAGCCACGAATCACACTCTATTAAGGTGTTGACGCGTTTCGGTGGTCTTTTGGAATTCTATCCACCTTTATCAAGACAAAAAATCAATTTCTGTTGTGGTGTACATATGGTCCTGAAAAATGGATACACAGTGCAATTAATTACATAGCAGTGTACTTGTTGTTAAGTTTAACTTGTTTACGTTTACATAGAAACTGTTATTCATGTTATTTAACTAAAGATACATACAGTACATGTCTAGGTACAGAATTTCATAATGTCATACGGGGCTAAACAATTTTAACACATTGTGCTTATTCGGATTTAACACACTTACAATATCATATGCACAGTGTTGCTCTGGGTACTGAGTTTCAGAGTGGATTAAGCAAGTTCTTATCCAACAAAGCTATTAATTCATATATATCCTGTATTGGCACATAAGGGTATCTTGCCTATGTGGTGAAGGAATAGCTGTTACATGCACATCTAGGGCCAGTTTCTCAGGGTCCAAAGGGACAGGGAAAGCTACTAGAATCTAATCTATAGTGCTGTTTATTGCCTATCTCTTGACTTAGCCCATCTGGTAGTCAGAATTTGTTGTTCCATATTGAATAAATCGACTATATCTCAAAAGGTGATTGTTACCTAGATCTAATTGCTTAGATGCACTGTTTAAAGCATCAAAGGCACATTAATTTCTATTTGTTTAACGATGATGCAGAGGGATAACTTTCATATGCCAAAAACTAGAATTTGCTTAGGATTTTACCTCTTTGGTATGAGAGACCGATCTGTATGGTTAGAATGATCTTCCTCTATGGTGGCATGGTTGATTGGGCCGAGAGTGTCTTAGAGCAACGTTCGGGCTTTGTCTTTGTAATTGACCCTGATGGGTAAATTACATAGTAATGTACAAGAGAGAGTGTATTCCATTGTTACTATGTAAAGATTAACGTAACCTGTATTGATACTTGAATTATAAATATTAGATTTGAATTTCCCTTATCCGTAACGTGTTGAAAGTTTATGGTAAGGTGATTCAGGTCTGGACACAAAAATGATTCCTTGTATAATAGCTTTTATTCTGGCCTTGTGGTTCAGAGTACCTGCGATCTGTAATCATGAAATGAATTTATTATACCCAAAACTACTTTCTATCGTTCCTAACTTATCCCTAGTGCAGACTCTGGTATCATACCTGTTAGGTTGGATGGCAGTGTACCGTCAAATTAATTTTGTTGCACAGCGTTTTAATTTTCAAATGCGCTGCGTTAGACCAGAGGCGCATAAGTCTTGCCCCAGTAGCGTGAGTCTTTGTTCCCTATCAAAGACAAGATACCGATAGAAAAGGAAAACAAAGAGGGCGTTTTAGTGAGCGTCCTCAAGGATACTGAATTAAGCAGTAAAGTTTAACGTGGAAACCTCTGCCCCAAGTGCTTACCTCTACGTCTGCTGGCGGCTGCACCCTTCTCTGGTCCTAGTTCTCCAATGTGAGCCAGAGAGCGGCTCGCCTTGGTTATAACCTATGCCTTCGTTCTTCATTGGTTGAGTTGTTGACCAATGGGAACTTAAGGGAACAAGCTATAAGATTAGCATAACAGGGCTCGAAATGCCTCTGTTTAATTGGATGAAAACGCTGGTGTTCTTCATTGGTTAAGTAGTTGACCAATGAAAGTAAAGGGAACAGGCTGTCAGAATAGCATAACAGAGCTCGAAATGCCTCTGTTTGATTGGATGAAAACGCTGGTGTTCTTCATTGGTTAAGTAGTTGATCAATGAAAGTAAAGGGAACAGGCTGTCAGAATAGCATAACAGAGCTCGAAATGCCTCTGTTTGATTGGATAAAAACGCTGGTGTTGATAGCCTGCGGTATAGACATATTTATTACAAACCGTGGTCAAAGTGCACCTTTTGTTTAAAGCTCCTTCTAAGATTTATAATAATAAAAGGATTCTGTCATGTTTTAGGCTAAGTTGTTGTTTTTAACTACCCAGCTATATGCTCGTGGAGTGTCCTGATTCATCTTTAAATGTCGAAGTGCGGGACGGAATGTTTTAGGCTAAGTTGTTGTTTTTAACTACCGAGCTATATGCTCGTGGAGTGTCCTGATTCATCTTTAAATGTCGAAATGTGGGACGGAATACATATTTTCTATTAGTAGAAGACACCTAATAGTTATATTAGGCTGCAAAAAATGCGTCTCTATTTAGTGAAACAAGGTAACGGTTTCCTATGTTATTTCTTTTTTTATATAATCTGACCAAAAACGGTTAACAGAATCTAACTCCATATAGATACATGCAGTGTGTATTAATTTACTGGTTAGAGGTTAATGGTTTAAGAACACACGTTATGTTAACCTCCCATGAAAAAATGCAAGGGAACTGTGTGCTGTCTCATCTTAACCCCATAGTTATCGGTTAAGAAAGACGTTTGGAAACAAATGTATTTAGGCTTGGGAAATTGAAGCAGGGAAAACAAATGTCCCAGAATCAATAGGTTTGATCATGGTTGAGAGGCAACTGGGCAGGGGTCCTGTACTATGTTTTATCTTGTATGTTCATTTGGAGCGGTGCCAGCGAGGAACTACAATGTTTTCTAGAGTGGTTAAACCTAGGCGACCCAAACATTAGATTCACAGGTCACCAAAGCAATTCCAGAGTCGAATTCCTAGATATAGTGATTAAGGATGAAGATGGCACTTTAAAAGTTGAATTGTTCACCAAGCCAACTGATAAAAACACACTCCTCCACTATTCCAGCATTCACCCGAAGGCACAGAGAGACAATGTGCCCTTCGGAACCAGTAAATTAATACACACTGCATGTATCTATATGGAGTTAGATTCTGTTAACCGTTTTTGGTCAGATTATATAAAAAAAGAAATAACATAGGAAACCGTTACCTTGTTTCACTAAATAGAGACGCATTTTTTGCAGCCTAATATAACTATTAGGTGTCTTCTACTAAGAGAAAATATGTATTCCGTCCCGCATTTTGACATTTAAAGATGAATCAGGACACTCCACGAGCATATAGCTCGGTAGTTAAAAACAGCAACTTAGCCTAAAACATTCCGTCCCGCACTTCGACATTTAAAGATGAATCAGGACACTCCACGAGCATATAGCTCGGTAGTTAAAAACAACAACTTAGCCTAAAACATGACAGAATCATTTTATTATTATAAATCTTAGAAGGAGCTTTAAACAAAAGGTGCACTTTGACCACGGTTTGTAATAAATATGTCTTTACCGCAGGCCATCAACACCAGCGTTTTTATCCAATCAAACAGAGGCATTTCGAGCTCTGTTATGCTATTCTGACAGCCTGTTCCCTTTACTTTCATTGGTCAACTACTTAACCAATGAAGAACCCCAGCGTTTTCATCCAATTAAACAGAGGCATTTCGAGCCCAGTTATGCTAATCTTATAGCTTGTTCCCTTAAGTTCCCATTGGTCAACAACTCAACCAATGAAGAACGAAGGCATAGGTTATAACCAAGGCGAGCCGCTCTCTGGCTCACATTGGAGAACTAGGACCAGAGAAGCGTGCAGCCGCCAGCAGACGTAGAGGTAAGCACTTGGGGCAGAGGTTTCCACGTTAAACTTTACTGCTTAATTCAGTATCCTTGAGGACGCTCACTAAAACGCTCTCTTTGTTTTCCTTTTCTATCGGTATCTTGTCTTTGATAGGGAACAAAGACTCACGCTACTGGTGCAAGACTTATGCGCCTCTGGTCTAACGCAGCGCATTTGAAAATTAAAACGCTGTGCAACAAAATTAATTTGACGGTACACTGCCATCCAACCTAACAGGTATGATACCAGAGTCTGCACTAGGGATAAGTTAGGAACTATAGAAAGTAGTTTTGGGTATAATAAATTCATTTCATGATTACAGATCGCAGGTACTCTGAACCACAAGGCCAGAATAAAAGCTATTATACAAGGAATCATTTTTGTGTCCAGACCTGAATCACCTTACCATAAACTTTCAACACGCTACGGATAAAGTAAATTCAAATCTAATATTTATAATTCAAGTATCAATACAGGTTACGTTAATCTTTACATAGTAACAATGGAATACACTCTCTCTTGTACATTACTATGTAATTTACCCATCAGGGACAATTACAAAGACAAAGCCCGAACGTTGCTCTAAGACACTCTCGGCCCAATCAACCACGCCACCATAGAGGAAGATCATTCTAACCATACAGATCGGTCTCTCATACCAAAGAGGTAAAATCTTAAGCAAATTCTAGTTTTTGGCATATGAAAGTTATCCCTCTGCATCATCGTTAAACAAATAGAAATTAATGTGCCTTTGATGCTTTAAACAGTGCATCTAAGCAATTAGATCTAGGTTACAATCACCTTTTGAGATATAGTCGATTTATTCAATATGGAACAACAAATTCTGACTACCAGATGGGCTAAGTCAAGAGATAGGCAATAAACAGCACTATAGATTAGATTCTAGTAGCTTTCCCTGTCCCTTTGGACCCTGAGAAACTGGCCCTAGATGTGCATGTAACAGCTATTCCTTCACCACATAGGCAAGATACCCTTATGTGCCAATACAGGATATATGTGAATTAATAGCTTTGTTGGATAAGAACTTGCTTAATCCACTCTGAAACTCAGTACCCAGAGCAACACTGTGCATATGATATTGTAAGTGTGTTAAATCTGAATAAGCACAATGTGTTAAAATTGTTTAGCCCCGTATGACATTATGAAATTCTGTACCTAGACATGTACTGTATGTATCTTTAGTTATATAACATGAATAACAGTTTCTATGTAAACGTAAACAAGTTAAACTTAACAACAAGTACACTGCTATGTAATTAATTGCACTGTGTATCCATTTTTTAGGACCATATGTACACCACGACAGAAATTGATTTTTTGTCTTGATAAAGGTGGATAGAATTCCAAAAGACCACCGAAACGCGTCCACGCCTCAATACAGTGTGATTCGTGGCTCAAACATCGTTGTTGATACAGTATTACCACATATGTACATTACGTTGTCCCAAAAGAGCATCAGAACACACGCCTTGTATTGTACAAATCATATGTCTTACTGTTTTTCTGTCTGTTTCTAGCAATATTGCGGGTCAATATTGTTTACGTACTGTTTTTTTATAATTCCTATTTTAACCTGTGTTAAGCAGTTTATTATATTTTCTACTGTATACAATAAATTTTGCTAAATTTTTTACTCCAGATCTAATTGTCATAGGGGCATATTACCAAGCAATAACGATAATTATCGCTATTGCTTGGTTAGAGACAAAAATTTACTGCAGCGCTGCAGCGATTTTTACCGCAAATAAACCTTGGTATTATCAAGGGTTAACGCAAATTCGGTAAAAATCGCCGCAAAGCACGAATATCGCTGAAAAGTCAGCGATATTCATGCATTAGCGAGCTAATGCTCTTAGCCATGTTATCCACCTCCCATTGGATAACATGGCTAAGAACTGCTCAGGGCAGGTGTTAGCTTTTGGAGATATTCCCGCTTAGCGCGAATATCTCTAAAAGTTGGTAATAGGAGATAGCGATGTTAGCGACTGTTTTCAGTCGCTAACATCTTGGCACGCCCACTTTGCATCTCATTAGTGATAAATATCACTGACATGCAAAGTGGGGCCCAAGATGGTCGCTATCTCCTACTAGCTGTTGCTAACTGGTGTTAGCAGCAGCTAGGTAATAGGGAGATAATTTTATCTCCGCTTTCTTGGCTTTTAAAGCCAAAAAAGCGGAGATAAACCCCCTTGATAATATGCCCCATAGTTCCTTAAAATTTTTTTTCTCATTTATAGTGTTTATGTATATGACTTTGTTCAAGGGAATTGCTTTTTTTATTTGCTTTTTTATACTCTCTTGTTGTACATACATACAATATCTCTAGTATCCCCATAAACATTTCCAACTCTTAGTTTAAGATCATTTACTCCATATTATCCAAATTCCTATGCAATATAAAAAAAATCTGTATGTCTCTTCATAAGCTTAAATGTTCTAAACATGTGGGGGGTGTTAACTTTCCGTATGTTCAAATCTATCACAGAGCATTTTCTCTTAAGCAATCATCTTTGTTATTACTAGAAGATGAGGAATCATCCTTACCGTTATGGACTACTATTGAAAATTCTTTTCATCACCCACTCTCATTTCAAGAATTTTTAGTCTTTACACATGGACCTTTGACACTTTCCCTTCCGATTTTTAATAATACTTGTAAAATTCTCCAACTTATTGTTATAACTCATCTATCTGCTAGGGACAATCTTCACTATGATATACTACATTTCTTAAAATTAATGGTAACATTATTTTTGGGAAAGACTGACATATTAAAGGACTCCATTGAGTTCATCAACTTTTTCAAGGTGATTCGTGTTTATCTTTTATGGTTGCCCGAACACGCTTATCTTTACCTATTTCTTATGCATACAAATACATATCTTTAACTTTGTTGATTCAATCAACTTATAATTATTTTGCCCATATTTCTACCTCTTCTTCTTCATCTTCTTCCACTCGTGCATTTTTATCTCTTCCCCCCTCTACATCTCAATTGTATAAACATGTAACTTCTTCTCCAGCAATTCAACATAAAATGGAGGTGGATTTTCTTGGGAAGAAGATCTTCAAGTTTCCTTTTCTACTTGTGTATGGAACAGAATCTGGACATAAATAAGGCAATCCTCTAGAGCAGCTAATACCATTCAAAGATAATGTTTTATTTACAATAGACTCATGCTTACTCCCACCTCATTCCACGAAACAAATCTTAATTCTTCTCCTTCTTGTTGGACTTGTCATACAATTCCGTCAGACTTAAAGTACATGCTACTTGACTGTCCTCATATTAGTGCTTTTTGGGTACACGTATGGCCATGAATTAAATATATTTTTTTAAACATGTATCTTTTTACATTCATTAACATCTTTCAGGGTAGCATCACTGAAGACTGGGTCTCCCACTCCAATAATTTGTATATAATAGATTTGCTTCTAGCAGTTGCTTTCCAACAGATTACCATGGCATGGAAGGATGCTACTTCTGTCCCCTACCGGTCTTGGTGGTACGGAGTTTGTTACAACCACAGATTAGATAGAGCATATGTTCATCCTGTTTCCCTTGCTATTAAAGAGAATATCTATGGTCATCCATCACTCGTTTCCTAGATGCATCTGCAAATTCATTATACTTGCGTAATCCCTGACTTGAGGAGGTACCTAAACCGCCAAGAACATGTTTATTGTTATATTTCATATAAATATCTCTCCATTTCATTTTGAGCTCTTCCCCTATGCTTTTTCTTTTTTGATAAGGTAATTGCATAGGTGGTCATGTTAAATTATATATATCTCATTCTCATGCAACTCCCCCCTTTTTCTCCTCCTCCACATTTTTCTTTTATTGTATTATAAGCATGGGCGAATTTTGCGAATCTCGCGTTCGCGAATTTTGCGGATTTGCGAACTCGCAATCCGCAAAATCTGCGAATTCTCGCGAATTTGCGGATTTTTTTTTGTGTGTTCGCGCGGGTTTCTGTCAGTTCGCGAGGGTTTTGTACAATTTCGCAAAACGCGAATTTACCTGTCGGGTCGCAAGTTTCGCGAACTTGTTGTTTATACGTGTCCAGCCTGTTTGGGACACTCTTCTTCATCACTGCCACTCTCTGTCACCACTGCCACTCTCTGACTACTCATGCCACCCTCTGGCCCACCCATGCCACCCTCTGTTTCATCACAGCACCCTCTGGTTGTCCAGTCAGTGTACATTATTGTGGCAACGCAAGCACACCTTCCCTCCCTCAAGTGACCTGAATTAATTTGGGGCTGATTAATGTGTCACAGAATATTTTTTTAGCTGGCACCTGCTTCCTTAGTGCTTCCTGATTAGTGATCTTTTGCACTTGCTAAGTGCTTTCATTGTTGCAAAATTAGTTACAACACCTGCCCTGCCCCAACTGATAATAATGAATTAGGGGCTGATTAATGGATTTGAACTTCCAGCCTGGCTCCTGCTTGTCTCCCTTAGCTGTAATTCAGGACCTTTGTGGCATATGTGTAACTATTCTGAGGTTCAGAGCAGGGTCACATATTAGTTGCAACTGGCAACTGAACTCTAAAGGGGCCCCTCAGGAAGCACTACAGGAAATGGCTACTAATGATGAGCCTGAACTTTTGAACCTGGTAAGTAGTTTCAGTTTTGCTAAAATCGTATTTCTGCAATTTAGCGCTTATTCGCGGGGCGCGAAGTTGTACTGGGAAGCCGCGAACTCACGCGAACAGTGCGAGCAAAATCCGCTGCTCGCGGATTTGCGGATTTTGCGGGAGATTCGCGAATCTCGCGGATTGTGAATTTACCGAAAATCCGCAAAATCCGCGAGCGAAACGGATTTTCCGCCCATGCTTAATTATCATGTTAACTAATTCAATTTTATCTTATACTTTATTATATTGTATCATATTATGATGTTCCATATTTCCAAATAAAACCATAATATCTACAAATACTAGACTCTAACTTGCTTTCCTTGTCCTAAATAACACACAAGTGCACATGACATGCACACATATTCACATGCACTCACACACGCACTCACACACGCACACACATATTAAACATGTAATTTTTTTTGCAAAACTCCGGGTGTCCAAAAGCATGTACGTGGTGTGTGTGCAGTGTCTGCCTAGGCATATTACTGTGCCTTAATTCTGCTATTACACCCAGCATTTTGAGTACAGAGGAAGTACTTGCTGATATACCCTTCTCCTCCATCTTTCTCCGGTAGAGCTCCTTCCCAAATGTCTTTCTGGAAACAGCACCACTGGAACTGGCGGCAGCTCCTCCATTAGGGCGGAGGAGCGCTGCCAGACTACTTTCTCGCAGGGCAAGAAGCAGAAACATAAAATTGTATCTTTAAAAGCAGAATACAGGGGTATGCCTGGTTGGGCGGGTGGAAGGGTATGCCTGGTTTGGATTGGGCGGGTACAGGGAAGAGTGGCTTGCACCACTCGGAGTAACCTGACTGTTTGGTCGGCCCTGGGGCAGACCAAAGCAGTCATACGCATGCTACATTTTCTCTATGTAGGCTGCCTGCAGCCTACATAGAGAAAATGGCTTCCCTACAGGTGCCCGGATGGGCATTGTCCACGACTCTGCACCAATCACAACACTGCGATTGCATCGTTGTAATTGGCTTACAGGAGGGGAGGGAGCATGCCTGTTCCTGTTCCTGTTCCTCTTTCTGTTCAGGAAAACGCTGAACTCGGGACCCGAACCAGGAGCAATGGTGGTGAGAGGCCCGGTCCGGTAGGTTAACTTTCTTTTATTTTTATTTTAACTCCCCTCCCACAGTAACACCGGCACGAATTCCCACACGACCCCCGCGTTAATCCCCACGCAAACCCCCGCCTCACCACCTGTGAGAATTGCGAGCCGCGACTGCACTGGAAAGAGGTCCAACTATTTGAAAATACAACACAATACTATTTACAAGGATTATTCACACCATTTATTTTGGCTCAACAAGTGCAATGTTTAACAAGAAAAAACTGTAAAATTAATGCTTACAAAATTCTGATAGTGATAAACATTACATCACTTTTTCTGCTCATTTTGAGTGAGGGGTCAGGAGATCTTGGAATAAGGCTTATGTGCATAGAAAATAGTACATGTGAAATATTTGACTGCTGAGGAGCAATGGAATCTCAGCTTTAACATAAATGTCTTCATGTGCAGCAACATTTAAGTGCACAACGACCTGAATCTCTATGCCTAGACTAGGGTGTTAGAGTTGACAACGCAGTTTCATTCCAGTCGGCAAAGTGGCAGTTAAGAGCTTGAATAAAACAAGACTGAGAGAAAATGGCAAGAGAAGAGACCATGAATGACTTCAAAGACAATAAGGAAAAATGTACTGAGACCCATTTTCCGATAGAGAGTTGTGCAGTGTCATGTCAATCAGTGGGTCAGGGAATAACTAAGGCAAATGGAAACAATCGTGCAGATTTCTCTGAATTAGAGCAAACGCCTTTGTCTAGGTCAAAAGACGCAAACATATGGGACAAGTTCTTCTAATGACGAGGATAAAAGAGGTTTGTTAATATGATGCGTCTGTTATACTCTACAGAAGCCATTCTGGACTTTCAAAGTGGATAGTGTCAGCTCTGGGGTAATAGGTAAATGCATCTAAAATGGTAGGAGATGTTGGAGCTTGATGTATGTAGGTGCTTTGGGCAGTACTAGAGAGAAAATGAAAACACAAATGAAATAAAGGAAAAATACAAGTTTATCTGAGTTGAACATAATTGCAGTGAAACATCCCAAAAATTCATGTCTGGGTGATGTAAAATAGAAGATGTATCATGTGTCAAGTTGCAGAGAGATACAGGATTTAAGGAAGAAGAGGAGACTCCTAGATCAGAATGTTATAAGAGGAGGAAATGGGATCCATAACCAAGCCCTGAGTGAAGTCCACCAAAGTGAAGTATGGCCAAATAGGTTTGAAGTCAACCATATCATTATTGGATCCAACACTCTTAAGGTAACAGGCGTCATTAAGATTGTTGTGTGATCATTAGGGTCAACAATAGCTAAGAGTAACATTAAGATTACTATGCATGAGGTATTATTGTGGGCAGAAGTAGGAACAAAGTAGCAGATACAGGCGTGTATTATCTCTTCAAAGTGAAGATGATGAAATACCTATTTGAGGAGAGTAAATGGCATATTTCTCGAATTTCACTAGTTCAGTTGATTACGCATGTATGGTGTGATGCTGCACATGCTATGACACCCTTCTACCTTGGCAACCATTTGTCACCACATCTTTCATTTATCTTTTTTTTTCTCTACACTAATTTTTGTTTGCTTTCCAGAGGCCATACCCTAGTTATTTTAAACCCTTTCTACAAAAACTGGTTATATATTATATGGGACCAAGCTTGTACGTTTTGTTTTGTAAAACTTTATAACATTTCAGTGTATTTGTTTCTCATTCTCTCAATTCCCTCTACTCCTCTCTACCCTCTCACTCTAATTTGCTCTTCAACCGTATCTGCCACACGCTCCCTAGCGCACCCACATCCTTTCTACTCGGACTACAGCTTTGAAAATGTTGCTTTACAACTGTATGCCAATCAAAACCTGAGCGACAGGGTGACTGTGTTAAGGGATTATCACTCTAAGATCTTGATGTGTACATGAAGAAGGGGGTATGTAACTGTTACCACTGAGCATGGGCGAATTTTGCGAATCTCGCGTTCGCGAATTTTGCGGATTTGCAAACTCACAATCCGCAAAATCCGCGAATTTGCGGATTTTTTTGTGTGTGTTCGCGCGGGTTTCTGCCAGGTCGCGAGGTTTTTGTACAATTTCGCACACGCGAACTTACCTGTCGGGTCGCAAGTTTTGCGAACTTGTTGTTTCTACGTGTCCAGCCTGTTTGGGACACTCTTCTTCATCACTGCCACCCTCTGTCACCACATGCCACCCTCTGGCTCACCCATGCCACCCTCTGTTTCATCACAGCACCCTCTGGTTGTCCAGTGTACATTATTGTGGCAAAGCAAAGCACACCTTCCCTGCCTCAAGTGACCTGAATTAATTTGGGGCTGATTAATGTGTCACAGAATATTTTTTTTAGCTGGCACCTGCTTCCTTAGTGCTTCCTGATTAGTGATCTTTTGCACTTGCTAAGTGCTTTCATTGTTGCAAAATTAGTTACAACACCTGCCCTGCCCCAAATGACAATAATGAATTAGGGGCTGATTAATGTGTCACTGGATTTGAACTTCCAGCCTGGCTCCTGCTTGTCTCCCTTAGCTGTAATTCAGGACCTTTGTGGCATATGTGTAACTATTCTGAGGGTCAGAGCAGGGTCACATAATAGTTGCAAGTAGGCAACTGAACTCTGGAGGGGCCCCTCAGGAAGCACTACAGGGAAATGGCTACTAATGATGAGCTTGAACTTTTGAACCTGGTAAGTAGTTTCAGTTTTGCTAAGATCGTATTTCTGCAATTTAGCGCTTATTCGAGGGGCGCGAAGTTGAACTGGGAAGCCGCAAACAGTGCGAGCAAGCCATAAAATCCGCTGCTCGCGGATTTTGCGGGAAATTTGCGAATGTCGCGGATTGCGAATTTACCGAAAATCCGCAAAATCCGCGAGCGGAACGGATTTTCCGCCCATACTTAGTTACCACAGATTTTTTACAACGCATACCATTACCACAGATTTTTTAAAACGCAGGTCATTTTACAACGGAAACCTTTACAACGCAATACACTACAACGCAGATACTATTACAACGCATACCCTTACAACGTAAGTATAATTATAGGTAAGTTTATCTTTTTTTTAAAACATTTATTAGTGGTATTTTGTTATGGGGTACAGGGGTATTTTTAGGTTTTAGGGATGGGTTTGGGTTTTGGGGTACAGGGGTATTTTTAGGTTTTAGGGCTGGGGTTGGGTTTTGAGGTACAGGGGTATTTTTAGGATTTAGGGCTGGGTTTGGGTTTTGGGGTACAGGGGCATTTCTAGGTTTTAGGGCTGGGTTTGGGTTTTGGGGTACAGGGGTATTTTTAGGTTTTAGGGCTGGGTTTGGGTTTTGGGGTACAGGGGTATTTATAGGTTTTAGGGCTGGGTTTGGGTTTTGGGGTACAGGGGTATTTTTAGGTTTTTATTGCTGGGTTTTGGTTTTTGGGGTACAGGGGTATTTTTAGGTTTTAGGGCTGGGTTTGGGTTTTGGGCTACAGGTGTATTTTTAGGTTTTAGGGCTGGGTTTGGGTTTTGGGGTACAGGGGTATTTTTAGGTTTTACGGCTGGGTTTGGGTTTTGGGGTACAGGGGTATTTTTAGGTTTTACGGCTGGGTTTGGGTTTTGGGGTACAGGGGTATTTTTAGGCTCTAGGGCTGGGTTTCGGTTTTGAGGTACAGGGGTATTTTTAGGTTTTAGGGCTGGGTTTGGGTTTTGGGGTACAGGGGTATTTTTAGGTTTTAGGGCTGGGTTTGGGTTTTGGGGTACAGGGGTATTTTTAGGTTTTAGGGTTGGGTTTGGGTTTTGGGGTACAGGGGTATTTTTAGGCTTTAGGGCTGGGTTTGGGTTTTGAGGTACAGGGGTATTTTTAGGTTTTAGGGCTGGGTTTGGGTTTTGGGGTACAGGGGTATTTTTAGGTTTTAGGGCTGGGTTTGGGTTTTGGGGTACAGAGGTATTTTTAATATATATTTACAAATAATAAAATTAAAATTAATTTTATTAATAAAATTATTTAATAATTAAATATTAAATAATTAAATTAAATAATACAAAAATAATTATTTACATTATATATTAATATTATATACTTACCTATACTTACGTTGTAATTGCATGCGTTGTGATAGTATTTGCGTTGTAGTGTATTGCGTTGTAAATGTTTCCGTTGTAAAATGACCTGCGTTGTAAAAAATCCGTGGTAATGGTATGCGTGCTAAAAGTACGCGTTGTAACATCATACATCTTAAGAAGGGAGATATGCTAATTGGCACAGAGGGTGGGGCACTGATATCTATTTTAAACAAGAGGAAGGCAATTGGACATTTAAAGCATATGAGTATGATGCATTCTTGAGAAATGTTGGAAAGAACCTGCATGATGTTTAGTGCAGGTTAAGAAGGAGGAATGGTCAGAGGGTTTCATAAAGTTTGAGATGTAATAGCCAACTTTTGGTATGATGAAAATGGATACATGTAGGGAGAATATGGAGGGAGGTGCATCAACAGGAGAATCTCCTACTATGTGAGGATATGGGAGAATTTGAGAAACCATCAGCCAAGACATTTAAAATCAACATTCTCATTCTAATTTGTCAATTGAATATGTGGGGAAAAAGGTGAATGGAAATTTTCACTTTACATAGGTGTATTTGTTTTCAGTGCTGTATGCTTTTTTGGGGAAAAATCAGTTCTTCCATTTCAGCCTGTTTATTCGGGTTAAGAAAATCTGTATAATCCATTGTCAGCTCTGGGACTGTCAATTCAGTATATCTTTTGTCAGTAATGTATTAACAAATTGTCATTTAAAAAATAAAACAAAAATTAGTAGTGCCAAATCAAGTAAATGGTCGTATTTTACTTGAAGATTTTTGACACTTTTGGAAAGATGGAAGCCCATATATATAAAACCGTGACAGCAAGAAAGGTGTTTAAAATACACAAAATGCAAATTGCGATTTGGTCCTGTTACTGAATCTCAAGTCAGGTTCGCGAATCGGTATTTGGAAGGGGCATGTTTAGGGAGTACCTTCCTAATACCGATTCACAGTGGCATGTATGAATGTTTTGTGAATGAATTAATGTCACAAAACATTCATTTTTTACCCAAACCTCAAAGGTGTTGGTAACCATTCACAAATGGGAAGACGCTCCTATTGGACCACTTCCCCTCTGTGAATGGGTATAGAAATGTTTTTAAGAGCAGGCTGTGGTCCAACTATGTATTTGTTTCCTCTAAAAAGGATTTTCTTATAATAGTACAAGGGGCAGTTTAGAGACAACCTGACCCCCTAGTACTTGTGGGGAGGACCCAGAGAGGATCCCCTATGGACAAAACCACTGTTCCACAGGTACCACAGTACTCCGATGGGACCCAGAGCAGCCTCCCATGAGGTAAGTCAGTACTCTTCCAGAAACTGCTGCTCAACCTTCACCCACATAGTAGGGTGGTATTGTGCAAGCTTACTACATGAAATTTTACATGCTACCGCGGGCCCACATGGTTGAAGCTTGTGCAGCTGGTATCGCATGAGTACTTTCGGCACACACAATTTTGTGTTATTTTTTAAATAAAAAAAAATGCAATGTGGTTTGAATTTCCACATGGGGTTTGCCACACATGGGGGTTTGGCCCAGGGCAAGGCCGAATCCATACTCAAGGGATACCCAGCTTTCAGCGGGTTTGGCCACAGTTCCTGGTTAGTGGTGCGGCTCTTTTTCACTGAAGGCACAGTGGATTATAGACCTGTATCATGCCTAATGAAAAATAACGAATGGGTCCTCATGTAATGCAACTAGTGCTATGTAAAGCGATCTGATATCCAATTCAGGTCATGTTTGCACTATATAAAATTCTATAAATATATATATTTTTTTTTTATCTGTGTTGGCCATAGGGTCTGAAAGGAGGCCAAATTACTTCAGTGAAATACTTTTAAATGTAGAAAATGCACATGTAGATGCTATCCCACATATACACACAACAATCTAGGGAAGCACATGAGGAAGAAAGTGACTGCGAACAAAGGAAAATGTCTGTATAAATGGGCTAGGACTGCTGGAGCCGCCTTCACTCCAGTGACCAAGAGGGACAGACAAACAAAAAGTAACTTGAATTGGGTATGAATTTAATGACATTGACAGGCCCTTAACAAGGCAGCATCGATAATATGAACAATCCCTTAAAGACAATATGAATGAGCTACAGCAGAATAAGACTCAAAGGGTAATACACCACTGTATAACCACAATTCTGGACAAAGATACAATAAAAAGAGAAAATATAACCCAGACCTCCATTATTCCAAACGCTATTTGCTTTTTCAGTCTTATCTTTTAATCTCCACAAGGGTTTCTCATGCATTTCCCATCCAAACCGCAAACCGTCCAACAACAAAAAATAATCAGAAGGAAATGATGAAAAATGGCAGTGCCTGCCCTTACTCAATCATCAAACATTTTGCAACGCACTGCTCTGTATGTACTTCATTTTGCCCCCAAAAAGTTCAAAGGTGGATGATGCAACAGAGATTGTAGACAAAGGGGCAGTTGTATAAGGAAATGGTGCAGCACTCTGCGTCATTTTCAAAACGCAGGAATGCACCATATTTACAAGAATAAAGCAAATATCAGTATTTTCCCTTGCGCTGGAGCTAGAAATAGCTGCCTAGCGCCAACACAGACACGCTTGCACCATAGTGCAAGGATGCCTGTGTTGCAGGGATGATTGTCTCTGTGCAAGAAGGTGTCCCTTCCTGCACATAAACAATCAAAAATGGTAAATTGCTACTTCTATGTATGCTGCATTCTGAAGCTCACATAGAAGTAGCAAATCACCATTATTTAATGATTGTTTTTGTGCAGGAAGGTGTCCCTTCCTGCACAGAAACAATCATTAATGTTATTGTGTTCTTTCTATGTGTGCTGCAGAATTCAGCACATTTAGAAAAAGCAAAAAACGAGGAGAAATAAAACGATTTATCCTCATTACGCCAATTGAATGCCTGCTTTTACTTGGGGTTTGTTTTTGGCGTTGCCTCAGATTTACACATCCAGCAGGGTCAAAAAGCAATGGATGTTGCTGTGAAACTCTCACAGCAACACCTATTGCATTCCCTTTGCACGCAGATGTCAGCTTAAAAGGGTACCATATTTACAAAGTGGCTTAACACCGCTTTGTAAATATGGTGCAGGGCATTGCGTCACCGAAGCGTAAAAAAAGAATTGATGGTCTGTGGCGCAATCCCCTTAGACGTATGCCCCTAGTCTGTGATGCTTTCCTTCCAGAATCCAAATCCAAAATGACCAAACGAGAACAAAGAACATGAAGGAGTCAGAAAGAGAAATGTGATACTGCATTGTATGGCAACTTTCCTCCCTTTGGCATTTCCCCTGTAAAAAAAAAAATCACTACATTTTGAGCTCAAATAAACTTTAAGTTAATTATCAGTGGCCTGCATTGAAACAACAGCCAGTCACTTTCAGTAACAGCTTTCTAGCGTGGCCCAGAATGTACTAATGTTCGTGCTGGATGCATACTGTTTATTTGAATGGTATGCTTCTACGACTTCTACCACTATTGTCTCACAGCATACAAGAGATAACAGTGCAGTTGTGATGTGATTAGTGTACATTTATGCAGTTTTATTATCTGGCAGATATAAAGCTATACCAATACTTCTAGTACAATATAAATATAAATGAAACGCCTTTGACCATGAACGCTTTACCAACAGTGGAATTTGCAAAGGACCTTACCTGCTGCGGACTCTCCCTGTGAGGCAGAGAGGGCAGGATTTGAATATCTACTTGCCGGACCTGCTCCGCGGGTCTCGCTGAGTTGTCTGGAGCTGCGGGGCTGAGGGGTTTAATGGGACTGTGTGGAACGGTGATTCCAGGTACTGGCAGGGCTGCGAGTGGCATAGCAGGGACTCAACTTCCCAGGAGTCCCTGCTCCTATTACCTGAGGCCGCTCTCCCTGCCGGTCACGCCCCCCGCCCTAATTTAATCGGTTCGGCAGAAGCTGACTGCGGGAAATGCCTTTGACCACGAACGCTTTACCAACAGTGGAATTTGCAAAGGACCTTACCTGCTGCGGACTCTCCCTGTGAGGCAGAGAGGGCAGGATTGGAAAAACTACTTGCCGGACCCGCTTCGCGGGTCTCGCTGCGTTGTCTGGAGCTGCGGGGCTGAGGGGTTTGCGGGACTGTGTGGAACGGTGATTCCAGGTACTGGCAGGGCTGCGAGTGGCATAGAAGGGACTCAACTTCCCAGGAGTCCCTGCTCCTATTACCTGAGGCTGCTCTCCCTGCCGGTAATGCCCCCGCCCTAATTTAATCGGTTCGGCAGAAGCTGACTGCGGGAAACGCCTTTGACCACGAACGCTTTACCAACAGTGGAATTTGCAAAGGACCTTACCTGCTGCGGACTCTCCCTGTGAGGCAGAGAGGGCAGGATTTGAATAACTACTTGCCGGACCTGCTCCGCGGGTCTCGCTGCGTTGTCTGGAGCTGCGGGGCTGAGGGGTTTAATGGGACTGTGTGGAACGGTGATTCCAGGTACTGGCAGGGCTGCGAGTGGCATAGCAGGGACTCAACTTCCCAGGAGTCTCTGCTCCTATTACCTGAGGCCGCTCTCCCTGCCGGTCACGCCCCCGCCCTAATTCAATCGGTTCGGCAGAAGCTGACTGCGGGAAACGTCTTTGACCACGAACGCTTTACCAACAGTGGAATTTGCAAAGGACCTTACCTGCTGCGGACTCTCCCTGTGAGGCAGAGAGGGCAGGATTGGAACAACTACTTGCCGGACCCGCTTTGCGGGTCTCGCTGCGTTGTCTGGAGCTGCGGGGTTTGCGGGACTGTGTGGAACAGTGATTCCAGGTACTGGCAGGGCTGCGAGTGGCATAGCAGGGACTCAACTTCCCAGGAGTCCCTGCTCCTATTACCTGAGGCCGCTCTCCCTGCCAGTCACGCCCCCGCCCTAATTTAATCGGTTCGGCAGAAGCTGACTGCGGGAAACGCCTTTGACCACGAACGCTTTACCAACAGTGGAATTTGCAAAGGACCTTACCTGCTGCGGACTCTCCCTGTGAGGCAGAGAGGGCAGGATTTGAATAACTACTTGCCGGACCCGCTCCGCGGGTCCCGCTGCGTTGTGTGGAGCTGCGGGGCTGAGGGGTTTGCGGGACTGTGTGGAACGGTGATTCCAGGTACCGGCAGGGCTGCGAGTGGCATAGCAGGGACTCAACTTCCCAGGAGTCCCTGCTCCTATCACCTGAGGCCGCTCTCCCTGCCGGTCATGCCCCCCGCCCTAATTTAATCAGTTCGGCAGAAGCTGACTGCGGGAAACGCCTTTGACCATGAACGCTTTACCAACAGTGGAATTTGCAAAGGACCTTACCTGCTGCGGACTCTCCCTGTGAGGCAGAGAGGGCAGGATTTGAATAACTACTTGCCGGGCCCGCTCCGCGGGTCTCGCTGCGTTGTCTGGAGCTGCGGGGCTGAGGGGTTTGCGGGACTTTGTGGAACGGTGATTCCAGGTACCGGCAGGGCTGCGAGTGGCATAGCAGGGACTCAACTTCCCAGGAGTCCCTGCTCCTATTACCTGAGGCCGCTCTCCCTGCCGGTCACGCCCCCGCCCTAATTTAATCGGTTCGGCAGAAGCTGACTGCGGGAAACGCCTTTGACCACGAACGCTTTACCAACAGTGGAATTTGCAAAGGACCTTACCTGCTACAGACTCTCCCTGTGAGGCAGAGAGGGCAGGATTTGAATAACTACTTGCCGGACCAGCTCCGCGGGTCTCGCTGCGTTGTCTGGAGCTGCGGGGCTGAGGGGTTTGCGGGACTGTGTGGAACGGTGATTCCAGGTACCGGCAGGGCTGCGAGTGGCATAGCAGGGACTCAACTTCCCAGGAGTCCCTGCTCCCATTACCTGAGGCCACTCTCCCTGCCGGTCACGCCCCCGCCCTAATTTAATCGGTTCGGCAGAAGCTGACTGCGGGAAACGCCTTTGACCATGAACGCTTTACTAACAGTGGAATTTGCAAAGGACCTTACCTGCTGCGGACTCTCCCTGTGAGGCAGAGAGGGCAGGATTTGAATAACTACTTGCCGGGCCCGCTCCGCGGGTCTCGCTGCGTTGTCTGGAGCTGCGGGGCTGAGGGGTTTGCGGGCCTGTGTGGAAAGGTGATTCCAGGTACCGGCAGGGCTGCGAGTGGCATAGCAGGGACTCAACTTCCCAGGAGTCCCTGCTCATATTACCTGAGGCCGCTCTCCCTGCCGGTCAAACCCCCCGCCCTAATTTAATCGGTTCGGCAGAAGCTGACTGCGGGAAACGCCTTTGACCACGAACGCTTTACCAACAGTGGAATTTGCAAAGGACCTTACCTGCTGCGGACTCTCCCTGTGAGGCAGAGAGGGCAGGATTTCAATAACTACCTGCCGGACCCGCTCCACGGGTCCTGCTGCGTTGTGTGGAGCTGCGGGGCTGAGGGGTTTGCGGGACTGTGTGGAACGGTGATTCCAGGTACCGGCAGGGCTGCGAGTGGCATAGCAGGGACTCAACTTCCCAGGAGTCCCTGCTCCTATCACCTGAGGCCGCTCTCCCTGCCGGTCATGCCCCCCGCCCTAATTTAATCGGTTCGGCAGAAGCTGACTGCGGGAAACGCCTTTGACCACGAACGCTTTACCAACAGTGGAATTTGCAAAGGACCTTACCTGCTGCGGACTCTCCCTGTGAGGCAGAGAGGGCAGGATTTGTATAACTACTTGCCGGACCCGCTCCGCGGGTCTCGCTGCGTTGTCTGGAGCTGCGGGGCTGAGGGGTTTGTGGGACTGTGTGGAACGGTGATTCCAGGTACCGGCAGGGCTGCGAGTGGCATAGCAGGGACTCAACTTCCCAGGAGTCCCTGCTCCCATTACCTGAGGCCGCTCTCCCTGCCGGTCACGCCCCCCGCCCTAATTTAATCGGTTCGGCAGAAGCTGACTGCGGGAAACGCCTTTGACCACGAACGCTTTACCAACAGTGGAATTTGCAAAGGACCTTACCTGCTACAGACTCTCCCTGTGAGGCAGAGAGGGCAGGATTTGAATAACTACTTGCCGGACCAGCTCCGCGGGTCTCGCTGCGTTGTCTGGAGCTGCGGGGCTGAGGGGTTTGCGGGACTGTGTGGAACAGTGATTCCAGGTACCGGCAGGGCTGCGAGTGGCATAGCAGGGACTCAACTTCCCAGGAGTCCCTGCTCCCATTACCTGAGGCCACTCTCCCTGCCGGTCACGCCCCCGCCCTAATTTAATCGGTTCGGCAGAAGCTGACTGCGGGAAACGCCTTTGACCATGAACGCTTTACTAACAGTGGAATTTGCAAAGGACCTTACCTGCTGCGGACTCTCCCTGTGAGGCAGAGAGGGCAGGATTTGAATAACTACTTGCCGGGCCCGCTCCGCGGGTCTCGCTGCGTTGTCTGGAGCTGCGGGGCTGAGGGGTTTGCGGGCCTGTGTGGAAAGGTGATTCCAGGTACCGGCAGGGCTGCGAGTGGCATAGCAGGGACTCAACTTCCCAGGAGTCCCTGCTCATATTACCTGAGGCCGCTCTCCCTGCCGGTCAAACCCCCCGCCCTAATTTAATCGGTTCGGCAGAAGCTGACTGCGGGAAACGCCTTTGACCACGAACGCTTTACCAACAGTGGAATTTGCAAAGGACCTTACCTGCTGCGGACTCTCCCTGTGAGGCAGAGAGGGCAGGATTTCAATAACTACCTGCCGGACCCGCTCCACGGGTCCTGCTGCGTTGTGTGGAGCTGCGGGGCTGAGGGGTTTGCGGGACTGTGTGGAACGGTGATTCCAGGTACCGGCAGGGCTGCGAGTGGCATAGCAGGGACTCAACTTCCCAGGAGTCCCTGCTCCTATCACCTGAGGCCGCTCTCCCTGCCGGTCATGCCCCCCGCCCTAATTTAATCGGTTCGGCAGAAGCTGACTGCGGGAAACGCCTTTGACCACGAACGCTTTACCAACAGTGGAATTTGCAAAGGACCTTACCTGCTGCGGACTCTCCCTGTGAGGCAGAGAGGGCAGGATTTGTATAACTACTTGCCGGACCCGCTCCGCGGGTCTCGCTGCGTTGTCTGGAGCTGCGGGGCTGAGGGGTTTGTGGGACTGTGTGGAACGGTGATTCCAGGTACCGGCAGGGCTGCGAGTGGCATAGCAGGGACTCAACTTCCCAGGAGTCCCTGCTCCCATTACCTGAGGCCGCTCTCCCTGCCGGTCACGCCCCCCGCCCTAATTTAATCGGTTCGGCAGAAGCTGACTGCGGGAAACGCCTTTGACCACGAACGCTTTACCAACAGTGGAATTTGCAAAGGACCTTACCTGCTGCGGACTCTCCCTGTGAGGCAGAGAGGGCAGGATTTGAATAACTACTTGGCGGACCCGCTCCGCGGGTCCCGCTGCGTTGTGTGGAGCTGCGGGGCTGAGGGGTTTGCGGGACTGTGTGGAACGGTGATTCCAGGTACCGGCAGGGCTGCGAGTGGCATAGCAGGGACTCAACTTCCCAGGAGTCCCTGCTCCTATCACCTGAGGCCGCTCTCCCTGCCGGTCATGCCCCCCACCCTAATTTAATCGGTTCGGCAGAAGCTGACTGCGGGAAACGCCTTTGACCACGAACGCTTTACCAACAGTGGAATTTGCAAAGGACCTTACCTGCTGCGGACTCTCCCTGTGAGGCAGAGAGGGCAGGATTTCAATAACTACTTGCCGGACCCGCTCCGCGGGTCCCGCTGCGTTGTCTGGAGCTGCGGGGCTGAGGGGTTTGCGGGAATGTGTGGAACGGTGATTCCAGGTACCTGCAGGGCTGCGAGTGGCATAGCAGGGACTCAACTTCCCAGGAGTCCCTGCTCCTATTACCTGAGGCCGCTCTCCCTGCCGGTCACGCCCCCCGCCCTAGCTCTACATTACTGGTAGAAGAATCCGCTGCGCGGTAGTACCCGGGGCTAAGCCCGGGCAAAGGGCAGGCCCTCTGAGGCCCTCAGAGGCCAGAGGAGCCTGGCCTGGGCTCCCCTCTTTCTGTTCGTCCCTGTGCTGGCTACGCATTTGAGAGGTGCTCTAACGTTTCCTTGTTTCTCTTATATTATTGTATTTGTCGGTGTCTGGTAGGACACGGACTTTTATTCTGTCCCAGGCTATAAGTAATTTGTCTTCTGTGTTCCCCTTGTTGGCCTGATAAATTGATTTGGGGAAATGTCTTTAGCCACCCCTATATTAACTGAGGATGCGGGAGCCAAACAGGGCACTCTGGATAATTTTGTTATCAGGTCGGCTCTTACAGCCGATAGGGATCTAGTTTTAGCCGAGCGACGCACTAATAGGCGCCGTTCGATTGAACTCATTAAAAACAACAGATCCACACAGGGCCCTGTTTTCCCTGCCTCGCCATTGGTATCCGACAGAGCCGAAGGCTCTAAGTCCCCTGAGCTCTTGTTGGATTTCAGTATTCTCCTACTACTTCAAGACAGGGATCCCTCCCCGATTTCTATGCCTGCCCCAAACTCTATCATTAATCTTTCCGCCTCGCTAATTAGCATCCATGACGAGGTGGAACTTTTGAAAGAAGATTTGCTAATAGTGACTGCGCAATCTTCTAAGACCAATGGTAGACAGGACGATGTGGCCATTCACCGTGGTCCTGGTCCTCCGCCTAAGAAAAGGCGTAGAAAGGGACCCGGCTTAGCTAAGAAAAAAACGGTGCCCCCCCTTTGTACTAAAAAGTCAGCCCAGTTATCTTTAAATTCACCCTACTCCCCTGCGATCACTACCCCGACCCCAGTTCAGCAGGGTTCTGACCTTATGGAGGGTATTGAGAAATTGTTTAGATCTTTCACCTTGCCTTTGGTAGAGAGGTTAAAGAAGATAACTGTGCAATTGGAGGAGTTAGAGAAAGTTATTAAGGGGTCCCATACGAGCACCAAGGGTTCTACGGTGATACCCCTCATTCCTACTCCCAGTAACGTCCCCCAGGCTTCAGCCCCACTGTCCCAGGATAAACAGCTCAGAAATTTTGTGTCACCTGCTGGTTTATCTTTTAGACAAGTAGCCAATAAGCCGGATAGTGAAATAAGGGGGTGTCCGTCTAAAGGTAATACCATACCTAAGTCTGTAGTTGCAAATGACCCAGCTAAGATTCATATATCCAAAAGACATAGAGTAAACCTCCCCCCAGAGGCAGCCTCTTTTGTAGTGATTCTAAAGGCTGTCCCAGTTTTAGAACCGGGTAAGAAAGAAGACCAATCTCAACTTAAGAATAAAGTCATTCACTGGCTAAAACAGAACCGGCCACTACCCCCACACTTAAATGGCGAAATACTTATGGTACGACATCTTACGTGGCTGGGTCCCAGCTCAAAAAATCTCCCAGGGGACATCGTTATAATCAGCATCAAGGATAAAAGGGCGGCCAGTTACATTCTGAATTGGTCTTCCCCCTCAGGTGGCAGCTCAATCATCCCAAGAGATTTGCCCTGCTTCTACCCCAGAGATTTGTTAAGCCCGGTTAGGAAGCCAAGTACATGGTTTCCTAAAACGGAGAGACCTATTAGACCACTAAGGCATCCACAGACCAATTATACAAGGAGACCTCGTTATTACTATCCAGAAGTTGTTCATAATGTTCCTATACCACCAATGGCACCACAGTTTGTAACCCCTGCTTACCCTGCTCGTCAGGCCCTCTCAGATCTTTGGAACCTGCACCCTAGTAATGCATATGTTCCATCTGCCCCTTGGCCTTCTAACCAGTTCCAAATTCCCATCCATAATCGTTATGATGGCTTGCGCGACCTGGAGGGGGTGGACTGACTGAGTGGGAAATCTCCAGTACTGTCCTGTTCGATACATTCCCCAATTTTGACTTCTTGTGACATTGGCCCAGATGTTATAATAGGTCAAAGTAATGGATCAACCACTGAGAAAGCTTTGGGGATTTGTGTGGAACCTGGTTTAGCAATCGCCAATGATTTGGCTTTTGCTACTCCAGAAGACCATGTCACCGACCCAGAAGTTAACATCTGTAACTTAGGTTCTGCACCCGTGGAAGCACCTGCCGCTGGAGCAATCGGGCAGGCCAGCGTGCTTTCAACTGCACGGTGTATGAGTACAACAGCTCCCAACTACAGCTTTCTATTTTGGAATATTGCAGGTATCAAGGATAGGGCCTTGGATTCCGCCTGGATTGATTTTGTAAATGCATTTGGTATACTGTGTTTCCAAGAAACTTGGTCCATTGATCCGGTCCATCTAAACGGGTATAGCACATTTCATGTTGCGGCTCTTCCATCTAAACGTGGGAGGAACAGCGGTGGGCTTTGTATATTTGTCTCCAACCTTCTGGGTGCTGTGAAAATTAAGGTAGTTAACCAGGGAAGTCATTTCCAGATTCTCTCAATTCGGTTGGCTGTAAAGGCTGACATTATTCTGAATAACTTCTATAATAACCCGCATAAATGTATATTAATTGATACCGTTTTTGCACTGAACAAAGCTTTACTGGGGACTTGCGTCCCAAAGGGGAGGGATTGTATTATTGTAGGTGGGGGGGACCTCAACCTTAATTTGTGTGACCTAACAGCAGGGGGGTGTGGATTTATCGGGGAAGGTGTAGGTGATCTGTACCCACATTTTTCCCATCAGGACGGGGGGGATTCATTGAATGAACTGATGGCATCTCATAACTTAAACTTTGTAAATAGAATATGCACTCCCTGTGTTGATTTTGGTGCAACTTTTGTGGGGAGAGGTAACAGTACCACTATTGATTATATCATAGCCTCTGAAAGTCACGCCTCCTGGTATACAGATTTTTTTTACCCACCCGGTAGGGTTCAGCGATCATCTTCCCCTCTCCTTTTCCATAAGATTTCCACAGGCACAACGCAATTCCCTGATAGAGAGACTGTCATGGCTGAAATCTTGTGAAATGCCCAGACTTAACGGGTATACTATTAAATGGAGTCACATTGACGCAGAGATCATGCACAATAAGATTGTCAGTGGATCTCTTGCCCAAATTGAGAGGTGTTTAGATGAAGAGACTTCTAGCGAAGATGTGCTGAAAGCTTTTGAAACTATCTCATACAATATCAGAAATAGTTTGTCACGGAGCGGGCGAGATTCTTCTCTCAAGACATTGGCTAATACATGGTTTGACGCGGTCTGTTCTAAGGCACATTCCCTCTTGAAGGTTGCTCTTCACAAAAAGATTAGGGACCCAGTAGAGGTGGCAAATTGCAGAAAAATCTATCGATTGTCCAGAAGTAAATGTAAGAAAAACATCAAACAGGAGGCCTGGAACAATTTGGTTCTCGCTGCCCAATCTAAGGATTGTGCCCAATTCTGGCGTGCAGTTAATGCACCGTTTTTCAGTGCATCAACGAACGCGAGGATAGAGGTTGCCATTAGCGAAACTTCCTGGATCGACTTCTTCTCGGAAGTCTATAACCCTGGGGAGACCCTAAAACTAGTTGACATGGAGGGTATTGAAAAAGAGGCAACTCGGTCCTTTAAGCAAGTTAATCTGGGAATTTCAACTGGCGAAATAACTTTAGCCATAGAGCAGAGCAAGGGAAGTAAGGCCCCGGGTATTGATGGGGTACCTATCGATTTGTTTAAACACTCGGCTGATTTATGGTCCCCTATCCTGAAAAGAGTGATAGATGCAAGCGGTGAGCTGGGCCTCCCTAAAACTTGATCCGACTCCATCATTATTCCCATTTTCAAGAAGGGAGCTAGAGAGAATCCTTCGTGTTATCATCCTATCTCCCTTCTTGATTCTTTTATGAAGATAGTGGGAAGTGTTGTCCTAAACGGACTATTATCATGGGCCAAAGATGCAGGAGTCCTATCCCAGGTTCAATATGGTTTTAGAGAAGGGATGGGCAATGTTGAACAGGTTTTAAATTTCACACTTCTCCAAGGGAAATATGTACAGGCAAAGGCTGAAAAACTTTATGCGGCATTTGTTGATCTTAGTGCCGCGTTTGATTGTGTAAGGCATGATCGTTTATGGGAGGTGTTGGAAAATCTTAAAATTGATGAGCCTATTATCTCATTTTTAAGGCAACTTTATGCTGGGGCTAGGGCAAGGGTGAGATTTGGTGTCAGTGGGGAATGTACCAAGCCATTTCATGTGAAACGAGGGGTGAGACAAGGATGTGTCCTTGTGCCCCTACTTTTTAATCTTTATACGAATGACCTTGAAGAGGTCCTGGAGTCCAAGGTTATCGATTCACCCAGAATCAACTCTAAACAAATAGCGTCCCTACTATATGTGGACGACGCCGTTATTATGGCCAGAACCGAGAGGGGTCTGCAGCTAGCCCTAGATCCGTATATTAATTTAATGGATTCTAGGGGTTTGTCCCTAAATGTAAAGAAAACCTTTGCGATGGTTTGTTCCAGAGGAAAGTCCAAAACATGCAAACTGTTTGCTGGTAGGGATAAAGTGCAGACCACTAAAACTTTAACATTTTTGGGAGTAGTTCTGGAGGGTGCTGGACACTGGGGCCCAGCAATTAGGAGTAGAATTTTATTGTTTAAAAAGGCCACAGCAGCACTTATGGCCTTTTCGCGTAAAATGGGAAAAAGACCCCCAGTTATTTTACTTAAGATTTATGCAGCCAAATGTGTAAGTACAGCGATATACGGGGCAGGCGTCTGGGGCATACTTGATTCTATAGAACTACAATTTGTAGAAAATGCTTTTTTAAGGTTTATTTTAGCTGTTCCGCCTAGTACTTCTGTATATAATTGCCACGCTGAGCTGGGTGTCCGCCATATTGGCGATCTGATTGCGATGCAACCTTTACTCCTCTGGCACCGGGTCTGGACCGCTGACGAGTTAGCTTTAAATAGAGAAATTATGCTTGATGTAATGGCCCTAGATAACTCTCCCAAAATACCATGGCTAACTTATATTAGAAAGTTTTGCCACGATTTGGGCAAACCTGAGTATTATATCGATCCGAAGGGATTATGTAGGATCACGAGGGCAGCCCTAAAGAAAGAATGCTGGGCTCACTTGGAATCTCTGAGGTTAGCAGTTGAGTTGAACAAAGTCTCGGTATTGTGGCACCATTCTTTGCTCACCTCTGACAATATGCAGTCTTATCTGATCTGGTGCTCTGGGGGCTTTGATAGGTACCTACTCACCAGATTTAGATTTGACATTTTTTACCGCTTAGTGTCTTTCCCTCAAACTAATGATTGGTCAAAAAAACTTATCAACTGTCCCTGTGACGGGAGTTCTGTTCAATCAACATTGCACGTGATCTGTTTTTGTGGTTTTTATCAAAATGAAAGAGCCCGTTGTATCAAACCTCTACTGAATAAAAATGGCCCATGGTGACATTGTCGCCCTGCTTTGTTGTATCTCCAGCTACTAGATGATGAATTTTGTGTGGCAACTATGACTAGTTTTTTAAAGAGTGTCTTTTTAAAAAGGAAAAATTTACTATGTTGTTAATTCAATGTAAATATTGTTACATATTTCCTTCATTGTACTGTTTTATGTATGTACATGTGTATTGATTTTTGATGCTGTTGCTTTTATGATTTTTTAATTTACAAAAATCGAATAAAGCTTTTTCTACTACTAATATAAATGACATAATCTTATCAGTATCATTTTATAACAAAATGTGTGTTATGCTTGATATTCTTTAAGCAGCAAAGTAGCATAAGAGGAGTTTACTTCTCTATAGTATGGTCACTCAATTCATTTTAGCCATTCATCTGCTGACTTATAAAGCGTGTGTAATATATGTGTTCACTTATTATCATTTCTGTTAATTTTTCATTGCACCACAGGTCTGGTGTTAGTATCCTATTTTGAAGAGCCAGTGCTGTTGTTTAATTATTATTTTCAGAATCAAAATTGTATTTCAAAATGACAGAAGGTGGATACTCAATGAGAGTAGGACATAGGGAAAACTGACAATGTATCTTCTTTAAACAGCGAACTTAGGGCTATATGTACAGAAATCTGGGATTGCGATTTCCAATTCTAAACAATTCGCAATTAGAAATCACAGTTCCTAATGTAAGAAAACTTACATCATTTGAATAGCGATTCCTAGTGGAATGCAAATCGACCTACCTAATGAATATGAAAGAGGTAGGTAGCAGTTTTTAATCCATTAGAAACTGCAGCCATCACAGAGATGGTGACCTGCTGACATCAGCAGACCACTCTGTCTGTGATTGCTTTTTAATAAAGCAAACATTTTCCTTGGGACCCCTTCCCATTTGCGAATGGCTACTAGCTCCTTCAGGTGTTGATAAAAAATGAATGTTGTGAGACGGTCAGTCATACATAGCACTGCAACTTGGTAGTTGGAAGGGACACCCTAAACTTGCTCCCTACAAAAATTGAATGCATAACACAAATTGCAATATGATAACCTGTTACCAAATAGCAATTTGTACATAAAAAACATTTTTGCACTTGCAAACAGCCCAATTATGATTGCAAACATCCTTTGTACATATGGTCAATAATCTGATAAATGTAGCAAAGCAAAGTCTATTGGAAACACGAACAAATGGTAAATACTCGATCTAAAAGCACCTCTGGAAAATGTTTTACAACCAGACCCTTTTAACTCTGTGAGCAAGCCCCATCCTCCTAAAAAATAACCTTATCAAATGTGGACCAACAGTTTATAATACTGAACAATGTCTCTTTTTTTTTTCAAAAATACTTTGTTCAGTTTTCGTGATTTAGAATAACCATAAAAGTACATATAAAAAGAACAGTTGATTGTACAATAAAAACAATTTTTTAAAAGGAAGAGCAGTATCAATATACATATAAAATATAGTACATGCGATTTGATGTTGAAGTCATTAAAAAGTTAATTATAGCATTTAAGAAATTACACGTAAAGTCAACTGTAACAATTTCAAATTCATAGTAGGGACATGTTACTCTCTGGGCTAGTCCTAGATCTTAATATAGATTTAAAAAATCTAGCTAGCTGGTTTGATGAACAATGTCTCAAAGACAATCAATAGAAAAACATGGGTCAGATTTACTAAGCAAATCAGTGTAGCAGTACCATTTGCTGCAATGTATTGCGTCAAAGAGTGAAAAAATAAACAGTGCCATACCCTCTAAGGGTGCTATTTTTCTCTCCTTCAATACAGGCACACTTTAGTCTGCCACTTTCTCACACATCATTTAAGCAGAAAGAAAACATGATGGACGCAATGCTGAACAAATAAACCCCTCACCCCTAGACACAGATTTGGGTTTAATCCATCATTTTCTTGCTCACTATGCCACCCCAGTTTTAACCCAGCCATGTCCAAATCAGTCTTGGCCATGCTCCCCATGAGAACAGTCCAGGCTGAACTGCCAAGCCTGGTCCTCTCTGACTGGTAACAAGCATCCTGTGACCGGTTTTGGGGTGTCACCCCTCACAGCCAGTCTAGCTTGAATCCTGTGGCACAATGAGCATGGGACATTTTGGAAAATACGGGGAATAGTTTTTTTAGGTCTTCATTATGATTTACATTAGATGTATTAATGTCATCAAAATTAATTGCTGCATCTACCATAGATACAAAATCCTCTTCTGAGAATCCAAAGGATTTCATATTAGCCATGATGATTTACAGACTGAGGGGTAGATGTTTAGATCAAGATATTGGTAGACTGTCTAGGGAATTTGCAGAAAAAAGAAAAGAAAAAGAAGAATTTAACAGAGAACCTAAATAGTTTTTTTTAAAAAAAATTAGTATTCATAGACAATACAATCTTCATGAGAAAAAACATTCAACTGCTCACACATTACACATATATGTATAACAATTAATACCCCTCATGGACAGGCCATGAGTAACACATTTAGGAAAATACGGGGATCCCTACTCATAATATATTCACTACAAGTAGGGACTAAAGTAAACTAATTTTTGAAAACCAGAGCAGTAGTGAACAACAATTTACGAGCCAAAACCTAGGGGGAGCATACAATAAATTCAATTAAATATTGTGACATGTAACCGTTATTGATAGAGACCAAACATGTTATTTGTAAACAGATTAGTGTTTATAATTTATTTGTATTATTTTCTTCATTTCTTTTGATAATTTCTTTTATAAAAATACATGTGTTCAATAAAATGATCGATAACATACATTTTATAATACAAAAGGTGTAAGGACAAGTCAAAAACAAGAGAAAGAAGAAAGAAAAAGAAAAACACAAATGACTTAGTTGTTAAGATGGGCTAGTGGAGTTAGCAAAGCGGTGGATGGAAACTCTACGCGCGTTTCGGGTATTGCCTTCTTCAGGAGTCCGTCATTTGCAACAGGACAAAAAAACAACAACACTGAAAGACATATAAAAAAAAGCCATGTCACAATCTGTAATATTGTTCTGTTATATAAGTGTATACATATTTTACAATAAACCCTAGGTCTTGGTCTAATTTTTGTAGAAAACAAAAAAAGAAGAAACACATTTTAAATTAGAATAATAGACATTTTTGGTGTAAATGGAGCAGCTGTATTTATAAGAAACATTTCATTTATATACAGACAATCATGTATGGTGTTTACTTCATTAAATTTACATGCATATATTTTAGTGCATTTTCTTCATCCTCTACACGGTGAATGTTTAGACAAGGTTATTCTTTACTTGTTTCTTTTACAGAACAGAAGTATTTTTGAATCCCATTACTATTTGCAATAAAAAAAACATTAACATTATTAGGTATAGTGAAAGACAGATACAGAAGTGAGTATCGAAAAAGAAAAAGGGGGTGGAAAAAAGTTCAGGCAAACCCCGTTTGTTGGTTGTTTATTAATTTATTAAGATGCCAGAAAGGGTAGGGAAAAAGAAGAGTGTGAAAAAGTGGGTAAAAAGGTAGGGGGGGAAAGAGTGGGAGAGGGGGAAAGGGGGGGGGCAGGGGGGGCAGGTATGTGGGTGGAGTACATACCATTAGTACACATAATAATAGCGCTCTACAATGTTTTTAAATAAAGCTATGAACCCCATTCAATAGGGAACGGTCAAAAAGAGTTTTAAAACCATGTAATACCTTTGCCATGCCAATCTTATGTGGTCCACAGATGAGCATCGGACCCATGCCTGGGCATACCCCAAACCCCACTTAGGATGAGAAAAGCAAAAATAACAAATGATCAACAGAATGCTAAACAAATCAACCACTCACCCCGCCAGAGCCATTAATTGTTCTTTTTTCATTAGTCACCCCGAGTGAGGCGGGTATGCCCAGATGTGTGACCCTTACTCACCTAGCCATAGAAGTCAAGGTTTCCTGGCTGATTAGGGGTGATACCCCGAAACCTGTCCCAAGATGCTTGTTTCTGGTCAAGGGAAGACCTGACCTGGCAGTTCGAGCTGGACTGCTACCATAGTGAGCACGGTCTAGACTGATATGCATATGGCTGGGCCCAACCTGGAATGGCATGAAGAGCAAAAAAATATGGATCTTGCCAAGAAATCTGTACTGGGTTGAATGGATGACATTGTTCAACATTTCATCCATCAATTGTTCTTTTTGCATCAGAAATATTTTAAGGTAAAGGGAAAGTGGGCAATCATCCATGGACTCTTCATTACAAGGGACCCACTGGGGAAGTGGTTTGTCTCTGTATATCACCTCTCTTAATCTGTCTCAGCCCTCTGCCAATTTCCACCTAAGATTCTGTCTCTCGATCCTGTGTAATAGGATGTGGGGACCGAGCAAAACATATTTTGGTTGTTTGGTGGCACCAGTTCCGATAATTAAAGGTATGGATCAATATTGTTTGTTATCTTGCAGGTTCAAATTAGCATAAAAGTCTTAATAAAATTGAAAGCTGCTCTGAGCAGGGGTCCTCTAAATATGTTTTGCCCGGGATCCCAAATGTTCTTATAGTGACACTGCATGCACTCTCCATTTTTCTCCTTTCCCTACTCCTAGGTTGCAACAGGAGCGGCCATTCAATAAAGCTATTGCCACCTTGTAGTTGCACACGAGGTTGGATGGCTCTCACTTATTAGGGTTCTAGAACCACCAACTTTCACTCATTTTCTATTCACGTTATTGGTCCTGAAGAAGCACCTGGGATAATTTTCACCACTGAGAATGTAGTTAATAAGGCACATTACGCCCCATCAGTAAAACACGACCTACAGGTTTTTTTAACCTGGCAAGGGAACCTACACAATAAACTCTACTCACTCTGGTATCCCTCAGCCAGTTTTATCATTCACTCACCCACTCACTGTTCTTTTAGAACCCTCTATTTCACACCCTCACCCATCATACTGCAGTACAAACAAAAGATCTCTGCAAAAGCGACCCTTTGGGGAACCGTAGGGAATTGCAGCGATGGCCCGTCGTGGTGCAACGCCCAATGATGAAGCATGACATCCTTCGGTGAGTGTGAGGGTATCAAGAGACAAGACTTGAGCTTGAACACTTTGAACTAGGTTTGCATCCTTTTCTGATGTAAACCTAGTTCAAAGTGTTAGTAAACAGGGGCCTATAAGTTTTACCATCAGCTAAAAACTCATGACTTATGCCAATATATCAGGGTATGAAGCAAAACTCATGGGTATTGCTTCTCTATAGCAGCAAATCGGCATTTGACCGTGTGGACAGGCATACCATGTGAGGAACCTTAGTGCCCTGGGTGTTCCAGAGGTTTTAGAAAAATTGGTCATAGCTTTCCATTCTTCCACATTGTGCCATGCAATGCTCATTGGTAATTTTGGCCTCACGCCACAAATTTAAGCCAAAAGTGGCCTAAAACAAGTTTGCTTACTGGCGCCCCTACTTTTTTGCCGATATACCTGAGTTGATGAACTGTGTCGGTGGAGATACCTGAAGGGTGTGGTCTTACTGTATGGGGGACACTACTCTACACTGATGATGTGGTCTTACTAGATTTGGCACCAAAAGGACTGCAGATAGGACTTAACCTATTATCAAAGTGTGTTGAGACTCATTATTTGAAAGTCAACGTAAACAAAAGTAAGATTATGTCGTTTTACACCCGAGGCTGTCAGCCAGCAGCAAAAATAGTTGGCATTTGGGCAGTGTTCCTCTGGAAATTGTTAAGTCTTATCCCTATCAAGGGAAACTGTCAAATGTATCAAACAGAGAGCACATTGCACATCTGATGAATAAGGCACTGATTCATGCTAAGGCACTTAAAGCACTTTTTGGCGCTAAGGGACGAAGACATTTTAACCATCTATTAACTGTATATAAGATGAAAATCCCTCTGACACTGTTATATGATGTAGAAATTATTAAAGTTGATCACTGGCACTTTATGCATAGAGCAGAGGGTAAAGATCTTGTGTAATTTAGATACCTTGGCACCCATTGAAGCATTGCACATTGAAATGCGTCTGGTAAGCACTTTTATAAGATGATTGGCAACCATTATACAATTGGCTTTCCATCTTCTTCACTCACAGGAGAATACTCTTAGGAGGTTCATATGAATAGAACTCTTTGATCCTATAAGAAAGGATTGCACATTGATGACAAATGTTTTGCACACACTTTGTCATTTGTTTCAAATCCTCCAGATATATATTAAAGTGCTTAACTTTAATCTTAAAAGTTATTTGAAAGCCTTCATGATTATCTCTTTGTAAGATGATATCTGGTTCTGAAGGGAAATGAGGAGGATGGATGAAATAATACGGTCTTGCATGACTGCTACGCCGCAGCCCTATCTAGGTTAGAACCTAGAACATAGCATCCGTTGGTATACGCTATTGTTTAGACTGAATTGCCTTCCTCTAAAATGTATTACAGATGCTTGGCGGTGAATAAATGTGTAGTTTATATTAGGGTGATGTAGAAATGTAAGATCATGTTCTCTTTGTCTATCCAGCTTTAAAATCCCTGGGACGTATACTTTTAAAACTTCTCTTCATAGAATATGTTTGTTTTTTTATCATCAAATTTTAATGAAATTACAGAGCAGGTATCAACGAGTGTGAAACAGTCATCAATAGCTAGTTTTCTCTGGAAGACAGTATGGAAAACAATATTTACAAACAACAGTCCCTTCAGGATGGTAACCCGTGATAAACTCACCATTTCCCCCATATTGTGGAGAAGTGTGGCTCATGGTGTAGAGCAGGCAGACCCGGAAGCTGAGGTCAGACCCGGGACCAGGGTTCAATTCCCGACGCGGCAGGGTCTTGAGCTCAAATGTCCACGGACTCGATAATTCTCGCTTCGGTGCCTGCTCTAATCATGGGTTCTCACTCTGCAACTCTGGGCATTAAGCTTGCTTAATCTCCACAACGGCCCCCCTGCGGCGGGATGCCTGGCTTTCACCTTGGGGATGCCCTGTAGGGGCTATCTCACAGGGAAAAGCCAGGACGGGTTCCCAATGCAAGCGCCGGGAAACCTCCGGGTAGCTGTGCGCTCAATAAATGCAATAATAATAATAATAATAATTTAGTCTTGTTTCTGGGTACAGTCATGTGCCTCATGTATCAGTTTCTCTTGGTGAGCACACCAGTCAACTCCTTTGAGCCATAGTTGCATCGAGGGGGGTGAAGGATGTTTCCACAGGCAAGCAGCATCTCTTTTGGCTACCACACAGTCCACCCCTATCACAATTCTCTCCGAGTGTGGTTACCACGTTTCTCCAGGAGACCCAACAGTGCCGCCTTGAAGCCCAGGTCAATCATGCGGGCCAGAGCTACCGATAGTTCACGTCCCACCCATTCCCAAAGGCTAACAATGCATGGTTGTCCCATGCCACAAGGTAGAAACGTGCAGTGGGGAAAGTGCACTGCGCACATGCAGAATGTGTTGACGGAGATACCCCTTGTATACACTGTGGGACTAGGTAAGTAGTTAACCTGAACCATGCATAGTCAAGAAGATATTGCCAGCTCCCTGTGGGCCAGGCAGGCAGGCTTCCCTCTAGTCATCATTGTCCAGCTTGCCCGCCCGCCCACCACTCCCACCTCTGCCTCAAGGAGGACAAGCCATCAGGAGTATTGATGATGAAGGAGCGATATGCAATGGAGACAACTCTTTATCCAAGCGCTTCAAGCTGGCTGATTTCAGGGAGTTGGGTGACTGAGGGAAGGTGGCCCACAGGGTATGTTGCATCTGAAAGAAGCACAAGAGTTGTGTGTGAGACAGGGTGTAATGATCTCTCAATCCCTGAAAGGACATCGAGGTACAACCTTGGTAGACAGCTTCCAAATACGTTATACTTATATGGTCCTAGTGGGCAAAGCCTTCGAGGTTAGACAGCTGTTGAAGCCAGGTGCCCCTCCACAGAGGAGTCAGCTCCGTCAGGCGGTAATCCCAATGTATACGGCACAGCGCTGCCCTCCAGCATAGCACCGCGGCATGCGTGCAGGATGGTGCAGTAATACGGACCCCGTAAAGCAGACACAAATGGTATCAATTCAGCTAGAGCCACAATTCAGTTACTATACTGTTCAGTAATTGAAGTGATGTGTTGCAACGTCACTTAATGAAATGTTTTTTTAATGTATTAAGCATCTGTTTATGTACTTCCTTTTAAAAAGTATTATTATTATGTTTCTTATATAGCGCCTGAATTGACCCCCGAAGGGGTATCTCCGCGCTTGCCTTGGGAACCCGTCCTGGCTTTTCCCTGTGAGATAGCCCGTACAGGGCATCCCCAAGGTGAAAGCTAGGCATCCCGCCGCGGGGGGGGGGGGGGGGCGTTGTGGAGATTAAGCAAGCTTAATGCCCAGAGTTGCAGAGTGTGACCCATGATTAGGTCAGGCACCGAAGCGAGAATTATCGAGTCCATGGACATTTGAGCTCAAGACCCTGCCGCGTTGGGAATTGAACCCTGGTCCCGGGTCTGACCTCTGCTTCAGGGTCTGCCTGCTCTAACCAGTGAGCCACACTTCTCCATATTACAGTTTGGAGTAGAATAAGTTAGCTTTTTTAAATGCTTCTTAAAATGTTTTAAGGTTTTGATGTATGTTTGTCAATCTACTGTTGATGTATATCTGAATCTTTAATTAAATCTTGACCCTTGAATCTATAGGTGGGTATAAGAAAAATGAATTACGACCCCCTCTTACCTCCTAGTTCTGCTATCAGCCACACACGGTCTGAAGGAGTGGTGACTTGAAAGCTGCCCCCACCCCTCCGGCCTAATAGTGACTTTCATCTGTCAATCCAACAATGGCCCAAGCAACTATGACATATATCAATGCAGCATTAGTGATACCTTAGATATAGACCTCTAAATGAATGCTGAAAATACAACTAGATTCTATGAACCCTCTCAGAGGTGCAAATAAAGAAAAGCCCATATATGTTGCCTTCTTTCCTCCTTCAGTACATTCAGTCCTCTGAAATGCATGTAAGTGGAAATGGATTCTCAGGTATTGCTCTACTGCTGATCTGATCACTCATTACAGCGTAGAGCATTTCAGGCATGAGAAGTCATTTGGCAGCGACAATTACATCGCAGTTATTAACGCAGTGCCTTCAAGATGCACAACAGCGTTCACCACGACCGCTCTCAGTGCATTACATGCCACAGTGGCTTTCAGAGGACCGCGCTCTGTTGGTAACACGGTAGCAACCCACAGGCGCCCGAAATCTGAGCAAGGGAAAAGTCATCTTTTCAACGGGAGAGTACAGATGGTTTACTCCCACTGGGCGACATAATGTACTAGCGCCGTTTTGGAAAAAGAAGCAGCTTGAGTTTTTGGTAGTTGGGTGGCTATTTGTAACATACCGTTCTTTTCAGGGCACTTAAACTTGATTTTGAGAAATGGTTTTCATGCTGATGAAAACAATACGGTCGGGACTAAAAGTTTAGCAGTTCACAATGCTTGAAAACATGCTCAGAGTGGTCAATATGCGAGTTGAAGTTGTGTTTTAAGAAAAAAATAAACTTTACAGAACGTTCTACTTTCAAGCGGGGCTTGCTGTGAGCCCAGCTAGCATCAGCCCATCCATTGGGCATCGGAGATGACCCTACTGGGACTAGACTGTAGATGCAGGATGCCGTCCACAGAGTGAGGAGTGGGGGCACCAAGATTCCACGAAGAAGGGGGTGTAGCGTCTCACTTGTTAACACAATTGAATTTGGAACCCATTGACTTGTGCAGTATTAAATTCTGCTGCACAATTACAGTGCTTTCTTAGTACTTAAAAAATAATTTATCTGTTGGTTGACTTAAGTTTTGTGCTCTTGCCCCCCACTACCCCCCTGAGAAGTCTGTCCGCTCGCCCTCACTAGCAGAGTCAAATGTAGAAAGGGTTGTACCTACTGCAGCGCCTAAAGCCACCGTAGAACGGACCGCAGGACAGCATCGACAATCGGTCCCAAGAGCACAGTTTAGACACTGTAGCCCATACCCGGCCTGTGCCATTCACCCACACGCGCACACCAACAAATTGGTGTTCCACAATACTTGATATGTCTTCAAAGTTTCCTAATTAAGTCCTCTGGCAGGCAAAATTAAACAGCGTTTCTATGGCCCAGGGAGAAAAAAATAATGCTGACATTCTGTCTGCTCGTCTTTCGCAATTAGTTAAGGGGACTCTTTATTATGGCTGGCTGGGTAAGGAAACAGGAAGATCAAACATTTAATGATGATGTTAAGTAAATATTGTAAATGTTGGAGTAAGCACAACAAAAGTGATAAGCCCTGCCCGTTTTTATTGGTTAATACCGGGTTGGAAATGTAAACATTTACCCTCCAGTACCTGTATTTACAAATATGATAATCCTATTCTGTTTTAACATTTGATCATTTTATCCCCAAAGCTGTTTCCCAATTTGAAGCTAATTCTTTCCCTCATTCCACATGTGCAAAGTATATATTCATGGAAGGTTAAGTTGGGGCCCTTTAGGGACTGTAGTTGCCTGTCTGCTAAAACCACTGCACATTATTATGCAAGGAGGCAAGTAATAAAACACTCTCCAGCATCATAACACACCATTGTCATCACGTGTTTATTTCGAGTCAATAGCTCGTAAATCAATATAAACGTTGATAAAAAGAATCAATACAACATTCAGTTATCATTTTGATCTCTGATTCAGAAAGCTGTATTATATAGGAGAGTACTGACTGTCTATATTTCCATTAATATTTCATGATAATTAATTTAAGACACATTTAACTTCCAAATTAGGCAGCAAACTCATTTCATCTATAAGCACATTTTTAACTACCTCTGGCAGGTAATTAATTCCTCATCTTTGTAGGAACCCTTTGATGTATCTGTGAAATGCCCTAGTGATAAACTGCCCTTATGGATCTTCATAAATAATACTTTAGCTGTTTGAGGTTCAACCTGCTTCACTTGGAACTTAGTTAAATATCAAAGGATTTGCATATTGAGCAAGCAATTTCAAGGAACAAAAGCAGGGGAGATATTTCTAACCTTGAGTAATAATACTCCTGATTATGAATGTACAGTTTCTCGCAAGATATGCGCATGTGCGGGCGCACGCATGCACAGTTTTCTCAAGGATTACCCAGACGGTGAGAAAGAGGAGGAAGGCAGCCCGGGGAGCAGCAGTACAGGTAAGAGGTTTTAAGTTACTTTTAAGTAATGTAGAATTACTTGTTAATAAACGGGGTGGAGGCGAGTGGCATGGTGGAGTTTGTTCGCAACTCATTGGACCTCCCCGTAGCCCAGCTACGACCAGTACACCAAGGGTTACATTCCATATGGCATCCCAAGGACCTTGTTCTGGCAATCACACTTGTCTCAAGAGTCCCTGCCGTTAAGGCATCCCAAGGACCTTGTTCGGGTAACTGCCCTTTTACCTCCTAATGTGAAGATATTTATTGTTGACCCTTGTGACTCTGACCACTGATGGCTCCCACCCAGGACAACAAGAAATTATGGTCTATTGCCCTTCTGATGTTCAGGAGGAACCTAATGCTCTCTGCTAGGCAGATGAACCTTTTAATCTGTGTACCTCCGGGGACACACGTGGGTAGAAGGGGTCCTTGGCTATTTATGCACCACCGCATCCCCCAATAGTAAGCTTTGCATTACAGCCCATTGCAACATCCTACTCTGAAGCTCTGATTCCTCAATTCACCTTATTTCACATGCCCTGCAAGGGTTGCTCTTTGAGTTTGCTCGAGAAGAAGAGTTGCATACCGTACCCTGGTCCAACATTCCTAGTACTTCACTGCTCACTATTAGTCCTCATCTGATGTGGTTATACCTAATGGCCCAGCTCCTATTATTGATTTGACTCTCTGGCACCCTTTGTAATTACTGGGAAGACTGGCTATGCATACTAGCAGTTATGAGGTCCACATTCAATGGCAACTCATTTGGCCGTTAAATTGTCTGCCTCCAAGGGCCTTGGGTTTGGTGTCGTCTCACCGTACTGCCAATGTACGTTTTGGGGCTATTCTTCCCCTTCTTAATATGCTAATGTGATCCCGATCAAATTGTCATCCGTGGCTGCCCTGTCCCTTTTGTTCATCTGCCTTTCCCGCAGCCTCTATGGACAAAGTTACTCTAATAATGCTTAAAGTTCTATAAAGCTTTAGCTAGTGCCTCATGCTATGAACCAATCCAGACTAAAGACAACATTCAATTTTGTGGGTATCGCAACCAGATTTGTCTCACCTGGTAATGAAGTTCGTTAACCCCACTAAGCAATGCATCCATCAGTTTGTTACTTGTTTCACCGGTTGGATAAGGTAACCGTGCCCTGTAAATTTACAAAATCTTCTATCTTCGGGGACTGGAACCCAATTGGTCATGCCTGAAAGTGCTGTTTGACTCCTGCCTCACCTCTGCACCCATCAGTTTGTTTCACATAGGAGATTATGGTAACCGAGCCCCAAGTAAATACCTCTCAGGTCTGTACCAGTCACCAAAGCCATTCTTATAGCTTTGGGGTGCTGAACAATCTAAAACCTCGCGCTTGTAGCTGTGTGATGATTATTAGCTTAGTGGAAGCTGTAGCTGGCCACTCTGGCAGTGACTATTGGTGGTGGTTGTGTCCTGGGGGACAAGTTCTCGTGTCTCGACAGACACAGAGTTAGTAGCCACTCTCTTATGGGAGTGGGCACACTTGTACGGTATACAACGGTTACCACGCATATTTTACAACGCGGTACCGTTACCACGATACTTTTACCACGCAGGTCGTTACAACGAAATGTGCTGGGGGGCGCTCCTGGATAGTAAATACTTTAATTTACTATCCAACTCCTTTCCCTAGAGTCCACGGGGACTGGAGTTGGAATAGTAAATTAAATAATTTACTATCCAGCGCCCCTCCACGCAAGTCATTGTAACGACTTGCGTGGTAAAAGTAGCGTGGTAACGGTACGCGTTGTAAAAGTATGCGTGGTACCGTCATACATCCCACTTGTACTCCCACATGCATCCCTCATAGGCATAACGAGTGACTTGAGCCTGTCAATAAAAGGGCCCGGATGCACGTGCTTGTGGCCAGTTACATATCCATAGCCACAGTGTCTGTGTCAGACCAAGGCGGACTGACAGCCATGGAGACAGCACCAAATGAGAACAAAATGTAAGCCGCTGCAAGCGCAAATCCTGGTGCTCCCATCGCTTCACAGTGCGACCGTCCTGTCCCGAGTGTCAGCAGTTGGAGTCAAACGGCATTACGCTCCTGGCTGTCAATGCCAGAGGTGAAAGAACAGATTCAGTAGAGGCAGAGACATGCAGCTATGATGTCCCTCCAGAAACCTCCTCTTCAAGCTGATCATCACCAACTGTCGTCCATGCCCAATGGCAGCTACATCATCAGTGAATCAAAATAATTTTAATGGTGCTCCATGCACACTTTCAAACTTTCAAAATTCCACAGTTTAAGCATCAACACAGACGAACAAACACAACAAACCATTGAAGTTTTTGCGAAATGAATTATTTATAGGGGATATCCAGAATCATTGGTGAAATAATCAGTTGAAATAGTTAGAAAAATTGAAAGATCAACTTTGTTAAATCCAAGAACTAAAAAAGAGAAAAGTTTTAACATATGTATTCTGAAACATTCTACTGAGGCCAACAAAATCAGAACCTTTATTAAAAAGCATTGGCATCTAATAGAGAATGAGCCGGATTTAGAATGCATTAGAAAACAAAAACATTTTTTTGCTTTCCAACGGTCAAAAAATCTAAAAGAACTGTTATCTAAAAAAGCCACAAAAGAGAGTCACACAAACTTAAAAGGAATGTAAATCTGTGGAAATTGCACACATTGCAACAACGTTATGAAAGGAAAGGAGTTGTTACATCCCTTGAAAGGTACAATAATCAATCTAAAACACAACAGCACTTGTGATGCCAAGAACGTAATCTATGCTATTAAATGCCCATGTGGCAAAATATATGTGGGTTTAACTGAGCGAAAGGTAAAAGTCTCTATCACGGAACACAAAAGCTCCATTCGATTAAAGAATGCCAAGTCAACAGTAGCCATGCATTGGCTGGAGGCGGGACATAACATATCCCAACTGAGATTTACTGTACTTGAAGCGGTGAGATCTGATACTGGCACCGATCCACATCAACAACTTTTGAAGGCCGAATATTTTTGGAGAAAAAAAACTGAATACCTTACAGCCCCAGGGGTTAAATGACTGTATAGAACTATCATGTTTTTCATAATACTTTGAATTATGATGATTCACAAGCCTTTTTTCTACTCTTTTTTCTACATTAAGTTGACCTATTTTTCGTACATTTATATGTGGTTTTGATTGTTTTCGACTCATTGTTGTTTATGCATATGCACGTGAAATGATTTACCATGTTTTGAATGCAAACAACTTTATTAACGAGCGCGCACCCTAGGTGTAAGAATCGTGCACATTTTTCGTAATAGGCAGTTCAGAGACGCAGTCACCACAGAATCTCACGTGACTACGTCACAGCGTTTATTTTGAAGTGAGAGCGTTTGGCGCGTAACTGCGAATACAGCCAGAAGAACTGGAGCTTTTCTGCTCGTGATTCTCAAGTAAGAGCACATTTTCGTATAGAGCAAACTCAATTTCACTGCATCGCGTAGAAGTAATTGAGCAGTAATGATAGGAGGTGTGAACGGTGGGAACTTCCATAGCGTGTTTTGAGTATGTAATATAGTGACTCTTCTTGAGTTATATAGTTAACTCCTCGAGCCTACATTCACGAGATGTTTAATTAATGTTTTCCAGTTTACATGGTAATTGTGCGGACTCGTGTGTATTATGCGTGTCATGAAGTTTATTCACACACAAACGGTTATTTTGAGATCGGTAATTCGATGTTAAGGTTTTATTTATTATTCGTTATTTTAATTTCCTTTGTGAATAGGTCATGTAACCATTTGTTATGCTATTTAAAACAGTGGTTTGATACAAATATACATTTGTCATACTATGCTTTGAAGTTTTTAGATAACAGAATATTTACACATGAATTTAATGTCAATTCATGTTTAGTAATTGCATTGCTTATTCATTAGGTTTTGTTTTTAGTCGAATGCTGTTAACTAATGGGCTTCTTGTTTTTGATTCACATAGACCCCTGAAGAAGGGTTCTCAGTTCAACCCGAAATGCATTGGGTGATGATACATGTATAATCATGAGTTGATCATTGGATGAACAAAACTATGATTTCTTGACGAAGAATACATTTTATATTTGCAATATTTCAACAAAAAGACTACACAGAAATTTATTACGTACTAGAATTTAGAAACAGGTTACGTTCCTTGAGAAAGAGTGTGCTCATCCTACAGGTTAGGTGTTTTCCTAACCAGACCAGTGGTTACAGCTACATCATCAGTGCAATGTGCATGACACCACACTCAGCAAGAAACATGGAAGTGTGACCAGAGGGTCTACACCAAGAATCGGATAACCGACTGAGGTCAGAAGTGGAAGTCGTGAGTGGCCGGACCGGATGATGAAGAGAACCCGAGCTACAAAAGGAGCGAGTTCTGACACAGCAACAGCGAGGAAAGAGGGTGATAACCCGAGAAGGAACTGGCAACCTCACACCCTGGGTGAACCGAGTCTCAAGCCTCACTGTTCTAGGCGTGTCTATGACTCCCCTGTCATCGACGTCCCAGCAGCCCAAGAAGTCCAAGTGCACGGATGCAAGTGCCTCCCCAAAGGACATTGAGGTACCTGGCCACTCCCTGCCACAGGTGATCGACTCAAGACTAAACGCCTGCATCCATCATAGCAATTCATCACCTGCCATTGTCCAAATTCACCACATGGCTGGCAATGCCATCATGCCAGTCCTCATCAAGTGCGTCACCGGCACCATCTCAAATGCAAATTTAGTGGAGTTCTACACTGTTACCATACGTGCTGATCAGAAAAACCCTTCGGCAGCGAGAGCATGTCCTGACCAAGACCCACACACCCTTGAGGTTTGTGCGAGCGACTGGGTACCGGTTCCTAGGTGGTCCTGCAGCTGCCCCCATTCGGCACACACGCAGCCCCAGCACAGCCTACAAGCAGTCCAATGGCAAACCAGACGAAGGGCCTCCCCAGGCGGGAGAGTTGGAAGAGACATTGCCTCACCGACAGGTCGCAGGACACGGCACAATAGTCCAATAGAGAATTCAGGCAATCCTGCAACACCTCTGTGAACTCTCACCAGTGACTAGAACCATGCCATTGATGCCACCTATGTACCAAACTATTATTACTCACCACCGACCATCACCAACATCAACAAAGTGGAGCCATGCAAAACTTGAAGATCTGTCATCATCAGTGACCTGTTGGCACACAGCGGACGTCCCCGAGCCAGTGGTCGTGTCCTGAACCATTCAGGTTAAACTATGAGTGCCCGCCGAGAAGGTCCTGCTGCAGGCAGAGTCACCTGCCCCTGTCTGATGTCTTCCTGCCACATAACTCAGAACATGGATGGACCAAGTGGTGTTTGAGTGAACTGTTTGTTTTGTCCCTACAGATTGGACTATGATTGTTTTTGTTTTCATTAAAATTTGGGAGAAATGTTGTGTCCTGCGAGACAGGTTCTAGTGTCTCGACAGACACAGAGTTAGCAGCCACCCCCCTATGGGAGTGGGCACACTTGCACCCCCACCCGCATCCCTCACAGGCGTCACGAGTAACTTTAGCCTATCAATAAAATGGCCCGGGTTCACATGCTCATGGCCAGTTGAATATCCATAGCCACAGTGTCAGTGTCAGTCCTTTAGCAGCATGTGGGCCTAGGGCCCACAACGCCACAGTGGTCACGCTGCGGTTGCCTCCCGGCGAAAGCCCCGGCACCCTTTCCCTTAGTATCGGTGTTCGGTGTTCGCACTATTCTGCACACACTCGATACACCGAAACAATCAATCTTCATGTTAAGTCAGTGTATAGGTAATGTTACATAGAAGGACAATTAACAGATATAGTAGTTACAAACCCTCCATCCTGATAGGCAGTAGCGCTTGGAATGCTTGTTATGAAAAGCACTACTTCCAGTTAGATGTAACACCATATTTGGGGGTCCCCTTCACAAGAACAACTGATCTCCACCACAATGAACCCTCTGTGCACACTAGGAAATCTCCCACACTAGGAAATCCTACCACGACAAGTAGGGCCTGCAGAGTGAATATACAAATTACAAATACACATAATGCAATGTCATGTTATAATAAAGCGGAGGGACCTTAACTTTATAGCCTACGTGCAGTGCTAAAGCATTTTGGCCATCTTACTCAGGCTCCAGATAACTGTCAATCAGAGTATGTTACTTGTAACAATTGCCTAGTAAGTACAAAATGATAAGTTAACTCAATCTCAAACTGGCCTTGTATTTTACATAGCTGTGTTTTCTCTCCCGATGCTCCCTGCACAGGACGTGCAACACTAACTTCAAACTTACTATATTAAGAACGCCCAGCTCAGCCATCAGATGGGATGTCCCTACGTGTATTTGCTACTTCAATAAGTGCTGTGTAGTGTGTTTGAGAACCCTGTGGTTACTTGAGAACATTTATTTACCACTGAATTTTATATTAACACTAAGTAAGATTAGACTCTCTAGTGGGGGGGAATCTGAATGAGCAGCCCCCAAGCTCGACCCTACCCAACGAGCTCCAAAGCAAACAGCTTAATCTAGCACCGCCATAAAATATGCATAGTATAGTTTCACGAGCTCCAAATACACTTCAAGATAACCAGTAACCAGAACGAAGGAAGCTGCATTCTGAAGAAGTAACCAACCAAGGCAGCTTAATGGTATGAGCACCCACTCTGTCTCTTTTGAATACCATGGGCGTTCATATAGGAAGGCCTAAGCAATGTGGCAGAACTCTTTCAGATGCTGCAGCAAAGGCTACAGTGTCTTCTGCAACATTTTCAGAACATGAAATGCATGGACTAGGACTAGGCCTAATGCCGTTCACCAGTAAGTAGTCAGGCATTAACCATGCGGGTACAAACCTACCAACATACTCTAAATGAAGGCAAAAATGTATCTGCTTTCTACAAAAGTACATCATTTGTCTTTGTTCTACACAGAACACACTTATCTTTTTATCCTGGGCTGTTGCATTGTCCTTACCAACACCACACCTGAAATGTATGTGCCAGTAATGCACATTAATTAAACTAAATCATCCAATTGCAGCTAGACTTATTGCTAGGCCCTTAGCATTTACCGACAATGTACAGGCACTGTATAAACCACCGCTCGTGTTCAGCTAGCTGTCCTTAATACTCTATCAGCCCCGTAATGCAGCGTGCATTATCTTCTGGTGACCCACAATGTGAAGAAATGTTGCCGAAGTCATGGAAAGAGGGGGAGGACGCATTTGGAAAACCCAAGCGAAGGATGATTACAGGAGCAGTTAAGGTCACCTAGCAAAGACAAGCAGAAGTGTGCCTTATTGAATTGCCACTATGGTTACTCACTCTTTGTATCGGAGCCTGTGACCTGGTGATTTATATTGTGAATGGTTGGCCTGTTGGTCCTGGTAATTTTGCTGTCTTCCCAAAAGCTTGGAGCCCAAATGTCCACTGAAGCGACATCTGAAGTTTTTGGACGACTGGTAGATGTTTATTTAAGCGAATGATGCACCCAGTTGGGATACCTTATAAAGAAGATTGCTGGGGCTGTTGCAGGTTTTACTCCGAGGTGTGCGGTCCTGCTTATGTTTTTCGCCTCCCCACCAGCGTCCCTGCTTCTTTTTCATCATGTTGATATTTTCTCCCCATTAGGTCTCTATTAAATCTTACTGTTTCTCATGTGGTGACATTCCTGATGGTGGCAGTATCAATTTCTTCAGCCAACAAAGCTGGGTACTTATTGCTCCAGTTGCCTTCTTGGCCGTGCTTGCAACCATGTCCCACTTTCTTGATTGGGTTCTTTGAACCCAAACTTACTTGGTCATTTGCTGACCCATTATTTAGCTTGTTCTGCTGCTGTCATGCCATTTGTCTGCCACCCAGGGGGGGTTTAGCCACCCACTCTCTAGGGTCGGTTGCACATCCCGATTGGCGGGTGTCAGAAATGGAATTTCTGGTGGCTAGGGCATGCGCCTAAGCCAGGCAGAAACCACCACTCTAGTCAGGGCAAGAGAGTTACACATTGAAGATCACCCCTGCTCACCCCCTTGGTAGCTTGGCACGAGCAGTCAGATTTATCCCAGAGGCAATGTATAAAGTGTTTGCGCAGCACCCACACACAACAGCAACACAATAGGCACACCACAAAAGAACATCCACATAAGGTTATATATAAAATAGCCTTTGTAATATCCAAAACACTTTACAATTATCATCTCACATATATACACCGCCCCAACTGGCACTAGGAAATATTTACAGGGGATTATATACACAGGACAGGGCCTATTGGGCCACCGTCAGAACCTTTAGAAAGCACTAGTAGCAAATGTAAAAACACAACCAGTAATTGCTGCCAGAATACTGTACTCAGCATTAGCATGGGCGACATAAACGCGTTATGTCTGCATGACCTTAGGCATAAAACATATTAGGAATAAACCACATTACGCAACCTATGTAGGCTTAAACACATTATGCAATAGGCATCACAAGCATAAACATATTATGCAATAACTCACAATTAGGAGGGCACCTTAGTGACACTTCCCAGGTGCATACATCACCTTTGGGCCTTGTGTCCTATCAACACCATAAAGCTGAACCCAAGCCAACTGGCATTCTGTGGGGCTCAAATGCCCTTTGTCCAAAGTGTCAGGGCTTGAAATCCTAGGGCTTTCCAAATGGCCCTATGGCTGCCAATGCAGCAAAAGAAAGGTACACAATGTCCTGGGGCAGAGGAGTGTATCTCACTCATTCATCATCAGAAATGAACAATTCTCCATGTTGTAGCTGCCTACTCTCTCTCACAGTGCAGCTGTAGCAATTTGACCTGGCACCACTGTACCTCCTGAGCCCCCACTGGGAGTCTCACGACCAAAAGATTGCCCCTACGTTGCAGCTGCCTGCCAATAGCCGGGTCAGCTGTGAAGAAAGTGGCACCGGCACCACGGTACCTCAGGAAGCACCAACTTGGCTTCCTCTCTCTGCTCCACTCATCAGGAGCTCGCGGTCTGCTTCTGGGCTCACACGGAAGTGCCAATTGGGCCCTTCAGGCTCTGGCTCCTCCAATCGGGCTCCTCTTGGCAACTCTTGAGTCCGCGGGGCTCACCTCCACTGATGGGCACATGAAGAAAAAGGCACAGACAATGTGCCTCACAGGCTCATCTCCCCACTCTGCTTCCCTTTCTCCACACAGGAGAGGTCCTGCCTCAAAAAAGGCTTCACCGGTTGCCTGGCTACCGTGAGAGGCAGGAAGAGCAGTCACTAGGCTTTGTCTCTCCAACATCGTGGCTGGCACATCGAAGCTCCTTGGCCCCGCCCACAAAAAGGCAGTGGCCTGACTTTTGGTTCGCTGGTCTCCTGGTTCCTTTCTTGGCTGCTCTCTCCTAAAGTGCGGGGTAGGCTCCCAACATGAAATAACCACCAATGCGGGGTAGGCTCCCACTGTAAAACACAAAATGTGGGATGGACTCCCCCTGTCTCCCAGCAACTCAGGAGAATCCCTAAGTCAGGATTCCCTAAATCATCACTTAGCTCATCGCTGCAGGCCACCCTCACTCCTCCCGTCTTGGGAGAATATATAGTGCTCAAGGGGCACTTAAGTCCCAAAGCCTCAGGGGCACAAGGCTGGGGCCAGGCAGGCCAGCTCACAGGGACTTCCAGCAGGGAGGAAGTCCCTTTTGGCGGTTCCTCCTGGGGTCCAGCAGCAGCAAGTCCCCAGGTCACCAAGAAGCACAAAACGCACAACATCTACATGGTGTCACAGCCCCAATTTTTATAGTATATTTTCTCTGTCTGCCCTTGGCACAGGGCTTGGGGGAACCAACCTGAACTGGTTCTGTTTATTTTGGAGCACTATGTTTACAGGGATCCTCTTCCCCTTTGTCAGGTGGGGGCTTGGTCATCAGACCACCACAGGGAGGCAGAGCCAGCATTCACCCAGGTAGGCATAGTCCTATTCAGGGTCAGGGGATTACTCCTCTCACTACTCCAAATGCAGATCTCCCATCCAGCCTAGCGCTGACTCACCCTGCCCTCCCTGGAGCCACAAACACCTCACCAGCCCCTGTCACTCCAAAGCCAGACATGCAATCCACACCAGGCAGGCACACAGAAATGCCAACTTCTAAAAGTCGCATTTCTAATAGTGATTATAAATCTGTGCACACCAATAAGCAGCATTTATTATTACCATTTCAAATATACCAAACTTCACCACGCTCCTCTCATATTAGTAATTACCTTTGAAACACTTATCAGGGAATCCCCAATGCATTCCTATGAGAGGGCAGCCTCACAGCAGTGAGAAACCTGAATTGCGGTTTGTCACTTCCAGGACATGTCACAATCGTCAGGTACATGTCATACCTTCTGCCTACAATGCACCCCGCCCACAGGGCTATCTAGGGCCTACCTTAGGTGTGATTGACAAGCAGTAAATGGGGGGTCTCAAACATGGCACACGCTTTAGGTGTCATGTCACAGCAGCAGTAACACTGCACGTACAGGTCCTGCAATGGCAGAGGCCTGAGACAGGTTTGAAAAGCTACTTGGTGGGTGGCGCAATCAGCGCTGCAAGCCCACCAGTAGCATTTAATTTACCGGCCCTGGGTATCTGAGATATCCCTTTACAAGGGACTGACAGCTAGATTAAATAGGCCAAACAGGTGTAGACGAATCTTACCATGTTATCACAGAGAGCATGTTAAAAGGTAGGGCCAATGTCGACCAAGAACCTTTAAGTATTGCCCGGCGTTAGCCGCCTCTCATACCACTCGAAATTATCAAACAAAGAGGCAGTCGCTGGAGACTGGAAGGCAGGAAACAGGAGTTTATTCTGACGGAGCGGAACACATCAAAACAGACAACAGGGTATCTTCTCGAGGTGCTCTAAAAGCATCTCTGAGGCCTTATTACAGTTTATTACATGTGGCACATTCCTGCAAACACTTTGAAGTACGGAAAGACATCCTCGGAATCCCCACTTCAAGCCAGTTTCCACATACATTTACAGTAGAAGTCCCCACCCTGGTCTCAGTAGGTGATGACTGTCGCGCAGCTGGACATTCCGCCGGTTCCCGGAATGTGTGCGGTTGATCGGATCTCATGGGGTGGGGTCTTTGATCAGGTGTAGATCCTTTGAAGAGAGAAGCTTCCTACTGTATGGGGGCAATAAACTGCATCCACAGGGCCAGGTGGCGGCCTGGGAACGAGCAGGACAATCGGGCACAGAGGAAAGGGGGGTTCATCAAAAGGATGTATGATCATGAAAGGGATGGAGGGAGGTATTGGCTGGGTATGGGATGTGGTTCCGAGGCAGGGTCGCGCTGAAAGGGAGGTTTACGGCCCAAGCATGTGAGAGCGGGGGCTGTCAGCGTGCAGTGGATGCTTGTGAGGTTAGAGGGAGAGAGAGAGAGGGACGCGCAGGGACAAGATGGCGCCGATAATGTTGATGTTGCAAACTAGATTTTAACAAGCACATGCACTTTACACTGAACAGCAGTGCTAAAGTGCCCAGAGTACTAACACCACCTACACCATGTCAGAAAAAAAGGTAGGGGGAAGGCAAAAAGTTCAGGAATGAACGTCAAAAAGGGCCAAGTCCAACAGCAGTAATTCCCTCTGATGTAGTTTTCTGTATTTTAGGAGCAGCCAATGGGTGCTGCTGTGTGCATACTCAGCAACACCCATGGCTTTTTGACACTGCTCAGATTTACAAGGAATCATAAAATATGAGGCAGCGCCAATACCTAACGCCTTCCATGGTGGCACAATGAGGAGAAATACTTTTATTTTCCCTCATTTGTTTCTGTTTCTGTGTGTGCTGCGCACACATAAAAGGAACAAACGCCATTAATTATTATTTTTGTACAGGAAAGTGTCCCTTCCTGCTCAACAACAATCAAACCTGCAATGCAAGGGTGCCTGCTGTAGCACATGGCTGCTTTTTGTGTACCCACGCGGGTTGAGTACAGGAATGCACCATATTCTTGTAAATACAATGCATTCCTGCAATTATACAATGACGCTGCTAGATGCACCAACATTGTTTGCAGCACCGCACTGCGCCATTATTTTGTAAATATGCCCCTATGTTTTCTGTGGTCTGCTGTGCAGAGGTCAAAATTCACAAAAATGAAAGCAAAACCAAAGTGTCCGAAATACACTATGGGTAGATGGGGGTCAGTGCAGTCACTTACAAAGAAAACTATTACAAAATGAGATGCAGAATCAATACATTTTTACATTAAAATCATGGCAAGATCGTGTAATGAAATAATTAAAAAGTCATCATTGAGATCTAGCAACACGAGATATAATTGCTTGTGTTTTTTTTGCACAATGTATTGGAGCCAAACAGAATGCAGAAGGCAGCAAAAAGCAAGTCAGTAGGAAGAGACCAAGTGATAGTACTGATCAGGGTTGCACAGATTAGGAGGACAGGACAGAACATTACGAGAAAACAAGCATTCCGGGGAGCGAAATGAAGGGTGTTCACGCGATCTCCTCCTGAAAATGTAGGGTTACTGTGCCGCCCCCCCCCCCCCACCCCCACCCCGTGCTAAATCGGTGACAAAAAAAACAAGTCTTAAAAACGAGATGTCACAGCAGATCTTAGCATTGTTGCTGGCAGAGTGAGTCACAAACCCCATAGATATGTAGGCAAGAGGGTGGAAAATGTGGTGACTTATTTACTAAGCCCCTTGCGCCACGAGTACGTCTCTTTTTATGAGATATAAAGCCACGCACCAGCCGCGCAAGGTGTCAATAAGCCCCTGAGTCAACCCATACAGCAGTGACTTAAAAGAAACAGTGTTGCAGAGTGTTTCATCGTGAATGATGTGTCAGATTTAATTGAACACAGTCACACGTGCCATTTATGGGCATAGATATCAATATTGTAGCAGGTAATGGCATCCGCTGCACTCAAATGATAGCGTTTTCTTACTACAAAATCAGAGGATAGGATGGCCAGTTTTTCTTCTTTGAATTAGAGCCCCTAAAACCTTTACTTTGATTCTAGTGTCCTTCTTTATTTTAATTCAAACGTGCTTTATTCTTGGCCCGTGTGTCAGTTGTCCAGGCCAGAACTGAAAGACTGCATTGCTAATGTTATCAAAGAGTTATTTAAAATAAGCTGAAATGGACTGAATAATTTGATCCGCAATGGGGACCGCAATGGCTTGTCCACCACTCTTTTCAAATTATAGGTAATTAATTGGCATTTACAGGATCACGTGGCAGACACGAGGGCATTACCGCTCCATGTGTGCCTTTCAATCTACTGTCTTTTAAGAATATAGGACAAAATAGCCTTTCAGAACTGAAGGACTTGCACATATGGCTCTTAACCAAAATACCGTGTGTGTACAGACAAGAGTCTCCAGAAATGACAAACACGGGACCGAAACCTTATGACTTTCTGTAACTGTCTCGCCACGGGCAATACAGCTGGGGTGTATTTTTGATCATTTTTGTTCTTAAACATGTTATCTACTTTTTGTCAGAATTGAACTTCTAATTTCTCTGACATTTTCCAAACAGGACAGTTGGCATATCTGAATTTTGCATCAGGTGACCTAAATTGATTTGAACGCCAAAAAAAGGTTAAATGTTTGACAGCATGGAATTAATCCTGACTGATTTTGCAATCTGTTTTTCGCTTGTAATGAGCGGGTTTTAAAATCTGAACACTACTTACAGAGGGAGATATTCCGATTAAAGGACAATATATCTATGGCACACCACAGAGTACAAAGTATATCTGGAGCAGGCATCACTTTTCCTTCAGTTCAATTGACGGAAACGTTGTCAGGCACATCAGACATACGCCCCCAGATGCCTGGAAGGTAGAGTGATGACATCATCACTGTTAGCCTTGTTATCTTGCGCGAGGCATTTTTGAATCTTGACACATTTCTCTGTGCTTTTGAAGAGCTCTGTGAGCTTATCATGTGCATTCTTCATGCATAATCTTTTCCAAAGTTCTGTACCAAAAAATCGAGTCTCCTCTATCTTACTTGAAATAAAAATTGCTTTGCTAATACTTGCATGTTTAGAAGTTAGTTCAGTCTCGAATTCCAAAGCCTGCAATCACTACTTGTGGAATATATTCGGATGTGTAGCTGACACAAACGAGCATTACAGAAAGAAGTGATATAATGAGCCGGATAACGCAAACTGTATTTGCATTGAGTAAGTATGCATTAGTGGCACTGGCAAGTGATTTTGCTCTGATGCTAAGGAATGCTCTATTACTTACTGGTAATCTTCATTACTCCGTGTCCCGTTGTCCTCATCCCATTCATTGACATATTGGAGATTACCATCTCCTGACAGAAAAAAAGACTAGAGGAATGCTGGGACCCTAATACTCCTCCTCCCACCAGGAGTACATAAGCAGTACTTTCCCAGCATCCCTCCTGTACAACCAAGCCCACAAAGGAAAGCCGACCGTCCGGGAGGAGGGGCGTATGAATGGGACAAGGACAACGGATCAAGAGTAATAAAGATTACCAGTAAGTAATAGAGCATAACGCCCAGGTCTCTTATGTCCTCGTCCCATTCATTGACAAAGTGGAGAATACCAAAGCAGAAACACAGCCTTCCAAACCCCCAAGTGCACCCAGGAAACCACACCAAAAGCAGCGACCCAAGGGAGCACAGAAAGTGGTAACCGCAGGAAGCAACCGGCCAGAAACCCAGAACAGGACAGAAGGGGCACAAACAAGGATCTGAAACAACCAAGAAAAAACCAGAAACTTTGACTCCTATGGGCCTTTTGGCCCATAGGAATCAATGGGAATTGCGAAAATTAACTTAAGAATTCGGTATTTCTTTGGGATTCGGTAAAAATTGCGATTTTTACCGAATCACAAAGAAATACCGAAAAAAATGATGCATAGCATTTTGCACTTCTTAATTTGCGATTCCTTATTTTTCGCAAATTAAGAAATGCAAAATGACACAATGATGCATGTGGGCCCTAGTTACAAAGATAATATATATGTGTAAATTTTCTCATCTGTATTTTAATACTGCACCAATGTATAACTCTACACTTCTTTTCTATTCGCCATTTTCGAGTGCAGATTTACACCTAGTATCGACTTACATGTACTCCTCCTTTCAAATAAGGGTGTGGCACAGCTTACAACAGGACATCTTACAACAGGATTTACGAGAGTAATTGCTGCTAGTAAATTTGCACAAAAATGTGGAGCTCTTCGCCACAGTGGCAGAGATCTCTTTATGGGAAAGTATAGGGAAAATGAATACAGTTTAATATTCTCTAAAATTCAATTAAAATATTTCCATGTAAAATGTCAATATAATTTAATTTCAAATGTTTCCTTTTAATCTAGGACTAATAAAATTAAATGATCAAGCACAATAGCACATCTAATTAAATGTGAAATAAATGGTAAATTAATTTAAATGCATTGAGTTAATTTATGTCATAAATAAATAGAAATGTGTAAGCAATAGCAGAAAAGAGACCTAGTCCCAGTAATCTTTTTATTTTTATTTGTTATCCAACACATATTAATAAAAAAAATATGGCCAACATTTACCAAGGTAAGATAACATTTTGTGTAATTAACTATATTGACTAAGTTTGCTTATTCATATATTACTACTAAAAACAGTAGAAGTCCAGCCCCACACTTAGCAAAAAACTGGTACTACACAACCATCCCTTAGAATAAAACGGAGGTAGGAAATTAAAATAAAATCCCATAGGAGATAGTGTTGAAATGTTAATAAATATAAATAAATATAAGTTACTGTTAAAAATATGTATAAACAACTACATATTTACAGGAGAGGCGTGTGCAGGTAAGAGTGGGGGCCGTAGGATGGTAGGACTTGAAAAGATGAACACGAGGGGAAATTAAATAAATAATCAATTTTCCCACATCGTCATCTGTCGAGTGCCCCTACTCTGCCCTTGGTCCCACATCTCTTACGTGCACGAGTCGCTCCTGCATATTTATTATTTAGTTCTAAAAATGTTTACAATCTATTTTGAATTTAACATTAATATTATTAGAATATAACTACATTGATTTAAAAAAGTTCTATACATCACTTACAAATATTTATTAGTGCATAATACATTTTATTTGTTATTTTAAACTTCTGAAAAATAATTTGAATTCAATTGAATATGTTTTCATTTCCTAGTGATTCAATTTAAATTGTAGGTAATAATGCTGTAGCATTTGTTTCTGTTATACATTTAAAATATATATAGTTATTCACATTAACATTTATGGGCAGTCTGGGGAAAGTGAGAAGTACAGTTGGCCTAAGTCGACCGCCAATGCAGGACTTGAGAAGGTAACTCTTCAGTGGGACTATCCTGGTCCTTGTATCTGACCGACACTCCATAGCAGTCGACTAAACATGTGATTTTTCCCTCCGACCAGCATGATCAAATAACCTTGAGTTGCTCTTTGTGCTTTTCGGTAATCTTTTCACCTAAAAACCTTAAAACTGGTATCTCCAGTTTTACTGTTTGAATTGTTGTGATTTTGGTGTCATATTATTTTTTAATATCTAATCTATGTTTCTAAGTTTGTTTGAGATTTTTCTTGTGTTGTGTCTTCACTTTATTACTGTTTGAGTTCTGCATAACTACTTTATACATTACATCTGAGATGTTCTTGTGCCAAGCTACCAGAGGTTTAGGCCATGTTAATTAGTAATTTTGGGGGTTCACTGTATTAACCCTTTTCATGCTCATGACTGAATGGTTCCATCATAGGCACCAGTGCTCCTGTGCTCATGACGGAACCATTCCTTTATGCGCACAGGTGCACTAAATCCCTCTGCTGCAAACAGCAGAGGGATTTCCTTTTTAGGTCTCGCTGGCCTTTCAGCGCGAAGCGCTGTGGCCAACAAGACTTATAGTTGCCGTGTTTCCTCCCAAGGGAGACAGACCTGTGCACGAGCCGATTCTGGTCTGGGCACGAGGCGATTGTGGTCTGTGTACGCGCTTCACAGTGGAACAGCTTGTGCGTGTTAACTCCAGAGTGCTCGTGTCCGGAAGACGTGCTGCGCCCGAGCCCACCTCCAGCTTGTTTTCCTTGTTGATCCTCCAGCAGTTCTTGTGGATCTTGTCGAGATACTGGAGCTCGTCATTGTAGCTGCGGCTCATGCTAGTAGCAGCTTCCTCTGCCCAGTTCACACACTCTAGAGCCTCAGAAAGAACCGGTGTCCAAGTACACACCGTGTCGCAGGCAGATGACGGAGTTCTACAGACGCAGCCTGAAGATGCACAAGCGGAAGCAGGGCTTGTGATGTCATCTCTGGGTGCCTCAGCACGCCTTGGATGGCACTCTCCTGCAGCTGCGTGTCAAATTGCATAGTTCTACTGATAGAACGAGAGAGCTGACCTAGTGCTCTTACCTTTAGCGCTGTCAGGCTACCAAAACGGAACTTTAGAACCCTAACTTTTCATGTAGAGCAGATTGTGTCTTTGAAAAAAACGGTATCCGATAAATTACACAATACACGCCTTAAAAGTTTAGCTGAACATATTTTATGGAAATTAATTATTAGTGCGGCTTTCTACATTTTGTAAATCGACAAAACAACCTCCAAGTAGGAATTGGACACCCTTCCCATTCCAACATGGACGCTACAAGATACATTTGTATTTCTCAGCCCAAGCCTATTATCCACGTTGTCATTATGTCATTACGATTGACGTCATTGACACCGCCTCTTCATACGTCATCTCTGTCACTTTCTTTCCCATCCCCGTACTCAACCACCGTGGCTCACAACAATGAGGTTCCTTCTGATTCTCCCTGTCACGTGATAAGATGGTCCCCGCCCATTCTCCCCTATCACGTGGGTTTGTTTCTCAGACCGCCGCTTCAAAGAAACATTTGGAGACTAAGGAAGGTGGCAGCGAGTGTCGGCCCGTCTTCTGGTACTGCCGGGCCGGCCTCTTCTAGACTTTACCAGGAACAGTACGACCTCCGGTACCAGCTGAACAGAAGGCGCCTCGGACCCAGTCCTGGTGCATATTGAGTTTGTAATGCGGAAATTGCACGCAGCAGAAATCCTTGCCTTTTCCGGCGACGTTGTAAACTCCTAGTATAGCATAGCTGCCAAGTTTTCAGATAGTTTATGTGTGACATTTGCATGTGTTTAGTGTACTTATGAGTGACACCGTACAGAAAAATTGAGACAGTTTGAATGACACACATACTGTTGTAATGCAATTTTAAAATGACTTTAATAGTGGCAGTGTTTTCTCAGCCGTAGGCTTGGACCTCCTAGCAATATCAATATACAAGTAACTATTCCCAACTGTGCAAGCCAGGATTCAGTTCTGTTACTCTTTGTTGCACGCACACATGGTAACCCTTGTTGTCAGTAGGACACATTCCATTCATTGGTAGTCCATCATCAGCGCATGAATAGAGTGCTAAATAATTGTGTGCAATGGGCAATTGCACAGAAGTGTAATGTACAGAATGCTGTGAGGTCCATGCTATGGTTCTATCATACCACTCCACATTCCTCCACGAAAGTGTCACCTTATGAATTGTTATGTGGGAGGAAACCATGCTTTAAGATTTGTCCTGGTTGGATGTCACAATGGGTGAAATTAAATTCTTTGGGGAATATGGATGAGATAGTGAGACAAAATGTCACTCAGGCTCAAAACAAACAAAAAACTGACTTTGACTCAAGGAAAAGAGTCATTTCACTGGAGTTTTTGGTTGCTGATAAAGTTCGCATTAAAATATCTGTACATAGTACTAAAGGAAGTTTCAAATTCTCTGAACCTCTCATTATAGATAAAGTTTGTGGAAATGCTGTAAGAGTTAATTTTGAGAACTGGTGGAATGTTGCTAGAGTTGTTAAAATGTCCAAACATGTTACCTATAAGATCACTCCTTCCACTGTTCCACCTTCTGATACTGTTTGTGGAAAAGTTCCACATAATTCTTCTGACGTACTTGGTGGGAATGCTTTATCTTCTTCTTCTCACAATTTGGGTTTACGCAGGAGCTGTCATCAGCGTTTTGTTCCTGCCAAGTTTCAATAAAAATTTTGTTTTCCCAGGTAGAGTTGTAAGAATGTTGTATACTTTTTCTGTGCATTAATATGTCTTTAATCCAGGTTGTCACATTCTATTAGTGTTTTTTTCTCATTACCATTTTGTTTCTTTTTCCTTTCTTTTCTTTCCCTTTTTGTTTCTTTATTTGTTTTTTCTTTTGTTATAGAGGAGAGGATAATGTAATGTTTTAGTCTTTTTAGAATGTAGGTTACTGTGTTCTGACTTTAGATTCTAATTAGAACTAAGCTTTTTCAAATGTGGCTTTGTCGGTTATTTTGGAGATGAGTTAGCTGCTGCACAGCACCTGTACCACATTAAATCTACTCAGCATAATTCTCTGGAGTTGTGGTCAATTAATACTACACTTTAATAGTGGCAGTGTTTTCTCAGCCGTAGGCTGGGACCTCCTAACAATATCATTATACAAGTAACTATTCCTAACTGTGCAAGCCAGGATTCAGTTCTGTTTCTCTTTGGTTGCATGCACACATGGTAAACCTCGTTGTCAGTAGTACACATTCCATTCATTGGTAGTCCATCAGCAGCGGATCAGCGCCTGTCCTGCAATGTTAGGTATAAGAATGAGGGTGACACCTGCACCGGTCCTCTCTTTGACCAAGTGGAAGATGTTACTAGGGAATGAGGGGAAGGGGAGGATCAATCTGGGATTTGTAGAGCACACTACTTACCTGTGAGGGTCTCAAAGTGTTGGGGCGTGGGGGGTTTCGGGCACCTCCGAGGTCATCTGAAGAGCCAGGTCTTGAGGTCTTTTCTGAAGGTTTGCAGAGTAGGGCTTCGTCTGATGCTGAGGGGGGAGTTCATCCAAGTTTGGGCTGCGATGGAGAAGAAGGATCTGCCCCCCGTCTGGCTTTGTGTACCAGGGGATTTCAACCAGGTATTAGGTCAGCAGACCAGAGGTATCTTGGGGGCGTGGAGGAGATTATTTTGTCGAGGTACTGGAGCCTATTGTTCTGGAGGGCATTGTAGGCGTGTGTGAGCAGCTTGAAGGTCACTCTTTTTTCACCGGGGAGCAAGTGGAGGTCTCGGAGGTGCTGGGTGATGTGGTTGTGTTGTTGGATGGAGAGGATGAGTCTGGCTGCTGTGTTCTGGACAGTCTGGTTTTTGGGAAGGAGAGATTTTGTTGAGTCCGGCATAAAGGGCGCGTCCGTATCCAGTCTGCTTGTGATGAGTGCGTGGGAAACGCCGGGATGATCAAAGCCTGGCCGTACTCGAGAGGTGACACAAGAACAAATATGCTTACTTGTTAATATAAGACTGAATATAAGTCTGAAGTCTGCAGATGTGAGGCTGATTTATATCCCAGAATAAAGTGAAGATTGATGAAAAGTAGACAACAATCTGAGACTATTACTTTACTTCTTTTGGGACACTATTGGTGTATGTGCTCAGGGCACAGCTTAACGTTTGAATGTTTTGAGGATGCTGGGTTTACATCCTTACCCTTAGAGCACTACGTACGATTGGAATTATAAACTTAGGGGCACATAGCCTTGTGCGCCTAATTTCCCCATTCACCCCCTTAGCTCTCAACCATTTGAAGGTCTTGTGGAGTATGCCAAGGGTGTTGATGCATGTGGAGGATATGGTGTTGATCTGTTGGTTTATGGTGAGAGAGCAGTTGAGTAATCGAATCAGAAGTGTTGCGACTCAGTAACTATGGGTCCCGTCTATTTAATGCACTAATCTTAGATTTAGGGCCGGCCATGGACATGGGTGATCTGAGCGCAGCAGGGAGTTGCCTGACTTAATGTCATGCAAGCAGCAGCCTGTCCATTCCACTTGGTCTCAATCTGGCCCCGTTAAAGATTTTGTAAGCAGTCCTTAATGTAGCTCAGCATAATTGTTAGCACCCGAACAACCAACCCCTGCCCTCCTCACATCTTCCTCACACCTCCTACCATCACACTGCAATGACACCCTGCCCCCACAACAAAAAACAAATTTTCTTTCTGCCCAGGACATAATATCAGTGGGACCCAAATGTCAAGTCTCTACAACATTAAAGTCAAAGAAAAGCATTGCACAAAGTTTGACTTTTGTTTTAGAGTTTTATGCTGTTATCCATACCCTTCAAAGAGGGAACACAGTGAGGTAAAGCACGTTTTAAAATAACTGTACGTATCTCATAGAAGGTTGCTTTACTCCTAAACCAGATTCAACCTCTAGCAATTATACTCATATGGTCATAAATGGAAATGAATTTAACAAGATATCATTCTCTGTGAAATTTACCTTTTTAGGTTTCGCCTGGCGTAGCACTGCGCAGCAGTGTTCGCGCAGGTGAAATCTTATGTTAGAACATTATGGGGCTTTGTCCCGCCTCTCTCTTCCATTGGCTAGCTCCATAAATGGAGGCTAGCCAGTGGAAGAGAGATCTGTCCGTAATTGTGGCAGCAGATTCGTGGGTGTTCTGGCAATTTTTTTGCTCTCCACCCCTTTAAGAACTTCATGGCGGCGGTGGGCAAATGTTTTTTTTTTCTCTGCATGTTTTGGCCATTTTGGAAGTGTCTTTTGCAGGGGTGGGTTGCACGATTTCCGTGTCCTGTCGTCTCTGTGTACTGTTCTTCGTGTCTGTTGATTGTAGGGCTGACACTTTGTGCCCCGTACTGTGCGTGGCATCTTGCCGGTACGGTGCACATAGAAAAGACTGTGCGCTTCAGGAAAACAAACTGTACGCTTGGCAGCTCGCCCGTAACCTGTGCGCACCATTCTGCCCATCTGGACTGCCTTTAAAAAGAATCGTGCGCTCCCACTGTACTCTGCTGGATTATAAACTGTCCGCTTCATATTGCCTGGTGAATTGTATGCTTCCGCTTCCCCCCCTTTGAAAAGACCCGTACGCTTCGATCCTCATTGCAAAGCTGTATGCCACGTATGGTGGCTCATGCTAGATGCGTGAGCATTGGTAGGGGCCGTCCATTTCTCACGCTAGATGCGGGAGCATTGATAGGGGCCGTCCATTTCTCCCGTTCATAGCGCACAGGAGCGCTACGAAGCGTACACCCTGCCCCAAACTTGCTAAAAGTAGCAGAAACATGAGGAAAAGTATTTTTAAACCCCATGCTTTCTCCAGAAGGGACCTTTTAGTGCACTCTGCGGGTTTTATTCCCCATTCGTATGATTCTCCCGCACTGCTTGCCTCCCGGTCGTTTTTTTTAGGAAGGCGCTGCACGTCACATAGGTCACTTCGGAGCACTTATTTAATTGGTTTGGATGTCTCCGCATCCTGTTCTTGGGCAGTGTGTTTTAAACAACACGGAAGCGCCCCAGAACCGCTTCACCTTGGCACATCTGTTACCAGGTGTGCACTGCAGCCGCCCTAGCCTCTTTTTGCCCCCCTCGCTGGTCCGTGTTTGCACGGTCCTCTTCCTCTGATCTCCATGCCACTCCGGTCTGCAGGCTCAGCCCTGGCTTGGCAAAGTGACAAAAAAAGGGTTCATGTCCTCTGTTTATTTCTGCACATGCAATTTTGGTTACCCATTTTGCACTCTAACACTGAACTTCCTGCGTGTTTCTTTATGTCGGAAGATGAAAAACAGGGTTCCTTTTATTAAACAGAGGCTGGCTGTTGCCTGACTGACATGTCAGCTTTTTGTTGCACGTATTTGGAACGTCTCGATGAAGGGTGCCAGAATCCCTCTAACCCTGCCTTTCCAGAGGAACATAGGCCCCCTTCCCCTAAGAAGGCTTGTGAGTGGAAACAAAAATAAATAGGTAATCGGTCAGGACGACCTTTTGGGATGCAGTGCGAGGGGATGGTTCCGTGCGGGGGAAACTGCAAGGCTGGTCCAAGCTGTAGCTCTTTATGCCCTCACAACCTCTGCTCTTTATAGTTTTTATTCAAACGTAGTTTATCTGTTGAGAAAATATACATTCACAGATATATGTGAACATGAAAAGGCATCAACTGCTATATATTGCGTATGTCGATAAATGCATATGGTTTGGGAAACATCCTTTACGATGCAACTTTTACAACGCAGTGCCTTTACAACACGGTATTTACAACGAAAACCATTACAACGCAATGCGCTGGGGGGGGCTTTAGGATAGGGAATACATTTAATTTACTATCCAACACCTTCCCTAGTGTCCACGGGGACTGGAGTTGGAATAGTAAATTAAACTATTCACTATCCAGCACCCCAAAGCACTATGCTTTGTAAAGGTTTTTGTTGTAAATACCGCATTGTAAAGGCATGCGTGGTAAAAGTATGCGTTGTAAAGTCATACATCTATATGGTTTACATGTATAAATTCACGTATATGCATTCCCACATCTCATGAGCCTTTTCTGTAGGGGCACGCATGCCTGCATTTCAGTGTCCTCTCCATTTTATCCTACGTACGAGAGTACACACATTTTAAGACCATGTCAAATTGGGGGAACCACTTTGACCAATGGAGGTACAGTCTTGAAATACTGACCCTTTTGGCCACTCGCAAACAGTGGGAACTCCAAGGAATATTTTGCAATTTTATACCATTTGCCGGTCTAACTGTGTGTGTGTGGCTGTGTGTGTTTTTGAAACATAAATAAAACGCGTTATTTGCAATGTCAATAGCTCAAACTCGCGTAAATACGCAACCTATTGCATTGCAAATGCAATAGGTTTCGCATTTGCATGAGATTAAGCTATTGGCATTGTAAATGACAATGCCATTTATTTATCTGTTTTCAAAAACAAAACATAAATAAAAATGTTGTGGTTTACAATGCTAATAGCTCTAACTTTTGCAAAGGCAAGACCGTTGCCTTGTAAATGCTTGTTGTTTTTGAGGCCTCGGGAGGTGGAGAAGAGCTTCCTCAACCTCCCGAGGCCTGTTTCAGATTTTCAAAGTAATGGCGACCACGCGCATGGCCAACTGTCGTCATTAAATTTAAAAAAAAAAACTGAAACTTAGTTGCAGTTTCCATGTTTCCCTGCTTGTGGGGCTATCTCAGCCCCCCGATTACCGAAATACTAGGGGCAGGTATCGTTGGAAAGAGGAGATCACCTCTTTCAAATGATGTCCAAGTGAACACCCTGCTTGGGGATCACCTCAGGAGGGGATCTAGGCTCTAGCCACAAGGAAGGGGGGAGCGACCCCTTGGTCAAGGGCATTAGCTGCCTCATTAAATTTGGCATAGTCTTTCTGCCCCCCTGAGGAGCAGATGGGGTAGTAGCCCCCAATATGCCCTGGGGGGGGAGGGCAGAAAGCACCCTAGATGCCAGGGGTTATTTTTTTATAGACCTGGGTTAGGGGCTGCCCACAATGGGCATGCTGATGTACACATCCTATCCCCCAAAGAAGGCAATAGCCCCTGATCTGCCCCCCAGGGCAGCAGAAAATCCAGTAGCCATCAGGGATTTCTTTTTTATAATACATAGGGGTAAGGGCTGCCCAGAATGGATATGTCAAAAGCCACTAACCCCGAAAAATGATACAATCTTTCTGCCCCCCTCAGAGGTAGATGGCGCATTAGCTCCTTATCTGCCTCTGGGATTTTTTACTCTATAGTTTGGGATGGGGGCTGTCCATAATTGGCGTTCCAGTGCCCCCCCCAAACAATGCCATTGTGTTTCTGCCCCCCAGGAAGCAGATCGGGGCAGTAGCCTCTTCTCTGCCTCCAGGGGGGCTCAGAGCCCACTAGGTTCCAGCGATTATGCTGGCTTTTTTATACATAGGGGTAGGGGCTGCTCAGAATGGGCATCCCAAGGCCCCCCGCCCCCCAGAAAAATAACTACAGTATTTCTGCCCCCCCCTTGGGGACTTATCAGGGCATTAGCCCCTGATTCCCCCCTTGGAGGATCCACACCTTGTTGGGGGCTCCATGCAAGCTATACATGGAGAAGCGTGGCTCAATGGTTAGAGGGGAAGACCCTGATGCAGAGGTCTGGCCCGTAACCAGGGTTCAATTCCCACCTCGGCGGCTCTTGGACTCAATCTCCCTGGACCTGATCATTCTCGCCTCGGTTCCTAGTCTTGAAGAACCTGGTTTTAGAACCCAGCTGCGCCAGGGGCACGCCCAAAGTCTTCGGGTTCACCTGTCTTAGAATACAGAGACACAGGATACTTCTCGGTGACGTCAATGATCAAATTTATTGGCTGCAACCAGGAACAGAAGTCTACGAAGTTTGACACAAGTAGGTTCGTCAGAGACTGCTCAATTTTCGTATTGCGAGACATCGTCTTTATGCTAAAAATCACATTCCTGACAAACACCCACAATTTACGAATTGTCCAATCAAAGGTAACATTACTAAAGGTATTGCATGATGACAAACCCACTTTTCAGTTGTCCAGCCCACCATCAATTACACGGAAAGCCCAACATTCTTTCTTAAACAGGCCGGACAAACCCATATTAAAGGACCACAATCCATACCATAAATAGACCATAAAAGAAGGAACAGAAACAGATGAGAAGCAGGATAAGGAGTGTGTGTGTGTGTGTGCAATAAACTCAACAATGTCCTGTTCTTTGATCTCTAATCTTGATCAGCTACCGGACAAGGAACTGGCTTAACAAGGTTAGCTTCAGGCAACGGGGTCAGTTTGCTCAGGTCATTCAGAAGTCAGCTAAAGTGTACGTGTACTAAAGACTCGTTCGGTTCGTAGTTATCGGCCTATGTGAGGGCAACCACAAAATGGCTGCCATGCACAAAATGGAACCCAAGGATTCAGACCGAAATCCCTAAATACGTAGTGAATCCATCGGTCTAACATGCCGAAATCACTCGTACTTGCCGCACTCACTAGTTTTGGTTCGCTACTCTCAAATTCGTAACGAAACCATGACCTTTATAAAACGGGTTCAGAATTCACGGAACCTCAGACCCTACTTTTGCCCTTACATAGGCAATAACCTAAACTCACTTCAATCTGAATCCAGGTCTATATTCATCAGATCATCAAGATGTTCTTGGAGCATAATCCTATCACTTAGTAACTCTCTTGAGACAGGTCTCCTTGCACACGTGGTAGCACAAAGGACACATATAGCAGGAGCACACTGTACACAAAGACAGAACAGGAAAAGAATAGCTAAAGCCATCCCAATAATCATCAGAATCTTCCATGCCCAGGTGGATAACAATTCCCAAAACCATCCCATCAACGACCAATCTCCTTCGTTCACATGTACAGACTCCGAGATCTTATGTAGCTTGGAAATGGCCTGGTACGCTGTCGGAGCATTGTCTGGAATGAAAACGCAGCAGCTTGATTGAATCAATTTACATACCCCTTCTCTATCTGCAAGTATGACATCTAACGCAACTTGATTCTGCAAGACGATCTGATTGGAGCTCAGCAGTCAAATTACTAAGGGCACCGGCAGTCTCAACTATGGTGGACTCAACCACTCTCGTCAATTGCCGTATGTTCCTACTATTAACCATAGGTCCCCAAAACGGCAGGAAACCCTTAAGAAAATCTCCCAATTCTTGTCCTGCAGTATCTCCCTTACTGAAGACACCTCTAGCTATTCTCGTTCTGTGGTAATCTGCGGCTGCAGTATGAGTAGGGGGCAACAGAAATGAAACATAACATGTTCCCAAAAAATCAGGGGGCAACCATGTATATGCTCTATCATAGCAGACAAAATACGTACCCTTAGCTGCTAAAAATGGTGGGGAAGTCTGGGACTCAAAAAAATACGTCTCAGTACAAACACTCTTCCCTAACTGAGCTCTCGGATTCTTGCCATTACCTTGCAGACAAAAATGACCATGATGCGGTACGATCCAAATCAGGGATGACCTTTTCCCTCGCTGCTTTTCACTCAGACTAACACCATATCCAGTCATGTTCCAACCAATATAAGCTAGTGTCTCATCTCTAGGAATAGTGTCATAGGAATTGATTCCTCTAATCATATCCTCTATTCCCTTCACCAGAGCACTATTACTTGAACTTTCTTTCATGGAATGCAGGGGATAGACTTCATGGGCATAAATGAACATCGTCCTATACGCCCACACAGATCCAATCTAGCTGAATGGCAGGACCAAATAAGGAATACCTTTACCTGTAGTATGAGGCATAAGACCACACACCCAACAATTAGTGGTGTTCACTACTAACTGGTGCTGATGCAGAAGTTGCACAAAGGAATTATTAATGAACTCCAATCTTCTAATTGATTCATGTTCAGGCAAAGGATGAAAAGAATGCAAATAAATAGTAGTAGGAAAAGACATAGGTTGTGTGGTGGTGTAAACGTCACTTGGAAAGAGAAAACAACATATCCCATCAAAAACATAGTCATGCTAAGTAACATTAAAAGACACGTTATCAAAAAACATTTGCTACTCATTAATTTACACAGTCTTGTCTTAAAGTTCATTTCTATAACAGCTCTCTCGATCTCAAAAAACTCCATCCTCTAACCGTGCTGTTCACGGCAGGTGGTTCCCTTCGGCTCAGATGTACGTCTGTAAGTCCAGGGAACGCCCTAGAACAAACCAGAACCGTCGACCTTGTGTCTACACGGCTGTACACTCCAAGGCTTTATACCATGACCCTTTAGCTGAACCCGGATGGCGGTTCGAAAAAGAAAAATAGGTCAAAACAGCTTTTCGGATGAGACAGCGTAGTTTTCAAGAGCAAAAAGGAATTATCTCTTTATTAGTCCATCGACTCTCGGTCGTAGATTATAGCGGCCTTTACCAGGCAATGTCTGATCACGAAACAACAACTCAGGCTCAGTAGTGTCTAGTCTCAAAGAAGGGGACGCAACTTCTTGCAAAATATTGTTGTCCTCACGCTCAGAGCTTGTCCCAACCAAACGCACGTCACTGAATGGAATGAACTTTGGCACAGTCTCAGTCTCTGAATCGGCAAAACCCTCCTGGACCCAATGGTCATACGGCAGAGGCAAAGAAACCCTCTTACAATGTACGCCGTGGATCCAGTTCTTCTTGCCGTGAACTCTCACTGTGGTAAGCGTCGATAGAAGAACTTGGAAGGGTCCAGTCCAGCGGGGCGGATCGTTCTATGTCCGCTGAAAGTTGCGCACCAATATCCCTGAACCAGGATCAATGGCTTTGTCCTGGATCTTCAGATGCTTGTGGTAGTGTATCGTAAACCTGTTGGTGTAAGGACGCAATTAAGCCGTCAAATCATACAAATAGTCGATCATCACAGGATGTTCAATCTCGCTAAACTTTGTCGGCCTCGGCACTCCCCATACGTTAGCCGGGCGACCAAATACAATCTCGTATGGACTAAGGCCTACTCGAGAATGTACTGTAGTTCTAGTTGACAAAAGTGCCAATGGGAAAGCATCGGGCCATTGAAGACCAGAACTCGCCTGAATCTTGGTTAACTTCAGCTTCAGAGTGCCATTGTAGCATTCGACTAAACCAGCTGATTGGGGGTGATTTGCAGCATGAAATTTCTGCTTAATGCCCAAACCTTCACACACTCTCTTCATGACTTGACCCACAAATTCACTTCCATTATCACTCCACATCATCCTTGGCAATCCATATCTAGGGAAAAATTCCTTGAGTAGGGCTTTGGCTGTGGACAAGGCAGTATTATCTTTCAAGGGGTATGCTTCTACCCATCTCGAAAAGGCACAAACAACTACAAGGACGTATTTTAAGTTGTTACATCTTTCCATGTGTATAAAATCCAATTGCAGCACCTCAAACGGATACGTCGGAGGCGCAATGTGACCAGCTGGAGTTGGAGTTCCCTTGCCAGGATTATACATCAGATAAACCATACAATTCTTGACCAGATTCTCCGCACACTTAGGAATTCCAGCATTCTGCCATACTGGAGCCAACAACTTACAAATCCCTTTTGCACTAATGTGAGCCATTTCATACGCCATTGTAACCACTGCAAGCACATACGCATCAGGTAACAACCATCGCTGATGTTCCGACAACTCAATCCAACAACCAGTTGAATCCAATTTTCCCGTACTCTCTCTCCATACACCCAATTCTTCCTCCGTAGCTTCAGCCTGTATTGACTTCACACTCTTTATCGTATCTTCACACATTCCTCTATCCGGAACCCATCTTGCTGGACCCCCAACATACATTCAACTCGTCACATCTTTCGCCGCTTCTTTCGCAACTTCATCTGCAAACGCATTACCACGACCCACGTCATTGGTAACCTTCTTATGTGCTCTGCATTTCATGATCGCAACTTGCATCGGCAACGTAAGTGACTCAAGAAGCTCATTCACCAACTGACCATGCTGAATTTTCATACCATGCGAAGTAAGAAATCCACGATCTTTCCACAAACGCCCGAAGCTATGAGCAACACCAAACGCATACTGGCTATCGGTATTCACAGTCACTCTCTTTCCTTTCGACAACACACACACTCTCGTCAGTGCAATCGACTCTGCTGCTTGAGATGAATTTTGTGGGATACGTGCAGCTTCAACAATCGTATGCAAAGTCGTAACCGCATATGCTGCAGTCGTATCGCCATTCGGAAGCTTAAAGCATGAACCATCTACCCATAAGGTAACATCAGACTTCGCAAGAGGAGTATCTTTCAAATCAATTCTACCCTTTGTTTCTTCCTCTGTCCTAAGAAAGCAGTCATGCTGTTCCTGAACATCCGTCTCTACAGAAATCGGCAACAACATAGCTGGATTCAACGTGTTGCATCGCTTTATATGCACATGACTCGCCAAAAGCGTCAACTCGTAACCAGACAATCGAGCACTAGTAAAGTGCTGTCTTTTAGTCCTATTTAACAAAGTATCCACTGCATGTGGAACCATCACAATCAACATATTATCCATTACCAAACCAGCAGACTGTCGAATAGAAACAGCCTCTGCCGCTGTAGCTCTCAAACAACTCGGCAACGCTCAGGACTGACAATGCACATCCTACTCTCTCATGGACATAAAGTGTAAAAGGCTTACTGTAGTCGGGGGTACCCAACACAGGAGCCAAACACAATGCATCACGTAATTCAGAAAAACTCTTCTGACATTCATCAGCCCAAGGAAAAGGATTTGGAGTATCCTTAAGAGTAAGTGCTAACAAAGGTTTCGCAAGTAGCAAAAAGTTCGGAATCCATTGTCTACAGTACGAAGTAATACCCAAGAAAGCACGCACTTCTCTCTGTGTAGATGGCACATTCATTTTCGCAATTGCTTGAATTCGTTCTGGGGTCAACCTTCTTCCCTCCTTCGATAAGAGATGACCTAAGTAGGTCACTTCTTGTCCACAATACTGCAACTTCGAAGGTGACACTTTATGATGAAGGTCAGACAAATGTCGCAACAAAGAAAGAGTGACTTCTTTACAAGTCTCCTCATCATCAGCAGCAACTAACAAACCGTCTACATACTGAATAGGAGCAGCACCATCAGGCAAGACAATCGTATCAAGCTGTGTTTTCAAAGCCTGACTATAGATGGATGGACTTTCACAATAGCCTTGAGGAGCGCGCTTAAACCGGAAACTTCGACCTCCTAAAGAGAAGCCAAAAATATCTCTACTCTCCTCAGCAATCTGGATACTGAAGAAAGCATTCTTCCGATCAATCACCGAAAACCAGGTGGCTGAAGCAGGAATCATAGTCAGCAAAGCAGTAATATCTGGAACAACTGGAAACTGTGGCACAACAATTTTGTTCACTTCTCGAAGATCGATCACAAACCTATACACAGGCGGTTGAGAAGAATCAGTTCGCTTCAGGACAGGCAAAACCGGACTATTGCACACATTACCTCTCGTCTCTTCTATCACACCTTTCTCCATCAGATCATAGATGATCGCTAAAAGCGCTCTTTCACCATCACTAGAGATCCTGTATTGGGGAATATGTGGCAATCTAGCATTCGCTTTCAGCGTCACAACGTATGGTGAAATCTCCAAAAGACCCACATCATTAGGACCAGTTGCCCAAAGAGTATCAGGGAGAGAACGCAATTCCAATGGAAGCCGATCTTTAGACAAATACATCGGAGAGATCACTATCTTAGCCAATGTAAGCTGTACTCCCGAAGGAGAACAAGGCAATGTCGCATACAATCTCTTCAACAAATCCATTCCCAACAAATTCTCACCACAACCTGTAGTCAAAATAAGGGGTGCTTCTAATTAAATCAAATTCGTAACGAAACCATGACCTTTATGAAACGGGTTCAGAATTCACGGAACCTCAGTCTAATCATGGGTCCCACCCTGTGACTCTGGGCAATAGCTTGCTTAATCTCCACAACAGCCCCAGCAGCACTTGGATGCCTGGCTTCACTTTGGGGGTGCCCAGGAGTGTACATCTCACAGGTAAGTCAGGAAGAGTTCCACAGCTGTATGAATACAGCGCTACGAGACCTCTGGGTAGAAGGCACTATATAAATACAAACACATTTACATTTACATACATCACTAGACTCCCCAGGGTGTCTAGTTTTCAGAAATGTGTGGGTTTGGTAGGTTTCCGTAGATGGCCGCTGAGCCTACGGCCCAAAACCCAAGTGTCCCCCCTCCTGCAAAAAAAGGCCATTTTATGACTGGTAATTTTGAAGTTGATGGATCACCGGGCTGACACAAATTTCCTTCCACCCAGCATTCCCCCAGGTCTCCCGATAAAAATGGTACCTCACTAGTGTGGGTAGGGCAAGTACCCGCAACTTGCAGGGTCCCAAAATGTATTGTGAAGACATCTAAATTACCTATCACAAAACGATCTGGTTTTGCAAGGGGGTCACATGAGTTTTTGGTCCCGGGCTTGGCGGCCATCTATTGAAACCTACAAAACCCACACATTTTTTATAACTAGAGACCTGGGGGAGTCCAGGGAGGTATGGCTTGCGTGGATCCCACAACGTTCCGTGCCCGAATGGTGATCCCACACAAATATTTGAGAGAAAAAATGATTTTTTCAGCTAAATTTGAGGTTTGCAGGGGATTTTGGGTAGGAAAACGTTGAGGGGTCCATACAAACCATAATTTGCTGGACTCATCTGGGTGTCTAGTTTTCATAAATGTGTGGATTTGGTAGATGCCTAAGATGGCCACCAAGCCAAGGGACAAAAATCCAGGTGACCCACCTTGTAAAAAAACAGGTTGTTTTATGATAGGTCATTTTGATGTCTCATACTTTTTGGGCCCTTCCCTGTGGAGGGTACTTGGGACATGAACACGAGTGAGGTACCGTTTTTATCGGGAGACCTGAGGGAACGCTGGGTGGAAGGAAATTTGTGTCAGCCCAGTGATCCCTCAACTTTCCCACACAGAAATCTGGAAGAATGTGATTTTTCAGCAAGATTTGAGGTTTGCAGGGATTCTGGGTTGGAAAACGTTGGGGGGTACACGCAAGCCATACCTGTTTAGATTTTAGAAATGTGTGGGTTTGGTAGTTTCCAAAGATGGCTGACGAGCCCGGGGCCAAAAACCCAGGTGACCCCCTTGCAAAGCCAGAATGTTTTGTGAAAGGTCATTTTGATGTCTCCTCAATATGTTTTGTGCCCTTCCCTGCCATGGGCACTTGGCCCACCCACACGAGTCAGGTACCATTTTTATCGGGAGACTTTGGGGAATGCGGGGTGGGTGGAATTTTGTGGATCCACCCAGATTCCAGAACTTTCCAATACAGAAATATGAGGAAAATTTCTTTTTTTGACAACATTTGAGGTTAGCAAGGGAGCCTGGTGAGAGCCAGACAAGTCACCCCATCCTGGATTAACCTGGATGTCTAGTTTTCAAAATTGCATAGGTTTTCTAGGTTTCTTAGGTGCCGGCAGAGCTAGGGTTCAAAATTTACAGCAATGCACTTTGCAAAAAACTGGTCAGTTTTCAATGTAAAAAAGTGGTGTGTTCAGGTTGCATTTTGGGCCATTTCCTGTCGCGGGCACTAGGCCTACCCACACAAGTGAGGTACCATTTTTATCGGAAGACTTTGGGAGATGCTGAGTGGGTGGAATTTTGTGGATCCACGCTGATTCCAGAATTTGCCTCACAGAAATGAGAGGAATATTTGCTTTTTTTACAAAGTTTGAGGTTTGCAAGGGATTCTGGGTAACAGAAACTTTTGAGAGCCAGACAAGTCACCCCATCTTGGATTTCCCTGGGTGTCTAGTTTTCAAAAATGTCTTGGTTTGCTAGGTTTCCCTAGGTGCCGGCAGTGCTAGGGTTCAAAGTCTACAGCTAGGCACCTGGCAGAAAAAGGGTCTGTTTTCACTGTAAAAATGTGGAGTGTCCACATTGTGTTTTGGGCTGTTTCCTGTCACAGGCACTAGGCATACTCACACAAGTGAAGTACCATTTTTATCGGGAGACTTAGAGGAACACAGAATCATATAGCAACTGTTATTACCTATTGACCTTTGATGCATATCTGCCTTCCAAATATAAGGCAAGTGTTAAAAAGAAGTTGCTTTGAAAAATGTCCTATTATTCACATGCTAGTATGGGTTTCCACAATTTTGGGGATGTTCAAATAGCTACTGTTTCTACACTCTATATTTTGTTCCCATTTCAGAAATACATAGGTGCTTTTCATACCAATTTTTCACTATTTATATTTTCCCAAATGAATTGTTATGTACCCAGTACACAATAAAAACCATTTCAAGCTGCTGCTCAGTTATTGGCGCTGGGTTCGTCGGGTTCTTGGTGAACCTACAGGTTTTATACATCCCAACAACCACAAGCTTCCAGCAGATGTTATCGGTATAGTGCTTTCAACAATCTGTCATACTTAAAATAAGTTACAGGTGAAAACGTTGGCACAAATGGCTTTTTTCAACTCATTTTCAGTTTTCTTATATTCAACTGTTAGTTTCTATAAAAAAACTTTGAAGGATCTACACAAATGACCTATTTCTGAATTCATAATTGTGTCTAGTTTTCTGACATGTATAGCTTTCCAGGAAAGTTTTTGGTTCTCTGACAAAAGACTGTTCGTCCCTGGAAGCTGGAAAGTTGGTGATTTCAGCACCACAAACCCTTTGTTGACACCATTTGCAAGGGAAAAACCAGATGCTTTCACCTGAAGTACTTTTTTCCCCATTAAAAAAAATGTTTCTGTATTTGGCTACTTTCTGGGTTCCCTCCAGGGGAGCCAACAAACCCTGGGTATCTTTGGGGGAGAGGGGGAGGACTAGCAGCAAAGGTTAAGGAGTCAAGGAGTATGGTAATTATTTGAATGGGACTTCCGCTCATCTCAGATAAACCAATTTCTTACAAAAAGCTTCTATTCTGAATTAAAAAAGGTGTTTCTGCACTTGTAAATTAGTCTTTCTGTGCATAAAATTCTGACTTACATGTGCAAAAATGTTTGAGATTCGGGCACCTCGTGTCTAATTCGGTGCCTTTTGTGAATCAGCTCCTTTCTGGCAGCATCAATCAACAGTTGGCGGTTGTGCCATAAAATGTTGTCAACATTTCAGAATGTGCACCTATTTTGAGCCAATATTCCATTCTAAAAATGCTTCTAATGCCAGCAACCTGAGCCTGCCCAGAATGTACAGCTGCATCTAAGTCAAATTCTTGCATATTATACTGTGACTTAAATGAAACAGATTATAAAAGTCCTTCCAAATTAACACGTGGGTAATCTAACAACATGAGATGATTTGTGTGTGTAAAATCCCGACCCAGACCGGATTCCCACATGTCCCCTTTCTGTAATTAAAGATGAAAGTGGATTGGCTCAGACTCTTATCCACAGCAGCATGGTTAAACATAAAAATGCAAGTCCTACTTTACCACTGGGCTGAGGTTTAGCATTTCAGGAGATAAATATTTCAGTTTCATTATTTCTTGATATTAGAGGGTTGCAGTTACAAATCTCTTCCGATGTAATTACTACAACGTTGCCCAATTTACACGAAAGAAGGTTAGACATAATTTTCGTCCACTGGCATGCTGCTGCTGTGAAGGGAAGAAACGCTCACTGTTAGCAAACAATGCTAATTAGGAATCTGATGGGGATGCTGGGTAATCGATAAACGCAGAAGGGCATGAATTAAAGATGTGCCCCAAAACACTCGATCTGAAGTAAAGCTGAGTCATAGTATGGAAACGACCCAATTCCGTGTCTATATTTTAGAGCAAGGTGCTGCTGGACATAAGTAAGGGGTTGTCATAAGGGCTCTTCAGGTAACAAAACGTATACAAATATTTTCATTTACACGTGCGTGAACCATATTATGCATCTGCGGATTGTTAAACGTGCACTTAGATTTCCTCTTCCTGCCCACGAAAAGGGACAGAGACAATTCGAAATTCACTTTTCAGTCTGTTTGAAACACCACCGTCAGGCTTTGGTGCGTCTTTCACTGAAGGCGAATTAATGATGTGTATTAAGACTCATGTAAACCGTAATAAAATAATCACCATTAAGATTATGTGAGCTTTTCTGCCTGCCAATACGGTGGATGCCTAGAGCACTTGACAATGGTGCACTATATTGACTGATCTGGGGGCATATCCTTTAGAAAAAATATTCTGGGGGTGCGCTGGATTCTTTGTACATTTTGACGTGTGTGATATTCGAATATTGCATTTCTTAGAATAGTTTGCCAAGTACTGTTAATCTGTCATAATGGTTTTTTGTACAGTTTCATGTTTTTAACAGGGAATTTTAATACATCATGGATGAATCTTTTTATATTTTTTGTAAATCGGCAGTATAAATCAGAATTTACTACAATTTTAATTATATGTAGTTTATATGTTCTATTTATTGTGTATTGTCTTGTTTTGTGTACTGTATGTGCTTTTATGACTCACTGTCAAATAAAGCTTTTTGAAATGAGAATAGTTTGCTCGCTGTTTTAATTAATTGATCCACCTCCCCTAGAAGAGCGAATGCGTGAAAAGTTGACCCCTGCTAGACTTGTCATATCAAACATAAATTTACTTCAGACCAGAAATGTTTAGATTATCACAACAGCATTCTTGTTTTGACAGGCGTTCAACTTGCACAGATTTAGTAAATACTTGCTTTAGGTGGCACTGTAAAGTGAGTGCTTACTGGTGGCATCTGTAGTCATCTGCAGATGTGTTCCAATCCCAGCACAGATAACTCATTTACCATTATTTTGGGATCGGGAAATTAAGTACAAGTAAGTGGGTAGTATTAATACTTGTATTATAGGCTTAGAAATGTGGCTTGGATTGTTATGTCCAAGATGTTATTAATATTAATACTAGTATAATTCTTATTATTGTTATCAATAATATTGTTTTTTCTGAACCAAAGTATTCGACTCTGTTAATGTTAATGTTAATGTTAAATGAACTTGTACCGCGCACAGCTGCCCCAGCCAAGAGGCGTCCCGGCGCTTGCTGTAAGAAGTGTGTCAGTAAAGAGTGTTAGTTCTGTCACAGTGAGGTGGTTGTACATTCGCAGAAAAGGTAGGTTTTTATCGCTTTCCTGAAAGGTAGAAGTTCTTCAATTTTTCGAATATGGATAGGGAGTTCATTCCAAAGTCTTGCGGCGAGGTGTCTAAATGACCTACCGCCCATTCTTGCTAGTTTGAAGCCGGGTACTACTGCCAGGATCTGTCCTTCTGAACGCAAAGTACGTCGGGGAACGTACGATGTGAGGAGGGAACTTAGCATGGGGGGAGAGGCAGTTTTAAGGATTTTGAACGCCAAACAAAGGGTTTTGTAATGGATCCTTTTTTCAACAGGAAGCCAATGAAGTTTTAAAAGGACAGTAGACACTGACTTAAATTGAAGACTTCCAGGGTGAAATATCCCGGACGCCAATTTTTGATTGTCCATTACATATTACGCAGGATTTCCCTGAGGTACACAACTTCATAAACACATTACCCTTGATTACTAAGGAGATGCTGGCTAGTTTGGCAGAGAGAGTAAATTCTGGCTCTCAGGCAGACCCCTGCCCACCCAGTGTATTTAAGCTTGCAATGTCAGGATTTGAAGAGGATGTACTTGCCCTCTTCAATAGATCCCTAGAGATGGGACAGGTCCCAACTTCATTCAAATAGGCTAGGCTGATCCCGCTTCTTAAGAAACCGGGGGCCGATGTTAAAAATCTAAAAAACTATAGGCCCATCTCTCAATTAACTTTTTTAGCAAAAATGATTGAGCAGCATGTTCTGATACACCTATCAAAACATCTGGAGACCAACGCTCTGTTAGAGAGAAATCAGGCTGGCTTTCGAAAACATCACAGCACGGAGCTGGTGATGGTATCCATCCTGGACGAACTAAGATGTAGAGCCGACAAAAAGATCCCAGGGGCCCTGGTGCTCTTAGATCTCTCATCCGCGTTCGACGCAGTGAGTCACAACCTACTGTTGAAACGCATGAGAGATCAGGGCATCGGGGGGACCGCGCTGGGCTGGTTAACTTCATTCCTGCAGGGAAGATCACAGAGGGTCCAGCTATCAGATTTGGTCTCTACATCAGCGGCTATAACCTGTGGAGTACCGCAGGGATCTGCCCTCTCACCGCTCCTTTTTAACATATACTTACAGCCACTAATCTCTGCTCTAAATCAGATGGAGTGTCAGATTTACAACTATGCCGACGATACAGAGATTATCATACAAATTGAGGACTCACCTGGAGCCCAAGCTAGGTTACATAACATCTTAAAATTCACGAGTAATTGGATGTCCTCCAACTCCTTGAAGATCAACCCAGAGAAGACCGAAGTGTTGCTCATTACCATCTCGGGCAACCCCTGCAACGATCACCTCTGGCCTCAGGAGTTGGGTAGGACCCGACACCAGCGAGGGTGGTGAAAAGCCTGGGCATCCATATTGATGGTAACCTATCTATGAAAAACCAAGTGTCGTCGGTGGTAGGCACATGCGTTGGCCTCCTAAGGCAACTCCGGAAAATCTCTTCAATGCTGTCTTTTTCTACGTTAAGGACGGTGGTGTCCTCAATGATTTTAGGACGTTTGGACTATGGGAACGCCCTCTATGTTGGGCTCCCCCAGCAACAACTTTCGAGACTGCAAATAGTGATGAATGATGCAGCTAGACTGATCTTTGGAAAATCCAGAAGCAGGCATGTCTCTCCTCTTTTATGCCAATTACATTGGCTCCCCATTAGGCAAAGGATTTTATTCAAAGGTCTGTGCATTGCACATAAGGCGGTCTATGGTAATGCTCCTAGCTACATTAAAGCCAGACTGGTGCAGTACATCCCAAGAAGTACCCTGCCCTCGTCTGAGGACACTCTTCTGGTTAGCCCTCGCTACCGTATGACCACCCTCGGTGGACGTGCTTTCTCAACTACCCTGCCGGCAGCTTGGAATAAGTTACCATTAGGCTTACGGAAGGAACCAAATCTACTGCCTTTTAGGCGAATGCTAAAAACTGTGCTGTTTCGAGAAGCGTGGGGTTTGATATAACTCGGTTGCCTGTTTTCTGTAACGGTCAGTTTTCCAGGTACAAGCGCTTAGAGACCAATCGGTGATAATGCGCTATACAAATGTAATAAATAAATAAATAAATAAATTATAGCGTGGGAGACCGGTTAGCACTCTCGCTGCAGCGTTCTGGACTCGCTGGAACCTCGCTTTCTCTGCTACGTTTGCCCCTAACAAGAGAGAGCTGGCGTAGTCTAGTCTTGACAGGATTGCTGACTGCACCACAATTTGGCGGGTTTGGTGGTCAAGGAACTTAAGGATGGGTCTAAGGTTGCGTAAGATACCAAAACAGGTAGCTGCTACCCTTTTGGTATGGAGAGTGAAAGACAGCTCGGTGTCCATCCAGACTCCCAAGTTTCTTACGTGGTCTCTTCATTCGGGAGTTTGGCCGAGAGTCTCTGGCCACCAATTGTTTCCCCAGGTCGATGTTTCTTTTCCCACCAGTAACACTTCCGTATTTCCAGCATTCAGCTGGATACAGTTTGTTGTCATCCAGCTGGTGATGTCAATAAGTGTCTGCTTAAAGTGTTGTGCACTAAGACCGTTTTCATTGTCCAGTGACACCACCAGCTGGGTATCATCGGCATATGTCACTAGTGAGAGACCATGTTTTCTAGCTATTTCTGCCAAGGGTTGGACATATACATTGAACAGGGTAGGGCTCAGAGCTGACCCTTGGGGCACACCCTGTTCAATGGGGTGTTCTTTAGACAGAAAAAGAGGGGTAGAGACTCTAAAAGATCTGCCCGAAAGGGAAGCTTTGAACCATTTGAGGGCAAGACCTGTTATTTCTATCCCCTCCAGCCTTGACAGAAAGATCTCATGTGACGTATCGAAGGCAGCACTGAGATCTAAAAGAATCAGTGCTGCCGTCCCCCCAGAGTCTAATATGGTACGGAGGTGTTCTGTCACTCTAAGAAGAGCTGTTTCAGTGCTGTGGCCCGCGCGGAAGCCGTGTTGAGATGTATCCAGGATGGCATTGGATATCAAATAGTTGGTCAGAATGGAATTGACGTGGGCTTCTGCGATTTTTGCCGGCCAGGGGAGGAGAGAAATGGGTCTGAAGCTTTTGGGTAGGGCAGGATCTAGTGTGGGTTTTTTGATGATGGGAGTCACCCAGGCCTGCTTCCATTTGATGGGTATGTTGGCTGTCGAGAAGGAAAGATTTATTATGTCTCTAAGAGGGCCTGAGACCGTCCAGTCGGAGTTTCTGAATAGTTCCGGTTTCAGGGGATCTGCAGGTGAGCCTGATTTGATTTTATTGCATAGTTTGAGGAAGTCAACTTGATTAAGTTCTGGAATATCGAATAGGTTGGGCCCATTCAAGTCAGCTTGAGGAGTGAGGACAGTGTTTGTTGGGAAGATACTATAGATTGTCTTAATTTTGTCGATAAAAAAAGACGCCATGGTGTCACAAAATGTAGAAGATATATTAGGGTTGTATGTCGCTTTCTTAGCACTGAGCTCTTTCAATATCCTGAAGATAGTTTGGGAGGCATTTCCATGGTGTAGTAATCCGTTCTAGTCCTGCAAATGTTCAGATGATAGCTTTTTTGCATTTGAATGTAGAGGGTTTTAAGTGAGGGATCATAGTCTCTCCTCCATCTTCGTTCCTCTTTTCTGCATTCCTTCTTTTGCAGGGAAAGAGCTTCATTGAACCAGGGACTAGTTTCATGTGTACGAGCTTTGATCCATTTAGCTGGTATCAGAGAATCTAAGGCCTTTTTGATCCACTCACAAAACTGCTCATAGTTTTGATCAAGGTCTTCGCTTAATTGGGGGGAATTCAGAGTAAAGAGTGCATGGAAGTCTTCAAGGCGAAGCTTCCTCCAGGGTCTTTTCAGAACTTGTTGAGTGGGTTTTGCGTTAGTGTCACTAGCAAAAGGGATGGTCATAATCACCAAACAGTGGTCGGTCCATATCATCGGGATGTGGGGTTCAGCAGTCGCATTATTTAGATTGGAAAAAATGGGGTCTACGAGATGCCCACCGCTATGTGTTGAGCCACTCACTAACTGTCACAGTTGGAAAGCATACAAATCAGCTAGCAAGGTATTGATCTTGGTATCAGGTAAGATCAAAATGAATGTTTAAGTCACCTATAATGGTGAAGTTGGCAGTGTCGGTGATCAAAGAGCATAAATGCTCCAGGGGAGAAGTAGTGAAATTTGTGCTTGCTCACGGGGGTCTATATATCAGAGGACCTATGAGACTAAGTTGAGAGTTTATCTTAATTGTGAATCGTGCACATTCACTCTCCTCAATTTTTAGTTTCAATATGTGGCAAGTAAAGTCCGATTTAGCCATGATTGCTATACCCCCTCCCCTGGTGTGTCTATTCAGCGTATGTGTGGTATATCCTTAGGGGGTGGCTAGGTTGATAACAGAGTTCATGTCGTCTTGCAGCCACGTTTCTGTCAAAAACAAAATGTCTAAAGAATAGTTAGAGAGTAGCTCGTAAATTTCTGAACAGTGTTTTTGCATGGACCTTACATTTAACTGGCCTATTGTGATTTGTTGGGGCGAGACTTTATTCAGGGATGGTGGTCTTAAGGACTCGGGAGTGAGAAACCACATGGGCATGAGAAGGGACCTTGTCTACATGAGAATTTTACTTTGGCACACTTTCTGGTCCAGTATCTAAGGGATAGTATAGATTGTCTTGAGTACGATATTACCTCTTTACTTGTTTCGTCATAGTTCCTGGCGAAAGGCAACGTACAGGCGCGGACGGGCGCAGACGGGCAGGACTCTGGCACGACTCCGGCACAGGTCTGGCGCGTCCGCTGAGGCATATCTGTCCCCTTATATGCGTGACTAGAGCGTGTCGCAGCACTCAAGCACACCCAATACGTCTGCTGTGGATTCTAAGCCGGGACCGACTCGACAGCGTCAACGCTCGGCTGCGAGTCGCCCAGGCAGCAGGGAGGTGAAGGAAGGGAGAAAGGCTTCTCAAATCAAGCCTAGGTCCTGAAAGTTATGATTAAAATGGTTATTTGAAAAATCTGCTCGTGGCAAAACAAAACACAACCTCCGGGCTTCCGCCTCAGGAGGATACACACAGACAAACAGCAAACTCCCTGTTTTCTCAGTGAGTACTCTTTAGCCGAGCATCATACATTTTTTACTGCCAATGTGGATCAGAGAATCAATTTTCATCGGCATTATTGTTTATCAGGGCTTACCAGTTTCTCATGAGCCTGCAGTGTTTTATAGTAAGCACCTGCTTCTTAAGCGACTACTAGTTTTAGTGGGCTTTTTACTTATCAGTGCTTCCCAAAGGTGTAGTAGATAGAGTTACAAGGGATAACTTTCAGACTTTCAGCCAGTTGATTCATGTGGGGCAGGCTAGCTCTCATTTTTGAGGAGAGAGAATATACACCATGGGTGAAAAATTGGAAGAGAAAAACAGCGACACAGAAAGAGTAGGGATTGAAAATAGCCTGAAAGAGTGTGATGAGAGGGCATGGAGTGTCTTCTGGTGAAAGAAAGAGGTATGAAATAGAATAAAGACTACATAGCCTTGGCATTCAGCACCCTGATCTTTGGTAGTGCTGGCAGCGGGCTTCTGAATGAAACTTTGAAGATTGTTGCTGCATGCACATTCCACCACTGTATATTGGAAATAACAATTTTTTACAGTGAAATAAACTGTTCTTTATTAAATATTATTAACATTCATTACACTAATATGTTCACTGTGCATTTTCCACGTTTTAACTGACGATAGTTAACGTAGGCTGTATATTAAAATAGCCAACATTACTCTGTCATGTTTCTTTCTTGCTGTGAATCTTTTTTTTTATTGCATGGTAAAGCTATCGAACAAATGATTCTTTATATGCCGTAGATAACTGAAGTTTGATGGACGCCAAGAGATATTTCAATGTGCTTTATCTGGTGAACATGAGTCTGTCTTATCAACATGTACTCTAACCTTATTGGTCCCCTCCATGGGACCCATGTGTAGGTGGAACACAATTTGGCAAAAGGATGACTTAAACTAATGCAATATATGCAAAAGAAACAGTTGATGGATAGAATGCTGGACAATGCAATCATTCACCCCGAGTCACAAAGATCTGGGTTTAATCCATCTTTCTTTTGTTCACCACACCACCATAGTTTGTACCCAGCCATATGCAAATCAGTCTTGAGACCCTGTTCCTTGTGGGATCAGTCCAGCCCAAACTACCAAGCCAGGTCCTTTCTGGACCAGAAACAAGCATCCCCGGACCGGTTTCAGGGCATCACCCTTCATCAGCCAGGCTAGCTTAAATCCAGTGGTGTAGTGATCACGGGACCCACGTCTGGGCTTACCCTTCCCACTTAGGGCAACAGATGCATAAGAAACAAATGATGGAAGGAATGCCGGATGATGCAAACATTCACCCCATTCACAAAGATCTGGGTTTAATCTATCATTCTTTTGCTCACCATACTACCCCAGTTTGGATCCAGTCATATGCAAATGAGTCATGACCCTGTTTCTTGTGGGAACAGTCCAGCCGAACTACCAAGCCAGGTCCTCCCTGGACCGGAAATAAGCATCCTGGGACCGGTTTTAGGGCATCACTCTTAATCAGCCAGGCTAGCTTGAATCCAGTGGTGTAGTGTTCATGAGACCCACCTCTGGGCACACCCTTCCCAAGTAGGGTGACATATACAAAAGAAAGAATTGATGGACGGAATGCTGGACATGGCAAACATTCGCCCCCAGTCACAAGGATCGGGGTTTATGCCACCATTCTGTTGCTCACCACACCACCCCAGTTTGGACTGAGCCATGTGCAAATCAGTCTTGACCCTATTCCTTGTAGGAACAATCCAGCCGGAACTGCCAAGCCAGGTCCTCCCTGGACCGGAAACAAGCATTCTGTGACCGGTTTCATGGCATCACCCTGCATCAAACACGGTAGCTTGAATCAAGTGGTGTAGTGAGCATGGGACCTATGTCTTGGCATACCCTTTTCACTTAGGGCGACATATGCAAAAGAAACTATTGATGGACGGAACGCTGGACAATACAAACATTCACCCCCAGTCACAAGGTGTGGGTTTAATCCATCATTATTTTCTTCACCACACCACCCCAGTTTGGACCCAGCCATATGCAAATCAGTCTTGACCCTATTCTTTGTGGGAACAGTCTAGCTCGAACTTCCAAGCCAGGTCCTCCCTGGACCGGAAACAAGCATCCTGGGACCGGTTTCAGGGCATCACCCTTCATCAGCCAGGCTAGCTTGAATCCAGTAGTGTAGTGAGCACTGGACCATGTCTGGGCATACCCTTCCCACTTAGGGTGACTTATGCAAAAGAAACAATTGATGGACAGAATGAGGGACAATGTAACCATTCACCCCCAGTGACAACGATCTGGGTTTATTCCACCCTTCTGTTGCTCACCACACCACCCCATTTTGGACCCAGCCATGTGCAAATCAGTCTTGACCCTATTTCTTTTGGGAACAATCCAGCCCGAACTGCAAAGCCAGGTCCTCCCTGGACCGGAAACAAGCATTCTGGGACGGGTTTCAGGGCTTCATCCTTCATCAAACACGGTAGCTTGAATCCAGTGGTGTAGTGAGCATGGGACCCATGTCTAGGCATACCTTTTTCACTTAGGGCGACATATGCAAAAGAAAATATTGATCGACGGAATGCTGGACAATACAAACATTCACCCCCAGTCACAAGGTCTGGGTTTAATCCATCATTATTTTCCTCACCACACCACCCCAGTTTGGACCCAGCCATATGCACATCAGTCTTGACCCTATTCTTTGTGGAAACAGTCCATTCCAAACTTCCAAGCCAGGTCCTCCCTGGACCGTAAACAAGCACCCTGGGACCGGTTTCAGGGCATCACCTTTCATCAGCCAGGCTAGCTTGAATCCAGTGGTGTAGTGATCACGGGACCCACGTCTGGGCTTACCCTTCCCACTTAGGGCAACAGATGCATAAGAAACAATTGATGGAAGAAATGCCGGATGATGCAAACATTCACCCCCAATCACAAAGATCTGGGTTTAATCCATCATTATTTTGCTCACCACACCACCCCAGTTTGGATCCAGTCATCTGCAAACAAGTCTTGACCCTGTTTCTTGTGGGAACAGTCCAGCCGAACTACCAAGCCCGGTCCTCCCTGGACCAGAAACAAGCATCCTGGGACTGGTTTCAGGACATCACCCTTCATCAGCCAGGCTAGCTTGAATACAGTGGTGTAGTGAGCAGGGGACGCACATCTGGGCATACCCTTCGCACTTAGCCGACATATGCAAAATAAACAATCCTCCTACTGCAATAAACCTGGGCTGAAAATCCAACACCAATTATAGGATTCAAGGAATATCAAGTGGAAGCTGTGAAAAAATCAAAATAGGGTAGAGCTGCAGGAGGCCCCTCAATCTATATATCAACCCACATTTGGTGAAAACAAGAGCACATAGATCTCGGTTTAGCATGGGTTCAATGCACTAAACTCTCATTGTACAGTGATTCAAGATCAAATCACAAAGTATATTATTTAAATGTGATAATCTTCAACATCTACATTCACCCAGGCCAGAAGAACAAACCTGGCCACATTGCTTCATGGATACCACTCTTAAAATAATTGCAAATAAATGCTGCCTAAACATAAAATTATTCTGTTTGGTGATTTCAACATGCACCTCCAGCAATCAAACACCAATTCTGCAAATCAACGACTGTTTTCAACAGCAATGAACTCATTACCACCAGTAATTGAACAAATTCAAAAAATAGATTGCTATGGCTGTATGTGCGAAACTGCTTTGCAACCCATTGGCCTGTGCTCACTTAACGGCAGCCTTCCACAAGATCAAACAGCCGCCTTCACCAGGACCTCAAACAAAACCTACCCAATGCAGGATTATACATTGTCAACTCAGAGTTCTTTGATAAGATCATGAGCTACTGCATAATTCCCAGAGTCAGGAGCGAACACTTGACCCAACATATAGAGCTCTGTGTTTACATTGAAAGAGCTCCCCACACTAATGATCTGTCAGTTCGATCTTATGCCTAAAACACCGAGCTTGGAATAGAAGGACGATTGCCGAAATAATGACATATATAATTATGTTCACCTCTCATATATCTAACATCTAACAGGCGCAGCGGGCTCACTGGGAATCTCTCACCGCAGAACTAGTTTCCAACTCGCCATCCAGTCGCTCCCAACCCATCCAGTAAAGGGTTACCTTTGTTCTCCACAGTCCTCAGGAGAAAAAGAGAGAGCTAAGTAAGGCAATTAGCTGTGGTAAACCGACCCAACGCCCAGCCATCCTATTTAGTACCAAATACAGCACTGAGGTGCACCTACAAAACGTAAATATGATCAGCCAAAAAAATCCAACTTTAACAAATATGGTCAACATTACTGCACACAAGCAAAGCATAAAACAGTAAAATATTCTGGGCAGAGGTCAACACTTGCAAATGGCAAATTCTGCCATCACAACGCCGGAATCACTGAAATAGACTGTACAATGCTCCTCAAAGTGGCCTGCCCAGGACAGGTAGTGTACAACACAAACATGAAAGGCATAAACATGAAGATATAAATGCCCACAGAGAGCCTGTTTGAAGGAAAATGGTGAAAGGAAAACAAGTTGAACACCCCTTGACAAAATTAAGATCAGATGGAGCACCAGGACCAAATGGTCTCCCAAAAGTCCTCTTCAAGCACGATTAGCTTTTTGGGCCTCATACCTCACCCCCTTTTAACCTGGATCTCTCCACCAATATATATCCTGCATCTCATTGTTAAGTCAGGCTCCCGGAAAAACCCAGCAAACTACAGATTAATTGCCCTGATAGACCGTGAAGCTAAACGTTATGCCACCAATCTATTAAGAGACTTGGAAGCAATGGCATCAGCTGAAAACATCACCACTAAACACACAAACAGGTTTTAGTGCGGGCATGAGTACAACCACCAATCTTCTTGCCCTTAGCCTTCACTTCAGAAAATCCACGTATAAGTCCTCTAACCTATACACCTGCTTTGTTGACCGAAAAACGGCCTTCTACATGGTGCATGGTCCATCTAGACCTGATCTGGGCCAAAATGGCCAGATGAGGTGAACAACTGATAAAATTGGTAGGGGTGACAGAATGACTAAAAAGATACCCACTTTCATCGGCATAAAACAAGGATATGTTCTCTACCCCTGCCTTTCCAACATGTACACAGCAGACCTGGATGGCTGTTTATCGGAGGCTTTGAGTGATCCACCAAAACTAGCAAAGAGACCAGTAGGTAGCCTCCAATATGCAAACAACAGTGTCGTATGCAGTCAGACTCCAAACTGCCCTCAGTGCCAAATTACATCTCTCCTTAAATTCACCGAAAACATTAGGCCTAAAATGTAACTATAGCAAATCAAAAGTCATGTGTTTCTCGTTAAAAATGCACCCAATAAAAATAACATTTAAATGGAAAGCAGCAAGGAACAGTCTTGATTTGGTAAACATTTACAAATACTTAGGTGCGGTAATGAACACAACATTTTAATTGCAAAGAAGGGCCGTAGCCAACAAACTATAATTTGAATTTCACCAAATAAAAAAAAAGATGGTGAGCTCGTCGCAGTCATATCTGCTACAAATCATCAGGGCAAAGTTCCTACCTCACTGACCCATGGTTCAGAGTTGCTAAAGGTCAAGGATACAACAACCTTTAAGCCTGTTCTATTCAAATGTATCTTCTATTTAGCATAACACATTCCTCAAGCCCAAGTGTGCCTGGAGTTAAGCATTTTTCACCAACACCTAGTCAGGATGGCTGCCATTACCAAACTGTGCTGAAAGATGAGAGCAACACCGTCCGAAACTCTGGCCGCCTTGTGTTGGGCTGATATGGAGAGCCAGCACACCCTAAATAAATGACTGGCCAACGGTGCTCTGACAAGCTCCAACAACTCTTGATCTCTTCAAAGTTAGGGAGCTAAACATCAGTGTTACAGCTTTTTAATTGTTTTTTTTTAAAGAGTAGTGTTAGAACAAACTACACCTGTACTTAGCGCCTGGGGTCTCCCCAATGTCACAGGTCACTCCCCCTGTTGGAATTGTAGTGTCTGCCATTTAACATCAGCAACGAACACACTTAATTTGGAGACAGGAAAATTATGGACACAGAGGGTACACACCAATTGCAACAGCACTAAAATTCTGTATTTAATAAATGCTCCGCTATGTTGGCATGACTGGGAGGAAAGTGAAACAAAGAATCTGCGAGCATATTAGCAAAATTAGATGCATGAAAATCACAACATAACTAACTGAACACTTCCTCCAAAATAATCACACCCCAAACAACATGAAATGGACAGTGATAGACGTGGTAAAACCAGGCCAACAAACATCACAATGCCTATTCGAAAAAGAAGAGCGCTTGGTATACAGGCTGGCCACTAACACCATTGGCCTAAATTATAATATACCATGGAACACAGTAAAACAGAGATGAGGAACATATAGTCATAGACATTAACATGACTAGACTTAACTTTGCACCAGTATACGTTGAAACAAGTTGACCATTATTTTCACTTAATCCACTGATATTTTCCTGGTCAATTTATCCAATATAAGTATCTCACTTGATTTTAACCTTCTCTTGTTGCTCCAAATAAAGTTTTAGGGAATGCAACAAAGATACTTTTAGTATTTACTCAAACACATTGTAGTTCACAAAAAAACAACCAGCTCCGTTGTAGTTCAGGCGTCGCAGCAAACCCAAGTGGCACTCGGCTACTTGGGTGGACCCCGATGATGAAGCATGTCACCAACTCGGTTGGTTAGTGAGGGGTTTCCCAAAAAAGAAAATTCTTTTTCCTTTTAACACCATTCTCTCATTTTTCCTACACCACAGAGACATCTTCATCCCTGGGACACTCTTTCTCATTGTTTAGACATAACTACTTAGGGGTCCGTGTGCGTGATCCCCAATGACCCTAACTCTCTCTTTTGTTTAATGTGATATTATTAAAGAGCCATTCAATTCAGTTCTTACTACAAGTGAACAAAAAACTATAAGCGCAACAGAAACCGTGCCACATAAGAGACTGCCCTCCTAGGCAAGAGTTCCATCATTAGCTTAACCGGAAGCCATTATTCCGATAGGTGCCTGAGACTCACTACAAGCTAAATCCGAGCCCTTATCCAGGGACCGACGGTCCCTAAACCTTTTACCTGGTCAAAGCCACCCCTGCCTGGAACCCACTCCTTTAATTTGATTTAACTTATTACAGCAAGGTTAATACATTATTTTTAAGTTCTAGCAAGGCCTACGCACTTGACCACTTCCCTATTGTCAAAGCAGGAAGTGTGTAAAGAGCTAAGTTGACAGTCGGTTGCCATTTTTCTGTAATGAAATTACTTTTAGCATTACCCATTTTTGCACAAATCCAGATTTTGGTGTTTATTCATTAATTTGCTAAAATAATTGCATGTCAACAAGTAATTTCCAGAACAATCTTCCGAATTTCGTTGAATTTTGTTTTGAATGATTTCCCATTTTGGACAAATTCAGGCATGGTTTTTACAAAAGAAAAGTATCTGATAAAACCATTTGCATACTAGCAAGTAACTAATTAAATGATTTTTTAAATTGTTTTACGCATATTCATGATGGCTATACAGTATAACATAACTGAAACAATAAACTTGAACTTGAATTGATTTGAATATGTGGACTAATGTATTTATCTTTGGGTTACTGAATTAAAGTAATGTGATGATTTGAATTTGTAACTCTCTCAACGCTATTGAACTGTACTTATAATGTAGTCCTCCTCAGTCGAAACTAGAGATCCATTGGAGGGAGCACAGCATGAACTTGAGTACGCTCTAAAATTTGCATAATGCAAAGTTCTCTATCAAAGTCAAAGTCAAAACAAGCCTTATTCGATTTTAGGCATATAAAATCATAAAAGCAGGCAATACAATCATCTCATTACAATACTAAAAGCATATTCAAATTACAAATTCATAAAAGCATTCAATTTACTACAAATGTTTCTACTTTATAAAATAGTTTTAACAAATGGCATCAACGCCAAGACAGTACATTACAGTATATGAACTATTAGTGTGTGTCCCCTCAGTTTCTAGGTATTTACAGTTTTCCTTGCTCTTAATACACTTTTCAGGAAACCCGTCATCGTTGCAATGCAATGATAACTATCTAACATCTGAAGATACAGTAGAACTTAACGACATTGTCTCCAGGCCCCCGCTTTTTGTAAGGGTTTAATCCATCTACATCTTTCATTTGTATAACATTTACAAAATAGGATTACATGGATCATAGTTTGTGAAGAGACATTGTCACATGGCACAAGCCTAAATCCCATGACCAGTTGTTCATGTAAGGGTAGCTTACCAAACGGTGGAACGATCCAAGTCTGAAATGACTTAACACGTATCTATCATACCTCCCCGTGCAGCACAATAGATATGGTTGGGTAGTACATGTTATTGTGATCAGGAGGTTTATTAATTTCCAGGACAAGCCTGTTTTCCTCCAAGACATTCATGCAAACTTTTTTTAACTCCCTCCGGTTTATTGTGTTCATCGTTTCTGGTCGGGAGAAATACTCAGGATGACCTATATCTTGCATAACAATTTTCACATATCTTAATCACATAATATTATTTGCATGGTCTAAACTCATAGCATCAGTTAAAATTTCCTTATTTAGCCCTGTAATCATAGAGGTCAAGATTCTGTGCCAAAGCAGCACAGGTTGTGCCTTAATTATATCTGAATCATATGGGACACCCAACTCTCTATGGCGATTAAAAACTGATACACTCGCTGGAGCTGCCAATATAAATTTTAACAAAGCATTTTCAACTTGCTGAATTGGTGTACAATCATGGGGTCCCCATATACCTGTCCCATAAATAGCTGTACTCACACATTTGGCATTATAAATCTTTAAGAGGATTTCTGGCGGCCTTTTTCCCAGTTTTTTTACAAAAATGTATCAATGCTGCTGTGGACTTCATGAACAGAAGACTCCTGGTTTTGGTTGCTTGTGTCCAGGTCCCAGTATAATTAAATAAAACACCCAGGTATGTAAATGATTTTATCGTATCTACCCTACTGCCCCCAGCTTGGAAACTTCTACATTTTTGTTTCTCCCACAGGTCATTATAAAGCTTTTCTTTGTATTTATTTTTAGCCCCAGGGACTCCATAAAACCAGTATAAAAAGTAAGAGCCCGCTGTAGACCAATCTGGGTATGTGCCATGAGCACAGCATCATCAGCATAGAGAAAGGAGACTATTGGGCGCTTGTGTACATATGGTGGGTACCTATTGTTGGACACCAATATCTGTTCCATCGCATTGGTGTAAAGGGTGAACAGGAATGGTGCCAAAAAGCACCCTTGCCTCACTCCCTTCTCCACACTGAATGACTCTGTGAATTCTCCATTAGTCCCACATCGGACTTTACCTGTGGCCCCAGAATATAATTGTCTCAAAAACTGGATTATTATGGGGTCAACATTAAGGTCACTTAAAATGTTCCACAATTTACTGTGTATGACACAGTTGAAATCAGCTGTTAAATCGACGAATGCCAGATAAAAGTTCTCTGTTTTAGCCTGTGTTTACTTTCCGAGTAAAATACTAAGGTTAAGAGCCTGTTCGTTAATGCCTAACCCAGATCTTAAACCGTACTGTACATCACTTTGGATATTATTTTCCTATGCCCATGTTTGCATTCTGTCTAAAACAATCCTTCCCACCACCTTCATAAGGGAATCTAATAAAGATATTGGGTGGTAGCAAACAGGATTTCCACGATCACACTTTTTGAAGATCAGAACAATTATGGATTCAGACCATGTAGCTATAAACCCTTTTGCGCAACATGCTGGTAGGACCCACATTAATATCGGGGACCATAACTGCAACGATGACTTAAAAAGGTCAATTGGCACCCCATCAGGCTTGGGGCCTTACCACTCTTGCTGGTATTTATGGCCCTTGTTACCTCTTCCAGAGTGATATTGAGATTAATAGGCCAGCATTTTTGGGAGTCCTGTTGGACCCTCTCAGGCTCATTCTCCACACCATTTTGTGAGGAGTAAACATTTGCAAAGAAGTCCACCTATTTTTTTTCTTCTATTGCTACTTCAATAGAAGGTTCTTCACGGTTATCAATGGAGTAAAAGGGTGCATTCACAGCCTGCCAGAATAGGGAGCTATCTTTACTCCCTGAAGCGTTTTTAAGATTCTCTAAGGCCTTCTCTTTCAAGTAGTTTTTTCTAGTTTTCCTAGTTTTGTTATAGAGCTTCCTGCAACTCCTAAATTCCTCCTTGTCTCGTGCTTGCCTGTGCAGGGCTTCTTTTAACTTATTATATGTTTTGGTGCAGTTTTTATCAAACCACCCCTTTCTGGCCACTAGGGCGGCTTTACTTTCCACTGACCACAGATATTTTAACTGTATTGGTTATTTTGGTAAATGCTGTCAGGATGTTATCATGCAGAGGGTTATCATCTAAGCAAGTTAAAATTGAGTTAAATGTCTTTCTAACAAGTGTTTTACTTAACTCTAAAGGGGCCACGCTGGACCATCGTAATGGCTAACCATTTTGTTTACCTAGCATTACATTTGTGCCCCCTCTACATGTTTGTGATCTTTCCTTGATACAGTATTTGGAACAGTTATATTTACACTTATGGGCAAATGGTCACTCATTACATTTTGGCGGATAGTGTAGCCGGTAACTTAACTTGCATAACATATTGGCATAAGTATGAAATCTATTGTGGACTGGGCTCCTCTGCCTACAAAGGTATATCCAAAGTCCACCTTCGGTGAACAGATACGATTTGCAAAACCAAAATCGTGCTTATGCAAGATTTTGTTAAGCATCTCTCCTCTGTCTGAGTGAGAGAAGTGCATCACTGGTTCAGCCTAATCAGTTGTCAAACCACATTTTCCTAGCCCAGCTATCGGGCATAAGTGTACATTAAAATCCCCACCACATATAGGAATTATATCAGTTTTGCCTTTCGATATCAAATTACTAATGTCCTGGCTTAATTTCTTTGTAATGGTTATATAGGTTGATTATAGCCAATATAAGTTTCACATCTATGTTGATCAATACAATCTGAAAGCCTAATGGGAAGGCACATATATTTGTATAACTTAGACTAGGATCCTGTGTTCTCAGTAAGACTTCCCTTACCAATGAGGGTGACCCCAATGAAAGAACAACACAGTCACCTTGATAACGTTTCTTGCTGTTACCCAGACAGCTAATCCTCCTCACCATTTAAAATTCTCTGAAAAGTGCACTGGTCAGGCCTGTTCTATTTCCAAGCCAATGTCCGGTTTTGTTTCTTAAGGAATCCCAGTTTTCCCTTTCAGCTGGTGAGCAAGAAGGAATATTAGCTAAAATACCAGTATATGCATTTGGCTGCAGGTGGTAAATTTAAGGTCTGCCAGTTACTTGAATCATTTTGAAAGTTGCTAATAGCCAGATTTGTTCTAAAATGATTCATGCCATCCCGTTTATCACCCACCAGGTTATCCGTCCTTCCAATATTATTTTTCCTATGAGCATCAGTATCTCTAGGGGTGGAGTTTTTGAGTTTATTGTTACACTTGGGTAGGTACCGGGCCCCCCACCCTTTCCTCTTTCTATTACCTCTCCATTTGTTCCTATGGGAATAACTTTCATATTTCCATTCTCATATAGTGGGATGGGGCAGTGGCTTCTTTGATTGTTTTTTCCCCTCTTCAGCTTCTATATTCTGGGATGCAAGAACTTTCTCTAGTCCTGCTTCTATTTTATCTAGCCTACTACTAAGACTATTCAAGGACTTGGTGACAAGCTCAGGTAATTCTTTTAACATCGTAGACAAATTTACACTCTCAATTGAGGGCACGTTGCCTCTATTATTTGCCCTCAATGTATTTGGATTCCCCGTTCTCTATCAAATCTGCCCCTCTGCCTACTGTTTCACAATATTGACAACCATAACCCCTGATCTTCCCCAGTACTTGACAATGTAGAGACCTTCATTCTTAGCTAAATCATCACAACAAGAGGTGATGCCAGCGACACTTATAGCAACTGGTAATCGACAGAGGTGAACACAGGCCTTTCTGGCATGTAAATGAAAGTGCAGAAGACAAAGGTTGGTGATGGAAATTGGGTCGAGGGGGGGTCCCTACTCAAATAGCAAACACAATTTCTGCCAGGGTGAAGTCACGAACAAACACCAAATACACCTGTTCTTAACCCTCAAGTAGCTTGGGACAAGCAGAAATACTTAACTTAGAGGCAAAGTGTAAAGTATTTTATGCAGCACTTCAAACAGTAATAAAGTGAAATCACAACACAAGAAAAATCCCACACCAATTTCGAATAAATTGAATACATTTTTTGAGATCAAAGAGACAAAAATCAAATCAGTTAGAGCTGGAGATATATAATTTCAAAGTTTTAAGTCAAAATAGTGCATGGAAGCCAAAGTGCCAACTCTGGTTATCTGGTCGGGCTGAACTGGTACAAAGGCACAATTTCAGGCCGTCTGTGATGGAGCACAAGGACCGAGTTAGGCCCACTAAGCAAACTACCTTGAATCTTGGTTTGCTGAGCATAGTGAGATCCCATTCGAGGATGCATTGCGCAGTAGCGGTTCTGGGAAAACAGCAGCGCTGCGTTTTGGAGGTCTGTGTCGGTGTTGAGGATGCCTTCGATCAATCAATCAATCAACCAATCAATCAATCAGAGTACTTGTAAAGAGCGCTACTTACCCGTGAGAGTCTCAAGGCGCTGAGGGGAGGGGGTACTGCTACTGTTCGAAGAGCCATGTCTTGAGGAGTCTGCTGAATGCGAGTAGGTCTTGGGTCTGCCATATGTGGGTAGGGAGGGTGTTCCAGGTCTTGGCTGTGATGTAGGAGAAGGATCTGCCACCAGAGGTTGTACGTTGGATGCGGGGACAGCGGTGGGGTGAGGCTGGTGGAGCGTAGCTGGCAGGTGGGGGTGTGGAAGCTAAGTCTGCTGTTCAGGTAGGCTGGTCCGGTGTTGTGGAGTGCTTTGTGTGTGTGGGTGAGGAGCATGAAGGTGATCCTCTTGTCAACGGGGAGCCAGTGAAGGTTTCTCAGGTGGGGTGATGTGGCTGCAGCAGGGGACATTGATGATCAGTCGGGCGGAGGCGTTTTGGATGCGTTGTAGGCGTCGTAGGTATTTGGCTGGGATTCCTGCATAGAGTGTGTTGCCGTAGTCCAGTCTGCTGCTGACGAGGGCATGTGTCCCCATTCTTCTTGTTTCGGTCGGGATCCACTTGTAGATCCTGCGGAACATGCGGAGGGTGTTGTAGCAGGAGGAGGAGACGGTATTGACCTGTTTAGACATGGAGAGGGAGGAGTTGAGGATGAATCTGAGGTTGCATGCATGGTTGGTGGGTGTTGTTGCTGTTCCCATTGTGGTCGGCCACCAGGAGTCATCCCAGTCAGAGGAGGTGGGTCTCATTCACTCATGACCAAAAACCACGGAGTCTATTTAAGTTTTAAAGCTTTATTAAAAGTAAAAATATTTATTAAAATATTTATTAAAATCAAGCTTGTCATAAAACAGAAACAGTTGATTACAAATGGAAAAGTGCTTAGAGTGATTTTTTTTTCACACATTTATTGTGGGCGAGCTGAGCCCTCACCAGGTTTGAACTTTCATTTTTCTTTTTGGTGCTGAGTCATTGGTCTCTTTGTCCTAGTTATGATGATTTGTTCTTAGAAGTGAAGCTTCTGTCTGTTATGAGAAAAATGGTGCGTGTTTAAAAGCAAGCATTCATCAGTTGTGCCAAAAAGTGCAGCAAGACAACACCCTTCCCTGGAAAAAGGGACATTTTTACTGTAGAGTAGACAGTCATAAATTATTAGATTGGTTTCTGTTTTCACATTTCTTCATTCCTAGACAAAATACTAGTGAGTGGTGTATGTCTATGACATCTAACATTCTTTAATGTACTTTGTAGGTGGAACATCTGGTACTGGGCCCAGCGCGGAGGTGGAGGAGGAAAGCTCTGGGGAGGAGGCGGTGCAAGTGCAGGACCAAACTGCTGTGCGTGTTGCCACGGTAGTGGCGGGCAGTGGTAAGCTCTTATATTCCTTACTTATTGAGATTGCAGACTGCATAGTGTGCTGCTCCCCATGAGAAAACGTAAGGTTTGTCCAGATGAGAGACATGAAGAAGAATGATTGACATTTAGGGGCCTATTATGATGGCGGAAAGACCTGAGTCCATCCGCCACCATAGAGTAGGAGGGACCGTCCACAGGGGCAGCGGCGGTCCCTCCGTGGTAATTAGGATGTGACCGCCACCCTGGCGGTCACATCCTGTATTTTTATTATTGCGGCGGGTGCTGCTTGAAGCAGCACCCGCCGCAATGATAAAAATGTAAGTTGTGCATTTGCATGCACAAAGCGGCAGGCACCGCGCGTTGCCTGCTGCTTTGTGCAGGCAAATGCAGGGGGGTATCAAACGTACCCCCCATGTGCACCCCCACCACCTCTTCACCTCTGGGGGCCCGCAACGGGCCCCCAAACAAAAATCTGTATGCCTTTGCACGGCTGAAATGCCGCCGTGTAAAGGCATGTTCCTCCAGACATCTTAATATGGCTGGCGGTGTCTGATAGACACCGCCAGCCATGTTAGTGCTTCTCTGGCACGGAAGGGAGGCGACCGCGGCGGAAAAGCTGTGGACTGATAAACGGTCTCCCAGCCATCCTAATCTGGCGGTGGGTCTTTTTCAGTCCGCTGCGGATTTCCCACATCCGGTGGATTCCGCCAGGCCGGAGGATGCGGGAAATCCGCAATCCTAATCTGCCCCATAGTTTGAATGGAAGGATGCCTGGATCATGGTACTATTTGACTCTTAGATAGCATATGTGTATCTAGAGAGAGTAGACGGTCACTGGATGAACTAAGTGTTACTTTGAAGAGCATGTAACACCGCACCCGCACGTCCGTCCCAGTGTAGGAAAGGCAAGGAAAAGAAGTTGTAATTGTGTCCGAATACTACCATGAATAGCAGCAGTAGTTTGTATTGCAAGCACAGCATATATCCGGCTTTTACGATGGCCACTCACTACCTCTGTTAATAAGTTTAGTAGAACTCGGTCATTCATGGGTGGATGTATCACTGTTCACTCAATAAAAAGCAAAGCACCTAAAGTCATCCCATATGTAAGCAAATACATACCATGTGCAGTGATAGATAATCAGATTATTTATCTTCTTCATTTTCCTTTTCTAGTATTCATGGCACTGTAGGGTGAAAGTTAAATTAATTAAGCAGTAGCCCTTGTAACAGAGTATTCTCAGTGCTACCCGTAATAGAAAAGTAAGAGCATCACCACCTGCATGTACTGGACTGGTACAGTAACGCAAGTCTGTCTCACTCATCATGGCGGGCGTCTGTTTTTCTCGGGTGCAAGTTGACTGCGCTGGCATTAAGCCGGCTTGCAGAAGTTAACGTACCAATTTTGCTAAACAAGAGAGAAGAAGAAGAATAAGACTGGTGTACTGTCATAGTCGACTCTAATGGAGTGAGTCCATAGTGCTCGTAGAATTGATTCCTTAAACTCCCACTAATGTTGGAGCAAGGGTGAAGAAGTGGGAGGTTAGATAGATACTGGCCACAATAGTTATGTACTGCACTTGCAAGTTGCTAGTTCTACTGTGACACAACTTTCTGCTGAATCATTTTGTGTTAATCTTAAAGAGCATTGGTTGCAGGCTATGTCTTTCTTTCTTCATATAGATGCTCCTTCAAAACCAACCCGGAAGGAGCTGGCTAGACGGGCCCGGCAAAGAAGGCTGGAGGCCACTGTCGCTGAATATCGGTGGCTGGTGGCCCAGGAGGAGGGGGACACTCAGTCTGCAACAACATCTACCGGCACAGCTGCATCCTCCTCTGCGCTCCCTGGGTCAGCCAGTCAGCGCAGCAGGTCTCCAGCGGTACGGAGCCGGGGTACCGCAGCCACCCGCCACCACCGAGCAGCAAAGAAATCAGCTGCCCCCACAGCAGTTGCAAAAAACGGATGCACCGCCTATCCCTGAGGGTGTCCTACCTCGAGCAGGAGCTCCTCAACACCAAAACCCTGCTCGAGGTCCTCCGCAAGGAGCATTCCGACCTGGCCCGGAAAGTCAACAGCAGCAGCCAGCAGTAGGAGGAGACTGTCCCTTGCCCCTTTTTTAAAGACTTCTGGGGGGTGGGAATTGGGAGTTGGTTTTTTGGGACTTTTCACTGACATTCGTTGGGGTTAAGGAGTGGGGGTGGATTGGGTCTTGCAGGAGATTATTTTTGTTAGGGATATAAATATACTTTAAACTTTATCTTAGCATAGGTGTTTTTTTTACTGCTTTTGAGGCTGGTGAGTGGGGGTTTAACAGTAACTTTGTTTTCCTGAAACTTAAGTGGCATCTTGATTCAAGTTGTGTAATTAATTGCCCAAAGGTTTTCAAAACTAAGTGCCTCTCACAGAGTAAGTGAATTCAATAGTCCTAGGACTTTACTAGTACTAGCGTCAGTCTCTCATCTCTCCGAATACTCCATTATATTTCCTCCCCCCAAACGCTTATCTTACCTGTAATTTGTGTTTGGAAATAGGGCTAGGCACAGGGCTGGCTGCACGGCAAATGGGGATTAAGGTTGGCAATCCTGGGCAGATGAAATGTCATCATTGCATTGGTACTAGTGGTGTTACACAGTGGCAGTTGCAGCATCTGAAAAAAAAGAAAATGAAACCTTGTTTGACCTTACCGTAGCATTAGAACGGTACGATAGAGAATATAGCAGGTGACAGTACACTAGAACAGTGCCACAATGTAGCCTAACAAATGGTATTGAAAGTATAACTAGTGCTTGCGTTTAATTTCTTTGACATTAGCTACTACTACAAGAAATATTACCGAAGGTGAAGGACACAGCAGCGTAATAATTTGCCACGTCTAGGAGGAGGATGTTCTTGATGACCAATCAAGTTGATGGCGCACATGAAAATCTGCTTTCATTTGCCAATAGTGACTGAGTGTCAAGCTGAGTAAGAATAGAATATATCCTCGGATTCCTTCACCAGCCTGTTGCTATGACCTTATCCTCCCCAGCAAGTGTGTGAAATTATTGCTGTCATTTAGTCACACATCAATCAAAACCACACAGCCGGGGGAAGAGGGTTAGGGTTTGGAAAATGGATGGGAATGGGGGATTTTGGGAAAGTTTTGTTGAGAGAAGAAAAAAAAAGCACAGCATGGACAAACAATAATTGAAGATAGAGAAATCTTTGGGTACAAAGCTAACCATAAATCTTTTAAGTGACATAAAGGAAGTGCATGCACTACTGCATGCATGGTTACTGAAAAGTAAGTAGTACTTTCGACAACCGTGAATGAAAGTATGCGACAGTACAGGGCTGCAGCATTTTCACTTGCCTATCTCTGCACTCAGAGAAACACTTCTTACATTAAATTAGGTTTAAAAAATAGCAGAAGTAAAACCTATAGAATGGCTGTAGGGATGAATTTCGAAGCAGAGATCAAAGAAATGCAGAGTCACACTCATAGAAGTTCACAGCAATAACATTACTTAAAAGATAATTAGAAAAAAACGGATACTGCATCTGTATGTTGTTGTAGTTGTCCTGTTGAATTTGGTCAGTTGCATGCATCAAACCATTCCTCTTATTAGCGGGACTCCTCCATTCCAGCTGACGCTCCGTCCATCAATGTTGGTGACCAGAAGACACCCTGTCCACTGCCTGCCTGGCGGATGCTGAATTGCGGCTCGCTAATGTGAAGCCTGACTTCATCCTTTTTTCCCATTGCACAGACTGAAACCCGGCCTGTAATTATTGATGGAAAAACAGGAAGTGATATTAGAACACCACTGACAAATAAATATAAGGTATGTACGCTGTGTAGTGCAAAAAGTCACACTTTGAGTTTCCTAATAGACAGTACAATATTTTTGAAAGTGCGTTCTCTGTCTGAGTCTCCTTTTGAAGGATAAATAAGTATGGGCAAATTAATTTAGCAGATCTTTCCACTTAAGGTAGGTCTACTGTAAACTGTGTTTTAGAACAAAATTAGACCTTCCCAGCAGTGCTCCCAGACCCTTACTAAAGCCATCGCAAAAATGTAGAAGACCCCCAATCAGATCTCAAAAAACGAGGCCTAGTAGAAAACTGGTGACAAAACGTACTTTGAAAGTAAAAGTAGGCCCAAATCCCCCCTTACCCACCGTACATTGTATTCAAACCACTTGCAAGCAAGCAAAAGTATCCATGCCCAGCATCGCTCCAAGACTCGCAAACCGCCCCACAAACAGCCACCCGCCCAAACACATGCAACACAAATACTGCTAACCCTAACGAGCCCTAAGTTAAGAATAGGGGCAAACTCTTTCTTTAACTATGCCAAATCCCCCCTTTCCCACCATGGATTTTCTTCAAATCACTTGTAACCAAAATTACACATTCCCACGAGTGCTCTAAGACCCCAGAACTCAGTTGCAAAAATCTAGAACACCCCTAAACACATGCAATCCTGCTGCTAGTGCTAACGCTAAAGAACCATAATTTACAAAAAGTGCCAAAAGGCTTTTCCGCATGGATTTTCTCCAAACCATTTTTTTCCGGTATTAGACCTTCCCAGCAATGCCCCAAGACCCGCCAACCCACCCGCAAAAAAGCACAACACCCCCAAACAGCCAAAAAGCAAAAATGGAAAATCTCATACTTACAGTATTTTTCGGCCTTCTTTCAATTCTGTCCAAACGCGCTGCGCAGCTAGGCCATAACTCCCGTTTTCCACCATGGATTTCCTGAAAAGCAAATGCAATCAAAATTAGACTGTGCCAGCAGTGCTCCCAGACCCCAAAACCCACCCACAAACACCCGGAACCCCCCAAAGAGCACCTTAAAGACAAGCAAGTCAGCAAAAACGCAAAAAAAAATTCACCTCCGATTTGGTCCAAACCAGTTTTATCCGGTATTAGACCTTCCCAGCAATGGCCCCAGAGCCGTCAACCCAGGCGAAAACAAGTAGAAGACCCCCAAACAGCCAAAAAGCAAAAGTACAAAAATGGGGACTTAGTCATTTTCAGGGCAATTTCCAAAATCACTCCGCATGCGCCCTGCAGCTAGGCCCTAACTCCCCTCTGCCACCATGGATTTGCTTCAAACCTCTTGCAATCAAAAGTATCAATACCCAGCAGTGCTCCCAGACCCCGAAACCCACCCACAAACACCAGGAAGCCCCCCAAACAGGCCCCCAAAAACGCTAAATTGAGCAAAATGTCAGAAAAAGCTAAAACGTTTTCCTCATTGATTTGGTCCAAACCAGTTTTATCCGGTATTAGACCTTCCCAGCAATGGCCACAGAGCCGTCAACCCAGGTGAAAACAAGTAGAAGACCCCCAAACAGCCAAAAAGCAAAAGTACAAAAATGGGGTCTTAGTCATTTTCAGGGCAATTTCCAAAATCACTCCGCGCACGCTCTGCAGCTAGGCCCTAACTCCCCTCTCCGACCATGGATTTGCTTCAAACCTCTTGCAATCAAAAGTATTCATACCCAGCAGTCCTCCCAGACCCCGAAACCCACCCACCAACACCAGGAAGCCCCCCAAACAGGCCCCCCAAAAACATGATAGTGAGCAAAAAGGCAAAAACGTTTTCAAGTCTGATTTTGTCCAAACTAGGTTTATTCGGTATTAGACCTTCCCAGCAATGCCCCAAGACCCGCCAACCCACCCACAAAAAAGCACAACACCCCCAAACAGCCAAAAAGCAAAAATGGAATATCTCATACTTACAATATTTTTCGGCCTTCTTTCAATTCTGTCCAAACGCGCTGTGCAGCTAGGCCAGAACTCCCGTTTTCCACCATGGATTTCCTGAAAAGCAAATGCAATCAAAATTAGTCTGTGCCAGCAGTGCTCCCAGACCCCAAAACCCACAAACAAATACCCGGAACCCCCCAAAGAGCACCTCAAAGACAAGCAAGTCAGCAAAAACGCAAAAAGATTTTGCCTCCGATTTGGTCCAAACCACTTTTATCCGGTATTAGACCTTCCCAGCAATGGCCCCAGAGCCGTCAACCCAGGCAAAAACAAGTAGAAGACCCCCAAACAGCCAAAAAGCAAAAGTACAAAAAGGGGGACTTAGTCATTTTCAGGGCAATTTCCAAAATCACTCCGCGCGCGCTCTGCAGCTAGGCCCTAACTCCCCTCTGCCACCATGGATTTACTTCAAACCTCTTGCAATCAAAAGTATCCATACCCAGCAGTGCTCCCAGACCCCGAAACCCACCCACAAACACCAGGAAGCCCCCCAAACAGGCCCCCAAAAAAGCTAAATTGAGCGAAATGTCAGAAAAAGCAAAAACTTTTTCCCCATGGATTTGGTCCAAACCACTTTTATCCGGTATTAGACCTTCCCAGCAATGGCCCCAGAGCCGTCAACCCAGGTGAAAACAAGTAGAAGACCCCCAAATAGCCAAAAAGCAAAAGTACAAAAAGGGGGACTTAGTCATTTTCCGGGCAATTTCCAAAATCACTCTGCGCGCGCTCTGCAGCTAGGCCCTAACTCCCCTCTGCCCCCATGGATTTGCTTCAAACCTCTTGCAATCAAAAGTATCCATACCCAGCAGTGCTCCCAGACCCCGAAACCCACCCACAAACACCAGGAAGCCCCCCAAACAGGCCCCCCAAAACATGATAGTGAGCAAAAAGGCAAAAACGTTTTCAAGTCTGATTTTGTCCAAACCAGTTTTCTCCGGTATTAGACCTTCCCAGCAATGCCCCAAAACCCGCCAACCCACCCGCAAAAAAGCACAACACCCCCAAATAGCCAAAAAGCAAAAATGGAAAATCTCATACTTATAATATTTTTCGGCCTTCTGTCCAAACGCGCTGTACAGCTAGGTCATTACTCCACTTTTCCACCATGGTTGTCCTAGAAAACAAATGCAATCAACATTAGCCGGTGCCAGCAGTGCTCCCAGACCCCAAAACCTACCCACAAACACCAGGGGGCCCCCCAAACAGGCCTCCGAAAACATGATAGTGAGCAAAAAGGCAAAAACGTTTTCAAGTCTGATTTTGTCCAAACCACTTTTATCTGGTATTAGACCTTCCCAGCAATGCCCCAAGACACGCCAACCCACCCGCAAAAAAGCACAACACCCCCAAACAGGCAAAAAGCAAAAATGGAAAATCTCATACTTATAATATTTTTCGGCCTTCTGTCCAAACGCGCTGTGCAGCTAGGTCATGACTCCACTTTTCCACCATGGATGTCCTAGAAAACAAATGCAATCAACATTAGACTGTGCAAGCAGTGCTCCCAGACCCCGAAACCCGCCCACAAACACCAGGAAGCCCCCAAACAGGCCCCAGAAAACATGATATTGAGCAAAAAGACAAAAACGCTTTTAAGTCTGATTTTGTCCAAACCAGTTTTATCTGGTATTAGACCTTCCCAGCAATGCCCCAAGACCCGCCAACTCACCCTCAAAGAAGTAGAACACCCCCACAAGTGCAGAGTCTTTCTTCATTGGGCGTAATCCAGCCCTCTGCTTTGAGGGAAATGGGAGTCTGGAGGAGGAGGATAGAGGAGCATGTTCTTGTGAACTTGCGAACCTGAGGAATGCAGACTGAAGCACCTTCAAATCAATAAGCAAATAAGTGAAGACAGTTCTGCTGATGGGCTTGTTTTTGTGATTAGGTGATTAAAGTTTTTATTTATATTGACTGTGCAAAACAAAGAAAGACAGACACACAGGAATAAAAGTGAATAAGGATGAAAAAGAAAGTTATTGATTCATTGGCTCATTTTCAGGGCTCGGTGTCAGGGAATAAGAGGTGGTCTCATACTCTGCGAATTCAGGCGGGAGTAGGTCACCTAACAGAGAAGAAATTCCCTCATCTAAGTTGCTGTCCTCCTCGTCTTCTTCCGGCGTGTATTCTCGTACTTTGTAATCTGGTGGTATGAGGTGCTGATTCATCTTGATCATTGTTAACCTCTCCACATTTTTGGGCGAGAGGCGGGCCCTTTTGCAAGTAACAATGCCACCGGCAGCACTGAAAACACATTCAGAAGACACGCTTGCGAGTGGGCAAGACAAGTAGTTTATAGCCAGGTTGGAGATCTCTGGCCACAATTCTTTTTTCCCATGTCAATACGCCAATGGGTCATCCTGAACATAGACCTCTGTTGAGTCATTCAGATTGTCCTGCACCATCAACTCAAGGTTCTCGACGGTTCCTCCACTTTGCTTACTTTTTGCTGGGACCTTTTGAGAAACAAACTCAAGCTGAGTTAGCCAATCCTCTTCTTCACCCAATGTTACTGTTGTGTCTGGTGCCGATGATCCGGTTGCTGGTGTCTTTAACGGCTGAGAGGTCACTTCTGCCATAGCCACAGGTGCAGAAGTGGATTCTTTTGACTGGGGATGGCCTGCTGATGCTGATGTACTGCCTTTTCCTTCAATTTTCTGCCGTTCTCTTTCAAACCTCATGGCTGACACAGCTAGCCAATGTTTGTACATTAAAACTTGTGCGTCACCAAACGCAAAGAATGCTCTGCCTGCCAGTGCCTTTTTGTAGCGTGGATCCAGAATAGTAGCACAAATGTAATGCTGTTCTGAGTGGATCATTTGAAGACGTTCATCGCCAAGTAGGCGCTGTAATAATTTCTCCGACAAAACAAAGCTTCTTGCTTTTCTTCATCTTTTTCAAACATAGAAGACACCGCCTTCAGTTGGTGCTCTAGCATGCGCAACAATGGGATAGCTTTTCCCAAATTACAGTCCTCCGTGCTGACTGCACGCGTGAAGACCTCAAAAGGAGGAAGCATGTCTGTCAGGCTTTTAACTAGCTCCCATTGCGCCGCATCTAGCCTCAGGTCCTTCATAGCTGTACCCAGTGTTAAGAAATACTGATTGAGTACCGTAAACTGCTCATACAGACGCTCAAGCATGTAGAAGGTTGAGTTCCAACGTGTTGGCACCTCCTAGATGAGTGCTTTCACTGGCATTCAACGTTTCTGTAGCAGGCCCCTCAGATGCTTTCGGGCCTTAAAAGAATGGCTGAAATGGTTGCACATTCTTCGGCAGGTGGTCACTAACTCGCACACTGGACTTTCTTCACTCAAGAATTTTTTAACAACCAGGTTTATACAGTGCGCCAAACACGGCACTCTGAAATATTTACCCAGCTCCATGGCCTTAACTACATTGGCACCATTATCCATGGAAACATAACCAATCTTGCGTTTTTTGGGGGACAGCCATTGAAAGACCTTTGTGTTAAACTCCTCCAAAATGTTTTCTCCTGTATGACTTGTCTCCATGCCAAACATGGCTAGTGTTGCATGTTTCCGAGCAGCTTTAAAAACGTTGTCTGGGTCAACACCTACGTTTAGCTTTGCTTTAACCCCTGAAAAAGAGGCCCAGTGTGCAGTGATGCACATGTAATCAGTGCTTGCACCACTGGTCCACATGTCTGTTGTCAGATGTATAGTGTGAACAGCACTCTTCTGCAAAGCTGCCCCAATCATCTCCAGCACATCTTCATGTAGTGCTGGAACCGCAACTCTGGCAAAATAGAACCGGCTAGGAACCTTCCATTTAGGGCTGAGCATTGCCACTAATTCTAGAAAACCAACCCCTTCCATAAAAAAGGGAGAAGGTCCAGAGCTAGCATTTTAGCCAGCTTAGTGTTATACAGACGCATCAGTGGGTGGTTGCTATCAAATGGCGCTTCTGAAAACAACATGCTTCTAATGGTGGGCTGGACCATGATTTTACGGGATGATGATGATGACTTCTTCGACCCAGTTACGCTCGGTGATGATGAACTTTTTCGCATTGGTGTCTCACTCTCTCCCACACTCTTAGTGTGGCTCACAGGGGGTAAGTGAAATGTTTGACGCTTCTTCCTCCTCGTCATCATCAGATGAAACATCAACGTATACAGTTTGTTGGCTTCCAATTCGGGCTTCCTTGATCTCCATTAGGTGCGCATGCCATTGGACAGTGTGCTGTCTCTCAAGATGACCTCTCTGGCCTCCGGTACCATAGTTGGTACCAAACTTACCACGACTAACTGCAAGCTTACAAATGCTATAAATGGCTATGTTTTCCCTTTTCGGGCAAACACTAAAGAAGTGCCAAACGGCGGACTTGAAATGTCTGTGAGGGGCGGAGGAGGCGATACTGGTGGTCATGCTGCTAATGCCAGATGAAGTGGAGGATGTGTGTTGCCGAACTTTACTACGTTGTGCACTTGCACCACCACTAAATGAGGTCGAGGTGGGAGGAGGTCCCTTCTGGTGAGAAAGAAATATGGAAGCGGTAGGTGGTGGTGTACTAGTTAACTCCAATGATGGTGTTCCCATTGCTTCCTCGTCGACAACATCACGCTCAGCAGCTTTTCGGGCTAGGGTCAAAATGTCTGTTTGCTGCATGCCCGCTGAGGCTGGAGTGGCGTGTATGATGATTGCGTCGTGGTGGTGAGAGTCTTCATCAGCAGGAGTAGTAGACGCCACTTCTTCTTCAGCACCACACTCCATAGGTACGAGAGTTTCGGGGACCTTCCTTTTACGCTTAGCTACCTTTGTGAGATCATGGTGTGCCTCACTCTCAGACGGCAGTGGTGGTTCCCAAGTTTGATCCATATCATCAGAAGGAGGTGGGCTTGAAGAAGATGTAGACACCATCCTTGATCTTTTCCTTGCTAGGGATGTGAAAGACAATGAATGATCAGGAGGAGTGGCTTCCTCAAATGATACCTCGGCTTGAATGTCGATTTCCTGGTGTGCCCCTACTTCGAGAGGAACAACTATTGTGGGCACTTGTGCCCCTCAATGCACCTCTGCTTTTGCATCTCCTTGCGCTGCCTCTCCTTCCACATGTACTTGGGCTTGTACTTGCACATGTGGTTGTTGTTGCGGCTGTGGTTGTTGAACACTCGTCAGATGAGTTACAACAACCTGTGTTGATTGAGGGACATTGCTGCTACTTTCTTACGATGAGCCAACATCACTGGTCGATGGTGATTGAACAACTAGACTGGCTGCCTCTGCAGCACTCAAGGGCTTGGACTTAAGTTGGCTTGGTGGTGGTGGCACTGAGCCCAATGGAGCGGGGGTGCTGCTCCCAGCTTGGTCCCCAGCAGATCCTGCTGCTGCTGCAGGTATACTTTTTTTTTTATTCCCCAAAAATGTGGCGGGCAGGCACACCAGTCTTCTTGGTAACTTGCTTCTTCCGCTCCTTACTGGCAACTTTCTTGCTAGAGGAGCTACGGGGAACTTTTTTTGGGGCCATCTTCTTCAGAGGTCAGAACAGCAGGCCGCAGTTGCACGAGTTGCAGAGTTGTCTGTGGCCAGACGTGACGTCGCGTGACGTTATGCTGCACACACACAACGCTGCAGTACTTCTTCCTGGCACTGGTGGTTCTCTTGAGTCTTGTGCACCTAAAAGCAATGGAAGACAGAAGAACATCAGTTATACACCCCAAAAAGTCGAAAAACACATAAAATCAGCACAATCCCATGCATCCATGCCCTCAATGATGTTTAAATTCAAGACACCCCACAGAAAGACTAGGCCCATGCACCACTCACTAGCCCTGGGCAAAAGGCCCCAACAGCAGCCAAATAAATCTAAAAACACACAAAAATCAGCACAATCCCTTGCCATCCATGCCCTCAATGATGTTTAAATTCAAGAAACCCCACAGAAAGACTAGGCCCATGCACCACTCACTACCCCTGGGCATAAAGGATGAAAGCTAGGCAAAATGGGTGCAGGCCTGAGAACACTGCCTGCCTTCAAAATGTCATCTTTCCCCCATCACATGGCCAGGGCCTGTCTGTACCAGTACTCAAAATGGCCCCAACCCACATGGCCAGTCTCCAACAGCAGCCAAAAAAATCGAAAAACACACAAAAATCAGCACAATCCCATGCCATCCATGCCCTCAATGATGTTTAAATTCAAGACACCCAACGGAAAGACTAGGCCCATGCACCACTCACTAGCCCTGGGTAAAAGGCCCCACCAGCAGCCCAAAAAAATCAAGAAGCACACAAAAATCAGCACAATCCCATGCCCTCAATGATGTTTAAATTCAAGACACCCAACAGAAAGACTAGGCCCATGCACCACTCACTAGCCCTGGGCAAAAGGCTCCAATAGCAGCCAAAGAAATCTAAAAACACACAAAAATCAGCACAATCCCATGCCATCCATGCCCTCAATGATGTTTAAATTCAAGACACCCCACAGAAAGACTAGGCCCATGCACCACTCACTACCCATGGGCATAATGGATGAAAGCTAGGCAAAAGCGGTGCAGGCCTGAGAACACTGCCTGCATTCAAAATGGCCCCTTGCCCCCCAGCACATGGCCTGCCTGTACCAGCACTCAAAATGGCGCCCACCCACATGGCCAGTCCCCATCAACACCCCAAAAAATTGAAAAACACACAAAAATCAGCACAGTCCCATGCCATCCATGCCCTCCATGATGTTTACATTAAAGAGACCCCACAGAAAGACTCAGTCCATGCACCTCTCACTACCCGTGGGCAAAAGGCCCCAACAGCAGCCAAAAAAATCGAAAAACACACAAAAATCAACACAATCCTATGCCATCCATGCCCTCAATGATGTTTAAATTCAAGACACCCAACAGAAAGACTAGGCCCATGCACCACTCACTAGCCCTGGGCAAAAGGCCCCAACAGCAGCCAAAATAAATCGAAAAACACACAAAAAATCAGCACAATCCCATGCCATCCATGCCCTCAATGATGTTTAAATTCAAGACACCCAACAGAAAGACTAGGCCCATGCACCACTCACTAGCCCTGGGCAAAAGGCCCCAACAGCAGCCAAAAAAATCGAAAAACACATAAAAATCAGCACAATCCCATGCCATCCATGCCCTCAATTATGTTTAAATTCAAGATACCCCACAGAAAGACTAGGCCCATGCACCACTCACTACCCCTGGGCATAAAGGATGAAAGCTAGGCAAAATGGGTGCAGGCCTGAGAACACTGCCTGCCTTCAAAATGGCCCCTTGCCCGCAGGACATGGCCAGGACCTGTCTGTACCAGCACTCAAAATGGCCCCCACCCACATGGCCAGTCCCCAACAGCAGCCCAAAAAATCGAAAAGCACACAAAAATCAGCACAATCCCATGCCATCCATGCCCTCCATGATGTTTACATTATGAGACCCCACAGAAAGACTCAGTCCATGCACCACTCACTACCCCTGGGCAAAAGGCCCCAACAACAGCCCAAAAATTGAAAATTCCAAAATTGTAGTTGCAGCAACTGTAATGCCCCAAACAAACTTACTTGTGAAATTTCTAATCCAATAGTGATCCAAAGAAACTAAAAGTCAAAAAGGCCTCAAATCCAAATATCCAGCAGCGTCCACAAAAAGTAATCTTTCCAGGTCAAGATCCAAATGAAAGTGACCAGCACATGAAGAAAGCACTGGGAGGAGCCTGCTGGACAGGAACAGGAAGTTGGAGACTGTGGGGCACTTCCTTCCTCCACCCACCCCCCCCCCCAAAATGGACTCCTTGCAAAAAAAAGTGCAGGCAAATGTCAACCTGAGGAGTTATTCTGATAAAAATCATCATTTTCAGAAGGTTTATGCTGCTTGCTGGTGGATTTCTTGTGCAGAATAGCAAATTTTGTAATTTCGCGAGTGCGAGATTGTTGCTGCCCGCCGCATCTACGAGTTCGCAATTGCGAACTCCCACGATACGTGATCACGGCGCACTCGCGTTGACAAACTCTCGCTGTGCAAGGTGGAAAGCCGCGATGACGTAATCGAGGTCACCAAACTCCCACGGGATCCCGCAGCAAGATCCAAAATGGCGCAGCACTCGCAAAATATCGAGAAAAACAACTCGGCAAATGCTGAATGACGGTAAGTGAACGCCGCGCGCCGCAATATTGTATCACCAAGCAAAAAAATCCCCTGCGTGTGAATTTGCGGATTTTTGGCAAATTCGCGAGAGTTCGCGGATTGCGAATTTACCGAAAATCCGCAAATTCCACGAGCGGAACGGATTTTACGCCCATGCTTACCCACTTCCACTGGCTCCAGATGAGGAAGCACGTCGGGATATTCTGTATGTCTTCCCAGTGGCAAGAGCGGAGGGAAGTGCAAGGCACCCCTCTAACCCTTTCCTGTGGTGAGAACCCCTTTTGAGCAGGAAGGCATCGACATCGTGGGGCCCCTGGACCCCAAGACAACCTTAGGCAACAGGTTCATCCTGATCTTGGTGGACCATGCCACCCGGTACCCGGAAGCAGTCCCTCTCAGGACAATCACTGCACCAGTGGTGAGCCGTGCATTGATGGGGATCTTCTCCCGTGTGGGGTTCCCCAGAGAGGTGGTCTCCGACCGGGGTACCAACTTCATCTCTAGGTACATGAAGTCTCTGTGGGAGGAGTGTGGGGTACATTATAAGTTCACCACTCCTTACCACCCTCAAGGAAATGGGTTGGTTGAAAGGTTCAACCGGACCCTGAAAGGTATGATTATGGGCCTAGCGAAGCCCATCAGACGGAAGTGGGACGTCTTGTTACCATGCCTGTTGTTTGCCTACAGGGAGGTGCCTCCGAAGTCCTTAGGGTTCAGTCCCTTTGAACTCTTGTATGGCCACCCTGTTAGAGGACCTCTCACTCTGGTGAAGGAGGGATGGGAGAAGTCCTGTGGGAAAGCCCCCCAGGATGTGCTCAACTATGTGCTAGCCATCCGCAACCAGACACAATGCTTCAGGAAGCTTGCTCAGGCGAACCTAGAAGCTAGCCAGGAAGAAATGAAAAGATGGTACGACCAGAATACCACTGGTCGAATTTCAATCTGGGCAGAAAGTGTGGGTGATGGCGCCAGTGGAGCGTTGTGCACTTCAAGACAAGTGGACTGGGCCATATGAGGTGGTGGAGCGCAAGAGCGAAGTATCCTACCTGGTTAACTTGAGGACTCCCAGGCAGCCCCTGAGAGTCTTGCATGTGAACCACCTCAAACCTCACTTTGAGAGGTCTGAAGTGACAATGCTCATGGCTACATATGCTGGAATGGAAGAGGAAAGTGACCCTCTTCCTGAACTCCTGGCAACCAAGAAGCAAAATGGGTCAGTGGATGGTGTGGTCCTCTCGCCCACCCTGACCCCAGAACAGCAGAGGGACTGTCGCCAAGTGTTGGATCAGTTTGCCACCCTGTTCTCCCTGAACCCAGGTATCACCAACTGGTGCGTCCATGATGTGGACAATGGAGATAGTTTACCTGTGAAACAAAGATTTTACAGAGTAGCTGACAAGGTCAGGGCCAGCATCAAGGAAGATGTTTCCAAGATGTTGGCGCTAGGGGTGATTGTGCCCTCCAGCAGCCCCTGGGATAGCCCAGTGGTCTTAGTATCAAAAGTAAACATGGGCACAATTTGCGAATTCGCGTTCAGCGAATTCGTAGATTTCCCCCAAAATCGCAAAAAAATCCACAAATTCGCGAATTTTCCAGCAAAATCGCAGATTTTTTTGCGATTTGCCCTGGAGTACTTTCTACTGGCTAATCCAGTAAGTTCTCCCTCATTGGGTAAATGTATAGTGCTTTTACTACACTGCAGCTGCGTAAAGGGCCAGAAGACGTGTCTCCAGTTACCATGTGTGCCTGTAACACAGGCACAGGCACACATGGTCACTGGAGACACATTTTCTGGCCCTTTACGCAGCTACAGTGTAGTAAAAGCACTATGGGGCAGATTTACAAGCCGCTTGCGCCTCTTTTGCCCCTCAGTGGCATCACTTTTGTGACGCAGCGGCAGCACAAAAGATGCGCCATGGTGCTGGGTATTAACAATGTGACGCATCTGAGAGATGCGTCACGTTGTAAAGCCCTGCGCCATCAGGAGGCGTTCGGCGCAGGGGAGGGCTTTCCTGTGCCGGAACGCCTCCTAAAAGTGGCTGAGTTAAATCTACAGGATTTCACTCAGTCACTTTTAGGCCAATGCTGCGTAAAAACCCTGCGCCTGCTTGAAGCAGGCGCAAGGCTTGACGCAGCATTGGGGAGATAGGGCCCCCAAGAGCATTGCTGGAGCTGCATCGCGCTTGCGACGCAGCTCCAGCAATGCGCTGCTTTTACGGCACAGATGCGTGACGCATCTGTGCCTTTTTTGACACATTGTGCGCCGCATTATACATGCGGCGGACCATGGGTGGCGGAGCTGCGGCGCACAATAACTGGCGCATCCCTGGGGAAGTTATTGTAAATCTGCCCCTATACATTTAGCCAACGAGGGAGCACTTAATGATTAGACAGTAGAAAGTACTCCAGTTGAGTAGAGGTATTGCACAAAACGGTGGCATCTTCGTGGACAAACACGCAGGGCGGGATTTCTTCTGCCCCCTGTTAAACTCGTTTTTTGTGCCCTTCTGCTCTCTGTTAGACTCATTTTTCCATTGTTTTTCTTCCCTTCTGCCCCCTGTTAGACTCGTTTTTTTGTGCCCTTCTGCCCTCCGTTAGACTCCTTTTTCCCGTGTTTTTCTGCCCTTCTGCTCTCTGTTAGACTCGTTTTTTGTGCCCTTCTGCCCTCTGTTATTTCCTTGTTTTTCTGCCCTTCTGCCCTCTGTTAGACTCGTTTTTTGTGCCCTTTTGCCCTCTGTTAGACTAGTTTTTGTGCCTTTCTGCCCCTGTTAGACTCATTTTTTGTGCCCTTCTGCCCTCTGTTAGACTCGTTTTTCCCTTGTTTTTCTGCCCTTCTGTCCTCTGTTAGACTGGTTTTTTGTGCCCTTCTGCCCTCTGTTATTCCCTTGTTTTTCTGCCCTTCTGCCCTCTGTTAGACTTGTTTTTTGTGCCCTTCTGCCCTCTGCTAGACTCGTTTTTGTGCCTTTCTGCCCCTGTTAGACTCGTTTTTTGTGCCCCTCTGCCCTCTGTTTGACTTGTTTTTCCCTTGTTTTTCTGCCCTTCTGTCCTCTATTAGACTGGTTTTTTGTGCCCTTCTGCCCTCTGTTAGACTCGTTTTTCCCTTGTTTTTCTGCCCTTCTGCCCTTTGTTAGACTGCTTTTTGTGCCTTTCTGCCCTCTGCATCATCACATCATCACTCAACGCTACCCCAGCATCCCTCACCACCACCACATTATCACTCAGCACCACAACATTATCACTCAGCACCACCACAGCATCACTCAGCACTACCACATCTTCTGGCCCTTTACACAGCTACAGTCAGTTGCGTCACTTTTGTGACGCAGTGGCAGCACAAAAGATGCTCCATGGTGCTGGGTATTAACAACGTGACGCATCTGAGAGATGCGTCACGTTGTAAAGCCCTGCGCCATCAGGAGGCGTTCCGGCGCAGGGGAGGGCTTTCCTGTGCCGGAACGCCTCCTAAAAGTGGCTGAGTTAAATCTACAAGATTTCACTCAGTCACTTTTAGGCCAATGCTGCGTAAAAACCCTGCGCCTGCTTGAAGCAGGCGCAAGTCTTGACACAGCATTGGGGAGATAGGGCCCCCAAGAGCATTGCAGGAGCTGTGTCGCACTTGTGACGCAGCTCCAGCAATACGCTGCTTTTACGGCACAGATGCGTGACGCATCTGTGCCGTTTTTGACACATGGTGCGCCGCATTATACATGCGACGGACCATGGGTGGCAGAGCTGGGCGCACAATAACTGGCGCATCCCTGGGGATGCGCCAGTTAATGTAAATCTGCCCCTATACATTTAGCCAACGAGGGAGCACTTAATGATTAGACAGTAGAAAGTACTCCAGTTGAGTAGAGGAATTGCACAAAATGGTGGCATCTTCGTGGACAAACACGCAGGGCGGGATTTCTTCTGCCCCCTGGTAAACTCGTTTTTTGTGCCCTTCTGCCCTCTGTTAGACTCGTATTTCCCTTGTTTTTCTGCTCTTCTGCCCTCAGACTCGTTTTTCCATTGTTTTTCTGCCCTTCTGCCCCCTGTTAGACTCGTTTTTTGTGCCCTTCTGCCCTCTGTTATTCCCTTGTTTTTCTGCCCTTCTGCCCTCTGTTAGACTCGTTTTTTGTGCCCTTCTGCCCTCTGTTAGACTCGTTTTTGTGCCTTTCTGCCCCTGTTAGACTCATTTTTTGTGCCCTTCTGCCCTCTGTTAGACTCGTTTTCCCTTGTTTTTCTGCCCTTCTGTCCTCTGTTAGACTGGTTTTTTGTGCCCTTCTGCCCTCTGTTATTCCCTTGTTTTTCTGCCCTTCTGCCCTCTGCTAGACTCGTTTTTTGTGCCCTTCTGCCCTCTGTTAGACTCGTTTTTGTGCCTTTCTGACCCTGTTAGACTCGTTTTTTGTGCCCCTCTGCCCTCTGTTTGACTCATTTTTCCCTTGTTTTTCTGCCCTTCTGTCCTCTGTTAGACTGTTTTTTTGTGCGCTTCTGCCCTCTGTTAGACTAGTTTTTCCCTTGTTTTTCTGCCCTTCTGCCCTTTGTTAGACTGCTTTTTGTGCATTTCTGCCCTCTGCATCACCAAATCATCACTCAACGCTACCCCAGCATCACTCAGCACCACAACATTATCACTCAGCACCACCACAGCATCACTCAGCACCACCACATTATCACTCAGCACCACCACAGCACCACTCAGGACCACCACAGCATCACTCAGCACCATCCCAGAATCACTCAGCACCACCACAGCACCACTCAGCATCACCACAGCACCACTCAGCATCACCACATTATCACTCAGCACCACCACAGCACCACTCAGCACCACCACAGCATCACTCAGCACCACCACAGCATCACTCAGCACCTCCACAGCACCACTCCACGCCACCACAGCATTACTTAGTGCCACCACATTATCACTCAGCACCACCACAGCACCACTCAGCACCACCACAGCATCACTCAGCACCACCACAGCACTACTCAGCACCACCACATCATCACTCAGCACCACCACAGCATCACTCAGCACCACCACATTATCACTCAGCACCACCACAGCACCACTCAGCACCACCCCAGCATCACTCAGAACCATCCCAGAATCACTCAGCACCACCACAGCACCACTCAGCATCACCACAGCACCACTCAGCACCACCACAGCACCACTCAGCACCACTCCAGCATCAATCTGCGCAACCATTCAACAACAACTGGTTCAACCACTTTCTCTCAATGTTTCAAGCTTTATTACAAATGTCACAAAAAGATGTTAAATATTTCACTTCTGTTCTTGGATTTTCGTCACAGTAAAATACAGTGACAATAATCTTCACAAAAGTTATTTCCAAAAGTTTAAGCTATTGCCATTATAAATTAGAATCACTTTTACTTAAGTAATGATTATTTAAAAAAATTAAAAGCCACTGTAATTTGTAATATCAATACATCTAAGTCACGTAAATACAAAACATGTTGCATTACAAATTCTATAGGTGTCACATTTGCGAAACTTATAACTATTGGCATTGTAAATGACAAAGCTATTAATTTAGCTATTTTCAAAACCAACTCATAAATTAAAAAAAATGCCATTTACAAGACCAATAGCTCAAACTTTCCTAATACGAGACCTATTGCATTGCAAATGCTTGTTTTTATATCTGTCAGTGCTTCCTGTTGAGGTTTAATTTTCGTGACAGGCGCCTCATTGCCTACTTGTAACTATTCTCTGACCCTGCTTCAAGGGTCAGAGCAGGGTCAGAGAATAGTTGCAAGTAGGCAACGAGGCGCCAGGAAACACTTACAGGCTTACAGCAGCAGGTGCCCAAGTTGAAGTTAATTTCTTTGTAACCCTTTTGTAAAAGGTTACAAAAAATTAGCTTCCACTTTTGCACCTGCTGCTGTAACCCTGTAAGTGCTTGGCTGAAAATTCGTCCCCACCGATTAGCGAATTTTACCGTGATTTCGCGAGATTCGCGGATTGCGAAATCGCAGAAAATCCGCAAATTCGGCGAGCGGAACGAATTTTCAGCCCATGCTTAATAAAAACCTGCTGTGCCCGGTGCCACTCCAGAACTCCCGTTTTGAGTGGACTACCGTAGGTTCAATGCGTACACGAAGTCTGACGCACACGTCATCCACAGAGCTGATGAGCCTGTGAATCGGTTGGGAGCTGCCCAGTACCTCAGTACGTTTGATTTAACTTCTGGGTACTGGCTGATTGCCTTAACTGATGGGGCCAAAGAGAGGTCTGCATTCTCAATGCCAGAGGGGCACTTCCAGGTCCGAGTCATGCCCTTTGGGTTGAAGAATGTCCCTGCCACGTTCAGAGACTAGTTAACCAGGTATTGACCGGGCTGGAGGAATTCAGCGCCGCATACCTGGATGACATTGCTGTGTTCAGCTCCACATGTGAAGAACACTTGCAACACCTCTGTGAAGTGTTGAAGGCTCTGCAAAGGGCAGGCCTCACTATCAAGGCCAGCAAGTGCCAGATAGGGCAGGGATCTGTGGTGTACTTGGGACAACAGGTAGGGAGCAGCCAGGTGGGACCCCTCCAGGTGAAGATTGAAACCATTCTGGCTTGGGAGCCCCCCAAGACCCACACAGAGGTGAGAGCCTTTTTAGGTCTCACTGGGTATTACAGACGGTTTGTCAAGGGATATGGCACCATCGTTGTCCCCTTGACAGAGCTGACTTCCAAGAAGTAGCCCAAGAAAGTGAATTGGACCGAACCCTGCCAAACTGCATTTGATGCCCTGAAGACTGCCGTGTGCACAGCACCAGTGCTCAAGGCACCTGACTTCTCTAGTGAGTTGATAGTGCAGACAGACGCTTCAGAGCATGGGGTGGGAGCAGTACTCTCACAGATCATGGCAGAGGGCTGGGACCAACCTGTAGCTTTCATTAGCCGGGGGATACTTCCCAGGGAACAGAGGTGGTGTGCAGTTGAAAGGGAAGCTTTTGCTGTGATCTGGGCTCTGAAGAAGCTGAGGGCCTACCTGTTTAGGGCTCATGTCCGTGATCAGACACACCACAGGCCCCTCAGATGGTTAATGCAGATGAGCGGTGAGAATCCAAAACTGTTAAGGTGGTCCATCTCCCTACAGGGAATGGACTTCACAGTGGAACACCGTCCTGGCACAGAACACGCCAAAGCTGATGGTCTGTCCAGGTTTTTCCACCTTAGTGAAGAGAACTTCCAAGAGGGTGGGTAGTTCTCCCCACTTTTAGCTGGAGGGGACACGTGTTAGACCTGGCATCTTTGGCGTGGTTTCTCGCTATCTTTTTGCATCTACCTCCTGTATTTTTGATCCTGTGCTGGATTTCGTTTTTTGCTGGTTTAGATGCTTTGGGCACTTTGCCACTGCTGTTCGGTGTCAAAGTACAAGTGCTGCCTGTGTAAATTGATATTGTGATTGATTATCCATGATTGGCATATTTGTGTCACCAAGAAGTCCCTAGTAAAGTGCACTGAGTGTGCCAGGGCTGGTGATAACAAATGCTACTAGTGGGCCTGCAGCACTGATTGTGCCACCCACATGAGTAGCCCTAAAATGGTGTCTCAGGCCTGCCACCGCAGTGCCTGTGTGCAGTCTGTGAACTGCCATGTCCTCCTGGTCAGTGTCCCCAATGGCCAGGCCTAACCCTTCCCTTTCTGTACACATTGGTCACCCCTATGGAACGCCCAAGGTACCCCCTTGGGCAGGGTGCAGTGTATGTGAAAGGTAGAGCATGTACTTGTGCAGGTGACATGCTCTGGTAGTGAATTACAGCCATTTTCGTTTTTCACTATTGTAAGGCTATCTTGCCCCATAGGCTATCATGGGGGATGCTGGCTACAGTGGCTACCAGCATATCTTCCCATAAGAGCAAGATAGGACATAAAAGTCTGGTATCCCTGAATGCAGAATTTGATAACACATCTTTTAGGAAATGTTTTTAAAACCTGTGTTTGAGAACAACACTTTTAGAAAGTTGCTGTTCTCTTGTCTGACCCTTCTGTATGCCTTGGCCTGTTTGTGAATTGGCTGTCTGGTTTGAGAGTGACAGGGGCAGGGAGCCCCCAGGAGGCTGGCTGGGTCAGCCCTAGGCTGAATGGCTGCATCTGCATCTTGAGTGGTGGGAGGGTATAGCACCTGGGCCTGAATAGGGCAGTACCTGCCTTCCACAATGGTGGCTCCACCTCCTGCTGGGCGCCTGACAACCCTGCCCCTCTCCCAGAAAGGAAAGGAGAGGCCAGGAAAACAAAGTGCTCAAGGAACACCCAGAACTGGTTAAGACCCAGCTCAGAGCCCTCCTGCACAAAGGGATCAAAGACTTTTAGGGTATAAGTACAGGACCCATGACTACAGAAAATTTGATCATCCTGGAAACAAGAAGGAACCTCTGCCAAGGAGAAAGCTGGAAGACTGAAGAAGAAGCATTGCCCTGCTGTGTGATGCTAGACTGACCTGCAGTTGCTTTGCTGCCTAGGAGAGGGGAAGGACTTTGTTATTGCTTTGTCCCCTTACTTGAAGGAATCTCCAAGGGCCTGTTGTGAGCTGGCTCCCTGTTTTGAAGTCCCAGGAACAAAAGGACTTCACCCCCAGCTTTCCTGAGCTCTGCTGAGAGAGCTCTGTCCTTCCTAGAGTGCTTGGGCCAGTTGTGGTGCCTCTGGAAGTTGTACCTGTGCTGGGAAGCTGGAAACCAAGATTTGAGAGACTTTGCTACAGAAAAGTTTTCGTTTTGCTTGCTTGCGGAGCGTATTCCCGACAGTGCAAGGAAATTGCGGCCGCTACGAAGGCCAAGATCATCGCAGCGCTTATCGCCGCTGCGAGAGACGTTGCATCCTTTGTTTGCGGGAAGATCACCATCGCTGAGAGCATTGTCGCAGAGCCTGTCATCGCTGGGTGAGATCGCTGCATCGCCTGCTTGCAGCTTCCATCACGTTGCTGTGAACATCGTTGCAGAGCCATCGCATCGAGGAGCTGCGAGAGGAAGGTCGCCGCTGGATCACGCATCGTTGCACAGGAGATCGTCGCAGCCCCTACAGATCATCGCATCGTGCCTTTGTGAGACCAAACTTCCTACGGAACCTAAGCACCGGAATCCATAAAAGTCATCGCCTTCCTCCCCATAAAGAGCGGATTAGTCACAACACACCCGCTACTGCAGCAGGACTGTCGCCAACGCCTCCCCATTGTCTCAGGAGCAACGCATCTCTTGTTTTCCACCGCACCAGCTTCTGCTTAGGAACTTTGTCGCACTTAAAGGTACTGTGGGCTAAACGTGACACAACTGTGAACTCTTCACTCAACTGTGGATTATTTTTATCGCAACTTTAAGAACTCTTTCATAACCATATTCTTGAACTGTGTATGTCGGATTTTCGTAATTTTGTTCTTGTGTAGTTTAGATTAAATACCTTTATTTTTCTAAACTGGGGAGACCTTACTGGTTAGCGCACGCTGGGACGCGCTCATCTGTGGCTGAACACTGCAAGGAGGATTTTGAGCCCACATCTCGCAGCACCCGCTCCGCGGGTGCCGCTTCGCTGTCAGGAAGGAGGAGGAGGCGCTTTTCATCACTGGAGGGCTGAAGGGCTGCGAGCGTTTCAGGGACTCCAAATCCCAGGAGTCCCTGAGTGACCGCTGACCACTTCCGGTCCGCTCTCCCTGCCGGCCCGCCTACCGCCCACCTGAGGGCTTGTTAAAGCGCCCTCACCTGATTAGCCAACTGGGAGACCTTACTGGTTAGCGCACGCTGGGACGCGCTCATCTGTGGCTGAACACTGCAAGGAGGATTTTGAGCCCACATCTCGCAGCACCCGCTCCGCGGGTGCCGCTTCGCTGTCAGGAAGGAGGAGGAGGCGCTTTTCATCACTGGAGGGCTGAAGGGCTGCGAGCGTTTCAGGGACTCCAAATCCCAGGAGTCCCTGAGTGACCGCTGACCACTTCCGGTCCGCTCTCCCTGCCGGCCCGCCTACCGCCCACCTGAGGGCTTGTTAAAGCGCCCTCACCTGATTAGCCAACTGGGAGACCTTACTGGTTAGCGCACGCTGGGACGCGCTCATCTGTGGCTGAACACTGCAAGGAGGATTTTGAGCCCACATCTCGCAGCACCCGCTCCGCGGGTGCCGCTTCGCTGTCAGGAAGGAGGAGGAGGCGCTTTTCATCACTGGAGGGCTGAAGGGCTGCGAGCGTTTCAGGGACTCCAAATCCCAGGAGTCCCTGAGTGACCGCTGACCACTTCCGGTCCGCTCTCCCTGCCGGCCCGCCTATCGCCCTCAGGCACCGCTATATCTGGGGCCACTCCTCCCGCAGCGCGGGACGCAGCTCGGGGCGAAGACCGGGCTAAGAGCGGGCCGTTTGAGGCCGTTCGAGGACGGCAGCGGACGGCCCCGGCCCACTCCCCCTTGCTACATTAACTCCCCCTTGTCGATCTACCATTGGGGTAAGTCAGGCTACCAAAATTGAGGTAACATATCTAGTAGTGAGTGTGAGGGTCACCATTATAATAATATTAAAGTACGCAATATGAGTACTAGGTTGACACGCAGTAAGGCCGCCAAAGGTGGATCACAAGTTAGTGGTCCCATGGATGACTTCATCACTCGCACTAATATAGCTATTGATGAAGAAATATCCAAACTTCAAACAAGAGTATCCCTAGAACTGGCAGCCGCACGCAGGTTGTCTGAGGTAATGGCCCACTCTAAAAAATCATCCCTAGGCCATATAGCCTCTGCTGTTACCCCTGCTCGCCCTGCCTGCCCAGTTAATATTATTACCCAGGTCGACCTTCATCATCCCCTGATCACTCCTTCTCTTACTTCCCCCCTAGAACAAAAACGTAGCGTAGAAGAGTTAAGTTCCCCTGCACCCCCTCATGCCCAGCCCTCCACCCCTAAACCTCCTGCCCAAGTAATTCCAACTATTTTCAATGCTACTAGAGCGCATCCCAAAAGGAAACGTCATTCGCGATCAGCCTACTCCCGCAAAAAAGCTAAAGTGGCAGGTTCCCAACATCTTACATTGTCTAATACCCAGGCATGCACTGCCTCACCTAAGGGTCCACTAGCACTAACATTACAGCCAGTATGCCATACAACGGGAGACATCCTAGTTACCACCACTTTAGAGGGCGATGGGTTGCAGGCGCAGGATCAGGGACAATGTGATAATGAATTTATAAGCCAAGTCTGGGAATCACTAAAAAAACTTCTCTCACCACTCGATTTAAGATTGTCCAGGATTGAAAACAATCTACTCGAGATGGAAAAGAGCATTATTGCTCTGGCCACTCTTGGCCTGAGAAGTCTTGAGAATCAGGGTGTGTCTTTACCCGATTCTCAACCGCCAGCTCCTGCCGTACAAGCCGAGCAGCACCCTTCTCTAGTACCTGCTGTTGCAAGGCCCGTCCCCAAGCCAAGGAGGGTGGCTACGGTCCAAATTCCCATGACTACTAAACCCCAGGCTTCACAACTGCAGGCTCCTGTACGGAATCCTAAGCCGCAAAATACAATCCCTAACCCGGTACCATCTACTAAATCTCACCCTCCTGAAACCCGGGGCCCCCGCCCAAAAGAAAATTTTAGAGGAGGCTACATAGATCTCCCTCCAGAGGCCAACGAGTACGTAGCTGTGTTGACAGGTGTCCCTGCCCTTGGTATTGACCAATATGAAAATCATTGGTCCTTGAAAAACAAAACAATGCACTGGCTCAATGTTAATAGACCAGCTTCCAATGGGAGGAGAAGTCGGGTAACGATGGTCCGCAGAATACCTTGGGTGGGCCCTACAAAGAAATCCAAGCAAGGGGATTGTGTAGTCGTTACTTTTGATGACCCATACACTGCCCGCCATATTTGCTCTTGGCCAACCAGCGAAGACTCCCTTGTTATCCCGAGGCCGTTATCTTACTTTTACCCTCCACGGCAAGCACATACCCAAGCTGCAAACTGGTCCTTGGCGCAGTACCCTCCAGAGAATATCCATCCTTCGAGGCCAACGGATACCCTCTTACATTGGAATGGCCTCTCGACCTATAATAGATTTGGAGGTCTGGAGGTGGTCGATTGACTCTTTGCGCCCCCTACTTCTTCACTAGTTGTAAAAGCTCCGTCTCCCGTGGTCCTAGAACCACCTGGAAATCAAACCAACAGTCCTCAAAATAATGATGGTGCATCCCTGACTCACTTGCCACGTATCCTGGAACCACACAATACGGCTACTCTAGACTGTACAGGGATGGAAAAATGGCCAGACACTCACAGTCTAAGCCCACCTCCTCTTGCCCAACTTAATCTGATGGAGATCAAACAGCCAGGCAGTGTTGTCCTCATTGAACTTAATCGGGCCAATATCCCTCCAATACCAACTATTCCGGATGAAGGGAACTCGTTCTTACTTTCTCATGTTCCTAAAACCCTTTCATCTGGTGATCCCTCACTGAAGATTTTAAACTGGAATGTGGCTGGCCTGGAACGTAACCTGGATAACCCAGAATGGAACACTTTCCTGGCACCTTATGACATCTGTTTGCTTCAGGAAACATGGTGCCAGGAACCAAGGCATAGAGTGGGATTTTCGACCTTCTATGTTCCGGCTGTCCACCAACAAGGTTCCAAAGGACGCCCGTCAGGCGGTCTCCTCATTTGGATTAACATAGCTCTAGACCTCAGTGTTCTTCAAAGAGCTACTGAATCTCCTGACCTCCAATGGCTAACACTCCAACATAAAGGGGGAAGGAAATTAGAACTGTTTAATATCTATTTAAGGGACAGCAGGTTCGGTGGATCTTCAACTTTACTATGCCTAAATAACAATTTGACCGCCTGTAACGCCGATTCTCTAGTTCTGCTGGCAGGCGATTTCAACTGCTGTTTTGAGCCCTTAGCCATGGAAGATATTCTGGACACCAACGACGAGGATAACAGGAGGGGAATCCCGATCCTGAATCTCGACCCGATTCCGAAATGGTCACAACGGGCGATCGATATAAATGCTCTCTGTATGGAGTACAACTTGAGAGCAACGAATGGGCGTTCTAGGTCAGACCCCATGGGCGCCCACACATATAACAGGACGGGCCATACCTCCAGAATTGACTTTGTTATGCTCAATTACACCCTTTGGTCATACCACCAGGACATGGAGGTTATAGCAAATTGTGATAGTGACCATAACCCTCTTGCCGTAACCATTTCTGACCCCTGGCACTTGGACTCCAAAGATACGTTGAACCAGATATGGAAACCATCACGCGAGATTCTTCCCTCAAATTGTGGGAGACGCCTCAAATGGGCTAGAATCGCAGCAGACGAGGGACGAATGACGCAAGCTAAAAATATTTTATTGCAGGCTGATTCCAAGTTCGGCTCCACAAAGGGTGAAAGCAAGAAGTTTTTAAATCTATTTTTAGAGACAATATCAGCACTAAGTGGGCTATTTACTATTCTTAAACCCAAAGCTAGAAGCTCAGATAAAGGTGCCTCGAGAACAAATGGGAAGTGGTTTACAGCGACTTGCCGGAATGCAAAGAGTGAACTTGTGGCTGCTGTAAAAGGGAAAGACCAAGCTGCTATCAGGTCTGCAAGGAAACTATACAGGAAATCTGTGTCCGAGGCCAAGCGGTCATATGATTTTAATTTCTGGCGTGATCTAACGGAGGCAAGCACAAAGAAAGACGCCAAGGGGTTTTGGGACTTGCTAAGGTCAAGAGATAAGCCCGTAGACCATCAACTGACCTGCAATATCCCGGGCACTGTCTGGTTCACCCATTTTTCAAACTTGTACTCAGCACAAACAGGGACCATTCAACCAGACCCCCTATTACGGTCCAGCTCCACTGCTCTACCACCAATTGAAGATGCATTTTCCTTCACAGAAGTGGAGAAGGCAATTAGTTGTATTGTCCCAAATAAAGCGGCAGGCCCGGACGGGATTCCGGGCGACCTGATAAAAATTAACCCCCCATTTTGGAGCAGACTAATTGCAGAACTACTCAATGAGGCTATACTGGGGGGACCCCTACCTGATTCCTGGAGGGGCGCTGAAGTCGTTCCTGTCTTCAAGAAAGGTAATAGGGAGGATCCAGCAAATTACCGTCCCATTAGTTTGTTAGACACAACACAAAAGGTGGCGGGGAAAGTAGTACTGGGCAGGATCCTGGAGTGGGTGGACGATAATCAGATCTTATCTGATCTCCAAGCGGGGTTTAGATCAGGGACAGGCACCGTCGAGCAGACTTTCCGCCTTTTAATGCTCTATTGGAAGGTAGTGGTGCTAGGAGGAGGCAGTTTATATCTAGTCTTTATAGACTTGAAAACTGCCTTCGACTTGGTCCCTCGAGCATTATTGTGGGAAGTCCTTGACGGTCTAGGTCTACCCCCCTACCTCCTGGCCTTACTGATAAAATTCCATGCAAACAACTTTGCCCAAATCAGATGGGGTGCTCAGGGAGAAAAAACACCGTCTATCCCAGTCAACAGGGGTGTCCGCCAGGGGTGTGTGCTCGCCCCCACTCTGTTCTCGTTGTACGTGAATGGAGTGGTGGAGCATCTGCTACAACATCCTGCAGATGCACCATCCCTGGCTGGAAGGAAAATCCCGACACTCCTGTTTGCTGATGACACCCTCCTGATTTCGAAGACACCTGCAGGCATACAGGCGATACTCACTAGCTTTAAGGTCTTCTGCGATTCTAAGGGCTTAGCAATAAATATCGGTAAGACCAAATTCCTCGTTCTGAACCCCCCGAAGAAATCTGTAAAACCCCCCACCCTAGACTCCGTCCCATTAGAGCGGGTCAAAGAATTTGACTACCTAGGGATACGCCTCTGCGACAGTATGAACTGGAAGGCCCACCACCAGAAAGTGTTTCTATCCCACAAAAGGGTTGTTGGCGCTCTCCTTAAAGAACAACGTGCCTCCACCACAAAACCGATTGGGGCACTGCTTGACATCTATAGGGCTAGGGTGGTTAGTGCAGCGTTGTACGGTGCAGAACTTTGGGGAACCCAGAGAGTGGACACCTTGGCCCACCTAGAAAATAAATTCCTTAAAGACTTGATGAGGTTACCCCAAAGCACTCCCACCATCCCAATCTTGCTAGACACAGGTACTCGCCCTATTTGTGACCAAGCTAAACTACGCCCCTTGTTACTGTGGTCCAGAATTTGGAATGTCCCTGAACTCCAAAGCTATGCGGATGCCCTAAAGGATGTTTTGTCCCTCCCTGGCTGGCATAAGATCCCCTGGCTCAGAGAGGTCAAGAAGGCACTTATCTTGCTTGGTCTAGGATCCAATTGGGAAAATAAAACTGCACTTCCCAAACAGGAATTAAAGAAGGTATACTGGGCCTGGGTCGATAGCGAGAGATTGGGTAAACCAAACCATCCAAAAACTGTTGCCAACTTCCTGACGATTAAATGTAACCCCTCCAGAGAAGCTTATCTGGACCTGATACACAACTCTTATGATAGGGCTTTATATTTTAAACTTAGGGTTGGGGTCCTACCGTTGTGTCAGTTTACTTCCACTTGGAAACCCCCATTGCAAACTGTTTCCGACTGCCCTTTCTGTGAGCTAAAAACAGAATCCGTGGCCCACTTCTTATTTGAGTGTCGAGCCTATCTAGCTCCCAGACGGAGGTGGTTGAAGCCCCTGTTCAGGAGCCTAGGCACCCGCTCACATCTTGAAGCTTTGAGAATACTGCTTTCAGACACAAGACCTTTTTTCTCAATCTGCATGGCAAAATTCCTAGGATGGGCCTGGCGTATAAGAACCTCAAAAAAATTGATGATCCAATGAGGTTTCCCCTGCTTTTAATATGTTTTTAGCCCAATGGACAGTTTCCTTTTATTGTATAATGAATTGTAAATTGTTGATCGATTATTGTTAAACTGTGACAGGTTGCTTTTATGATATGTTTTTATATATATCGAAATAAAGCTTACTACTACTAAACTGTTGTGTAGTCAGTTTATGGTGTTTTCACTGTGTTGTTGTGAGTGCTGGTACAAATACTTTACACATTGCCTTTGATAAGCCTAACTGCTTGTGCCAAGCTACCAAGGGGGTGAGCAGAGGTTATCTAAAGACTGTTTCCTCCTTACCCTGACTAGAAGCAAGGGTCCCTATTTGGAAAGTGGTACCTACCTCTGCCAACTAGAGACCCCCAGTTTTAACAGCACTGTGCATCATTTGGATGTTTTTTCTATTTTGAAGTTCTGTCCCTCATTCTCTATCCCATTGCCCATGTGATGGCAGAGTAAACAAAGCCTGTTGCTTTTTATGTTGTTCTGCAACTTATATTACCTGTATAGGTGCTATAATCTGAAACCAGTGTTAGTTGCACAGAATATCAGAACTCACAAAGAAGCTTTAACATTTTTGCTTGCACTAAATTATCATATAGTATGTTTTAATATTGTTCTTTTTATCTTGAAAGCCATGAATGTGAGGAAGAGTTTCATGTATTAGATATCTTTTTGGTTCATGGCTTATTTTATTGAATGTAAGTTAATGATTATCTATTTATACAATATGTGGATCCGCTGGAATTGTTCTAACATTATTTTTATCTCTTGTTTCTTTAAAAAATATATATTTTTATTAAGCAACTCCGAGTTAATTACAAACAATAAAAAGATTGTTTCAATATTTTACATATATCCATTATGAGATAAATATACATACAGATAAATATTTTGCCACAGAGGTTTTAAAAGCACTAAAACTTCACAATATTAGATAAAAATTTCATAGCGACTGAAGAACAACCAAAGAGCAATTAACCATTACATATTTCCTATACCATTATTCCAGGCAATAATAGGTGACCAAATTTGAATTCCATGTTGTCTAGCTTTTTTCCCCTTTGCTGAATAGATTGCCATTTCCTGATTAAAAATCCCCAAAAAGCGTGTTAACCAGATTTGGAAATTAGGGGGGTCGGCATCTTTCCAACGAGCTGCCAGGATTATTCTATATACGGCTGTACCTAGAAACAGGCACGTTTCTTCTTCCTTACTGTGCCCCAAGGTGTTATCATATCCAAGTAGATACAGGGTAGAGGACACAGCAACTTTATGACCAAATATCTCCTCCCAGAATTCAGCAATCTTTAGTCTTAAGGATCTTAACTTTGTGCATTCAATAAGCATATGAACCAAATGAGCGGGACCTGTACCACACCTAGGACATTTGTCATTGGTTCTTTTACCCCATGTAAATAATTTTGCAGGTGTATAATACAAATTATATATGGTCTTATATAATTGGGCCATAAGGTTAGATGCTACAAATATCCTAGAAGTGAGGAGTAAAACCTTGTCAATGTCAACATTCGGATTGTTCAATTTATTTGCTCAGGCAGTTTCTATTATTTCCAGATCATCCTTCTGTTGGTCCATTAGTACCCCATAGAATGTACCTATCCTGGTAGATCGTTTACCGATGTGATCGAGCATGGGGATATTAGACAATGAAATACTTGGAAGTTTTGAGCTAAGAATGGTATTCACTTGAATGAACCTAAAGAGATCAGAATTTGGGATACTGAAATTGTTTTGAAGGTTAGAAAACCTAACATCAGGGTCCCTATCAAGAAAGTCACCCACTGAAACTACCCCCAAGATTTCCCACCTCTTTGCAATATCGTCCTTAACTTGCCTGGATAATAGAAAAGAGTGCCATAGCGGTGTATACTTATTAATCTTTGGGATAGCAAGATGTTTAGAGATTTTTTTCCATATTTTCCAGGCACTGTTTATGAATTGAACTTAACCTTCTTATAGTAAGAAGGTTCAATCTGTCTTAAAAGAAGCCCCTTTGCATTATCACCTACTGCTAACTCGTATATCGAGGGAATCCTATTATCCTCTGTATTTATACACAATGGATTCATATTAAGTAAGGAAAACATTCCCTGGAGGAGAGTGGCCCATAGATAGTACATTATATTAGGAAGCACCAGACCACCTCTGTCCTGTGGTAGAGAAAGATAATTCATGGATCTCCTTACTTTGCCATAGCTCCAGATAAATTTTGAAATTTGCAATTCAAAAGCCTTTATCAACTTATCCTCAACTATCATTGGAATTGCACGAAATAAATATAACATCCTGGGGAGTATATTCATTTTTACAAAATTTCCTCTACCGATAATTGAGAGGTGAAGACTGTTAACCCTCATTAGATCTTTCTTTATGGCCTTCAATAGGGGCTCATAGTTAAGTTTGTTAATATTTTCTACCCCAAAGGATATGGATACCCCAAGATATAGGGCACTAACTGTCTTTCTAGACGTATCAAAATCAATATTGTGGGTTTTATCCCGATTAAGAGAATATCCAGAAAATAACCCAAAGGCCTGGGTAATATATTCTATATTTTCAATTGCTTTAGAGGGGTTAGGTGTTGCTACCGCCACGTCATCGGCATATGCGAGTATCTTGGTACCGATAGTAATGGGTCTTATTATATTGCTTGAGAGTAATTTCAAAATCAAGGGATTTATATACAAAGCAAAAAAAATCGGGGAACAAGGACAGCCCTGCATTGTGCCCCTTATGATGTTAAATGTTCTAGATTCCAGGCCAATCACTTGTACCTTAGCTTTTGGATCCTGATACATTGCCTATAGAGATTTAGCAAATCCAGGTCCAAAATTATTATGTTCGAGGACCGCCCATAAATATTTCCAAGAAACTCGGTCGAAGGCCTTCTCGGCATGAAGGAGGATCATAGACATCTGACCCCCTGTTGCAGCCATGATATCAAACAGCGATATAACCCTACGGGTGTGATCCGTGGTGCCTTTATGGGGAATAAAGCCGTGCTGCCAAGGGGAGACCAGATGCTCTATGACCCTCCTGAGCCGATTGGCCAGGATCTTTGCATAAAGTTTCGAATCCAAGTTTATTAAGGTAATTGGGCGGCAATAAGTTGGCAGTCCTGGGGGTTTACCCTTTTTGGGGAATATAATTATATTTGTTTCCTTCCAAGATTCTGGTGTAGTACCATTCACCTGGATCCCTACAAATAGATCTAATAACTAGGGTGTAATATACTCTCCCAAGATTTTATATAACTCTAAGGGGATCTTCTCAGGGCCTGCAGCTTTGCCTGAGGCAAGATCGGACAGGGCCAGTTGTACCTCTATTAACGTGATATCTTTTTCTAGATCATTTCTAGTAATATCATCAAGAATTTTATTTGAGCCACACTTGATTAGCCATAACCGCAAAGCTTCTTTAATTCCAGCCTGGTCAGAGATATCCTCGTTTCGATATAATTTTTAAAAATATCCTCTAAAAACCTTCAGAATATTGCCTGGTGTCATGTATATCCTACCATCTGCCTTAATATGAACAATTTTATTGAGTGACTGTTTTTGATGAGTGCGCAAAGCTAGCTGTTTTCCCACTTCTTCCCCATCTTCGTATATTTTATTACGACTTGTTTGAAAGGTCTCTGCTGCCTTCTGATTCCTATTATGAAGCTCAGTTTTGAGAATTAACATTTTGCGTAGCGATGTTCCCCCATCTTCCCCTCTCATTATTACTGCAGTGTGTTCTTCCTCAGCTTTGGCCAGGTCTTGCATCTGTTGATGGTTCATTTTTTTCTAATTCTTTCTTCTGTTTAGCCACAAAACTAATGGTCTCTCCCCTGAGGGCAGCTTTAAAACAGTCCCATACTATGCACCTAGATGAGCTATAATAATTACAATCAAAAAACCCTTGTGTCCAGATCTGAATGTATTCTATATATTCTCTATTTGCTAGGAGTTTCTTATTGAATGACCAGATAGAGTGGGGCCTGTTAAGGTTGACTATATTGATAACAAGGACTAACATATTATCATCGGAGATTGTCTTAGGACATTTATGTATTTCTGCGTCCACAACATAAGCTCTTACTGTCCAGATATAATCGATCCGTTCATATTTGTTATGGGGATATGAGAAATATGTATAACCTGGATCGGATTGATGCTTAGAATCCCATATATCTACTAGATCTAAGCTCTCTCTAAGTTGAGAGATGGCTTTGAACACTTTTGGTTTTCTTCCCGTGTATATAAATGTGTCTTGGTTTTGGCTCATAGGCACAGGCCTTATAGAGACATTAAAATCCCCAAATAATATCAGTGCTTTAGGCCAAGACGCTAGTTCTAACTCTAGGTCTTCAAATATATGTGGCTCATTGTGATTGGAAGCATACACTGAGCAGATTGAAATACCAAGTTCCAATTCAACAGTAACCCATCTACCAAGAATATCAACTAACTTACGTTTGGCCTGTCCCAGAGAGCCCCAAGCTAGAATAGCTACCCAACTGGTTTTAGATGTCTGTGTTGTGGCTGCCTGTAGGTTATAACGAGGCATTTTTAACAACTCTCTCGTCCCAGGAAATGTGGGTCTCTTGGAAACATAATATGTCATATGGCCCTTGTCTAATTGTTTCATATAGACTAGCCCTCTTTGTTCCATCATTAAGTCCTGCTACATTCCAGGAGCAAAGTCTCAGCCTCCCCATGGCATTTTTTGATTAAGTGACCAATTTATCTCCTTACCAATTAGAAAGAACATTCCTATTACTTGTAGATTCAGTGTACATACTGAGTTGCTATTTTTTTACTTTCCCCTTCACCCTTCCTCCCCCCCCCCAACACCTAAAGTGAGGCATTTAGACTCCTTAAGAGTCTGTTTGATGAATGTGCTTCCCCAGACCAGTGCTAGAACAATATATATAATCATAGTAATCTTTTTACAGATTCAGCAGCTTATGAAAGATTCAAGAAATTTCAACACATTAGCCCTAAATAGCCACCATAATTGTTTTTAGCACTAGTGCCTATAGTTTGATGTTGTCTACATATTATGCAATAAAGCAGCGATTATCTGCCCTACTGAGGTAAATAACCTCTTACATCCTGCTCCTACCTAAACCCTTGATTAGAGGCCATCAAGGTATTCCTTTGCTTTAATTTTGGATGTAAAAAATGTTGTTACACCCCCGTTTATTACTTTAAGATGAGCAGGATTATTCAAATATGCCAGCGCCTTCTTTTCTTGAAAGGGTTTAATCAACTGGCGAAGTCGCCATCTCCTTTCCACAGTTGCGTGGCAGAAATCTGGATGAACAAAATAGGAAATAGTACCTCTAACACTCTTTGCTTCCGGTCTAGCTTTCTCAGAGATCGCTTGCCTAAGAAGAAAGTTGCCAAAATAAACAAGAATGGCTCGTGGGTACCCCCCAGGTTTCACTGGTTATCTTAGGTTCAGCGGGACACAGTGGGCGCATTGAATTTCTAACTCCCAGTTCCAGGTGGATAATTTGGGCAAGGAGTTGCGAAATAACTGAACCACAAACGAGCGAGCAGTCTCCCTCTCCAGTGTCTCTGGTATACCCAGTACGCAGAGATTATTTCTCCGGAGGCAGTTCTCAAAATCCTCCAATTTCTACCTCAAATCTGATAGTTCAGCCTCATGTGATTCGGCCAGCTCATGGTTTGCCGCAAACTCTGTTTCGTTGAAAAACAATTCGGGACTCAAGTTCCACCATTCTATCCCCAAAGGTGCCAACAGTTCTATCAGCTTGCGTACCACCCCTTGAACTTTCCGGAGGGCAGCTTGGGCTTTGCGCCCGTCTTGCGAGGTCTCCTCCCGGTGTGCCGCTATGGCTTGAAGAACCATTTCCATTACAGTACCTAAAGTAGCAGTAGGTGGGTTTGGGGATCCAGAACCCTCAAATTGGTGAGACAGTAGTGAGGCGCTTGTCAGAGAGTGTTGAGCAGAAAGTTGTGTTGTAGGGGTATAATCTCATGCTAAATCATTTGCGCCATGGCGGCCCTTTTTCTTCCTCAATACTGTTTTTTGAGCCCCTCGGCTAGCATCGTCGCCACTTCCTTCAGTTGATATAGAACATGTCTCATCGGACCATGCAAGTTCGTCTGAAAAAGAGTAAAAGTCGCTCGGGTCCTTGTCTTGATCTATATCAGAAGGTTTTACATTGGTTATCTCTACTATCTTTGACTTTAGATCAGCTCTTTCTATCTGAGATTCATTAGACAGACTCAGCAACTTTGGACCACAATCAGCCCCAGGTAGATTGGGCATGTTTGTATTTGCATTATCCTCTAAGACCCCCGTGGGCACTGGCACTGGGACTGATCCATTATTACTATTGCTATTAGTAGTTCTTGATGGAAGGCAAGATGGCGGTCGAGTGAGACCGATGTGCGGACGGACCAGTGCTTGAGATGTGAAGATACAGATATCAGCAGTCTCTCAGTCTTCAAGGAACTCATAAGCCCCATCTAGATGTGCATAGCCTATAGTTTGCTTTGATAAAACGGAAAACAATTAAGGCGGCTGCGCCAATGGCAGGGGAGAAGCTTAACCCCGAGGCGAGTGCAGTGATCAGAACCCACCTCATGACTGTAGGCTCCCTGATTGGTTTGGCAGTCATTCGATATCTTTGCCGGGATCACGGTAAAAGCAAGGACTTTAAGGTGGCCACACAGTGTGCACAGTGCGAAAAAACCAAAATAACATACCTATTTCAGAGATCTGTGCAGGAGCACTGTGGAGGCTTACGCGAAGGCGAGGACATCACCGAGGCAGGCTGTGAAGCAATGGCCCCGAAGAATGCGGGAGCAGCTGCCACTATAGCAAGGGCGGCCGCGGCGGCGAGACTGGCTCAACGTGAAGCGCTGGGACCGAGAGGCAGGACAGCGGACCCAAGGCGGGTGTAGTCAACGGTTCGAAAACTTGGAAGCAGGGAGCCGCAGCCCCGAGGAGGGGAAGCGTGGCTGGCCCCTCTGTGGCTGACCTCCTCCTTCGCAGAACACCGGTGGGAGCCCTTCTGGGTCAGAGCGGGCAGAGCAAGTCAGCAGAGCTACGGGGTCAAACTCAAGAGCTGAGTGCCGGCATTGTCGATGAGGGTAGTTCTCTTGTTATTCCTGAAGTGCCAGAAAATGTCAATCGCGAAGTAAGTGTTGACTCTTCCAGTATCTTGACAGTGGGGGGGACTAATGCTGTTACATTGTTGCAGAATGATATGGGGGAGAATGCCCCCCCCCCCACTGAATCTTTATCTGATGTTTCTTATGTACTATCATGGCTGTTTTTAACCTGTCAAATAAAGGTTTTGAACTGAACTGAAGGGAGTAAAAGAACAATGTACTGATGAGGTGGTGAAATGCAAAGAAGACAGACATCCACAGAAGAGGTACCCGAAGACTTGTATGATATAATACAGATGAATGAAGAAAATAGAATAAAGAATAATAGTAAAGCAAGTCAATGAGGATAATGGAAGCACTTTCTAATGTAGAAGAGACATAATTCAACCATTAGGGCAAGGAATGGAGGACATGCAGAACCCTGCACTGAGGGTATCCTTGTTAAAAGTGATCATCAAAATACTCCAATTAAAACCAAAAACCAAGAAGAGGCAAGCAATTTGGAAAATCCTCAGAACAAACAGTATGCATAACAAATACAACATATATGGCAAATCAGAAAAAATCAAGTTTTCCCAAGTTCAACTTTTTCTTCCCTATGAAGATGGATGAACCACTTACACTCATCTGGGGATTCAAAGATGTGGCTTGTTTTATCCTTGTATGTTACCTTAAACACAAAAAGGTTCACAAGTCCGTAATCACCATTCATAGATCTTAACACAGGACATAGAGAAATAAACCTTTGTCATCCACAAACTGTTACTCTTGCCACATTCTGTTTAAATAATAATTCTAAACAGACCGCAGCATTTGTTTTTGTTGCTTGTCTGCCGAAATAACCTTCATCAGATCATGTGAAAAAGGATTATAAATCCACTAAGTTGAACTGAGGGGATGTACTGCCGTAGATTTCGGAATGACATGATGTGCTCTTTGTAAGATGAGGTCAGTGCAGCCCTTAAGACCAACAATTTTAGGAATATGTAATTAAAGGAAGGAAAGCATATTTGAAACTTCTGAGCCCTCAGGAATATCATAAGTTATTAAATTATAGTGTCAATTATGATTTTCCAAGTTCTCTGTTTGTTGCTTAGGAAAAGATATTTCTTTGGACATCTCCACAACCTCATTTGACATATTTTGGACAATATATATATTAATTTTTCCACTTCAGTAACCTTGGATTCGAAGTTTGACCATTTCTCTTTAACCCTTTAAAGTATGGCATTTGTTTCTATCACAAAAGACTTTAAACTGCCTCATTTCCTCCATTATATCCAGCCGCGGCTGCTGCAAGTCCTCTCTTGAAATCCCCAACAGCCAGCCCCACCACTCTTTCCTGCAACAGCTGCGGCTGATTAAATCTTCAAGTGTGAAAGGTAGAGGAGACTTGGTCAGCAATACATGATCCCGTTTCTGTCCTTTATTAAGATTACCAGTAGAAACATTGTGTAAATATGGCATTCTCACAGGCAAAGTAAACAGCTTTGAATTTGTAGAGGCAGCAGAGTCCATTCTTCAAGATAATCTAGCACTGACAAAAGAGAAATAATTTGGCCTGTTCACACCAGTTAGACAGAAAAATCACTTAAAAAGTATTGGGAGAGCATTCTAAATGATATAGATAACAGACCACTTCTCCAAAGAGCCTCCAAAGGACTTTCTAGACAATGACTCAATTTTGCACACCCAAATCATCCATTTGCAATCCAGCCAGTCAGTTAGTTTTCCAATATTACCCAACTGCAGCAATATTAACAAAAGATGTGGAGGCAACATGGAAGTAGTTCAGATTCCTCAGTTGTGACGCCGACATATGTACCAAGACTGCAAACATTCAAAACAACTGTATTCTTATAGTGGGGATAAAGTTTTTGAAGTCAATATGCGTAGTTCTTGAAAATAAAGTGTTGAGCTATCAAATTCCTGCCCCTCTCTCATCCTCACTGAAATGAAAGGCACATGCTATCCTGCAAGGATGTGGAATTAACAGTGGGTGTTAAAGGAAGGCCATACAAACTAAGCCTGGGTGGAGTTTGCGTAGCCGTGCTACACGGAATTCCGCAAGGTTGCAAAGAAACTCCACGAGCACACAGAGTTGCTTACTCCGACTGTTTGCAATGCGTTTTTGCAGTTTGGGAACAGTTTTGCGTGTTTGGGGATGCTAATTGCATGCTTGGGAGAAATATCGTGCAAACCACCACATGGTCGCCAATGGTGGTGGCCATCTTGTTTTTCACTTTTGGTTCTGGGCCTGTTGTTCTATCTTCTCTATATCTTTTCAATCCTTTTTTTCTAGAAACCTTTTTCTGATCTTTTTTATTTATTATCTATCCCACTCTATTCCTGATTGTATATTTTGTGTTCTTTCAACTTTGTATGGGTTTTTAGTGCGTTTTCAATCTTTCTCTATTACTTGCTTTTTTTAATTTCTTTTACTTACTTTCCTACTTCCTACATTTTCTTTTCCATCCCCCTGCCTACCCAGAACCATGGCAAAAATCCTTTAAAAAACTAAGGGCCAGGGGAAGAGACTGAGGAGTGAGAGCCGCAACCGACTTCCTCGCGGAATGCACTGCCCACAAGGGGTGCAGCCATGGGCCATATTCACTTAGTTGGAAGTGACTGCACTCGTGTTTTTTTTAATCCAGCGCCACCTCCTCTTAACCCTGGCGGCAGGCCTGGATCTGGGTATCTGCTCCGGGAGCATCACCGTTGGTGGGTGAGGCTGTGCTGGGCAGTGTTTTGCTGCTCTGGGGTCTGGCATACCCAAAACCAATTGACGCACCAGTGGTCCAACATCTTGGACCAGGAGCAGGTCCTGCGGGACCTGCTAGGTGTTGAGGCCTAGGGGCTTGGTGAGTAGCTAACTATATCACTATTATGTTCTTCTGTTCTGTGTTATTGTGAATATAATTTTTTTTTGCAAATAGCTAGCATGCTGCTGCTTACATGCAGGTCACTAATGTTTAAAAATCTTATATTATATGGTTGTTACTTTCAGACAGGTGCTCGTGCTCGGCGCTAATAACTAATCATACTTGTTTGCAGCTTTGCGCTCTCTTGGGCTGGTTATTTAGGAGAAGTTAGAGAATTTATGTAAGGTAATGCAGATAGGAAAGACTACAGTCCTTTCCTTTGTCCTGTCAGGCTACACTGTCTCCTGTCACTAAGATAGTGGTAGTAGTTAGTTAGTTAGTTAGTTGGTATTATCTGGGAATATAGCGGCCTGCGTGATTTGTTCTGTCACATGCCTTCAGTCCTAGTAGAACCTTTTGTAGTTCGTATAGTGATTGAATAGCAATCAACGAATTTGGTTTATGCAGTATGCATACATCCATCTATGCATTGAGAAGAATAAATGCAGACTTAGTAACTGGCCCCTCAAAGGGGGTTGGAGTTGAGACTGAGAGATGACTTGGAATGAGATCAGAACTTACAAGCAAATGTAATTGTTTTGCAATTCATTCCAAAGTCTGGAATAGGCAGGCTAGGCATGCTTAGGATTTAGGATTTGGAATGGAACTGTGAAATAATAATGATCGGATGGTACTCGACTGCGATACATACTAGTCCACTACTACTAGTCCAATAAGTCAATCTGATTTAGGATAGATCAATGTTATTGCAATTGCTGTTTCCAGTCTAAAAATATTTATAGAGCAATTATATTTATTTATTTAACACAAATCATTTTTGTCTCTTTAATTATGTCTTAAATGATCAGAATCCAGGGGCATCATGAAGACTGGGTCTGCTGGCAGTACCCAGATGGGTGCGGGAGCTGGAGGGGCCTCCCAGGAGCTGCAGGAAGCAGCGTCAGGTGCAGATGGCTTTGCTGCTGGCCTCAGTAAGTCCTCCTGGCTTTGTTATATATTAATATTTCCCTTGGTCTTCTTTTTTCAGTAAGTCTTGAACAATGATGTTGCTGCAGTGCGCCAAAAACAGGACCCTGAAATAGCCACCATCCTACATGGCCTTAACTATATTACTGCCATTGTCTGTGGCAACAAATCCAATGTAAAGCCCTCTTAGGTGCAGCCATTCAAAGTCCTTGTTGTCTTAGTCTTCCAAAATGTTTTCAGCAGTATGAGATTTTTCCATGGCTACAGTTACATGTTTCTGAGTGGCATTACAATCTCAGCAGAGTCAACAACACCTGCTGCTGATATCTTTTCTTTAACCCCCAAAAAAGAGATCCAGTGGTCAGCGATGAACATGTAATCAGTGGCTTGGCAACTGGTCCACATATCTGTTGTCAGGCGGATAGGGTGAACAGAACTCTGCTGCAAAGCTTGTCGAGGCAATTCTAGCATGTTGTGATGTATTGCTGGAACAGCAACTCTGGTGAAATAAGACCGGCTGAGAACCTTCCATTTTGGGCAGATGGCTGTCACAAATTCAAGAAAACCCACCCCTTCCACAAAATAAATGGGAAGAGGTCCAGCGCTAACATTTTAGCCAGCTTCGCATTGTACAAAGTGCTGTTGGGTGGTTGCGTTCACACAGCACCTCCGACCTAAACATACTGAGAAAGGTAGGCTGGATTTTGTTTTCTGGAACTACTGATGCAGGTGACTTCTTGACACTGGATGTTGTTCGGATCAACATGCATGTTTTTTCGTTGCGGTATTCTCTTGCCTGGGAACCCTTGGTGTCTCAGCCTGACTATTACTCTTGTGCCACTGAGAAGTTGCTGCTGATGATGTGGGTGATACCACGGCACTGTTAGGGATAAGGCTACTTTGTATGTGAATGAAAATGTCTCCCTCTTGTTCACCTTTCACCACGATCGTATCTTCTACTTCTTCATCCCCACCAATAGCAATGGGTGCAATTTTTTGGCCGCTAAGGTGTGCCTCTCTCTAGATCAAGTGGTGTTTTTTCAGATGGGTTGTTTGGCCTCTGTACCATAGTTTGTACCAAGCTTACTCCGACTAACACCTTGTCCACAAGTGAAGCATATAGCAATGCTCACCTACTTCCTGCTAACCGAAAAAAGTCCCAAACCGGGGAGTTTAACTTATTGGCACGGGTGCCACTTGCAGTGCTGTATGACTGGTAGTTGGGCGTGAAGTTTGACTCTCTGCAGTACCTACTTCTACAGTGGTGGTATTTGTGGTGAATGTACAAAGCTGCCAGCGGAATATGGAAGCTAGAGGGGGTGTTGGTGGTATGATCTGTGTTGGTGGTGTCCTTGCCGCATCCCTCAAAGCAATTTGGGATGGGGTAATGTCCATCTCTGCTGGTGCGGGACTAATGTCCATGATGACTGGCTCATCATCATCATCGTCCTCTTCTATATTTACCTCCATAACTCTAAGGCTTTCTGGAACCTTCCTTTTCCCTAGCATTGTCTCATGGCAACCCATCCTCAGACTGAGATGGGATCCAAGTGGTGTCTAGATCATCAGAGGGGGCGCTTACAGAAGAGGTTGATGGAGTAACCCTCCTTTACCTTGCTGGGGACCTGGAAGACAGTGGATCGTCTAGAAAAGAGGCTTTCTCTTCTTCTTGTTCAACTGAAAGCTTGATCTCCTCTCCTGGACAGCCCCTTCTTCGGAAGGAACAACAACTATTAAGGGTTGTTGTGACTGTTGTTGCCCAGACTTATCTCAGTTTCCTGCATGGATTGGGTACTACTTTGCAGTAACGATAATTCAATATCAACATCACTGCTTGTCTGCGTTGTCGTGATCAGACAGGCCTCTGTGACAGACATGGTCTTGGGCCTAGATTGGTGGGGTGGGTCCACTGATATATGGGTGCTGCTTCCTGCTTTCTGCCAGGACACTGCTGCTGCAGGCGCAATTGTTGGTTCCCAAAAAAGGTATTGGATGACATACTGGTGGCGGTAATTGGCAGTGCTTCTTCTTCTTCTCACTCACAACTTTGACTTTCTTGGTACTGGTACTTTTCTTTGGGCCATCTTGAAAATGTCAGATAGCACACAGAGGCACTTGTCTTAGATTCACAAGTTGGAAAGATGTAAGTGGTCAAACGTAATGTGACGTTGTGCACAGGGCGCGTGTCTTCTGACTGGCAGTACAATTGGTAATGTTGTTTACTTCTCTTTTGTGCATCTAACAGCAAAGAAGCAAGAAGAATATCAGTGAAACGTGGCATTGTTGTAGTTCAATTACTAGTACAAACAAATAAACACTTGTTAGTGTTATTACCTCTGTTACTAAAACAATTAACACTACAGTGTAGCCATTTGTGAGACTTTGACAACAACTAGGGCTTTCATGGTGTACTGTATAGTATACTGAGGAAGGATAGGAAAGAAGAACAACATCAAAAATACAAATGTAACGGTTTGCATTCACAGAGCTGCAGCTGAGGAATAACAATGGAAGCAATAAGCCAAGGGGACCAGAGGGAAAACAGACATGTAGGTCTATATGGCAAAAGAACACTGAATGCCTTCACAAAATGGCCACCACCCGCATGGTCACAACAACAACAAGCAGGAGGCCTAGGAAACATGAACTCAAGCATGTCTATATGGAAACTGACTTTACAAAATGGCCCCTGGCCACATGAGGAGGCTAGGCCAGGGCAAATGCTGGCCCACTATTACAAACACACTCACACACTGGGCAGAAAAAGGAGGCATGCTAAACAACACATCTTTAATGCAACAATGCCAAAAATTTAAATCCAAAGGTCTAAAAAGATGTGCACGTTAGAACCACCCACATACAACAAAGGCATTTAATTTAACACATATGAAGAAAGATGAAATACCACAACAAAACATATTTAGTTTTGTTAATCCAATGCCATCCATGCCCTAAATGATGTTTAACCCCTTGCGTGCTGATAACGGCTCCTGTCCGTCATGCGTAACAGTGCTCCTGTGCTGATGACTGCCGGGAGCATTCATGACCACGCTCGCGGTCGGAATGTCCAGCACAGGATAAGGGGTTAAATTCACCAGACACCACAGAATCAGTTGTTTTATGCACAAATGAATAGCTCTGGGCCTCCCGGTTAAAAGGCCTAGTGCAAGACTATTGTGCTACTGAATTAAATAAACATTGCTAATTGATTTCAAGAGTTGCAGAAAATGTTGTAAACTTTGTGACATGTTTCCTTTATAAAAGAAAACAAGTTGAAATATTACATACAAAGAAACAACTAGTCCCCTACTGAAACTACAGGCCATCCACCACAAAAAATAAATAAAAAACAATGAAAAGTACAACAAATGTAGGTGTCATTCCCTAATCAAATACAATACACCAATTTTCCACCTTACTTGTGAAATCTCAAATCCAGAAGCACTCAAATCCAATGATATGTGATGCAGCAGACACAAAGACTGACCCTTCCCGCTCAAATTCAAATGAAAAGTGAACAGAAGTTGTACAAAGCAGTGGGAGGAACCTGCTGGACAGGAACATGAAATTGGAGACTCTGGGGCACTTCCTTCATCTTCATAAAAAAGCACTTCTTGCACAAAAAAATACAGCCAAATGTCAATCTGAGGAGTTTTTTAAAAACCAAATCCTCTTTTCGAGAAGGTTTAATGCTGCTTGAGAGAGATTCATCTCCAGATTGCAAATTTTGTGTGTTCGGGATCGCAATCTTCACAAATCTTCTGCCGGATGCCTAAATGACAGGTTCGCCATTGCACACTCTCGCGAGACAGTGCGTCTAAGAAATCTTGTGGCGCTCGCAAATGGATAGGAAATCTTGTCGTTAAACGCAGGCATCCAGGTAAGTTGCTCCTGCGCACAGAAAAACACATTTTGAGTGCGCGACCTCAAAAAAAACCTCCGCTCCATTGCGGAGGGCGGAGTTTTACTGTAACACCGGGTGTGTAGAGCTGATTGTGGCATGCTTAAAATGGTGGCTGCTGTGGCCAGACGTGAGGAACAAGGCACAAGGTTAATACAAAAGCTAAGGACCCTAAATTGGTGTGAAAGTGTATCTACACCCATCTCTCATCTTCTCGTGCCACCGCGGCTCACCTTAGCAGTGGAGAAGGAGTGAACACAGCAAGGCTTTATCGAATGTCTCCTGGGCTCCAAGAGACTCAAGAGTCGGCGGCCATCATGCAAGTGGTCTGACCACACCTCAAAAGAAGCTATTTTAATTTAACAATATCTCATTTGGGGCTCTGCTTTAAGTCCCAGTATCTATTATTTTCAATGGAAGGGTATTGCATTCTTAATGGTTGCTCATGTGTGGTGCTGGACTTAAAAGTACTACTTTTTGAATATAGTAACTTCACACTTGTAAGTTAGGCTCCACCCTATTTTTGGGTGTGGAAATATGTAGATCTACACTTTTTAATAATGTTTACTCATTAATGGTAAATAAACCAAAGTAATAAAGTTATTCAAAAGTTTGAGTATCTTAAACATGTAGATTTACTCATGTGAAAGTTTACCTTTGTGAGTAGGCCCCTATGTATGCAAAAGGGACAGACTAAGATGTGTCCTTTCCAACAATACATTAGCAAATGAAGATGAAGGAAGGAGGCATGACTTTATAACCTCTTACCTCTGCAGAACGATAGTTAAATTGCGAAAGGGGATAGGCGTGGTACCCAAGATGTGTAAATGTTGTAAGCATGTTTGTAGATGAGAACATTTCTACAGGATTTACATCAATTGTGGTCTTCAGGAACTACGGCGGTGAGAGAAAAAGAGGTTGTTGAGCAGCTTCCACTCATAGTTTGATGTTCGAGTCATTCTGTATTTAGGGAACTTTATTTAAAGAAAGTGATAAAGTTATACAATATGGAAAAAACTATGATAAGAGGTATTCTTCAAATACTTCAAATGAGTTTTTAAACATTTAGGGGAACTTTCTTTAGGTTTTATGGTGCTGTAGATGTGGGTGGCTGACATAACCACAGAGTGCATGATCACATTTTATGAAGAAGATTTTTATCAGAGGTGTATGAGCACAGTTCACACGTTATTATAGAAGAGTGTTAATACAGTAATGGCAACAAGTACTAATGTTGATATACTATCAGGTTTCAGGAGTTTACCAAGTATCCATTTGGGAGTTAATGTATGGTGTTTGGGTATTTATAATTTAAGCTTTTATAAATGTTGGAGCGATACCTTGGACATGTACACTGGTGGGAACACCCCATTCAATGAGTCCCAGTTCTTTCTTTTTTATAATTGCATATTCATGGTGTGAAATGTTGCATGTTTGGTCCTAAAGATCTAAAAATCTATGATTCTTATCTTATAAACTCTTGGACCTTGTTGTCAACACACTATGGGAATGATTACGATGTTGGGTGGATCTAACACCATTGCGGTCTCGGACCAATGTCCTCTGGCAGTCCCGACACTGCAATGAGAATGTGACCACCTATGGTGCCGTCGCATACTCCCATTTCCTTATGGGAGCCTTGTGCTGCACTAATTAATTTTTGTGATGTGTTACACACTTCTATTAGTGCATCAACTGATTCTTCCAATGTAAACTATGGTTCTTAAGTTTAGCATGTTGGGTAGGAATGAGTAGCCTACCTTTAGAACAAACTATATATAGGTTACAAGTGAACAATTACATTTGCCCCTGCCCACACAGTTGTGGGTGCAAAACACGTTTGCTCAATTTTTACTGAAACTTTTAGCTATACAATTTCAACTTTTTGAATACATGTCACTGCTCATTATATCCTCAATATGGATTATTTTATTTTGGAAAACTTTCAGCAATCATATCATATTTCAATCATGCTGTACAAACAAGTAAACAGTAATTTTTGCAGCTGAAGCAAAATTAGAAGAAGTGTCCAGAAGCAACTTGTTACAAACAAAAGAGAAAAAAAGCCAAGATAGAATGGTCTTTGTTTCCAAATTTGCCAGAAGGTCCAACCACATTAAAAATGTTTTAAATCACCATTGGGAATTGCTCCAGAGTGAAAAAACTCTATTTGCTTATACTAGGAGAAGGAATATTAAGGAACTGTTAGCCAAGAAAGTATCCAACACAATTGTAACAGAAGCAGGCATAAAAAAAGGCCACAATTGCGTTTATTGCAATAAGATTATTATGGGAAAAAACATCACAAACGGGAAAGATCATTAAATTATGTGATATCACAGATTGCAACTCTATGCTCGTCAGTTATTGCATTAAATGTACCTGTGGAAAAATGTATGTAGGAAAAACAGAAAGAAAAAGAAAAATCTGAATCAGAATCACTGAACATAAAAGTCTCATTCGGAACAAAAAGTTCCAATTCAAGTCTGGCCATGAGTTGGATGGAGCCAAACCATATTATGCCACAATTGAGATTCCTAATACTTGAGAACATAACCGTAATGTTATCGGAAAGAGAAATATGGTGGATGAAACATCTCACTACTATAATGCCGTCCGGATTAAACAACAACAAACTGGACATGGGCTGTTACCTTTAATTTCACATATTAACACAACATTGGCTAGAATGACCACACAACCGACCATTAGTTTTTAGATTTTCATCCCATCAACAGACTTACAGTGTTTATGAGTTATATGTTTATTTTGTGTGGCACAAAATGCATCAAATACTTTGTTATATTGTTTTATTCACCTGTTGTCTTATGTTATGACATGTTTTATCCACAAACACACATTAAGAGCCCATAATTGGGACTTCAGAATTCAGAGGAAAATCTCTTACACCTAGTGGTTAAAAGGTAGAATATGCCGGCATTCTGGGGAATGCATATGATAGGAGTATCGTCGTGCAGTTGGCGTTAGTTTTTTCCAGTAGTTTTTGTTTTTTAGTATTTAGATCAGCTATATACCTGGTGATGTGGATTAAGGAATTACATTAATAGAATTTGAACAGAAGATGGGACCGAGTGCTATAGAGGCTAATTACATTTTTTAATTGTTAGATTTGTAGATTTGTGTAACTTTGGATTAAAAATATAAGAAACCGTTGATGTACATTTGTTTATGAATATGGTTCAGATAGTTCAAGGTGGCCACTAGAGTGGTAGTGACTTTTTGAAACAGACTGGCATGTCCTTTTCTGATGTTGTTGTTAATGCAGGGATATACCGGACTAGGACATTCGGCAAACCATGCTTCCCGGTATCGAAGACACGAGCACGCTGAGATGGTTGACAGAAGGTTTGAGGTAAGAGGAATGTGAATGAGGCAAAATTGAGTGATTAAATTATAAAGGCAACCAGAGCTCATGGTTACACTGGGTTATCTTTAACTGTCCACAGCGCAGCATTTACAAACTACATAGATCAGACATATCGAGATAACACTCTGGAGTTACGGTGTGTTGAGAAGTAATTGTTCAACCTTTTACTGTGTACTGAGGGGTATGAAGCATTTCTGTTATTGATTCCGGCAATGAATTACATCGCACACCGATGAGGGTTGAAAGGTCACTTTTATTTCAGCAACAACAAAACAGAATCATACTGACTTTCAATGACTTTCAATAAAACCCCACCCCCACCACCCCTCCTTGATCCCCAAGGAAAATCCCCATATCGATCCCCCAATGAAATGTACCCCATATCGATCCCCCAAGAGAATTCGCCCATGGATTTTTCCCCACCTGGAACCTCAACCCCAACCCCTTATATCTGTTTCCCTCCTGTCCTAAGCTATTCTGCCTACCCCAACCCTTACTGCCAGCATCAATCCCGTTCCAATCTGCCACCATGAAAAACCCTGTAAAGGCGTTTTTCCTGTTCCCCCCACCCCACTTTTTATCGTGCTTGGAGATGAATAATAACCACATATTGTTCAATAGTAATGTAAATCAAAATCTGTAAATCATCTTATGAGATAAACAAAAATTATTTAATATCGGAAATGTCCCCAAATAAGAAGGAAAGGCGCTTATGCAATCCTTCAACCCCACGGATGCAGGCCCAAAATGTAAGACAATGTATCTTTAATATTGACAATGTACAACTCATTTGCAATGAAAGACAAATGTACCCAATCCGGTCAGAAAAACTGAAAATCGTCTTTTATGATGTCATCATGCGACAGCTAGCTAATGTCATTCATGATGTTAAACCGGTGTAGTTCTCTGATAAATTTACGCAGGGCCCTATCAATGGGCAAAACATTTTCAGCACCCCTCCAAACCCGCCTTGGTACAAGTTCGGTAAATATAATTTTCATGTTGGGCCAAGAAAGCACGATTTTGGCTAAGTCAGCTTTTACGTCCAGAAGGAGGCCCAGGCCTGACCACTGTACAAAGTAATTTTCCCCTAAATGAAGCAATAACACCTTTGGTAAAGGCTTAGAAGAAGCCAATTCATTTAACATGGGCTACAGCTGACCCCACCTCATCCCACTCTTACCAAACCATAAAATGTCTGTGTCCTCAAAACCCACATTTGAACCATAGTGGCTTCTGCCAGCTTGTTTGGCCACCCAGTTGACGAAAGAGTGTCCTACAATCCGTACATTTCCCATGGATGCTGGTGAAGATATGTGGGGACCTAGAAAGAGATAAATGTTAGCAAGAACAAAATGGATTCTTAAAATGAATTCAAATCTCTAACATATTTTAAACAACAATTTGATGACCAACAGCTAAGTTGATGCAGCTGCTGTATGAAAAACCCCTTCTGACAGCCTCTGAAGCTGCTCCTATGCGAAACGAGTGCGTACCAAAATCTAAAGGGTTCAGCCTCAATACAAGCAAAGATTTCCTCAGTACTGCTAAAAGCTGGGAAGCGGTTAGTGCAGATCCATCCTGGTGCTGAAAAATAAAGTTGTAATTAGGGTAACAGGCAAACTCTAGATATTGTAACCAGGCAACCCATGGGCATAGTGGACCGCTAAGTTTCTGCAACACTACGGTATCCCCTTTACCTCTCCGGTTTGTTTTTGATGACTCTAGATGGATTTGCAGTGAATTGGACAAGGTTGAAACATTGGAATCTCTTAGACCCTGAATAAACGATTTTCCTAGAAGTTCAGATACCCAGAACACCCCAAAGAATAACCATAACATGCAAAGTTTAGAAAGAGCTACTTCAAACTTGGAATAACTAGGTATGAGCAACGTTGGTATAATCCCCTCCAATAAGTCAAAAGATATAAGCTTGCGCAGTATTGTTCTACGTTTTTTACCTTAGACCAACCTAGTAAAATTCTTCTTCCTAACTCACCTAAAGAGGGGTCATATCCCCTAAAACATTTTTCATTCCCCCGCAATAGTGGTAGCAGCTATGTTTTTATCAATGTTGCTCAGAATAAAACGCAGTATGTCATCATTACGTAGTAAAGAGCCTGTGTGATCATCGTTACGACAAGCTGCACCTGACTGAAGAAATTCCGCCCATGCCCTTCTGTAACCTAAGCGTGTGCTCATAGCAAGAGAATGTTCCACCAACATCCTTATCTTCAGTCCGCTAGCAACCATAGCTCCTGAGGAATTGGAGTCTTTTCTTTGATCTGCTGTGGGTGTCAAACCACAGAATCTCTGCCACTGAGAATGAGATAACACATCTGCTATATTATTGTGCAAGGCCAGAATATGCTTAAAGTTATATTTAACATTACTCAACTCAGCATGAACCTCTGCAACAACTGAAGCAGGCATTTTTCTTTTGCTCTCTGACCACTGACCAGATCAACCACAGTTCTGTTGTCAACATGGAAAAGCATGGATTTATTAGCTAAGAACTTGCCCCAGACTGACAGAGCTTCTATCAAGGGAAAAACTCAAAGAATAAGATACTGCAATTCTCAATGACCCAGTGCCTCAGCCATGGCTCAGTGCACCATTTTCCAACTCAGATAAGTCCAAAACCGTTAACTCCTGAAGCATCAGAAAAAATCTGTATGGACCACACAAAATGTTCGTCAACAGACCTGATAGGAACACCATTGAAGCTTTGCTGAAATATCAACCAGACCTCGAAATCTGATCTCATGTAAAAAGAGACTCTGACCCTGTGATGCGGTAATGACACCCCAGCCATGGCAAAACCCAACCTCCAGCAAAAAGATCTCCCGGCTTTCACTACTCTGTAGGCAAAAATCAGATGCCCCATGGACGCTGCATCTCAAATAGAGTCAATTTATTGTGACGCCTTAGCATGATCCAGCAACTGAACAATTCCTTGCACTTTTACAATTGGTAACCTGGCTTCCATTTTGAATTTATCTATTTCTATACCTAGAAATATTAGACATGTCTCTGGCCCCTCTGTCTTCTCTGTTGCCAATGGCACAGCCAACTCTTGCTTCACTAATTGGAAAATTAGAATTTCTGCACTGCTTTGAGCCCTTTTGACCGACAAAAAGAAAATTGTCCAAATAATAAGACACTTGCATGTAACCTGACCTGAATGAGAAAAGCCATTGTAAGAAGGAACTAAAATCTTCAAACGGTTGACAGGAGATTCCACACCCCATAGGTAACACTTTGTCAACAAAGAAATGCCCTCGAAAATGTATAGCCTGTAACTCAAAGTCTTGGGGATGGACTGGAAGCAACATAAAAGCTGATTTTATATTGCATTTGGCTAACTTCGCTCCTGAGCCGGACTTTTTAACCAGATCCAGAGCTACGTCAACTGAAGTTATTTGCACTACAGTGTCTCCTTTGGCTATGAAATCGTTTATCGACAATCCTTGAGGCCAGGACAAGTGTTGAATCATACGGAACTCTCCCTGCCTTTTCCTTGGAACCACTCCTAAAGGGGAAACCATAAGATTGGGAAGGGACCAAGAAAGGAAAGGGCCAGCTATCTTACCTTCTGCAATTTCAGAATATAACTTGCTAGCAATTGCTTGTGGGAATTCCTCTGCAGATTTTCAATTTTGCGCAAACCTGAGTTGCCTGGGACCTTAATAACCTAGTTTAAAACCCTCCTTAAATCCCCACTCCAATTTTAAAGCTTTCTCCCTGAGAGGGTAAAGCATCAAGTCAGTCCTGGTAACTTCAGTTTACAAAAAACAAGCTGACGAAACAAACAAAAATAACAAAGAGTTTAAAGATTCAACACTGGCCATAAAAATGAACACGTTCAAAAAAGATTTGGCGAAATTCTCTTTGGAAAAGGTGTATCCATACACCAGCAAGGAGTATGTCCCTCCTCAATATAATCAAAAAGGGGCTAAATATGGTTCTAGCTATTCGTCATCTAACAGTGATGAGGGATCAAGTGATTCAGACTCGACTCCTGGGAGAAGCACAAATTAACATCCAAATAGAAAAGGAAGAGGGAAAGGACAAAGACGTGGAACTTGGCACGATCAGGGACAAAATCAATGGTGGCCACCGACCCCCTTTGGATATCCTCCACCGCAACAACAGCAATTTTCCCTTTCCAACCATACAACATGATGCCTAACCAACCTTTTTTAGGGTTTGGCCCAGGCCGCCCAAGAAGCAGAAGACGGGGCACCCAAATGGGAGTACATTGGAACACTCCAGTAGCATTAACAACAACACGCAGTATGATGCAGCCGCCAGTGCAACCGGGGAGCAGCAGCGGAAACAGTTGATAGTAAATCTAAGCTCACACACCCTGAGGGAGACAAAGACCGCAGTCCTAGAGAAGGGGTTAGGTTTCGTCCCCACGTATTAAGGAGACCCATTTCAAATAAGGCAAGAATTGGCTGGCTTCTTTAGAAAAATTCGCTTGAATTCCTTTTTCAAAGACAAAATCACCGACGACATGGATGACGTAAGGGATAACAATACTGGTTTGAAACCAAGATCTACTTTTAATCCTTCTGCACATCAGGTCTCGGCTAAGCGGTTCTCTTTAATGTTGATAAATTGATGGACATCAAGAATCCCCAATACCAGAACTTATCTATTTCAGAAAAAGGAGCACTCCAACTATTGTCTAAAAATCCTAATTTGATTGTAAAACCGGCTGACAAAGGCGGGGCTATAGTCATTTTGAACAAGGAGACTTACAGAGAAGAGTGCCTACGCCAACTGGGAGACAAAAAATCATAAAAACGTTTGAAATGGGATCCTAGCAAAACACTTACTGCAGAGATTAAAAAACTGACTGAAGAAGCCAAAGAGAATGGGTGGATAACACCACATGAGGCCTCTTACTTGACAACATCTTTCCAAGTGTACCCTATTTTTATGTATTACCCAAAATACATAAAAATAGACTACCTCCACCGGGAAGGCCAATTGTTGCAGGCATTGGCTCTATATTAGAACCTTTATCAACCTTTGTTGATTTTTTCGTACGCCCAATGGTGTCTGAAATGCCAACCTTTCTGTTAGATACTAAGGACTTCTTAAGACTACTGGTCTCATTTGACGTAGAGTCACTTTACACTTGCATCCCTCAAGAGGAAACTTTATTGACCATTCACCGGATGTTGGAAGCACGTTCACTGGATAGCATTACACCTGTGGCATTTTTCATTGAATGTGCACGTTTGGTTTTAAAAGAGAACTTTTTCAAATTTGAAGACTCTTTGTACCTCCAGGACCTCAGTGGGGAGTGTCTGCGCACCTAGTTTGGCGAATCTTTCTGTTCAAGAATTTGAACAGTTAAAGATCCTCAATGACAACAATCCCTTTTTCAGACACATTTGTGTCAGGGAAAGGTATATTGACGACATCTTTGTCATATGGAGGGGTGATGAAGACACCCTCAAGGCTTTCCACACCTGGCTAACTGAGAGATATGACTTCTTGAAATTCACTCTAGAATTCTCTAAGGAAAGTCTGGCATTTCTTGATGTCAAGGTAGTTCCCTATGAGAATCGTTTATCAACAGAATTGTACAAGAAACCAATGGCCTGTAACTCACTGTTGCCATATCACAGCTACCATCCAACGGCACTGCGTGAAAACTGTTGGGGTTCAGGGGGGGCGGGTGCCTTCTGTCTAGATCCCCGGTTACTGGTTTTGGGGTGTAGTGCCAAGTGCATGCGTGAATTTATGGACGCTCCCTTGGGCTCACTTTAAAAGGGCTTGCCCGCAGAAAAACCGGTGCATGGCTTCTTTGATGGTCCCTTGCCGTGTGTTTCCAATTCCTGTTTTCCTACCTTGTTCCCTCTCTATTGCGGTCCATGACAGCGGGCCTTTAGAGGGCTGGCATTTTGCTCCCCTTTCCCTCCTTATCCTGTTTCCTAATCCTTTGGGGTATTTTTGAACCCTTAGTGGGGACCTGTTTTGTATTCAGTGATGCTTCAGGATACGCAGCTGCGTTTCCCTTGAGAGCTGGGCGTCCCGTTTTTCCTCTTTTCTGTAACTAAACCATCTTGTTGTGTATTTTTTGAGTGGTTTCACGAAGGAGCTGAATAACTGCAGTTTTTTGTGCTGTCTTTTGGGGTGTTTTTTATTTCCTTGGACACCTTTTTTCCCCTATCCCTTCCCAGTCCTTTTTTTTGTTTCTTGCTGATTCCACTCCCTTTGTCATTCTCGGTGTTCTCCCGAGGGGGCGTGGTTGGTCTGGGGTTACGGAAGAAATATCCAATACGAAAGCAGTTGAATGTTTCCTGATTCGTTTTAAGCTACTACCGAGTGTTGACTGGGGTAAGCAGGGAGGTCGGTGGTTCGTGCGTGTACTTGGCACTTGTTTCGGTAAAGGGGTGTGTCTAATCTTATCCCCCTTTTCTTTTTCAGTGGTCTCAACTGGGGTCAAGCAGTCCGCTGCCAGGGAACTTGAAGAGACATGCTGTATTCCCCAAGACATTGGGTTCCCTTGTTTTGTTTACCCACCTTCTCCCGGTGTCGTGTTCTCCATCACCCGGAATACATCTGTGGGTGCTGGGGTCACGGCGAGGGTAGGGGATTGGGACGTTCTTCACTCCTGCGGTGTTTGGCTGGTTGGCATCAGAACTTTTGGACACTTTCTTAGAGTAAGACATAACTGCTCAACATATGCAAAATATCAAGAACATGCTAATGCTCTGGCAATTGATCTGAAAGAGAAAAATTATCCGACAACGGTAATTCGGAAATCACGAAAAGGGCAGCTCATAATAACAAAGATGCCCTGCTAGAAATTCGGCCTGTGAAGGATAAGAATTTCAGGATGACTTTTGTTAACACCTTCTAAGGATATTCCAATCAAATTAAGAAAAGTATCTTACATCATTGGAAGATACTTAATACTGGAGACAACAAATTGGAATTACCAATGTTTGCATACAAAAGAAGTACAAACATTGGGGACAAACTGGTGCATACACGACCTAAGGAGAGTAAGCCAATTGACTTGCAAACATCACTGTTAGGATAAGCACCAGTAGTTGGTCATTACCCATGTGGCACCTGTACAGTGTGTCCGCAAACAGAAAAGAAATTGCAGGTAGATATTGGCACTGAAAGACCGTGGAAAATTCTCAAGCATAGGAACTGTAATACTGAGAAACTAATATATCTAATTTGGTGTCCGTGTAAGCTGCAGTATGTCGGCATTACAACGCGCAAAATAAAAACAAGAATACAAGAACACAAGAGCACGATAAGGTGCAAAAAGCGCTCACCCAAAATGACGAATCACTTTTTGGTTCATAACCATACAGAAACTGATCTAAGATGGATCATTTTGGAACAACCAAGGATTCCAACACAAATCAGTGATGTCTCCAAATTTTTGCTGCGACGCGAGCAGCGATCGGTCTTCAGATTAAAAACTGATATACATGGTCTAAACGAAGAAATTCCATGGCTAGCCCTTTCATAAAATGAATAAGTAAAAGTTTTTTCTTAAATATCAAAATGTGCACATGTTATAGATAGGGAGAAATATAGTGACTATTACTGTGAGCCATTTTATAGTGTATAGTTTGGACCCCTATCAAACAACTGGGTGTCCCAGACTGTCCCATTATAGAAGGCATTATAACATCACCAGATATATATAGCATTGGGAGCTTGCTGGGTTCAAAGCTAATATGACATGCCACTTTAATAATATATGTTTACTGCATTAGTAACACAATGCATGCCCGCTGGTGGGTCTGTACATTGAGTAATATACCGTACCTCTTGCTGTGAGGTTTGCTGCCGGTAATAACATTTGAAGCATACGCATGTACTGCATTATAGCACATAAGTACCATTTTTCGTCTGAGAATGCGCGAGTATGTAGCGCGTTTTGTTGCCAGACGTGTGTTTCAGGATTTTTATTACACTTTTCATCTCACTTAAATAAGAGTACAAAGATGAGGCTGCACCAAGATATATTATATGACTTTCGCAGATAAATCTAAGCTCCTTCTTGGAGAAAAACGATAGCACCATACCAATGGATACAGAAAAACACACATGCGTAATAATACACCATTTTAGTGCTAGTATTGAGCTAATTAGTGCGAGACAGCATGCGCAAGATGGTAGTGTTCTCACATAGTACCCATGAATATGAGGTTAAGACACTGACTTAAGAAACATGAAGAGCAATAGGCATGCGCGAGTTTATAGTGTTCTACTATTGCGCATGCGCATATATATTTACCTTGAAGCAGGCACCCTTACAAACCACTAAAAGATTAGGTCCCCGACCACCGCAAGGATAATTGTTTTCTAATTGAGACACTACAAATACTAGCTTGGCGAGTCAGCACCTTACCTCCCGAGGCAGACTCTACTTCAACACTGAGGTACCGACAGAGAGGTAAGGGTAACCAAGCGGGACGCTGTAGCTTTGTCTATTGATAATATTAAGGTGATTTTGGACGTCCTTTTACTGTGTATTGCTTATCTTTTTAAATAACAGTAGCAATCGCTTTATAGATTTTAGATGCCTGACAACAGCATTACAAGATGATAGCCAAGAGAATATGCCCAAGTTCAGGGCATTTTGCCCTTGTTAAAGTGATATGAGGCTAGAACATCGGGTATTAGAATGAATGACCTAATATTTGGTGCAGTTACATTGGAATCACCATACATATTGGTGGTAGCATCAGATTAATGTCCTCTTAGGTGGTTATCCACCTGAGATATAGATTTTTCTTCTGAAACATCATTAAGTGGAGCCCTCTATGGAAGTGTATTGAATGGGTCCTTTTGTAGAGTGGCAGATAGCAGTTATGTTCTAGTTTTTTTAAGAAAGCACTTGAAATTTCGTATTAGAAGATCGTATTTCTTCTATTTTCTCCGCAGTGAGGGCCTCCTTCACTGAGCAGCCTGCCAGGTTGAGGTGAGGTTAATTATCCTACTTATGAGGGTAAGTTGAATGCAAAACATAGTGATATTCTATAACAATTGCCAATGGATAATGTCGAATAAGAGCACTATATATGAAGGGATCATTGTGAGTGTTATATACATTTTTCCTCTTTTCTTGTTTTTAGATAAACGCAGTATTACCAGATATCAAGTCACAGGAATACTGGTTTAGTATATATAATTATCACTTTTTATTTACTATACACTTATTGGCAATAGCATATTCACATCTTTTACAGGTCCTGAAGAAAGCCACCTATACTACAAATAGATCATTTGGCTGAAACATGTTGACCTTAAGTAGTTTAAAATCCATACTACTTAATCGCTGTGTTTTTTAATCCTGTCAGATTGAACACGTGCATAAAAATGTTTAGTGTATCAACCTAGACAGTTTTAATACACTTTTCTTACAAATTTGTTTAACCACACTTTACTGCACTGCAATTACTTCACCCCACCAGCTCTCACATGGGATTTACATCTCTGAGCCCCTTCATTAAAATCTGAGAAGACGTAGCTCCCCGTAAGACTACTAGGTTTTCTTGCGGGTAAAGAGGAACCCATATGATGAAGCATGTCACCCAAGGGTGAGTGAGGGTTCTTGTCCTTAAGGGATGTATTCCCAATAGGATTGAATTATAACAACACGTGTATTGTAATTGTGTATTGCTCTAATGTAGAGTACACTCACTTTATCTATATTCCTTTGAGGCTCATTGAATATAGATAAAAAAGACCGGAGGAGATATATTGTTATGAGTATATATGATAAAGGGGACATTTTTCTTCGTTGGTCTATAAAATCTTCCCTTGGATCCTAAAATCCCATAGTTGTGTGTACAGGGTAAAACTTTAGCCAATGACATAAGTTGGGAATATTAATTGGTGTAACCGCCTTTGAAAGGAGGCTGGAAAGAGGCACCTCTTCCTATGCCTTGCCCGATAGGAAAACTGGAGGTTTGTTTACTAAAACAGTGCAACATTTAATGTTTGCCACTGCATTTTGAACATTTGTGCCTGTATTTGCATGGATACTTTTGACATAAACCCCCATTAAAATTCCAACAGGCTCCTGTGGCAAAAGCTGCGGGTTTAGCCCATGAGTCTACCCCTCTCAGAGTGGGTCTATTAAGAAAGGGCCTAGGGGTAACAGCCAGCCCGCTAATAGTATGCAATGTAGGGGAAGGCCTCTGAGGATACATCAACTGTACCCATAAATCATTATCCACTTCACTCTATGGTTTTTCTGGCACAAAAACCAGACGAGCTCTGAACTCCTCATCATAATGTAACCATGCAAAGCAATGCCTGAGCCTTTCTAATTGTATCTAATTGTTTGAAAAATGAGACATAACGGTCCAGAAACTTTTCACAGTAAACGCTTGCAAAAATCAGAAAGGCTGAGGTCCAGGAATCAATGTTAGTGGGAACCCTGAGTCTCCTCGCCAGCTCCTATGGCTCCTCCCTGGAATCTTGCCTGGATTGGAGCTCTCTATGTAGCAATTTAAAAACATCTACAAATTCCCCGTTCCAAATCTTATCTTTGGTTTGCTTGCTAAGATGTGAACCTAATTGCATTGACAACCCCATATTAGGCAACCATTTTAAACTTGTGGTTTTGTCTTTGCCATCCTTTCCCTCCTGGAAATTGAGCAAAGTGCTTTGTCTGGAACTGTATCTGTCTTAGGTGATACCCACTCCTGTAACCTCGTAGATTCACAATGACAAAAAACCTTAGCATCAGTGGCTTTCCCAGGTACTGTGACCACTTTACATTTTCTAACATTTGATTGAGAATGAGTGTCAGTGACTTGCTCGCCTGCTTGAAGAGGCTTGGCTGGCATTGCACGTCTTCCTGTATTTACTCCGTCAGATGCCTTGGAAAAACGCTCTAGTTGCTTCCAACTTCTCTCAGATTCTTGCATCTGCAAAACATTAGCTTGAGAAATCTGGTTAAACAGCCCCCCCATTTGGAAAGAAAACAGTTGTTAGAAAGGTCCCCTTGACTAGCAATCTCACCCTCCTTTAATTTGGATAAATCCTCTTCATTGTTATCATGTAACCCCTGTGCAGACCCACTACATGAAGGCTGAGCCACATCCCCCACACCACCATCAAAAACCTCCAGTTCACCACTTTTTTGAACTGGGAGAACCTATAATCAGGTAACAGAGTTGGGAAAATTGCTTCAGCAGTTTTTTCTTGAGTGTGAAAAGTTTAGCGGGATTCTATGAACCTGCTCAATGGCGGTGCACTGCACCTGATGCCCTTCTGCAGCTTTGACGTAGCGTTGACCTGCAAGTCACCGCTACTTGCGGACATGTGGGATTCTTTAAATTTGCCAGGCACCACAAGACTACCTTTGTCCTTCCCTTCAATCCAAACCCACTTACCCGCTCCAGGAGGCTCACTAGCTGCCCTGACAGAGCTAACGTCTGTGCCACCAACATCAGAGGTTGAACCACTAGCCCTATTTATCCCACTTACAGGGAAATTCAAGAAGCTCAAAGTACCAAACTTTGAAGGGACAACTTTTGGTAAAATTGAATCATTCATTGATAAGTTTCTAGTATCAAAAGAGATAACAGATGACAGTGGCCTCTCGCAAGAAGCGGAAACCGCCACCTTAGATAATGCCAGCTTTGTACCAAAAATAGGAATGTCACGACTAGTAGACACTTCTACAGAAAATGTATTCCTAACATCACTAGAATCGCTTAACTGAAATTCGCCACTAGATGGCGTCAATGCTTCACTGTTGGTGAAGTCTACACCTTCAGAAATGTTGGATATACCTTTAAGAGAGGTTGGATTCTTAGCCTCTCTGCCCCTGACTGAGCGTGTGTGAGCCCTCCCTCTACACTTCACCACAACAGGAGGAGCTGGCTGCTTTTAGAAGCAAGCAGGGGAGCCTCTTTTGCTTAAAGAATTATTTATCCTTTCAGGCACCACCTCAGGGGAACTGTCTGACAATGTGCAGGCATTCACTGCAGTAGACACCCCTTCTGAAGAAACCCTTTTTTTTACAGATAAACTGGTCCAAGCTTGACCTAACACACCAGGGGCCAATAAATCTTCCCTCCCTGTCTGGCACAACACTATCAGCGCCTTCCTCACTTTATCAGCAACTTCTGACATGCTCAAGTAAACAAAAGAGCTTCCCAAAGCAAAATCAAACCCCACAGGAGCGGCACAAATTGAGCGCGCTGCCAGCCTACCTCACTTCAAGATCCCCAACTGGCATCCATTAGAATGCGGTGTTTGAAAATGCTGCGTTTTAAAGCAGGCGCCTTGCCTGCACACGCTCATTCTGGGCGATATAAAAAGCCCAATGCTGCCCCGGGCCGGACATTCTTTGAATGCCACCCCCAAGCCCCCCATTCTTGGATGGCACTTATTTTTGGTTAATCATTTTGTAGAAGACAGATCTGTTTCATGCAAGACCGGGTAAGACATTTAATTCATACAGGCTTTGTTGGAGTGAGTTTTTCTTGAGCTTTTTAATTTGTAGTTATGAACCTTGAACAAAGAGGTAGGTGATTTGCTTTTAGAGGATATGATGGCACTTAGAGTGGGGCATTTGTATTATTTAATATTTTTCATCATCATGCAGACAGAGATTACACTCTAGGGCTTCGCAAAAAACTTCACAATAATAGCACGCTGGTGTGGGATATAATTTCACATGTGAATAGCAAAAATATAACTTTGTTTATTACCAGTTTCTCCCTGTATGTTTAACATTGCAATCTATGTCTCATTTCAGTTCCCCTAACGAAGGTACAGTTGATCCCAAAATGCATTGTGAAACAACTACCGATTTTCATCATTTTGCAAAAAAAGTTTATTAATTTGTTGTTTATGTATATGATTTCTTGTACATTTTTTGTACAGCATGAGTAAAATATGACATGATTGCGGAAAGTTATCTGAAATAAAATAATCTATATTGAGGATGTAACAAGCAGTGAAATGTATTGAAAGAGTTAAAATTGCTTAGTTTTAAATTTCAGTAAAAATTGGGCAAAAGTGTTTTGCACCCACAGCAGTGGGGGCAGGGGCAAGTTTAATTGTTGACCTGTAACATATGCACAGCCTTGTGCTGCCATAAACCAGCCATGGCACAAGCTCCCATAGAGTAATGGGAGATGTGTAAATCCCTGCACCGTATGGTAAGCACCTCACAGTGCCTGCAACATGGTGCAGGTATTTACAGGGGGGCACCATAGGTGCTCCCCAAGCCCCCAACAGGAGGGCCAGGGGAGAAGGTGGCCCTGCTAGGGGCCTCGAAATGCACTTTCTGACAGCAAATCCATTTCGGAAAGGCTGACATGTTTTGCTCTCAGAAAATTCCATCATAATTCCGAAGGTTGAAACACCTTCCTCATGGGATTATGTGGCCCTTCCAACTGGCCCTCCGGCTCCTTGAGCACGTCGGAAGTCAGCTGAATTGACCGGACGGTATGAATTCAGAAAACTGTAATTGTAATATGGTGGTCGGAAGTCAAACCACGGATGTTGGTTGGAAAGCTTTCTGTCCAATATCCTATTTATCCCCTTTGTGTCTTTTGAACTACTCAGTACTGAATGCTTTTCACTAATGATGCAGCTTTCATAATAAAGGAGAGTACTAGTCTTCTATTCTCATAATAGATTACCAGATCTCTCAACTCTGGCTGCTTTTGATTTTTGATTGTTTATATTAAACCTGCTTTACTAAGATCTCACCTGTTGAGAACCTTCATTTTAAACATCAGGCACCTTTGATATGCATAGTAACCAATCAGGACTTTGATGTCCCTTCATTTACACTTTAGTTTACAGTTTTCTTTTATATTAAAATGTACTTACTTCTGGTGATATACTCAAAATTCTGGGTGTGTCAGTATGTAAATATTACAGTCCACTTTTTGAGATGGTTGCCATTAGACACTACTTGGTTACATAAGGAGTTTTTATTATTTTAATTTGACCTACCTTGAAGTTGCTATATTCTATTACTTATTTATCCTTTACTTTCTATAGTATTTATTTAGTCCCTGTCAAAGGGTATTTGTGCTTCAGGCTTTATTAGCTGTCAAGTGGACTTAAAGACTTAATTGTACTTGACACTGACTTTGTGCAAGTAGTCCACAACATGCCTTGGGTTGCAATAATCTACTGGTGACAATGGTTTATGGCCACTATATTCAAACTTTTATTTCCATCCTTTACTCTCATCTAAGTTTCCACCCGTCTTATGCTTTTCAGTTAACGCATACAGGCTCAATTACTTGGATTATTTGCTACATGTTCATTTTTGTTCAAACTAATTGATTGGTTCAAGATAAAATTAAAAACACATTTTCCAGACCATGGTTATGAATTAACTATCATTATTGTTTCACCTAAGGGCAATGCACTATCCAACAAGGGAACACTAGTTTATTTTGTGCTCAACATTATTCCACTTGGGGTTTCTTCTCTCGTCTCTGTGTACAGTTTTGGGAATTTTTTTTGGACAACTTGTTTGACCTTTTCGTAACATCTAACTTGGTTCTTCTTCTTTTTTTGTCCCTATTGTACTCATCTTTGTAGCTATATATCCGACGTTCTGTTGTATGCTTTACAGCCTTGAAGAAGTCACTTGCAATGCATTATATCAATATGCCCGTTGTACTGAACACTTCATGCTAAACCAATAAAGTGAACTGGAATCAAAGTACTGGCATCCTTATATTTATGGACTTGATACTTTGGGCTTCTCTTGAGTGCTGTTGTGTCTATTTGCATTTGATTTTGTGCACCAGATCATTTGATCCAGTGCTTCTGACTCCCTGATGACCTATTTTTCTTTACATTATACTTAGCCACAAAATTGTCTTCATAAGGGGGTGCAATTGTATATGCCACTATTACCTTTTTATATCTTTCAAGCATCTATATTTCGCTGGAAAGTGAACCCGAAAACCATAACACAATCAAAGACTTGGAAGATAACAAAATTCCTAACAACATCCAAGTCATAGAAATGGTATGTAGCAGAAACCTAAAACAAAGCTGACTGCACACACAAAACAATAATAAATGAGGCATAACAGTTACGTCATGGAATATAGCTAGTATAAAGTAAAGAACTAGAGATACAGAACTCTTACAGAACATCACAGAGTGCAAAGTATGGCGCCTCAAATAGACATGTATGACAGAAAGCTAGTATAGACCAAGATGCAATGCACTCATATTCTCCACAACCAACAAGAGGAAAAAGGAATGGTCTTGGGAGATCTTCAGACAAGCACAGACATAACTTAAAAAATAGTACAGCAAGTGGGTCGATCTATGCATACTGTTTGGCCACCAAAACAAATACAGTCAAATGTGACATACTGTAAATGTGTATTTTCCCACTAGAAACAATAACAACAGGATCAGGAAGCTCAGTTAATATAGTCATATGTGGAGTCTTAAATGCCTAAGTAAGTTTATGGGTGAGTGAAGATGTAGTGCATCAACCAAAGGAGAATACCTGGGTCAGCTCTACCATGCCAAGCATTTTAAGCCATTTATCAAAAGGCATGAGCCTGCTGTGTCTGATGGGGAAAAGAGACCTGATTTTGTCTGATAATAAATATCTATACCAACATGGATACACTAACTCCAACCTTCAATGGACACACAATTGGATCAATTGTAGATTCCAGGCTGGTAAGCTATGACATGGCTAAAGACTTCAATAAAGGTACATTTACTGCATGCATTGATAGCAACCTAGATATGCTGAGAGTCACATGTGAAGGACAACAACCTATGACTGCGAACATAGGAATTCAAAAAGTGCCCTACCATCTTCTATTAATAGGAGGGAGAGGAAGGATGTAATGAAAAGTTGGAAATCCAAGAGGAACTTAAAGGATGGCTGCTGAAACCAAAACAAACGCCAAGCACTAGACAACAGAACCACAAACTACTGCTTAAAAGTGATGGAAGAGAACCTCCTTGCACTTCAGCCATTATCCACTGAAAAAACATAATCTCTGCAAACTAAGAACTCAAAAGAAAGCCTGAATACAACATACAAGAGGTTGATTTGATGAAGAATGCAAAATAGGACTGCAGGAATACCAAAAGAAAAAAGTCTTGAGATTTGTAATCAAAAAATGTAGAGCAAATGACTCAGGGCCAGATGTAGGTAATACAAATTTACCAATTCTAAAATACCAAATTTTAACGATTCGGTATTTTAGAATCGGTAAATGCTATATAGAAAAAAATTCGGTAAGTATTACCGAATCGGTACGATTCTGTATCTACCAAATCGGTATTTACCAATTTGGTAATTCCCATTCATTCCTATGGGTCTGGAGGCCCACAGGAATTAATGTGAATTACCGAATTGGTAAATACCGATTTGGTAAAATAGGGAAACATTCAAGGGTGGCAGGGTGTCACATTGACACCCTCTTGCACCCTGAATAGTGCTTGTGTGCCCATGTGGCACAAATACATGCCCTAAGGACATGTATGTGTGCCACATGGCACTGTTGAAAATGCATAGATTTGCATTTTCAAAGGTATTCGGTATTTACCACCAACTAATAGTTGATGGTAAATAACGAATCCTTAAAGCACATAAGCACTCTTAAAAGTGCATCCTACATACAAGAGCTAAAGGCATGACAATAAACTTCAACCCTCCTGGAAGGTAAAGGCCAAATTGATAGAATGGTTCAACTTGAACAACGTCACCTGACTTGATAAATGAATAGGCAAATAACAAAGCCCCTGCAACTAGCATAATCACCACAGAATGATTCCATCTGCTCAAAGACTGATAGACTCCAACCCTGATGCCTTCATTTTAATAATTCACTTGTTCACAAGAATTTCCATCTTCACTGCACAAAGCACATTTGTGCAAATATATAATAAAGGATACAAAATAAAATCTGATTTCTGATTGGACCTTCTCATTCGGGATCAGTACTTATTATATGCACCAAATGCATCCTTTTTCATCTTAACAAGTGGTTGGAAGAAGAAACATACTTACAAGGAGACAGTAAACCAACAGTCAAGCATTTTTCCCAATCTCCTTTGTTGAGCATTGTAGTGCAAATAAAGAGATATCACAGTATTAGGCATTCATTGATGATAGAAGAGCATTTGACACCATGGATCTAGTCCTGAGAGCAACAGCACTGCAATTGTATGTTCATACCTCAATCCAAGTCTGGATGGGCCTGACAGAAGAAATGCACTTTCAGTAAGATGTAAGAGATGTAACAGTGGCATAAAATAAGGCTTCTTACTTGCACCAGCCCTTTTTACCCTTTATATGAACATGTGTGAGAAACTGGTTGAAACAACAGAGGATCTCAAAAAAACAGGATTAGGAAAAAGGTCTGAGCCCAATATTGCAGTATGCAGACAACTTGATCCTAAAGTCAGTGGTCACCTACTGCATTCAAAACTTCATGATCATAAATGAGAACACAACAAAGCTGATGATGATGTTCACAAAAAATAGTAGGTGAACAAAACATACCTTATTCTTAAACAATAAAACGGTTTAAAAATGTAACATTCTAAATGTTCTATAGTCCATCTAGCACCAATACTTGATGGAAAGAACCTTCTTGACACACTACAGGAGAAGGGGGGTAATACTCACAGTTAGTGTAAGCTACTGGCAATGGTTCCCTGTACCATTCCAGCTCATGGTTTTCTAGACAGACACCCATCTTATGCAAATCATTACTGACCCTGCTCCTCATGGGAATGAGACAACATGAGATGCCAGGCAAGGCTCCATACAAAAGAGAATTCAAGCAACCAAGAACAGTTTTGGCTTGTTAGGCCTCAACAGTGAGGTAAAGTGAGGTTTAGCTTTGGATCCTATGACCGACTGAACAAGGGACCAACATCTAGGCATATCCCTTACCACTTGGGGTATCAATAAAGACCAAAAGGTGCTGAAAGGAATACTTGCAAATAAGCAACTCTAATGGCAATCTCTCTGGGTGGTATTCCAACCCACTGTTTTTTCCATGACTCCACCAAAGACAGATGCCTAGAGAATGCATATTAGTACTGGCCCTGCTCCTCATGGTAACAATGTATCCTGGACATCCAGAAAATAAGCTCTCCGAAAGAAAAGCAAGCAGCACCAGATTGGTGTCAGCCTTGATATGTCTTGTCAGTGAGACAAAGTTTGGATCCTTTGGCAGAGCGAGCAGCATGCATCAGAAACTTTGCCAGCCATCTAGGGCAGAATACATTGACCCACCTAGACAAAGCCATGCACAGCAAAGTCAGGGGAATTTAAATATATGGAGCAGAGATATGGTCCTCCAAGTCAGTAACAAACTATATAGGGAAAACAAAAAGAAGGATGTGGATCAGGATCCTGCCTGCACCACATATACTACTCTCTGCCATCTTACTAACTGACAGAGCATACATCTGTATCAATGGGGTAAAAAGGTTGCCCCTCAGTCAGGCCTTCTAGAGTGGAAACATCAATTTGGTATATACATCCTGGAATGAAACTCTGATGGACGGATCACTGAAATAATATCGAGCCCATTAATATCGACTTGCAAAAATATCGATAAGAAAATATCGAGGGACAAAATATCGAGTTTCTATCTTTATACAGGTAAGTACTACAATATCGACTCTAAAATATCGATTGTACATAATATAGACTGTCAAAATATCGTTTTTTTTATATGTCTTTAAATTAAGTTAAAACTAATATAAAAATAAATATATTTAATATAAACTTAGTTAAAATGATTAAATAAATGTAATATTATTTAATAATTAATGTAAATTACAATATATATATAAATACATATTATTAACTAAACAAATATAATATTTTTACCGTAGCAACTACATTGAATTCAACAGTAGAAAAACGCTGGATAGCGTAGGGGTAAAAATTACTATTCCCACTCCAGTGGGTGCAAAAGTAGGGAAAGCGTTGGATAGCGTAGGGGTAAAAATTACTATTCCCACTCCAGTGGGTGCAACAGTAGGGAAAGCGTTGGATAGCGTAGGGGTTAAAATTACTATTCCCACTCCAGTGGGTGCAACATTAGGGAAAACATTGGATAGCGTAAGGGTTAAAATTACTATTCCCACTCCAGTGGGTGCAACAGTAGGGAAAGCGTTGGATAGCGTAAGGGTTAAAATTACTATTCCCACTCCAGTGGGTGCAACAGTAGAGAAAGCGTTGGATAGCGAAGGGGTTAAAATTACTATTCCCACTCCAGTGGGTGCAACAGTAGGGAAAGCGCTGGATAGCGTAGGGGTTAAAATGACTAATAATTAATTAACAATTAACAATTTTAATTAATTTACATAATTAATTAATTATTATTAAATCACTTCCCACCCTATCCCCTATAAACTCACAACCCACTACAGAAAATAATGTACTAAATATTAATTATTTATCAATTACATTTTTTTAATTATTTACCAATTATATGTTAATTAATTACCAATTAATAATTATTTAACAATTATTATTAATTAACATAATTAATTAATTATTATTCAATTACTTCTCACCCTATCCCCTATAAACCCACAACCTGCTACAGAAAATAATTTACTAAAAATTAATTATTTATCAATTAAAAATTTATAATTAATTACCAATTATATTTTATTTAATTACCTTATTATTAATTTACATAATTAATTAATAATAATAAAATTCCTTCCCACCCTATTCCCCTATAAACCCACAACCCGCTACAGAAAATAATTTACAAAAAATTAATTATTAATTATTTATTATTTTTTACCAATTATATTTTAATTATTTACCAAATAATAATTAATTAACAATTATAAATAATTTACATAATTAATTATTTATAATTAAATTACTTCCCACCCTATTCCCCTATAAACTCACAACCCGCTACAGATTTATATTACACAATTATTAAAAATTATTAATAACTACCGTATTTTCGATTTTTTGTGGTCTATATTCTATCTAGTCGATATTATGTCTAGTCTATATTTTTGATTCGATATTTTGGCTATTAATATCGATATCACTGGATATTTTTGTAGTCTATATTATGTCTGGTCGATATTTTGGCTAGTCTATATTTTTTACTCGATATTTTGTCCAAACGATATTTTGGAATCGATATTATGTCTGTTTACCCTGGGGGCCCAAAGGAGAGAAAATATCAAGAGGGAAATTAAAAAAGAATCTGTGAAATTTGGAATTGAAGAAATGTTTTTCCTATAATTGGGCTTCCTGAATAGCAAAGCAAAACTACTGGCCACAAACAAATTAAATATATGCACGAATTTCATTGCCCAAAGTCACGAGGCGGTAAGTAACCTCAAAGGAGTTCCATTGCCAAATGTCACCTGCTATGATGGATTTGCAAGCAAATATATGGCAAACTAAGATAAGAAGAAAAGGGCTGACTCTTTTTAGGATTAAGACAACACTTCCTATTTATGGCAGGCAATATGGAAAAATGGGGCTTAGTTATGAACAATACAAGTACTTATGAATTGGTGGTGGGAGAACAGCTGGAGTACATCATCCTCCCATGTCTACTTTTGCAATTCTCACAGAAACAAGTTACAGCAGCTAATGAAATACTCTGGAATACTAGATGAGATGAGATTTTGATCAGTGTGATCAAAACTCAAACACAAAGGAGAGAGAGTTATTCTTTTTCTTAAGATAGTCCTGGAAAAACCAACCTACCATATTTTGAAATAACCAGCCACAAACATAAGTAGAGGTCTATCTGAATGTATAATAGCTGCAGTAAGCACAAGAACACTTAAAACCATTAATGCAGCAAAGTAGGGCTAATGACAAAACAACCTCTTTGTGGAGGAGTTTTACCCACCAAAAATGTTACGTGTGAAGGAATTCATCATATTGATAAACAGTCAGGTTGGATCTTCCCTACTGAAGTTTCTTATGAAAGTTAAGAGTTCTTTATTTGACCTTTCTTTTTTTAAGTTATTCCCTCTTCTCCCTTTTTCCACTTTTGCTGCCAGTTTTCTTCCTACTTTTTCTGAGGATTATTTTATCTAGTGGTCTTACACTCCATTGATGATATTATGCATTAATCACTTTGATAATTTCTACAATCTTCTTCATTCAGTGTTATATTCTTTTCTTTTTTCATGATTTCCTTGTAGTTATGTGAATGGCACTGAATACATGAAGTAAATAGAAATTTGAAGCTGAAGTTTTATACCTAATTCATTTTATATTAGGACTCGAAACAAACCAACCTTTGGTCAAATTATGAGTCGGTGGTTCACGAACTGTAGTACTATTGACTTACCTGAGTTTACATACTTTGCATGTAGACATAGCCATTTTTCCCGTTTCTATTAGTATATCTATATTCTAGATGGTACAATATCCATCTATAATCCAAGAATACATTCTTTTTTTTAAGTTTAAAAAGAGATTTTATTTCCAAGTAATTAAATGCAATATAGTACGAACAAAATAAAACCTTACATATAAGTTAACAATTTAAGAATGCGAGAGAGAAGGGGAAAGGAAAGGAGAGAAAGACAATCATCAGATCCTAATAATACTTAATAATCACATTTCCAGAAATCACATCAAAAATCAGAATAAAAAGGATCAAAGAAATAATTAAATAATGCATCACTGTAAAATGATACATGAAAAGCACTCATGGAGGTTTAGGAACTTCCTCAATTCAGGGATTATGAGAACAAGTATTCATGGCAGAAGTGAATAAAAAGGTAGTTATAGATTGCCAGAGGGAGTCACGCTTAATCGCAAGTGAATTAGGAAAGAGATATGCCATGTCCAATCTATGATTGTAACAGACCGCATACCACCAGGCCCAATAAGATATGTTTTCAGAATTCTGCCATTCCCTTGTGATTTGTTGAAAAGCAATGGCAAGAAGAAGGTCTATTATGGAAAAATTTGTTAACTGGGAATCAAAATCATCAGAGACGCTCCCTGGGAAAATGTTAATAAATGTAAATGGGGAAGTGTGTTTGAAAATTAAGATTTATTTGTTGCCAAACCTGTGTCCAAAAGGTATAAACATATTGGCCTTCAAATAACATATGTTTTAAATCTGCTTTATTAGAAGAACAAGACCAACAGGAAGGGGGAAGAGATTGATTTATATTGTGTAATGAAACAGTAGTGAACATGAGTCTATTATATATGTAAAAAAGCGTTTGAGTGGTATTGGCTGCCGTGGAAGATCGTCTTATTTTAAGTGTATGACACTTTCTCTGTCCCAGTCGCGACAGAGACGTCGGACCATCCTATGGTCACTATGCTGGTCCCGTCCTTTGTTCACTTCTCTCCTATCTCGCAGCACAAGGCTCTGGCGGAGATTGATAAGTACAAATCAGGGGCCCCGGATGATCCATGCCCACCCAAACTATGGTAAAGGATATCTCTGATTATGTCAAACACACTCACCCACATCTGGAAAACATCCCTCGCTACAGGAGATTTTCTTGATGCTGGAAGCATGCCACACTGCTTCCCTTGAAAAAAAAACAATGGAGCCGTTGATGATTTTAGCAATCTTAAGCCAATTTCGCTCCTCCCTGCGCCAGGAAAAATGCAGGAGAAACTAGTTCAACGCCAACTGAACCATTTCATTGAAAGAAATGCCATCCTGCATGTAACACAGTCGGGCTTTAGGCCTGGTTTCAGCACGGAGACTGCTCTCATAGGGGTTGCAGAGTCAGTGAGGTGGGCACTAGATTCAGGGGCATCAGCAATGCTGGTGCTCCTGGATCTATTTGCAGCCTTCGATATGGTCGATCATGCCAGGTTGCTGCAGAGATTGGAAAGCATTGGCTTAGGTGGCATGGCGCTGGCCTGGACGCAGTCCTATTTGTGCGACCGTTCCCAGAAGGTTGCTCTCCGCACTTTTACATCCAAACCCAAACCTCTCTGGTGTGGCGTCCCTCAGAGCTCAGCCCTTAGCCCTCTACTTTTTAATGTCTATCTGGCCCCTCTTTTTACCTTAATATCAAACTGGGGTGTCAAAGCAATTTCGTACGCTGATGACACACAGCTGGTTTTCTCCTACAAAGAGCAGTCAGAAGAAGCCTTTGGCAATTTTAGGGCTGTCTTCGTGATATTGCTATCTGGATGAACACTAACAAACTAAAATTAAATGCAGGGAAAACGGAGGTGATCTTCTTTGGAAAAGGTCAAGTGCCTGCTTCCGATCTTTGGTGGCCCACAGAAATGGGGCCCCCACCGCTAGCTAGCACTAGTGCTAAAAACCTGGGAGTAAGATGGAACGATGGCATTTCTTTCTTAGCTCATATTCAACAGGTAACATCGGGGTGCCTAAACCTTCTAACGTTTCTGGATTTGCTGCCAGCAAATTGCCGTAAAGTAGTAGTCCATGCTACTGTACCTTCAAGATTGGACTACGCAAATGGCCTATATCTTGGTCTGCCGAAGTATGCAATCCAAAGGCTACAGATGGTGCAGAATGCGTCTGCGAGACTGACCAAACATATCCCGTTTAAGCATTGTGTTTCTCCGCATCTATGCAATCTTCACTGGCTTCCAGTGGTAAGCAGGATCGAGTTTAAGGCTTTGACCCTGGCTTACAGGGCACTCCAGGGCAAGTGCCCTAACTATCCTAAATTAAGACTCCCCCAGTATCAGCAATTGCGGTCCCTACGCTCAAACACGCTCAACTTCCTCTCTGTTCCCAGATTTGTGAAGGCATGTCATGGGGGGAGAGCTTTCTTGGCTAGAACAGCCAAGCTGTGGAACGCCATACCACTTGCCATTCGCAATGCCAATTCAGAGCCCTGCTTTAGGAAACAGTTAAAGACGTGGTTTTTTAATCAGTAATTTCATCTACTGCTGCTTTCTTTTCTGAATCACTTAGTTCACGTTTGCTGCTCACTAAGCGCCGGGACACCTCATTGTGAGGTAGCTGTTCATGCTCTACAAAACTCAGAATTATTATTGTTGTTATTATTAACCATATCTTGTTCCAAATGTGAATAGGGAAAGTAATTTGGAGATCCGCTTCCCAGAGTGATTCTATTTCTGTTTTCTCCCTAATAGAAGAAAGAGGAAGAAGATGTTTATATAATTGAGAAGCAGAAGGAGTAGATTCCAAGAGTGTGATTAAATTAGATGGAGGAGTAGAAGATGTTTGGGGTTGGATACAAGTATTATAAGTATCTTGAATTTTTGTAATTAAAGAGTTGTATTTAGTTTTCTAGGACGAAGGCAGCGAAAATTGAGCTTGCTCATTGGTAAACGAGATGCAAAGAGTATCTCGAAAAAGTTGAGAAACCCAAAGAAGGCATGCTAATTCTTCCAAAAGATAACTTTATTATCAATTTGAATGTGACGGTTATACCAAATGGAGGATTGTAAAAATAGGTACTTGGGGGATTTGTGGCAAATATAAAAAGGTTGAAAGATTTTTGAAATATTATTAAAAATAGGAAGGGATAAGGATAAAGGTCTGCCTATAAAAGATAACATTTCTTTAAAAGAAAACTAATGTAAAAAGTATTTTCGATATTAACCTACAGAGGTAAATCTGAGATATCATCATCCCGAAGAAGGAAAGCAGATTGTTTGATGAAAAATGCCTTATGATAAGAATGAAAGTCTGGAAAATCAACACCCCCATACATTTGGGCCTTTTAAGTTTCTGAAGAAACATACATGTTTTTATTTATTCCATAGAAATTTTGAAAGAATTGAATACATTAATATATATTGGGAAAGAGGAATATTTTTAGAAAGATTAGATATATTAAAAAGAATTGCAGGGACTAACATAATTTTTATCACATCAAAACGGCCCCACAGGACCGGAACAAAGGATTCCACCTGCAAGTAAGATTTTTCAAGGTGAGTTACAATTCTTTTAGATTTAAGGATACAGTTTCTTTATTAGTAGGCATGAACCATAAACAAAGACATTTAATTTTGTCCGGTTTCCAAGAAAAACCCGAAGAGATATAACCGGCATGAAAACATACTTTGATTAGGTGAAGAATTTCACATTATCAAAATTTGATTTATAACCGGTAACTGAAGCAAAACTCTGTACCTCCACTAGGAAGGGAGGAAGAGTGGCCTGCGGATGCGAAAGAAAGAGTAAAATATTGTCACATAGACAGAGGCCTTTAGATGATTTTCACCGTATTTAAAATTAGAAATTTGGGAATTAGTACGAATCTTTGTCAGAAATGGTTAAATAGAAAGAATAAAAAGAAGAGGAAAAAGGGGGCACCTTTGTCTAACACCCCAATATAAGGGAAATGAGGAAGAGAGAATGCCATTAACTAAAATAGATGATGTGAGAGATGAATATAAAAGAGAAACATAATCAATAAATGTTTTACTAAAACCAAAACCGGAAAGAGTAGAAAAAAGAAAAGAGCAACTTACTCGATCGACGCTTTTTTAGCATCTAGGGAAATAGCTGACAAAGAATGCTTATAGGAATTGGATTTACTAAGAACATTAAAGAACAATCTAATATTATCTACAATATGATGACCTTTAATAAACTCACATTGTTCCCCTACAATTAATTGAGGTAATAAAGATTCCAGACGGAGGGCTAATATTTTTGCGAAGATTTTATGATCTAAATTTATTAAAGAAATGGGTCTATAGTTTTTACATAGTGAGGGATCTTTATTTTCTTTTTGGGAAGAAGAAAAATTAAGGCATACTCCAAAGAGCCACCGGAAGATTTGGAGGATATGAAGAAAAGAAACAGTTGATGCAATTTCGCAATAAGTAATTGGGAAAAATTAAAGGTAAATTCTAATGATAGACCCATCTGGGCCCGGCGCTATACCGTGTTTAATAATACAGATTGCATTAAGGATCTCTTGTAATTGAATTTCTTTATCTAATGAAGAAAAGTCAACATTAAGATGAGAAGGAGGATCAATGGAAGACAAATATTGATGGATAGCATCTTGAGAGGTAGAAGAATCAGGGGTATAAAGTTCTTGATAAAAATGAGTACATTCAGCTAGAATATCTTCATTCTTATAAAGCATATGGTTATATAAAGTAAGGATCAAGTTGATTTTGGAGCGCTCTTTTTTTATTTGAAGATAATTAGCCAAAAGATTTCCAGATTTATTTTGACCACCATACTTTTTTGCAGATGCTTTAAGTGAAAAGAAATTTTCATTATCTGTGGACAATTTATTAAAGGTGATTTTTTGATTAATGAGATCATCTTTTTTATAATTCTTTTTTATTTGTGCATAATTATACAATAAGCAATTATTACAATTTATTGAGCAGAAAAAGCAATAAAAAAATCAAAAAAGACACTAATATATTGGAAAAAGTATATGAATTATGCACATTTTATTTGTTTACCCCGCCCGCCTCCCCTTCCACGCCTGACCCCACCCTCCCCACCGATAAGGAGTTGGACTCATTCAAATTATTAGTAAATCAGGAAATCTTCACTAATACTTTTCGAGCCAGCTAGTCAGCGGTGTCCACATTTTTAAGCCTTTAGACCGGGCCTGCAATCCCCTCTTTGCATAGATAGCTTTCTCAAAATTATAGTTTGCCAATAAACAAGAAAGCCATTAATGGAAGCCAGGGGGGTTGGATCCAACCACACTGAAGCCAGACATAAACGCAGTGTCACCATACCTATAAACACAAGTTTTTCTCCTGGCTTCCCTGGTAATTGCAGGTCTACCCCAAGTCTAATCAAAGACGAAGAGAGAATATAATCAACTACTAGCACCTACTTAAAGAAGTTAGAAATTTCCTGTTTCAAACTACTTAAAAAGTTACATGAGCTAAACATGTGATCTAGATCCGCCTGAAACAGTGCACATCGGGGACATTGAGTTCCTTTTCTTGTCCCCAATTTTGAATTTTTTTGGGGGGTATATTAAAGTGAAAAACAAGATTTGTAGTATTGTGCCAGAAGCCGAGCTGGAATCAAGATTTTCTGCGCTAATTGGGCTCAATAAAAAATCCTGAATGCCTAACTCTGTTTTCCATTGGTTGCTCGAGCCTTTATATCATCCGGCATTATTGAGTTAAAATAGCTGTAAACATCCCCATTAGAAAGTGATCTATTTTTCCTTAACCTGTCTATCATCTCTTTATTGCCAAAGCGAATTGACCCTCCCCCTTTTTTGCCTAGAAAATCTCGAATCTGGAGGTATTTATAGAAGTCTCTCCAATCCAAATTATGTATCTCCTTAAGGTTAAGGAATAGAAATCGCCAAGTTTGGTCAGGCTGGCATCACGCCATCTTTTAATGATAATGATTTTAATGATATGATCTTTAAATTTTTCCGGCAGATTAGGATTATGGTCTATTGTATTGGTGTGTAGTGATTCAGTCAGCCCAGCCCTAGCAGTTTGTGAACTAATCTCATAATACTGTGCCTGGCTATTAATGATTTAAAGTGACCTTTTTTGTAGTGGCTGTCAAGTAGGAATCTCCATAGCCCCCCCCTGCGTCTTTGCCCATTTATAACTTCTATAGTCGTAGGTATTTCCTCCATGATACTTTTTATTGGCTTTTCAGAAATGAGGGTTAGATTACATAATATGGTAGTGGCCGAATAGTAAAATCTAATATTTGGTAATGCCAAGCCTCCCCTTTCTTTTTGTGAAGATAGAAATGTGTATTCTCTCCTCGGATTTTCATATGGCCAATGTAAGGATCCTACCAGGACTTTTCTGCAGGAGCGTCAGGAATGGCAGGAACACGTAGACTGGTCCTCAACCTTATACTATCACCAATTGCCTCTATCAAACCCTAGAAGGCAATGGTAATTAGGAGAAGAAAGGAAACAAAACAAGGAAAAAAGGGGAGACACTCTCTGGGATTCAGCCACCTCTCCACCAGCAGGTAGGCAGTTTATAACGCCCTGTAAAGAAAAGGAACAATAAGCTGTGCACTAAGGGCCCGATGTAGGTAAACGCGATTTTCCGATTTCAAAATACCGAGGCGGGCCGAATCGGTATTCTGAAATCGGAAAACGATATGTAGGAAAAAAATTCCGAATGAAAACCGAATCGGTCGGCATCGGTAATGAGAATCGGTACGTTCCGATTCAGCTCGTTCCGAATCGGAAATTACCGATTTGGCAAACAACGAATCGGAAAACACCGAATCGGCTCTCATCGAATCGGATAGTTCCGAATCGGCGAATACCGAATCGGTAAAAGCCGATTCGGTAAAAACCGAATCGGCAATCATAGACCCATGGCGAAAAAGCCCATAGGAATGCATTGCATGAACCGATTCGGCTTTTACCGAATCGGATAATACCGAATCGGATTTTACCGATTCGGCTAATACCGAATCGGTAAAAGCCGATTCGGCAATAGGCGATTCAGCCAATGAGGTGGCTCCCCCTCCCCCACCCAAACAGGGAGTGGCAACCCTGGCAGGTGCAGACAATTAAGAAGTTTCTAGAAGTTACTGGAAAGCCTGCCTGAGCCCAACACACAGTTAGCAGCAGTGGGAGAAGGAGGTTGCAGACTGAACAACAGCAGAATGGCAGATCAGGCAGGAAGCCAGAAGTCCTCCCAAAAGAGGAAGCCCAAATTCACCACCACAGAACTGCAGGTGCTGGTTGAGGAGGTGGTGAGGGTGCACCGCCAGCTCTTTGGCAGGCTGTCCCTCAACGTGCCAGACAGCACGAAGAGGAGATTGTGGACCGACATCGCACAGAAGGTCAATGCTGCTGGAGTCACCCCCAGGTCCATTGAGGAACTAAAGAAAAGGTTCTACGACCTCCGCAGCCTCACGAAGAGGAAGCTGGCCGAAATCCAGAGGCAGGCTGGACACACCGGAGGAGGCCAGAACCCGGCGCCACCCCTCACCGAGCTGGAGGAAATTGTCTCCAGCACCATCGAGAGGGCGAGCATCGTAGGGATCGGGACCCTGGACAGCACAGCGATGGCCACAGCTACAGGTAAGAAGCATGCGCATCATGACACACCCTACCAGACACCTCCCCATTAGACACAATGCATAGGCAAACACCAGCACTGTACTGCCACCAACATACAAGAGACAAGCATCATGGTACATGTAGTCAGCAGAAGTTAGCCAGATATGTCAGTGCAGAATCACAAGACAGGAAACAGTGTGACACGGTGTAAGGAGATGCAAGGACATGTGGAATGCCATAATTGTACTGCCTGTAATACATCGGCACTCAGTTTACAAATGCTTCTTTGTACCTAGGGGCACCATCAGGCAGCACCACTGTGGCAGCAGAGGGAGCCTCGAAATCTACTACTGCAGTGGCAGGGCCCAGCACCAGCCAGCCTGGCCAGGAGGAGGAGGATGAGGATGAGGAAGGAGACACCACAGGGCTTGGAATGGAGGGAGTCCTGGTGATTGATTTCCAGGCAGTGCACTCCCCAGTACTGCCCAGCTCACCCCCCTTGCAATTTTCACCATGCAACTCCCCAACAAGGCAGACCATTCCGCCGACAACAGCTCCTGCCACAACCGTGGCCTTGCCACCCGTCCTACCTGTCCTGGGAGCAGGGGCACCGGGACCGGCCAGCACCACACCACCACCAGTGGCACCCCAGCCCACTCAGCAGGCCGGAGGCAGCAGTGCCAGACGCCGTGCCACCACCACCACCACCACCACTGCTGCACCAGCACGGGAGGGCAGTGTGTTCCTGGGCCTGGAGGGCCAGATGGTCAAAATCCAGCGCCAACAGGCCAGATCCACCATGGCCTGCCAACGCCAGCTCCTGCAGCACAACCTGCAGATGGGGGAGTTGGTGAAGGGGTTCCAGGCTGTTGTGGACAGCAACAAGGAGGTGGCAGCAGGGTTGGGCAGGCTGACCACTGCCATCACCCACTCCTCTGCCAGGCAGGAGGAGCATGAGGTTGCGCGCAGGAGGGATGCCCGGGTGCTCAACCGGGCCATGGCCCGCCTTGCATCGGCGACCGCCCAGCTGTGCATCCGAAGCGCAAATCAGGAGTCGGTGCAGAGTCAGCAAACGGCTGAGCTGACCAGGGGGATGGCCAGAATCACCACGGCCATGGAGGCCATGTTAATTTCAAACGCCGCCTCCAATCCTGCCCTGGACCTGGGTGATGCTGGAGACAGCAGCAGCCGCAGCAGCCCGGCCAGCGCTGCATCAGAGCCAAGGAGGAGCACCAGGCGATCCGCTGATGCTGCAGGCCATTCGGAGGGGGCCGGGGGACACCCCAGTGGGTCTGGAAAGCGGGCCAAAAAATAGGCTGGCAAGGGGGGATGATCATACCAGGACCCTGGACTTTATTTGTTTTGACAGACTCCATTTTTTAATGCACTTCAGTGATGTAACTGTGGTGCATCACTATTAAAAATTTTATTTTCCAAGCAACATTTAGCTGTCTTTGCATCTGTACTCAGTCAGAAATAGTTCTCAGTGATCTCCTCACGTCTGTATCTGCCATCACATGGCGTACACACCCCAGCTGGCTGTGTCAGTGGCACAGCTTCGTCGTCGTCATAGTCCTCGTAGTCAGACAACTCCACCTCAGTGCCCTTCTTGACCGCAAGGTTGTGTAACATTGCACATACAGCTATGATCTTGCAGCAGGTGATGGGGGTATACTGCCTTGCACCTCCACTCTTGTGCAGGCATCTGAATCTACTTTTCCAGATGCCAAAGGTCCGTTCCACAACATTCCTGGTGCGTATGTGGGCCCGGTTATACCTCCTTTGGCTGGGTGTGGAGGGGTTGAGGTAGGGGGTGAGTATGAATGAGCGGAGGGCATATGCACTGTCGCCTGGAAGAGAAAGGGGTCACATTAGACACATGCATACATGTATTACACCTACCTACTATGTGTTATGGGGGTCTGATGATGTGGCTCACCTAGGAGGTATCCTTCTCCAAAATCGCCAGCCATCAGCCGTGCATATATGCCGCTCTGTTGGAATATATAGGAGTCATGGGTACTCCCTGGAAATTTTGCTACCAGGTCTGTGATGGTGCACTTGGCATTGCAGATCACCTGCACGTTGATGGTGTGTGTCGATTTCCGATTGCGGTATATGTATTCGGTGTCCGCTGGTGGGCAAATCGGAATATGCGTGCCATCTATGCAACCGATGACTTGGGGAAAGTGTGCCATCTGGTAGAAGTCCGCTTTGGTTTGTAGCAGTTCTGCGTGGGTTGCAGGGAATGAGATGTATTGGTCCATCCTGTCTATCATGGCGTCAAGGAATATGTGGAAGAACCTTGACAGGCTGCTCTGGCTCACCCCTCCTGCTGCTGCTACTCCACTTTGATAGCTGCCAGACGCTACCAGGTGTAGGCTGCATAGCACCTGGACGTGCGCAGGGATGGCGTGTGCCCTTGGGGTGTGGTGGTCCAAGTATGGCTTAAGGTCCCTGATGAGCTCAAGTATGGTGTCAGAGTCCAGCCTGTATCTCTGTAGGATCTCAGCCTCAGTGAGCATGAACAGGGTTATCCTCTGTCTGTAGACCTGTTCATTTCTTAGCCATTCCCTCTGTCCTTCCTGCTGTAGCCGTAGCCGCCTCGCAATGACATAGAAAGCTGCCATCCTGCAAGTTGCAATGCATTTTGGGACTGTTTATATGGGTTGGAGTTGGTTACCACCTGATTGCAATCCATGGTAAATACCGAGTGAATTCTACCGATTTTGAGCCGATTTCGGTGTTTCTGTGCCTCCCTACATCTCCCCAACTGTTGGAATCGGGGAATTTCCCGATCGGAGATTCATACGAATCGGCATGTTTTCCGATTCGGTTCATGTCCGAATCGGTATTTCTACCGAATCGGTACATGGACCGATTCGGTGATTTCCCGATTCGGTGTCACTAACGAATCGGTAGTGGGACCGAATCGGTGAATTCCCGATTCGGTGTCACTAACGAATCGGTAGTGGGACCGAATCGGTGATTTTCCGATTCGGTGTCACTAACGATTCGGTACATGGACCGATTCGGTCTTTGTCACCGAATCGGTGTTTTTCCGATTCGTTACGTATCCGATTTTCGGTATGTACGTATCGGATCCTTTCACGTTCGGTACACATTCCGATTCGGTTTTCTATCCGATTCGTTCTGTTTTTGGTTCCCTACATCTCGATGGCTGTTTACCGATCGGTAAGGGCCAAAAATCGGTATTTTCGGCCGATACCGATCGGTAAAGCCCTACCTACATCGGGCCCTAAGAGACAGAAATATAGAAGCCCTGGTGCAAACGAGTTCATAATGTTACCTAGCACAATTGCACTGTTCTCTATCACAAGGCTGGGCCACTAAGTGTAGGTGCAAAAGACTTGGGGCCTCATTTATGAAAAGTGACACATCGCTGCATGAAAACAGCGATGCGTCACTTTTCACTGCGCACTCCTTGCGACACCAATGATGCATCATATTTAATGTATGCCGCATCATGTCACAAGGAATTACAGATACGTCAGTATTTCTGACGTATCTGTAAGCGCAAAAGTGACGCATTGCTGGAGTGTGTCACAAAAGTGACGCAACTCCAGCAATGCGTCCTTTCACATGGGGAAAGCCCCATGTGAAAGGGCTTGCGTCAGTCTTATGCCTGCTGTGAGGCAGGCGCAAGATTTTGACTCAACAGCATCCTAAAAGTGACGGAGTGAAATCTCATAGATTTCACTGCGTCACTATTGCGAGGCTTTCTGCAAGGGAACGCCCCCTCGGCATACATTATACCTGACGCAGGTATAATGTGGCTCAGGGGTTTAAAAAGTGACGCATCTACCTAGATGCGTCACTTTTTAAATATGGCGCAACAAGGCGCATATTTTACGCCGCTGGTGCGTCACAAAAAGTGACGCACCGGCGGCGCAAAACTGACTCAAGGCCTCATAAATAAGGGCTTTGGATTTCTGAAGGGAAAAACACAATGTTCAACATATACAAGTAGTCTCTAGGTACAGATACTGACTTCTTTCTGTGTGTAGCGAAATATCTCACCACCAGGTATCAAATAGACAGGGATTGCCTGTAGTCTTTTACGTTTGTTGTTCTTCAATTTTGACAGTTTTTCCTACAACACCGGTATCGGCAGAAATGAGGCAGGAGTAATGAGCATGCAACAACAATCATAGGTAATTTAGGCAGTGCAGCGCGCTGTTACCGTAACCCAAGGGAGGTCTCCAGATAAGAATTGTCTCAGGGAGCAGGTAGGGGTACTGGTAGCAAGAATCCGTCCGTAGAATGTAACTCATAAAAAATGGGAAGGGCAAGATAAAATATGAAGAATGCTCCCCGTGCAGCGGAACCTATACTAAACAGGGTCCACAGTTGACAGAACCGACTCAACGAGACCCTGCTGGCCGACGGGACAAAATCTGGTCGGTGGGCGGAGCCACGCCAAAGACAGCCCTACCCACAAGCTTTCCTGCGCGCGAGTGAAATCCGGCTGCACGGGGAGCGCGGGATACAGCTAGGACTGAGAGAAATGGAGAAAGAATCCGGGCACTGGTGAAGAAACAATATGAGGATCCAGGCGGGAGTAAAGAGGAAATCCGGGAACACGAAGCAAGCGAAGGCAGAATCCACGCTGGAAGTGGAAAGCAGGAAGTCGGCAAACAGGATATGGGGCAACACTAGAACGCGAAGCCTCTTCTTCACAGGAAGTCAGGCTTTTCAACCTGCCTGACTTCCTCGCACATGCACAATTTTTTTTCAAACAAAGATTAGTGACTTCTTGAGGAATTACCCATAAAAAATACAAACATTTGGGGAAAAAAAGCATTTTAATGTTATTGCATCTGCCGAAGGTCTATAAGAGCAAGGCTCCAGTGGTGATTTATGTGTATTGAGAAAAACAATAGTTTTAGCCAGAGTCCAGGACTGAAGTAGTTTTCCTCCTTTAAAAACATGTATAATTAATTGTAACATCAAACCTTTCAACTGTGGGGCAAATTTTTTATGAAACGTTATGGGTATATCATCTAAGCCAGTGGCTTTACCACTCGGAAGGCTATTAATGCAAAGCAAAATATCCACCCACAGGGGAAGTTCCTCAAGTTGCTGTTGATATTCTTTGAGCAATTGTACCACTGGACCGTGATTAAGATATAAAGTAACATCTCCCTGGCGATCGGGGATATCCTCATGGTATAGCTTTTGATAGTATGATTAGAACACCTTACTAATATCCACTGGATCTCTAGTTCTTCCTCTCACAGGGTCATTGATCTCTGCTATTATAATCCGAGTTGTTTTTTGCCAAGCCCTGCATATCATTGAGCAAACGTCGCTTTTCCTTGTTCATAGTTAACGAGAAGCTATGTGTTTTCCTCCGTATTCCCGCTTTCAAAGTGTTCTAAACTATATCCACCCCTGCACTCCCTATGTTCTCCCTAAAAATTGGAGTATCAACTTCCTCATATGCTCTAAGTTTTCCATATTCAGAAATAGTGAACGCTCAAAACTCCAACTGGGCTTACCCATTATCCTAGAGCCAAATCCTTTAAGTTCTGCAATTAGAGGATTGTGGTCAGTCAATATGTGTGGAGCTTTCTAAATTGAGAATGCATGGAGGGTAGTATGTGATGCTAATATAAAAACGAATCTGGCATGCTTATTTTGTAGAAAAGAAAAGAATGTAAAACCCGGGTCCATGGGCTTTGCCAATTCCGGACATCAGAAAGTGCTTGCTTGCGTCATTGTGTCCTAAAGGCTCTGAAGACCTTGGGTTTCCGACCCTTATAGACCCAATCATTATCCAGGGCCACATTTTGACTGGCAGGCAGGTTTATATTAAAGTCACCACAAATGATCATGGGTATGAGCCACACAGCTAACTCATCATTTATATAATTGAATACAGTTGGATCGTCTAGAGTTAGTCACCTCTGTCCTGCAGAGTCGGGCAACCCCACTGATCCTATTCCACCCATATATCTCTCCATTGTCGCCCCGGCATTATTGGAAAGAATAACCATCTTATTTAACTAGTCACTTTCGGAGACAGACTTTCCTATAATATGGAAAGCTGCCAGGGTAAGACCGATCTTTAAAAAAATGACGGCCGATCCTAAACTTCTTTTAAACTATTGTCCCATAGCATTACTCCCCTATTTCGGGAAAGCGCTAGAAACTCTTGTTAACCACCTTCAAAATCATTAACTTTTAGACCCCTCGCAGTCTGGATTTAGGTTAGCGCACAGTACTGAGTCTGCTCTGATCGAGGTGACTGATAACATCAGACTAGTGTTAGACAAGCATCAGTCGGTCATCCTCGCCCTGCTTGATCTGTCCGCCACCTTTGACACCATGTCCAACAGCATTTTAAAACAGCGGCTTTGGGAGATAGGTGTCAGAGGAAATGCCCTGAAATGGTTTCACAGCTACTTGTCCGATTGTGTAACTACAGTGCAGATCGGAAACTGCAGTGCTCATGAAAGACCCGTCAAGAGGGGAGTACCGCAGGGCTCTATACTGAGCCCAACACCGTTTAATTTGTATATGACACAGTTGCTAAGGTGATCAGATACTACGGCTTCTGAGTCATATCTTACCCTGATGACACCCAGATTCTGATTACCCTGGGCCCGGACCCGAACAAAACCAAGCAGCGTTTTAAACATTGTATAACCCATGTTGATAAGTGGATGAGGGCTAACCATCTTCAATTGAATGGTAGCAAATCAGAGATCATGCTCCTTGGCAATGCCACTGAGCATTGGACTCATGACTGGTGACCATCCAACCTTGTCCCTTGTCCGACACCCAAGGAAACGGTCCGTAATCTCAGAGTTTACATAGATAACCAACTGTCCATGAAGGACCAAATAAATCATGTAACCGGCACCTGCTTTGGCACAATGCGCAGTCTGCGGAACGTTTTTAAATGGATCCCTACTGAAGCCCGAAAACCATTAATACAGGGACTTATAATAAACAGAATGGATTATGGTAATGCCCTATTGCTCTCAATCAATGAAAGCTTTCTGAACAAGCTTCAGGTCCTGCAGAACACCTCAGCCAGGCTTGTCCTTGACCTTTTACAAAGATGCCAGGCTGGTTCTTGACCTTCCACAAAGATCTTCCTCTGCTCCCAGTCTAAAAGCTCTTCACTGGTTTCCAATGAAAAACTAATTCTTTTAAAAATTCTGTGCCTAACCCATAAGCAAATGTATGGTAAGGGTCCTAAATAATGGTCGCAGAAGCTACGCTGGTATCAGACAGGCAGACTGCTCAGATCCAGCAATGAAGCACTGCTCACCTCTCACAGTATTCATATCGCCAGGAAAGGGGGTCGCTCTTTTTCTTTTCTTGCTCCGGCGTCTTGGAATAAAATAAGATGCTCAGTTCAAGCGCTTGCACACGTGGAAAATGCAAGCGGGACAAAAAATGTTCAGTTCAAGCGCTTGGACTTTAATAAAAAGTATTTTACGCATGTGCTTTCTCTGGGTCATTTTCTAGTATACTTTCATGCTAACATAACGTATACATTAATTCTGCAAATGAAATACAATCTTAAAATCATTGCCTTGTCACCAGTTTGTGTATCTTCAAAATCCTATCTTTGTTGCAATGCGAGTAACCGTCCTGTTGAGCAGTATTATTTTCAAATAATAAGAAAAATACAATGTTTTTAGTCAAAACGTATTCTTATTCCTTGTAAAATGTATTGAGGAAGCACGAAACTGAAGAAAACATTGTTGCGGTGAGAGTCAGGACTCCGTAACGCACTTCAAAATGGCAGACGTGAGTCCAATGAAGAAAATGCACCACACATAATGACAGAAGAAAAGGGAATCAGTAACTGCTCACCGGTCGGCAGAAATCATACCAATATGGTCAGACAGGATTCACATGTTGATGGCTATGAAGTAGCAGCCAAAACATGAAGGTGACTGGAACGGAGGTCGAAAAACCTCCCGACCTGCTGCAGAGCGTCAGTCAAAAGCGGCCATCTTCTTCTGCCCCCCCCCCCCCTGTGTTTTTTGTATAGCTATCAACCATTCCATCACCTATTTACCTTTTTGCCCACGGGCCCCATTTCCCAATGCTGTGCATGGTGGCCATAATAATGCCGACGATTAAAAGTCAAAACAGGTATAAAAAATTCTTTGATTAATTCATTGATATAAACTTGAGATATGTGGCAGCAAAGAGCTGGTGAGCTAAGACTGATGAAAACGAATTGAGAAGGCAATAAATAGGAAGGAGAATAAATCAAAGTAAAAAAAAACTGTCAAGCTGCTTACAGATAAAGCAAAAAATGGGGCTTAATAAAGGACCAAATCAAAGCCGACATTCCAGAGTTTAAAAAATAGATGTCATGAATTCTCCATCACACACGGTCTCCATTCTCTCTGATATTCTAGTCCTCCAAGATTTTTCCCTGCTGTTTGCCTCACTTAAGCAAGCATGACTCCTCATTGATATTCCAGAGCGCTCTCCCACATTGAATCTAAAATTAGCATAACAGAAAGAAGTGCATGCCTCAGAATCAAGAAACGTTATCTTGCGACTGGCCTTTCTAAAGATTGCAAGTACATGGAAAATATACTTGTTAATCAGCTCGAAAAATATACATTTTAATGTTTAATGCTCCTCAGAGAGCATGTAACTGGAAAAAAGTTACTGTAGGCTGAAACAGCATTCTGTGCTAAAGCACAAATCTGTGTTCACTTAAACACAGCCTGTCTTACTCATTTTGTGAATGTGTTGGAAATAGGGTAAAGAAAATGGCAAGACAACTGTGTCTGAATACAAATATTGCACCCATTATGCAAGGAGGTCATTTAGGGGTCAGCAGCGGCCTCAGCTGCAACCCCTGGCTTGCCCCTTGTGAACCCTGCCCCTGCATTTGCTACTCCTTGCCTTGGAAGTAACAGAACAATCAGTGTCAGGAACACTGGAGCAACAAGTCATAATGGACATCTGAAGGGGGCTCCAATCTTCTTGCTTTTTGACAATATTTTTTGTTAAACTAATAGTGAATATTAATCAAATAAAGTATGCCTTATTAATGTAATTAAAAATTGAGACAATTATCTGAAATGTCACCCTGTCCGGCAGCAGGGGTAAGTAAAAAATGCCTTTAAATGTATGCTGTGTGCATGCCTGTAGGTGAGAGTGTGTTTAAGTGAGAGAGAGTTTGTGTTAGTTTGATTGTGTTTGTACAAGCAAACATTAGTGTCAGAGTGCAGTCACGGTTAAATAGTGTATGATGTCTCTTCCACTACCCCTCGCCTTTTGGTGTATTGACGGCAATTGTGGTCAATTGCACTTTATGCAATGTACATGTGATTTTGAACTAGTTTAAATACAGTGCAAAAGTTCAGTGATGTAATCCTGCCCAATAGCAGTGCAATCAGGGCCTGTATCATGCTCATGTTCAGCAAAACGGAGCTTTGCGGCAACTATTAATGAAATTGTAATGTCTGCAGTGCATGCATTGACAGCTTCTTCATGAACCACCTGCAAATCTCCAACTCGAATCGTGAGGTTTGCATTTATCACATGATTTATTTATTTATTTATTAAACTTATAGAGCGCACTATCACCTTACAGGTATCCTGGCGCTGAGGCTCCAATGAAGGTGGCAAATGAGGGTGTGGTTAAGAACTAAAGGCTAGACCTTAGGAAACAGCCAGGTTTTCACACGTTTTATGAATGGGAGAAGTTCCTCAATTTGTCTAATCTCCCAAGGTAGACTGTTCCAAAGTTTAGCCGCTGCTACTCCAAAAGATCTTCCCCCTGTCCTGACTTTCTTAAATCTAGGTACTCACACCAGACGAGCCGATGAAAAACGAAGCACTCTGGTTGGAGTGTACCAGGCAAATTTGGATTTTCATTGATATGGGACCTAACCCATGAAGAGCTTTGAAAACAAGGCAGAAGGACTTAAATTGTACTCTCTGCCTAGGAGGGAGCCAATGGAGTTCGGCCAAAGCTGCTGATGCGGACGATCTTCTAGGCCAACCTAAGACCAGTCTGGCTGCAGCAGACTGGATTCTTTGAAGTCTGTCCATCAGAAAGCTGGGAGACTCGAGTAGAAGGGTGATACAATAATCAAGTCTACTCAAGATTGTGCACCTAGCCACTAAAGCACGAGCATGAGAGGGTAGTAATGGTAGGATCTTACGAAGGGACCTAATAAGGGCGAAGCAACAGGACGCGGTTTTCGCAACCTGAGCTTCCATGGTCAGCTTACTATCCATCATGATGCCCAGATTGCAGACAGTTTTAATTGGTTGAACTTTAATCGATGTTTCTGGAGGCCAGAAATTGTCCGGAAGGGGGTGAGGGATCCGGCTCCCTGCACAGAAAAGCACCTCGGTCTTGTCAGCGTTAAATTGCAAGCAGTTATTTTGTAACCATCTGGCAGTGCCCCGCAGACACTCATGAAATACCTCCAACGGGGTCGAGTCCTCACCCTCCAAGGATAGAATCAGTTGGGTGTCATCCGCATATTTGATCGTATTGATCTTATAGGATTTGATCAACATAATCAAGGGTTTTAAATAAAGGTTGAACAAGATAGGGCTAACTGCTGAGCCTTGAGGAACTCCATGCGGCACAGGGAAGAACGCAGATTGGAAAGGGGGGAGGGACACCGCCTGCTGTCTGTCCTGCAGAAAAGAGCGAAACCAGTGCAAGGTGCAGCCTCTCACCCCGGCCTCGCTCAATCTTCTCAGGAGGATCTCATGGTTAACATGAACTGTTTCCTTTCACGTCCTTACATGAAAACCTGGCAAAACGTGAATGCAAAAATTGCATGAGAAGAAGGAAAAGCTGTAGTAATATATTTGCAAAGCTCCGATAATGCTGGCTATCTCCTCATTCCGAGCAGAAAAACACAAAATCAAAACGAGACTGCACCTGGAAAATACTACTTTGCCTCTGAGTATTTAGTGGGTGCACTACAGCCATACCAAAGTCCAAGTAATCGGAATGAAGGCCTCTGTATCGTGTTCGCACAATGAGCAGCACTGGACAAAATGTGGAGCAGCACATTGGGGGATATCTACACGCACAGTACACTGCTCTCATGTCAAGAGATGCATGGCAACAATGGAAATTTCCCATAAAACTTCCTGACATACAACGCACTGACCCACATGATTAGGACAACATGGAGGCAAGACCACATGGTGCCAAAGCCATTCACCCACTACAGCTGCGGTTGGACCATGGTGGAGGAAGGGAACTGGTTACCCCATTATACAGAGCATTGCTGATGGGGCAATAAAATTGATACCAAGCTCTGAAGGAAAATCAATAACAGACACACGATGGAGGTTAACAGATGAATTTCGTTGCGTGCACTGCATCACATTTGGTGATGCAGTGCAAGCAACGAAATTCGTTTTATTTATTTATATGTTTCCTTACCTGTAAAACTCCGTAATCCATACTTTACTACCCCGACCCTGCCCCTCCCCCTCCCCCTCCCCACGTCACCCCCATGCAGGTCATCCCACTACAGACCGCGGCTGCAAATTTACTACGTGAAAACGAATAAAGAGGTATGGGAGGAAAAAAACTCTGTGAAGTGTGAATGTGAGCTTCCCATAGCCGAGTTCAGAGCATGTGAAAATAGCTCAAGGATCGATTTACTCATGTGTGGCAAAATCACAAGCAAATTCCTGAATGCCAACACCCATTATAGATAATACAAACTGCAAGAAAAGGCCACAAATGACGAAAATAAGCATAAAACATTGAAACGAGGTGGTACAAATGCAAAAAATGTTGCACAGGTAATTCAACTGTCAAATCCCCACTTATTTGTTTTTGACAGATCTAAAGATGGCACATCATCACCTCACCTCTGTCTGATCTCGCACAGCTTCTTGATGCTTTTCAATGTGGTAGCTTTGGGTGGGCACTGGGCAAGGCAATCTGACAGCTTTAATAGTGCCCCCAACTGCTACTGCTGAACTGGCTCCTTCCCACCAAGCATCAAAGGGGCCATATGGAAATAATGGAGACCAGGTTCTGGTTGCTCCCCTAATGCTTTCCTATGAAAGGCATGCCAGGCTTCTCAGGCAGTGTGAATGCAACTAACTTATGCCTACTCTTTCCACACTCTCTTCCTCTCCCCAGAATAGGCTTTCTTACCTCCTGATGAGCCTATTTTATAGAAAAAGGGTCCAATCTACCAAGTGGCCAGCAGAGAAGTAACTTGTCCCAGTAAAGTATTTCAAAGCTTGCATCTAATTAAGAACTGACTCAGAAACGTATGGACAACCCCAGAGTTCATTAACGAGTGCAAATGTGGCCAAATGAATGAAATATTTTTGCTTGGGATCTTAGTTTACCTACAGAAAGAGATGTTAAACTCTACTCTAGGTTCAACCAAACTCTTCTCTAGGTTCAACCAATGAAAAGTTATTACTTTAGTGCAGCTTTCACCTACAGTGGCACATCCTTTTTGAATGCTTAGTTAGATTATAGGGTCTGCACAGGTCATATCATATACAAAATGTTCTTTCTGTGGAGGCTACACCTGTGCAGATACATGTCTGAGTTAGATAGTAATCTTACTCGCTCTGCCCACTGATGGATGTACATGCATGTGCCATTGTGATTATGTGTAACCAGCCCAGAGCTTCTTACCCCAGTTGCGCTGCATCATACCTTAATTTAAAGAGCAGCCAGTGGCTATCACTCAAATCTGTATTACCAGAGCTTACAGTGAGTGAGACTTAGTCAGTGAGACTCATAGCAGAGATCCAAAAACCTGGTTGTACAAAGCCAAAATATCTAGAGGGTGGCTTACTGACTTAAAACTCTATTCTTCACAAGCACACCATGTCTTTTTCACACAATGAATTGTGGAGTTTACTGACTATGTGAAGATGGCCAGGAACAATTTTCACCTTTGCGAACAATTGTGTATTCCTTCCACAAAAAGCCTTTACCAAGAAGCAAGAGTAAAATTAGAAGTTGGCGATAGTTGATGCTTGTTGCACGCTGTTGGCAGCATAGATTCTCATAGAGGAAGCCTAGTAGCTATTTTTGTTGGATTTAGCTGCTGTACCCCAAAACCTGTAATCCCTGCCACAAGCCACTATTGAGACAGGAGATAAATGTGAGATCCCCAAATGTCATGCCACATCAAATTGTGTCCCAGATGATCACCAGGTTTGGAGTTTGATGGGTCCTATCTGATCAAGGGCCTAACACCTGATTGCCAAAATTAAAACGACGCGGCAACATTCACTCATAGAGAACACATGATGGGATTGCCCCATCTGCACAAGAACTCACAGAATTTTGTCAGTGGTGCCAAATGGCTTTATTCCATAAAACCAAAATGTATGTTTTACTTGACTCGTGGGCGAATGGCACTACCAGGGCATCTAAGCCCAGAGCTGGCCACAGAGTGTAACATTTCGAAGAGGAGATGGGACTGGGCATAGATTGAATCAGGAATACTCTGGAGGACTCTGAGCAAGGAGGCCACATTTCAAAGGCTGTGGTCTGCTTGTCACTCAGCCCCTAGGTTGTGTTGCCCAACCTTTACAACAGCTACGCATACAGGGTCAGCCTCCCAACCACTGATTTAGATATGAGCACAGTGCACACAAACTCAGTCGTATTACTGAAATCAAAATATAACAGCGTGCTTGGCTTAAACCATGGCATATTATACTTAGATTTTAATTATCTGACTGTTCTGTGGACATTACGCTCTTAGACGAGTCCTAAACCATCCTTTATATCCAACAGAGAGTTGAGCAGGGTGTTTGTGATCACTGAACTGTGGAAATGTGTTTTTGAAATATTAATTTTATGATAATGCCTCCTCAGGCCTCAACGATTTTCTTAAATATATCACTTGTGACAGACTACCTGTGCTCAAATACTGGTCTAAGTTAAACAGTAACCCCAGCTGCTCTGGCCACTGATAGGTGCACACACTAGTCTACTGCAGCTGAATATGGACTGAGGCTTCGCGAAGCTCAGGACTGGAATAATAACCCTTACAAACCTAGGCAGATGTAATCCCTCCTAATTTATAACAAAGATCTTCCCTTAGGAACAAAAGCAATGCGAAAAACGTGAATGTCCAAATGATGGGGTAATTGCTTATTGAGAAAAAGAGAAGCAGTCATTCTAATTCACTATAGTAAACCCTAAAGAACGGCAGATTGTCCTTATAGTTTACATTTTCCTGTCACATTATGAAGCACAGCTCTTTTAGAGATGGAATACTTATCACACCCATGAGTGCCATTTTCAGTCATGTCAATTGCCCCCATATAGGCTTTAAGGTGACAGTTTCATGTTCAGAAAATTGTGTGGTGTCCAAAATAGCACGAGTTCAGTTTTCTTAGTGCAGTGTGGAGGTTCAACTACTGTCCAAAATAGTGTCTGAATTGTGCACAAGTGGAACCAAGTGAAGAGCCTGTAACAGTCTGCTGGTTTACTGATCAGTACAGTGTGGATTTATGAATGCTGTCTCAATTACAGGCAATTTCAATTATTACCCCTTGACCAAAATATCGAACAATGCTAACAATACAACCTTTTGAATAGCTGCTTATAGCTAAGACTTGTCAACGGACATGGCATGCATATTTTAGGTCGAGCATTCAAGACCTCTTGTATATACTTTAATATATACTTATATGTGTATGTGCTTTGTGGGTTCTGGAGATCAGCCCTAGGACTTTTCTGCTTCCGCTTACGGACTTTTTTGTCTGTTCAACCGCCTCTATTTAACTGTCTTAATAAAAAACAGCCAGAAGAGGTCAGTAAAATACCTGAATTGCTTTCTGCTTAGGGACTTTTTAAAAAACTTTTCTGGCAACTGCCTCTATTTAACTTTCTTGATAGAAAACGACCAGCAGAGGACAGTGAAATACCAGATACACTTTAGAATTCTCTAGATTCCAGTCCATAGAAATTGTCTTCCATAAGCACACAGTAGACAATAATATTTTTTACAAATCTTGTATTTTCAGTTATATGACCACCAGGCCCTGACTTTATATTAAAAACTGCACTTTTGACTATACCATTTCCCGCTGAAAGACAATATTTCTCTCCAAATGTTCCCATACCTGGTGTGTCACACAGTTTAGTGCTTATTTTTTCTCCATGTTAAAGATCAGTAGATGTTTCAGCAACCAGGCTAACGTGCTGCATAGCTAAATGCATATGAGGGCTCAAAGGCGATACCCATTGCATTACAAATGCTTGTTAGATAATGCATTTGTATAAAATTATCACAACTGTACTTCGTATAACAATGTACTTGTACACGTGTAAAGACGATTGTTTTACACAAGTTCTTCAAGAATTCACTATAGGTTGCGCATCTGCGCCCTCGGCATGTGCCTTAATGTCGATTTTACTAAATGCAAACGTTTTTTCAAGAAAACTGCCGGTTTGCAGTTTCCTTGAACTGGAGCAGAACAGACGAATGTCATAGGAGGCATTAATTAGATTGTGGCTGTTAGATTAATATTCTGTGTCGATTGGCTTGAAGTGCTGTTTAGAAAACAATTAAACCACAAAGAGCAGGGATGACACCCATTCATCATTATCGTTCCTTGTCTAATTGTTTTCAAACATCATGTTTCATCATGTTAAACATTCCCACCCCATCAACCTTGTATAGTGCTTTAATTATGCTAGATACCATTACCAGACAAGGTTACAAAAGACAGAGCCTCCAAGGTTATGCCATGAACAATTAATTGTACACAATATTTTATATGGATGATTTTTTACTGTGCACTTAACTACTTTGCCCACTCTATTTTATTCAAATCTGTTTGTTGCATGTGGACTATTTATCACATCAAAATATTCCAATCAATGGAAATAATGAGTTTATTAAAATAAAAATAAGAAAAGAAAAGCCAATCCATGGCCTACCAGGCTAAAATAATATTAGTTCAAGCCACTAACCTATTGCACATCTAAATGACAGTTAAGGCTGTGTTAAAGGGCGTTTGCACTTGTTTTTAGGTGAACCTTCGCAGCGCATGCGCTGCGAAGGAAAACTACCTATTCTGAGCGACATGGCTTTTCAGCCAAGCACGTGCACGCATTGCCATTGCCTTTAATGGCAATGCGTGCACGCCAGGAGATCCACTTGCGGGAGCGCGCGGCCCATCTGGTCGCAATTATCGCTCCCGCGAGTGAACCCCTGCTGCTGCGCGAGAGCTTTTCTTGTTGTAGTTTTATATTGAGTGAACTGGTCCCGAGAGTATTGGAGCGTGAGCACCAGATACATTAAACAAGGGTGTTAGACACGTGGAGATTAAGTGATTTGCCCAGAATCATGTTTAGCTGACACAGAGAATCGAACAGTGGTTCCTGAGTTCCCAAACTTCAAATCACGTTCCCTGCCTCACTACTCCAGGTGAGCATGTTCCAGTGTTTACAGGAAAAGCTCTGCCTTCGGAAGCAGCTGAAAGGCTGCAAGATGGTGTGTAGCACCCCTGTGGTTGTCTCTGTGGAGCCTTTGAGCCTGAACGTTCTCCACGACTCCGTCCGCAGTTCTCTGTGGTTAAAAATGATTAGGCGCCAATAAATTAAATGTAACCAATGCATCAAAGGCGGGAATAAAAACAAGCCTTTCCAATGCAATAGGTCTCGCATTAAGAAAGTGTGAGCTATTGGTATTGTAAATGACACATTTTTTTAATATGTGTTGGCTTTGAAAATATATAAATTAATAGCATCGTTATTCACAAAGCCAATAGCTTACACTTTCCTAATGTGAGTCCTGTTGGCTATGGCAATGCTTGTTGGTAGCAAGCAAGGATAGTGCTGTGGTTGGGTTGAGTGATGTGGTGGTGTCCCAGAGTGACGTGGTGGTGTCCCAGAGTGATGTGGTGGTGTCCCCGAGTGATGTGGTGGTGTCCCCGAGTGATGTGATGGTGTCCCAAAGTGATGTGGTGGTGTTCCTGATTGATGGAGGGTGGAGATGGAGGGTGAAGTTAGAGTGTGGAGTTGGAGGGTGGAGGGTGGAATTGGAGTTTTAGGGTGGAGCTGGAGTTGGAGGGTGGAGTTGGAGTTGGGGGGTGAAGCTGGAGGGTGTTGTTGGAGGGTGGAGTTGGAGGGTGCAGGGTGGAATTGGAGTTGGAGGGTGGAGTTGGAGTTGGAATTGGAGGGGGAGGATGGAGTTGGAGGGTGGAGTTTGAGGGTGGAGGGTGGAATTGGAGTTGGAGGGTGGATTTGGAGTTGGAGGGGGAGGGTGGAGTTGGAGGGTGGAATTGGAGTTGGAGGTTGGAGTTGGAGGGCGGAGTTGGAGGTTGGAGTTGAAGGGTGAAGTTGGAGGGTGGAGTTGGAGTTGGAGTGTGGAGTTGGAGTTGGAGGGTGGAGTTGGAGAATGGAGTGGGAGGGTGGAGGTGTAGTGTGGAGTTGGAGGGTGGAGTTGAAGGGTGGATGTGGAGGGTGGAGTTGGAGTTGGAGGGTGGAGTTGGAGAGAGGAGTTGGAGGGTGGAGGTGGAGTTGGAGGGTGGAGTTGGAGGGTGGAGTTGGAGGGTGAAGGTGGAGTTGGAGGGTGGAGGTGGAGTTGGAGGGTGGAGTTGGAGGGTGGAGTTGGAGGGTAGAGGTGGAGGTGGAGTTGGAGGGTGGAGTTGGAGGGTGGAGTTGGAGGGGGAGGGTGGAGTTGGAGTTGGAGGGTGAAGTTGGAGGGTGGAGTTGGAGGGTGGAGTTGGAGGGTGGAGTTGGAGTTGGAGGGTGGAGTTGGAGTTGGAAGGTGGAGTTGGAGGGAGAGGGTGGAATTGGAGGATGAGGGTGGAGTTGGAGGGTGGAGTTGGAGTTGGAGTGTGGAGTTTGAGGGTGGAGTTGGAGGGTGGAAGGTGAGTTGGAAGGTGGAGTTGGAGGGTGAAGTTGGAGGGTGGAGTTGGAGGGTGGAGTTGAAGGGTGGAGTTGAAGGGTCGAGTTGGAGGGTGGAGTTGGAGGGTGGAGTTGGAGTTGGAGGGTGGTGTTGGAGGGTGGAGGTGGAGTTGGAGGGTAGAGTTGGAGTTGGAGGGTGGAGTTGGAGGGTGGAGGTGGAGTTGGAGTTGGAGGGTGGAGTTGGAGGGTTGAGTTGGAGGGTGGAGTTGGAGGGTGGAGTTGGAGTTGGAGGGTGGAGTTGGAATGTGGAGTTGGAGGGTTGAGGGTGGAGTTGGAGGGTGGAGTTGGTGGGTGGAGGTGGAGTTGGAGTTGGAGGGTGGAGTTGGAGTTGGAGGGTGGAGTTGGAGGGTGGAGTTGGAGGGTGGAGTTGGAGTTGGAGTGTAGAGTTGGAGGGTGGAGGTGGAGTTGTTGGAGGGTGGAATTGGAGTTGGAGGGTGGAGTTGCAATTGGAGGGTGGAGTTGGAGGGTGGAGTTGGAGCTGGTGGGTGGAGTTGGAGGGTGGCCAGTGCATGTCTCAGATACACTGGCATAAACTGCATTTTTAAAGCTCTTTGGTAGACTTTTCTTTTCCCCTTACTATAATCTCACCAGCAATGCGCCTGCGCATTGTCTCAGGCGAACCCTAAAAAGGTCACAGTGCTCGCGTTAACCCTCGAACCCAGAGAAGTAAACAGAGCGAACATCCATGCATCTCGTAAACACACACACATGAAGAACACACTGCAGCAAACTAAGCGATGTATTGTTCATATACTGCCGAGGCCGCTGTTGCTGAAGATGAGCGCTTTTGGTCCACAGTTTGTTATTAAGGCGCTGAGGACAGGAACATTAAACAGTTTGTTGATTTGAAGATGTTTCCTTGCATGGCTTCAATTCATGTGTTACAAAACATTTAATTGGCCATCCGTGTTTTCCCGATTATTCTTATTGTTTGATTAGACGCTTCTGCGTATATGTTAATAAGCCCCTGTAAATATCGTTTAAATGTGATGCTTCGTTTTTTACCTTCATTTATAGCTTAGCATCTGTCAGTAAATGGCGCTCATCAAACTGTGTGTGTGTGAGTGTACATGGCTACACATAATGTACTAAAATAGAAAGCAAACACACGTCTTATGCACAATGTTAGTGCACTGTACATATTTTAGAAACATTCAAATATGTGACCTAAACACATATGGGTATATGTACACATACACACATAAACATTTGTGTCAATATATATTTGTGAATATGTATGTGTGCATATATATATAAATATATATATAGATGTAGATATATAAATACACATCTCGGTATATCTCTCTAAAACATAAACATAAACATTCTCACACACATATACAACAAGCAGACATGCACATTCACTATGATTGGCAAGTGATGTACACTACATCAGCAGTGCTTGTATTTATAAAACTGACGTATCGTGTGCATTCCTTATATGGAAGGGCGTCACTTGGTGTTTACTCTTCACTAACAACAGATCTGCAGATTCCACTGTGAAAAAGGCAGCCGACGGTGTCTGTGTAGAGTGGGTCTCTATAACTTGGTATTGACACGGAACAAGGTCTAGCCTTTGGGACCTTATAAGTGTTTAGCCATGCAACACTTGATGTTGTTGCACCAACGATATTGTGCTGGATAACTAAACACTTATAAGGTCCCAATGGCGAGACCTATTGGCTATGCCAATGCTTGTTTTATGTCCTATGGGATTTTGGTATCCGAGAAGGGGACAAGGATGCTTGTGCTTGCACTTCTGTATTAGGGACGACATTTGCAATCCCAAGTACCTGTTCTAATATTTTAATGGATGAATGCCGCATTCAATTAGAGAATGACCATGCACCTGCATTTAGAATGTATCGCAGTCAAGGGCTCAGTGGCAAACAGGGGACCATGAGGCATGCTGATTGTGTTCAGCATATGAAGTGGCCCAAAGTGTGCTCCGTGAGAGTGCCCCTTAAGATAGGAGTATGGGGGTCCAAAGGAACCCCAGGAATCCCTTCGTAGGCATGTAGAGTCACACACTGCTCCTTCTGTGGGATATTCATGCCCTTCCCCAATTCCCCAATTCATTGCCAGATACTCTGGATTGGAAAATGGTTTCAAACCACCCGTTCACCTTTCAGTGCTGTTATGTTAGGCCCTTGATGCAGCAGCAAGATCGTGCCTGTACTGAGGACAGCACACATTTTGTGTTCTATAGCTCACTGTTCCTTTTGGCGTCAGGAACACTCAGTTAATGCCAAGTTACCTACCCGTAATATTCATGACTTTGAGTCTTAGTCACAAAACTAATCCATCATTATGTCTGGCCATCCCGGCAGCCTATATCATCTTATGTGCTAACCGGCATAGTGGCAGATATGGTGGCGGGTCGCCATTATCTATAAATCTCAATGGAAGAACTCCTCATTTCCTTACAATCCCATAGACTCCATAGAAGCTCTTCCTTTCTGTATCGAATTAACCGCTACTACCACTTGTTCAGGCCTACTGGTTTACCGTCCACCTAAATCCAGCACGTCGCACTTACCTAGCCTTCTGGACTTTATTCTTCAAGCTAGATCTCGCTATGCAAACTTCACCTTACTTGGAGATTTCAATCTCCACGCGGAAGATGAGTCCTGCCTGTCTAGTAATAACTTCTTATCCACTCTGAATTACTGTGGATTAATTCAACTGGTTACTCTTCCCACACATAGGGCTGGAAATACGTTGGACCTTATCTGCTCTAACCTCGCTGATATTACAATCGGTGACCCTAGTCCAGTGATCTGGTCTGATCACTACTTTATTCCTTTCTCTATTCTAGTGTTCCACCGGGATAGACCTAGGATACTGGCTAAGGAGGTTGGCAGAAACTGGAGTAAGATCTCATCGGAATGTTTATTGGATCATCTCCCCTCTGCTGAACCACCAGGTGCCTTAGACCTGGATTCCCGTCTAGACAATTTTAACAATTGGGTGTCTTCAGCCATCAATTCTATTGCCCCATTTCGGCCTATTAAAACCTATCGCTCAGCCCCTGCTGCACCCTGGTATTCTGATGACCTGCGTAAATGAACGTCTGCATGTAAATCTCTTGAACGCAACTGGAGACAGTCCTATTCAACAGACAGTTAACTAAAATACAGAGCCTCTCTAAAAGATTATCGGAAAATAATTATAAATCATAAACTATGTTACCTCTCGGAAAAAATCAATCAGGCTCATGGCACTTCCAGGGAGGTTTTTAAAACGGGCAAAACTTTCACTGACCCCCAGGCTCTTAACCGGCGACCACCAATGTCCCAAACTCTTTGCACACAGCTCTTCAATTACTTTGAGGAGAAAATAGCCTTAATCCATGACTCCTTCCCCATTAGTGATAGTCATGATATCAGGGAAGTGTCATCGGTACCCCCAGCACCAACCTCAATCTTTGCTGAATTTCAGGAAATCATCGAAGATCGTTCCCTCCAAGAACTATACAAATGCAAGTCAGGGTCGCCTAACGACCCCTGGCCGGCTAAACAATACAAAGCCCTTGCTGTACTTCTCAATCCCCACCTTAACAGTATCTAGAATGCGTCTCTGCGTATCGGTGTTTATCCAGAGTCATGGAAACATGCCCTCCTTGTTCCCATTCTGAAGAAGGTCAACACTGACCCCGATAACCCGGCTAACTACAGGCCCATTTCCTTACTTCCAGCCCCAGCTAAGATCCTTGAAAGACTGGAGCACCAACAGCTCGCAGGCTTCGTCGAATCAAATGGTCTATTTCATAATTCCCAACAGGGGTTTCAGTCCGGATACAGTACTGAGTCAGCCCTGATAGAGATGGCCGACTCCGTGCGGTGGACGCTGGATAAGGGTTCAAGGGCGGTGTTGGTGCTGCTGGATCTTTCCGCAGCATTCAACACCGTCACCCACCCGATCTTGCTCAACCGTCTCAGTGCCATAGGCTTTCAGGGCATAGCACTCAATTGGATTGTTTCTTTTTTGTCCAAACGCACTCAACAAGTGTTTACCCCTCTCTACACCTCTACCAGTCGCCCACTTAAATGGGGAGTGCCGCAGGGCTCCTCGCTGAGTCCCCTCCTATTTAACTTTTACTTTCCTCCCCCTGGCCGAGTTAATATCTCAGACTGGAATTAAGATGACATCGTACGCTGATGACATTCAGCTTCTTTTTTCCTACGATGATTTTAACCTGTCCAACTCTGATCTCCTGAAAAATTGTCTCAGAGACATTGCTAACTGGATGGATGACAACTTTTTGAGACTGAACGCAGGAAAGACTGAGGTTTCTTTTCTTTAATCAACCCTCTCCTTTGGATTCGAACCTCTGGTGGCCGGTGGATTTGAGTCCTGCTCCCCTCCTAAGGAATCAGTAAGAAACCTGGGCGTTAGATGGGATACGTGTCTTTCTTTCCATTGCCAAATTCATACGGTCTCCGCAGCCTGTTTCCAAAAAATTAGGTTGATATAAAAATTCATCAACTACTTACCCAGTAATACCAGAAAAACAATTGTTCAGGCCCTTATTACATCTCATTTGGACTATGCCAATGGTTTATACCTTGGATTACCTTCAGGTCTGTGCCACAGCCTGCAGATAGTCCAAAACACCGCTGCTCGGCTAGTCTGCGGCATCTCTCTCCGAGAACATATCTCCCCTCATTTGCGTAAGATACATTGGCTACCGATCCATAAAAGGGTGGAGTTCAAAGCTTTGACTTTGGCTCACCAGGCCACAAAAGAACGCGGTTCTGCCTATCTCTCATCGTGCCTTCGTCCCTATAGTAATTCCCGAAATCTCCGCTCCAATTCCAAGCTACTACTTGTAACTCCCAGATTTAAAAAAGTACGCTCTGGCGGAAGAACATTTCAAGTGTGTGCTTCCTCTCGGTGGAACAAACTTCCGATCTCCCTGCGCATGATTCAAGAGGAACTGCCATTCGTAAATCTATTAAGACCTTTCTTTTCTGTTAATCGTATCCTCCGGTAAGATCCAGTATCCTAAGCATTAGCGCTGGGACACCCCGTTGGGGTAGCTGCTTGCTTTATAAAGCACACAAATAATAAATAGTCACAGTCCTGGTTCACATCCCCCACCACACTGTATTCGGCGTCTTGTGCTTTGTGGTACAGGATATTGGAAGGTAGGGACAGGGGTTATGTGCCACAGGATGTGGGCGTGACCTGGAGGGTAGGGATGGGAACAGGAGAGTTTTCAGCTTGGGAATGTCTGCAGGGAGGAGTTGTCGCTCATTCATGTAAGGACTGTGACAGGTAGGTCTAACGAGGAGGAAATGGGCCCTGATGCAGAAAGTGATATTCAACTATTTTTTACATAAAACCACCCTTTAGTACTCAAAAAGAAGTATTTAAGGGGAAGTCACATTTATCGTTCACAGAATGTGACTTTGCGCTCATAAATAGCTTTACACATAGGCAAAATTACGCTAAAAGTTTGGACTTTTAGCTGTCAGTAAAGGTATCCTACCCTTACTTTGCAGCCGCAACGGCGCAGACCGTTTCTACGCATTTTTTACTTAGCATGCAGTTAGTACGCATGCTACCGTTACTTCTCAGGCTATTTACTTCGTTATTTTTTTTGAGGCACTTACGTATAAAGCAAATCTGACTACAGGAAGCACATGAAGAGAGGACCCACGCGTGAAGGTGAAGAGAGTCACCATGAGGGGAGACAGGTAAATGTTTAGGGTAGTGTTGGGGTCATAAAGGGCAGTGTAAGAATGCAGGGACAGGACTAGGGGAAGGGGTAGGGTTGTGCAAGGGGTAGTAAATTAGGGTTTAGGGTAGTGTTGTGATAGTGTTTATGAAGTGTGGGGTAGTGTCAGTGGGGACGAGGCGGGTAAAAAGTGATGTAAATGTCAGGGTAGTGTTGTGTTAGTGTTTATGTAGTGTGGGGTAGTGTCAGGGGGACGAGGAGGGTAAACAGTTCTGTAAATGTGAGTATTTGTGCCCTAATAATATTAGCACTGTGACTCTATTCAGTGCTACCTTGACAAAAAAAAAGAGATGAAAGGTTCATCACAAAAAAATGCGTCTAGATTTTAGAAGGAAGTGAAGCAAAAGGTTTATTTGATCTCAGCAGTTTATCTCACACATCGTGTTTAGTTTAAATATCTTGCAACTTGTTTAAAAAAAATATTGTTATTGGTTTTTTTATATATTGTACGATGTTTACTTGTTTTTATTTTCCCGTTCTCCGTCTGATATTTTTTACTATCTCGGTGATGTTAGTATGTTGGCTGCAGGGAGGCATTTTTAGTTATTACGTGACCGAAATGAAAAAATGTGGAATAAAACAGCATCGTTTTTATTTGTCAATGTATTTGCGTAGTAAAAGCATGCGCAATAAAAAATTGCGAAGTAATGGCTTTTGCGAAGTAAAAACATCGCACTAAAGACATGCGTAGTGAGGGTCTGCGAAGTAACGTCATATATTCGTCAGTAAATCTATTCACTGTGGCGGGTTGTGGGATTTACTCTGTGAAACACTTTCAAAAGAGGTCAAGATCCACAACATGTCAGGATTCAGTCCCCTTAGCACCTTTATTGCAGGACACAGTGATACGTCTGAGTGGTGTACCAAGTAAGTGAAAGCGATTAGTAATGCACTACAATTCCCATGATGATTGAGAAGGAGTGGATTGATTAAGTGGATCATGGGATATATAGGTGGGGCCTTCACGCCAGCCGCCATGCACAATTCGTTTCTAGTGCAACCTTCATCTGGCTCATTGATGTTCTTGGAGTGGCATTCATTGCCGATGATACATAGCTATTCAGGAAGGTCCATTGCTCCTTCATCGAAAAGAGATTTCTGAATACCACAGGAGCATGGCGGTTTGAGTAGAAGCCTGGAGGCATGAATTGTTGAGCATTGATATGGCCAGGTACCGCCGAGTTCCAGCCCTTCCCAAATGGAGTAACCAGGAACCACCCACCTGCCATCCAGCATCCTGTACTGCAACAAACAACATAACAACATCAATTTAAACTTTTTGGTTAGGGGATGTCAGCCCCCCCAGGCCTTATTTATTATGACAAAATAAAATCCTAAAACATTAACATTTGCTTTCAATATCATTTACAAAATTATACGCAGAAACACCATAGTAGGTACATGTTATTTACAATTTTTAATTGATGGCTCACCTTACCATAGACTCAAATACATAGCCATTCCTAACCATATCTAACCCTGTCCCTGAGCTTTGAGCCTAACGAGTGAGAGCATGACTGGTCAACCTGTGAGCGCCCCTCCCTACGAGGGAGAAGCCTTCCCCCTAGGACTACCTCCCCAGAGTGCTGGAGGCCCATCTCCCTGCCAGGTTATTTACCTCAGGCACCCCCATACACCCCCTGGGAATACCTTCCCATAATAACTTGTGCTAGAGGTCCATCTGCCACCAGATTACAAACCTCTGGCACTACCATACACCCTCATTACCCTTCCAAGGAGCCTATGCTAGCTTGGCGCCCTCCTGCCCCAACGGGGCTTGGCCGCACTGGCCTATTGGCAGTGAACACTCCCACAGCCTCACCCTCTAGCCGACTTGCTGCAAGCATCCCCTGGAGACCGTTATTCCACATATCCAAGTTAAAATGATGCCTTCTATGGACCGGAAGTGTCCCATCAATCATGACCTCACCCGCCACAGGCCAGCATATTTCATCTACTATCTGTCCCCCCCACAGATGAGGTCATGTCTAGAAGGCCAAATGTACTAACCGTGAAGACATTCTCAAAAAATCCCTTTTAGAGAGGTGGACTCCACCCTGGGTCAAAGAAGAGGGGGACTCCCCTTGAACGGATCCATGCAGGGTAGCCTGTCATCTTCTAATGGAACAATGCTTCATCCTTGAATTGGTGGCCCTAACCAACCCAATCCTCTTAATTATCCCCTCATGCCGGAGTGGGATAAAGCAAATGACTGATTGCTGGAGTTTCTGAGCTGACCGTCCCATTCCTGATGACCTGCAACTCAAAATACGGACCTGGCTAGATTGACCAATGTGTTGCCAGAGATGTGAAGAACTATTCATGGTCCTGTCCGACCCACCCCCAACCTTAGGGTGAACTGGAGCAAGTCATGACTGAGCGCGGGAGCTTAGGCTAACAGCCCATTTTTGTGCTCAGTGACTCAAAAACTCCCTCTTGGTTAGTTGGGCCACAACATTGTCACCCAGATGCAAAGTACTATTTATGTTACTGCTGCTGATGACTTCCAGCTATACACAATACCCTTTGCTCTGCAGGGATCTGCATGTCCACTGGCCAGAGTCTATACCATTGCGCTATAGCTCCTAGTTCACCACCACAACCCCAGGGGGGCGAACAGCCCCTGCGTAACCATGGTTCAAACATGCACCTTGAATGCACCAAGTGTAGATCCCCTTTTGCCTGTTAGACAACATGATAGCCTGGTTGGTGATCTAGGTCCTCAAACCTATCTTTGCAAAAAACATGTTGGATATGCTTTACTCACGCATATATCTGGCAAAAGACTTGGCTCCCCAGGATTCCTCCTGCATCACATGACAGGAGAACATATAAACAGCAGCATAGGTCAGGAGGAAACATCCCCGATGGGGCCAACATCCTGGCATAATACGGTCCAACTCGATTCCATGGTGACTACACATGGCCACACTTGTTCGCAGTCTGGCAAACTGCCCTCTGGTACTTCTTAAATACAAGCCCACTGTAGAGCCAGAAGAAAACGTTGCATGCTCATGCAAGAGCAAATGAATATCAGCACCACTGTACCTGTGATGACCGGAAACAGGAACACTCCAACATACCAGCTGACACCCTACTGTATTCTGCCCTTTACCTGCTTTGACATGAAAAATATTGCAAAGATGAAAATTAGATGGCAGAACAGGCTCAATTTCCCAATAATGCTTACAAGAATCTGATAGTCCCAGTACCTCCTTTGACTGTTTTCCTCGCCACCCATTTTGCCAGCCATCCCAGGGACTGCATCTAACCAACATATAATCCCTAGGTCCAACATGTTGCTTTCAAGGCTTACTGTGGCCACCGTCGAAAGGGACATCATTCTTAGTGGCATCCAGACCGCACAAACCATGCTTATATTGCCTAGCTGCTGTCTGCAACACTACCAATATCCTTCCTTGCCAAAAAGGCTCTCCTAATCTCTGCACCCCTCAGCAAGCCAAGGGAGAAAGTTACTTTAAGCTGACACTTAAAAAGTTTGGCTGGGCTCACCACAAGTTTCCTTTATCTGTCAAGAGTAGGACACCTGTTGAATGACCCCTGTGTACATTGACAAACATGCCTGCCAAGACCATAGCAGAATCATGCAATCAATGAGCCAGATAGTCCTTCCAGGAAGGATGACGGGTGCAGGAAACAACCTGTGGGACTCCAATATTACCACAGCTGTGGTTACCATGAAAGGTGGGGGGCAAAAACATTAGACAGCAGCAGCCTCCAGTAACCAACACCCACCAACTGGCGAACCCCCTTCCATTGGAACAAACCACTAAACAGGGCAGAACTGATTTCATTACCTATCTACTAAATTTGACTCCTCGCAACAATCCATGAGGGTCATGCAACAGTCTGTGGAATCAGACTACTGTTAGCAGAATAATTCCTCAATAATGCAATTGAAGCTATCCACTGTATCAAGCCATGACTCCCACACTTCCCACGTCAGAATTTGTAACTTTGCACACCTGCACTCTTAATTAGATAGGCTATGGTCCCATAGACTTGCTTCTTTTTCAGGATGACGCCGTAAACTTCTACTGACATGTATGACTCTTTGTAGGAAACCTGTCCCTCTAACTCCAAATGTGACCTCACCTCGATCATGGCCAGCCCCGAAAAGGAATGGAGAGAGACCTATATTACCCCATAGGTGTAAGGGCATCAACATGGAGAAAACCATCAGTGAAGGCCCCTCCAGAGATAGGACCCTGCCTCCCTGACCAACGAGTGAGGCCGGTACGTACTGATTGGAGGGATAAGGGGCACTTTTGTCCGGTGGTATTGGGAGAATCCGAGGAGGTGATCATGGGGTGCCAAAAATTGCTTGTTACAGGTGCCACCAGCACTAAATCCAGATCCACCCAAGCACAGAGTAGCACGCAACTGGTCTGGAATGTGCCTCAGCGCCTGTAGTCAGCAAAAAGCAAGGACACATAACACTACCAAGAAACAGACATGAGGTGTTGGCAAAGAAGCCGCAGTGAGTCCCAGAAAAACAAGGCATCATGAAACGTTGTGAACCCACTCTGAGGTGACTATAGAGATGTGTTTTAAGAAGCAATAGAGAATGAGCCGCAACAAATGAATGCAAGAAGGAGCCTTAAGCTGGTTGTCCTAAACTTGCATTACAGAAAATAAAACAGCACATGCTGAATCAAGGAGTGTCAATCCTGACCTGACTGGGATACCCCAAACCCACTGGTGAGCCACTTAGTACTCGAGGACGAAAAGACAAGAGCTCACAGTGCACACTAACACTCCTACAATGTCTGCTTTGTGCAGTGTGCCTTGCCTGTTGTTGGGCGAACCCTTTAAACAGTGAATAAAGTTCTTATAGCGGGCAGGACTGTTTGGGGGATGGGGGCGACTATGCACTACAAGTGCATTGAGCGGATCTCGGTGCACCAGCCATTAACACACAGCCCCACTCTGTGAAGGGATGTCATTTCTGACAGGATAACCTAAAAATATAGTGCTAAATACATGTCATATCCAAGTGTGTTCTGAACAATGAGAACGCTTAACTTAATGTGTGTGCAGTGCCAATGCCAGGAATGTACGCAGTCCAGGAGAGAGCATTAAATACAACCTTAACTCTGTGTATGCTCCAAATATAGGTATTAGGTGCTAGGAGATGCAGGAATTCACCATTCTCAGTATGTACAGATGAGAGGTACTGAGTGCACCACGCAATGTGAATTCCACAGGTGAGTTCACAGAAAATTAGTGCAATGCACATCCCCTGCGTTCCACGTCCAACTTCAAGGAGGAGTGTAGTCCGAGTGATAAGACCAATGGGACGTGCTTGATTCAGATACATTCACCGCTTGTTGATACATTGTTGCCAGGCAACCGGAGGATTTTAAAGACTAGAGCGGCATGCACTTGAATGCAATACTTTTAACGCTTGTGGATACTTTGTTGCCAGGCGCCCGGAGGACTTCAAAGACCAGTACGCTTAGAGGCAGGAGCTGTGAGTGTTAGTTTTTTCCTGCCAGCAAGCCTTCATAATCAGGGTCGGGTTCCCATAGTGTGGGACACGAGCGGGCCTGCCCGGGCCATGACCAGGCCAAGGGCGGGCCCATCTGCACCCATCAGAGGCCAGGCTGGGCTACGTCATTGTCATTTTCCGATCTAGTGGACTTTTGTGGACCCTTGTTCGGACATTAAGAGTAAGGTATAAGGGTATAATGTTGTTGTTATAACGAGTACTAATATTGATAAATGGCACAGAAAACAATGAGCAAGCATAAATCATTAAAGGGTCAGGGAGTTGTGGGGACTTTGGATATATTTTTATTGAGGGCAAGGTCAGCCCTTATTTATGAAAGTGAATTGCTGAGCGAAGATTATCCTTATAGATACAACCCCCCTAGGTTAGACTACAATGCCTGGCCCTGTAGAGCTCATTAACTTCCAACTTAATTTTTCCCCGACTAATTAGGTATCTGACTTAGAGTCTACTGATGCATCCAAGATAAGTGACACCTCAACTAGGCCAAAAGTAATAACTAGGGGCCAAAAATTTAAATTTACCCAGGGGAGTAGCCCTGTAACCCAGTCCAAGAAATGAAAGGGGCAGGGTTCTAACAGGCAATCTCACCCTCTCCCAAACAAAAGATGCAAAAATAAAATTGTGGAGGAGGAGGAGGAGGGGAATCATCAGGAAACTAACCTGGTTCATAAGGATTTCACCCCACCAACCCTAACCCCACCTTTGAATAATGAAAACGGTAAGTTTTGGACAAAAATGGGTGAGGTTGTGTCAGCCTTATTGAATCCGCTGATACAAAAGTTATTCGATGGGAAGCGAGATTAGATAAACTAGAAAAGCTTCTGCCGGAGCCCTGGCAATCTTACATTGGTTGCCGGTCCAGCAGAGGATCTCCTATAAGGCTTTGTGCTTGGTTTTTGGAGCACTGCATGTTCAAGGACCAATACCATTGCAAAATCTTTTTTCGTGGTATCAGGCTGCCAGACCTCTGAGATCCGCCTCAGCGTTCCTAGTGAAAGTCCCAAGAATAAACAGAGTGAGAATGGGCGGCCGCGCCTTCGTTTCACGGCCGCCAAAATGTGGAACACTCTACCTCTAACACTGAGGAGCAGTCAAAATTTGATTTTATTTAAAAAGGACCTTAAAACCTTTCTCTTCCCTAGAGCAGAATAAATTGTAGAACTGATGGTGGAACTGATCTCAGCGCCAGGATACCCGCTGGGTGACAGCTGCGCTTAATAAGCATTAAAATACATACATACATACATACAAAGCTTGAGGGTAGTACCCTGCCCCATCTGACTAACACATGCCAATGTAGAACCAGGTCTGTCCTGTATAATACTGAGTGGCCTTCACGACCACTCAGTAGGATATTCCTGGCTCTTGAACAGTGAAGGCAACTCAAACTGTCTCATTAAACCCTCCACTTAACCGCCATAACACAGTGGGTCTGGGAAGACCGCACATAGGTGAAGCATCTATTAGTATCAATCAAGTAGACACAGTACAGGGTCCATCCACCATAAAAGAGCGTCTGCTGAACATTAAAAAATAACCCCTCCATCACAGGCATAACTATGCACGCAGAGAGGGAGCCCAGACATCAATTGTTCCACGACAACAAAATCAGGCCCTGCTCCAATGTATTACATCTTCCCTCAGAAGCAACGCCTTATACCATTGTGTTGGCAAATGTCCCTCCATTGCCACAAAGAGCCATGGAAGATTGGTCAACACTGAGAAATAAATTGCTGCATGTGCTAAGCACAAGGATGGAATTATCAAACCCGCTTTTTGCAGAGTTTAAGATGCCTTGGCGGATCAGTTGGATAGGAACATCCAAAAAGTCACTTGAGGGCAACTCTGTGGTATTAACATTTGGGTCACCAGACCTGGTTCAAACAATACTAAATAGGGAGGGCAACTGGTCAATCAAACATATGGGGATTAACATTCTACCCCTGGGTTTCTTCTACAAATGACATGGCCTCCCACAGTTCATACCAGGGGTGGACAGAGACTGGGTGTTGACACAACATAGGTATGCCATTCCAGTTAACAACTATTAGGATGTCCTCAATACTGACTGAAGCCATTAAATGGTGGTCTAAAAGTTGATGTGGACATATACAAGGGCAATGTGGTTGTAGTACCACCTATCCATTGTATTGCACCATAAGAGACAGTAGTTCTTAGGTCGAATCACATGACAATCGTAAGGGAACCCTCTGAGCGAGGTATCACGAGAAGTATATTAGCCAACCACCGGGATCCGTGTGAATGACCAATCCTGGTCCAAGCTTCATCCCATACTGGTAGCCCCCTCCCTTTGAGCTCGCCAAGAACTACGCCTTGCAGTGATTGCTTTCCATGCAAGATCATTTCATGGACCATTGCAGGGCTGCGTAATATGATAAATAATCAAATATGGTGTAAATGTCTCTCTGATTAAGATATATTATGTCTCCATGAAACTTGGGTCAGAGAACCAATTCATATAAAGGATTCAAAATTCTCCACACACCTGCAGTGAAAGAACGAGGGGGCAGAGTGAAGAGTGGGCTTTGTATGTATATTTCAAACAAATTTGCATCAGACAAAATAGATCAAATGCTTGGGAATAGCTGCTATCCATTGTATTATCCTGGTTAACATTTACAAGAATATCCTGCAAGACAACTTTAGTAATGTCGTATGAAAATTTGACAGTGATAATCTGTGGGGGTGATTTTAATTGTGCGACATGTCCACACGAGGATAACAGGATTTGTGGTCACATTGATGAAGAGGGCACACGTAGTACCCATTTCTGCCACACTATCATGGGGGAGTAGTTTAATGAGCTAATTACGAGCACTGGCCTTGGCTCCATGAATGATCTGTAGTGTAGTTCCTATTTCCCTAATATGCTCTGCACATTGGAATAATATACACTATAGTTTTGGCACAGGACTGAGGTCAGTATGCCCCTATTGAGTATATTAAACTTAATTACTTTGTGTGCCAGCTAACTCAGAGGCCACTAGAAGCTCCTTGTAGAACAAGAAGGGAGTAGTTTCTGGCAACCGCATAAACATGACAACATTGTTTCCCTTTTGAATCGGAACACTCTCAGAATCGTGGAAACAATGGATAATAGTTTTACTCAGCTTATCGTGCATGCTTAGTTTCTGCAGAGTTACACAGAAAGAGTAGATGGGCGTTACAATAAAAGGGATGTATTGAACAGTCTTATTTCTCGTGTAAGAGATATGCGCTGTTACAATCAGAAGACAGAATGCGAGATGTATAATGTACAGCGTAAGCAGTAGAAAGAAAAAATACTGCAATAGCATTGTCTTTTAGCTATGATACATATTCATATACATAAATAACACAGGCTAAAATGCGAATATTCATACGATGCGTTCTCTAACTAGTTCTACCCCAGTGTACCTAACCTAAGTGTAGTACAAGCAAAGAAGTAGGTGCTGTATTCTGTAGTATGGTATGCTATAGTTTGTTATGCCAAGAGTCCCTCTAGGTTCTAGTCGGCCCTATATCTCCTCCCGGGTCTCAAACTCTAACACCCCGGGAAGGGAGTCAGAACACTGGAAGCTGGATTCTCTGCAAGCAGGGATGACAGCGTCTTGTTAGTGCATCAGGCCGGGACACAAATTCCTCTAAGTCTTGGTCTCTTCCGAACTTGCTGTGGTGAGCCGAATCGAGCTGTGCAGCCGAGCTGCGGTTTGCCATGGTAAGGGAAGGTATATTTATACCTGGAAGGTGCTTAGTAATGTTTGCATTAACATAAAGTCGGGCAGAGGAAGACGTCATGAATGAACCCTTAGGGTATAGCGGTTCATGCATAATAAATGAGTTCTTGGAGAAATCAGTTATCAAGGCTAGGGAAACTCCCAACAGCTTAAGGGTCTGGTTTCTAAGAACTCGTTGTGACATTGGGATGGACGGATATAGGTGTCCATGCCTGTATTTGGATAGCATGGCTAATGCCTAAATAAGGACTGGGATCTTATGCCTATAGAAGGGTAATGTGAATTGTGCCAATATAAGGACATGTATAAGGAAAACCTATATACGGACATCTAAATCGATACACAACAGACTTATTGGCTAGACTTTTTCAACATTTATTGGAAGAGGTCTATCCTCAACAATAGATTATATACTGTTCTCACTTAACCATGCACCTAGGCTGCATTCTTTTAGGTAGGCGACAATCCCATGAGTGATTTCCTGTCATGACTAGAGGTCAATCTGTCACCATATAGGCTTGTCAGAGTCGATAATGTTGTAGAAATGGCGGGAAAAGTAACTCCTAATAGAACCCGAGGGTATACCTTGCGGTGGACAAAGGTCGCTTCTGAAGCTGTTACAAAATAAATAGTAACAAAATGTAAAATAGCCATTGAAAGTTGCCTGAGTGAATCCGCCCCACAAGATGGTATTTTACTGTCGTCCCAACAAATTGTAGCTGGGGTCTGGGAGTCATTATTTGTGCAACTTAGCATTAAGGTTAAAAAACAGGGGTAGTTGCCCACAAAATGCACACGTGCACTCACCTAAAACAGGAGCTGCGGAAGCAACCTAGAAATATCATTAAGGTCAGACAGGCAAGACTAGATTATAGATTGGACCTTAGGGAAAGAAGATGTGCCCAGAGAAGGTAAGCATGGGAATCCCTTCATAGTGCCGCACATTTGAAAGACAATGCTGCCTTTTTGAGAGTGGTAGAAACCCCATTCTTAAAATCTAGGGGTGGCTCCACATTAGAAATTTCTATATCAAAGTAGCTATGGATTAATCACTTTTCAAAGGTGTATAATGGGCAGGTGAATCAACACCTCCAAGTTACACATCAGGCAAGTCTACTGACTACACAGATCTACAGTTCATACTGGAGAAAGTGGAAAGAGCCCTATCAGCGATCCAGAGCGGTAAGGCACCTGACCCTGATGGAGTACCTGTGGATTTGCTTAAGTCAAATACCTTGCTCTGGGGGCCCATTACACACAAGTGATTAATGCAAGTTGTACGGCTCCTTTGCCAAAAACATGGCCGAAATCCATCATATTCCCAATCTATAAAAAAGGGGACCTAGAAGATCCCGGATGTTACAGGCCTATCTCGTTAATCGATTCTATGGTCAAGGTTGTGGGACGGGTCATTCTGGAACGTCTGCAAGTCTGGGCAGAAGAAAACTCAGTCCTATCAGATATACAATATGGATTTAGAGAAGGTCTGGGGACTATTGAGCAGAGCTTAAATGTGGCTTTTGCTGGATGGTAAATATATGCAAGTCAAGAAAGGTCATTTTCACCTGGCATTTGTTGACCTTACCGCAGCCTTTGATTCAGTAAGACATGACAGGCTTTGGAAGTTTATTGGAGCCGTCGGTGTTGATCCTCACATTATACTTTTTTTAAGGCGCCTGTATAAAGGTGAAATGGTGAGTGTGCACTTTGGTATGGCTGACAAGCTCACACATGCTTTTCCTGTCAAGAGAGGGGTGCGGTAAGGCTGTGTGCTGGCCCCCTTTCTTTTTAACCTGTATACCAATGTAATGTGCCAAGTAAATGTAAATGTAAATGTGTTTCGATTTATATAGCGCGCTTTAACCCAGGGGCCTCAAGGCGCTTGCTTAGGGAACCCGTCCTGGTATTCCCCTGTGAGATACCCCGGCCGGGTATCCACAAGGTGAAAGCCAGGCATCCCGCCGCGAGGGGCCGTAGTGGAGATTAAGCAAGCTATTGCCCAGAGTCGCAGAGTGTGACCCCGTGAGTCGAGTAGGCACCAGAGCGAGAATTGTCGACTCCGTGGAATTTTTGAGCCCGAGACCCGCCGAGGCGGGGAACCGAACCCTGGTCCACGGCCGATCTCAGCTTCTGCGTCTGCCGCCTCTAACCACTGAGCCACGCTTCTCCAAGCCCTCCTAAGGAATAATAATGATTTGCCCTCTGTGAATAGACGCCCCATACCTGCTCTCCTTTATGCAGATGACGCAGTTTTAATGTCTAGAACTCAAATAGGACTCCAGAGGGTTTTAGATAGTTTTACTGTTTTTATGAAGGACCTTGGCATTACCATTAACATTTCTAAGACTTTCACTATGAGCTGTGGGTTTTTCGAGATTGAAAGGCGGCTCATCCGCACAAGTTGTCCTTGCAAAAAAACTATCATTCATCAAGACAACAGCCGCCTTGGCGTCTTTTTCAAGAAAGCAATGTAGGAAACCACCAGGTGAGCTTTTTCAAATTCATAAGTCCAAATTCACTGCTAATGTAATGTACAGGGTCGGAGTATGGGGTATTGCTAACACCCTCCCTATACAAATTGTTGAAAACTCTTTTCTAAGATATATTTTATGGGCGCCACCCAGCACACCTTCTTATGCCTGTCATGATGAGTTAGGTCTTCCTTTTATCTCAGATCTTAATAAATTAGAACCAGTTCTCCTATGGCACAGGATCTGGTCAAAGGACCAACCAAAGCTAAATAGGGAGATCATACAAGACTGACTAAAACTGGAGGGGCCAAAAAGATCCCCTGGATAAAGTAAATCTGTGATTTCACGAAGGATATTGGGCACCCAGAATACTTTTCGGACCCTACAGGCAATCTCCAGAAAGGCACTAAGAATGGAATGCCTTGAACTATTGGGTTTAGTAAGAATGACAGGAGACATTTTAAAACCCAGTGTAAGGCAATACCAGTTAATTATAACTACTACTCATATGGAACCTTACTTTACATTTGTACCGGGTGGCTTCGACAGATGGTTATTGACCTGGTTTAGACTAAAGATTGTCCACAGATGTGTGTCCGTGTGACAATCATTCTACCCAGTCCACCATTTATTTGGTTTTATTTTGTAAATTTTATGATGCGTTTAGGAAAGCATGGATTTTACTGATTTTAACACCAGGGATTGCGGCAATGCCGCCCTGCGTTAATTAGACTTTAGTTTTTGGAGGATGAATAAACTGCTTGGTGGCTAACCATGTTGTTTAAGAAGGTACTCCTCCAAAGGAAATCGTATACCATAATGACTTTTTAATATGTCTTTTTATGTGCTTTTATGACTGTTAAAATATCAGTCGAATAAAGCTTTCCTTGACTTGACTTGATAACACCAAATACAACTTTACTTCCATGTCAACTGCGAATGTATTCATTCAAACCATGCCAGGTAACAGATCCGAACACTCCCATTCTATGAACGTTGTGAATGCGAAGGTAGACTCAGATATAGTGCTTAACTCACATCTGACTCCCAATGTACAGCATTTATGTACTGATTTTGCAATGTGAATGTCATGAATGTGTGTCCTATATGTGACTGTTGTAATGCCACCTTCAATACCTGCACACTGTGAACCCGTTAAGTCGGTGTGATATTAACCATTGCGCCACACACACTTTTCACCTCTTGTGGATTAAGTCCACAGAAAATACACGAGTGAACATTGAATGCCACAAAACTTAACGTTATTTATAAAGATTTCACTCAGTGTAAACTGCAAACATACTGAGCGGATGTGCGCTGGAAGACAGCATTGTATACACCTGCCACTCCATGTGCACGGTGCACGTACAGGACAAGGGTACACTCACTTGCAACAGAAGTCCCTACCTCAGAGTGCAGCCTAATTCCATCGGCCCGGTACCGCCCCTCTGGCCCGCACTCACCTGGGCTGCTTAAATTGAATTGTTCCAATATCCAAAATCACGCGTTGATAAAATCTGTGTGATGCGCCCCTTCCGAGTGCACTCCGCAAGCTATCAAGGCATTCCATGCAGGACTCCTGATAACACCAGAGGACCCCACATTTGTTGCAGGGCTGTTGAAAATACCAGGGGGCATCACATTCATCGCAGGGCTCCCGCTAATACCAAAATCCCCAATATTTATCCCAGGACTCTTTCTAGGACTATGGGATGTCTAAACCACCGACTCCCCCCAGCAAAACGTGGCCCTCTCAACTGGGCCCACTGGACTGGAGCCACTCCTACTTGCGACATACAACAGGATGGATGAGTAAAACTCCAACCCACGTGGCATCCCAGCCCAAGAGTCCGCTGCTGCTACGCTGCCACCATGATAATCCAGGATGTAGACCCGACGCTCAGACAAGGACGTCGCCTCTATCCTGCGTCCTCAGCTCCAAAGTTGGCGGCTCTAGCCATTCCACCACAACCTCTCTGCACGACCTGGACAAAGAGGATGAAGAAAGACTAGAGTTTGTTGGTCTGGTACCCAGAGGAGGGACCAGTAGTGTCCAGTTGCTGGAGTGGGGAGTGGCAAAGAGACCGCTCCCTGCTCAGATTCCCCTTTTTAGGGGTTGGATCTGGTGTTAGCCGGTTCAGCGGTGACACAGAAGTAAAAGACCACTTCCGGGCCATGGCCCTGCCTAGGAGCACACCGGGCTGGACCAGCGAAACCGCCATAGGCGCGGCATCCCTATTTAGGTGTGCCTTGGCAGATGTGCTGTGTTAAGGAGGTAAGCAAATTCCTGTTCTCAGTGCTAGTCAACAGCTGCGCAATCTGAATCCCAGGTAGAGAGACTTCAGTAATTTTTCTTTCTTGCCACATTATTTTGGGTTGTGTACTTTGTCATCAGTACACGTTTGTTCAGGAGTACTTTGGCCTTCTATATCGGAGGACAATTATGAGAATCAGTACATTGCATGATAGCATCCACCACCCAGGTAAAGGTTGTGGACAGCATACCTGAAATCAGTACTTGGATTTAGTGGCTGATTATTTCTTTTTTGCTTTGTTTTTTTGTTCTTTTTTTTAAAAAACCTTTATTGTAACGTTCGACAGACTTACAAGTATGCGCCAACAACCACAGGGGCCGGCTTCGACACAAAAATAAGACACACAATATTCTCCAATGACACAGCTCTTCAGCCGACAACCCTGAGGTCCGGCAGCAAATCAGGATATACATTATAGTGAGCTCACATCACTTTATAGGATAAGATAAAGGTTCCTTTCTATATTTAACCCCACCCCATCCAAAAAGGGCCGGGAAATTTAAATAAACAAACAAGGCAATAATATAATCTAATGGGATACCTGTCCAAGTGAGAAAGGAAGAGAAAAACGGTACAATACGATTCACAGTCGGCAATAGGGGAGGGAGGCGGGGAGCGATGAGCTCTAGACAAAGTATGCATAATACAATACTGGGAATGGTAGTTCAGGGGGAAAGCAGAACTTCAGGAGCATCAACAAGAGACGGAGTGCATATATCTCCACGGTAAACGTTCCATTGGCCCCAGATTCTAGTCCACTTCTTGGGTCACCCCCGGGCCATGTAAACCGTCTTCTCCCTAAGCATGAACCAATCCATGTTTTCCATCCATGCTTCGACCGACGGCGGCCTCTGGGAGCCCCACAGTTGTGCTATATCCCTCTTAGCCACCAAATTGCCCAGGGTCGCCCAGTGCATCTGTGCTACATCATAATCAGTCGGTTCCCAAACATTCAGGAGACAGCGTCTGGATTCGGGCCTAGGAGCAACACCAGAACCATCCTCCATCTTATCATGTACCCGATTCCAAAAAGCTACCACTTCAGGACATTCCCAAAGAATATGCAAAAGCGTCCCAAGCTGCCCCCAGCCGCACTTACACAGACCATCCTCCGAATAACCCATTCTAACTAAACGGGGGCCAGTAACATAAATTCTATGTAGGATTTTAAGCTGGACTAACCAGAGACGGGCCCGAATCGCGACCTCTTTTGGAGATGAAAATAGATGGCGGGAGCTACATCAATGGTTTTCTGGAGAGCGTACAAAAAGCGTGGCAGCGACATCATCTTAAAGAGTGCCGCTTGACCGAGTGGTGAGAGCGGCAGCTTGCGCCAGCCCGCCATGTCCCGCCTTAAATGATTTAGCGATGGGAGCAAATTCTGTTCATATCGGACAGTTGGGTCCAACGACACATATACCCCGAGATATTTAAAACCTGTGTGCGTAACTTGAATGGGGCAACCGCGCGGCAAAAGGGGGACATCCCCTGAAAGGACATATAAATAAGATTTAGTCCAGTTGATAACTAAGCCAGAATTCTTATCAAAAGAGGTAAGGACATCAAACAAAACTATTACGATTTACGGGACGACGTCAGGTACAGCAATATATCATCCGCGTAAAGCAAGATACGGTCCTCAAAGTCCGGGGCCCACTGAATACCTCTCATCGACGGTTCCCATCTAATCCATGCAGCAAGGGGCTCAAGAGCGAGGGCAAACAGGAGTGGCGACAGGGGACAACCTTGACGCGTGCCCCTCCCGAGGGCGAAAGGCCCAGAGATCCGACCATTCACCACAATTTGCGCCAGTGGGTCTTCATAGAGGAGTCTCACCTAGCTAATGAAGCTAGATTCGAAAACCAAACTTGGCTAGTACAGCCCACAGATACGGCCACTCCACAGTATCAAAGGCCATCGTGGCATCTTAGGAAGCCAAGATGGTCGGCTCAGTCAACGATGCAGCTCTCGCGAGAACCCCATGCAGACACCGCAGATTCAGAGCCGTATTCCGATGCGGAATGAAACCGGATTGATCCGGATGAATCAAATCGCTTATCACCTTAATTATACGATTGGCTAATAGTTTTGTGAGAATTTTAGGTTCTGCGTTAAGGAGCGATATCGGCCTATAAGAGGCAAAGTGGTCTCTTGGCTTCCTCTCCTTGTGAATCACCACAATGGTGGCAAGATGCTAATCACGGGGAGGGAGCCTCTATCTCGCGATTCTAAGAACATATCACTGAAATACGGTGCCATTTTGTCCGGGCACAGTTTGTAGAGTTCAATGGGGAGACCATTAGGACCCATTGCCTTCCCCGAACGAATGGAACGGATAGCCAGAGCCACCTCATCCGTGGTTATTTCAGCATCCAGCAGCTCCCTATCAGAATCAGAAAGGCTGGGCAGTGCAATGTCTCGCAGTAATAAATGTGAATCTTCCTCCGATCTATCAGACACTGGGGAATATACATCCTGGAAATGCTCCGCAAAACTCTGGACTATCTCTTCGGGGTCAGACACACGCTCTCCCTTCCCTCTCTCAATCACGGGGACCACTCGACTCGCCCTCTCTCTTTCGTCCAACGATGCTATCAATTTACCGGCTTTATCCCCAACATCATACAGTCGTCCCTGCTGTTCCCTGTTCATGACTTTCGCAGCATCTGTCACCAAAGCCTTGTACTCAAGTTGCTTGAGACGTAGGATATGCATCTTCACCCGGGTGACACCCTGTTCCAGATCACGTTCCAGGCAATCTCTGCCTCTAGACTGACCACCTCCGCATTCTTTCTCTTCCTAGCTCCAGCAATAAGTGACAATGCCTGACCTCGAACAACCATCTTAAACGCCTCCCAAAGCGACACTGCCGAGAACACCGATCCCTCATTCTCACCAAAATACTGATCAAGGAATTTAACTAAGGCAGCGCGGGTCTTAGGGTTACGGAGATACCATGGCTTAACCTCATAGCTGCTGCGCCTGTCCAGCGGCCGATGGCACCACTACCTCGGGAGTGCTGCCGTCGGCCGTTGGACGTTCCAACTGCACCTGCGCAATGGAACGTTCAGCACTGGAGCTGGATGTTCCAAAGCAGCTAAGGTGTTAATCGGAGCTACACGCCCCTCCGCACCCACATGCAGCTCCATTTGGAGCCACAGCGGAGAGTGGTCGGATATACCCCGAGCCAGATGTCATACCTCAGTAACGGAGGGGGCCTGCACAGCTAGCATCAAGACGTAATCAATTCTAGAAAGGCTACCATGCGCACCCGAGTGGAAAGTATATTGGTTCTGAACCAGATGCATCAATCTCCAACAATCCACCAAGCCCAATGTCTATATAAAGCCGTGAAGCCAATTCTGTGACCCTGTGAGGTCCCTGGGCGGGTGCCGATCTTCCCTGCAGGAGACAACCAAGTTAAAATCTCCGCCCACAATCAAAGTCCCCTCTGGGAGTCCCAGGATTACCTGCCCCAGATCTGCAAAAGTTGTCGACTACAACCCAGGGGGAACATAAACAGAAAGCAAGGATATTATTCTACCCTCCCATCGTCCAGTGAGAGCGACATAGCGCCCCCTATCATCACATACTGTTGCATCTATTTCCAAGGGGAGAGAGCTCCTAATGAGGATTCCCACCCCTCTGGATCCAGAAGAGAAATCTGCATGAGCGACCAGACGATACCCTCTCCGGTTCATGGCATGACAAGTGTTACCGGACAAGTGTGTTTCCTGCAACAATACCAAATCAGGGGAGAGCCGTTTCAACAGTTGTAACACAACTCCACGTTTTATCCTGTCCCCCAAACCACTCACATTCCAACTCATTTGTCTCAATCCCCTACCCCCATCCCGAAAGTGAAAGCGAATCCAACCCTCCTCGGAATTCAGCACCCACATTAAACAATAGAACAGTGAATTGCGTTGTACGAAACCCAAACAAACCCAAACAAACACCCCCCTGCTCCTGAACCAAAAACCCGTTACGAACCCCCCCACCCTGCACCCCTGCGTAAGACTAAATAGCCTCCTCAACTTGCAGTGTGCCTGTTGCCCTAGCATCAAACTAATCTACAAAAAGAACCCAAGAGGAGGAGAGGGTCCCACCCTTCGCCCCGTAACCCCTGGGCATGATACATCAAATCACACAATGAAATCATCGAACCACAGTCTACTGGCAAAGTTCGGAGACCGGAAATCACGATCTTACCCCTGCTCTGTCGAGCCGCCCCCTGCTCCTCCAGATTGTTCCTCCCAATCACGTTGATGAGGCAGAGTGTCGAGCCAGTCCCCCACTACCTCCGGACGATCAAAGAAGTATGTCCGGTCCTTAAATTCAATGCGAAGCCCAGCCGGAAAGAGCATTGCGCACTTCAGTCCCATCTCTCTCAGCCGCCATTTAACATCCAGAAATCCTAATCTTTGCCTTTGGACCGACTGAGTAAAGTCCGGGTAAAAACTTACAGTGGTGTTCTCGTATTTCATAGGTCCACCCACCCGCGACGCTTGAAGGATAGCGTCCCTATCCCTAAAGTTAAAAATTCTGGTAATGATAGCTCACCGTGGGGCACCCAACTTTGGCTTACCACCCGGCACTCTGTGGGCACGTTTGACTGCAAAGAACTTGCTCAGTCCTTTAGGCGCGAGGTGTTTAAGTATGAGATACTCGTCAAAAAGATCAGCTGCAGGTTCCTTCGACTTCTCCGGTACCCCAATAATGCGTACTTTGTTACGCTGGGCCCTACTTTCAAGTCCTGCAACCGGCGAACAACAAGATCGTTGGAGGTACGCAAGTTGCGGACCTCAGTCTGCAGATCAGACACGTCACCCGTCAGGCTAGCTGTCTTCAGTTCAAAAGATTTAACCTTTTCGTTAGTTTTCGTTAGATCTGTGTGGATCAAATTGACGTCGATCAAAACTGTATCTATTTTGTGGGCGAGAGTCTCAAATTGCTGGCTGATGGAGGCTTTCATCCCGTCAATGGCACCCATGACGTTTGCAGAGTCAGTTCCGTCGAGGAGGTCGGGCCATCTCTTGCTTCCTCCAGTGACTTACCCGGTCCACTGGGAGATCCTTTAGATTGGGCATATCGATCCATGTTGTTTGCTTGAGTATAACCACCTCTCCTGGTGGTCTTGGACTTTTGCTTATCTCCATCCGGCCTAGCCGCCATCGCGAACTATGAGATAGTAACCCCTGGAGTAGCAACCAAATTGTCTGTGACAGCCAGAGGGTCCTGTACACGCATTCAGGCTCACACCTTCACTCGATGTGCAGTAGTCCTCTGCGCGCAGGAAACACTCTCGGCCAGGGCGTGACTGGTGTCTAAAATTGAAAGTGAAAGTGCAATCAGCCCGACAGTCAGTATTTCCTCAAGCCGTTGTTGCTCGACTACTGCCCAGGCACCATGCCAACTCGAGCCTTGGGCATCTCCGAGGGGCAGGCCTAAATTTTCAGATCGCCACTGTTCCTGCCCCCGAAGTCTGATTCAAATTTGGACAACAATTGTCGCCTCAGCTATGGCTCGCCTTCAATGGCCCGTCGATGAAGTCAGGATAATTATCAGGATAGATGCGGAGGTTACAAGGGTCTCGAGAGCCCTGTGCTCACGTGGTCATCTTGGTTGCGCGCGAAGCTCCTCCCCTTGTTTTTGTATTCTTAAGAGGGAGGATGGTGGGTAGTTTGCATAAATATTTCTCAGATACGCCTGCCTATTGGAGTTACAAATGAGTGTTTTCTGTATATAAGCCAAATATCTGGATCATAATGCTTGAATTTTTATTGAAGTTATTGAATAAATATCAAAGAACACTTGGCTTTCCATGAACAATACTGTGTACTATGGAAACTGGCACACAAGCCACACCTCTGGAGTATAAGAAGTAGAGACCATTGCAGAGAAATTCATTTTAATTATTTTATGTACAGCGCAGCCAAGTACCACGCATCAGGCATTAAACTAACGCATTTTAATGTGGTGATCTGCATCACTGCATTAAAATTAAGCATGGGCAAATTTTGCGAATTCGCGGTTCGCGAATATGCGTATTTACGAATTCTCAATCCGTAAAATTCGCGAACTTTCGCAAATTTGCTGATTTTTTTTGTGTTCGCAAGGGTTTCTGCCAGTTCACGAGGGTTTTTCACCAGTTTGCAAACGCGAACTTACTTGTTGGGTCGCAACAGTCGCGACCATGTTGTTTCTACGTCTGGTTCATCACAGCACCCTCTTTTTCATCATTGCCACCCTCTGGTTCACCCATGCCACCCTCTGGTTCATCACTGCCACCCTCTGGTTCCTCACTGTAGATTATGGGGGGAAAAGCACACCTGCCCTTCCTCAACTGACATGAATTAATTTGCGGCTGATTAATGTGTCACTAAATTTGAGCTGGCACCTGCTTCCTTAGCTTTAAGTGCTTCCTGATTAATGATGAGCTTGAACTTTTGCACCTGCTAAGTGCTTTCAGTTTTGCAAAATCCGTTAGCACACGTGCCCTGCCTCAACTGACATGAATAAATTAGGGGCTGATTAATGTGTCACTGAATTTGAACTTCCAGTCTGGCACCTGCTTCCTTATCTGTAATTGCTTTCTGTTGCAGTGTAATTTTTTTACCAGGACCTTTGAGGGTCAAAGCAAAGTCATAGAATAGTTGCAAGTAGGCAACTGAACTCTGGAGGGGTCCCTCAGGAAGCACTACAGAGAATGGTTACTAATGATGAGCTTGAACTTTTGCACCTGCTGAGTGCTTTCAGCTTTGCAAAAATCGTTTTTCTGCAATTTCGCGGGATTAAGAAGGGCACGTGATCGAATTCGGAAGCCGCAAATTCGTGCAAATATACGATTTTTTTTTTGCGGCGTGTTAGTTCGCGTGTTTTTTTTGCATTTTCGTGAGCCGCTTGTAGCACAACGATGCAAAGTTACCCTAGCGGTCGTACATGGGCTGGGCCATCGCTAGTACAAGTTCGCTTGTGATCGCGGGGGAAGTCTCGCAAGAACTTACTGACTGGGTTGCCAATGCACTCAATTCACAGTATATAGATTGTTAAGTAACAATACAACATCAATTATAGAACACAAAACGACAGAAGTCTTTCACAGATACTCCAGTAGAAGGGTAAATCGTGGAGTCTTTTAATGAAGTATACAGCCAGCTGGCTGTATTGTATTGTTACTTAACAATCTATATACTGTGAATTGAGTGCATCGGCAACCCAGTCAGTTAGATAATTGGTAGTTTTTCTACTCAATCCGAGTGGTTCAAGATTTTTCCACTCGCCGATTTGCACCTGAGAAAATTTGTTCTTGAAACCTTTGTGCACATAAACAGGCAGTGCACCCAGTGCTATAACTGACCAAAAAGCCTATAGAATTTGACTCGCAAGAACTTACCCACGCGGTCGTGAACGGGCACGGCCATCTTGTTTTTTTATTCATTGCTATGGTTCTGGGCATCCTTTCTGTATCCTCTCTCAGTCTCCCATCCTTTGCTTGTTTTAAGTTTTTTAAAATCTATTTTACTTATTATCTATCCCTCTAATTTTCTAGCTCTATATTTTTATGTTTTCTGATACTTTTGGTTAATTTTAAACTACTTTTTTAAACTCTTTTCTTTTCTTCTTCCCTATTCTATTTCTTATCTCTTATTTACCTTCCTTTCTGCTCAGACCATGGTAAAGGGAGCCGGGAAGCAGCCCGAGAAGGGGAAGGGTCCCGCACCCCGTGCCCGACCCCGTGTGGGCGTTTGAGGGGGGAGCTAGTGATGCCACGGGAGATCTTTAGCACGGAGGAGTTGGCCACACTAGTGTACTATGTACAGCGCCGCCTCCCCAGGACCATCGCGGCCGGCGGCAAATTCGCTAGCGGCTACGAACTCCGGGAGCGCCGGAAGCGGTGGGAGAAGGGGTACCGGGACATGTATGAACTCTCTCAGGTCCGGCGCATCTACAACCAGGCCACCCACCGTTGGATGGATCTCCTGGACCGGGAACGCGACCTGCTCGGCGTTGAGATCCCCGGGCTTGGTAAGTAGTAGTAGCTATTTCATCACTACTCTGTTTTCTCCTGCTCTGTGTGTTATTATATTGCAAATGTTTTTTTTTTACCAAGAGCAATAATGCTGCCGATTACATTGTAGGTAAATTATATTTCAAAATCTTCTGTGCATTTCAGGTGCACTGCTCTCCTTCTCAGTAGCGTTGCTACTATGCTTATTTGTTTTCGATTTTGTGTTCATTTGATTGGCCTGAGAAATTATGTATGAGTGTAGTTTACAGAACTGCGTAATGCTAGACACTAAGGGGCAGATTTGCAATTACCGGTGCATCCCTGCAAAGCAGTAAGGATGCGCCAGTAATTGTGCGCCACGCCACCACCACCCATGGTGCGCCATATTTACAATGTGGCGCACCATGGGCCCAAAACTTCACCAAAGCGTTACGCATCTGTGCCGTAAAGGCGGCGCATTGCTAGAGTTGCGTCGCAACGATGGCGCAGCTCCAGCAATGCTCTGGGGTACCCTATCTCCCCAATGCTGCGTAAAGCCATACATCTGCTTCAATCATGTAGATTTCCCTCGGCCACTTTTAGGAAGCGTTCCTGCGCAGGAACGCCCTCCCTTGCGCCGGATCGCCCCCTGATGGCGCAGGGCTTTACAATGTGATGCATCTCCCATATGCTTCACGTTGTTAATATACGCCGCACCATGGCGCCTCTTTTGTTCTGCCGCTGCGTCACAAAAGTCACGCAACAATGGAGCAAAAGAGCCGCAAGGGGCTTGTAAATATGCCCCTACAGACTCAAGTCCAGTCCTTCCTTTGTACACCTGTCAATAAGAAGAAATAGTGGTGGTGGATTGATAGTTTGAGTATTTTAATGACTGGTAATGTAGTAGGAAACTTTTTAGTGTTGTCACTGATCTGCAATCACGATGGAGCTTGTCTGTCACTTTGCATGCTGCAGACTGCTGCCTGCCAGTCCTAGGCGATCCTTTTAGTATTTTGTTTAGTGAGTTACATAACTTTCCAAGTCGACGGTCCGCAATATCATAGTAGACCACATAAGATAGGTCAATATATCCCGTGGAATAGTTGTCTATTTGCTATTTCGCCAAAATATTTTGTTATTGTTTTTTTTTAAATGTTTGATTTAGTTGACAACAATCATCCATGTTTTCGGGTCTTTCTTTCTTTCATGTTGTACATCAGCTCTCCCCAGGGGCAAGAGGACAGAGGAAGAGGTGGTATCGGCTGCTGCTGCTGTAGAAGGCCAGGATCGGTCAGGCGAGGGCTCCTTTGCTGGCCCCAGTAAGTTTTCATTTTAATATAGAGCACCTATTTTTTGCTAGCGTTCCTCATTTGATTTTTTCTAAATCGTCTTTGATCTTCTTGTAGACTGTATCTAAATTCTTATCCTGCCTCTACTATGACTCCCTGTGGTATTACTAGATTATTCTTATTAGTCTGTCTGTGTAGCAAACTAAGATTGCACATTTGGCAAAAGGTGTTAAACGAAACTCCCATTCTAGTCTGCAGTAGCTCTATGCACTGAGTGCAGTCCTCTGTGATTGTCCATAATTTCTTTTCAAGTGTTCGAAATGTTTATGTTTTGACAATTCCCTATAATAAAATGTGAATGACCACCAAGAAAGAATAAGATACTACTTTATTTTTGGTTTGGATAGGAGGACAATCCATACTACTACTGTTGCAGGGAGAAATCTGCACAAACAGAACTATGGACACTAAATAGTGCATTGTTTATCAATTATAATAGGTGCAGGTAGACTTTCCACATACCTCAGTGATAACAGACTTTGAAGAACCCCCAATCTCCTTACTGACTAGATAGTGTGGCAGAGTCATTTAGCTCCCGAATTCATTGATGATTGATCCCCAATGATGATTGTCCAACGTAGGACAAGAGTACGGAGTCAGAGTCCAGAAGTGTCAGAGGCACGGACTCATGCTTGCAAATTGCAAAACCTTTTGCTCAGTCACTCTTGACCAAAAACCACGGAGTCTATTTAAGTTTTAAAGCTTAATTAAAAGTAAAAACATTTATTAAAATCAAGCTTGTCATAAAAGATAAACGGTTGATTAAAAATGGAAAAGTGCTTAGTAATTTATTTCACACATTTATTGTGGGCGAGCCAAAACCTCACCTGGTTTGAACTTTAATTTTTCATTTTGGTGCTGAATCGTTGGTCACTCAGTCCTAGTGATGATTATATGATCTTGTTCTTGTTCTTAGAAGTGAAGCTTCTATCTGTTATGAGAAAAATTGTGCGTGTTAAAAAGCAAGCATTCATCAGTTGTGCCAAAAAGTGCAGCAAGACAACACCCTTCCCTGGAAAAAGGGACATTTTTACTTTAGAGTAGACAGTCACAAATTATTAGATTGGTTACTGTATTCACATTTCTTCATTCCTAGACAAAATACTAGTGAGTGGTGTATGTCTATGACATCTAACATTCTTAAATGTACTTTGTAGGTGGAACATCTGGTGCCGGGGCCAGCGCGGAGGTGGAGGAGGACACTTCTGGGGAGGAGGCGGTGCAAGTGCTGGAGGAAACTGCTGTGAGGGTTGCCACGGTAGTGGCGGGCAGTGGTAAGCTTTTATATTCCTTACTTATTGAGATTGCAGACTGAAGAGTGTGCTCTCTGCACGGGTGTAGTATATATGTTTTACAGTTAAGTTACTATACTGTTAAGAAGACTTTCAAATTTAGAACAAAGTTTTATCAACCAGATAGTATCCTCCTCTAAATTTACTTCAACTCAGCGGTGATTTTTTTTTTTCGAGAATCCAAATCAGATCTGAGATGAACTCAATGGATGGGATGAACGAAAAGCGAAAGAAGGGTGTAAGTAAGTGTTGAAGGACGAGCAAGTTAAAAGTAATGATGACTGAAAAAGAAGAATGATACGTGTTTGATTGGTGCCCGAGGTGGCTGGGAAGGAATATGATGCATTGCTGGGTGAAGGATGAAGCAAGGATGGGTCGAAGGAGAACAGCCTGGGTGGGTGAAACAGAAACTGTATGTGTGTGCAATATATCCTTTGGTTGAAATTCAAATGCAAGTCAAGCAGGGATGTATTGCTTGCGGTTTCCCAAATAAAAAGAAAAGGTTGTTTTCCCGTGAGAAAACGTAAGGTTTGTCCAGATGACAGACATGAAGAAGAATGATTGACATATAGTTTGAATGGATGGATGCCTGGATTATGGTACTATCTGACTCTTAGATAGCATATGTGTATCTAGAGAGAGTAGACGGTCACTGGATGAACTAAGTGTTACTTTGAAGAGCATGTAACACCGCACCCACACGTCTGTTCCAGTGTAGGAAAGGCAAGGAAAAGAAATTTTAATTTTGTCCGAATACTACCATGAATAGTAGCAGTAGTTTGTATTGCAAGCACAGCATATATCCGGCTATTACGATGGCCACTCACTACCTCTGTTAATAAGTTTAGTAGAACTCGGTCATTCATGTGTGGATGTATCACTGTTCACTCAATAAAAAGCAAAGCACCTAAAGTCATCCCATATGTAAGCAAATACATACCATGTGCAGTGATATATAATCAGATTATTTATCTTCTTCATTTTCCGTTTCTGGTATTCATTGGCACTGTAGGGTGAAAGTTAAATTAATTAATCAGTAACCCTTGTAACAGAGTATTCTCAGTGCCACCCGTAATAGAAAAGTAAGAGCGTCACCACCTGCATGTACTGGACTGGTACAGTAACGCAAGTCTGTCTCACTCATCATGGCGGCGGTCTGATTTTCTCAGGTGCAAGTTGACTGCGCTGGCATTATGCTGGCTTGCAGAAGTTAACGAACCAATTTTGCTAAACAAGAGAGAAGAAGAAGAATAAGACTGGTGTACTGTCATAGTCGACTCTAATGGAGTGAGTCCATAGTGCTCGTAGAATTGATTCCTTAAACTCTCACTAATGTTAGAGCAAGGATGAAGAAGTGGGAGGTTAGATAGATACTGGCCACAATAGTTATGTACTGCGCTTGCAAGTTGCTAGTTCTACTGTGACACAACTTTCTGCTGAATCATTTTGTGTTAATCTTAAAGAGCATTGGTTACAGACGATGTCTTTCTTTCTTCATATAGATGCTCCTTCCAAACCAACACAGAAGGAGCTGGCTAAAAGGGCCCGGCAACGGAGGCTGGCGGCGACTGTCGCCGAATATTGGCGGCTGGTGGCCCAGGAGGAGGGGGACACGCAGTCGACTACAACATCGACCGGGACAGCTGCATCCTCCTCCGCGCGCCCTGGATCAGCCAGTCAGTGCAGCAGGTCTCCAGCGGTATGGAGCCAGGGTACTGCAGCCACCCGCCACCGCCGAGCAGCAAAAATATCAGCTGCCCCCCACAGCAGTACCAAAAAAAGGTTGCACCGCGTTTCACTCAGGGTGTCCTACCTCAAGCAGGAGCTGTTGAACACCAAAACCCTGCTCGAGACCCTCCGCAAGGAGAATGCCGACCTGGCCCGAAAAGTGAAGAGCAGCCAGCAGTAGGAGGAGACTGTCCATTGCCCCTTTTTTAAAGACTTCTGGGGGTGGAAATTGGGAGTTGGGTTTTTTGGACTTTTCACGGACATTCGTTGGGGTTAGGGAAGGGGGGTGGGTTGGGTCTTGTGGAAGAATATTTATGTTAGGGACATAAATATACTTTAAACTTTATCTTAGCATACGTTTTTTTTACTGCTTTTGAGGCTGGTGGGTGGGGGTTTAACAGTAAGTTTGTTTTCCTGAAACTTAAGTGGCATCTTGATTCAAGTTGTGTAAGTAATTGCCCAAATGTTTACAAAACTAATTGCCTCTCACAGAGTAAGTGAATTCAATAGTCCTAGGACTTTACTAGTACTACCGTCAGTCTCTCGTCTCTCCTGATACTCCATTATACTACCTCCCCCCAAACGCTTATCTTACCTGTGATTTGTGTTTGGAAATAGGGCTAGGCACAGGACTGGCTGCACGGGAAATGGGGATTAAGGTTGGCAATCCTGGGCGGATGAAATGTCATCACTGCGGTGGTACTAGTGGTGTTACACACTGGCAGTTACAGCATATGAAAAAAAAGAAAATGAAACCTTGTTTGTCCTTACCGTAGCATTAGAACGGTACGATAGAGAATATAGCAGGTGACAGTACACTAGAACAGCGCCACAATGTATCCTAACAAATGGTAAAGTATTGAAAGTATAACTACTACTTGCGTTGAATTTCTTTGACATTGGCTACTACTACAAGAAATAGTACTGAAGGTGAAGGACACAGCAGCGTAATCATTTGCCACGTGAAGGAGGAGGATGTTCTTGATGATCAATCAAGTTGATGGCGCACATGAAAATCTACTTTCATTTGCCAATAGTCATGGGTCTGTGTCAAGCTGAGTAAGAATATATCCTCGGATTCCTTCACCAGCCTGTTGCTATGCCCTTATCCTCCCCAGCAAGTGTGTGGAATTATTGCTGTCATTTAGTCACACATCAATCAATACCACACAGCCCGGGGGAAGAGGGTTAGGGTTTTGAAAATGGATGGGAATGGGGGTTTTTGAGAAAGGTTTGTTGAGAGAAGAAAAAAAAGCACAGCATGGACAAACAATAATTGAAGATAAATAAATCTTTGGGTACAAAGCTATCCATAAATCTTTTAAGTGACATAAAGGAAGTGCATGCACTACTGCATGCATGGTTACTGAAAAGTAAGTAGTACTTTCGACAACCGTGAATGAAAGAATGCAACAGTACAGGGTTTCAGTAATAATTATGCGTTTTCACTTGCCTATCTCTGCACTCAGAGAAACACTTCGTACATTAAATTAGGTTTGAAAAATAGCAGAAGTAAAACCTATACAATGGCTGTAGGGATGAATTTAGAAGCAGAGATCAAAGAAATGCAGAGTCACACTCATAGCAGTTCACAGCAATAACATTACTTAAAAGATAATAGAAAAGAACGGATAGTGTATCTGTATGTTGTTGTAGTTGTCCTGTTGAATTTGGGAAGTTGCATGCATCCAACCATTCCTCTTATTAGCGGGAGTCCTCCATTCCATCTGACGCTCCGTCCATCAATGTTTGTGACCAGAAGACACCCTGTCCACTGCCTGCCTGGCGGATGCTGAATTGCGGCTCGCTAATGTGAAGCCTGACTTCATCCTTTTTTTTCCCATTGCACAGGCTGAAACCCGGCCTGTAATTATTGATGGAAAAACAGGAAGTGATATTAGAACACCACTGACAAATAAATATAAGGTATGTACGCTGTGTAGTGCAAAAAGTCACAATTTGAGTTTCCTAATAGACAGTACAATATTTTTGAAAGTGCGTACTCTGTCTGAGTCTCCTTTTGAAGGATAAATAGGTATGGGCGAATTAATTTAGCGGATCTTTCTCCTCAAGCTAGATGTATGGTAAACTGTGTTTTAGAACAAAATTAGACCTTCCCAGCAGTGCTCCCAGACCCTTACTAAACCCAGTCTCAAAAATGTAGAAGACCCCAATCAGATCTCAAAAAAATGAGCTATACTGCTACCTGTCAGAGGCTAGTAGAAAATGGTGACAAAACGTACTTTGAAAGTAAAGTAGGCCCAAATCCCCCCTTACCACCATGGATTGTATTCAAACCACTTGCAAGCAAGCAAAAGTATCCATACCCAGCATTGCTCCAAGACTCGCAAACCCCCCCACAAACACCAGGAACCCCCACAAACAGCCCCCCGAAAACGGTAGAGTGAGCGAAATCTCAGAAAATGCAAAAACTTTTTCCCCAGGGATTGTCTCCAAAACACTTTCTTTCGGGTATTAGACCTTCCCAGCAATGGCCCCAGAACTGTCAACCCGGGCGAAAACAAGTTTAACACCCCCAACAAGCCAAAAGGCAAAACCCGGGAAAAGCCACACTTAGAAAACTTTGGGCCTACCTGGAATTCAGTCCAAATGCGCTCTGCAGCTAGGCCCCAACTCCCCTTTTCCACCAAGGATTTCCTGTAAAACAAATGCAATCGACATTAGAATGTGCCAGCAGTGATCACAGACCCCAAAACCCACCCCAACAACCTAAAAGCCCCCCAACAGCACCCCAAAGACAGGCAAGTGATCAAAAGCTCAAAAACGTTTTCTGCTTTGATTTTCTCCAAACCCCTTTTAGCCGGTATTACACCTTCCAAGCAAGGCCCCCAGACCCATGAACCCGGGCAAAAACAAGTTTCAACCCCCAAAAAGCCGAAAAGCAATACCGAGAAAAGCCACACTTCGGAAACTTTGGGCCTACCTGGAATGCAGTCCAAAGATTTTCTCAAAAACAAATGCAATCAACACTAGACTGTGGCAGCAGTGCTTCCAGACCCGAAAACCCACCGCCAAAAACCTGGAAGCCCCCCAAACAGCACCCCAAAGACAGGCAAGTGAGCAAAAACACAATGTACCTTTTCACCTCCGATTTTTCCAAACCACTTTTATCCGGTATTAGACCTTCACAGCAATGCCCCAGACCCATCAACTCACCCGCAAAGAAGTAGAACACCCCCACAAGTGCAGAGTCTTTCTTCATTGGGCGTAATCCAGCCATCTGCTTTGAGGGAAATAGGAGTCTGGAGGAGGAGGATAGAGGAGCATGTTCTTGTGAACTTGTGAACCTGAGGAATGCAGACTGCGGCACCTTCAAATCAATAAGCAAATAAGTGAAGACAGTTCTGCTGATTAGGTGATTAAAGTTTTTTTAATATAGATTTTGCAAAACAAAGAAAGACAGACACACAGGAATAAAAGTGAATAAAGACAAAAAAGAAAGTTAGTGATTCATTGACTCATTTTCAGGGCTCTGTGTCAGGGAAGAAGAGCTAGTCCTAAAACTCTGTGATTTCAGACGGGAGTAGGTCAGTTAACAGAGAAGAACTTCCCTCATCTAAGTCGGTGTCCTCCTCGTCTTTTTCCTGCGTGCATTCTCGTATTTTGTAATCTGTTGGTATTAAGTGCTGATTCATCTTGATCATTGTTAACCTCTCCACATTTTTGGGCGAGAGGCGGGTCCTTTTTGGAAATTACAATGCCACCAGCAGCACTGAAAACACGTTCAGAAGACACACTTGTGAGTGGGCAAGACAAGTAATTTATAGCCAGGTTGGTGATCTCTGGCCACACATCTCTTTTCCCATGCCAATACCCCAATGGGTCATGATGAACATAGACCTCTGTTGAGTCATTCAGATAGGCCTGCACCATCGACTCAAGGTTCTCCAGGGTTCCTCCCCTTTGCTTACTTTTTTCTGGGACCTTTTGAGAAGCAAGCCCAAGCTGAGCTAGCCAATCTTCTTCTTCAAACAATATTAATGTTGTGTCTGGTGCAAATGATACGGTTGCTGGTGTCGTTAACGGCTGAGAGGGAAAATCATTCACTTCTGCCACAGATGCAGAAGTGGATTTTTTTGACTCTGGATGGCCTGCTGATGCTGATTCACTGCCTTTTCCTTCAATTTCCTGCAGTTCTCTTTCAAACCGAGTGGCTGACACAGCTAGCCAATGTTTGTACTTTGTAATATCTGCGTCATCAAAAGGAAAGAATACTCTGACTGCCACTGCCTTTTGGTACCGTGGATCCAGAATAGTAGCAGAAAAGTAATGCTGTACTATATGGATCTTTTCAAGACGGTCATCGCGAAGTAGGCGCTGTAATAACTTCTCCGCCAACTCAAATGCTTCTTGCTTTCCATCTTTTTGAAACGTAGAAGACACCGCCTTCAGTTGGTGCTCTAGCATGCACAACAATGGGATAGCTTTTCCCAAATTACAGTCCTCCCTGCTGACTGCACGCGTGAAGACCTCAAAAGGATGAAGCATGTCTATCAGGCTTTTAACTAGCTCCCATTGTTCCACCTGTATCCTCAGGTCTATCATATGTGTACCCAGTTTAAAGAAATACTGATCGACTACCGCATACTGCTCATGCAGATGCTCAGGCATGTAGAAGGTTGAGTTCCAACGTGTTACCACCATCTGGATGAATGCTATCACTGGCACTTTACGTTCATGTTGCAGGCACCTCAGCTGCTTCCGGGCCTTAAAAGAATGGTTGAAATGTGTGCACATTCTTCGGCAGGTGGTCAGTAACTCGTAGACTGGACTTCACGCAAGAATTTTTCAACAACCAGGTTTATACAGTGTGCCAAAAAGGCACTCTGAATTAGTTACCCTTATCCATGGCCTTAACTATATTGGCGCCATTATCCGTTGAAACATAACCAATGCTGCGTTTTCTTAGGGACAACCACTGAAAGTCCTTTGTGTTAAACTCATGCAAAATGTTTTCTGCTGTATGAGTTTTCTCCATGGCAAACATGGCTACTGTTGCATGTTTCCGAGCAGCTTTATAAACGTTGTCCGTGTCAACACCTGCGTTTAGCTTTGCTCTAACCCCTGAAAAAGAGACCCAGTGTGCAGTGATGCACATGTAACCTTCCATTTAGGGCAGAGCATTGCCACCATATCAAGAAAACCCACCCCTTCCACAAAAGAAAAAGGGAGAAGGTCCAGCGCTAGCATCTTTGCCAGCTTAGTGTTTTACAGACGTGCCGTTGGGTGGTTGCGTTCAAATGGCGCATCTGAAAACAACATGCTTCTAATGGTGGGCTGGACCATTATACGGGATGATGATGACTTCTTCGACCCAGTTACGCTCAGTGATCATGAACTTTTTTGCATTGGTGTCTCACTCTCTCCCACACTCTTAGTGTGGCTCATATATCTTGCAAGGGGTGTGCTGCTGACAGGGGTCATGGGTGTAACTGATGAAATGTTTGACGCTTCTTCCTCCTTGTCATCATCAGATGAAACATCAACGGATACAATTTGTTGACTTACAATTCGGGCTGCCTTGATCTCCGTTAGGTGCGCATGCCATTTGATAGTGTGCTGTCTATCAAGATGACCTCTCTGGCCTCCGGTACCATAGTTGGTACCAAGCTTACCACGACTAACTCGAACCTTACAAATGGTACAAATGGCTATGTTTTCCCTTGTTGGGCTAACACTAAAGAAGTCCCAAACTGCGGACTTCAAATGTCTGTGGGGGGCGGAGGAGGCGATACTGGGAATGCTAATGACAGATGAAGTGGAGGATGTGTGTTGCTGAAATTTACAACGTTGTGGACTTACAGCACCACTAATTGAGGAAATGGAGGTCGAGGTGGATGGAGGTCCCTTCTGGCGAGAAAATATGGAAGCTGTAGGTGGTGGTGTACTAGTTAACTACATTGGTGGTGGTCCCATTGCCACGTCGCCAACATCACGCTCAGCAGCATTTCAGGATACGGTAAAAATGTCTGTTTGCTGCATGCCTGCTGAGGCTGGAGTGACGTCTATGATGACTGCGTCGTCGTCGTGAGAGTCTTCATCAGCAAGAGTATACGTCAATTCTTGTTCAGCGTCATCATCACACTCTATAACTATGAGACTTTCGTGACCTTCCTTTTATGCTCAGCTACCTTTGTGAGATCATGGTGTGCCTCACTCTCAGACAGCACTGATGGTTCCCAATTTTGATCCATATCATCAGAAGGAAGGGGGCTTAAAGAAGATGTAGACACAATCCTTGATCTTTTGCTTGCTGGGGATCTGGAAGACAATGAATCATCAGGAGGAGTGGCTTCCTTAGATGATACCTCGGCTTGAATGTCGATTTCCTGATGTGCCCCTACTTCGGGAGGAACAACTATTGTGGGCACTTGTGCCGCTCTATGCACCTCTGCTTGCGCCTCTCCTTGCACCGCCTCTCCTTCCACATATACTTGGGCTTGTACTTGCAGCACATGTGGTTGTTGTTGCGGCTGTGGTTGTTGAACACTCGTCAGATGAGTTACAACAACCTGTGTTGAATGAGGGATGCTGCTACTTTCTTGCGATGAGCCAACATCACTGGTTGATGGTGATTGAACAACTATACTGGCTGCCTCTGCAGCACTCATGGGCTTGGACCTAAGTTGGCGTGGTGGTGGTGGCACTGAGCCCAATGGAGCGGAGGTGCTGCTCCCAGCTTGGTCCCCAGCAGACCCCGCTGCTGCAGGCGTACTTTTTTTCCCCCAAAAAATGCGGCATTCGGCACACCAGTCTCCTTTGTAAGTGGCGCCACTTGCTTCTTCTGCTCCTTACTGGCAACTTTCTTGCTAGAGGAGCTACAGGCAACTTTTTTTGATGCCATCTTCTTCAGATGTCAGAACAGCAGGCCACAGTTGCACAAGTTGTAGAGTTGTCTGTGGCCATACGTGGCGTTGTGCTGCACACACCGCAGCATAACTTCTTCCTGGCACTGATGAGGAACGATGAGGCTGATGATTCGTCTTTCTGCACCTAAAAGCAAAGGAAGCCAGAGGAACATCAGTTAAATAAATGTTGCATATGTAGCGCTTCAATTAATAGTTTGCAAGTAAGCATTGTTATTATACCCACCCCCCAAAATGGAAAGACCAATAAAATGCACCACTGACAGAGTACCCCTGGGCATAATGGTTGAAAGCATGGCAGACTGGGTGCAGGCCTATGGCACAACAAAGCACACTGCCTGGCTTCAAAATGGCCCCTAGACCCCAACCCACATGACCAGGCCCTGGACCAGGCCTCAAAATTGCCTCCACCCACATTGACAGGCCCCAACACCACCCCAAAAAGTCGAAAAACACACAAAAATCACCACAATCCAATGCCATCCATGCCCTCCATGATGTTTACATTAAAGAGACCGGACAGAAAGACTCAGTCAATGCACCACTGAGTACCCCTGGGCAAAAGGCCCCAACAACAGCCAAAAAATCGAAAAACACACAAAAATCACCACAATCCAATGCCATCCATGCCCTCCATGATGTTTACATTAAAGAGACCCCACAGAAAGCCCCAGTCCATGCACCACTGAGTACCCCTGGGCAAAAGGCCCCAACAACAGCCAACAAATCGAAAAAAACAAAAATCACCACAATCCAATGCCATCCATGCCTTCAATCATGTTGAAATTCAAGACACCCCACAGAAAGACTCGGTCCATGCACCACTGGGTACCACTGGGCATAATGTATGAAAGCATGGCAGACTGGGTGCAGGCCTATGGCACAACAAAGCACACTGCCTGGCTTCAAAATGGCCCCTAGACCCCCACCCACATGTCCAGCACCTGCCCGGACCCGGCCTCAAAATAGCCCTCACCCACACGGACAGGCCCCAACACCGCCCCAAAAAGTCGAAAAACACGCAAAAATCACCACAATCCAATGCCATCCATACCCTCCATGATGTTTACATTAAAGAGACCCCACAGAAAGACTTAGTCCATGCACCACTGATTACCCCTGGGCAAAAGGCCCAAACAACAGCCAAAAAATCGAAAAGCACACACAAATCACCACAATCCAATGCCATCAATGCCCTCCATGATGTTTACATTAAAGAGACCCCACAGAAAGACTCAGTCCATGCACCACTGAGTACCCCTGGGCAAAAGGCCCCAACAACAGCCAAAAAATCGAAAAACACACAAAATCACCACAATCCAATGCCATCCATGCCCTCCATGATTTTTACATTAAAGAGACCCCACAGAAAGACCCAGTCCATGCACCACTGAGTACCCCTGGGCTAAAGGCTCCAACAACAGCCAAAACATCGCAAAACACACACAAATCACCACAATCCAATGCCATCCATGCCCTCAATCATGTTGAAATTCAAGACACCCCACAGAAAGACTCGGTCCATGCACCACTGAGTACCCCTGGGCATAATGGATGAAAGCATGGCAGACTGCGTGCAGGCCTATGGCACAACAAAGCACACTGCCTGGCTTCAAAATGGCCCCTAGACCCCCACCCACATAGTCAGGCCCTGCCTGGACCAGGCCTGAAAATGGCCCCCACCCACATGTACAGGCCCCAACACCACCCCAAAAAGTCGAAAACCACACATAAATCACCACAATCCAATGCCATCCATGCCCTCCATGATGTTTACATTAAAGAGACCGGACAGAAAGACTCAGTGCATGCACCACTGAGTACCCCTGGGCAAAAGGCCCCAACAACAGCCAGAAAATCGAAAAACACACAAAGATCACAACACTCCAATGCCATCCATGCCCTCCATGATGTTTACATTAAAGAGACCCCACAGAAAGACTCAGTCCATGCACTACTGAGTACCCCTGGGCAAAAGGCCCCAACAACAGCCAAAAAATCGAAAAACACACAGAAATCACCACAATCCAATGCCATCCATGCCCTCCATGATGTTTACATTAAAGAGACCTCACAGAAAGACCCAGTCCATGCACCACTGAGTACCCCTGGGCTAAAGGCCCCAACAACAGCCAAAACATCGCAAAACACACACAAATCACCACAATCCAATGCCATCCATGCCCTCAATCATGGTGAAATTCAAGACACCCCATAGAAAGACTCGGTCCATGCACCACTGAGTACCCCTGGGCATAATGGATGAAAACATGGCAGACTGGGTGCAGGCCTATGGCACAACAAAGCACACTGCCTGGTTTCAAAATGGCCCCTAGACCCCCACCCACATGGCCAGGCCCTGCCCAGACCAGGCCTGATAATGGCCCCACTCACATGGACAGGCCCCAACACCACCCCAAAAAGTCGAAAAACACACACAAATCACCACAATCCAATGCCATCCAAGCCCTCCATGATGTTTACATTAAAGAGACCCCACAGCAAGACTCAGTCCATGCACCACTGAGTACCCCTGGGCAAAAGGCCCTAACAACAGCCAAAGAAATTGAAAACACAGAAAAATCACCACCATCCAATGCTATCCATGCCCTCCATGATGTTTACATTAAAGAGACCCCATAGAAAGACTCAGTCCATGCACCACTGAGTACCCCTGGGCAAAAGGCCCCAACAACAGCCAAAAAAAATGAAAAACACACAAAAAATCACCACAATTTAATGCCATCCATGCCCTTCATGATGTTTACATTAATTAGACCCCACAGAAAGACTCAGTCCCTGTACCACTGAGTACCCCTGGGCAAAAGGCCCCAGCAACAGCCAAAAAATCGAAAAACACACACAATCACCCCAATCCAATGCCATCCATGCCCTAAATGATGTTGAAATTCAACAAAACAGTTGTATCATGCACCCATACCTAACCCTGGTCCTACTGGATACTGTGGCTACCCACAATATATTTTATTTAATGTTCTGAAAAAGTTCCAAAATTGTAGTTGCAGCAACTGTAATGCCCCAAACAAACAACATCAACTTACTTGAGAAATTTCTAATCCATAAGTGATCCAAAGAAAGTCAAAAAGGCCTCAAATCCAAATATCCAGCAGCATCCACAAATAGTAATCCTTCCAGGTCAAGATACAAATGAAAGTGACCAGGACATGAACAAAGCACTGGGAGGAGCCTGCTGGACAGGAACAGGAAGTTGGAGACTGTGGGGCACTTCCTTCCTCCCCCCCCCAAAATGGACTCTTTGCAAAAAAAAGTGCAGGCAAATGTCAACCTGAGGAGTTATTCTGATAAAAATCATCATTTTCAGAAGGTTTATGCTGCCTGCTGGTGCATTTCTTGTGCAGAATTGCAAATTTAGCAATTTCGCAAGCGCAAGATTGTTGCTGCCTGCTGCATCTACATGTTCGCAATTGTTTACTCCCGCGATGCGTGATCACGAGCCTTTATGACGTACTCGCGTTGACAAACTCTCGCTGTGCAAGGTGGCAGGCCGCAATTACGTAATCACGGTTGACAAACTCCCGCTGGATCACGCAGCAAGATCCAAAATGGCGCAGCACACGCAAACATGGAGAAAAACAACTCTTCAAACGCTGAATGACGGTAAGTGAACGCCGCGCGCCGGAATATTGTATTTGTCAAGTGCGACCAAGCAAAAAAATCCACTGCGTGCGAATTTGCCAATTTTCAGCAAATTCGCGAGAATTCGCTTATCGCAAATTAGCCGAAAATCCGCAAATTTCGCGAGCGAAATGGATTTTACGCTCATACTTAATTAAAAAGCATAATCACAAATTTTGTGCACCTGTTTCCCTCCTCGGCGCGCTGAGCCTGGTCATTGTGAAGTAAACAAATAGTGAAGGACGACCGTCGGGTACTACAGTGTGGCCTCTGAGCGGTAAATACTCTACTTACTATAAGGTAATGATCCTTATATATCTAGTGAGAATTTATGAGTGTTGAAAGTATTCTTCTGTTAGCCTTCTTTTATTTATCTTTCTAGGTCTCTATCACTTTCACTGCAGTTCCCTACCTCATACCATTTGCCTCACTTGATTGCCCAAAAACCCTGTGCATATTTTGATCATAAGATTTGTGGATGTCAAGAGGTGGTCATTTTATTCATCGCTCTAATCCTAAGGAGTTTTTTCTCATGCACATGTGAGAACTGACCTGACACAAAATATATGTTTGTGGATTTTAACAGAGCTTTTGTAGGTAGTGTTGCCATCTGAAAGCAATCAGATATTTACTCCAGTCTATGGCAGGACTGAATATGTTTCTAAGATGGGGGCGCTAGGTCGCACTGGACCAAGATGGCTGACCTTTAGTGAAGCTCTCGCCTGGCCGAGCCTTTTATTAGCCTAACACATCATCCTGATCCGATTTGGCGCCTCCTATCCAGTGCTACCGATACCACCTGAACTAGAGGGACGCAGCGACACCAAACTCGCCTCCCAGCTCCAATCGAGGCGTGAGCTATTGGCCCCGTTTCCCATCTGCGACCTCCGGTGCTGCCCTGCTGGTACCACCCGCCGGCCACGTCTGCCAATATAGACCTGGGATCTGCGGCCTGTGGTGGGGTCGCACTAGACTCTGCACGGGGACCGCTCTTTGCTCCTGCGCGTCCCCACTGGGAAAACACACCGAGTCATCTTGCTGGGAGACACAGGGGATCCGCGAGCTGTGGTGGCGGCTAGGCCCTGAAGTGACGCTATTGCCTCCCGACCGCACGAATTACACACCACATCTGGGGATCTGCAAGCTGTGGTGGCGGCTAGGCCCTGAAAGTGACACTACTGCCCGCGACAGCCCGAATTACACACCACATCTTGCGAAGCTCGCCAGGCACCTCACCACTGCAGCGCTGTTAAGAGGAGACTTCACCTGCATGGTGCCTGTGCTTTGGCTGTGGTGGCCTAAGGGGAGGACTGGATGGCTTCGCACTTCTCAACGCACCAACACTCTACCCCCCAGAGCTTCCCTTACCTTGCACACCACCTGCTGGGCCTCACTGATTTCAGCTCCTGGGGGAATGCTACAAAACTGGTGACAGCGCCCATGCCACGGAGCTCCCCACAGAGTGCCCCGCAGCTCCTACTGCAACACTAGCCCTACTTCTGCAGATCGGAGAGGCGGAGGCCTAGACATTCGCTGGCACTGACGTAGAGGACTGGCTACTGGGCACATTGCTGCTACACGACGCCGGCAGACTCTTCCCTGAACAGACAGCTTCTGCCGATATATTGTGCCACAACGCCCGACAAGCATATCTTCCCAGGGCCCATACGCACACACGTGGAGAGAGCACTCAGTCTCCGAGAGCGCTGCCGTCTGGTAACAGGGTCGGAGATCTCTACCTTCACCACGCCTCCTGCACTGAGCCGCCATCTTGTCTCCTGCGCCCATGGCCTGCGAAATCCTAGGCACCTACGGGGCACCAACAGGCATTCCTCCTGGGAAGCGGCAGCTAAAGACGCCAGTGTGGCGAACAACCTGACGACGTACCCACGCTGCACGGACCCTAGACACCTAAAGTATACTTTTCTACTGCCCTCCTGTTTGCCGTTCAGCGAGCCAAGAAGCCTGCGGTTTTTGCGTCACTAACCCTCACAATTCTCCCTGCCTGGTGTCCAATGACTCCCCTTGGCCTTGACAATTAACACCCTACTGCGTATCAAGTCCTGATGCGCGACATGGGCCGCACGGAAGCCAAATATTCCAAGATCCCATTTGCATCCAGAAAGGCCCCCGGATCACCGCCTGCTGAAAACTGAGAATCTGCGACGAGCGCCCCCCCCGGAGGAGGACTGGAAGGCACTTCTTCTTGGCATGAAACAAAGCCTCATATCTATAGACTCTAAGATAGATACTATTAATTTGATAATGGACTCGGTGGTTGTGAAGCTGGAATAGCAAGACACCCGTATCAAGGAAACAGAGAGCAGAATTTCAGACCTGGAAGACGGAGCCACCTCCAGCGGACGTCATATTGCACAAATGGACAAACTGCTCAAGATCATTGCAGACAAAAACGAAGACTTAGAAGCTAGGTCTCGAAGGAACAACGTCCGTATTTTGGCCCTGGGGGAATCCACCAACACTGGCAGAATGGAGGACTTTGTAGAAAATCTAGTGATGGAACTATTTGGGAGAGAATCCTTCTCCACCCTCCTCACCGTGGAGCATGCTCACAGATCCCTGGCAGCCCTCCCTCCCCCTGGTACGCCTCCGAGGCCCATCATTGCCCGCTTCCTCAACTACAGAGACCGCGATGCAGTCCTCCGCCTGGCGCGTGAGAAGGGGCAAGTCATATATGGAAACACAACACTTTCATCTTTCCAGACTTTACAACATCGGTGCGGAAAGCACGGCGTAAATTCGCATGGGTTAAAAAGAAACTCCAGGCTCGGGAAATTCCCTACGTGATGCTCTACCCTGCAAAGCTGAAAATTAATCATCTTGGGAAACAGCACTTCTTCAACACCCCGCAGCAAGCGGAGGACTATCTCAAGCAGTATAGGAAGGGACTCTCCAGAGAAGGCGCAGAACAGTCTCGATCCAGATCGCAGTCGCCGTTGTCCCAGCAGGACTGATCTTCGGAATTTGTGCCCACTGTTTAGAACATTCCCATTGTAGCCTCCAGCAGGTGGTCTACTCCAATACTGATGAAGTATCTATGGGAACGCTGAATTATGGTCTATTGTATACATGTTGCTCTGCCACCGACCTCCGTCCCACGTGTGTGTGGCTACCTTGCTGTTAGCTGGGATGCCTGTGGATGCAAGTAGGGTGGTCGAAAGGCAGGTCGGGCGCCCCTAGTTGTTCACTCCCCCTATGGGCGAACCCCTTGTTACCCCGCCCCTTATGAATGGGGGTTATTCTTTTTTCAAACTGGGGTTAATGTTGTTGGGTGGGACTTATGTACCCGGCAAGTTGGGGCCGCCGGAGTGGGAGGAGGGTCAATTGGTTTTAACTGATTCACTGCTAGAAAGCAAGGATGAGATGCCACATTTGTATTACATGTTGATCTTTATACATCGGTATGGGTACGACAGGTGACGCACAGGCACTTTGACAGATTAAGCTAATCTCGTGGAACGTCCGTGGGCTGAACAACCCCAGGAAGAAACAACAGATTTTGGGCTACCTAGACCGACACGGTGTGACAATTGCCATGGTGCAGGAAACACACTTGGCGTCAGGGAGTACCCCCAAATTTGCATCCCGATGGGCTTCATGCCGCTTGTTTTCCTCTTACTCTTCCTACTCCAGAGGGGTGACCATTTTAATTAAACGGGGTGTGGGATTTACACCACTAGGGAAGGACACCGACGCAGACGGCAGATTTTGTATGGTATGGGGGAGACTCCTATCGCACACTATCCTTTTCACATGCTATTACGGGCCTAACATTGTCAACCCCAATGCGCTGCTGCTACTATGAGGTAAGATACAAGCATTGGATATCACGCATGTCATTCTAGGAGGGGACTTCAACATGACACTACGACCTCATATGGATAGGTCCCACCCCCTCATGACGCATTACCAAAATACACACAAAACGCTTCTGAGTATTGTAGAGGAGCATTGTCTGCTGGCCGCATGGAGACACAATCACCCAACTCTCAGGCAAGGCACTCACTTTTCTGCGGTACACTCCATGTGGGCGCATAGACTACGTGTTTTTATCAGCAGGCCTCACACACTGGCTGACTGGAGCTGTACATCTAGCCTGCACGTTCTCGGACCACTCCCCTGTCCTTTTAGAGCTCCAAATCCCAGTGGACAGTTCTCCCTACCTGAGCTGGTGCCTCAACCCTGCCCACCTTAGTGACTCGGCCTTTAAGGCCAAATTAGGCCAAGACATACAAGACTTCTTTGACCGCTACACAGCGTCAGTGTCTAGCCTAACAACAGTCTGGAAGGCCTTCAAGGTCACGGTGCGGGGCTGGTGCATTGCTAAGGGGGGTGGAATCCTTAAATCCTTATGAGGGGATATCAAAAAGATAGAGGCAGAACTGCGCGTCCTAGAACAGGATCTAGATCATGTTACGCGCGGACACAAAATTAAAGCCCGAATGAGGGACAAACTAACGGAATACGAGGAGGCAGCGGATAGGGAGTGTAAATTCCGCAGGAAGCTGTACCCCTCACACGTCTATGGAGAGGGAGAGCGTACGGGGAAAGCTCTGGTGACCTCGGTTAGACCACCCCGATTTGCCAAATATGTCACTGCATTACAAGATGAACAAGGCACTATTCACAGAAACCTGCCCGACCAACTTCGAATCCTCACAGAACACTACACTGCGCTCTACACTTCACACAGAACCATGCCAGTAGATCTGGACACTTACCTAAGCGACACCGCCATAGCTTGGTTAGGCCCTACTCAACAAAAATTCCTTCACCGTTGAACTCGAACGTGATGAAATAACAGAAGCAATCATGTCAATGAAGTCCGGTCGAGCCCTGGGATCGGACGGCCTCCTGATAGATTTTTATAAAACATATGTTTATCTACTCGCCCCCATTCTTAAACAGGTTTATTATGCAGCCCTTGAGGAAGGCAGTCTACCCAACTCCATGCGCGAAGCCTTGATCACATCTTTGCTTAAACCAGGTAAACCCCCCGAACAGTTCGACTCATACCTGCCCTTGTCATTATTAAATACTGACATTAAAATTGTGGAGAAAGTCCTAGCTACGCGCCTCAACCTTTTAATGGAACATCTGTTCCTGCCGGACCAGGCCGGTTTTGTCCCTAACCGAGCAACGTCCCACACCTTGCGAATGCTACACTCAGTGTTGCATGAACGTAAACCCCAATTGTGAAGCTGCCGCCATATTCCTCGACGCTACAAAAGCGGTCGACTCGCTAGAATGGGATTACCTACTCAAACTTTTGGAACGCATGGGGATGCCTTTCAGCTTCCTGAACTGGGTGCGACTGCTATACTATCGGCCGAGCGCTACTGTGCTACTGAATGGGTCACGCTCTTCCCCCTTTGAAGTTCACAGGGGCACTCGTCAGGGGTGCCCGCTGTCCCCGTTTTTTTTTACACTTGCCATCGAACCACTGGCAGCTAAACTCAGACAACACCATAACCACCGGGCGCTCATTTATCCGGAGAGACAGATACTCATCTCACTATACGCGGATGACATGACGCTCTATGTCACAAAACCCCAAGATAACCTGAATCCCATATTGCGCGAAATTACAAAATTTGGTGGTGTCACTGGTGTACAAATAAACTGGGCCAAATCTGCTATATTCCCCTTAAAGAATAAAACACAGCCTTACCCCTTAGATTACCCTCTTGTCTGGGAAAGGTATGAACTAAAATACCTGGGCATCCGAGTTACTAGGCAACAGGACACCATGATCAGGACCAACTACGACACTGCCCTGGACAAAATTACAGATAATATCACTAAATGGATACGCCTCCTGCTGTCAATGGCAGGTCAATCAATCAATCAATCAATTATGGCATTTATAAAGCGCGCTACTCATCCAGGAGGGTCTCAAGGCGCGGGGGGTATGTTACTGCTCGAACAGCTAGGTCTTGAGCTGTTTCCTGAAGGAGAGATGGTCCTGGGTTCGCCGAAGGTGGGTGGGGAGGGAGTTCCAGGTCTTCGCTGCCAGGTAGGAGAAGGATCTTCCTCCAGTGTTGCTCTGCGGATGCGTGGTACGGTGGCGAGGGCGTGGCTGGTTGATCGTAGCTGGCGGGTGGGCGTGTAGAAGGTCATGCGGTCGTTGAGGTACTTGGGGCCCAGGTCGTGGAGAGCCTTGTGTGCGTGGGTCAGGAGTTTGAACGTGATTCTCTTGCTGACGGGGAGCCAGTGCAGGTCTCTCAGGTGTCCGGTGATGTGGCTGTGTCGGGGGATGTCCAGGATGAGTCGTGCAGAGGCGTTCTGGATGCGCTGGAGTCTTTTTTGAAGTTTGGCTGTGGTTCCGGCGTAGATGGTGTTCCCGTAGTCCAGTTGGCTGGTGACGAGTGCCTGGGTGACGGTCTTCCTGGTTTTGGTGGGGATCCATCTGTAGATCTTGCAGAGCATGCGCAGGGTGTTGAAGCACGAAGATGAGACGGTGTTGACTTGTCTGGTCATCGAGAGGGAGGAGTCCAGGATGAAGCCCAGGTTGCGAGCGTGGTCCGTTGGCTTGGGAGCGGTGCCCAGGGCCGGGGGCCACCAGGAGTCGTCCCAGGCAGAGGGTGATGATCCCAGGATGAGGACTTCCATCTTGTCTGAGTTCAATTTAAGGCGGCTGCTCCTCATCCAGTCGGCAACGTTTTTCATCCCTTCGTGTACGTTGGCTCTGGCGGTGGTGGGGTCATTGGTGAGGGAGAGGATCAGCTGGGTGTCGTCGGCGTAGGAGATGATGTTGAGGTCATGTTGGCGTGCAATGGCTGCGAGGGGGCTCATGTAGACGTTGAAGAGGGTTAGACTGAGTGAAGATCCTTGTGGTACACCGCAGATGACTTCGGTGGCCTCGGATCTGAATGGGGGGAGGCGGACTCTCTGGGTTCTTCCGGCGAGGAACGAGATGATCCACTCAAGTGCTTTCTCTCGGATTCCGATGTTGCTGAGGCACTTCACTAGGGCGCGGTGGCAGACTGTGTCGAATGCCACAGAGAGGTCCAAGAGGATGAGGGCCGCTGTTTCCCCGTTGTCGATCAGGGTTCTGATGTCGTCGGTGGCTGCGATTGGGGCGGTCTCGGTGCTGTGGTTGGCCCGAAACCCGGACTGCGAGGGGTCGAGGGATCCATTCGTCTCGAGGAAGGCGGCCAGCTGTCTTTTGACGGTCTTCTCGATGACTTTGGCCGGAAAGGGAAGGAGCTAGATGGGACGGTAGTTCTTGAGGTCGTTGGTTTCTTCAGGAGGGCGGTAAGCTAAGCGTGCTTCCAGCTCTCCGGGAAGGTGGCGGTGTGGAAGGAGGAGTTGATGATGTCCCGGAGATGGGGTGCGATGATGGCATCGGCTTTGTTGAAGACGTGGTGTGGGCAGGGGTTGGTAGGTGATCCGGGGCGGATGGAGTTCATCGTGTGGGTGGTGTCTTCGGTGTTGATCGGGATCCAGTTGCAGAGGGTGGTGGTGGCGGGTGGGCGTTGGTTCGGCGGTAGTGTGCGTGGTCTGTGCGTCGAAGCTGTTGTGTATGTCTGCGATCTTGCTGTGGAAGAACGAGGTGAGTGAGTCGCAGAGGTCTTGCGAGGGAGTGATGTAGTTGTTTCCGGCGCTGGGGTTGGAGAACTCTTTGACGATGCTGAAGAGTTCCTTGCTGTCGTGGGCGTTGTTGTCTAGTCGTTCTTTGAGTGCCGACTTCTTGGTGGCGTGGATCAGCTGGTGGTGTTTGCGGGTGGCGTGCTTGTGGGCGGTCCTGTTGTCTGTGGTCTGGTCGAGCCGCCAGGCTTTCTCGAGGGTGCGGCAGTTCTTCTTGGATTCCTTAAGTTCGTTGGTAAACCAGGGGTTTTCTTGTTGCTGATTCTGCTGGGAGGGTTCTTCAGTAGTGCCAGGTCATCGGCGCAGGCGGTCAGCCACTTGGCAAGGTTGCTGGCTGCTTCGATTGGGTCCGCTGTGTTGGTGGGTGTGCTCTGGCTGAGGGAGGCGGTGAGCTGCTCGGCGGTGATCTTGCTCCAGTTCCAGCGGGGAACCTGTTGCGGGTGGTGGTGGGTCGCAGTTTTCCTGAAGCTGAAGTGGACGCAGCTGTGGTCGGTCCAGTGGAGTTCGGTGGCGTGGCTGAAGGAGATGTGCTTGCTGGATGAGAAGACGGGGTCAAGCGTGTGGCCGGCGTAGTGGGTGGGAGTGTTCACCAGTTGCTTGAGTCCGAGGTTGGCGAGGTTGTCCAGCAGTGCGGTGGTGTTTCTGTTGTTGTTGTTTTCCAGGTGGAAGTTGAGGTCTCCTAGGAGGATGTAGTCGGCGGAGGACAGGGCGTTCTGGCTGATGAAGTCTGCGATGTCTTCGCTGAATTGTGTGCGTGGTCCCGGTGGTCTGTAGATGAGGGTGCCTCGGAGGGTGGTCTTGGGGTCAGTGTGTATCTGGAAGTGTAGGTGTTCCGCAGCAGTGAAGGTTTCATCGGCTTTAGTCGAGATGTGGATGGTGTTCTTGTGTACGATGGTGATGCCTCCTCCCGTCTGGTTGACGTGGGCCTTCCGGGTGATCTTGTATCCGTTCGGGATGGCTATGGCGATGTCGGGCGCTGAGAAGGCGTTCATCCAGGTTTTGGTGAGGAAGGCGACGTCTGGTGCTGTCGCGTCGAGCAGGTCCCAGAGTTCTACAGCGTGCCTGTGGATGGAGCAGGTGTTCAGCAGGATGCACTTCGGGTGGTTGCTGCTGGTGCTTGACTTGGCGGGGTGTGGCAGGTCCGGAGGCAGGTGAATCGGCAGGCTTGGCAGCGAAGGGTCCGTGGGTGCTTCTCGGGGTGGCTCGGTAACAGGCAGGTTTCCGGCCGGTATTGAGTGCGTTGAGGGTGGCGGCGTCGTAGGTCCTTCGGGTAGTCTTGCATCCACGGGCGCCAGGGGTCCTGGCGCTGGGCGCGGTCCAGGCGCGGACTGGCACAGACGGGCTTGCCTTTGGTGCACCTTTGGCGCACAATCGGCGCGTCCACTGTGCGTCCGTGCAGTCGCCATTTAAGGCTAAGTGGGAGGGAGGAGCAGCTGGGAGGCGGGAGCGGGGAGGGCACAGAACAAAAGGGGGCGTGGCCACGTGAACGGCGGCGGGAAGCGGGGAGCGGGGAGCGGGGACCGGGGCGGGCAAGGCACAGGGGGACAACAACAAAGATTATACTAAAGGAAATAAAATTTACAACAGAAACAACAATATACTACGAAAATACGGCGGAACTGCAGTGCATGGAACAGCGAGGCAGGCAGCTAGGGCGGCAAGGCAGACGGCACAACGAGGCTGCGAGCAGCAGCGAGGAGCACACACACAGCTGGTGGCCATGCAGTGCTAGGGTGTCCTGAGAACAGGTCACACTCACCTGCGCCGCGCGGTCGCAATTTAAGGACAAGTGGGAGGGAGGAGCAGCTGGGAGGGGGGAGCGGGGAGGGCACAGAACAAAGGGGGCGTGGCCGCATGAACGGCGGCGGGAAGCGGGGAGCGGGGCGGGCAAGGCACAGGGGGACAACAACAAAGATTATACTAAAGGAAATAAAAATACAACAGAAACAACAATATACTACAAAAATACAGCAGAACTGCAGGGCAGGGAACAACGAGGCAGGCAGCTAGGGCGGCAAGGCAGACAGCACAACGAGGCTGCGAGCCGCATCTCCCTCATTAAGATGGTGGTGCTCCCAAAACTCCTATATTTATTCACTAACATCCCTTATAACCCTGGGCCACATTTTTTTCGTGCCCTAAAGACTCAGTTATCGTGGCTGATATGGGCGGAAAACAGGCAAGGATTGGATTGGCCACACTGATGCTGCTATGCCACCAATGTGGGTTTGACGTCCCTAACTTCGAGCGGTACTAAGACTGTGCTCAAGGTCATTTCGCCTTCTATTGGTTCCACCCTCCACCATACATGGCACACCTTGCAGTGGAAGACGGCTACATGAGGCCCAAAAAAGCCTCTGGGTACATCTACACGACAGTTTGAAAGAGAGAACGCGATCCCTCTACAGTAGATTGTACTGTGCTGGGTTGGAAACGCCTCGCCAACACCATGGGATCCCCGTTCCTATACTCGCCCTGCATGACCCTGATGAATAACCCCCGTCTGCACGTAACCTGCGAAGAAATCGGGCGCAAAATGTTAATCAACCTGGCTTACCAGACGTGGGGGGACTTATATCTCAAGGCCAATTCCGCACCTCGCATCAATTCTCTGGGGATCACCCCCCCCACAATAATAGACACGTTCCTGTACTCTTGACTGCACCAAAATGTTTGTGCAGTCACTCCTATCTTCCCTGAAGAACCCGACACTCTGGCTCCACAACATGCACTCCTCCAGAACGATGCCCCCCAGCACTAGTGTTGTTACTTTACAAACACGTACAGAACGCACCACCTCCCACTATACTACGAGCGCGCGCTGATTGGGATGGAGATCTTGCTGTCCCACTAACGGACGAGCAATGGGAGTCCAGCTGCACTCATACAAATGCCGTGACGGGCAACGCTGGTTATGCTGGATACATTTTAAATTTCTGCATCGCCTCTATTATACCACGGCTAAGCTACACAGATTCTGCCTGGGAGACAATGACTGCTGCTGCCGCTGCGGGAGAGACGGAGCAGATTTTCTACACCTAGCATGGACTTGCCCTGCCGTTGTCGCGTACTGGATGAGGTCTTTGTGGGATTGTCCGAAATGTTGAGAATGGACCTAGCGCCATGCCCGCTGACAGCGTTGCTGGGTCACTCACATGTCATTGCGACCACACACAAAAAAATCTTGTCACTAAGCCTACTTTTAGCAAAGCGCCATGTGGCGTGCAGATGGGGCCGGGCCGCGCCCCCAAATTTAAGGCTTGGATATCCACCCTGACCACATGGCAAGACCAACTGCATAACTATGCAGAACTACTGCCACAAACATCACGCCCTAAGGATATCTGGGGCCCCTTCACTGCCTACCTTCTTAAGCAGCGGGAGGAGGAGGATATAGCATCTGGTGAACCACGGGATGCACTAACAACAGACACTCAACTATCACAGTGACCCTCACGTACTATCCACTGCCGCGCTTCTATGAACACGACTAACTACACATGGGACGAACGCATCGCCCTCACGAGCCCAAATAGTAGGATGGTTTGAACTAACAGCGGGACGCGCTTACACTGTTCCCTACCGCAGTCCTCTGCCTGTTGCGAGGCCCGGACACGCCACTGACAATTACCAATCTTAGCCACTCTTACACCTGTCACATAGTACGATTCTAGATCATGACCTACAGGCACTAGATTCCTTGATATAATGTGTGCCAATTATGTGGGGGATGGGAGGGGAAGAGTTAAACACATGTGTTGAGTTCAGGTTTTTTGGATCCTGTGGACAAAATCTGATATGTACGAGAAGGTGACTTTAGCCTTAACTACTATCCGTAATTTGTATTGGATGTCATTTATTGCACTAATGTACCGTACACTCTTTTATATACAATAAAGGTTTTTGAAAATTAAAAAAAAAATGAATATGTTTCTAAGATTAGAAAGGAGACTGAACACACAAACATTGCTTGGAGTAAACATTCTTTCGATAACTTTATTTCGTCACAACGGACCATAAAAGTACAAGATAAAATACATACAATACAAAAAACACGAAGAAATAATATACGACAATACAAGGACAATCACAATCATATATGTACACTTGATTTCACAAAGTTAAAAACTATACCTATACACCCCATCATAAAATCAAATTAAACATTCAACATAGTTATCGATGCTGGCAATTTAAACATATATTTTACTCATTAGATTATTTGGGTAAAAAAGTCTTGCGTTTATGCCACACCCTGTACAAAAAGCAGGAAACAGCAAAAACGATAGGAGGATGCGTGTCGTACCTTAGTACTCTAAAAGCTAAACAACAATGTCTGAAGCCAAGATTTCTCATATGTGTTTTATCACACTTGCACTCAGGGTAAATCAACAGTTCAAAGTTGTTGCGTGCTCTAGGGTGTACTTCAGTAAATAAATGACATTCATTTGTGTCACATGTAGCTGATACACGTAACTTTATTTTGTGTCCTGCGATGTCATTTATTTACTGAAGTGTCCCTGCGGACAAGGTTATGTGGGGAAAACTGAGAGAAAAATAAAAACAAGATTGAATGAACATAAATCTAACATTCGAAATAAACTGATGAAATTGACGGTTGCAGCTCATTTTAAAGAGGCATCCCATAACATAAGCCAATTGAGATACACCATCGTAGAAGTTGTAACAAAAAGAGAAGGTTTAGACAATAACAAGAATTTGTTACAACGTGAAAATTTCTGGATATATAAATTGGAAACATTGAAGCCAATTGGAATGAATGACCGAACTGAATACAGCTGTTACCTATAGAGAATTTAACAATCTGAATGAAATTTGACATTGCCTGCTAAATCTTATTTTTCGCCCTTACTATGTCTACACCAAATTTATACCACATTAGGCTCAAACACATAACAGTTATAGACACCTTGATGGGATATATACACATCTCTGGATAACATTGGACACCTTTTTTTCTATTGTGGGTTTTTTATCCCATTCTGAGAATTTTTCTAATTTTCCTTCTTTCCTTTTTATCTCAAACAGACAGTATTTTTTTCTGTTCTTATTTTCATTTGAATTATAGGTGTATCAATACAGGCGCATATATTCTAGTGATATCTTTGCATAGGTTATAGGGATATCATGTTGTAAACAGGGGAGGACTACCCAGTTCAAGATGGCCGCCGCAATTCAACGCTTATCGCAATCACTTAATTTTTTTAATTATTCTGTCACCAGCAATACTCGTTACTATGTTCTAGGCAGTTGGACCTCATATAAATTTCCCTTGACACATATATTGAATGTTCATAACCCTAAGTCATCAACACTTGTAGATTCTTTCACTGTCACCCCACTACAAGATGGCAGCTAAAAGACGGATTGAGTTTTTTAGTCCTACTTTGATGTTAAGGACATATGAGATAACGCGCTTTGCACGCTACCGGTACCTTTAGAACAACGGAGCAACTTAGAGATAACCAAAGCTTTACTGACATGTGAGTTTACCTGTTTTTTGTGACATGCGGGAGGAAAACATGAACTCAATCGTTCTTAATAACTGTTTTCACGTGCACCTAACGGGATATTGGGATCATGTGTTTAATCATACCACTTCTGCTAGATTTCACGATATCTTCTTTTGGGATGAGCCCGGCTCAATGTATTTCGGTTACTTTTATCTCGCGATATTGTTTTATTCTCACCACGAACGCTTAGTTTGAATGGAGTAGACACATGGAGATTTCATACCACTTGTGCACTATATACACTTTTCTTTCACCTTTCACACCCTTACCCTGGTACTATCTAAACACATTGTTCTATTGGTTGTAGACATTATGATTTATCAGATCCATGATGACTATTTATTGACTTAATTTTGATTAGATGCATTTTCCCATGTATCCTCATGTATCATTTATCTATCTTGATTGTAGAACATATGTCCCTGATGAAGGCTAGAGCATAACTGAAATGCATTGGATATGAAAATGTTTTGGATATACAGCTGGATGCCCTTAACCTTGCTTTGAAAATGCAAAATCTAAATCACAAAGTTACACTGAACAGAATTGATGAATAAAAAAGTTTTGGAACTTTTAAAAAATCGAAATTTATTGTTTTGAATTTTACAACTCTGTGTGGGATTGTGCAGTGACTAGGGGACATCACCCAATTAGGGCCACGCAATACTTGAAGCCAAGATTTCTGCAGATGGGTACCACCCAGTATTTATGTGCAGCCTGGTAAGCGGGGCAAAAGAACAAGACGTGGTTCTCATCTTCAAGTTTATATTTGCATGCTAGGCACTCAGTATTTTTTTTACTCTGCCATTTACTGGTAAAGGATGTAAGCGGGATGGTGCCCACCCTCAATTGCATGTATAATTTCCTCGCCAAAGCTGGATAAAACAGGTCAAGGAAATCTTCTGTTTTATACTGGGCTTTTATTTGAAGAAACTGAATTGTCAGTCTACCTATTGTCGAGCTCACTTGAAGAGACAGTAGATTGAAATTCCTGTAGTGGCGAACCATTTCAGCCCTAGTTATTTTCAAGCACGATTCTTCTGGTGAGACCCACAACTTGGGTAATCCAATCTTACTAGTGGTTTCCTTATTGTGCATTAACCACTGTATTTTCTTGGTTCTCAAGTAAGCCCAAACTTCCCTAAATTAATTTTATAGGCGGTTAGCTCAGGGACTGTCCACAGTCTTCTCCAGTACATAATTGAGCGCAGTGCCACTTCCTCCTCAACCGGGAGTAGCCCTATGTCCAACTGGAGTGGTACTAGCAGCGTGCTGACAGGGATTCCCCACAGGTTCCTCATGAATGATAATAATAATAATAATAATAATCTTTATTTAGATATAAAACATATCTTTAAAAGAATTTACAAATTCACAACCTGACCAAGTATAAAGATAAAAACCTCTAAGAAATAACCACACAATATAAATATAAAAACACAATCCATTGGCAATCTTTAAAAAAACAGGAATTTTTGTCTCATGGTGTACTTTAAAATCACAAAAATTGAAACAGGGCACCAGCTTGCATTGAGTATCACCAGATTATGTCTAACATTACTAAAAATAATGCCAGTTGTTACTCATTTCGGTGTGAGAGAAAGGAAAATTAGGCACTTTAGCATGGTCTCCTTAAATTAAAGATGTAATATGCTCGCTGAACAAATTTTGTAAATTTTATGTTTAGCACTATGTTTTCCGGGTTTAAGGCTGCCATGATGGCTTGCCTGCAGGTCTGAACCCCCAGCCTATTCCATTCTAATTTTAGTCCGGACCTGCGTTCTGTATTAAGGGCTGGGCAGAGGCAACTTACATGCAACATGGTTTCCACTGTTTTCCCACACCCTCTACAGGAGAGATCTTCCGATGTACGTCGCCATGATGGTAAGTCCTGCAAGAAACGCCAGTCACCCAGTCTGATGGAAATAAAGCCACGTTTCAAGTATAATGGGTATGTGCTGGCCAAATAACTGACTGGGGCTGGGTGTCTGTAGGAATTTATCATGGCCCAGGCGTGGCTACGTTTCAGAAAAAGTGCTTTATCAGTGAGACAAGAAGTCATTCTCACACATTTTTTATGGCTTTTTTAAAAGCTATCTGGCCAGGGTTTAGGGCCCACAGATCGCTTGCTGACATTTGCTTAATGGCGTCTGTAAAGAGTAGTCCGTACAAACCCCCCGGGTTAATCTGGCTGATTTCTTGCCAGACTAGGGATTCTAAAGTTCCTGGCTCAGCTTGTCTTAACTTGTGACACAGGGTAAGGTACGCCCCGGTGGCTGAGGCCTCGTAGTTTGTCAGCCCCATCTCCAACCTAATCTGTGCTGCGGAGGATGTCTTTGGCAGCCGAAGCACCCTTTTATAAATTTTAGTTGTCTGTTGGTTCAGGGTTGTGTTCATTTTATCACTGAAAATCTCAATCCCGTAGGATAAAGTGGGGCCGACTTTTGCTCTCATTACCTCCAAGAGGGGGGCTAAGGTTGGGCCGGAAATATCTTTAGCAAGTTTGCCTAGTGACACCATTAGGGTCACTGCTTTGGCTCCGATCTCTCTGCGCTGTATTTTGTAGCCACATTTTGAGTCCAGGTGGACGCCAAGGTATTTATAGGTCTGGCTCATGAATGTATGCTCTACCCTTGTAAGGTCAGTAAGCCTATGGTACCCCCAAAGCCCAGCCCCATAAACAGAAGCAGCTCTAGCCTGTGTTTTATAGATCTCAACAACAGGGGCTGCTGTCTTAAATTCAGAAGCTCTGGGCATTTTCAATATCCCACCCGCTATTTGAGTTAACTTTTAGAGCAGCCTTTGCTAGGTGGGTATCACAGTTCAGACGTTCCACAAGGATAATACAGAGGTACTCAAAGGTTTTCACTCGCTCCAGGGGTGTACTATTTAATACTGGGTTTGGGCGAGAATGCCTGGGAGGATTGAAGATCATAAACTTGGTTTTAGATAAGTTTATCTCCAGGCCCCTCAGTGCACAGAAATTAGCAAAGCCATCCAAGGTGCCTTGGAGACCCATTGATGTCTTGGACAACAACAAAGTGTCATCCGCAAACAACAATGCGGGCACCCGACCTGAATCTAACCTTGAGGCATCGATGTCCTTGATGCCAAGTAGATGATCTAAAAGCCCATTATTATACAAAGTAAATAAGGTGGGCGCCAGGACGCACCCCTGGCACACCCTCTTTTTCACAGGAAGGCTGGCTGATAGTTCTCCAAGCTTTCCGCACCTCACTTTTGCATAAGTTTCAGTATGAAGCCTTATTAGGACATCAAAAAGATATGGTGGCATACCAAAATCTAGAAGTACACTCCACATTTTTCCCAGATCAAATGCAGACCTCAGGTCAACAAAGATGAGGTAGAGGCTGCCACCCTCCACACTCACCGTCTTCCAATACAGGACCTGAAGTCTGAATATCTGGTCAATGGTTGATGTACTCATTCTAAAGCCAGCCTGGAAAGGGTTTAAGATCTCGTTTTCCTCAATCCAGACCTGGACTCTTTCTAGAATAATATATCCCATTAACTTTTAAGTGATGTCTATTAGGCTAATAGGCCTATAATTAGATGGCAATAGAGGACATCCTTTTTTATGGATAGGTACTATCTCTGCCCCACACCAGGTGTAGGGCGGGTCTGTGCCCCTCAAAATAGAGTTAAGCAAAGCACATAAATATGGGGCCCAAATTTTTGGTTCTGACCGAAATATGTCCCCTGGAACCTTATCTGCCCGAAATTTTGTACAGGGTTCCAGAGTTAGCTTCCCATACCCCCACCAATCGATGCTCATAGTGGGGGCGTGTATTTGGTATTAGTGGGTCATCCTGAGCCCCCACCAATCGATACTCATGGTGGAGGCTTGTATTTGAGGATGGTGGTTGATCATTGCCCGAATGTGCCTACAAGGTTCCAAAGTGGGCTTCCCACACTGCTGGCGCTATGTTGGATTCTAGCGCTAGTGATGATGTTGGTCCCATTAATTGACTTCCCAGTCCTTCTTCTCAGATTGAATGACCTGTTTGTACTTCACGCGAAGTTGTTTTATTTTAGGCTTATCCCTAGCCTTAACAGCTACCAGCAAGTCTGTTTTAGCTTTACGACAAGTAGCATTATACCAGGGAGGGTCTGGGTCCGATTTTACCTTTATGCTTCTTTCCAGATAGAACACACCAAACAGCTTGAAAGTCAAATGTTCATGTATTTCTATCAGCCTAGCGTCCATGCCTGCCTGTGTACCAGATAACCCAACCTCGGCCATTTCACTGAGGTAAGGGACGACCTGCTGGTATATGTATGGTAAATATTTGGGGGAGTCTTGTATGTGAGGCCATTTTACTCTCCGCCTATTTTTGTGTAACAGGAGAGGTTGGGAAGTTAGATTGGGCGCTACTATGGGGTTGGACAAACCCCAACTCCCTGGTTTAAGTGTCATAACTATAGCGTTATGATCACTATCATTTCTCTGGTGGATTTGAAAATCCAAGACCCTATCCCATGATCTGCATTCATCCAGAATAAAGTCAATGGTCGAGTTTTGCCCTTCTCTATTGAAGGAGGCTAAACTAGGTCTGTCCGATTTTAACCTCCCGTTACATGCCCTTAATGAGGAGGACAAGGTAAACAATTTATTTGGAGGACCAGCGGCACCAATGCTCTGACTGGTGGCATCTGAGGTTCCAGAATGTGCCAATACTAATCCTCATCATCTAGATCATCAGCGCAAACACTGATTAGAGGCTCCAACTGGCAATTTAAATTGCCCCCTATAATTAAGATGGTTTCAGGGTCAAAAGTTAGTATATATTACCTTAGTTGGTCGATGACTCTAGATTCCTGTCCACACTGTGTTGGCCATGAATAGATATGGTGGAAATATATACTTTATTTGATTTAAAAAATATATAATCATAAAAGTGGAGTACATACAAGCATGTACATAAATAAACAGTTAAAAATAGAAAAATAATGAATCTCTATTGGGGCTAAAATCTTACCTTGTTACAGGTTGGTTTCTTTAAAAAGCATTGGGGGGCCCTTCCGGCTGCTGAGTGAAATTACGGTATGCATGACGAATAAAAATTGTAAGGCCTATGTTTAAAGCTGTATTTTATGGAATCAAAGATGCAATAATTGCCTGTCCGGATTTTCAGCCTATTCCACTCAATTTTCAACTTTAATCTGCGCTGTGGCAGTAGAGCAGGGCAAAGACATACTATGTGCTCGAAGGTTTCAGCCGTCTTGCCACACCCTCTGCACAATAGATCCTCTGACGTTCGACGCCAGGAGGGTAAATCCTTTAAAAATTGCCAGTCACCCAATCTAAGAGCCATAACACTAAGTTTTAAGTAGAGGGGATAAGTGAAGGACAGATAAGAAGAAGGGGAGGCCTGCCCATAAGAATTCATTATAGCCCATGCATGTCTACGTTTAGCAAAGAGAGCTTTATCAGTGATTAGGGACGTCATTCGTATACATTTCTTAATATGGATTTTAAAAACTGCCTTGCTGGGGTTAAGATCCCATAGTTCACCCGCAGACATTTGCTGGATGGAGTCCTTAAAAAATCGGGCGTAAGAGCCACCTTGGTTTTTCTGAGAAATGTCTAGCCAAAGTAGTGACTCCAAGGAACCTGGGTCTGCCTGCCTAACTTTGTGGCACAGATTCAAATAAGTGCCAGTGTTGGAAATATCGTAGTTTAGTAAACCCAGTTCTAGTCTAATCTGTGTGGCAGAGGCGGCTTTAGGCATGTGAAGAACTTTTTTGTAGATTTTGGTCACATGTTGGTTTAAGTTAGCGTTTAATTTTCCCCTAAAAATTTCAATGCCATACGACAGAGTAGGCCCATTTTTTGCTCTCATAACTTCCAACAATGGTGATAAACTTTTTTTGAGAGCTTAGAAAGGGTCACCTGAAGGTTCATGGCTTTTATTGATATTTCGCTGCGTTGTTTGGCGAAGGTACCCCTAGAGTCGAAATTGATCCCTAAATATTTGTAAGTTTTTCCTATTGTAAGGCTCATATTGTTGCATAGCCATCCTTCACCATGGTTGCATTTTCTGCCAAAGATAACCACTTGGGTTTTCTTTAGCTTGACCTCTAAGTTATTCATGGTGGTGTAGCTGTGTAGTTTATTTAATAGCCTTTGCAGCCCTACCCGGGTAAAACTAAAAAGGACCAGGTCATCAGCATATAAAAGGTTGCTTATTAACGCACCACCAATCTTGGGAGGATGGCTGTTTATTTCTTCTAGGGTGGCTGGTAGGTCTGCTATAAACAAATTCAATAGTAATGGGGCTAGCACACATCCCTGTTTGACACCTCTAGTTGTAATGATTTTCCGAGAGAGATATGTGCCAGTCCCCAACTTGACTTGTATCCATGTACTGGAGTGCAGTTGAATAATCGCCTCTAGAAGTTTAGTCGAGATCCCCCATTTTTTTAGTTTTGCCCAAAGAGCAGCCCTGGGGACCCGGTCAAAGCCGGCTTTAAAATCTACAAAGCAACAAAAAACAGTCCTTGATGTAGTAAGTACATTATCAACAATTATAGACAGTGCCAGTAGGTTAGTCGTAGTGCCAGAGTCTGCAGTGAAACCAGTTTGATTCCTTGGGATAACATTATTCTGCTCTGCCCAGGTTCTCACTTCCTCCAGTAGAATACTTGCATAAAACTTTGCCTCAATGTCTAGAATGGCGATTAATCTGTAGTTGTTTGGGGACGCATGAGATCCTGACTTGTAGATCGGGTGAATTATTGCGCCTCGCCACAAATCCGGAATGGTTGAGCTTCTTAATGCAAAGTTAAAAAGAGTAGTTAAGTATTCTGACAAAAGGTTTATATTTGTTTTGAACAAAATCTGTGGTAGACCATTTGGGCCAGGCGCTCCATCTGATCTTGCTTTTGTTAATACTTTGATGACCGTTTCTAGGAAAATCAACAGATCATCGCTTGAAGATACTGAGAATTCGGTGGAACTGCTCCAGCCCTTGCTCGGGCTTACTTTCGTAGGATTGAGAGAACAGATGACTGTAGAGGCTGTTTCCTCAGTGGCCCTAAAGTGGTCAGTCAAAAAGGCAGACCAGTCGGCTTCTGCGATGTTTGCACACCCAGAGATGTGTAATCTGGTGTTTTGGCAATGGATTAAGGCCCAAAATGTTCTTGGGTTGCGATTTTTGCTCTCCCATAGTAGTTTGCACCAGAATTGACCTAGGTAAAGCCGTTTGTCTTTTTGTTGAGCCTGCCTAAAATTCTTTTGGGCGGCCTTGTACACATTCAAGAGCTCACTGTTACCAGTAGATTTCTTAAGAGTGCACAATGCATTGTTTCTGTTTTTTTCAGTACCATAGTTTGGCTTGAGATCGAAAACTGGGGGCTGAAGGGAGCCTTATGGGAAGGCGGTTTAGATGGAAAATGGCTTATCAAGTGGGAACAGAAGGTGGACCAAGAAACAGTGGGGGGGCTGCCAAGTCAATGCCTCCTGTTATGAAGGCCAAACATTCCTTCATAACATTAGTGCAGATGTCATCACTCCATCTTAATCGTTTAAGATTTTCGGTGTAAGTTCCCTTGCAAGTTGTTGAGGTGGATTTATGATACACTGGCTTTACATTGATGGTAGCGACCTGTGGGCAATGGTCGCTTTCCGATTGGGAGTGAATGCAATAGTTTACCAGGTATGAAACAGGGCTAAGTTACAGATGGTGTAATCAAGATAGGAATGTTTACGACCGTTTGTCCAAGACCACTTTGGAGGAATGTCTTTCATAGATCTACCATTCATCACCAAAAAGCCAGCACTGTAAAATTGCAACACACAGAGCTCTCCTAGACTACAGTATGGTTGATTTGGTGGTTTGGATTGTACCGCTACTTCTGTTGATATGGATGGTAAAAGCCCTTCAAAGTCAGCAGAATTTCCCTGAAAGAGATTGGTGTTAAAGTCACTGGTGATCATACAGTCTGAGTGAGGAAAATCCACAGCCAGGTCATATACGATTTTAATTAAGCGTGTTAAATGCTCCTTTTTGGATAGCCCATGTTTCCTGAAATGCTATTAATTTGTGCTCAAATATAAAGTTGTACATCTCCAAGTTGGTCAGTTTCTGATGGAGACCACTAATGTTCCATGAGCACAGTGTAAAGATGACTGCAACTGAGGGTTTAAAAGGTTTATAGAAGATGATAATTGAGGTCTTGTTTGCACCTAGTCATTGCAATTTGGGTCTGCAGAGTATTTTACAAGTGGTCAGTCTGATTTTTTGCAGGACAGGGCAGCCGGAAGTCAGCCCCAATCTTGAGCTTTTTCACAGTTACGAGTTTTAGCCCATGAGTTTTCAGTCGGTTGTATAATGCCTAAGGCATTTTTAGAATTGAATAAGGCCTGTTTTTAACACCAATCCTCGAACATTGCGCTCTTGTCGGGATGGCTGGCTGCTTTAATAGTACTGTGGGATGGCCTGGGGTAGAATAAGGGTGGGTTTTAATTCCCCATTGCAGAAAAATGTCCTTTTGGGCTAAGAATGCTCGTGACAAAGTAGCAGATCTAAATGTCACCAGGGTTACCTCAGAGTGTTGTAAGCCTCGTGGTGGAAGAAATTCAATGGACATAAGTTCGTCGGATGTCAGAGCCTGAAAACCCGGGATGCCGTTCACTAGTTTGATTATGTTTGATCTATTAAGGATATCATGCTGACCATTTGATTTGAATTCAGGAACAAGAAGTATTTTACAATGCTGTAGGTCACTTTTGACAGTCTGAGTGCTAGGGCTTAGGTTAGGCAGAATACATTTATCAGTTAAGGGGCCTGCATCTGATCCCAGATGGAGTTGGGGAGAATCTCGTGGACCTTGCCTGGGTATCTGAGTGTCTTTAAATGAAGATGATGTGATGTTAAAAGTTACTTTTAAAGGATTGAATCCAGTGTTTGAATTTTCGGAGTGAGGAAGAGTTAAAGGGAAAACGGATTGAGGTTGAGTTATCGTTTCAGTCACCTTACTTATATTAGGTCCGTTAAATTTGCCACTCATTTGTTCAGTACCAACCTATAGCTCTAGCGCCCCTATTTCGGCAGGTAAAACATTTTAGTTATGACGACACGCAGAATTATGTTGACTTGTATTTAAGGCTAAGTCAACCATGGGGGAGCTTTGACAGGGACTTGTTGATATTGGTGATGGTTGTGTAACACTTAAGACTTTTTTATTAGCAACGGTTGAGAACAGTGGGAATAGTTTAGCTAAATCAACTGTTGGTTTCGATCTAACTTTATTTCTTTGTTTGTGCTGACGTTTACGCTCTCTCTTACTACAGACTGCAAAAGGAACAGGAAGCATTTCGGGAATGGGAGCTGCAACAGCAGCTGGTTTAACAGAAGACCCTGCCTTGGTGTTGCCAGTTGTATGAGTTGGCCCACTCACTGTCTGAAGGCATAAAGCCGATGATGGAGTAAATGCCACTAAGGGAAAAGAGCCTTGATCTTGGTGGTGGTCTTGGAAATGGTTTATCAGTTCGGGGGAAGATTTAGCTTCCCCACTCACCGGGGTCCCAGTTGCAGGTGTGATCTGTGTGTTAGCCAGTTCTGAGTTGTGTATTGGAAATTTTTTAGATGTCCGGTCGAGGCGTTCAGTTAACAGTCCTCCCTCCAGCTGCATAACTTTGTTTATGACGCTGGTTAAAAAAGCTGGACGCGAGGAGAGAGAGTCAACAATAGAGGAGCAACAGCAGACTGACTGTACTAATTTTGAGGATGCTTGCGCTCTTATTATTAGATTATTCAGTTTTTCCAGCTTAGTATTGATCCCTGCTGTAAACAGAGCTAAGGTATTCAATAGATCAACCTGCATATCCAGTTTATCGGAGTGATATTTTAACGCAGTGACTGTCAGTTGGAAAGTTTGGAGTAATTGAGGCCAGATACTCGTTGTTGTGGAATAGTCGGCCTGTTACTCAGATTTTAGTCTAAGATTGGGTGAGTTTTGAGAATTTTTGAAGAAGAAAGACAAGTCCGATAGCAGCTGATCGTTTGGATCAGTTTTTTGTGGGTGCTTTAAGAAAACTGTTGCTGCTACTGGAGATGAGTTTGACCGTTGTTGGAGCTTGGTTGACTCTGAACTCCCCTCAGGAGGACTTGCTCCTTGTAGTGAACGTGGGCTGAATACGTCGGAGTTGGGTACAAAATCTTTTTGTGTGTGAATTTGTGGGAAAATGAAAAGAGAATATTGTGTGGTACAAGGTCGAAAAAATCTCTGTTTGCAGTGATTGCAGTGATTGAGAGCTATAGTTGTGACTGGGAGTCGCAGAGGATAGTTGGGAAGGCCATGCCTCTTGCTTGCAGATGTCCTGGGAGGGAAGAGGGTGACTTGGAGGAGGTTGGCGACTTGGTGAGGGATTTCGGATGGCCCTCGTAAGGCACTCTGAATAGGTCTTCTGATCATCAGCTAATGATCCGAAGATAAAGACATCCGGTAATAAGGCAAGCTTGTTGGTTGCCGTTTGAGGCGGTTGAAGCAGGAGCGCATTTGGCTTAATAGCTTGGTGAGAGTCACAATGCTAAGTTGCCTCCGAAACTTGAAAGGGGGAGGGATGCTCGACTCCACCAGGTGCTTTTTTAAAGTACTCCAAGAGGGAAAAAGATTTTGAAGCGTTCGAGGATGGAACGTGAGAAGAATGCATGTTGCTGCTGTTATGATGCTGTCCTTTGGACACAGAGTTAAAAACCTTCAATAAGACCGTAGGGGTCAGTGGTTTCGTGTGGTTCCATGGGCCACCCTCCACGTCTGTGTCATGCCATTTTAATTTCTTACATTTCAGTAGCGAAGGGGCTTTTCTTATTTTCCAGGATCTCATCACTTCCGTTGTTGCGCGTAGTTATACCGGCCTGTGAATTAAAAATTAGTTCAAATGGGCCGTCTGCTGTCCAGTCTTTTGTTGCCGACAGGACCAAGGTATGGTCCGGAAAATCAGAAGAGGTCAAGAAGAACCATCTTGGGCCTGTGTCTGGCAGTGCTGAATCTTATCTTGTCCTAGGCATCTGGGGCAATTAGTGTTGGCTGTAATGCGCAGGCACCCCCCGCACACTTTGTCCCGACATGACCCCTTGCCTTACACTGCCCACAGCCACCTGTCCAGTACTCCTAAGGCTACTCCTAAGGTCTGACTCCTGTGTCCCCAATCCAGGTACTGCCCCCACAGCTAGCAGACCAAAGCCAAGGCCGGAGATGCAGTGAGTGGGGGGTACTGAGGGAGCCGCCCCGGACCAGTTCCAGTCTGGACAGTAGGTCCGGCAGTGGCCACAAGGGGTAGGTGGGGGCCGGGCGAGCAGAACCAGGGCTGACAGCACCAGGCGAATGAACACCCGCGAGCGGCAAGCCGGCAGGAGGGGGGGTTGGAGACGTGGGCGGGGGAGAGGCCAGGGGTCAGATGGGGTAGGTGCTGTATAGCAGCCCAGGCAGATGGCGCTGCACCGGGCCGTGCGGCTGGGCAAAACCCCAGCGGTTAGCAAAACTGAGATGGGTCAGAGGCAATTTGGGAACAAGCAGGGGCACAAGCAAGGGACAGGGTCGGCTAGGAACATAAGGCGCTGAGTAGAGAAGGTGGGATCTGACTTAATGCCAACTGTCATTGAACAGCGCGAGGAGTCCACGGTCCTAAGGTCCACTCAGGACTCACCTTGGTTCATTGGTCTCCAACAGCCGGTCGCCATCTGCTCAGTCGCTTCTCTCTCGGTCGACTTACTCGGCCCAGCCGTCTCCCCTGCCTTCAACGCCTTTACTGCCTCTACCGCCCTTACCGCCGCCTCACCTCCGCTGCCACAGCCGCAGCTGCAGCCCCAGCCGCTTCTGCTCCACTACGCTCACAGCCTACGTCCTCAACACCGTCTGCACGCACACGCTCGCATTCGCTCAGCAGCCCATCCTGACGTCCGTAATTCATGGCCAAACGCTTCCGCTTCCTCGCACTCTGAATAGATATTGATTCGGGCAATTTGTTTGTTAACTAGGAGAGTTAGGAGAACGCATTGTAAAAATGTAAATGTACATGCCAGCATTTGTAAAGCGCACAGCTACCTCCAACGGAAGTGTCCCGGCGCTGTCCGTATACCGCTTAGGAACCCTTCCTGGCTTTTCCCTGTGAACTGTCCACTCCTGGGCACCCCCAAGGTGAAGCCAGGCATCCCAGTGCTTTTGGGGCAGTTGTGGAGATTAAGTAAGCTATTGCCTAGAGTTGCAGAGTGGGTCAGATGAATAGGCACCAAGGCGAGAATTATCAGGTCCGAGGAAATTGAGCCCAAGACCCGCCGAGGCAGGTATTGAACCCTGATCCCGGGCCAGACCTCTGCATCAGGGTCTGCAGCTCTAACCATTTATACAATCTTGTGGGGAGTGTGGAGTACACACTCCACTCCCAGACGCACTGCATACATGGATGCCATATCAAAACAATATTCCATTTGATCATGTTCACCATTCTTCAAATTCAAACCTCGATGTTACTCAATTTTTCATCATTGCATTATTCTGAACCACATAGCCAACATGATGTATTTCGGAAGCTTCCCATATTGACAAGTCTCCATCCGGACCTCAACGAAAATACTATCCAAAATACAGAAAAAGGTTCAGAGCAGCCATTCTTTATTTGAAACCCAATTCATTTCGGGCTTATGTCAGCCCTTCGTCAGGGGTAACTGTAAATCAACAAATACAAAGAATACAACATTACTGCTTTGTGACATTATTTTTCTGCAACTGCGCGAAATCTGTGTTTTAATCCTGAACGTAATTATTTTATCCAACAGTACTAAAAGTGGGCCATTAATATTAGGTTAAAAAACAAACAACAAGTTTCAGATCCCCTGACCCTCCAACTAATTCCTCGCTCAACGGGCTGAAGTTAAGCCTCAACATAAATTGTTTATCATCTCATATTCCGAGCAGTATCTAAACTTTCATGCTTTTGCTATGTAGCCCTCAATTAAGTATAACTTTACACTCATCAGCTGTGCCTCGTTGATGTCCTTATCATGCTATCTAATCTCATTTACATACTATCAATTTCCCTCATTTCTTCTTTCCCATCATAGGCATTTTTATTGTTTCACTCGCAGCAAGTGTTAAAGAACGCTTCCATTCATTCTTAAGTTCTTATTCCACCCGACCGGTATCCGTTTCTCATGTTCATTTCAACCAAACTCGTGCATACCTGCTCTTTCCACTATTTTCTCCGCGCTTGGCGTGCACCTCGAGCACTTTTAAATCTCATATGAAACCAACCCTCTAATATCACTCTCTTTTAAACATCCCACGATCCACCCCCCTCCCGTGTCGACAGATTAACTGTCTGACTTCCTCAAAGTCACTTGATGTACTACTATACCCATCGTGCATCTGATTATCCCAACGACGATCTGTGTTCACCCTCTGCACAAATCTAGACTAATGTTTATGCGTGTCGCGTTAGTGTACGGGCTAGTGCTGTGCAGGCGGCCGCTTAACGCTAAATACGACAGGAGCCGATACTGCCGTTTACACGTGGCTCCCGACTGACTGCCATGGCCATGCTTCTTTATTTTATACATCCCCGTGTCTGACGTCACGCGTCAGCGCAGGGGTGCTCCGGCGGTGCGGGTGAGCTAGACCGCTGCCTTGGAGCCCCGGAACACAACATTCCTTCTAACCTTTATTAAAACAGTGAAACATCAAAATCGCGATATGTTATAAAAGAATGGATCTGTTACCAGTCTGTCAGTGTTCATTCAGGGCGTCATTCCACCAGGTAATCAGCTAGCTGGGAGGAGGGTGCAGGATTCTGCCGCAGTCCATATCTGGATTATCCTCCCCTGGATATTGTCACCCTTGGCGTTCTCAGGATTGGGGTACAGTTTCCTCCGGCCGGAGAAAATGGGCTTGACACTCTGCTTTCGGGGGTGGCTGGAAATTGAGAAGTGTCTTGGTCTCTAAGGTCTTCTTCCTCCGAGATGTCCTGATCAGTCTCTGGCTCCTCTCCTCGCTGCGGACTCGGGCTGGACTGTGCTGGACCAGGTGGGGTGTTCTGGTGTTCTTTCTTGAAGAATGAAGTATCCAGGGTAACTGTTTCAGCTCCTCTCTGGGCAGTCATCGTGGTTCCGGTTTGGCGAGTGGCAGTCCATGGTTGGTGTTCGGACGGGAGTCGGAACTTGCTTCCGGGATAACGATCTTTGACATAGACCTGGTCCCTTGGTTGTATCGTGGATTCACGGGCTCCTCGTCGTTTGCTGACTTGCTCATTGGAGAGAGTTCGGTTTGCCAGAGCCTTCTGTTTGCTGGCTCGCTCAGGAACCCATGTGGAGTGGTTCGGGAGTTTGTCCTTCACTATACGGCCCATGGTCAATGCACTAGGTGCCGCCTCCATTGTGACATGTGGGGTCATGCGATATTCTCTTAAGAAGCTGTAAATAGCTTTTTCTAGTGGTGATCCATCGGCGAGAGCTATGCGGACGGTCTTGTTGAGTGTGCGCATGAACCTCTCTACTTTCCCATTGGCTTGGGGCCAGAGCGGGGTTATCTTTCGGTGATGGATGCCCCAGCTCTTTAGGTACTCTGTGAACTCTTGACCTTGGAATGGTGCTCCATTGTCAGTCTTGACCACTTCAAAGATGCCATGAGTGGCAATAGTCTTTTTGAATTTGGCGATGACTTCCGTAGCCGTTTGGCTTCCTACGATCTCTACTTCTGGGTACTTGGTAAAGTCATCAATTATCACTAGCGCGTATTGTCCATCAGGAAGGTTTCCAAAATCCACACTTACACATTCCCACAGCCTCTGAGGGTTGTCTTTGGTCATGACTGGGTGAGGGCGGTCCGGCTTCCTCGCCGCCTGACACCAGTTGCATGCTCTGACAGTTTGTTCCACCATTGACCACACTTTGGCCCTCAGCCTGCTCTTGGTTTTTACCATGCCTTGGTGTCCTCTATGCACTAGTTCCACTGCTTGATGGGTTAGACTGGCCGGCAGGACTAGTCGGAGACCCCGTAGAAGGCATCCTTGGCTGTCGAGGGACAGTTCTTCTTTGATTCCCAGATAGATTCCAGGGTTGCCTTAGCTTGAGGTGTCCTCTTGCTTAGGGAGTCCTGGATGGGGCGCCATTTCCCTGATTGGATTGCAGTGGCAACCAGTTGAAGGATTCATCATTCTGTGAAGCTTCAAAGATGGATTAAAGGCTCATGGGTAGTGGCCGGGATCTTTCTGTCACCAATCGGACATACTCTTCGGTGTCTTCCGCCTCTTCCTTCTCTTTCAGGGTGGCTTCTCTGGGGTGCCTTGACAGGTAGTCCCCGGGGTTTGTTGACCCTGCCTTGTATTCCACACCGTAGTCGTACCCTTGTAGCTGAAGTATCCACTTCTCAATTCTTGGAGGCGGCTTTGATACTGAGCCTTGGAATAGGGGTAGGAGAGGCTTGTGGTCTGTGGTCACCGTGAAGGAGTGGTCGTACACGTAGACATGAAAGTGTTGGCAGGCCCAATGGATGGCTATGGCCTCTCTCTCAATCTGTGAATACCTCTGCTCCGTATCCGTCAGTGAGCGGCTGGCATAGGCGATGGGTGCCCACTCCAGTTGCTCTGGAGCTGTGTCAACACTGCCCCTAGGCCGAAGGGGCTGGCGTCTACGGCCACGTTGGTGGGCTTGGAGGGATCAAAGTATGAAAGGGTGGTGTCCACTGACAAGGCTGCCTTTGTGTCTTGGAATGATTTCTCCTGTTCAGGGCCCCATTGCCACGTGGTGGTTGATTTGGTCAGTTCTCGGAGTGGTTTGGTGAGATTGGAGAGATCAGGGATGAACCGCCCACAGAAGTTCACCATACCCAAGAAGCTCCTCACTTCCGAGACGTTCGTTGGGGCTGGGGCCTCTTGGACATCCTTTACTTTGTCGGGGTCCGGTGCTACTCCGTGGTTCGAGAATGTGTACCCGAAGAAGCTGATTTTGTTCTGCAAGAATTGGCACTTTTCTCGGTGCAGGGTTAAACCTGACTCTTTGATTCTTTGGAGAACTCCTCATAGTCTTTGGTGGTGCTCTTCAATTGACGATGCATAGATGAGCAGATCATCGCTCACGTTCAGAACTCCTGGGAGTCCACTAAGGACCTCGCGGATGGTGTTCTGGAATACTTCTGCTGCACTTGATATTCCGAAGTTGAAGCGCCGATATTGTCTTAGTCCTACATGAGTGGAGAAGGTGGTTATGCGTCGGTTCCCGGAAACTACCGGCCTATTTCCCTTTTACCGGCACTCACGAAAATCTGTGAGAAGGTAGCTCTTCAACAACTGGAGAGCTTTGTTGAAGCCTCCAATGCCCTCCACCCTGCCCAATCAGGCTTCAGGGCTGCATACAGCACTGAGACGGCGCTGGTGGAGATGACCGAGGCAATTCGGGACTGCTTAGACGGAGGCGGCAGAGCGGTCCTAATTTTATTGGACCTCTCTGCCGCATTCAATACCGTCCCTTATGAGCTTCTCCTCCGCCGGCTGTCGGCCATTGGCACGGGTGGGGTTGTTTTAGACTGGCTGTCCTCTTTTCTTTCTGACAGGACTCAGCAGGTCTGGATGCCTCCTCACGCCTCTGAGCCCAAACCACTGCTTACAGGGGTCCCTCAGGGGTCTACTCTCAGCCCCTTACTGTTTAATGTATATATAACCCCCCTGGTTTATTTGGCAGAACAGTTTGGGGCTAAGATCATAGGGTATGCAGATGATACCCAACTGCTGTTCACCTGGCCAGACGACAACTTGGATACGTCGGCAGTTCATCTGTGTTTGTCCTCTGCATTCCGCTGGCTAACACAGGCCCACCTGAAATGCAACGAAGAAAAATCTGAAGTGCTTTTCTATGGTTCCTTCCCCCCCTCATTCAAAAACACTCTGTGGCCTCCTAATATTCCCAGTCCAAAAGAGATGGGGAGACCTGCCAAAAACCTTGGTATCTGGTTCTCTGAGGACCTCAGATTCGAGGACCATATAAAAAAACTCACAGGCACCTGCTTTGCCACTCTGAGAATGCTCCGCAAGTTTTTCCCCTTGCTCCCAAGGGATGCTAAGGAGATGGTTGCTCGGACACTTATTCTGGCAAGGCTGGACTATGCGAATGCACTGTTCAGTGGCATTCCGGCCAATCTGGTGAAGCGCCTGCAAATTATCCAGAACGCGGCTGTCCGTCTATTATTTAACATCCCTAGATGGAAGAGCGTCCGTGCAGAGATACGCACGCTCCACTGGCTTCCGGTTGCTCAACGCATTTTGTTCAAATCCCTGGTGCTTGCGTTTCGTGCTACTCACGATCAAGGCCCCCTGTATCTGAGAAAGAGATTCACCAGATATGTCCCTGCACTCGCCCTCAGATCTTCCACTCTGTTCAAATTGCACCTTCCCTGTTTTAAACGAGCAAGACTCGGTGGTCAATCGATCTCTGTGATCGGGGCACGGGCCTGGAACGCTCTTCCTTTACATCTGCGTTCTATACCTTCAGTGTCTGAATTCAAAAAACATCTGAAAACTCATTTGTTTAAGAGTGTAAGCTAAGATGCCTTCTTTTTGTTCTGCTGTCTGCCTCTCCTGTTCCCGCGCCAGGATACTCACAAGTAACAGAGCGCGCTATAAAATGGTTTATACATACATACATACATTATGTACCTTGAATCAGGGTGGAGCGGCAGCTGGTGATATCCCGATCACAAATCTACTTTGGAGAACCATTTTGCTCCATTGAGTTCCCCTAGGATATCGTCTATCGTGGGGGTTAGGTGCCGCTCTCTCTTCACCGCTGCGTTCGGTAGACGCATATCCACGCAGATGCGGACTTGTCCAGGTTGCTTGGGTTTTCGGGCCACTACGATCGGAGATACCCATGGGGTGGGTCCACTGACCTTTTCTATGATCCCTTGTTTTTCTAGTGTTTCGAGTTCCTCTTCAACTTTCCTTCGTAGGTGGAACGCAATGCACCGATGCCTCAGCGCGGCCGGTTGGACTGATGGGTCGATGTGGAGGGACACTTCCTTCCCTTTTAGGCATCCGATGCATTTGAACACGTCCTCAAACTCCTCCATGATGGTGTCTAGTTCCTCTTCCAGTACTGCCATGGCGTAGGATATGAGTTTTAGGTCTTCTGCCGACTGTCCGCTTAGCAGCATGCCACTGCCTTCTTTAGTGACATAGATCGTTGTGGGCACTGTTGACTCTTGGTGTTGTAGTTCTGTTTTGAAGCACCTGTTCAGAGTAATGGGCGTCTTCTGGCCGTATGCGAACACTCGGATCTCTGCTTCTCGTAGGGGAGGCCTTGCACGCAGTTGGTTGTACACATTCGCCGCCATCAGTTCGATGGACGCCCCTGTGTCAATGGTGGCTCTCACCTCTTCCTGGTGAATCTTGATGCGGCACTTCAGAAGGTGGCATTTCTTCCTTTTAGGTTGATCGATAGCATATAAGTAGTGGACTGGATAGTCTTCTGTGTTGTCATCCATGCCTTCACTGTCCCTTTCTTCTCTCACCACATGCGCAGCCTCCTTCTTGGCTCTCGTGGACCTGCATACCGCTGCAAAGTGGTTCATCCACCCACATGCACTGCACTTCTTCCCTCTCGCGGGACAGTCTTGCATGAGGTGAGGTTGGCCTCCGCAATATCCACACTCCTTCTTCTTGTCTGGTTGCCTTCTCCCGCTAGTTTGTCTCCCCTTTGGTCTTACCACGTTCACCTTATCTGCCGTGTTAACTTGTTCGATTTTGACAGGTCGGTGTAGGGCTGATTCCATGTGGGAAACTCTCGCCTGATACAGTTCTTTAGACCGGCCAAGTTTGAGTATGTCTGCGAGGGGTTTGTCGTCTTCCTGGAGGATGCCGACTCGGAGTTTGAACGAGAAGCAGCCTTGGATGATCTGTCCTCAGATCTCCTCCTGTTCATCACGGAATACGCAAGAGGTGGCTAGTTCTTTTAACCTGCTGTGGAATGTGTCTAACGACTCGTCGGCCTCTTGTTTCGCTTGGCGGAAGATGAACCACTCATAATCCTTGCTCGCCATAGGTTCAAAGTAGGCGGTCTGCGCTGTGAGGAGTGTTTGGTACGACTTTGGTGTGGCTTCCATCAACGTTTTGTAGATGCGATGTATGTCGTTGCCTCCTAGGTGTAGGAGTAGGGCTCTACTCCTCTCTCTGGAAATCCCCGCTCTCTCAAAATAGATTTGGAGACGGTCCGTCCAATCCCTCCAGCGTGGGGCAAGGGACGAGGGAGCTCCGTCTACCACAAAAGGTTTGAGGGTGGGAATAGACACCATTTTGGCACATGTGCAGCGTGCCGCATTGTTCCTTCGACGTTTATTGGAGGTGGCACTGGCTCGGGGAATAGCGATCGTCCCTTCTGTTGGCCAATTGTGTGGTCCCCCTCAGTGTTGGGCGCGCTCTCACGACCCGGCTCAGGGGCCTCGGTGGCGATGCATGAATTTTGTATCTTGATGTAGGGTGACTCTTGGCATGAGGTGGCGGCGTGGTGCGCTGTCTTTACTAACTCTGTCATTGTGGGAAGCGCTGTTTCCTCTCAACGGGCGTTGCCCTAGCCTCCTTTCCACGTTTGTTGGCTGTCCTGCGAGCGAGTGCTCTGTGCTTGTGGCTCTGGGCCTAATGTCCGTTTCCTCCTCTTGTTGCACAAGAATTGAAATTGCCACCCGGAGGTGTCGCAGGGCAATGGGGAACATCGTGCAGGTAGGGAGGTGGGTTCTGTAGGACCGTCGTTGCCAGTGTAGCGTTAGTGATCGGGCTAGCGCCGTGCAGGCGGCCGCTTAACGCTAAATACGACAGGAGCCGATACTGCCATTTACACGTGGCTCCCGACTGACTGCCGTGGCCACGCCTCTTTATTTCATACATCCCCGCGTCTGACGTCACGCGTCAGCGCAGGGGGCGCTTCTGCGGCGCGGCTCAGCTAGACCGCTACCTTGCGCCCCGGAACACTACAATGCATTCAGTATCACCAATATTTCACGTGATGTAGCCATAACCGATTTCTGTGTTTCATTTCTCGTTACCACTGTCCCACTGTTGCTCTGAACTAGATGTTTCATCATATGTGGAAGCAGAGATCTTTAGTGTAGAACGTCCTTTGTGAAAGTCTTATTCTCGGGTGCAAAACCAACAAGGGCAATAAATTCAACATCACAAGGGGAGGTATGCACACCGTTTTTCTTCAAAATGTACTCAATTAATTTCAATCCATTTTTAACTAGCTTTTCAATTTGCGTGCGGCACTCAGCTTTTTCGTGCCTTTCCCTGAATGCACTATCATAAGTGCAATCTTGTGGGGAGTGCGGAGTACACACTCCACTCCCAGTCGCAATGCATAAATGGATGCCATATCCAAACAATATTCTATTTGACCATGTTCACCATTCTTTAAATTCAATCCTCGATGTTACTCAATTTTTCATCATTGCATTATTCTGATCCACATAGCCAACATGATGTATTTCGGAAGCTTCCCATATTGACAAGTGTCCATCCGGACCTCAAAAAAAATACGATCCAAAATACAGAAGAAAGTTCAGAGCAGCCATTCTTTATTTGAAAGCCAATTCATTTTGGGCTTATGTCTGCCCTTCGTCAGGGGTAACTGTAAATCAACAAATACAAAGAGTGCAACGTTACTGCTTTGTGACATTATTTTTCGGCAACCGCGCGAAATCTGTGTTTTCATCCTCAACGTAATTATTTTACCCAACAGTACTGAAAGTGGGCCCTTCCTATTAGGTTAAAAAACAAACGAGTTTTAGGTTAAAAAACAAACGAGTTCCAGATCGCCTGACCCTCCAACCTTATTTCTCGCTCAACGGGCTGAAGTTAAACCTCAACATAAATTGTTTATCATGTCATATTCTGAGCGGTATCTAAACTTTCATGCTTTTGCTGTGTAGCCCTCAATTAAGCATAACTCTACACTCATCAGCTGTGCCTTGTTGATGTTCTTATCATGCTATCTAATCTCATTTACACACTAACAATTTCCCTCATTTCTTCTTTCCCATCGTAGGCATTTTTATTGTTTCACTCGCAGCAAGTGTTAAAGAACGCTTCCATTCACTCTTAAGTTCTTATTCCACCCGACCGTTATCTGTTTCTCATGTTCATTTCAACCAAACTTGTGCATACCTGCTCTTTCCATTATTTTCTCTGCGCTCGGCGTGCACCTCGAGCACTTTTAAATCTCATATGAAAGCAGCCCTCTGATATCACTCTCTTTTAAACCTCCAACGCTCCACCCCCCTCCCGTGTTGACAGATTTACCGTCTGACTTCAGCAAACTCACTTGATGCACCACTATACACATTGTGCATCTGATTATCCCAACGACAATCTGTGTTCACCATCAGCACAAATCTAGACTAATGTTTATGCGTTCAGTATCACCAATATTTCACGTGATGTAGCCATTAGCGATTTCTGTGTTTCATTTCTCGTTACCACTGTCCCACTGTTGCTCTGAACTAGATGTTTCATCATATGTGGAGTAAGGGTGGGCGTAAAATCCGTTTCGCAGGGCGAATTTGCGGATTTTCCGCGATTTCGCGATCCGCGAATCTTGCGAAATCGCGCTAAAATCCGCGAATCAGCAGGGACGAATTTTAAGCCAAGCAAGGGTTACAGCAGCAGGTGAAAAAATTGAAACTAATTTCTTTGTAACCTTTTACAAAAGGGTTACAAACAAATTAACTTCAACTTGGACACCTGCTGCTAATTGCCTTCCTGGCGCCTCGTTATCTACTTGCAACTATTCTCTGACCCTGCTCTGACCCTTGAAGCAGGGTCAGAGAATAGTTACAAGTAGGCAACGAGGCACCTGTCCAAGGAATTAAACCTCATCAGGAAGCACTTACAGATATAAAAAACAGGAAGAAGGGAGAGGATGGCAAATACACCCATTTTGAGTTGTCAGGAGGGGTTAAACTAAAAGAGACCTTTACAGCACAATCTGGCCCTTCAGAGATCCGGCCTCTCTTTCTTTCTCTCGTTCTTTCTCTCCCTCTCTCTTTCCCTCTCTTTCTCTCTCTTTCTATCTATCTATCTATCTATCTATCTATCTATCTATCTATCTATCTATCTATCTATCTATCTATCTCTCTCTCCCTCTCCCATAAACGACTGCATGGGTAACTTCGGTATGCAAGCGGCTCGCGAAGATGCAAAAAACCCCGCGAACACGCAAAAAAACAAAAATCTGCAAATTCTCACAAATTCACGAATTTTGCGGATCTCGAATTCGCAAATCCGCAAATTTGCGGATCGCGAATTCGCAAAATTCGCCCATGCTTAATGTGGAAGCATAGATCTTTAGTGTAGAACGTCCTTTGTGAAAGTCTTATTCTCGGGTACACACTCCACTCCCAGTCGCACTGCATAAATGGATGCCATAACCAAACAATATTCCATTTGACCATGTTCACCATTCTTCAAATTCAAACCTCGATGTTACTCAATTTTTCATCATTGCATTATTCTGATCCACATAGCCAACATTGCTCTAACCATTGAGCCACACTCCTCCACATGTATGTCCAGGGAATTAGTTTGCAACTGCTCTGCCATGGCACCCAGGTTCGTACCCACCCAGATGCTCAGTCCCCCGACGGTCTACCCCTCCCTTGTTTTCCAGAGCCCAAGTCTCCTGCATTAGGCAGATATCATGCTTCTCTACAAATGAACCCCACTCTGGGATAAATAGTTTATTCTTAATCCCCGCTAGGTTCCAGGAGTGAATTTTAATATTACTATTTTCCTCCCACACTCGAGGTTTGTTTTGAACCATAGTAGGACTGTGACCCCCCACTAATGGATCCTCAATAGCCGCCCCGCCATCCCAAGATTAGGACCTTCTTTGTTTTTCTCTCTATCATAGCCCCCTGCCGTTACTGTGATGGCTCCCCTGCTACCTATACCCTCCTGAGTTACCAAAGGAGGGGCACCAGAGGATATACCATCAAGCTTTTCCCTACGGCTTTCCCTAGCATTACCCAAGATTGTCTCTGGAGTACTGTCACCCCCCTCTAATCTTGGCAGGGTGATGGGGCAATCAACACCCACCTTACATCCCCAGCTACTAATAAATCCATATCGTTGACCTTATAGGATGGCAACAAACTACTCCTCAACCGTCAGTCTACTTGGTCCAAAACGCTGAATCTATTGTTGAGGCAAAACCTCGCCAGTGCGGGGGGGGGGGGATTTTTATACCCATTCCAGTTAGCATGCCCTGCCTGGACACTTCAACCCTGATTCTCCCCTCCCCCCAGAGCTGTGATCTACTAGTGAAGTTAGAGTTAGGGTTGGTGTGAATAACAGGATAAAAATATGTTAGAGGAAGTGATTACATTTGCATTGCAGAGCATACTGGAGCCCAATTACAGATGTGTTCCACGCCACATCTATTTCTAAAATGAATTACAACACAATCACCCTGATAGTTTTTACCCTATGCTCCACCTTGTCCACTGGTCGAGCGAAAAGGATTTCACTAGATACCTGATTTGAGAGTGACCTTTTGTAATTCAGCCAGTGGATACATATGTGTTTAAGCTCGCTATAGGCCTCATTTTCCCCCAGGGTCAAGACAGGGATCCATTTAAGTACCACCACCTACGGTATAGACTCGGGAGGGAGATCTATACATGGTAATGCTTTCCTAGATACATCATAAGCCATGGTGTTGGTGGACAGAGTTTTTTGTTTCTCCATCCCTCTATCCCCCATTCTCAGCACTTCTATTTACTACCTGATCATTAATCGCAACAGTGTCGCTAGATTGAATTGGAAGCTCAACATGTATTACAGTGGGGGTGAGTGGAACAGCTACAACAGCATTTGATACAACTCCATTTGTTTGCCCAGGCAACCCCTCTGAGTTCCCAGTACCGCCTTCAACCCGAATACCACCATCTGCCTGTATGGGAACAAACAATAGTTCAAAATGCGAAAGTCAGTCTTCTATTGAATTAAGTCTATCGCAGATAGGAAGACATGTCTTTGTAAATATAGTTTCCCATTTGACCCAAATGTCTTCTCCAAATTCAATAGAGGAAACATCTCCAATACTTGGTTTAGCCACAGTCACATGTTCAATAGGCCGGGGTACCACAGGACTAGGCACAGTTCTTATCGGCGGACTTACCCCCATATTGCTACATTTCTGGATTTTCACCTTTCTATTTTTCAGTGTAGCCCCTCCACTTTTCCTTTTAGCCGTTTGGTCCCGGATGGTGGGCTCCGGTCCAGGGTGCTCGTCATTTCGCGCCAAAGTACAAAGGTCATTTGATACGACGTCCGTGTTGATAGGGATATCAGTCAACCCACCAGCAGCTTGACATAACTGGCTGCCCACGCTAGTTTCACCTGACAACACGGCATCAGTAAATGGTTGATAAACTGGCGACGGTACATGGGCCAACAAACCCATAGACGACCATTCGTCAAAAGCAGGCTCCATTGGCAAGGACTTCCTACCCTTTCCCAACTTAGAAGTGGTCATTGTTTCAAGTAGTTAGACTTAAAATGTTGGCTACGGCTGCTCCACTAGTCAGTAGCAACAAATATACAAGCGAAAAAGAAGATACAAAGGCTGGCTTGTAATGTAACCTGTGAGCACTAAGAGTTTCTGCACAAATCCGTAATTAACAAATGAATTAAGGAGGGGTGGCCCCGTCCCGTCCTCATCCGTGCTCGAACGGGCTCAAACGAGTGCCCTTGGAGCGGGCTTCGCCCGGCGCGCGCCTGCGCGCTTCCCGCGAAGTGGGGACCGCGAGCAGTTATCTGGTGCATGGAGGTGGAGCAAGGGGGCACAGGTGAGGAGTGTTGAGGGCCTCCCGGGCCCTGCAGTCCTTGTCCTGTATCGGTAAACTCCCCAGCAGAAGTCTGCGGCTACGAGCGGCTCCCGCGAAGCGCGGGCCACGAGCCGTTATCTGGCACATGGAGGCGGGGAGTGGAGGTGGGGCAAGGAGGCACAGGTGAGGAGTTTTGAGGGCCTCCTGTGCCTTGCAGTCTGTGTCCTGTATCGGTAAGCTCCCCAGCAGAAGTACGCGGCTACGAGCGGGTCTCGCAAAGCGGGGGCTGCGAGCCGTTATCTGGCACGTGGAGGCGGGGCAAGGAGGCACACGGGAGGAGTGTTGAGGGCCTCCTGGGCCTTGCAGTCCATGTCCTGTATCGGTAAGCTCCCCAGCAGAAGTCCGCTGCTACGTTTGTGGATTTTAACAGAGCTTTTGTAGGTAGTATCACACTCTGAAAGCAATGAAATATACTCCGGTCTATGGCAGGACTGAATATGTTTCTAAGATTAGAAAGGAGACTGAACACACAAACATTGCTTGGAGTATACAGTAATGGGTTTTACCACAAGGAAAATGCGTGGGGCATGCCTGGTCATGACCCAGGCAAAGAATTTGTCTCGAGTGGGCCTGTCTGCTCTCATCCAAGCCCGAAAGAGGCGAGGCCGGACCACCACTCTGTGGTGGTGAGTTTGCTCTTTTGCATTGCCGGTTTCTCCATTAGGGCTCTGGGGCTGCACCCCACTGAAATTCCTCAAAAAATATTAAATAGATTGATTTATTTAAAGATACAATCATAGCTCTAAACAAATTGATGTATTTAAGTCTGGTCTATCCATCCCATGCTGCTTACCCCACCTTGCTCTGAAGCTGGAGGTGGAAGCCAGGTAGTAAACCAACTTTCTGCACTCTGACGCACAACTCAGGGCTTACCTGTCTAAATCCCTTCATTGCCATTGTAGCATATATGGTGATATCCACTGTAGATAATTGACTCTGTAAGTGTCATCATTTTAGGCTTCTGAGTCGGCATCCCTGTATGAGGTTAGATGTCTGTAATTCATGGGCATAGATCCCGTCCTTTTCCATTCGTCACACTGTAGGACTGTATGCAAGTGCGTGTGGTTAGGTGCCTTGTCCTTGATATTGGTAAGTGTTATAATGCTAATCTTGTGTTATGTATCAGTCAGTCAGTCAAAACCACTTTATTCGATTAATTAAAATCATAAAAGTATACTAAAACAATGTTAGGTACATGATTAAAAACAGGATAAAAAGTCAAATTAATACAGTTAAATTCATGAAAAAAGTTTAAAAGACCAATTGTCTCTGCTTTTTTCTCCTATTAAGAGGACATCTATTGCACGAATCCCATTCCTCACTGAAACTCACCAACAATAATTCATATACAAAATACAGTTTTAAAAAGGATGTTTTTACAGTATTACAAATCCAATCTTTTTCTCCTGATTCTTACGGCAACTGTTAAAAAACTAGCAATACAATACATAATGAAAGGGGTTTCCAACATTAATAAAAATAACAATGCAGGTTTATATTGAGTAAAGCTCATCTCTTTCAGCAAAGGTTTGACATAGCGCTTCCGGGGTTCACTATACCACGGGCAAAAGAATAGAAAATGCGCAGTGTCCTGGACAGACTTATCATCACATTTACATGGGGTAGAATCCTCTAGCTTGCACCAATTTTTCATGTCCCATAAGACCGTATGGATTTGGTTGAAGCGGAATTTTGACAGTAGCCATCTATGGAAAAAATTTGTTACCACTGACAAATAAGGCGCCATTTCAGGAGTAGTGGTTATCATTATATGGCTCCTCACTGAGGGTTTACACAATTCCTCCGCCTCTCGTTCCGCATCACAGAGCTTGATGAAATTGGTTTTCACCCATACAAGATCTTCTTTGCATAGGGATTCTGGACTTCCAAAGATCTCAGGGCGTCCTAGCTTATTAGCCACATTCTCTACATAAGACAACCACTGAATATCCCTCACATGATCTAATTTCATACAGTCTTTGATGATTTTATGGTTCAGACTAAGGTTCTGATTTAGCCAAAGTTTTATCCATAGCACAATGGGTGCTAATTTTAGCATATCAGTAATAAATCCCACCCCTAATTCAAGGTGTACGGGATAAGATGCTGTTTGCTGGGGCAAACCAAGCAATGATCTTAGGAATTTGTTTTCTTCCACTTGGATGCGGTCTATTTTTGAATATCTCTAAATAGCTGCCCCATATCGTGCTATTGCAACTGATTTGGCTTTATAGATGGCAGAATAGGTTTCCGCCCTAGTCTTTTTGCGAACCCCAAGACTGCAGATGCAGAGCTTCTAACTGCATTTGCCTTGGTGGTTAGCTGCGGTACCCATGTTCCCCTTTGATCAAACACTACCCCTAAATAAGTGAAAACCTTTACTCCAGAGATAACTTCACTGCCACAAAAAAATGTTTTTTCTTTGCTTTTTGAACTACCCACTGACATTGTATGCGACTTGGCACTATTAATGACCAAATCCAGATTGGACATAAAAGATCCAAAAGAATCAAGGAGTTTTTGTAGGGCAATCGGGGTCCTGGCTATCAGGACCGCATCATCGGCATAGAGGAGCACCGGAATTGGCCTCCCCCATGCACGGGATGTCCTGAGTTACTGCTGTTAGATTGGCCTCCAATGAATTCACGTACAGCGTGAACAGCATGGGGGCCAAAATACAGCCCTGTCGTACCCCTCGTCGGGACCTAAAGCTTGCTGTACACTTTCCGTCGGTAGTCATCCTAATGGAGGCATTTAGATCTTTATGCAGCTCCGCCAGGAAGTGTACTAAAGAGATGTCAAGGCCCATATTCAATAGCATAGTCCACAGCGTTGATCTATTAACTAGATCAAAAGCTGTAGATAAGTCCATAAAGCCTAGGAATATGGATCCCCTTTTAGCCCTCGTGTACTTTGCTATTATCAGGTGAAGGTTAAGACATTGGTCTTCTGTGCTCCTCCCCGCTCTGAAGCCGTATTGTACGTCCGTCAAGATGTTATTCCTAGTAGCCCAGGAAGTTATTCTGGCTAATACGACTTTGCCTAGGATCTTAACAGAGGAGTCCAATAATGATATGGGCCTATAGCATCTTGGATCTCCCCTCTGGCCTTTTTTGAACACGGGATTATGGTAGCTCTGGACCAAGATTTCGGGAATCCCACAACAGTTGAAGCATTAAAAACTTTAACTAAAATATCTGCCCAGAATAGTGAGTTAGCCTTGAACAAATCCGAGGGAACCCCGTCTGGACCCGGTGCCTTTTTACTCTCAATTGCTTCAATGACTTCAATTATGTTGAAGTTGACTGGCCCTGGCGGGGATTCAGATGCAGGAAGCTCAAAGAGCTCCTGCTCCATATTACTTCCATAAATTTTTTCAAAATGGTTAAGCCAGTCAACCTCAGGGATATTAAGTTCCAGTTCCTCGTTCTGGTCACGAGCAAACAGTGGGGTATTTATTATTGACCAGAACTTTGAGCTATTTTTTAAGGTAGCTTTATCCATAAGCTCAAGCCAAGCTTCTCTTTTTAGAGCATGTTTACGCGCTTGGGTTACCGTGGAATAATCCTTTCTCAGCTGTCGCACTAAGGATTAATCCCTAGGGCAGGTATTAAGTGCTTTTTTTAGGCGGTTGTGGGCTTTACTGCAGGTAGTATCAAACCAGCCTAATGCCGGTCTGTTCTTCCCTCCCTGACCTTTGGATGTTAGGTTCTGGGATATTATATGGCAGATGCCTTCAAAAGAGGTTAAAACCTCCTCGCCTTTTGAAAGGGGGTTAGCACAGGTGTTAAATTGTTCGGTAGCCTCAGTGGTTATAGTGAGAAAAAAATCCTCCGGTACTACCTGTCCCCACTTGAGCCTCCTCCCCTGATCTTTAGTCTTAATGGGTAAAGCAACCTGAGATACAGCACTGAAACTCATGAGGGAGAAGCCATTTACTAACTCCATCCCCACGGGGTTATGATCGCTCCCAGGCATCGGTACGGCATTATAAAATATCAAGAATTTAAGAAGACCTAGAAATAGGAATATATAATCAATTATTGAATCACAATCCCTTCCAGTATAAGTAGCTACCCTAGTATTTTTATCAAAAAATTCTGCCTCATATAAATCATTGGTCGCTAATAGATTTTCCAGAGCCACCCCCTTCTGACTGTGTTCAAAGTGCGGGGGGAAATACTGTCAGGGGCATCTGAATCAATAAGGTCACAGTTTACACATAAGTGTACATTAAAATCACCCAACAATATAAAATGACAATAAGTGGTTTGCTTCTCTTTATAAGTAGTTAAAAAGTCTGTTAGCCACACTAAATGTTCATTAACAGGGTAGCCATTCGGTGAATTATAACAATTCACAAAGAGTATTTTGTTGCCATCGACCAAAGTTACCTCTATAACTAAACAGTTATGGGAGTCGCAGACAACTTTCATAATTTTACCCTTTACATTCACCGAGACCAACATCAGCAGGCCCCCTCTGTTCCTTCCAGCAGGAGATGATAAAGCCGGGACAAAGTAAGAAGTAAATCCATCCAGCCAAAAGTCACAATCCATGTCCCAAGTTTCCTGCATAGCAACAATGTCATATGATTTAACAAAGTTCAGCCAATTGGGATCTTCTCTCTTGGACCGTAAACCGGCAATATTCCAGCTTAATAATCTGATCTTATCCCTTTTATCTGGCGTATCCGATTCTAGTTTGCGTCCAATATTATCTGAAGAAGGTACAAGAGCCATAGGGGCATGGTCCACTACAGCAGCATCTTCCATACCCTCTCCATCCCTCTGTCAATCGCACAATTCAAGACCCGACAAAGCGTCGAATCTATTGTGCGTTGTGATATGGGGACCAAACCTGAAAAGGTTCTCCCTCCCTGGAGCCTGGCTAAGGGTAGCTGGAGGAAGGCCTAAAGGTGTAAAAGGGCTTCTGCCTAGGCTAAGGGTGGGGGGTCCTGGAAGGTGATTATAAAAATATCCCAAAGGGCGCACGCTGATGCTACTACTATCGATGGCCATTGAGGCTGCCCTTAATAGAACTGTGGCAACATGTTGGGGAAATCTAAAATTTACCACCACGCAATCACCAGTACAAGTTTTGCATGTGGGGCCAATCCACTTTACCCTCCTAACTGTGATTATTTCTCCAGCAAATTTTGAGGGGAAACCACATTTTAGGTTCAGCCATGATACAACTTTCTTTTTAAGGGAGTCATGCGACTCCTCAAATGGCTCAGCCAAAGAAGAATTATGTGGGGGGACATTTGCTAATACAATTACATAGGGGGCACAGCCTGGCGGAAGATCAATAAAATTACTTCTCCTCCTAGAGGTAGCAGATGGATTTGTAGCCGGCCCAGGTTTGTTGTGTACTCCTGTATTAATAGATGGAGGTGTGGGTAGAGCAGAAGGGCCAGGAGGATCTTGGGTAGCTCTGGATGCTTGGCATAAGGCGTGTACATTTTTATCGCTCTTGGCTATCCCTTTCCTGCCGGCCTCCATAGAATCTATATTAGGTGTGGGTAGACAGGGCTTTACTTTATCTATGCCAACTACTTGCTTCTCTAGTAGATCACCCAACCTCTTAACCTCTGCTGTGACCATTTCCAACTGAGACATTAATGGTTTAAGTAATTCCGCTAGTTTCAGCTCGAATTTGGCCTCCATATTGCGAATTAGCAGGTCAAATTGGCCAGGGCTCAAGGTTCTATTTTCCTCGCTCTTATTCTCCACCATGACAGTCAGGACCGGGGAGGAATTGTTCACAGATTGCTTATTTTCTGCCTTTCTTTTCTGAGCAAGCCTTCCAGCCCTCTTGCCTTGCTGCTTCCTACAGTTTTTGAATGGTCTAGTGTGGGTTTGGGCAGGGGCTACCTCTTCCTCCTCCTCCGACTCCGAGGTAGATTTGTCAAGTACTACAGTATCCGGGGCCTGATGAATCAGTGCTTCTACTGCCGTGATTGCCACTGGTATATTATCAGTAATAACGGCGGTATCAGGTAAAAAAGGGCTCTCCAGGGCTTGGTCGTGATCTGAGGAATTACCTCTACCCAAGGAGGCCCTTCTATCATTATTGATCTTATTTACCATTTTTACCAGGAAATTATCAATAGGGCCCGCCCCCACCGTTGCCTTGTCTTTCATGGCCCCCGGCATGAGTACAGGGCCAAGTGAGTAATGTACACAGACCAGTTCAAACCTTGCAGAGGTAAGGTCAGTTCAATAGCACCGCAGTTCCCAAAGGACCATACACTAGTATATATATATATTCGCTTTACCTTTTTATAGTGTTACGAGACTCCAAAGGAATTGAGCAGAGTCTCTGGCCCTGCCCTGCCTCTGACGGCCCCGCCCTTGTCCCGGGCTTAGCGGGGCGGGTGGCGTTCCTCAGCTATGTAGCGCCTCTGGGCAGCCAGGTGTGTCAGCGGTGCGCCGGTAGTCCCAGGGGCTCCTGGGTAATGTAGTTTCTAGCCGTTGCCCTCACGGCGCTTGTTTGTCTGTAAGGAGCCCCTCAGCCGTTTCCCTCACGGCAGGAGCGTTCGCGCTGCAGGTCCGGTCACAGTAGCACCCCCCCTGTGAGCCAAACGGGCAAAAATGGCTAGTACCCTCTTTTCTCTCCCACTAACGAACGTGGCAGCAGCAGTGATAGCGTCTCTCACGCCTCGGGCAAACCAGGATTCATAAGGCCCCTCCAAACACATCCAAGCTCGAGATATCCCCACTGTGCAGGAGCCGTCAGATCATAGCAGCTGCAGTGTGCAAATACGGTGGCAGGTTTTCAAATTGCAGTACTCGAGCTCACCTTGTCTTGCCTCAGCCTCGCCTCGGTACACGAACGCTACCGTGCAGCCCCCAGCAGATGCCAGTGCCAAGCAAAGTGAATGTAAGATGTCCCAGCAAATCGAGGGCTGACCGCTGACCACCGGCAGCCGCCGACAGCCACATCCTCACCTGTGCACCGTGCACAGAAACACACAGAAACCTGCAGCGGCAACCGTGTTATGTATATTGTGCTGAAGACCCTGATCACGTTATCTTCCCCCACTACGACATCCTAGGCCTAGGCTATAGGTAACTGGCCCCTTTAGAAATGGAGCTACTGTATTAGTTCCCCCATGAAATTGATACAAAAGATGAGCAGGGTTTTCGTTATCATGCAAAGTTGAACTGAATGTCAGTGACAAGTGTATAGGGAGACATTGTGCTTAGAGTAAAGATAGTTACATGCTGTATCGCGTTAAAACTGGCCTACCTTCATGCCCTTAACATTGAGAACAAAAACAAGGAGACATATTTACAAGCCCCTAGAGCCACAGGAGCGTCATTTGTTGTGATGCTCTGATGGCGCTGTGTGCTGGTCTGTATTTACAAAGCCATGCAAGGCCGCATTGAATGGGTTTACACAGCCTTGTAAATGTGTCTGTCTTCCAAGCAGAATTCTGTGTTAAAGGGGCGCACCATGGGTGTTGCTGTGGGTGTCTGACGCAACACCCATGGCTTTTTCACTCTGCCCCAGATTTACAAGAATTGGCATATCTGAGGCAGTACCAAAAACGGATGTCTTTCAAGGGGAGGCTTTAAAGTGGTGCAATGAGGAGAAATACTTTTATTTCCCCTCGCTTTTTGCTCTTTCTGTATGTGTTGCATTCAGCAGCACACATAAAAGGAACAAAATGCCATTCATGATTGTTTTTGTGCAGGAAGGCATCCCTTCCTGCACAAACACAATCATACCTGCAATGTAGGTGTTGGTGCAAGGGTGCCTGCCTTGGTGCATGGCTGCTGTTTTATTGCTGGCACAGGGGAGAGCACAGGGGTGCACCATATCCCTGTAAATACAACACATCCCTACATTTTTTTAATGATGCAGCTCAGCACAGCAAAATTGCTTTCAGCGCCGAACTGCGCCATTTCATTATAAATACCCTCCACGGAATGATTTACGAACAATAAATGGTAAAAATGTTAATGTGATGCATGTCAATGATTTAGTTCTTCTCTTATTTCACATGTTTTACATAATCTTGCATTTCCCAAGAGTGTTTGTGTGCATCTTATTACTCTAGCGTAGTGCATACTTTGAATCAAGCCAGGTATTTATGAGGGGCTTTGATTGAGAGCTTTTATGCTGAGGCTGAAGCAAAGCAGAATGCCTGTTAGTGGTTTGACCTTTCTGCAGAGCACACAGAACAATGGTCATGTATTCCAGTTGCAATTGAAATTCTGTGCAAATGTGTATGAAAGTGGCACACAGCAAGGCAAAAGCTAAAGGAAATAATATGCTTTAAAGTGAGTGAGTTCAGTGCATGTTTTGGGTACCGATGTGAGAGAGAAGAAGCAAAGAAATGCATTCAAGGGATATTGGAAAGACGGTGCTGGAGAGGCAGTCATAGATGTTCAGATGCATGAGATGTGCAAAAAAAAGGCCATACATATCTAACATAAAGCACATATACTAGAAGGACAACACTGTTTCCACAGAATCAGAATTGAAACATTTTCAATTGTAATTATTTATAAAAAATCATTTTTGTTGATCATTTATCTTAAACAGTTAACAACTACTGATAAAGCCATTCATACTGACAATTTTTAGGTGTTTGTCAGTTGTTGGGTTATATATGTGCATGCCCTAACATCTCAGAGAGAACCCAAAATACCAGTCGAGTGGCACACACTGGGAATCACAAAAATATATCTTAGATGTTCCCTTTTAGAGAGCCCCCACTTTTTTCATCCCACTTAAAGACCTGTCTTCACGTATTTCTATTTGACTGATTGCAGCCAGCAGCTATGGATGCTTCTCGAAGCGTGGTTTGAGCATTTTATATCAAGATTGATGCCACATGCAGTGCAGGAGATTGGGCAAGCACACTCTTTAAAGGGCTGAAGTTGTCAAACTGTACAATTTGCACATTACAATAATTGTCAAATATAATAATGAAGTATGATATGGGGCTGTTTTTAATGTGTTTAATATTTCAGGACTATACGATCCCACTTTATAATCCCTGCTTTCTCACTAAATTCCCTTGCTTTAAAATGCACCATTTGCCAATCATTGTTAAATTTTTTCTCGAGACAAGGACCCTCCTAGGACACCACGCATGTGCACCAACCATGCTCGCTTCACAGTCATACTCAACTATTACGCACACCACTTTCAAATGTCACCAGCAGCCAATGTTCTTTTGCATGTTCATTTTCTCATGACCTGTACTTCTTTAACCTCACCATGGGGACAAGGAAACGTTGATCACAGTCAACTAAATCTACCTTTAATGCAACCAGTTCAATTGCCAGCTTTTTATCTAATTCTATGGGGGTTATTTATAATGAAATTTGTAATGTGGAACAAAGACTAGACCCTTAACCCCCAAATTAACTGAACCTGGCATTATAGATTCCACAGCTATTTGATTCAACCTCCAACCCATGTGTGCTCACAGACGATTTGGCCATTAGTTTAGATCCATGTGTGGCAATTCTTCTAACCAACTCTCCTACAGCCAATAAAAAAAACCAATTGCCCCATGGTCAAATCAGTCACAAGTGACCATCACTCCCACGGCAAACGTTACGTTACGTTACGTTAAAAGCATTTATACCGCGCACGTTCACCAAACGGTTTCTTGGCGCTCCTGACAAAGCGGTGACTGAGGCGGAGGATTTACTCAAATGCTGAATGAAACAGAAGGGTTTTTAACAGTCTGCGAAAACAGTCGTAGCTGGGACATAAACGGAGGGCTGCTCGGAGGGAGTTCCAAGTGGTAGGGGCCATGACAGAGAAACTCAAACCTCCATGCTTTTTCCTTCTGGTTTTGGGAACAACGAGAAAATTAAGAGATGCTGAGCGGAGGTCTCTGTGGGGAACATAACGTGTCAGGCAAGAGGAGATAAAGGCAGGGGCTAGATCTGATAAGGCTTTGAAGATGGTACATCCAAGCTTGAAAGTGCAGCGTTTGGTGATAGGGAGCCAGTGGAGGCTACGCAGAAGGGGGGTAACGTGTTGATGTTTCGGCTGGTGAAAGATCAGGCGGGCTGCCTGGTTCTGCACCAGTTGTAGCCTTTGGAGGTGGAAAGCTAGAATCCCGACATACAGCGTGTTAGCATAGTCGAGTCTGGAGGTAATGAGAGCTAAGATGACCAAAATCAGGGCATCTCTGGTGAGGAACCTGCCAATTTTTCGAATCCGCCTTAGATGGAAAAAACAGGATGAGGTGACTGCGTTGATTTGTGGTCTCATAGAAAGTTCATCAGAGATGACCACCCCCAGACTTTTCACAGTGCTAACAGGGCTGGGTGGTGCCCACAGGGAAGATGGCCAGAAAGTGGGATTCCACGGGTTAGTGGGACCCCTTACCAGTACAAGCTCTGTTTTTGTGGGGTTCAGTTTTAATTGACTGTGAAACATCCACTCTGCAATGTCAAGCATGGTAGACTGAAAATTAGAGCGGAAGAGGGAAGAGAATCAATGGGGAAGATTAACTGAAGATCGTCCGCATAATTGAAAATAGTGACCGGGGTATTGCGGAGGGAAGCTAAAAGGGGCTGAAGGTACAAATTAAACAATAAGGGTGAAAGCGCAGAGCCCTGAGGGACCCCGCAGGTAAGAGACAAATAGGGTGCGGAAAAGGTAGACAGGTGTACCGCTTGAGTCCGATGGTCCAGGAAGGATCTGAGCCAATCGAGGGCCACCCCTGGATGCCGGCATTGTTGACACGGTCGATCAAGATAGTGTGATCGACCGTGTCAAAAGCTGCTGACAGGTCTAGAAGGACAAGGGCCTGTGAGATGTTTTTATCGGCACCTTTCCTAAGAGCATCCATGACGGCCACAATGACCGCCTCGGTGGAATGGAGGGGTCTAAAGCCCGCTTGTTGGGCGTCCAGGAAGGAGGAGTTCTCGATAAAGGTGGTCAGACAGCGGGTAACGTATGTCTCCAGAATCTTTCCCAGGTAGGGGAGGAGGGAGATGGGTCGGTAATTGCTTAAGGTAGTGGGATCAGCATTAGTTTTTTTGAGGATCGGGATGACAGCTGCCTGTTTGAAAGAGCGGGGGACCTCCCCAGTGGCTAGAGAGTTGTTAAGCAAGGCTAATGGGGGGCCTGGACATGCCAGAAAGGCCTCCCTCAGAATCTGAGGGGGGCAGCAATCGTTAGGGGAACCTGATCTGACTTTGTGAAGTAGGGAAGAGAATTCTTTCAGAGAAATTGGGGGGAACTCTATCAAGCGACTAGGGTTCATGGGAGGAAGAGGTGGGGGAAGAGGGGATGAAGGGGAAGGAATGTTATTTTTGATGACAGTAATTTTGTCTGTAAAGTAAGAATTAAGTGAATCGCACAAGGTTTGGGTCGGTTGGGGTTGAGGCGTGACCCTATCAGGCAGGGAAAGCTCATTGACAATGGAAAAAATATCTTTAGCTTTAGTGTTGGAGTCCAGTATTTTTTGGGAGAAATAGGCAGTTTTTGCTGATAGGATGGATTTTTTGTAGGAGTTCAAAGATTCTACTGAAACAAGTCTAAGCTGGGGATCATAATTGCGCCTCCAACGGCGCTCTGCCTGCCGGAGAGCGAGTTTATCCGCCTTAAGCTGGTCAGAAAACCACCGCTGAGCATCATAAGGTCACTTGACTTTAATGGTTTTGTAAGGGGCAACTTTGTTGCTGGCGAGTAGGAGCCATTCTTCGAGATGGACAGCCTGATCAGCCACCGAGATCGCGGGTGTAGGAGCGGTGGAGGCCAATAAGGCATGAAACTCGGTCATGTTAGCATTCTTCCAATTACGAGCAGATAGGTTGTTAATGGGAGGAGGGGGACGGGGTATATAAAGATAGAGAGAAAAAGATATTAAACAATGGTCGGACCAGGGACAGGAAAGTACAGAGGGGGGGGAGATTTCAAGGTTGGCCGTCCAGACTTGATCTAAAATATGACCCTTGCAATGAGTTGGAGTATTGATGTACTGATGGAAGTTCATGCCTGCTAAAAGGTCAGTGAACTCCGCAGAGAGATGGCTTTCCCGGGCGTCGGATGGCCAATAATTGAAATCGCCAATGATCAGGATGTTAGCGTGATTGATCGTGAGTTGGGAAATGAAATTCCCGAAGAGTTGAGAATGTCCTACGCCGATGACACGCAGTTGGTCATTTCCCTATCGCGTGCGCCCGGCCTTGCAGCGGACATCTTCAGGAATTGCATGAAAGACCTTGCTGCCTGGATGTCCGCAAACTGTTTAAAGTTGAACGGTAGCAAGACCGAGGTGCTCGTGGTGGGGGGTGCACCGTCTGCGTGGTCGTCGGCGTGGTGGCCACCCTGTTTGGGGGAGGTTCCTGCTCCCTGCCGAGAGGCCAGGAACCTTGGCGTGTGGCTGGATAAAGATCTCACCTTTGGCCCACAGGTCGGCCGGGTGGCGGGGATATGCTTCAGTGTTCTGAGAGCCCTCAGGAAAGTGCTAGATCTGCTTCCCACTGCTGCTCGAAAGACGCTGGTGCATGCCCTGGTCACCTCCCGACTTGATTATGGGAACCTGCTCTATTTGGGGGCCACAGGCAGGGTCATGGGCCGCCTGCAGGTCCTTCAAAATGCGGCAGCGCGGCTGGTTCTCAGACTCCCTAGGAGGTCTTCCGCCAAACCAGCCCTACGGGCCCTCCATTGGCTCCCCATTGAGAGAAGAGTGGAGTTTAAGGCCCTTGCCACATGTCATCGCATCCTGAGCGGCAAAGCACCTCTTCCGCTCCAGAGCCTTGTTTCCCACTATGAGCCTGCACGCAGTCTTCGGTCCTCTCAGACCGGGCTGTTAAAAGTCCCAAGAATATTCAAAGCTCGTATGGGAGGTAGATCCTTCAGATATCTTGCTCCCAAGTGCTGGAACAATCTTCCGCTGGAACTTCGACTCGAACCTTCCGAAGTCCAATTTAGGAAAAAACTCAAAACGCACCTTTTCAGCAGATAGCTTTTGTGGGAGGAGGGGGGACAGCCACTTCACTTGTCATAGCGCGGGGACACGCCAGTGGCGTAACCAGGCGCTTAATAAATGTCCAATAATAATAATAATAATAAAAGAGGGGCATATAGTCGGGGGGCCTGTAAACAAGAACACAAACGAAGGCGGACTTGGGTGACACAAACTTAAGAGTGAGACTATCAATTTTCGGAATAGGGGTCATGGTCAACTCTGAGAATTTATGCTCTGAGCGAATGATGGCCGCCACCCGCCACCGGTCTTCCCGGAAGGTCGGTTGGCTTGCATGATATAATAACCAGCAGGGATTGCTGCAAGGATGTCAGGGGCAGAGTCCTCGGTTAGCCATGTTTCGGTTAGGAGAAGGATATCAATGGCACTCTCATGCAATAATTGAAATATTTCAAGCTGATGGCTCACTAAGGAGCGGGTATTAAGGTAAGACACCATTAAAGGAGCAGGTTTCAGGGCCGTGGAGGAAGAAGGGGACAGGGGTGAGTCATGGTAGGAAGGGGTTTCCAGGACAGAAATATCAGAAGGGACAAAAATGCCACAATCCTGGGCGGCCCTAGCAGCACAACCAGATATAGGCCCTGGAGAATTAAGTCATAGGTGGTCAGTGGAAGAATAAGTAAGAATTTGGGCATTACGACTGAGCCCTGGGCCCGGTCGGCCGCGGACGGGCAAAGTCCTCATCTCAATGCATTTGTGGGAAGGGGGGTTCCAGTTGATTCAGGATCCAACAGCTGCTTGGACACTTATTTTATTCATCTTACTTAATTCAATACTTAAAAGTCGCCCCCCCCACCCTCCTGGTCATCATTGTTCCTATTTTTAGAAAAAGCTGCAGAGAGGATCCAAAAGACTACCAACCCATTGCTCTTCTAAATTCCCTGATTAAGGTTGTTTGGTGCATTATCCTAGCTAGGTTGGGTAAAAGAAATTTACATACTTATTGAACATCCATTGCAATTTTGTAAGGGGAAAGGCACTTCTGATCAAGTGATCAACTACAATCTCCTAAATAGGAACTACAGTAAGGTCAAACAGGAAACTTTGCATTTGGCATTTATGGATCTCACCAGTACATTTGATTATGTTTCACATCTCAAATTATGGACTGTGCCTGTCAATTTTCAAATGCTTTTATATGACAATGCCCAGCTAGAGTCCTATATGGGTTGAATATATTAATGATCAAGAATATCATCATCTTGCAAAAGGTACCAATCTACCGGAAATTATTAAACGATTTATCTTGATTTTACTTTATGCTTATGATGCTTTTCTAATGTTGAGAACTGCAGTGGGTCTGTAAATATTACGTGATGCCTTCTCTAGTTATCTGAAAAAACTAGAACTGCAAAGCAACCTCAGACCATTAATATGTCCTGCAGCCTTACACCCACAAAGAGTTTAAAAATAGGATAAGATGGAGAGCCCATATAGAAGGAAAATACCTTTTCATAGCTGGGTGTTGTCTTTGACTCTCAGGGATCATGGGTTTAACAAAGTCCTACTGCAAATCCTCTTATTTGAAAGCTCTATTGAAACCTTCTTAAAGTTCTCCAGCAAATGCAAAGAAACCTGTAAAAGAAATGTGTCTCCTGAAGAACTAGCTCTTCAAACGAACCACAGCACCTGGATGGATCAGCAGCCCCCATCCCTTCCCCCATCAGCACCTTGAGCCTTGAGAGTATGAGCAGCTGTGCTTTACAAACCCTGACTGATTGATTGAAGAAATAAAGGGTCTTAATATGACATTGGTCGGAGTTGCCTCCGACCAACACCATCTCGGTGCAGGAACCGCCTGACGATATGTCTGCGGTTCTGCACACTGAATTAGGATGTGTCCGCAGATGGTGCGGTCGCAAGCTCCAATTTCTCTATGCAGAAACCGCACAAGATCCCATTAAGAGATGGGAGTTTGTGAAAAGTAATGCACCGTGTGGCAGGCACCTCACGTGCCCTCCACACAGTGCAGGGATTTTCAGTGGGGCACCATAAGTACCTCTAAAGGCCACAGCCAGATGGCACCATAGGTGTCCCCCAAATCCACAGCAGGAGTGCCAGGGGAGAAGGGGGCCCTGCTAGGGTTTCCCAAAGCCGCTTTCCGACAGCCTTTCCATGTTGGAAAGGCTGTCAGGCACTGATATCATAATTCCGAAAGCGGAAACGCTGTCCTTAAGGGATTTTGAGCCCATTCCGACTGGCCGATGGGCACTTTAGGGAGTTTGAACTGAGTTGGTTCCCCCATCCAGTTTACACTCTGACCACCGTTATTGTAGTACGGCGGCCGGAATGTAAACCTTCAATGTCAGTTGAAAAGCCTCCGACCACTGGTCGGGGGCTTTCTGACTGACATTGTGATCAGGCCCGACTGTGTTGGGGACTCATACTCTGCTGGTGTTTAGGCCACAGCTTATTCGAGGTATTTACAGATTGTGGAAACTTGCTTCCTAAAAAGGCATCAAGCCCTCAAACCAAGATGTTCTGATTTCATAGCGCACATAGAAGTGGAGCTTACTTACCTGTAATTAATTAAATAGGTTCCTTTTTATTGTGGCATGTGGTATGGACCAAATTAGAGACCACAATTAATTATTCGGTTGGTGATACAAGATTGTATGTCCTTGTATCATGTCCCATTTGTTCCATAGTCAGAAACATCAGTTCTTTTGTGATCCAGAGTTTATCAATTATGTATTCAGATGTTCGAAGAAAGGCACCTGAGGGTGGAATCAACTAGGCGTACTGTGGTGGCACATTCCTCATTTTTAATCATGGAGGGCATGCAGACATACCCTTTTTTAAATTATGATTTTGGAACATAGATATTTTTTTCCGCATTTCGATTTAAAATCTATTCATTTTCAGGTTGCTTTTCCCAAGATGAGAGAGTGGGCTAAAACATTGCCACCCTTGTCTTATGACCACTCGTCCCCCAAAGCATGATGGATTATTTTGTCTTTCGCAAAGTTTACAAAAAGCCTAGAACAATTTGGCTTGCTCCACTTTTAAGGAAAAATATTTTAATACTTTTAAACCTGTGTTAAAAATGTTTCAACGTGTTCATTTATGGTTATAAATTCATTGAGACTGAAAAAATGTATTTTATTCAATTGATACGTACTTCACCCTTTTAATGCTTCTATGGTTTATGCTTCCAAGAGTTATGTGATGTATTTTGGATTTTGTTTTCTGTAATGTTTATTAGCCATGTGCCATTATTTTTCATGTTGTTTTGTAACTTATATTATTGTAAAAACCGAATAAAGAATCGACTGTTCAGTCTGCTCATTTGCCAATAGGAAATGTTTTTGAAAAATAGTTTTGCAAGTTTTATCAAATTATAAAAAAACAGATATTTGGGAAAAGTTTTGAAAAAGCCAAGGCAGTCACTAAAACAGAAGCATCAATAAGGCCCCTAAGCGTAAATGTCTCATATTCAGCGATTTCATCTCCTGGAGATGGGCTTACAAAACATGCACATGGATGGCCATTATAATATTTGAAACTGCAAATTCCACAAAATAAATTGAATGAATGTCATGTGTGCCTTCAAAGAAAGAGGACTTTTGCTCCAAAACTCCCACTTTACTGATGACACATGCAGAAACATAATCTGAAGGCAGTTTATGATAGCAAAACTGAAGACTGTAGAAACTATTGGCGCCTTATGACAACCATAGATGAGTAGTTCCTCTAGTTTTTATGTTTGTGCGTTTTAAATATTATGGGGCAGTAGTAGTAGAAAGTAGTAGAAAGCTTTATTCGATTTTAAAACAGATTAAAATCATAAAAGCAACAATCATAATATACAATTTCACACAGTCATATAGATACAATAAAAATAGTATTAAACATTAAATTTGCAGAGTAAAGTCTTTCATAACCACAGTTTGCTAATTAAAAATTAGATTTCCACCTAGTACTTGTGCAATTAATATAGACGTTTCAGATTTCAGCCATAAAATTTTGTAAAACATAGGGACTACAATTGATCATATTTACAGCAAATTTTCAAGCAGTTTTCAAGGTACATAGCTATGCATTTAGCATTTGATACTTATTCTAGATGTTGTAATGCCATTAGAGCAGGGCGGCATCTACGCAAACCCTGGGATTGCAGTAGTAGAATAATCCAACGCTTGTGTGGTGATTCGTAAAATTTACAGAACAGTAGTACATGTATAGTGGTCTGTTCGGAAATACCATCACAAGGACATCGGATAATTAAAGTAGACCAATCCTGTCTCTTTGGGAATGTAGAATTGAAGGGTTAGACATGCACCAACAAAAGTTGAAGATATTGCAAATTTGTCGCGTGCTGCTGGGGCTTCGCTCTCTGAACCTTGGAGCGTGTGGGAGAAGTATCAAAATTGCAAATCCAGAGTTGGAATTGTCCCCCTACGCACAGCGTTCAAAATACCCCACCAAGGGTATAATAAATTGAACACAAATCAAAAGGTTAGTCCATTATTGATTTAATCTCATTAATGGTTTCAAACGTTCATTCATGGATAGTAGATTAAATGTAACAAACAATGTCCAAAATGCTTGATTTGTAAATCCCTATGCATTTCGGGCTGTCCAGTGAGCCCTTCGTCAGGGGCTATCTAAAATGAAAAACAAATGAACGGTCTGATAAATCGAAAATATATCCCCATTTAGTATATCATGAACATGAATCAATCATAATTTCAAAAAACACAGTGGATAATCATCATCATTATGTGCCATGTTCTTCAAAGTTGAGTTAAACGGAATGATACAAATTGCATTAAATTACAAAACGGAATGTGTTAAAAAACGAGTATAAATGAAAATTGTAAGTGCATGTGCGTGGAAAACGCGGTACTGACATTAAGCGTAAGAATAGTTTAAGTCGGAAAAGCCCAAAGAGTATACTAAGTATTTATTTGAATTTTATTTGAATTTAAAAGCATTTGTTTAGCGCGCTTATACCCAGTGGTTTCATGGCGCTGAAGGAGCTACTACCAGCAACAGCAACAAGAGGGACAGATTAAGCATCAAAAACTCTGGAAAAGAGGAAGGTTTTAAGATTCTTCCGGAACTCCAGATAGGAAGTTGCGGATCTAATTGTCATAGGGAGGGAGTTCCAGAAGACAGGTGCGAGGACCGCAAATTTCGCCCCGCCTGCTTTCTTTTTCTTAAAGCGAGGGGTGGCCAGGAGTGCCATGTGGGTAGAGCGGAGTTCTCTGCCAGGCAGGTAAGGTTTGATGGCCGAGCATATAAACTCGGGGGCAGTGCCCATCCTAGCCTGGAAGGTGAGGTAACCTAGTTTAAATAAGGCCTGCTCCCTCACGGGTAGCCAGTGCAATGATTTCAGCAGTGGGGTTGCTCGATGGAATTTGGGCAGCCCATGGATCAGGCGGGCAGCCTGATTTTGCACTAGCTGCAATTGGTGTATGGCATAGGCCGGTGCGCCGTTGTAGATTATGTTCCCATAATCGAGGCGCGAGAGCACCATTGCCATCCAAATTATTTTCAGTGCCGGGAGGGAAAAGAAGCGGGATATCTTTCTAATTATCCGGAGGGAGAAGATGCAGGAGGAGACCACCGAGCTCACCTGGGGGCTTACAGATAGTTGGGGATTGAGAAAGATACCAAGGGTTTTAACTTTAGGGACCGGGAGGGGGGGGACACCAAGTGAAGGGGGCCAGAACGAAGGGGACCAGGGACTGCAACCACCTCCTGTCAAGACCAACTCTGTCTTGTCAGGGTTGAGTTTGAGGTGGTTGCAGTTCATCCAGTCTTGGATGAATAACATGACGGTTTGAAAGTTTTGAACAGAGGAGGCAGAGTGAGAGAGATTAAAGATAAGCTGGAGGTCATCGGCGTAATTAAACACCGTGACCTCGAGCTGCTGTAGTGAAGAGATAAGGGGGTAGATGTATAAATTAAACAAAAAGGGGGATAAGGAGGAGCCCTGAGGGACGCCACACTCCACCTTTCGTGAGGAGGCAGTAAAACCAGTGAGATGAACATCCTGTGGCCTGTCACACAGGAAGGAGTTAAGCCAGGAGAGGGCAGAGCCCTCTATGCCCGCCGCCTTGACACGAGTGAGGAGGATGGAGTGATCCACCGTGTCAAAAGCGGCGGACAGGTCCAAAAGAACAAGGGCTTGCGGGAGGTTGATGTCAATACCCTAGCGGAGTCTGTCCATCACTGAGATCACCACCTTCTCTGTGGAGTGCAGAGGTCGGAAGCCCGCCTGGCAAGGGGAGAGGCACTGATTTGCCTCCACATAAGTGCTCAGGGTACTTGTGACGTGTGTTTCTAAGACCTTTCCCAAATAGGGTAGGAGGGAAATGGGGCAGTAATTGGCAGGGGACAAGGGATCAGCGCCATTTTTTAAAAAATCGGGATAATGACTGCTGATTTGTGGGAGGGAGGAACCACACCATTGCTTAGTGAGTCATTAAGGAACGTGAGAGGAGGGGTGGGACAGGCCGAGAAGATCTCTCTTAAAACATGGGCGGGACCAAAATCCAAAGGGGAACCCGACTTCACCCGTCGAAGGAGGGGAAGGACGGAGTCCTTGGTCAGCAGTGGGATGCTAGCCAGTTTGGAAGTGGAAGGGGGGGGGGCGGGTTAACAAAGGTTAGAGAAGGAGGTGGTATATTGATTTTTATCTGTGCGACCTTCTCAATGAAAAATTCATTCAGCGAATCGCAGAGATGTTGAGAGGGAGGGACTGTTGTCGTGACTCTGTCGGATGCTGCCAGTTCATGGACGGTAGCAAAAATCTCTTTGGATTGGTAATCTGCCGCTAAAATCCTTCCTGAGTAGTATTCTGTTTTAGCCTCAAGAATGCCTTTTTTGTAAATCTGTAAGGCAGAGTAGTATGCGGCTTTCAGTGAGGGGCTGTAGGCTCTCCTCCAAGCTCTCTCAGCTCTTCGTGCCGCTAGTTTTTTCACCTTAAGGTCAGAGTGGAACCACCTATTTGCTGCATGGGCTCGCTTGACCGTAATCCGCCTCAGTGTCAGTAAGATAACAAGTAGAAACATGGTCCACCAAGGGTGAATATGAGCGATATTGCAGAGTTAGTACCTACTTCAAGCATTCAAGTGGGACAGTCAAACTGCCATTCGAATGCCATGCGGCTAGCGTTCTGGTGAATATGAAAAGCAAGTGTGCGAGTAACGTAGCAGGTTAATAAATATAGAAAGCGGACTGCGGATTTGAAAGTGTGGCGGACATCTTGAAGGGGTGAAAAAGTCAACAGTGGAAGATATAGAACAGAGATAGAAAATGTGTGGTAAATGTGCAGAGCGGGTTAAAGAGATATGAAGTACATATAGGATAATTCAGTAAGCCATAACAAATCAAAAAATGCAAAGAACAATTGTAATGTTGATGGTACGGTTCATAGGTAGCGAAGAAATTCCATTCTATCATTGAGCCCAGTGGGCTGCATCGTGCCCAGGTATCTAATCCAAAAGTTCTCTCTTTGGAGCAGTTTATCCTTTATGTTCATGGTAGTTGTAGGTTGTATGTTTTCAAGTACAGTAAACTTAAGTTGTGCAACATTGTCTATTTTCAATGAAATGTGATGCAACAGTGGATTTCATGTTGCTGGTTCTGATGTTGCTTTTATGTTCCAGAATTCTTGTCCGAATTTTGTGTTCAGTGTGCCCTATGTAGCAGAGGCCACAAGGGCATTTAAGCAAATAAATCACATTGTTGGTATTGCACGTGGCGTTCACCTTCAATTTGATAGGATTCCCTTTCATTGGATGGTTTAATGTGTTACCCTTGATTATATTGTTACAATTGCTACAGTTGTAGCACGGTTGTAATCCTTTATATGTGTCATGAGGTTTGAGGTGTTTGGGGTGACTTAGTATTTCTTTGAGGTTAGGTCCACGAGTATAAGAGAAAATAGTAGGTTGCTCAAACAGACCTTGAAAGTCTGATTCTCTGCTGAGGGGTTGCCAGTGTTTTAAGATGATTTTGCGATATTTAGTGCTTAATGTGGAATATTTAGAAACCACGATCATGCGTTTGTTGTCAGTTTTAGTTTTGGTGGAGAGCAATTTCTCTCTGTTCATGTTGTTACATTTCAGATTGGCAATGTTTAGAATGTTCTCAGGAAAACGCCGGTCTTGGAATTTCTGACACATAGATTCAATTTGTAAGGTGCTGTCTGAATTGTAAATTGTAATTGTAATTGTAATTGTAAAAATATTTATTAAGCGCGGTTGCTGCCCGCAGGCGTCCAAGCGCTGGGTAGAAGGGAAAGTGATGGGAAGAGGAGCTAAGGTACATAGGATTGAGCAAACAGCAGTGTCTTTAGGTTTTTTCAGAATGCGAGGAGGTCTGGGTTGGACCGGAGTGAGATGGGGAGAGCATTCCAGAGCCTGGCGGTGTTCAGAGAGAACAGCCTACCTCCAGACCTGGCTCGCTTCACTCTGAAGGATCCGATATAATTCTTTTTACTCTCATGAGTTGAGACAGAGGTAAATTGTGTTTCAGGCTGGGTCGGTGAAAACTAGAATAGTGTAGGGTACTGTTGCGATCCGTGGTTTTTCGGTACAGAGAAATTTGAAACTTGTTTTCGATCAGTAGAACTTTGACGTCCAAAAAGTTGATGGTTTTTTGATCGAATGTCCACGAGAATTGAATGCGATTGTTGATGGTGTTTAACAATAGTTAGAATTCCAGTAGTGCAATGCATGATCCAGACCATAAAATGAAAATGTCATCAATGTATCTTAGAAATAGTTTTCCATGTTGCTTCCATTGGGGTAGATTGAGGATATTGTGTTGTTCGAAATGGTGCATGAAGGGATTGGCGTGGGAATGTAACCAAGCGGAATAACATATTGAGCCTGAACCGTGCCAACAGATATTTTTCATAATTTGTCAGACAAAAGGTGAGATATGGTTGAATGCCCTCAGTACATTGTATTGTTAAAATATTCCGATTTGACACTTTATTAATTTCTTGAGCAATGCGTAGCTCCCTTAAGTGTGACAAACATAGTGTCCTCAAAATCTTTCTTGTGATAGAAGTTAAAATAGAGGGTTCATTAAAATAAATCGAATAATCCAAATCCTTTAGAAAATTATGTACAAAGGACAGCCACGGAATATCTGACCAATTGTCTAGGTCCAAACAATCTGAGATTAGCACACGTGTTAGACTACATTGCTCCGTAGACCAAATACAATGCCATAGTAGTATTGGCTGAATTTTAATATAATCAGCGATATAATCCATGCCCAGTTCGACATGACAGGCAAACGTTGGGGAACACTGTGGAACGGCCAACAAGAAACAAATGAAATTCTTCTCTACCCTCTGTAAAATGTCCACGGGTACCTGGTTCCACACCCCAGCACCGTAAACTGCTACGCTGTGACACTTTGCTTGATATATTTGTATAAGTTCTTTTGGGGGTGGTTTCCCTAATTTACGCGCAAAGGCAAAAAGGGCAGAAGTAGCTCTCAGGAATAAGAGGTGCCTACTAACAATGGCCGGTTTCCAGGAAGAAGTGTTATCAAATAAAATACCTAAATATGGGTAGGTCTTGGTGCATTCCAGCTTGGTTTCTTCAATAAATATCGATTTTTTCTTGGCTGTTTTTTTACCAAAATGCATAGCAAAAGGCTTTTTTATATTGACCATTAGTCCCAGTGAGTACATAAATCTACAGTAGGAGTTTAACTGGTTCTGAAGTTGTAATGGGGTACGTGCCATAATCACCGCGCTGTCCACGTAAAGTAACGCAGGAATGGGACGACGGGCGATTGCTGGCAAGTCCTGACTCCCCTCTAGCAAGGCCTTTTTGAGACCATTTGTATAGAGGTTAAATAAGAAAGGAGCCAGGACAAACCCCTGTCTAACTCCCTTGGTGACTGCGAAAGGGGGAGTAAGCTCGCCATTCACCCCAAATCTCACCCTGGCCGACGCTTCCGAGTACAAATCGCGTAAGAAGGATATTATCGGTGGGTCTACACCCAGTTCCATTAAGATTGACCACAGCCTTGTGACGAAACACAGTCAAAGGCTGCGGTCAGGTCAACATAAACTAAGTGGAGACTGCCTTTCTTAGCCTGGACATATTTTCCGATAAGTAGGGACAGATTCAGCGCCTGCTCCGCAGTGCCCAAGCCCTCCCGGAAGCCGTATTGAAGGTCTGTCATGATGTTGTTGTCCTCTGACCAGGCCCGTAATCTGTCTAGGATCAAACGACCCGCGACTTTACCAAGAGAATCCAGGAGTGAGATGGGCCTGTAGCATGCGGGGTTGTTGCGATCACCCTTCTTAAAAATGGGCAGCAAAATAGAGCTTGACCAAGACTTTACAAGTCCTCCTTTTAGAGCAGCTTCTATTACTTTGGTCAGCACTAGCAACCAGAGCTCCTGAGTGTGAGTGTAAATATCCAAGGGTGCGCCATCTGGCCTGGGGGCTTTGCCAGACTTCGAGGATGACAGGGCATTAATTACTTCTTCGTGGCTGAAGGATAGTTCGATAGGATAGGGTGAAGTATCAATGATATCATCCTCCACACTTTCATTTAAATTGATACCTTCAGCTGTGAATATTTTTGAAAAGTGAGAAACCCACTCCTCAGCTGTAATTGCCACCTCAATGCTGGGTCCAAGGTTCCCATCATTCAAGAAGGGTGAGTTGACCATTTTCCAAAACATTAAACTATCCTTCCTGTTACTGCTCTCGTGAAGTTTCTCCCACAGTTCTTTTTTCCTTACTTTCCTGCATTCTTTTATGGCCAAGTTATAATGCTTTCTTAGTTTCCTGATTTCAGGTTGGTCCCTCTCTTGTTTGCGTATGGCTATTTTTAGGGTTGAAAGGGCCTTACGGCATTCAGAATTAAACCACCCTTTTTCATGCAGTGAAATCTGCTTTTTTTTCGATGCAACTCTTTGCTAATTATCTTGGTAATATTAATAAAAGTGGTCACAATCAGATCTGCAGAGGAGTCCAGATTTAGGTTTGTTTCTAGCATAGCAAGGGCTCTGGTAATGACCTTAGTTGTGATAGCATCCGGATCTACTTTGGACCATTTAACCGAATAGCCATGGATTTTATCTATACTTATTGCCTTTTGGTTTAATAATCCGGGGTTACCAATTGTGTTACGTGCGGTTTGCACTGAGATAGTAACACTGTTAGGGAAGTGATCACTACTAATATCGTCTCCAGTTGAAAATGTGAGCAGCTCAACCTTCATTTGATTAGATATCAAAATGAAATCAATTATGCTATTACAACCCCTACCATGAAAATTGGGGGATAAATCAATTGGGGGTTCAACTAATTTGTTCGCAAACCCCAGTCCTAGGGTAAAAAACTTTTCATTTAGAATGTTCCCGACACTGGAGTGTACAAAATGTGTCAGGGGTCTCCCTCCCTCATCTACAATACCACAATTTGTATTATTAGACTCTTTACATAAAGTGATATTAAAGTCGCCACCCCAAATCAATTTAAAGGGCAAAGAGGAACATCTATTACAGTACTCTTATAAAACAGAGGTTATCCTATTTAGTACTTTCACTAAATCAGATGGTGACAAATTATTATAGAAATTTACCAGAAAATATGTTTGACCATGATTCACTGAGAGTTTAGGTATCTGATAGTTCTCTTCGGTTAATATTTCCTCAATTTCCTTAAACGAGAGGGTATTGGATACATATACTGATAAACCTCCCTTGAGTCTACCAAAAAGGGAAGGACGTGCACTTGAATAATACAGTCTGTACCCCTGAAGATGGATAGCGGTTACCGACCACGTTTCCTGGCAGCATATTATATTATAGTTTCTGATTATTTCTAGCCAGTTAGGTTGGTCGACTTCAGGGCGCAAGCCTGCTATATTCCAAAACATAAAAGAAAGGGTCAGGCTACTAGATAGTTGAACCTTAGGGGGAAGATGCGGTTGTTTAGAACGGGTTTGCCTTTCCACAGTTTGACCTTGAGACAACGGAGAAGGATCTTGTAATAAATTCCAAGGCCCTTCAGTCAAAATGCTATTTCCATGGCCAAATTTGGAAGTTCACTAGAGGAGAAAGAGCTGGCACAGTGATCCTGTAATGGTAGGACATTTTGAGGTGCGATCAGCTTAACTGGGAGGCATGGATTAAGATTATCCGAAGGAATTGGGGTGGTTATCAGTCATTCTATATTGTCTATTCCTGACAGAATGTTAAAACGATTCTGGGTGGGTATCAGGAATGGTCTTCAAGACAGTTGATGATTAAAACTGCGTTACCGGATAGGAAAGTTATTCCATAGAGATGGATAGTGAATACCTGGGGCCTTGATATATTCTTTCTGATATTGGAATGGAGGTCTGTAATGGTCAATCTGATGTAAAGGTAGGGGTCTAAAGCATGCATCCTGATAATGGGATAGAGGTCTGAAGTAATCATCTCGATGATTAAGTTGGGGCAAAAAGCGATCGACGATTATTGACAGGAGTTATCAAATTTCTGGAATAGAAATATTAGAAATAAGTCAGATTGCGGGCTGTAATTACATTACTACCGTTGTGAGGAAACCAGTCTAAAATGTATCTAACTGCTCTTGTGTTTCGAAGATTTATTACAATAATGTCCCCCAATATATTCTTTATGCTAGGACCTATCCAGGAAAGACACCTGGCGTCGATGTTGGAATTTTCAGAATTGTTTGGATTGTAGTTTTAGCCACAAGTTGATCAGTTGCATTGGGGGGTGATATAGTACTTGTAGACACTGTTAGGGGCATTGGGACTGTCTTGATTCCTTCTTTGATGTCAATTATTGCCTGTTCTAAGTTCTCCAGCTTTTGGGCTTTTTTTGTAACCTTGCTACTAAAGGCAGTATAAAAGATCTAACTAGTTTTTCTATATTACCCATTAAATCAATACCAGAAGGATCTAATAATGGAAAGGGTGATTCAATACCTGGTACAGATAATACAGGGGCATTAGATGAGGAGCTCTTAGATTTGGCAGAATCTAAGAGGCTGGTCTTATTTGTCTGTGGTCTACTACCTCCCTTTTGCCTTCTTTTCGGGGGAGGACCTTGTGGTTGTGAGTTTTTAGGAGGTTTGAGATGTTTTTTAACGGGCTCTGCCAGTGGTAACGATATATCAACCAAAGCTTCTGCCTCTTGCGTCATGTTACCTGAAGAGACAGAGAATTTTGTGGGAGAGTCATTATTTAGATCGGGAGGGGGAGTGAAATCTTGAAAGAGTAATGGAATACTATCTCCTGATGATATATCCGGACCCTCCGTTTCACACTGCACACTAGGAAGCGGAGACAACGCTAGCTGTAGCGGGCCCAGAGATGAGTGTTTGTTCTTAATTAGCTCACCAGAGCGACGTCTCTCGGCCCTTTGTTCAGCAAGGGCGATGTCTCTATCAGTTTCTGTAGCAGCCCTGATAAAATAATTATCTAAGGTCCCTTGTTTTTCTCCTCCGCCTAGTGAGGATGATACTATGGGGACAGGTGTAGTCATTATTCCAAATTATCACTGTTGATACCTCGCCAAAAGACTCTTAATCTATAGTCGCGAACCAAGTGGTAAAGCACACAGTACACAATTATCGATTTAAATGTAATATACAATGAGAAGGCGCATAGATCAGAATGTAGGGGACAGATACTTGCAATAACAATCAGGAAAACCTTGCTGTGGTTTGCATATCGAAAGGGGGGAGGCTCAGCCCAGCCTCCTCTGGCCACTGAGGGCCTAAGAGGGCCCGCCCTTTGCCCGGGCTTAGCCCGCGCACGAGCCCGCGACACGGGGGCTGTCCTCCTTTTTCTAGCACCTCCGGGCACGGGAATCACAGCAGAGGACTCTGGGGGATGTAGTTTCCCCAACCCACAGCGGCCGCAAGCCTGTAGTTCTGGGGCGGCGGGGGGGAAACACCAAGGGCACCAGAGGGATCCTAAGGCCAGCAATGCACAGGTAACGGCGTTTTCCTCCCAAAAAGAGTGTTGCTAGGACACCCATAGGGCATATTATCAAGGGCCTTATCCCTGCTTTTTTGGCTTTAAAAGACAAAAAAGCAGAGATAATGTTTGTACCCTATTAACAAGAGGGTGATAACATACATTAGCATATGTTAGCACCCTTTCACCCGATGCCTCCCTTTGCATCTCTAATGAGATGTAATGTGGGCGTCACTGGGCAGAACAACCTTGTAAATATCGCTGATGTGCACATCACGATGTTTACAAGGAGGCCCAGGCATTTTTGCAGACGTTAGTGTTTGGCAAAAACCATGGTTTTCGCCAAAAACTAACGTCTGCAAAAATGCTGACTTACCTATACTTAAAATTGGAGGTGGATTATGCTGATACGACCACAGGGTCGTATCAGCAAGGTTATCGCCGTTTTCCATGGAACATCGCTGGAAAACCAGGATGTTCCATGGAAAACAAGCTCTCGCTGGAATAATTATCGCCATTGCGCTATGCATTGCTGATCCACCACTAGCATGGCGATAATTATCAGCAATAGCCTGCGATAACAATCCTCAGGCTGAGAACGCCCAGTGATAATTATCGATGGCCGTTGATAATATGTTCCGAAGTAAGGGGCATATTACCAACAACTAGCGATAACTATCGCTATGTTGGTTTAGCGGCTATATTTTTATCGCCGAGCTGCGGCGATTTTTATCGCTTAGGAGCCTTGCTATTATCAAGGTTTATCTCCTAAGCGGTAAAAATCGGCTGAAATGCATGAATATCTCTGAAAAGTCCGCGATATTCATGCATTACCGAGCTAATGCTCTTAGCCATGTTATCCACCTACCATTGGATAACATGGCTAAGAACTGCTCAGTGGCAGGTGTTAGCTTTTGGAGATATTCGAGCTTAGCGCGAATATCTCCAAAAGTTCGTAATAGGAGATAGCGATGTTAGCGACTGTTTCCAGTCGCTAACATCTTGGCACGCCCACTTTGCATGTCATTAGTGATAAATATCACTGACATGCAAAGCGGGGCCCAAGATGGTCGCTATCTCCTACTAGCTGTCGCTAACTGGTGTTAGCGACAGCTAGGTAATAGGGAGATAATTTTATCTCCGCTTTCTTGGCTTTGAAAGCCAAAAAAGCGGAGATAAACCCCCTTGATAATATGCCCCCAAGTTCTTAAACAAACATTACAGGATTGTTTAAAAACACTTCTCGAGATCACGATATTCATTAGATTTGTGTAGTAATCTATAAGTAAACTCATTGCTAGATAACCATCAAATGGGAATATTCATAAAGAGGCGTAATAGAAGAGACAGGAATAAAGTAATGTCAGGGCTCATTGAAGTATAACATCTAAGTTTGAGAATGTGCATTTTCTATCAATAAACAAAGTCAGCAAATCATGCATTTTCTTTAATCGCCTCAAAGAAACCCAGATCATTTTCCCCTCAGCTAAATAGCAAAATAAATTACGTTCTTTGTGATGTTGGCTAAACATATTGAAATGATTGAAAACAAGTTATAGAAGCGAGATTTTGAAGCTGATTCAAATAAATAGACAGAATTACAAGCCATCATCGCATCTCAACCAGCACTGTGTTTGTTTACTTGAACACTCTTTGATATTCTCCATTAAAGATAAAGAAATGGTACCAGGGTAATGCAAATGTCGGTGCGTTGTAACAAACTGCTAGCTTGGTGTTACACCAGCACTCTTTTACTATAAGCATGTCAGTTGGAATGGTATGCAACAATCATTATGGTAAATAATATTGACATGACAAGGGAGATTCAGGTAAACCCAAGTTAATTATACTTTTTATGCAGGTAGATTCTACTGATCTGTGATGGAGAAAACACATTTGTTGACTGATCTTATTCGAGCAGCTTGATTTTAGATTATGAAAATATGATATTTAAATAAGCTCCCAAAAACTTTTAAGTGGCTGATAGCAGGTAATCCAGTACTGACACTTAACAAAGAACTTGCTCAATGTAATGCTAGGAATGCTAGGAAATTTGGAGCTTTGGTCCGACTAATTTTCCAGAAACAAAATGTTGAGCTCCAATTGCCTGTGTCATCATAATAGTATATGTATGTTTATATTTTTTAGTATTTATGAACTGCACACCTAGCTCACTAGCAACAGAGTTGTTAGACCAGGTATCCATGGCATGTTTCACCCCGTAATGTTTGCCTTCTCCCTCCTGGTTGCTAACTGCGTTTTTGCTGGCTTTAGTACTCTGCAAACTTTACCACTGCTAACCAGTGCTAACATGCCTGTGCTCTTTCCTTCAAACAAGGTAGAAGAATGTTCTTATACTAAAATGGCATATTTAATTTACTTATAAGTAGTGGCACTACCTGTGCCCAGGATATGTAAAAAAAATGCGCTAGTGGGCCTGCAACATTGATTGTGGAACCAACTTAAGTAACACTATAAACATGTCTCAGGCTTGCCTTTGCAGCCTGTGTGTGCAGTTTTAAACTAGCATTTCAAACTGGCAAAATAAACCTTTTGCCATTGTCTAAACCTTCCATTTTAATACATATAGGTCAGCCCTAGGATAGGTCTTGGACATCCCAGAGGGCATGTTTCTGTGTATTTAATGAGTTGCACATGTGCTCTTTAGGTTTTACATGAACCTCAGAGCAGAACCTAATCTCCTACGGTTCAGGAAGTCTCTTAAAACCTTACTCTTCCCTTGAGCCGTCTTCATTCCCGACCTTCTTCCCTTGGGAGCACGAGGTTCAGCGCTGGGATACCCGTAGGGTGACCACGCGCTCTAGAAAAACCTAAAATAAATAAATAAATGTCTTGGTAGTTTTTTAGAACTGCTAGGTCTACCTCTCCTGTAGTTTAACATTGGAGTTACCTTATTAAAGTAATAGGCTTTAATTTCCATATGGGAACAGAATACCAGTTCATGTTTGGAGTCTTTGGAATCGTAATGAAAATTCTAACTTATGGTGAAGTCGGATTTTAAACTACACTTTTGAAAATGGCATTAGAAAGTTGCCATTTTTCTGCCTTTGCCATTTGATGTCTGCAGCATGTCTGTGGGTCACATGACTGGGTGTAGTTGACAGTTGGGCTTTAAGTATTACTCCTAGACAGCCACCAACAAATGGTAGGCTAGGCATGCCTGGAAGGCCTTCTTTGGAGGATGAGAGGGAGGGGCAGGGCCCAGCCCTACTTACACTTGAATTGGCTGTGTCCTGCCTCTACTCAAAGGGCTGCATACCCTCTGTAGTTAGTTCTGGAACCAGGGCCTGGATGGCAGGGCATGTATGCACTTCAAAGACCTTCCTCTAGAAGCTTCTCTCCACTTCAGAGGCACAACGGGGCATATATACTGGACCTCAAACACCTTCACTTCATTGCATTTCCGGACCTGTGGAAACTCTTCCAGGAGGAAGGACTACTGAGCTCATGAAAGGGCTGCCACTCTGCTGGACTGCTCCTCTGAAGGAACTACTACGCTGCTGTGCTGACCTGCTGCCTGCTTTCCTCTTGCCTGGGTGAGAAGGACCTTACCAGTATCTCTTAATTTTTTATTTTTTTTATTTTATTGAATTTATATTGCGCTCAGCTACCCACAATGGGTTTCCCGGCGCCAGGGACAGACTGAAGAAGAAGACAAGCAGGTGCAGAGAAAAAGATCACAGCAGGGAAAATCAAAACAGAAAGGTCTTCAATTTTTTGCGAAAAGCCAGAAGATTAGTTTCTGTTTTTAGCGCCAGCGGGAGAGCATTCCACATCTTAGGTCCAAGATATGCGAATGAACGGCCTGCCGTTTTTGTCAGTCGAATTCTTGGGATCAAGAGATTGCCATTGTTAGATGACCTAAGGGAGCGGCCAGGTAGATAAGGCTGGGCAAGGTTGTGAAGATAGATGGGGGCAAAACCCTGACGGATCTTGAACAGGAAATACATAGTTTTAAAGATCACACGATCTGAGATTTTTAACCAGTGTAGGTCACGCAAAGCTTGCATTGCGGACGTTCTCCGTGGAACATTGCGCAAGAGGCGAGCGGCTGAGTTCTGTACCACTTGAAGTTTATTAATTGTTGCTTTATCCGCTCCAAGATAAAGCACATTGCCATAGTCGATGCGAGACATCACAAGGGCCTGGACGACAGTTCTTCGAGTGGACTCAGGCAACATCCATATGATCTTCTGCAGCCAGCGTAAGGTGTTGAAACAGACTGCAGCGACCTTGGTTGCCTGCTGCCTCATCGAAAGTTTATCGTCGATCAAGAAACCGAGGTTACGGGCAACAGGCACAGGGGTAGGCAGCGGACCCATATCACAGGGACAGTATCTAGAGCCCCACAGATCTTTGTGCTTGCCTAGTATAATAACCTCGGTCTTATCTCCGTTGAGCTTCAGCAGGCGGGCTTGCATCCAAACTGCAACACGAGATAGGCCAATTTTAAGGGCAGAAATTTCCTGAACCCTGCTGCTGGTTAGAGAAAACACAATCTGCGTGTCGTCTGCATATGAATATATGGACAGACCGGCGTCCTCTACGATGGAAGCAAACGGTCTGATGTAAATATTGAACAACAGAGGGCTCAATATAGACCCTTGAGGGACCCCGTAAGCTGAAGAATGAATCGCAGATTCAGCTTTGTTTGAGAAGACCTGAAAGGTGCGCTCATTGAGAAATGAGGCCACCCAGGCAAGCGCTGATCCATCAACACCAAGGGAGCGGAGGGACTCCAGAAGGGTGGAATGAGACACGGTATCGAAAGCAGCGCTTAAATCAAGAAGAATAAGCGCAAAGGTCTCACCGCTATCGATACCGTGTCGGAGTCGCTCGGTCACCCCAAGGAGTGCGGATTCGGTGGAATAGTTAGCGCAAAAGCCTGATTGGGATGGATGAAGGTATCCCACGTTTTCAACAAACTCATTAAGCTGGGTGTTGACATGGCGTTCCAATATTTTGGAGCACGCTGGCAGCAGGGATATAGGCCGAAAGTTAGCGAGATTTGTGATGTCAGCACCAGATTTTTTGAGCAAAGGTACGACCATGGCATGTTTCCATTCCTGTGCCGTCCGAGATTCAATAAGAGAGATGTTTAATAGCCTCATTATGAATCTCCGTGGTTCAAGGTCTAGTTGTTTTAGAATCTTCATAGGGACTGGGTCCCGCGGTGAACCTGACCTGATGCTGTTTAGACAAGACAAGAAGGAAGAATCGTCAAATGGTAACCAGTTGTAAATGAACTCAGTGGGAGAAAAGGAAACATTGCAGGAAAGGCCAGGTTGGGGAAAATCAGTTGGTAGTGGAAGGGAGGCCAAAGATTGATAAATGCCCTCAACCTTAGATATAAAGAAGTCTGCAATGGCATTACATTGTCTACCATCCAAAGTCGGCAGCGCAGGAGTGGTATCAGCTCCTGTGAGTTTCTTTACAGTGGCAAACAGAGACCGAGGACAGTTTTGCACTGAAGTAATGGTAGCGGCAATGTAGGAAGCCTTGGCACGTTTGCAATTTGCATGATAGAATTTCATCTCTTCTTTGTAAATCACCTTAGAAGGAGCGGAGTATGACATCCTCCACTTCCTCTCCAGGGCTTTACATTTAGTACGTTGGATTTTCAACTCATCAGAGAACCAGGGTGCTGGAGGGCGCAAGGATCTACATTTGCCACTGGAGCGAGGGACAAGAGCAGTCACTGCATCTGTCAACCAACAGGAAATGGGGGTATTCAAATCCTGCTCTGTATTGAAAGAAGACGGAATTGTCTCAGTCAGACGCTGATTAAAGGCAGCCACATCGAGCCTGTCCCAGCGGTGGGATGATTTAGTTTCCTCCACATAGACACTGGCCGAGAAAAGACCAGGTGGTAGCACAAAGAGTACCGCATAGTGATCAGACCAAACAAGCGGACGCGCCCATTGAGTACAATCGAACGAAAGAGTTGAAATAATAGGGTCCAAAAGATGGCCAGCAAGATGAGTAGCCCCAGAGTTGCAGAGTTTGAGATTAAAAACCTCAAGATCAGAAAGAAAGGATTTATTAAGGGGATTTAGAAGATGTTAATAATCTCTTAACCGCATCGCTGCGGAGGTTATTTTTCCGCTGTGCGGCTTTTTTCTAAAAGCCGCGTTACATGACGAGCTCAGCTCGTCATCCGCACACGACCACCGTGGCTGATGACGAGCTGAGCTCGTCATCAGCAGCGAAGGGGTTACACCTAGAATTCAGAGTGACTCCAAGGGCCAGTTGGCTGGCCTCCTGCTCTGACGCCTCAGGGACATAATATACTTCTAACAACCTTGAACCTGCAAGCTACATCTGTGGTACCCTAGTCCTGGACCCTTGGAATTGGGGCAATGGTGTTTAAAAAGCTCTGTGGATCCAGCAGAACCAATGCATCACCTCTGCTGTGTGGAACAGCCATAAACTGAACTGATGCATCACTGCTGCTTTGTGGATTGTACCCGTGGCAAAGATCCGAAGGCACAGCTGCAGCCCGTAACCTCCTTCGACACTGCCACTGCATGACAAATCCTCAGTGTAGGCCTTCACACCCTTTATTGATGGCAGCCGCAACAATGATCAGGGACTTTGCATTGCAGGCTCACAGTTACTCAGAACCAACACATTGCCATGACTGAGTGGCGCACTCTTGACACTGGACTTCATGTTGCAAGCCCTCCTTGACGGGATCTTCAACGATGACACAGGACCTCGCACCGCAGACTCACTGCATCCCGGAACCGACCCATTACTTTGACTGCGCAAAGGATCTTCGACACAGATCCTTGCAACTCTCCGGAAACCAGCATTTAAGGTACGCTCTTCAGCAGGCCTTACTAAGTCCCTGCAGCTGGCCTGCACTCCAATGCAGTCAGATTGAACTTATGACTTTTGAGTCTTTGTGTTTTTTTGTCCTATTTTAGCTAAAATCGTGAAAGTGGGGAGGAGCCAAGCTCGCGACCGCGATGGCCGCATTGTAGCTCGGCTCCGCCAACCTTCCTGCCCAACACGCATATCCTGATAAGCATCCTGCCCCGAGGCGACACACTCGGGAAGAAATGGAAAGGTGAAGCAACGCTTGTACTCACCGTCTGTCCCGGGGGCTTCTGCGAGCTTCGGATCCGAAGTTGTGCACCTTCTTCGTCCGGGGCCTCCACGGCGTGGAGACCGGGGACTTGCCTGTGAAGGTCGGCCGGAGTGAAGGTGTCGGCGGCGGCCCCTGGTGGAGGAGAGGGGTCAGCTGGGAGAGGCCGTTGTGCAGTTATGCCGGTGGCGACTGACCGGACCCGGTCTGGCGGCCTGGGGGCCCTGTGGTAGGGCGCAGCCCGCCGTGGATGGGGGAAGACCGCGCAGGAGGCATACCCCCTTTGTTGCCCTGTCCGGCCATCTTGAAGCCCTGCGCCCGGACTCGGCGGGCGGCGTCCGTGGGACGGTGGCGCTTGCGGTCCCCACTTTTGGTGGCCCTCCTTTCTGCACCCAGGTTGCCATTTCTGGGGCTTGAGGGGACTCCAGCGGTGGCCTTGCTTGAGAGCCCGCTCCAGAAGTTGAGGCGCGTGGAGACGCGGCTTGACCTGCAAGATGGTGACCGGCGCCCTGGGTCACGAATCTACTCAGGGCGGCGAACTTCGGTCGCTGAAGTGTGCGGGGGCCTGGTCCTGTGAGCGCGAGCCCACGCTTGGCAATGTCCTTGACGCCCTACAGTCTTTACGAGCGGCCATGGCCCTCAACGCCTCTGTGCAAGATAGAAGGTCTGCCGCCATTTCTGCTGGGCCGTCCCTCATGGACGCGGCTCGACTTTGAGTGTGTGCTGATTCGCCCCCCTCGGCTGCTGCGAGGAGTGCTGCCGCCGTGCATCAACAAGACTGTACGCCTGCGGCCCCGAATCTTCAGGTAGCTTTGACTGTGGCGGGCGCGGATGTGGGCACTACTCTATTACGTATGGTAGCGATGACTAGGAAAGGACAGGGGTGAGCCGGTCTGAACCCGGAGGACTGCTGGTTAACGGATGGAGATGAGGACTCCCCCCAACCATGACAATATGGCCAATTCCTTTGAATGTTTCTGATACCTGGGACTGTGTCGATTTCGTTTTGATGTGGCATAAATGTGTGTGAAGGCGGGGGCAGGGGCCGAACGACTCGATTGATGGTCTCCTCTCCCCCTGGTTCTTTTCCCTGTTTTCTCTTTCGTTTCCTTTCTCTCTTTCTAACTTTTCCTATATTTCGGGTTCTATTTAGGGCGACAGGCACGCTGCTCGGGGGGTAGGCCGTAGCCTTCTGCAGGGGTGCAGGGTGGGGTGGGTGGGACGGGGTCTCTTTCTGGTTTGTTTTCCCTTTAGTTCTATGGCTCTTTTGTATCCCTTCATCGGGGCGCTATGTCTGTGCGTGTCTCCCATGGTGTGATAGCTGGTGGGGATGGGGGGTGAGCTGCTTCCTCTCTACGGTATTGATTGCACACATATCATGACTTGCACGCCCTACCCCTGATAGCGGGTCTCTCAGTCTTGCGCGCCGTTATCGCTGTGGGGCGCGTGCAGCAGCGCGGCGTTCTTTCTTTTCCTCTTTATAATATTCCCCCCTCCCCCCTTTTTTTGTATTACTTGGGTTAGTATAGAGGATGATTGTAACTACGTTGCTGTTCTCGTTCCTCCGTTATGTACTAGCACAATAATTGGGTGGTCGATGGGCGCGTGATGGGCCACAGTGGGCACTGATTTGAACTATGGCATCTATAAGTTGATTGCTGTGAACCGCTGCTGATACCAGTTTTTATCGATGCCCTTCTGTCTTGATGTTTGGTTCGTGGCCCGCTATGGGAACTTCGATGACTAAAACTGCAACTGATCCTGCTATACTTCCTATTATAAAATGAACCTTTTTTAATCCTGCTTCCAGCGGTCGTATTTAGCTTTTCTAAGATTGGACTGCTCGTTTGCACAACGCTAGGCGACTGCCGGGAAACCTCCTTATTGATTTATTTGCTTCTCATAATGTGTCGTGGCCGGCCTGATTGGTTGTAGGCCCGTATTTGTATGCTTCCATCTGCACAATAAAGGTTTTCAAAAACAAAAAAAAAATCGTGAAAGTTGCAAATGTCTGATTCTATCAATTAGATTTATGAAGTTTTGGTCTTGTTTTATTTATTAAGGAAAGTTCTATTTTTCTAACATGGTGTAGGGTCCTTTTTGTGTGGTGTTTTTCACTTTATTACTGTTTAAAGTGTTGCACAAATACTTTACATATTGCCTGTGAGTTAAGCCTGACTACTCTGTACTAGGCTACCAGAGGGCTGAGCACAAGTTATTTTAGGGTTTGCTTGCGCCTCACTCTGACAAGGATTGTGGTTGATGCTGGACCAGGGCTCATACTCCAGTAAGCCAACAATCCAATGTCTTAAAAGAGTGTTATACATGGGGAAAGGTTGAGTGGGACATATGGGTGGAGAGAACATGCAGTGCTGGTAGAGGTAGTGAAAGGGCAAGAAGTCAGCTTATCTGAGCTAGTTTTCTCTGAAAGATGAGGTTTCAGTTTCTTTATGAACTTGAAGGAGTGTTGGTGCTGTTCTGAGGTTAAGGGGAATGTTGTTCAAGGTTCTGGGGACCTAGGATGATTGTGTCACAAAACCAGACTTTATTGCAGGAAATAAGTTTGAAGCAAGAAAATAATATTCTGCACATGTTTGGTACACTATCATCTCAACTAGAGGACGTGGCAGCCCTCCACTGTAGGTATTAGGAACAGATATACTAATACTAACACCAATAATATTAATAATGATAATAACAATATTAACAATAATAATAATAATAATAATAATAATAATAATAATAATAATAATAATAATAATAATAATAATAATAATAATAATAATAATATTCTGGGTGATTGGCATTGTGGAATTTGTTGTTCATTTATAAAATTAAAGCATAATTAATGGACGTGAAATACAAATATAGACTTGAATTTACATATGGACATGTATGTGATGTTATTATCTTTGAAACTGTTTTGAAGTGACCTTTTAAATTGTCTTTTCTTGGCTTATGCTAACTAGGACTCAGTTAGGCCTCAATGCCATTGTGTTCAAAGTGGATATCTCACCCTACGTGTACCCTCTTTATTAGTTCTGCTGCACACAGTCAAGAAAAGCCATGCTTGTTTATTTTTTTACCAATGACGTAGTTCTCGAGGAAGTCTTTCTAATATGGGCTCAGGAATGTTACAACTTTCAAGGTCTCTACTGCTAGCTCATTGTGTTGCATTTATTCACAATAGCTTTCTGTTGTTTTGTAACTAGTTTGTTCTTCCATCCACGGATGAGTTCAACCCCTCCAGTTGAATCAATGTTCATGTAGGTGGTTAGAGCTTAGACCCTCACCACAGTATGACACTCTAATTTTCTTTGATCTACTATACCGAAATTGTATTGTTTTTGCCCACATCATTAAAAATCTGCACTTTTAATATATTTCATTGCGAAGATTTCCTATACAAACCCTTAGATTTGGGAGGGGCAGTGAAGTTTTGAATGCTCCTAGGGATGCCCTCAGATTTCTTACTAAATTTGCTGCCCATTTGGGACTTGCAATAATTTGTTTTTGACTTATTATTTTTTATTGCCTTACTACTGACAGCCTGTATGACAGTGAATTGTGTATCTACACTTCACAATTTCTGTATTGTCCCCTTTGAATTTTTGCAGTAATTATTTCTAATGTTTCTATTTCCGCCCTAGAGCTCACTTGTGCAGTCTGTCCTTAAGTAATTGACTACATTTTCGATATGGTATGTTGTGCCTTATCTCAGGACACATTCCCTAATGAAATTGAGGATTAACACTGTTTTGACCCGTCCACATGTGGGGATATGGTGGGATGTCTCTTTGGGCGTAGGAATGTAGGGGTCAACAAGAGAATCACCTTCCGTCTCCTTACCCACGCACACAAAGCTCTCCACGATCAAGGCCCGAGCTACCTCAACAACCGCATCAACTTCTACGCTCCCAAACGACACCTCCGATCAGCCAGTCACGCCCTCGCCACCGCCCCCCGCATCCGAAGAACGACAACAGGAGGAAGGTCCTCCTCCTACCTTGCCGCCAAGACCTGGAACTCCCTCCCGACCGACCTGCGCCTGACCCAAGACCACCTCGCCTTCAGGAAGAAGCTCAAGACCTGGCTGTTCGGGCAGTAGCAGCACCCCCCCCCCCTAGCGCCTTGAGACCCTCCGGGTAAGTAGAGCGCTCTATAAATGTCCATGATTGATTGATTGATTGATTGGTTCCCCACGCCCACAGCATTCTACAGCTCAGTTGGAGTGTTGCTGCAATCTCTGCTGGAATACACAGAGATACAACATTTGCATGAGCATTTGGAATGAATTGCAGATGAAGAATCTTCAGAGACCAGCATGAGTAAATGTTGCTTTTTGTACGCTGAGGTGTGCAGATGTCACTCCCCAATTGGATATGTAGCAGTGAAAGCAATGTGATGTAGAAATGTTGGTGTAAAATTGCAGTGACCTCACAACAGTCTGTATGGTCCAGATCCCTGAGTCGAATCTCTCTTCCACTATGTTACACTGGGACGTCATGCAAACACAGGCTTATTGGAAGCCTTTGTGGGGCATGTCCAACATTTTGGAAACAAAAATACAATTTATTTTTGTGGATGAGAAATCAGGGCAGCCACATTAACCAGATGGGTTGCAGATGTGTGCCCTAGATACTTTTCTGCGAGTTAGATTTTCTTTCTGGCGAATAATTTATAGACACAGCCAGGTAACCAACCATGGACTCGTTCTTAAAGGAGCATTCACGTTAAAAAAATTAATACCAGACATAATGCCACACACACACATAGTACAAATTTTCCACGTAAAATCCGTTTCTAGCATTTTGAAATGTAAGTAGATAAAATATTTTTGACAAAAACTCTTTCTTACTTTTTATCTCATTACAACTATTCCAAACCTTTCCAATGTCATGACAACAAATGTTAATCTACATATTTACCATCCAAAAAATGGATCAGGTAAGTGTCCTCAATATCTTCCGCCTGCAATAAGCTGGATGCGGAGCGGTTTTCCTATTGCTGGTTTCGTTCAGTAAAACCACAGTTTCATTTTATCCGACTGTATTTCTGTACCTGAGTCTGATTAGTTTTATCAAAACCATCCCTTTCGGGAATATCACTTCTGCAGGACAAGCCGGCTAAATCCCCACATTCTCCTAGCTATTTTCCTTTGCGTTTTATTATTATGGCCCTTAAAAACGGAAGGTTTTACAACTGATTTGTAGTCCGTACGAGAGCTTTTTAGGATCAGTGTAGCTTATAAGCATTAATCTCCTCCGACTCTTTCAGAATGAAAGATTCAAGGTTACCTTGAAGTGTCCCACCTGATTATATACCTTACAAGCTAATGGCGGTTGCAATATGACTCAGCATCTAGTGCCAAGGAGTGAATGAATGAGCAGGGACATTAGATGTATCCCACTAATATTCACTATCAAGAGTGACGTGATATCATGTATTCTTGGGAGGACAACAACGGCAGTTTCAATTGATATCTTTTAACGTTAAGTATTTTTTTTTCTGCAGCATCTACAAAGCTCCCCAGGCATTGCCTGTCAAACAATTTGACGTCATTATTTTGCTTTAAATTTCACGCAGCAGTCCTGTACCAACAGTATGGAATGGAATTGCCTTTAAAATCCTTATTGCTTTTTTATTCGCATCTTCCAAACAGTTTAATCTGTTTCAGAAGGATCCTTTTATTTTGACATGAACGTCACTAAGTTCCATGGGCCTTATTTATGAAAAGTGACGCATCGCTGCGTGAAAACAGTGATGCGTCACTTTTCACTGCGCACTCCTTGCGACACCCATGATGCGTCATATTTAATGTATGACGCATCATGTCGCAAGGAGTTACAGATACGTCAGTATTTCTGACGTATCTGTAAGCGCAAAAGTGACGCATTGCTGGAGTGTGTCACAAAAGTGACGCAACTCCAGCAATGCGTCCTTTCACATGGGGAAAGCCCCATGTGAAAGGGCTTGCGTCAGTCTTATGCCTGCTGTGAGGCAGGTGCAAGATTTTGACGCAACGGCGTCCTAAAAGTGATGCAGTGAAATCTCATAGATTTCACTGCATCACTATTACGAGGCTTTTTAGTGAAGTAGTGTGGCTCACCGGTTAGAGGCGGCAGACCCGAGAGCAGAGGACGGCCCGGGACCAGGGTTCGATTCCCGGCGCGGCAGGTTTCTGGACCAGGGTCAGCGGACTCGATAATTCTCTCGCCTCGGTGCCCACTCTGATCAGCGATCACACTCGGCAACTCTGGGCATTAGCTTGCCTCATCTTCACTAATGGCCCCACCAGACCGCCGGGGATGCCTGGTCTCACCCAGGAGATACCCATTAAGGGACCATCTCTCAGGGAAGTCAGGAAGGGTTCCGCAGCGGTCGAAGCGCCTTGGGACCCTCCGGGTAAGTAGTGCGCTATATAAATGCCTATACATACATTTACATTTTTGCGGGGGAATGCCCCCTCTGCATACATTATACCTGACGCAGGTATAATGTGGCGCAGGGGTTTAAAAAGTGACGCATCTACCTAGATGCCTCACTTTTTAAATATGGTGCAACAAGGCGCATGTTTTACGCCGCTGATGCGTCACAAAAAGTGACGCATCAGCAGCGCAAAACTGACGCAAGGCCTCACAAATGAGGCCCCATGTTTCATAAATCTTTGGTATGTTGGAGCATTGTTGCAACGCTTTTCCTACTTCTTGTCTAGTTCACAAAATGCTTTCGGACTAGGGGTCAATGGTTCTGATTCTGGGTTGAATGAATACAAGAAGGAAGTGGGTGCGGTGCCACGTACAGGCATTGAGGGCCTAATTCATCAGGTTTTGCCTTGGGGCAGCATTGCAGGCCTTCCTGCTGCACTGCCCTACGGCAAAAGAAAAGGGCAGGAATGCGCTGTATCTATCAGATACAGCTCATTCCTGTCTTAACCAGCGCCGGTGCACAATGGGCTATTGTGCACCAACACAGGCACCTTTGCACCATGATGCAAGGGTGCTTGCGTCGCGGGGATGATTATTTTTCCTGCACAAAAACAATCACAAGAAGCTTTTTCCTCTTTCTATGCATGCTGCAGAATGCAGCACGCATAGAAAAAGGGAAGAAACGTGGCGAGATAACGTTATTTACCCTCGCTGTGCCTCCCTGACGTCACCCCTGTGGAGGACTTCGTTTTTGGCACTGCCTCATATATAAAATTTCCCGTGGCTGGGAATGTGTTCAGCAACACCCATTGCATGCCACTTTAACACAGAAAACTGCGTTAAAGGAACAATATTTACGATGCAGCGTTTAGCCATAAAACAGTGGCTAAGGGCTGCCCAGCAAATATGGAGCAGGCTCCTGAGCCACAGAAAGTCACAAAAAGTGGTGGCCCTTTTGCGCAAGGGGCTTCATAAATGAGCCCTTCAATTTTTGTGCTTTTTGGGAGACATGCAAAGAAGGTGTGCGAAACATTATGCAGCAGAATGCGAAAATGGTTTGTTTATGCATGTGGTGGAAAGGAAAGTAATATGAGAGAGAGAAGATCTGCAAGGGTTTTACAATTTCTATGTGTGAAAGTCAGAGACACACTCTCAATATTGATGACTAGTGCACAGTGATATTGGCACTGTTCTCCTTCCTTCAACATCTGTGAGTGCCTCTTTTTGTTTTTTCTAACTAGTGTGTCTCTTCCACCAAAGTATCTTTTTGCAGAAGATCCCCCTTTGTTTGTTATGCTGAAGTGGTAAGGCTGTAACCCGGATGTGAACCGGTGGCTGGTTTTTGTGGGAGAGGCCTATATTATAAGTAGGTGCCCGGCCAACATGCCCTTAACTTTTTGTTATTTTCCCCTTTACAAGGGGTGCCCCTCCATACTGTGCTTTTTCCTCTCCGGCCCCTCTGACCTCACCTTTCAAGCTTGATGTTTCCTTCCTGTACCTGCGCTGCTTTTTAATACAAAGATTTATCCCAGGTCGAACAGTATTACTTTCAAAGCCCTCCTAGAGTCATTGGATTATCAACTACTTTAGCAGTCATATTCACATCCTTAGACATCATCATGCTCTTAAAGTCATCAGCAGAGTTTAAAAACTTGAGCCTAATGATTTGAGGCTGACTTGAAAATGAGCATCTGATGACTTTACAGGTTGTGATTGATCCTGATGATCTCAGGATGAGTATTTGTTTACTTGACAAGACAAGAGGACATTATTCCTGATGATCTGAGGATGACAATAAAATGGGTTTCTGATTATTTCACAAGCACTCACCATACGGAATAAGTACTTGTGATTCAAGGATGATTTGGTGAATACTTGAAGAGCCTATTCTCTATTTTCGCTCCAGTCCTTGTTTAACATGTTGACTAGTTGGATGATTTAGCAATTATTTGTTGATTACTGCACAATGAACTCGATTTAGATATTACATTTTTTTGTCTGCAAATATGCATAAAGTCTGCTTAAGAAAACTGTGTGGACTCAGTCACAGATTAATTAGGCCTGGGTGAAATGTACTTTGTAAAGCAAACACAAAGAGATGATGGACAGGCCTGAAACTTTTAAGACACTCACCCCCAGTCACAGATCTGGGTTGAATCCATCATCATTGTGTAGCTCACTTCGCCACCTCAGTTCAGACCCATCTGTATGCAAATCAGTCTTCACCCTGTGCCTCATGGGAACAGCCCAGCCCAAACTGTCAAGCCAGGTCTTCCCTGAACCGGAAACAAGCACCTTGGGACCGGTTTTGGGTTAACACACCTCATCAGCCAGGCTAGCTTGAATCCAGTGGCAGAGTGAGCAAGGGACCCACGTCTGGGAATACCCTGACAACTCGGGGCAAACAAAGAAAATGCAAGGAGATTATGGACAGAGCGCTGAAACTTTTCAGACACTCGCCCCCAGTCACAGATCTGGGTTGAAATGTACATTATGCCAGCATGATTCTCGTAATTCAACCGTCTGCACGCTCTACATAAATATGCCGAAGCACACCACTTGACGATAAATGTTTCAAAAAGCAAAGTAATGTGCATGGTGGGAAGAAAAAATTTGAAATATGTAAATTTCCCATGGTCCCTAGGGGGACAGAGATTGGAAGTGGTACTATATTATGTCTTCCTCGGAAAAATTGTTACGGGTAACTTAAGCGAGAAAGCTCATATAGCTAATAATACTCGGAAAACAATTATCCAAGGAAAAAGTCTGGCCTCTTTATATAAGGCTACTGGTAGACGGCATTTTGCTATCTTGTTGGAAGTATATCGTGCAAAAATTTCTGCATCTTTACTATATGGCATGGAAATAGTAGATATAAAAACTTGGGGCTTTCTAAACTCTACGGAAGGTAAAATTCTGCGTAGTCTCTTTATGGTTAATACTGCGTGCTCTACAGCAGCAGTAAGATTGGAATTCGGCCTACAAAGCAGTTGGGTCCAAGGTATAGCTGGAATAGTGCACTGGGTTTTTAATATTGCACAGGGGTACCCAGGCACCCTAAGATATATAATAAAAACTGAGTTGCTTGGAAACCTCAACGAATATTCAACAATTATAAAAAAAATTCAGAACTGCAGTTGATATTCTTGAACTTGATGAATCGGTTTAATTTACCTTATCCACACATCAGTTGAAAACTATCCTGAAATCAGCCTCTTGGGAATTAAGTTTCAGGTTGGACAGGGAATCACGTACCCTGAAAAAAGGTGCCCATCTAGCTGTAGATTCCTGCCAAATGAGAATTGCCCAACCATATGTCACCTGGAATCTCCATCATGGGGTACGGCACTTCTTTCTTTTGTTAAGGCAGGATCTACTTCCGTTGAATTCTTTGACATCTAGATGGTATGGCTCTTCAGCCTTATGTGATCTCTGTAATAATAGTAATCAGGATATTAATCATGTTCTTTTTGTGTGCCCTGCTTTACTTGCATTTAGGCGCAAGTGGCTGAGACTTATCTGTTTTCAATTGGGTATTTCCTCTGCCAACTCTTTTTTAGATGCCATCCACAATCCCCCTAATGAACAGTTTTGTTATAACATTTTTAACTTTTTCAAAACTTTTTTTGCTCTATATTAATCATGATTGGAAATGTATCTTGTTATACCTTTATTAAATAATGATTGTGTGTAAATGTATTTAATTGTTTACATTTTTATGTGGATCTCATCTGAGTTCTGAAATCATAAATAAACCAAACTTGACTTGAAACTTGACTCGTAATGCTAGGAATATTCCCAAAATTATGCTATTTTGGCAGTACTAGTGATTATGCGCCAATCACGGTAAAACTTACTGCAAACTGCACCATTTATGTTTAACATTTACTGCTAATGCACAGGAGTAACAATAATGTGAGCACCTGATGTTCACTGTGCTTTTGTTTAAAGGCATCCTTGCGCCAGGGGTGCATTTTGCGCTAAAATACAGCATGAAAAGACAGATGTCCACTTTCCGTAATTACATGTTATGTCATGTAAATTTCCTGAAATTCATGAAAATATGTGAACGCAGTTTACAGAAATTTCAGACACCCCTAGATGCTTTTTTTTAGTCTTTCTTTTGCTTCTAAATCTTTGGACTGATATTAATGAGTAAAAGTAAGCTTTCAGCGTTAAAGATATCAATGTATGATAATGATCAAAATCAGGCAGGTTTACTAAATTTGGTTTAAGAGTGTATGCGTATTTTAAAAGAAAAAAGGCAAACTAGACAACACATTTTGTTATCGAATCTACTTGACATTTTAATTTGATGCATGTGAAGTTGTACATTTTGGTGAATGACAACTTTGGAACATTATTATGTGCTCTGATATAGAGAGGAAATAGACAAAGAAATTTGAAAACATACACTGGGGGAGTTACAGCAATGTAAAGAATGGATTACTAGAGATATTAAACGCTAATTATGCACATTTCAGATATGGTTTCAATGTCTTCCAGATAGTTGTAATGCACCCAAGTGACAAAAAAGGATATGTAAATGTGCCTGGTGGTGTATCAATTTAATAAAGATGGGTAAACCAGGAAACGCACAGAGAGGTCTGTCTTGGCTCTAATAACCAAGCACTATCAAAGCTCTCAAAAGATCTAACATTTAGATAATACAGCAGACGTCAAAAATGCAAGGCATAGTCTCTGTGATTAGAGAGGATCATCTCTTAAATGTTTTGTTCACTTAAGAATAATAAATGGTATCACTGCAGTGACAATTGTCGAAAGTATTTCACTGATATGAGTAAATCAAGAGGTATTATCTTGTAATGAGTACTGTACACATGTCCAGTAATGTCCAGCAACGCTTTGGTATATGGAGCAACAACACTGTTACCTATTAAATCATACTTGTGTGATTATTTTTTTGTATAACTGAAGTGAATTCATTCAGTGGTGGTCTCAGATTTGTTTTTCAATTAAAACGGAGGCTCAGTGGAGTAAAGTAATATTCATATGATCGCACAATATGACTAAATGGGAAAAGTTAGTAATGTAGGTAGAATCAGGTGACCAAGCATATGTGCAATTCCATTTCTGCGCCCTAAAAATTTACATTTCATATATTTACGTTTATAGTCATTTATTACACAAAAGCGCTAAATAAAATTACAGATGCTCTCTGCGCAGCGCTGAGAGTGCTGTTGCGGTGTCAGGAATTGGCAACAAAGATATGCTTACTCGCTCCGCCTCACACAAGCTCAATATCCCACTTCCAAAACATGAACCCCTGACATCCCTGCCACACACATCAACCATTGGACTAATGCATTTCAGTGTGGTGGTCCGCATCACTGCACTAAAATGAGTAGTCACGCATATTACCTCCGGTGCCTGTCAAGCGCAGCGGCCCAAGCACTAGCTGCTAATTAGTTTAATAGCATTAATTTGAGTAGTACAGGAAGGCAGCGTGCAGTGCGCACTGCTCGGCAGACTTCTTGGGGCTGCTTGCACTGCCTAATGCTACAATGTATCACTGGATTCAATCACCGTGCGGAGGAGTGGCATACATTTCACTGACATCAAATAGTGCCTGCCAATGGCTAATACTGTGACATGAGTAGTCGGTGTGAGTTCTGTCAAACTCATAGTTGTAGGGCGAGTGGGTCGTTAAATAGCCTGGGCTGTATCCAATGGCATGAGCGGGCGGCAGTTGAATTCAGAATAATGGTTGCTGCCTGATGAGTTTGTGGCGCAACTGGCCTGACCCAGCTGGGGCCACCGCGGCTGACAACAACTCACGCTGTGGCATGGTGCCAGAGCAGGGAAGCAGCACACACTGCAAAGCGATTCGTCCACACTGCCTGCACCCCTGTCATTCCTTCAACCTGTCACCGCTGTCTCAGGTAGGAGTGCCAAAGATATGCGTGGCGCTGCCTCAGAGCCCGTACTAGTGGCCTGGCTGGCACAGCCTATCGGATCATCCCCGGCAGTGCCCTTACGAGAATCTGCATGGCACTACCTTGCCTGTTCTTCATGTTGCTTTTCATCAACTGGGACCACTCCGCAGCTGTAGTGTCAGTGATACTGACACTTTCTGTTGCATCCGCAGGCAGATTTTAGGCGTTAAAACTTATGAGCCTCCTGATTAAGATAGGTGTGTTTGGCATCATTGAAACCAAAGGATTTATACATCATTGGATTCCATAGGTCACTGCAGCCAAGTGAATCCCCACTGTCATTATGTTTCACAAAGGTAACTCGCTTCACAAATTTGATTTAGATTCGTGGATGCTAACAGACCCTCGTTCTCTCTACTTTCTGTAGCTTTTCTCCTATGACCATCCTAAATTTATCAAACACTGATTCACCCAATGAATGGAACAGCCAGATAATAAAGAAGCAGACAAGATGCCCAATTGATGAATGCCTGCCTGCCCTCTGTTACTGAGAACTGCAGTCACACAGTCTGTCTCCAGTTAGTGCCCTTCCACTTCTGGTGCTTTGTAGCAGTTTTTTGATCTTCTTATAGTTTCACCTTGCTCAAATGGTTGTAATTTCTGATATGTATATGTTTCCCTCGTCTTCTTTGCTTGATTTTCCTCACGACAATGTGTCACTCATAGTTGCTGAAATGCCACTCATAATTACACTGAAATTATGAAAATGTCACACATAGCAATCTGAAACCTTGGCAGCTATGCCCTGAGCGGATAATAATGAGGGACTTTGTGGAGACCGTCATCAGTGATGGCCACCAACAAAGAATGTTGCACCACCTACACAACTTCCAAACCTAACCAGGTTTGAATCCCAGCATCAGCTCAACATCCTGTGATTCTGAGCAAATAATTTAAAATCCCTGTGCCTGGAAAAAGATCTGACCATGAGTCATTTATTCTGGTGCTCATGTAAAGCAAGTATATGCTACAAAAAAAAGTGCAGAGAAGAAATCTTATTAACACTTGAAAAACTATCAACATAATTTTTGAGCATAAGATTAAAAAATATTTAGCAACTCAATAATTATGTAATTTCCATCTGAGCTTTTCTGGAACCGTTTTTCAAGGATTTGTATTGGTTACGTGGTGCTGCAATTGAAACTACATGTCCCATAATGCATCATGGAGAAAGGAGACGGGTGATGCTTGTTTGGTGCCGGAAATCCAGGTCAAACATGCTCCTCAAACACAGCCAAGTCCCTATTTTACACCATTACAGATGTGAATTTCCTCATCCTTTCACATGCACTCATCTCTCCAAGCAATTGGACTAAAATTAATATTGGTCAGATTTCTTAACCAAGCAACTTCTGGCCACGTTGTAAGTTCTGCTCTTGGAGAGCCATGTTTGATGTGCGTTGTGACAGTGATCTTTGACCGCAAGTGAGAGCCATCGAGATCTTTAGGGGTGGAGAGCTGGTGATTCCTTTGTGGTTTCAGCAACCTAGTTATCCCGAATGCTGTGGAAAGATTTTGCAAATAAAATAATTGGAGATTCTTTCTCATAGCAGGAGGTATCAGGTAATGATTGTGGGTCATGTTTCGGGATTGGCTTGCATTATTAACTTTAAGTAACACAGCCGAAATAAAGAAGGCAGAAACATGTCCTAGACACGCTTTTTATAGCATGGAATGTGGTTTGTTATTTAAAAAGATATGCCTTCACTGCGTCTTCAGAAAGAGCTGGCTTAAGTTATTTGCATGTTTATGCATGCACAAGCCGGTTCCTCTTTTCCCCATTTTAATGGATGCAGAGGTTGAACATAATCTTCATTAGGGCCAACTGCCGAAAGCATGATATCTCTGCGAGATAAAACAACCATTCCCTTTCTGTTGGGCAAGTGGGGCCAAGTACTTGCAAAATGGTCACAGAGAGCTCTGTTTCGAGCAGTGACTTCATAGATGAGAAGAGATATAGGGTGCTGCTGATATTTTGGGCAAATTAAGCTCCACTTGAAGTGTAAGGGATAAAGAGTAAAGTAAAAGCGGTCACAGCATGCTCCAGCTGTCTTCAAAACTCACTGTTCCATTGTGGCCGTCACCCATTTGCCCATTCCGTGACCTGGGCCTGACTGAAATGTCCATTTCCATACCTTCTGTAACCTTTCAGGTTCTGATTTTTGACCACTAAAATGTTCATATTTAAAATTATTTCATCTAACTTGGTTACAGAAGTGGGACTTTGCCCTGACAACAAATACATGTCATGTACTTAAGTGTGTGTATATTGGCCCACCTGTCCTGCCTTTTTTCTTCTGCTGTTTGGAACTCAGTCTGGAATCACCCTCATTCTCAACTTTTCTATATTTTCACTGTTCGAAAACATGGTCCACAGACCTTCACAAGACAGCTCCGACTGACTTGGTTATTCTGAATGCCGTTCGGAACCATGTCGGACAATCAGAACGGTTTCGGGACATCATAATCGGTTGGTCGGGAATGTTTCCGAGTCGGTCTGAAACAAGGCTACCAAATCGGATTCAAACGAATTAAATGTCATTCGGAGCATTTCTGAACAACAATCTTAATCGACCCCTTAGTTGTTTTTGAACATTTCACCGAACTATAATTTTTGTTTATTGTCTATGAATATATAAAATCACTCAGGTTTTGGTGTTTTTTTCTACTGTAGAAAAAGCTGTGGTATAAAGACTTTATATCATAGGGTACCATATAATACAGAACAAGTTTTACAGTTGCCTGTAAAATACAAATGTCATCATTGTAATGAAAGCTCCCAAACCACTCTGCTGAGCTTTAACAATGTCAGGTACTACTAGGATTATGTGGCATGGGGAACAAATTATGCAGCAAGGTTATCTAAATTATACAGCAAAAAAAGCATACTATGTGGCTAATTAATTACCTACCAGTATTTAGATCGGTTACAGCTAGAAACAACGGGGAAGATTTACAATAACTGTCACATCCCTGCAGATCAGCAAGGATGCACCAGTTATTTTGCGTGACGTTTGGAACCCCTTGCACCACCATGGATGCACCACATTTACAATGCGCCGCACCGTGGCACAAGGAGAGACAGATGCGTGACGCATCTGTCAGATTATAGGTGACGCAGATTATAGGTGACGCAGAGCTGGAGGCGTGTCGCAAGCACGACGCAACTCCAGCACTGCTCAGGGGTGACTCATATCCATAGTGTTGCGTCACTTCTTACACCTGCTACAGGCAGGTGCAAGATTTTGACACTGCAGGAACGTAAAAGTGACTTAGTGAAATCTTTTAGATTCCACTGCGTCACTTTTGCGGGGCTTCCTGGTGATGGAACACCCACCCGGCATACATTATACCTGAGAAATGCGCATGCGCGGCCGCCCGCGCATGCGCATTAGTACACAAGACGGCAGAATGGAGATAGTGAGCCCCGGGGACGCGGCGGGCAGCGGCGGGCAAGGTAAGTGCCTTTTAATTCTTTTACACTCCTAATTTAAAGTATTTAGGGAGGGCGGGAGGGAGGCGGTTGGCGGCCAGCTACGCTCCGTCTGCGGAGCGTGCGTAGTGCCGGATTCTACCTCTGCTACGCAAAATGCGTAGAAGCCGGCACTACGCACACTCCGTGCACGGAGCGTAGCCACCCGCCCACCCTTAATCATAATCAAGAAATAACTATTCACGCTGAACCTGTTCACAAAGGCACAATGTGCTCTGTGCTTAATGTATCTACACACAGAGGTTGAATGTTCAGAGTTCCATGTTCAAATAGCTATCCTACAAAATGTCTGCAATGACCTGAATTTTGGTCCAACATCATTAATATAGATTTATTTTTACTTTTAGAGTTACCAATAACAGTCATCAAAAAATCCAATTCATCTACCATTGAACGATTACATGTAGGTGGGTGAAATGCAGTGCTTACACCACTGTATTAACAGGTACACATATTCCTGTTTTGTTGCTTAAGAATATCCTCATGTACATGCCTAATAATTATTTTCTTTGACAATCAAGGAAATCACTGTCCTTTATTAGTAGAAATGACAGCTATTGGATTGATTGCACTGCTGTTTCCCTGAATGAAAGTGTATTGTTACAGGCAAAAGGAAGAGCTTTATAGGTTGAGTGATACAGTGAAACGTCGGTGATTGATAATATAGTAAATTCAGGTAAATGACAGCTGTTGTTTTTGTGGCCAAATAACCTACAGAACCTAATCCCAAGACACTTTCCCCCCATTATTTCTCTTGTGTGTTCACCAAAGGGGCCACCTTAAAGAAAACTCTCATTTAGCTTTTTATTATAGCATGTTTATGTGGCATTTAAGGAAATGTCAATTAGTTGGGCAGCCCTGTCTACCTTAACAAATTCTAGAACAACAATGTGCGAAACTATACAATGGATCATAAAGGTGACGTTTTATTTGTTATTTTTAATGTATTTGTTCTGTTTAAATCTGTATGTAGCCATGGCCAGTAAAGATTTGGTAAAAACTCACCAGTTCCTGATCCTCTTTACTTATGTTGTGTATAGCTGCCAATGTGATGTGTGATGTGATGTGATGTGATGCGGAATTTATATAGCGCACTATCACTCCACGGAGCATCTTGGCGCTTTGAGTCCACCCAACTGAAGGTGTCCACAGCTGTACTGTCCCCAAAGGAAGATAGATTCACATAAGTGCTTTGCATGCTGGGTCCGACAGGCTATATATCCAAGTTTTCAGGGATTTCCTAAACCCTTGTTCGGGTGTGATCTCACCAAGCTGGTGGGGTAGTTTATTCCACGCCCCAGCGCCAATCACTTCCAGGGATTTACCTCCCTTTGTCGCCAATCTAAATTTAGGTACAATGAGCAGGTTGGCTGTAGAGGACCTAAGATTACGAGAGGGGTGGTATCGCGCAAAACTTTTGAGAAGATACATCGGACCCTGCGTGTGAAAGGCCCTATAGGTAATAGTCAGGACCTTAAATAAGATGCCTTTGTGAATTGGGAGCCAATGGAGGGCATCTAGTGCAGCAGAGGCCGAGGACTTTCTAGGCCATCTAAGTACCAATCTAGCTGCTGCATGTTGGACCATCTGAAGTCTGTGCAGGGCCGATTTGTTTGACCCTGCATACAAGCTATTGCAGTAGTCCAGTCTTGATGTAATTAATGCCACTGCGACCGTGCGTCTGGCTGCAAGGGGGAGCAGGTAAAAAACATTTTTAGGCCCTTTATGGTGTTGAAACAGGTGCCTGCTACCTCCCTTGTTTGCTGTTTAAACGAAAGGGTATCATCAAATTTGATCCCTAAGTTTCGTGCTGCCTTGATTGTGTTTGGCGGGGCTACTGCATCCTCTGGCCACCACATCTGAGGAGACAAGGGGTTGTTAAATCCGAACGGTAGAATTTCCGTTTTGGCGGAATTACACTTTAGGTGATTATTTTTCATCCAAGTGAATGTCGCAGATAGGCAGTCTTTCAAGGTCTGTTCAGCATTGGCCAAGTCCTTATCCAGGACTAGGACTAGATGTGTATCATCAGCGTAAGCAATAGTGCTGATGTCAAATGAAGAGATTAATGTGAGCAGGGGGACCATGTAAAGAATAAAAAGTGTGGAGCTCAGACTTGAGCCCTGCGGTACCCCTGTCTTCAATGCCTTTTCCACAGAACAAAACTGTCCCAATGTAATTACCTGACGCCTATGTGTCAGAAAATTTTTGAGCCACTCTAATACGGTGCCTGCTATGCACGCATTGGCCAGGCGATCTAAAAGGATAGCATGGGACACCGTATCAAACGCTGCAGATATATCTAAAAGCATCAGGACAGCCTTCTTGCCCTGATCCAGCGCAGCTCGTATGGTCTCCGTTGTGAACAGCAGGGCCGACTCCGTATAATGATGGGCTCTTTAGCCTGCTTTATTAAAATGAATAATGTTGTTCTCTTCTAGGAATGCCGTAAGCTGCTTATTTACACAAGTTTCCACCAATTTGCAAAGGGCTCGAAGAAGCGAGATGGGGCGCAAATTGGATAGAGTCGTGTGGTCCTGTAATGTCTTCTTCTGAAGCAGTCTTACTGCTGCGACTTTCCATTGTGGTGGAATCTCACCCAATTGAAGTGATGAGTTAATAATAGAGTTTATTGCAGGATTGGCCTCCTCTATTATAGCTTTTAACAGAATCGGGGGACAATGATCAAAAGGAGATCCTGGGTATCCTCCAGGCTAATCAGGGTGAAGGTTTCCCCACAAGCTGTGTAAGAATCTATTTTGCCCCTTGACTCTGAATCCACTGGTTCAGCCTGAGGGAAATCTTTGGTGAGATTGTGTATTTTTTGATCAAAATAGTTAGCTATATCGTCACATATCACATATCACAATACCAATCACAATTCACCCCTTTCATTTTTACAGTATGTGTAAGTAACATACTTGCATGTTTGAAGATGCTAAGGCTGCCCAACAAGATTCATATTTGTTCAGGATAAATCCCTTTTAACCGAGAGAGTTTGCATCTGTGAAAAGAGTAACTCAGATTCAGACTTGGAATGGATGTCCTTGATGTACACTGGATTGGTGCTTTAATTGCTGAAACATGCCAATCCTTGTAGTCACAAAGCTTGAGCCCAAACATGTATATTTTTGGTGAAACACAAATGAGCAGAGCTTCTCTGGTCTCAAACTAAAAGCTCAAACTAGATATCTGGGCGAGAGAAAACCTCATTAATAGCACACACCTTAGCATCTAACTTTACCAGGTACTTGTATTCTCTGAACCAATAACCCTCTACCTAGCATTTGAATGTAGGCCCCTATAAAGAACTGTTTTCTGTTCAGGGCATTTTGTAATAAGCACGGTCCAATTACAGATTTCCCTTAGATACCCATTTGGAAGCTTGAATATCTTGAGCTAAGGGCCACTTCTGTTGCCTCATAGGGGACCATTATTGAGAGGCACAGACACATGTAAGGGCAGTCACTCGATTATATATATATTGCACTGGCTCCTGGGTAGCTTGTTAGAGAAAGGTGAAGCAGTTTTTTTTTCATAGTGAAAGAGTGTAGGAAGCATCAGATCTACACATCAAAGAGGGCAGAGGGATCCTCTTTTAAGCAGGTTCAGTGAATGACTGCACCCACTTGCAGGGGTATGTCAGGGGTATCCGTCCGTGCACCTACTGACGGTCTCTTTGCATCTACATCTATGTCCATAATACAGTTTGGGTGCACAGGCAACAATTTTTCCTCCTTGCATGAGGCTACACCCCAATAGAAATTAGGGAAATGGCATCTTAAGATAGCACTGGTAGTGCCTATTTTATAGAGGACCTCACAAGCTTTTATTGCCCCTTTTGTCATATTAAATTGCCTGCAGGAAAGTGTGGCGTGGGTCTAAATGATCTTTGCACCTCTTCGACACTTCACATAATATGCCCCTGGTTATCCATATTGCTTGTAACTCTGGGAAACTCATTAGTAAATCAATCAAAATCACTTTATTTCGGCCACCACTGTCATAAAAAAGCAATTCATTTGCAGTAAATATGATATATTTAAAATCAATCATAAAATAGATCATATAAAAAATATGTGGGTTAATACAGATGTTTTTAATAGGAGATAGGTTAATTCATGGTATGTTAATTTTTTTATATACAATAATATGTACACAGTTGGTTATGAGTTCAGATGGGGGAGTGCTTTTAAAACAGAGTATTGATAAAGCAGCAAAAAGTTCATACTAAATACAGTACAAATAAATAGACTTATGTGGAAGGACAGTAAAGGGCTTTACTATGGACTACCCATATGACACCCAGGAATTTAGCAATGGAAATAGCCATTACTGGCCACAAATATGATCTTAAAATACGAAGGGCTTCCTGATGACTGTGTAAACCTATTAATCTGCATATAGGCACAATCCACCTTTGCTGAGAGAGAGGATGAGTAACCTGAGCTTGCAAACAAAATGAGGGACACACTTTCTCTTGAGGAGTCACTGATGGGACAAGAAGTCCCTCCATTTCCAGCCCATCCTGATCTAAACACTCCAAGGGGTAAAGTGCCTATCCAGAACTGAAAATATAATTTCCTATGAAGTGAAACAGGCTCTAAACCACAAAATGGCTTGAGTTCCTGTGTACACTTAATGTCCATGAAATCACTGGTCAACTCAGCAGTGGCTGCTTTCCAAGAAACCTCAGCCACCAAGAGTGACCAGTATTTCTTTTTCAGCACAGCTTTTCAAGGAAAACCAGATGAAGCCGGGTGATCCCACAGGTCGTGCAGCCCCAGCGAGTACAATGCTACTTTCATGTTTGTAAGCCATTACATTTTACTGAATTGGTTGGCCTTCATAACATCCTTTTGGCTTTTTGCATAGTGGACAAGTTCAGAAGTGGTCCACACATGTCTCCAATACTACAAGCACTGCAAACGGATTTTGTCTCAGACCTCAGTAACACCCACGTCGCTAAACAATGGGTATATTGAGGTGCCTGCTGGACGACATGAACAAATCCAAAGGAACTTATTCTCAGTTCTTATTAGATTGTCATGTTTTGAAAACCCCCACAGTTCAGCCACATATAGAGGTGTACCCAGACCCTTGGCTTCATAGATCTTAAGTGTAGTAGATAAAGGATTAAAGTATGATGCAAAAAACTCCTTAAGTATTACACCTGAAATCTGCTTAAGCTTGATACTTGCCTCGTTTCTATGGAAATGCCAGGACATGCCCTCTACAAATGTGCCCCCCCGGTATGCAAAATAATCAACCTTCTCTAGGGAAACTCCCCCTGCAAGAAAGCTCCCCCTAAAAGATTTATGCTGAGTAAAGAACATCACCTTGGATTTAAGAGTATTGATCTCCAATCTCCAATCATCAGAGAACTCACTAAAATGGGTCAAAAAGTTCTGGTGCCCTGATGGAGTCGTGGAGATCAACAGGGTGTCATCCGCTAATAAAAGAATCGGAGTTTTGAAACCAGCCAAAGATGGGGCATATGGTTCCACTTGGGATAAAAAGGGAACAATCATTAATAAAAAGTGAAAACAGGGTAAGTGTCAGGACATGGCCATGGCAAACACCTTTACACAGTGGTACCTTTTCTATCAGCTGCGCACATAGTTATCTTTATGCAAACAAGGTAAATGGGATAAAATATTAGGGGCATTCCTTAGTCAGCCAAAACACTCTGGAGTCTGGATCGAGGAATCCAATTAAGGCAGATTTTAAGTCAACAAAAGCGGCATAAGGGCTACTCCTATTGACCAAAACAGTTCTCCATTAAATTAATAATTGAAAAACCTGATCAATGGTTGAGATCCTGCTGTGAAAACGTGCTTGAAATGGACTAAGAATGTTGCTCTCCTATATACAGTCTTGTATTTTATTGAGAAGGCAACGTCCAGAAATGTTTTGAATGCAATCTATAAGGCTTATTGGCCTATAATTGGATGGTGCTGATCGGTCGCCTTTCTTATATATAAGTAAGACTGTGGCGCCTTTCCACAAATCAGGGACAGGAATCTATGCTGCAATTGCATTGGCTAAAGCTTAGATATAATGAGGCTACGCCTCTATATCAGATAAAGAAATGTCTCCTGGGATGCCATCAGAACCAGCCGCTCGCCCATGTTGGATGGCATTCAAAGACTCTACAATGACTGCTATTTGAAACATAGGCATAAGACGGGTGTTTGTCTGGGAAACTAGGATATCTATTGATACTGTGGAGCTAACAGAGTCACCAGAATACAAATTGCCAAAATAGTCTACCCAATCGGAAGTGGACACATTATGGACTGGATCCTGGGTGGCTCTGAAGCGGCCCGGTGCCACCAAAAACCATAATTTGGAATGTTCACCAGTAGAGCATTTGTCCAAAAGGGCCCTCCAGCTCTGTTCATCTCAGTCTGTCTTGTCTTGTAAAACCGCCTATTTGTATTCCTTCCTTAGTACTGGTATACGAGCCATATATTTTGTTTTAATGGCATTGCCTAATGAACAGCCTATTGAACGATATTCTTTGTTATGCCATGATTGCTTTTTACTTCTATTTTTCCTGAGGGTTACATTTGAGATGGTAAAGAAAAGATAAAATAAATTCAAAGAAATCGCCATGGATCAGGACTAATTGGTCAGGAGCACTCGCTTGGGCCTCCACAAAATGCATGAGAGCTAAGTTAGGATCTTTTTGAATGGCAACTAGGATTCCTGGATGAGCAACAACCTAGGGCCATTTCAGATGACGTTTATCTGCCGTCAGGACAAATTTCATTGTATGGGAAGGTGAATGGATATCTAAGGGAATAAACTTGCAAAATGCCTTAACATTTGCGGATAGCGGATTTTGCTCACTGTCAGTTCTTTCTAACACAGTCATATCAATGACTGTTGGCCATAATCTCAGATCAACTAAAATGTAGTCTATATAACTTGTATGAAAGGGCTTATTAAAGGTGCGAGCACCCTTGGGGTCAGATTTGGTACGGCCATTAAGTACCATCAAGACATGCTCAATTTTGAGTGCCTTTAAATGGCCTGCAGAGTGAGCCCATATATGAATATGTTGAATATTCAGAAGAGGGACTGCCCAAGATGCGTCATTATCCTCTCTTGTATGCACATCATGGTCATCCAATGGCTCAAATGTAAGATTAAAATTGCCCCCTAAGATAAGAAACTATTGTTTGGGATGTTGATCAAGAAATGCTCAAGGACTTGTAGGGTGCATGAGACTGACCCTTTTTTATTGCCCTTCTTATATGAATATTAGGAATGGCTACTAAGAGATTAATACCAAAAACCAACTGAATGCCCAATATAGCATGGAAATCCATTTTAAGTTCATGGACTTTATAGTCAAATGAGTTTCTGATAAAAATGATCAAACCCCCTGCAGCCCTTCACCTTAGACAAGTAATAGCAAGGACAAAAAAGTTGAGATAAGCAGGCCTATGGATAGGATCTATGAACCAGTTTACTTGTAGGAGGCAAATGTCATATTTGTCCATTAACCATTTCAATCTGGGAGGGATATTTTGAACTTAAGCCCAGCAACATTCCACAAAATAATATGATACTTAGTAAGATCAATAAGTGTTTGAGCCTGCCCTAGAATTATAGACTCTGATGAAGAAAGCAGTGGGCTACCAGGCAAAACAGTAGACACAATATTTGCAGGGTTAGAAATGAGCTCATTAGTGGGCAAAGAGTCTGAACTAACAAAACACAAAGCTGGGATCAATGGGTCAAAACCAGCAACACTCGAGGGCTGACTCACAGCAGTCCTAGATTGAAATGGGCGATTGTGCCCCCCTTTTACTTCTAAATGAGTAGTTATATTGGAAATTATTGATTGCCCCCTCTTCTTCTTTATTTTGTTTGCAATCTCCCTTCTGAGTCAGTTTATATGGCTGAGCCTTCAGTAGCAAAGAGCAGCCATCCAAGGATACATTGGGGGTGGATATTTAAATTGAATACTTGAATGACTAGGAGGAATAGTCCTGGCATCTAAGGCCACCAAATTATCAAACAAGATATTTGGCGTACAAATGAATGCCGGTGTGTCAAAATTGGAAGTAAGCGAGAAGGGTCTTTTAACTCTAATGATATCATCACTGATGAAAGAGAAACAGCCGATAACATGACGTATCCAGTGAATCTGTCTCTTTATTCTTTATTTTGGCCAAAGGCCATAAAAGATTTCATAGTAATACAATCAATCATACAAAACACTTTGTAAAGGATTTCATGATAGTACAATCTTTCATAAAGTGATCAAAAATACACCTAGCCATATGTTATATCTATATAGTTTAAGTTTCAAGTTTCAAGATTATTTTTATTTATTTGATTTGGTTCCCCACTGAGAACCACAAATATTTAATACACAGTATTCAATTTTACACCGTTTTGTTAACATTTTTTATTCTAATACAAAGTTAAAAATGGTTCTAAAAAATTGTAAAAATTGTAGCATACAAATTTGTTTGGTGGAGCTTTACATACAATAATCAGTTCCTCTACTGAATTAATTCTACATTTGGTATAAACTAGTTGTAAAAACCTCTTTCTTGCCTTTAACACCATCTCATTTGGCAGGTAAACAACAAATGCTCCAAGTCCTGCTCTCCACTATTACACAGCTTACAAATATTGCTTTCTTTTAGGTGCCACCTAGAAGTAACAGTTTGTTATATTCCATAACTTGTTAAGTTGTACATTGTCACTTTAAGTGGATGGTCTTGCTCAGCTGTCTCTTACTTTATGATGTCATCTGCATCTTGTACATGGTAGAATGTTATGATTCAACACTTGAGAAACTGCAGACTCTGAAGATGCTGGCAGATGATGAGCTGTGTAGGTTTTACTAAATAAATCTCTTTTTGATTAATCCTCCTGAGTCCTGGATTGCTACATATTTTTGGCGACGAGGATGGGATTCGAACCCACGCGTGCATAGCACAATGGATTAGCACAATTATTTTGTGTTTGAAACCTATGATCTTCCCAAGTTGATCACTAAACACAGAAGGACATTCATTAACCCACCTTGTGTTTTCTTCTTCACACGAAACAAGTAAAACTTGTTCTTTCATCCCTGGTCTAAGCTGCATCCCAAAAAGACCCTGATGAAACCATCCTAAAATGTTAAGTCCTTCGACAGCTACATAAACTTTTCCCCTGATTCTCCTACCTTTGAACTCTAAATAATCCTCGAAAAATCCTAAAAGAGCAATTTTGCGTTTTTGATAGGAAATAGGTTTTCTGTCAGGAGGGAAAAGTACTCTCTCACCCCATGTTTCACGAAACAGCTCATTGGTAATTATAGTGATCCTTGCACCTGAATCTGCTAAAAGATTAAGTTTCTTATCACCAACGAGTATCTCAACAATAGGATCTACACAGGTAGAAGGATTACCAGTGAGAGGTATTGATTTGTCATCAGTCTCCTATATGGTCAGTAACAAAGGAGATAGTTTCAATGTCTGAGTCATTATCTGATTCTAAAACACAAGCTATAGTCTTCTTTTGAAATTTTTTATTTAAACAGACAGTAGCATAATGCCCTATTTTTTTACAATAATTGCACATAGAATTTATCGCAGGACATTTTGAACCTTTGCTGTGAATTGAACTTCCACAAAGCAAACACATATTGCTTGGTACAGACACACCATCTTTAAATTTTGGAGAAGGATAATGAATTTCCTTCTGTGTTTAGTGATCAACTTGGGAAGATCATAGGTTTCAAACACAAAATAATTGTTAAGGATGGTGCAACTCCCATTAAACACAAACTCAGGAGTGTTCCTTTTAGCATTAAGGAAGACCTTAATAAAGAAATCACCATGCTTTGCGAAAAAGGAATCATAGAACCCATAGAATCTTCACTATGGTTATCCCCTCTTGTTGTCGCACGAAAGATAGATGGAAAACTCAGAGTTTGTGTGGATCTTAGGTCCTTAAACAAGGAGATCTGGGTTGACTCTCATCCTCTACCCAAAATTACAGATCTTTTTACCAGTATCAAAGCTGCAAACATCTTTTCAAAATGAGATCTGGCTAGTGCCTGCCATCAAATAGAACTTCACCCTGAATCACGATCTCTAACAGCTTTTGTGTCACCACTTGGTACCTTCCGTTACAAAAGGATGCCTTTTGGATTGGCCTCGGCAGCCTCTGTTTTTCAGAGGGTGATGCAGAATTTATTGAGAGATGTTGAGGGTGTTCTTATTTTTCAAGATGATGTTTTAATTTATGCCAATGATGATGAAACTCATGATAACATTGTTAGGAAGGTCTTGGAAATTTTTAAGAAAAGTGGGGTTGTTTTGAAAACAGAGAAATGCAAGTTTAGTTGCAGTGAGATTGAATACCTTGGTCATTTACTTTCTTTTGAAAGGATCAAACCAAGACAAGGATTAATTGATGCCATTATGAAAGCACCTGTACCTAAGGACAGGGCTGGGGTTAAGTCTTTGCTTGGGTTGTTGGAATACTATTCGAGGTTTGTGCCTGGATATGCGTCAATAGTTAGACCCATTAGTAATTTGCTCAAATTTTCCACAAAGTTTTCGTGGACAGGTGACTGTGATCGTGCTTTCATGGAGGTAAAGGACATTTTGAAGAAGGGTGATGCACTTACTCCATTTCACCCAGACTTGCCTTGTTATATAACTGTAGATGCGAGCAAGGTGGGTTTGGGAGTTATTCTCACTCAACGTTCTGGTGAAAGAGAATTTACAGTTGCTTTTGCCTCCAGGGTTCTTAGGAGTGCTGAAGTTCAATACTCTGTTATAGAGAAAGAATTGCTAGCCTGTGTGTGGGCTATCGACAAATATCGACCTTATGTATGGGGTAGACATTTTAATTTGATCACTGACCACAAGCCATTGGTGTCTATTTTGTCTGCTGGTCCTAGTAAATGTTGTACACCCAGGATCTCACAAGAATGGTGACTAAATTACTTCAATATCAGTTTGATATCACACACATTTCTGGTGGTAAAAACACATTGGCAGATTTTTTGTCACGTTTTCCTCAAAATGACGGTGTGAGCAAAGGTACAAGTTTCCATGATTTGAATGATGAAGATGAGGAGGATTGTTTTGTAGCATCAATAGATATTCCTGTCCTAGCTGTGGGGTCTGAGGAAGATTGGAGACAGTCCTTGTTAAAGAACAAGGTGTTGCAAGAAGTGTTCACTTTTGTCAAAGATGGGTGGCCCAAGGAGAAGTCCTTATCCTCTGTGTTACAACCGTATTGGAAGGTTGAATCTGAAATTTCAATTGAAGATGGTTTAATAGTGAGATGTGACAAACTGATTCCACCTCATAGTCTCAGACCTACTATCATGAAGGAGGCTCATGAGGGGCATTTGGGGATTTCTCTTACTATACGTCAAGTGCGACAAGATTTTTGGTGGCCGAGCATCGACAATGAGATTCGTGCTTTTGTTGAGAACTGTCCAGTGTGTTCTTTGTCTGAAAAATCACTCAAAGTTGTAGTTCCTCCTTTGTCTCCCATTGAGTGTCCTACTAGTCCTTGGGTTAAGGTGGGGATTGACATTATGGGTCCTTTTGAAGTTTTACCTTTGGACATGAGATTCATTATTGTCCTGATGGATTATACATCAAAGTGGCCTGAGGTTAAGGTTGTAAAGGAGGTCAGTGCTTCTACTGTTATCAAATTTCTCAAGGAAGCATTTTTGAGAGAAGGGTTTCCTGAATCTATCATTTCAGACAATGGGACTCAGTTTGTTAGTCTTGAGTTCCAATTGTTTCTTAAGTCTTGTGGAATCAAACACCTTAGGAGTTCACTCTATTATCCACAAACAAACGGTCTTGTGGAAAGGATGAACCGTGTTCTGGGTGATTGCATCAAGTGGGCAGTCGAGGGAGGGCATGATGTTTTTGCATCCCTTGAAAGTATGCTTTGGTCTTATAGAACGACACCGCACTCTTCCACGAAGGTTTCTTCCTTTGAAGTGTTAAGAGGGAGGAAAGCCAATACCAGTTTTAGACCCGGTTGGATGTCTAAATGGTCTTGTCCCTTAGTTGATGTTGAGTCTGTTTTAGAAACTGTCAAGTCTAATTCCACTTTGGCACAGAGTAAGGAAAACATCTGGTTTGATCAAAAGAAAAATGCAAGGATGGTCACATTGTGTGTGGGGGACTTTGTTAGGATAAAGAATTCTACTCACACAAAGAAAGGAAGGAGCAAATACAGTGAACCTATCAAGATTGTGAGAATTGGTGGAAATGCTGTTCAAGTTGAGGGAGGGTATTGGTGGAATATTTCAAAAGTTGTAAAAGTTAAAGAAAATCTTGCAGTTTCTCGAAAATGTGATATGCATGTCAACAATATGAATTCTCCTCGTAAGAAGAGTACTATACCGATTAATTTGCCTTGTAGGTTTCGCGATTAAGCATTTTTCTTTATTGATCTTTGTTGTAATTTTGTTTCATTTTATTTTATTTATATTTTTCTCTTTGAAATGAATTCTTTACTTGTTTTTTTGATATGTGCTTTATACTCTTTTATCTTTCCTTTTGTTTTTGGTTCTTCTTCAGGAAGGAAAGGAGGTATGTTATATTCCATAACTTGTTAAGTTGTACATTGTCAGTTTAAGTGGATGGCCTTGCTCAGCTGTCTCTTACTTTATGATGTCATCTGCATCTTGTACATGGTAGAATGTTATGATTCAACACTTGAGAAACTGCAGACTCTGAAGATGCTGGCAGATGATGAGCTGTGTAGGTTTTACTAAATAAATCTCTTTTTGATTAATCCTCCTGAGTCCTGGATTGCTACACAATTTTTACAGGAATTATCCCGAATCAGAGCAGGACAATCGATCTCCTGACCCCATGATTTAAATTAAAGTTAATATACTGTTGAGGTTTCTTAAAAGCTATAGTTTCTGTAACATTCTTATATAAAAGCAATTTAAAACAGTACTGAGAGTCAAGGTCAAAACTAAGTCTTGGAGTAAAGTGCTTTAAGAAGAGTTTCAGTTGGGCAGGTGTCCAAGATAGTAACATATTGATGTTAATCTCTGATAACTTGAAAGCGGATAAATAATTTTTTTTAAATACATGTTTCGACGAATCACATTCAAATGTTTCTATTTTGAGCAGAGATTGAAGCGTTCCTTCTTCCGCGAGGAGTAGATTGTACGCCCACCTGATGATATTGGAAATTCCTCGGCCATAGGAACTGGTTTATGAGTACTCACGGCGGAGAGCTTGTACTGGTACCGCCTGAGGCAGCTTCATTAGTTTCCGTAGGATCTTTCCTTCTTTTAGGTCTAAAAAACTACATTGGCTTATTGGTATATATTCAAGACCGTATGACAAAACTGGTGGAATCTTAACGCTGTATACCTTAAGCATGGAAGAAAAGTGTCTTTGTCCAGATGCTGAGTATAACCGTGAAAGTGCTCCCACATGCACATCAGATTTCCGGGTCAAATTCAGAGTATGGGGCCTATTCTGTAAAGATTTGGTGAAAATTCGACCTAAATAGGTACATTCATTTACCACTTCCACCATTTTTCCCCCTAGGGACCAGCTGAATTTAGTGCTCTTTTTCCTTCCTGAGAATGGAACTATTTTTGTTTTCACGATGTTGGGTATTAGATCATTTTCCTCGGTATAATTATGAAGTGCCTGGAGGCTTCTTTGCAAACCAAATGGGGTTAGGTCTAATATAATTACATCGTCTGCATATAATATAGTATGAATATTGTGGAAGGCTTTTTTTGGTGGAAAATTGCATACTTGCTGAAAACATTGATGCATATTACTAAGATAAAGGGAAAACAATAGGGGAGCTAGAAGGCCTCCTTGCCTAAGGCCGTTTGGAGTCGGGATAGGACTAGTAAGACCCTTTTCCCTCCCCATTTGAACCTGACACCAGGTATCTGTATGTAGTGATGTTAATATATGTAATAGTTTGTCCGGGATACCCTATTTGCTACGTTTTCTCCAGAGTGTTCCTCAATCCACTCTATCGAATGCAGTGGAAAAATCGATAAAAGCAGCATATACAATCTGGGATTTAATTGTCACGTATTTATATAAGATGGTTTGCAACAGAGCAATATTGTCAGTGACCGAATGCTTTCGTCTAAATTCAGCCTGGTATAGGGAAATTAGTCCAGTTGAAAAGGCCCAGTCCTTAAGATGATCTAATACTGTTGCTGTAAAGATTTTTCCTGTTGCATCCAGAAGGGCTATCTGCCTGTAATTGCCAGGATGCAGCCTCGTACCCTTTTTATGTATGGGTATTACAATGCTCCCCTTCCAAGATTTGGGGATTTCCCCAGTACTGAAAATATGGTTAAAAAGGGGAGATAACATCTTACTCCATTCTTTGGGGTTGCATTGGAGGACCTTAATCGGGATTTGGTCAGGACCTATTGCTCCTGTCGTTCTTGCCTTTCTTATATGATGCTCAATTGAAAATGGACTAGATACTCCACTATTTAAGGGTTTTATTTCTGAATTCCCAGCAAAATTATGGCTCATTTCTGAATTGGTATTTATTTTATATAAATTGGCAAGATAGAGTTCCCATTCTTTTGGAGGCACTGGGATAGCCTGTAATGCTTTTTTCGTACCCGTTTCTTTGGCAATTATACTCCAATAGGCACGTTGGTTGTTTTGTTTCGCAGCTATCTGCAGGTCTACCCAGTTTTTTTCTTGGGTTATTCTCTTATTTTTTTCTTTTTCTCTCCTACATTGATTTTTCAATTTGTTAATTTCTAACTGTTTGCATCAACTTTTCCTGTAATTTTTGTGTTAGCTTTTTGATAACCATTTCAAAATTTGTTATCAGATTTGTGGAATGCATTACTTGTAGGAGTTGCATTTAATTGTTTATGGTGATTATCTTATTAAGTGTAGCTGAATTCCAATGAATCCGTCTTTGGACTGGGTTTGCCAAAACTGTGCTATAGCTGTACATAATTTGACTTGACGGGGAAAGTTGTGTTTTCCCCTCTTCTTGACGGGGAAAGTTGTTTTTTCCACTCCATATCTATATATATAAAAACTAATGTATGTCTGTCTGTTTGTCCTTTATGTATTACTACACCATTCATCCGATCGGCATGAAACTTTGAGAAAATTAAAAAAATTGTTAAAAGTTGTTGAGTACACGCCCGCGAAAGTTTCTGGCAAAAAAAAAAAAAGAAACATGTGTTAAATATCGGCCCCCCCAGGGCCCTCATAATCTTTCCAATACTGAAAGTTTACAGTTTCCGGTGCGACTCGCTTTTGCAATGACCATTGGAGAATCCGTGCTTCTCACATGGACAACTATATGTGGCCAGGTCACGCGTCGGAAAACCTTCTGATTTATTCGTGTACGCAATGTTTACAGTTTCCGGTGCAACTCGCTTTTGCAATGACCATCAACAAAGCACAAGGACAAACGCTGCAAGTGTGTGGACTATATTTGGAGAGTCCGTGTTTCTCACATGGACAACTGTATGTGGCCAGCTCACACGTCGGAAAACCTTCTGATTTATTTGTGTACGCACCAGACGGAAAAACAAAAAAAAGTGTATCCATAAGCACTCGAATAACTAAACAGAATTAAAACAACACTTTAAAATGTTTTCCCTATTAAAATGAATATGTTTCAATAAAAATGACACAATGTAAATTGAATGTTACCATAACAAGTTTCTTTAAATTTCCTTTCTTCTGAGATCGCAGCAACGCGCAACAGGTAAGCTAGTATTTCAATAAAAAAGGATCAGAAGTTCCCAATAAAAACAATTTCAACTATATAAACAGTATAAACTGATCACAATGATGTTCTGTTATTACATCCCCAGGAAAGTTCATTAAAATTCTTATAATACATAAAAATAGAAAAATATCTAATTATTTATAGAATCCAAAAGGTTTTTTGCAGTTCTAGCTATCATGACGTTTAGTGCATCGCAGGTTTAACCCTGCTTTTTTCCTTATTAATCCCACTATAAATAGATATCTAGATAGGGCAAATATTACATGTGGTAGCGTACTAGTGGTCAATACCCTAAGTGCCTCTTGGTTTTTTCTAAAACCCATTGAATTACATAATGGTCGGATCCATTTCCTCCTTGCTGTATCATACGCCGGGCAAAAGAACAGGATAAGTGCTGTGTTTTCTATATTATCTGTGGACCCTAAAGGGCATATAGTACTTTAAGTACAAGCACGATCTTCCTTGCCCCCCCCCCAGATTGCAGTATGGCTCTTAGACTGTAATATATTTTATCTTAATTTTAAGTATAAAGTTCTTGCTAGGTACGGCTGTACGTGGTCAAGAATATCCTCGCGGTGCGGGCATGGCTTAAAAGAAAGGAATTGAGTTGTTAACCTTCCTAATCTCGGGTTTCAGTGAAGTGCATTCAATATATGTTGCCAATAAGTTCCCTTCATTGTGCCTTTACAGATTGGTGTAAGGCTGTGCAGGTTGGTCCAATAACATTCAAGACCTAGCTCTATGAGCCATTTCCATACAAATCTTAGCCAGGGGAAGGTAAGGGATGTATTAATGTTCATTAGTTCATTGACAACTTCTCTGTATACTAGAAGTTCCAGAGTTATTCATAGCCATATCCATTTGAGCAATGGTCGCAAAGTTGTGAGATGCCCTATACACCACATATTTAGGTTGTGAAACATTAGGACAAGTGATTTTGATTAGGGAGCCGCAAAAGTCTCCTCTCAAATTTGTTCTTCCTGATTGTCAGTTGTTTAATGTCAGTGATACCCCATAGCACTGATCCATACAACGCTGCTGCCTGGACCTTGCATTTGTCTATCTCGAGCGCTGGTGTCACTGGTTTGCTTGTAGATGAGCTATATTTTTTGAGGATTGCACCTGCCTCTTGGGCTAACTGTAAAACTGAGTGGCTGACTTGATGTTTCCAGGCTAATTTGGTGTCTAGCAATATACCCAGGTAAGTAAAGTTTGTTGCATGTTCTATTCTCTGGTTACTGAGTCACTTTATTCTTATTCAATGAATCTTCACCCTCATACCGTCCTTTTCTAGTCAACTTAGAAATATTTGTCATCAGGGTACAACTATCCCTTGGAGACCTATTTTCTGATTTTATTGATCGGTATAGTTGGTGTATTTGGTTGAGATGGTGTTCTCCCTACACAAAGAGGGAGGGCTACAACTAGGCTGTATATTGCTTTTGCCCTGACCACCCTGAAGTTCACCACCACTAGGACAATAATTTACTGGGACTGAATAGTGAGGTTTAGTAGCCACAGGTTTGGAAGGGCACTGTTCACAGTTATTAATTACAGATCTACCCAATGGTTGAAGAATTCCCACCATCGACGGGCCTTGGACCTTGGTGTTTGAGCCAGCCTGGGTGGAAATAAGCAGTTTATTAAAGGCTAAGAGTCAGTTCATAGTATCCATCATAGTTATAACCTGCAATTTGAGAGCCCCAACTTCAGCCTTTAGGTCCAGCATAAGGGAAACGTGTTGATCCTGATCTGTAATGGAAACAGCATGTGAAATTGAGGTATTCTCTAAGTTGTTACTACTGCTATGCTAGTCTATGCTCACTTCTGCCGAAGGGTCATATTGGTTAACACATGTTAGAGTCCCATCAAATAAAGACTGTAGGACTTTTAAAGACTCAGTTGATGCTAAACTATGAGCCCATGGAGGATGGACTAAAACCTCCATAGGTTGAGCCTGTGCACGCTTACAGTAATCTTTAAATAGTCCAGGTATATTATTTTGTTTCAGGGAGTGGTCACTGGTTGCGGGTACTGTGGTACTAACAGGAGGGAGAGCACAGGGCACCTGAAGTGAGAGCAAGAATCACTTTACAATCTCCCACTCAATCCTCAATGTGGCCTAACACGCAATACTTAGCAGTGTGTTTGATACTTTTTTTGACTTCTCTTCAGTCCAGCCAACTCCCCCTTCCATCGCTTTTCGTTTCCCCATTCAAGCAACTAAAGACATAAATAAACTATCAGTATGTAAGTTTAAACAATGACCACATAAAGCTTTATAGCTAGAATCACAGCACAAATCTCCCCGACAAATAATGACAAACAGTGACACTAATCAAACTATACACACTTGCATTAAACATGCAGGAGAACCATTTTGTTTCTTCTAGAAATCTAAATGGTACTCATAAGAAGCATGGCCCAGCCCAGCTCTTCCAGGCTGTGATGGACATGGACAAGAAAAGTCCTGCACTTTAATGGCGTGGTGAGATAACATGAGTGACGCCCCTCACAGAAAAGAGCCCCCTCAGGAAAGGGATACAGGCTAAGGGGCTAGTAAAAAATATGACTCTTCGGTTGACAGGTACAAGTCTACCTGTATCCGATTCTTTGAAAAACCATTCCCCGGCATCTACGGATCCTTCTCCCAGGGATTGTGGGAATGACAGTATCAATCTCCAGCATTCCACAAATATTATTCCTCTGTCTCCAATGGTTACACCGCCTCTTCTTTTTGATGATCTCAAACTCGACTCTAGCAACTCATCATCAGTTGCTGTAGAACCTATCTCAGGATTTAACATTTCTACAGTTCCTCCAATCACCCTGGGCTCATCCCCCTTACTTTCACCAACATCAAGTGCGGTTTCTGACACAGCTACTATAATCTCGCAGCGGGCTATCTCTAGAGATTCTTAATCTACTTCTGTTTCCTCTCCTCTCGATATTATCCTGCAAACCTTAACTAATCAACGTCTGGAAGCTCAAGATCACTTTTTGCAGTTACGGGAGGATATTAACAAATTGCAGAACTCTCTATTAGAAATGACCTCTAAATTAGGGGAGATATCACTGGATATTGATGAGCTCCAACAGAGGGTGAAATATATAGAGGAGGACTCTGGCCTTACGGAATCCACCATGAGTCAACGTGATGCCCAGATCACAGCCTTACAGATGAAAGTAGAAAATTTAGAAAATCGCCAACGGCGTTCGAACTTAAGACTTTTCGGTATTCCGGAAGGTGTTGAAGGGTCAGACCCACGGGCTTACCTTGTGAATCTATTGCCCAAGTCCTTTCCGGACTTAGTGGACTGGGACTGGGACTCGCAGGTCCAGGGGGCCCATCGCCTTCCTCTAGTGTCAAGGAATAGGGAAAGTAAATTCCCCAGGCCTATTCTTATTCATTTTGGCAACTTCCTCTTAAGGCAGACAGTCTCCGTGAAAGCACGCCCAAACTCTCCAGTTACCATTGATAATTTGTCCTTCTTTGTTTGATCAGATCTGAGCAAAGCTACCATGGATAGGAGGTGAAAGTTAAAGAAACTTATTGACCTTTTCAAATCCATAGGGGGGCAAGTGTTTTTACAAGAGCCGGCTCGCCTCAAGGTTATCAAAGGGAATCACACTTATTTTTTCACAGATGAGAAGTAGGCAGAGATTGCGTTATCTAAATTTGGTTAAAGTCCTACGTTAACTTTCTTCTCTTATTCCCTTTACGATTGAAGGCTTATGCACAGACTTAGGCACTGGGCTTTAGGGAGTTGGGGAGTCCAGGTTAGAATTTTACTTCATTCTCCTTCTCCTGTCTACCTCTTTCACTCCTCTTCTTTATTTCTCCGTTCTTTTTCTCTTTCTTTTCCTTTTTCTTTTTTTTTGGTTTTTTTTTTTCCCCTTCCTTACTTATCTTAGGAAAAATTGGGGGGCGGTGGGTAGCTCTTGGCTGCTTCTCTCTGCAGCTGTCTTTCCAGCGGCAGCAGGTTTCAGGGGGGGTTCCTTCTCCTAGTGGGGAGAGGGATAGGGGGGAGGGGGGTCGGGCTGGGGTTCTCCGGGGGGGTGATTTCAGGGGGAAAGCTTTAAAAATAACAACACAATATGGTATATTTTGGAACATGACGGGATGATTCTATTTTCGTTTATGGTTCGAGCAGAATGGTAGAATTGGTACACCTAATGTTTTGAAATGTATAAGTTAAAATGTTTGGCCTGGAACGTCTCAGGTCTGAACAATAAGAATAAAAGACGACTTGTCTCTGAATAACTCAGACTGTATGATCCACATTTTCTTTTTCTTTCAGAGACACATATTGCTTTTAAGGATAGGAAGTTACTCAATCAACTTGGTTACGACGTCATAGTTAGTTCCATGCTACAGGCATCAATTAGAGGAGTGGCCATTCTTAAAGACAAGCAACTTAGGGCAGAAATACTTGAAACAACCTCAGACAAAAATGGCCGATAGGCCATAGCACATGCATCTACGGGCAACCATAAATATGTACTATGTGCGATTTATGGGCCTAACACTGATGAAGACTTGGTATTTGACCAAGTAATCACTGAACTGTTGGGATGGGAGGGTGAACTAATTCTTATGGGGGATTTTAATTGTATTATGGACTATCAGCTAGACACCACCAGACAGGGCGCCTTCCAGCGTATGCGCAAAGTCCGGGCCGCTATTTTGGAAATTGGTAGGTTACACAACATTAGGGATATTTGGCGCTGTATCCACCCGAAAGTGCCTGGTTATACTTATTACTCAGCGCCACACAAACTATGTTCCCGTATCGACATGGCTTGGGCTTCTGATAACATATTATCTACTAGCTCAATTGAGATCTGCCCCCGGGTTACTTCAGACCACAATCCAATCGTACTTATGCTTAATAATTCACAAGCTCAAGCAGCACCCAGAATGTTTTCCTTACCACATCACTTATTATTGGACGAAGATTACATAACACAGCTTAAATTACATCGCTGTGAATTTATCAATTTTAATCTCAATTCGACTTCTTGTATAATCATATCGGATGCGTGCAAGGCCAGTATCAGAGGATTCACTCAACAATATTTTCTTAGGCAAAATTCTGAACGTCGCGATGCTAATACAAAATTGATCTCTAACATCTTGGCACAAGAACTGCTTTTGGCTGATGCTTTAAGAGCTGGTTCTCCTAATACAGTTGAACTCGGATTAACACTTGGACGTTTAAAATCAAACTTAAAAACAACCTTTTTTGAGAAAAGTAGTGCTAAGCTACACAAATTGAAAATTTCCCATTACGAGGGCGGGAAATTGCTGGCTTATAAAGTAGCTGATGATAGGGCACATACCCTGATTAAAAATATCAGGGGTTCCAATAATATCATATATGACCAGCCAGCACAGATCCTAGCCCAATTTGCGGAATTTTATAATATCCTATATATGCCGGAAAATCTACCTAGTATAGAGAAGATCTTAGATTACCTGGATAGTAACATAAAAGAGAAATTTAATATACCTGGGTTAGATCAACTATCTGAATAGATTACTTTGTTAGAGATCAGACAAGCTATCCTTTCACTACCAACGGGGAAAGCTGCCGGAGACGATACTATTCCAGCCGAGCTCTGCAAACTGTGTATAGAGGATCTAATATCTCTCTTCTCTCAGGTTATTCAATCTATAGGTGAAAACGGCAAGGCACCAAGCTCCTGGAATATAGCAAAAATGTTTTGTTTTTTTAAAAGGCAAACCGGCAGATGAGTGTGGGTCTTATATGTTATATTATGTTATGTTATGTTATACTAAATGTGTAAAGCGCGCAGCTACTCAAAGTATCCCGGCGCTAATTCCAAAGAAAGCCAACCACATACCCATCTAAAGGAGAGAAGGAAAAAGAGAAAAGGCCTTAAAAAAGCGAAGTTTTTAATTTCTTCTTAAAAGCTACAGGGTCCAACACCCTCCTAAGGGCCAGAGGGAGCTCATTCCAGGCTAAACCTGCTTTGCGGGTGAAAGAGCAACCACCCAGCCTGTGGCGATTGAACCGAGGGTTCTGTGTTAGGAGTTGGTCATAGGACCGCAGTTGCCTAGAAGGTTTGTAAAAGGCAAATCGCTTCTGAAGATAGAGTGGGCCCAACCCATACAGTGCCCGTTGGACAATAGACAGCATTTTAAATTTAAGACAAGTCTAGACTGGGAGCCAGTACAGGTGACGAAGATGGACCCGCACGCTCTGCCTAGCAGATATCCTGGGAGGAGTCTCGCTGCCACATTCTGGACTACCTGCAGCTTCCTAGTCAGATATCCCGGACATCCCACCAGGAGAGCATTGGCATAGTCCAGGCAGGAAAGGATCAGCGCCCGGACAACCGTCTCTTTGGCACCGACTGGCAAGAGGGGGAGAAATTTCCTCAGAATTTTCAGGGTGCCACAACATGTCCCTGTTAGCTTCTTCACTTGTGTCACAAAATTTTAGTTTTCCTCAAAACAAACCCCCAGGTTTTTTGCAAGACCCTTATCGGACAGAGGGGGCGGGAAGTCAGGCGGCCACAGCCTAGCTTTGAAATACACAGGAAACGCGCCAAAACAAAAGAATCTCCAATTTCTCTTTGTTGCACTTTAGCTGTGCATTAGCCAGCCAGCGAAACACAGCTGAAAGACAGCGCTGCGCCGTGCTGACCGAGTCCTCACCCCATTTCCAGGAGAACAGAACTGCAAGTCATCCGCATAGGCCATCACCTTAGCCCCCATCGACTCCGCTAGATAGACCAAGGGATTCAAATAGATGTTAAACAATAGGGGGGTAAGTGAGGATCCCTGCGGGACGCCGGTGGAAAGAGGCGTCGGTGCCGTGGCGCAGGGGGGCAAACTTGCTGTGACCTATCCTCCAAAGAGTATCTAAGCCAGCTCCAAGCTGAGCCCGCAATGCAGATAGCTGTTAGACGAATGAGAAGGAGAGAGTGGGACACCATGTCGAATGCCACCGAGAGATCCAGCATCACCAAGGCTGCTCCCCCGCCGGCATCCAAACAGTCACGTATAGCTTCAGCCACCTCCACCAAAGCTGACTCCGTGCTGTAAGAGGCACAGAACCCCGATTGCGCCGGATGCAGTAAACCCGCCTTCTCTACATAGTTGGTGAGCTGAGAGGTAACTGCCTTTTCGCAGACCTTAGCCAAACTAGGCAGGAGCGAGATAGGTCGATAGTTGGCGTGAAGCGACGGCTCAAGGGTTGGCTTCTTGAGCAGGGGCAGTATGAGAGCCTGCTTCCAAGAAAACGGAACGAAGCGAAGCGACTGATTGACCAGAAGATTCACTTCCGGGTTGATCGAGTCGGACAGCACAGCCAACAACCTAGCGGCGCAAGGATCCTTGGGGGAGCCCAATTTCAGTGCTTCAAGGATTCTGCGCGAGGCCAATGGGTCAACAGGGCTAAAAGCCGAAAGAAAATGAACCAAAATCCCTCTCCGGACTGCCCGACGGAACAGTCGGGGCTGGCTTAGGGTTTTTCAGAAAGGAATCTTGAATGTCCATGATTTTATCCCTAAAGTGTTTTGCCAAGGTGTTGCACCAGTTGTCAGAGGGGGGGACCGCCGCCTCCTGGGCACGGGGAGGTACAAAACAATGCACAATGGCAAAGATTTCCTTGAAATTGTTATTCGCCCGGTCAATGCGAGTGGCAAAATGCTGGCCTTTAGCCGTAGCAATAGCTGAATAATAGATTTTCTGTTTGACTCTAAGAGCCTGTTTGGCAATGGGGCAATAGCCGCTTACCCGCCATGCTCTCCCCAAAACCTTACAAGCGTGCTTTAGAGCCTTCAGCTCCGAAGTGAGCCAAGGCTTAGATGGAGTCTCTCTCTCCTGCTTGCAAGGACCCGGTGCTGAGAGGGCAATGGCTGAACCTCTAATCCAACTAGAGAATGCAGTGACATTATCCTGCAAATCACCTAGGAGGGTAGGGCGTGAGGCCACCAGTTGGCCACCGAGAAGACCTGCGTCCAGCTTCCTGGCCGTGGGTGCACGATGGCAGTTAGCTAATTGCTGCTGGCGCTGGGCGGACCATGAGAAGAATATAGGGAAGTGATCCGACCAGGTGATCGGGAGTGGCTTTCTGACCAGCACCGGGAAGTTGGAACAGATAGGATCTAAAATGTGACCCCCCTTGTGGGTCAGATCAGTCACCCATTGGGAGAGCATAGCCAACTGGAGATTTTCCATGAAGACAGCGGAATCAGCCGACTCCGAGGAGTCGAGATGTAAATGGAAATCCCCCAAGAGAAGGTTGTTGGAAAACCTTAGGACTCTATCTGCCAAAGCATCGCCTAGGCATCCAAAAAGACACCCGCTGGCCTCGGTGGGCGGTATAGTAATGAACCCCCCAATGTGAAGTGAGGTGACAATTGGAGGTTGAAATCCATGGCCTCACAGGCTCCCCATATAGTGGAGGATTCACACTGGAGAGCCCAGCGTTCACTATATATAATGACCACACCCCCCTCTCCCAACTGGGCGGTCAATCCGATGGATTTTATAACCATAGGGGGTGGCCAAAGCAACAATGGGATTAGAGAACGCGTCAAGCCAGGTCTCTGTGATGAATAACAGATCAAGGTCATTATCTAAAACCAGGTCGGCAATGTCAGCATGATGCCGCTTCAGAGATCTGGAATCAAGGAGGCAGGCTTTAAAACAGCCCTGTGGGCAGGGGTCGGCACTCACCGCAACCAAGGGGAGCTGTGTGGATGGAAAAAGCAACAGTCCGGGCACGCAAGGTACTCTCAGGGCCGGCAGTGATAGTAGAGTAGGAGGGGCAACACAGGACTCTTAAAGACCTTAAAACAGTGCTGGAGTACTGAACGTGCCATTGTGATGAGTGGGGGCTAATCCAGCAGCATGGCTCACCCATAGCCCTGTGTTGGCGCTGACGGGCGCAGATGGTCTTGACTTTGGCACGCCTTTGGCGGACACATTTAATTAGGGTGTGGCAAGTGCTGGGAAGATTCGTGCAACGACTGGACCGCTGACCGCGCCAAGCGCGTGTCACATCCAAGATGGTCGCTACCCGGCCAAAAATGAGGTCAGGAGTGCTGCGGAGCCATGGCAAGAAGAATAGAGCCCCGAGCAATGACGAGCACCAATTGGTAATTCCGTTCTTTAAAAAATTCAATTATTAGACATTGATGCAAAAATAAAAATAAACTGACAACCACTCCCCCCCAATTCCCCTACAACACACCCATCTCACTGATCAACACTGATGCTAAAATTTTCGCAAAAATTTTAGCCAATCGTCTAGCTCCATTTATTCCCAAAATTGTTAATTCTCAACAACACGGATATGTAATAGGTAGGGACATCACGGCCCACATAAACACGGTGGTAACTGCTTTTGACATAGCGGAGACTCGATCCACCCCACTCGGTATGATCTTACTGGATGCCGAGAAGGCTTTCGACCGAGTGGGGTGGGACTATCTCTGGTCTGTCTTGTTCTTTATCGGACTTAGAGGCCATTTCATAACTTGGCTAAGATCTTTATATGATAGGCCTTTAGCAAGTGTTAGTTACGCAGGGCTGACCTCTTCCACTTTTGTTATCTCCAGGGGAACCCAGGTAGGGTGTTTATTATCACCCCTACTGTTTGCTTTATCAATGGAACCTTTCCTATCTGCTCTTCAGCTACAATCTCGAATTGTACCATTTAGATCTGGTCCTCACTTTCTCAAAATTACCGCATATGCGAACGACATCGCTATTTACTCCACGGATGTAGTAGAGGCCTTAGAGGGTATTACAATAAAGGACAGCAGATTCGGAGCTGTCTCTGGATATAAATTAAACATTAATAAAACACAAATTGTAGTAAATTACAAACCACAGGCTACTATCATCGGAATTTGTAAGGTCGCTAATTACTTAGGGGTTAAAATTTCATCTAAAATCAGGGATGTTATTTCAATAAATTACGATGCCTAATTAAAAGCAACTACTGGGCAACTTAAGAAATGGCATAAACTCCCTCTAAACATCATCAGTAGAATCAATTTGATGAAAGTACTTCCTAAATTCCTTTATTTATTTTGTTCTATACCTTTAGCGCTCAACAATCTTTTTTTTAAGAAACTAGACGGGCTATTTAGTAGTTTTATTTGGGGATACAGGAAAGTGCGCATATCACTGACATTACTTAAGGGCTCACCAGACACAGGGGGACTTAATTTCCCGGATTTTAAATAATACTACTGGGATACCTTTACAGGCCATTTACGTTCTTTGCTGAATTCAGATACTCAATTTTTTTCATACCATGATGCTAAATTCAGACTCCAGAATGTTCCTCCTAAGGTAAACTACCCAAATTACTACAAAATGGTCAAATTTAAGACTGCTCGAGACACAGCTAAAATTTGGTTTAATATCTTGACCTTTTGCAACACTTCTTTTTTCATGCTAAGTTACGGCTTTGGGGAAATTTGGGTCTTCCCGGTATTTTCAATGATGGCAGGGCAAGTATATGGTCTGCGCATGGTATTACAACACTGGGGGACCTTTATGGCTCACAGGGCTCTCTGGATTTCGGGGCACTTAAGAATTTATATAAACTGACCGACACAATGAGGTTTCAGTATATACAAATTCATGATTTTTTGATACACCAATGAAAATTTTAGAAACTGTAGACTCTGACATCTGGGATTGTTTTTATTCATCAAAGACTAGGGGGCATATTATCAACGGGCTTTATCTCCGCTTTTTTGGCTTTAAAAGCCAAGAAAGCGGAGATAAAATTATCTCCCTATTACCTAGCTGTCGCTAACACCAGTTAGCGACAGCTAGTAGGAGATAGCGACCAACTTGGGCCCCTCTTTGCATGTCAGTGATATTTATCACTAATGACATGCAAAGTGGGCGTGCCAAGATGTTAGCGACTGGAAACAGTCGGTAACATCGCTATCTCCTATTACCAACCTTTGGAGATATTCGCGCTAAGCGCGAATATCTCCAAAAGCTAACACCTGCCCTGAGCAGTTCTTAGCCATGTTATCCAATGGGAGGTGGATAGCATGGCTGAGAGCATTAGCTCGGTAATGCATGAATATCGCGGACTTTTCAGCGATATTTATGCATTGCAGCCGATTTTTATCGCATTTGCGATAAACCTTGGTCATACCAAGGTTTATCTGCGATAAAAATCGCCGCAGCTCAGCGGTAAATTTTTGTCTCTAACCAAGCAATAGCGATAATGTTAATGTTAATGTTAATGGATTTTTAGAGCGCATAGCTGCCCGTGAGCATCCCAGCGCTGAACAGTACTGATGAGAAGGGAGGGGGGAGAGGCTCACGGGAACAGCCATGTCTTTAAGGATTTACGAAATGCCAGAAGATTAGGTTGGGCACGGAGGTCAGGAGGGAGGGAGTTCCACATTTTGTACGCATTGTAAGAGAAGCGCTGGCCTCCTGATCGTGCTCGAGAGATTTTGGGTATTTTCGTAAGGTTGGCATTGGATGATCGCAAGGGTCTGGAGGTAGTATAGGGCGTAATCAGATCTCTAAGTATAGGGGGGGCTTTCCCATTCAGATTTTGTGTGTGAGGCAGAGTGACTTGAACTGCGCTCTTTCCATGATGGGCAGCCTGTGCAGCGCTCGCAGGGCTGGTTTGGCAGCGGTTTCAAGTGTTGGTCAGGATCCTGGCGGCGGTATTCTGAACTACTTGAAGTTTGGTTGTGACTTTTAGGGGTCCAGCAAGGTAGAGTGCATTGCTGTAGTCCAACCTTGATAGGATAAGACCCTGTATCAATAGTTTCCTTGATTGGAAAGGTAGTAGAAGTAGGATTTTTCGGGTAGATCGCAGGAGGCCAAAGCAGACTCCAGCGGTTTTTCCTGCTTGGGTTTGCATGGTAAGGTTTTTGTCCAACCAGAGACCGAGGCTTTTAATCTCAGGCTTAGGGGTTGGGGGTTTACCCATGCAAGGGGGCCAAGGGGAGTCTGTGAGGAGGTGGGCCTGATTGCCCATCACCATGATCTCAGTCTTGTCGCCGTTGAGCTTTAAGTGAGATCTATCCATCCAGTTGACAATATCTGTCAGGCAGGAATAGAGATCTATGTTGGGATTTTTTTGCTGGGTGAGGGAGACCACCAGTTGTGTATCGTCTGCGTATGTTAAGAGTTTTATCCCATGTGGGGCAACTATCTCTTCCAGGGGGGACATATACACGTTGAAGAGTGAAGGGCTCAAATAAGAGCCCTGGGGCACTCCACAACGTACAGAGGTCTCCCTGGAAGAATAGCCGCCCTCTATGACCTGGAATGATCGGTCTTGCAGAAATTATTTCAGCCAGGATAGAGCGAGGCCTGAAATCCCTAGATCGTTAAGTCGCTGGGCCAGGATCTGATGGTTGACAGTGTCGAAGGCCGCGCTTAGGTCCAGGAGGATTACTGCCACTGTCCTCCTGTGTCCATGATCTTCCTGGCCTCCTCGACCACTGTCAGCATCGTAGTTTCAGTGCCCTGACCAGGACAGAAGCTGGTCTGTGAGGACTTTAGTAGATTGTTGGTCTAGAGATAGTTGGATAGCTGAGAGTTTATAAATTTTTCTGCTATCTTGCTAGTGCATGGGAGAAGGGAGATTGGCCTGAATTTGGAGAGATTGAGGGGGTCGAGGTTCGTTTTTTTAATAGAGCCCTAACCTTCGCCTTCTTCCAGCTGGGGGGAACCGTTCCGTTGGTCAAAGAGGCATTGATTACATTTACCAGTGGTTCAAGAATGGTCGGAGTTACCAGTTTTAAGATTTTTACTGGGGCTGGGTCTGAAGGTGAGCCACTTTTAAGTGACTGGAGAATAGGTGCCAAAGTGCCGGGGCTTATGAGGTTGAAAGAGTAAATTCCCGTGTTAGGCGCGTTGGTCTGTTCTACTGCTACGGGCGGGTGATTCGTAGTAGGAAGGGGGGGAGTTTTTGAATGATATTTTGGATTTTTTAATCGAAAAATGTAGCTAGTTTGTCACATTGGATATCTGAGGTGTCGACCAATCCAGACGGTTCTGGTGTTTTTAGGAGTTGTTTGACGATTTTGGAACGTCTCCCTTGATGAGCAGGAAGCCGCGCTGATTTTCTCTTGAAAAAAAGCAGTTTGTGCATTTTTCAAGGCTTTTTTGTACGCAAGAATTGTCAGTCTATAGTCTTTCTTACGTTCAGGGTCGAAATCTTTACGCCACACTCTTTCCGCTTTTTTGCAGAGTTTTTTTAGATGGCGGGTCTCCTGTGTAAACCATGGGGCCGGGTTCTTTTTATGGGAAGTGAGGTGCGTTTTTTTAGGGAGGATCGTATTAAGGGAGTTTTCGATCCAAGCGGAGAGCTTTATGCCTGCTCTTATAGGGTCTACGCCATGAGTGGGTTTATGGAGTTCTAAGGCTTGTTTCCATTTTTCGATGTCTAGTTTGGCAAAGGGACGCGAAGGTGCGGCAGGGGGCTTATTAGAGGGAGGGATGTTGGGTATTTCCCATCTAAAAGGGATGAGTAGGTGATCCGACCAAGGCAGAGGGATCGGGACGTTAGTTTTCAAGTCGTTAATGTTGCATATAATAGGGTCAAGTAAGTGTCCAAGCCTATGGGTAGGTTGGTTGTTCTGGAGATGAAGCTGAAGAGTCGCTAGATCTGCCAGTAGTTCCGCTGCAATATCATAATCCTCTTTATCGAAATGAATATTAAGGTCCCCTAGGATTATCATGTTAGACAAGGTGCTCGAAAGAGCAGTTGAAACTTCTAATAGGGAGCTGCAAAATTGGCATAAGGGTCCTGGTGGGCAGTAAATGAGGACTCCTGAAAGGGATTTACAGGGGGACAGTTGGATGTTGAAATGTACATTTTCACAGTTGGATAGAGGGCTGTCGTGAAAACGACATGTGAATTGGTTTTTATAGATGATCGCGATACCTCCTCCCATACCTTTCCCTCGGTCTAGATGTTGCAGTAGGAAGCCCAGAGGTAGGGTTTGGACAATGTCGAAGTCCGATTCTGGTCTGAGCCACTTTCTGTGAGAAATAAGATATCAAATTTCTCCTCTTCTACTAGCATACATATTTCCTGGGAATGCTTGGGTAAGGATCGACAATTTAACAGGCTCATTTTAATGATTGTCCGGGGGAGTTGGTTCTTCAGAGCTGGGGTAAATTTGAAAGGACAGTTTGGACAGTGGGAGTGGTGATTCTCCCCTGTGAGGGAGTTGATGCAGGAAGGCTGTAGGGGCTGGTTCAGTCGGAACAGGGAGTCCCTGGAGTATGACAGACTTGTATGATTGGAATGGTCCAGGGTTGCTGGCCCTAGGCCCATACTGGCGCGGACGGGCCCAGACGGGCTTGCCTTAGGTGCGCCTTCGGAGCGCAGACGGCGCGCCCGCTGTGCTCGTCTGCTGCGCTTCCGACATATGCACATATTGTAGGGTTTGGGGAGGGCTAGGGGGGTGTGGCCTCAAAGGGGATGTGGCCTCGGAGCACGCCGGCAATGGCGTCAGCGAGTGGTTGTTTGTGCAAGGTTCCCTGACAGCGTTAAGATCCGCTGTGCGGTTTACCAGTTTGCAATTACTGTCCCAGGTTATCGCTTAAATCTCTAATTAGTGAAGGCTATGAGGGCCTCAATCCTAACAAGACAGGTGATTGCACTAGACTAGCCAAGAAATGGAGCTCGAAGATCGGACGTAATATTACATCTAAACAGATTGCTTTTTCTCTATCCAATCTGAATAACCTTGTTCAATCATCAAGCTTATGGTTACAGCAATTTAAAACCACCCGTCTGCTCTATTTTACACTGGAAGTAATATCTAAATGGTCCACAAATGCTTCATATAGTGACCGCACTAAATGCCCGAAATATGATCTAGCTGGGGCCGATTTAGAAAATATGTTTTTTTCTTGCCGGTTCTAAAGGAGATTTGGGCTGCTTTCGATAAAGCTATGAAAATAAAACTGGGTAAACCACCACTTCTGTCAGCTATATCGGTACTATTAGATATACACTCCGTACCTCTCCCACAGCAGGCCTTAGTTACTATATTACTTTCATGTGCCAAATTAACTATCGCCCGTGCCTGGATTTCCCTGCAACCTCCTCATATTATGGAGTGGTGGTCATTGGTCAACGAAATATATTCTATGGAGGCAGCTCTAAAGAAACTAAGAGGGGTCCGGTTCCTTAGGAAATTTAAAAAAATGTGGGGTAATTTCTGTTAAATGGTAATGTATCTAAGGTGTATTTAAGATCGTACCATTTGATTGCATTATTGTTTTCTTATTGTTTCATCTATGTATTGCTGCTCCTGTTCCTCGATGATTTTTCTCCTTCATTTTCTTATCTGACATGTTGTAGTGATTATTCATCAACTCTTTCTGCTGTTATGTTGTTATCTTTAGTCTTCCTCCCGGAAATGTTTTGTTTCTTTTTTCCATTGTTGTGTTGTCAATAAAAATATAAGCGATAATTATCGCTATTGCTTGGTTAGAGACAAAAATTGACCGCTAAGCTGCGGCAATTTTTATCGCAAATAAACCTTGGTATTACCAAGGTTTATCGCAAATGTAATAAAAATCGTCCTCAATTCATGAATATCGCTGAAAAGTCAGCGATATTCATGCATTACCAAGCTAATGCTCTTAGCCATGTTATCCACCTCCCATTGGATAACATGGCTAAGAACTGCTCGGGGCAGGTGTTAGCTTTTGGAAATATTTGCGCTTAGCGCGAATATCTCCAAAAGTTGGTAATAGGAGATAGCGATGTTAGCGACTGTTTCCAGTCGCTAACATCTTGGCACGCCCACTTTGCATGTCATTAGTGATAAATATCACTGACATGCAAAGTGGGGCCCAAGATGGCCGCTATCTCCTACTAGCTGTCGCTAACTGGTGTTAGCGACAGCTAGGTAATAGGGAGATAATTTTATCTCCGCTTTCTTGGCTTTTAAAGCCAAAAAAGAGGAGATTAACCCCCTTAATAATATGCCCCATATTTTTTTAAAAAGAGATAACATAAGTGACGCCCCTCCTCTAAGGTCATGGAAGGCTGGGACAAACAGGCAAGTCCCGCAGCTGCTGAATACTCCAGTGCATCAGGCAGTCATAGTGAATAGCAGGGGGCCTGCTGTTATTACCGATTGCCAGCTATGGGCACCCGCGGGTATACTGTGGGGCACTGATCTTAATGGGTGTATTGTGGAGATTATCATAGATGCGTGCAAGAGTTGAGTCAAAGTTGAGTCAGCAGTAGGTCTAAGGGAGGCGCGGTGGCCTAAGAGCGGCACAGAGTCTGAACCTGCTGTGGGCCCCCTACCAGGTTCTCACGCTGCTGTTGTGCTTGGACTCACCAGAAGTGGTTTGGAGCAAGCGCTTTAAAGAACTAGAACTAGTACAGCTTACGCGCTCTAGCGTGGTGAGAGCTTAGCTTCCACTTCACCTACCTTTGACCCAGACTCTCCACTGCACCTCTGCTCTGTGGCTTACGGTGGCTGCTTGCAGCAGACCCCCAATGATGAGCCAACCGCCGAGTCTTTGTGGGCCTAAAGATGAGACTGACTACTTCAGGAAGTAATCCTGATTTGATTTTTGCTGGGGTTGAATACTGAGACCCTACCTCCCTCCCCCAGGGTGAACAGTTTATAATATAAAAAGGACAACTTCTGGAGACTGATGGCTGCTGCCTTGGACAGTGAGACTGTTCTCCTGTAATTTTAACTTGCACCCTCATACCTCAGAAAGCAATTTGCACATTTTCTTTTTTTGTCTCCACCCAGACCAACATTCTAAATTCACCCCTGCTCTCGTGAACCTTCCACTCCAAAGAAAGTATACCCAGAGTTAACTGCTCATGAAACTTCGGACCATAACCATATTATATCATTCCTCATACTATACAGTTTATTGGGGTCCATTGGCTGTTTTTGAAGGTGGGCGTGTGACATTAACAAATATATTGAAGTGTTTGAATGAAGCTACTGATGTATCTTTTTTATTTTTCCGATATGTGAAAGTTTTATGCAAGGCCAACAGCTCTGGTCATATTTAAAAAGAAAGTTGGAAGGTGCACTCGTTCCAAAGACAATGAGGCAAAGTAAAAGTTATTCCATAATTAAGTCCTTTTATTCAATAGATCTCTTAAAACTGGCACACAGCCAATGTGTTTTGTTCCCAATTCCATGCCAGGGGGAACTTCATCAAGGCTCCTATATTACAAAAATCCAAAAATATAGGGCATAGTTTAGGCCTCAGTACGTGGTGTATACAATGAACTATCTCAAAATCGCAAATATTAGTCATATGCTCTATGTAGCATTGTGATACATCTCCTTCTATGTTTGATACACAAGGTTTCTCACTATTCCTGTTATATGAACTCCTAGCCCAGCATAGTTCTGTATACATCTCATGCCAAAAAACAAACAATAACACATAAAAAGTTAAACCTTTTGGAAAAAAGACAGTTCCATCTCCACTGCCTCAGATCACAAACAGGGCTTAGGACTAATCAAGTAGGCCACCCACCGACTCAATGCAACTCCCCTCAACAGCACCAACAGCAGGCCACTCCGCCCCGCAGAAATCAGAATTCACCATGAAGCAACAGGCAAAGGATATCACCAGCAAGTCTAGGAATGAGGCTTAGCCCAAACCTCAGAGATGCTCTGGATGTATGTGCTCCAGTGTTGGATTCTTACACCCGATCAGAGTCCAGCACTCGGCCTGTGAGGGACCACCTCTGTACGCAGAATTCAAATTTCTTCTTCTTTAATCTTTCTTACCAAAAGTCAACAGCTTCTCCAAGACCTCACCCATTGGCTTTCCGATGACATGGAGCTTTCCTCGGCAACAGCCTGCTGCCTAGCACTGCCGTGGATTTTTGACTTCTATTTGAAAGACTAAGGCCAAAGGTAAACTTTCCAGCTGGTTCGAACCTCTGCTTTATCCAACCCATGCTCCATCATGGTCTGTCTTAACTTGTGCCTAGGATGTTGTCAAGCTCAACAAGAAGACTGCTGTTCCAACTTAATGCTGTTTTGCAATATATTGAACCTTAAACTTCAGGAAATTCATAACAGTTTTTTCTTATTGAATTGTTGTTTTTTATGAATTTGTTTGGGATTTTTCTTGTCATGTTTTTTCACTTTATTGCTGTTTTGAAACTGCCTAAATACATTAGACATTGCCTCTAAGTTAGGCATCTCTGCTCTGTGCCAGAGTTACCAGGGGGTTCAGCTGGGGGTTGATCTAGGGTTAATTTAGTGACTTTAGTGATTCAATCAATAATGGATTTTCAAACTGCATTGCTCACCCCTGAGGGTCTCAAGGCACTGGGGGAGGGTAATGGGCAGCTCTGTTAGGATTGTTTGAAGAGCCAGGTCTTGAGGACTTCCTGAATTGGTGCAGTGTCGGGCTCCATCGGAGGTGAAGGGGGAGTTCATTCCAAGTCTTGGCTGTGAGGTAGGAGAAGGATCTTCCACCTGCTCCGGTCCTGTAGATGCGAGGGATGGTGGCTAGTGAAAGGTGTTTCTTTTGGGGGTGTGGAAGGAGAATCTGTCATTGAGGTATTGGGGTCCGGTGTTGTGGATAAACTTGTAGGCATGTGTGAGCAGCTTTAAGGTTATTCTTCTTTCGACGGGGAGCCAGTGGATGTCGCGAAGGTGTTGGGTAATATGGTTGTACATTGGGATATCAAGGATTAGTCTGGATGCGTGTTATGGACAGTCTGGAGTTTGTGGAGGAGTTCTTTGTTGATTCTGGCATAGAGAGCATTGATGTTAGTCTAGTCTGCTGGTGATGAGTGCCTGAGAGACCGTTTTCCTGGATTCGGGGTTGATCCACCTGAATGTCTTGCATAGTATGCAGAGGGTGTTGAAGCATGTGGAGGAGACTGTGTCGATTTGACAATTCATGATAAGTGATGAGTCCAGTACGGTGCTGGGTTTCTGAGGGCGGGGCCAACAGGTGTCATCCCATGCAGAGGGGGTGGGGCTGAGGATCAGGACTTCTTTTTTATCTGAGTTGAGTTTCAGGCAGCTGTTCTTTATCCAGGTCACAACTGGTTTTATCCCTTCTTGGAAATTGTGTCTGGTGATGTCGGGTTCCTTGGTGAGGAAGAGGACGAGCTGGGTGTCATCCGCATAGGAGACGATGTTGAGCCCTAAAATTACTGTTGTTTTTACTGGAGGTGGGCACCTACCCCCTCAATTAAAACCCCCATTTCTTACAACACTCACATGGCACGACATCCGTGATAGTACATTCACCTGATCAACATCATACCGTAACACATCCACTGTTATATGTCAATGCAGTTGACATCATATGGCAATACACCAACCATCATACATCAACACAACTAATACCATAATCCAACTGACAAACACTCTGATGCAGAGAGGCCCACCATTAAATGTCCACTCAACCAACATCATACATCAATGCACCACCCATCATACATAGATTCATCCAGCATCATCACACTGATCATCAAACACCAGGTCTCGTCCCATGCAGAGGGGGTGGAGCTAAGAATGAGGACTTCTGTTTTCTCTGAGTTGAGTTTCCGGCTGCTGTTCTTTATCCAGGTCACAATGGGTTTGATCCCTTCTTGGAAATTGTGTTTGATGATATCGAGTCCCTTAGTGAGGGAGAGGATGAGCTGGGTGTCATCGGTGTAGGAGACGATGTTGAGCCCTAAAATGAGTGTTGCTTTTACTAGAGGTGGGTACCTACCCTCTTAATTAAAACCCCCATTTCTTACAACACTCACCTGCTAACACGTCCATGATCGTACATTCACCTGAGCAACATCATACCGTAACACATCCTCTGCTACGTGTGAATGCACTTGACATCATATGGCAATACACCCACCATCGTACATCAACACAACTAATACCATATTCCAACTGACAAAACACTCAGATGCAGAGAGACCCACCATTAAATGTCTACTCAACCAACATCAGACATCAATACACCACCCATCACACATAGTTTCATCCAGCATCATCGTACTCATCATCATACACCAAGTTAACATCATACACCAACAGATTTACCAGAGTATTTCAATACAACTAGCTTCACATATTAACTCACCCACTCACATATGTCAATACTGCTGCCATCATGCATCCACACACCTGCATCAAACACAAGCGCTAGAAAGGAACACCCCTTGCCCTTGAGCAAGGTAGTGAGAGGTCAAGACAATGCTTTGCACCCCAAATCCGTTAGGCAAGGATGAGTAATATGGCAAGATGTACCCATAATATGATAACACACCCACCATGGTACGCCAACAATGTCACCATCATATATTCACAAAAACAATATCATAATCCCTCCAGCTGAGATGCCACCCCAATACGGCCACCATCATATACCAATGCACCCTCAATCACATGTCCACTCAAGCAACAGCATATGCCAGCATATGCATGTTCATACACCATTACATACACCATCATACACCATCACCACCAAATTCATATGTCAATACCCCCAACATCATGCCTACATAACAAGCATAATATCCCACCATGCCCACTATGTACACTAACATTCCAACCACCATTTATTTTGGAGTATATAGATCTCTTAAAAGCTGTTCTAGCTGCAAGAGAGAAGAATAAGTTGAGCTGGAATGATCAGAATATATTTATATCTCTCTCCAAAATGTAGAGCTCACTTTCCCCAGAGACCAGATCCAACTCCTCAACATCCATATTAAAACAAAGAATAAAACAACTACTAATGATCAACTACCTTCCCCAATGAAGATGCAACCTTTCTCCCTTCTTCCCAATGACAAGACTATTGAGCCATATTTCATGACACTCATTAATATCTTCGGTGACCCTCTGCATGTCTTATCATGGCCATTCTGAATATTGGGCCTCATTATAATAGTGGTCGGTTGAGCGTCAGACTGCTATCACTGCGTGATCAAGACCAGCTGACAGGTAGTCGGCAGTCCTGTCTGCAGAATTATATTCTGGCCACCATGTAGGTGGCATTGAGGCTTGTGCTGCGGCCCAGAAAAGGGCTGCAGCACAGGCCACAATGGCAAAAGGCATGTTTACAAGCATTCCTGCATCGTGTGTACCATGTGGTCCCTGGATAAGGATGCATGGGGGCACCACATAGCGGAGGCCCAGGAGGGATGGGGGCCCTGCTAGAGACCCTCAGAGTCTCTCTTTGATAGCCGTTCTATGATGGTTGGACCACCATGGAAAGGCTGTCAGAAAGGGACATCGTAATCCCTATGGCGTTTTCTGAGCAAGCACCGTCCCTATTGTAGGTCATACGATCTGACTGACTGTCCGTCTGGCTCCTTAAGCCCGTCGGAAGCATCGGTCAGTCCCTCCGACCAATGCAGTCCGACCGCCTGCATCATAATGCAATGGTCGAACTACTCTGATGGATGTTGGTGGGACTGACAGCCTGTCAGTGGCAGTCACACCGACATCCTAATAAGCCCCCAAGTCTCTGCGAATGTCAACCAATGCCTGTTTATAAACTCCCTCTCGAACTTCCTGTTGTTCAGTGATTTGAGCCTCATTAGGCTCACATGTATATGGTTATCTGCTTACACTTATACTCACTTTGGCTGTTCTCCGGCATTTGTGTATTATGATATTTGATTTTCTGGTTGTACATCACTTTGGTTTCGCAAAATAAATTGTTTATATGTTTATTTTCCTGATGTATAGCTCTTTGGTTCCAGAAAGGTTATCTCCTATATGCTTATCTGTTTGTCACCATGTTGTACAGTTCTCTGATACCTGAAAAGGTCATGTTTGTGCTGTGTAAAACTCAATAAATTAAAAAATGATGTTGTAACACCTACAGCTGCAGGACTTAAGTCATATTTTTGGCATAAAACCTGCCTTAAGAAATATCAATGCTAGCTATGGTCTTGTCGAACCCTGTGTTTTTCAAAGTTACACACACAAATAAAACTGGTCTGTGTTACGACCCAGTTGAATTAAAGGAATATATCTTTCATCAAAGAAGTGATGAAATGGAACTTCTAAACTGGAATAGTTCAAAATCTAATCTTCCTGTCTATTTCTGCTCCTGTTGTAGTAGTGTAGTGAGTGTGTTCTTCTTTGCATGTTAATTGTTCTGTATCATTTGTGAAAACTTATATAATCATTGTAATTGTTTTGCTTCCTTACCTACTGTTATGTTCCCCAATAATGGACCCCCGTCTGTTACGGTGCGTCCTGAGTTGCCTCTAACATCATATGGTCTTCACCATACCCTAAGGTAATTTCTTGTATTATTAGCTTTGTTTCTTTCATCATTGAAAATTTGACTTCCTGTTGTCCTCTATATTTTGGGTAGAAAAGGAAGTAGGTGGTGCACTGCAGGTTTGAATACAGTTCTGGAGATTTTTCAAGAGTTTGGGTGCACTCGTGGGTGGTGTTTCCGTCAAAACACCAATGGATCATAGGAACTTGTGGTGTACGCATAGAAATGCTAATACATCCCCAGGTGAGGAACTCCGTGGGTGTTCAATTAAATTATTCAAAAGTTGTTGTCCAAATACTATTTATTATTCAATAGTTTTCATAAGGATTTTATCGGTGATATTAACATCATATCAGTCCAATATATATTTCTGATCCATTTAGAGTAGAAGATAAATGCGAACTTCTCCAATGCATTTCGGGCAGGGTACCCTTTGTCACGGAGTGCTGAAAGGAAAAGATGGGCCAGTGTCAGGATGTGGGTAGGGGGAAAACGCGGGGAGACTACTAGTTTAGTGCCGATCAATGGGAGTGCTTGGTTAAGTGTCTATACGATCTATGGTAAATGCGGGTAGTGGTTCGAGTTGTGGTCTAGGGAAGTGGAGAAAGATACAGGGGTCAAGGGAGTAGGCAGAAGTGTGTGTGGAATTTAAGTCGCGTGAAGGGAACAAATAGGGCGTGTTAGCGCAAGCGCTCGTTAAATGCAGGAGACCTGCCTGTGAAAATGAAGACTTACTTCATGTCGATGGTAACGGGGTCCGCTACTCCAAATTTGCGGGGAAGTTACCAAGAAAGATCCCAAACCCAAAAAGAACATTTAGTGATTAACATTTCCGACACCGTCATACCCAAACATCAAATAGATCTGTTTGAGAAAGGCACGTCATTTATTCCGGTGGCTCATACGAACTTACTTGAACTTGAAGTTAGCACCTTCAAGTTCACCAGGAAACTCACATTACGCCACTTCTTTGACAACACTTTACCTCCTACTACCACAGCCAAACATGATGAACTTAAGGGACTACGACCTCCTAGCACCTATCAAGCCCCCAGCAGCCACAAGTGTATAGACTCATTCGAAAACTTAGTACGCAATGACTTGTCTAAAATCAATTTGAAAAGAACATTGAAACACCAAAACCTCACCACAAAGGATCGAGATACCCTCAAATCTCTGGCTAATAACCCACAAATTAGGTGCATCAAAGCCGACATGGGAGGTGCACTTGTAATTCTCAACACCACTATGTACACTCAACGGCTCCTTGAACATATACAGGACACCACGGTCTATATGCAACTTGACAACAACCCGACCAGGGAATTTCAGAGCATCCTGCAAGACATAGTAACCAAAGCACACCGAACCGGTATCATTGAAGACCGCACCAAGAACTACCTGTTACAAGAACACCCCAAGAGCTCAACTATACACATGTGTCCTAAAATACACAAAAATCTCCAAAACCCTCCTTTCAGACCCATCGTTTCCACTAAAGGATCAATACATGAACCTACTGGCAAGTTCATTGATAAATACCCCCAACCTTTGGTCACCAAAACCACTAGTTACATCAAAGACACCACAGAATTTTTACTCAAACTATCTCAAATTCACATCAATGCTAACGACTCGCTCATACTATGCACCGCTGATGTCAGCTCCTTATACACATCGATGCCCCATCAGGGAGGCATCGATGCCTTTGAACAAGCTCTTCTCAACAGTGACATTGATGTGCCAATGCAATCATTCCTTATGGAACTCATGGTATATACTTTATACCATAGTTATTTCCAAGAAGACAACAAATGGTACCTCCAGCTATCTGGAATGGCAATGGGAAACTGCGCTGCTCCTACTTATGCTAATATCTACATGGAAAATTTTGAAAATCTCCACATATACGCCAACACCACCTTTCATGACAAAATCAAAATGTACGTCAGATATATCGACGACCTGTTTCTAATGTGGACGGACACTAAAGATTCTCTCAGCCATGCATTGAATAAATTGAATACCAAATAAGCGACACCAAAATAACACTCTTAGATGTCAATATCAAAATCACCGACAAAGGACTAATCACCGATTTACACAGAAAAACCACCAACCGAAACAACACCTTACACTACACTAGCTTCCACCAGGGATCTCTCAAAAAGCATTTGCTGTTTTCCCAAATGTTACGCGTCAAACGCATAGTATCAGATGAACAGACTTTGGATACCCGTATCAAGGAAATGCATGATCGCTTCCTCGATAGAGGTTACCCTGAACACATTCTCAAGGAGGCTCAGACCCGTGTGGCTAAAAGTACTAGACAGGAAAGTCTACTCAAAACATCCAAAAAAGTGGAACAACGCATGGTTCTAGTTTCTAAATTCTCAACGGCAAGTACCATCTACAAGAGAATTATTCTTAATCACTGGCCGATTCTACAAATGGAACCCGACTTTCGGGACATCTTTCAAAGTCCTCCTCTGTTTGCCTACACCAGGAGTAAGAACATTAAAGAGATTCTCACTAAACCCACACCAACAACTAAACATTACAAAGGAACTCAGCCATGCTTAAACTGCAACCATTGCAATTGTATCATTAACCCCTTTGATGCTGATGACGAGCTCAGCTCGTCATCAGCCACGGATGACGTGTGCGGATGACGAGCTGAGCTCGTCATGTAACGCGGTTAATTGAAAACAGCCGCACAGCGCAAAAATAACCGCAGCAGCGATGCGGTTAAGGGCAATATCATCAGACATCCCATGAAAGGTAATCCTATTAAACTTCAAGTAAACGCCACATGCGACTCCATGAATTTGATCTATGCCTTGAAATGCCCCTGCGGCAAAATGTATGTCGGTAAGACGGAGTGCAAAATCAAGACACGCATGAATGAACACAGATCGAACATACGCCTCAAACAGGAGAAATCTAACGTTGCCATGCATTTCTTGGAATTTCGCCACACCATTGCGCAACTTCAATTCATAGTTTTGGAAATCATCACCAAAACAGAAGGGACTGATAACCGCAAGTTACTCCTCAAAAGAGAACTCGAATGGATGTACCGCTTACAGACCCTTACACCTCATGGTCTTAATGATCGGATCGAATACAGTTGTTATTTGTAACCATGTTGTTTGATTAATGTACTGCATTGCTCTTTACGTTTTACTTTGTACTTTTTTCCAGTCATCTCACTCTGTTGCTCGTCTACCCTTTACTTCACCATTCCATCATGGCCCCTCGTCAACCGCCCCCAGTCCTCTTTCAGTTTCACCCCGCTCCCGTAGTAGGTTAGTCCGCTTTTTATTTTTAGCCTTTAATAGTTCATCTCCCAACCCGCGCCGGCACCGCACCAGCGTGGATCACCTTCCTCGCAAATTTGGAGTAGCGGACCCCGTTACCATCGACATGAAGTAAGTCTTCATTTTCACAGGCAGGTCTCCTGCATTTAACGCGCGCTTGCTCTAACACGCCCTATTTGTTCCCTTCACGCGACTTAAATTCCACACACACTTCTGCTCACTCCCTTGACCCCTGTATCTTTCTTCACTTCCCTAGACCACAACTCGAACCACTTCCCGCATTTACCATAGATCGTATAGACACTTTACCAAGCACTCCCATTGATCGGCACTAAACTAGTAGTCTTCCCGCGTTCCCTCTACCCACATCCTGACACTGGCCCGTCTTTTCCTTTCAGCACTCCGTGACAAAGGGCACCTCGCCCGAAATGCATTGGAGGAGTTCGCATTTATCTTCTACTCTAAATGGATCAGAAATATATATTGGAATGATATGATGTTAATATCACCGATAAAATCCTTATGAAAACTATTGAATAATAAATAGTATTTGGACAACAACTTTTGAATCATTTAATTGAACACCCACGGATGCCTCACCTGGGGATGTATTAGCATTTCTATGCGTACACCACAAGTCCTCTATATTTTCTCATCTTCTTTCTATCCTATTAATGTACTTTCTTTGGTTTCTTTCATTGTACATTTCTAGTATTTATTTGAAGCAATATAGTAATGTTCTTCATTCCTTTATTTATCTTATGAAATGGTATGAATAATCTCTTCGTATGGAAAGTGTTTGTGTAATTATGTTAAACACCACATAGTCTGATCTGCTCTTCCTAGATTATGTATTATAGTGTTATTACAAGAGACTTCTTTAAATTATGCTAAATGGCAAAAGTTAAAAGGAGCATGGGTAAGAAATATTGCTTACTAGCTTACCCGTCGCGCGTTGCTGCAATCTCAGAAGAAAGGAAATTTAAGGAAACATGTTATGATAACATTCAATTTACATTGTGTCATTTTTATTGAAACATATTCATTTTAATATGGAAAACATTTTAAAGTGTTGTTTTAACTCTGTTTATTTATTCGAGTACTTATGGATACATGTTTTTTTTGTTTTTCCGTCTGTTGCGTACAAGAATAAATTAGAAGGTTTTCCGACGCGTGAGCTGGCCACATACCGTTGTCCATGTGAGAAGCACAGACTCTCCAAATCTAGTCCACACACTTGCAACGATTGTCCTTGTGCTTTGTTGATGGTCATTGCAAAAGCGAGTCGCACCGGAAACTGTAAACGTTGCGTACACAAATAAATCAGGAGGTTTTCCGACGCATGAACTGGCCACATACAGTTGTCCATGTGAGAAGCACGGATTCCCAAAATCTAGTCGACACACTTGCAACGATTGTCCTTGTGCTTTGTTGATGGTCTTTGCAAAAGCGAGTCGCACCGGAAACTGTAAACGTTCAGTATTGGAAAGATTATGAGGGCCCTGGGGGGACGATATTTAACACATTTTTCTTTTTTTCTTTTCTTTTTTTTCTTTTTGCAAGTAACCTACACAGGAGTGTACTCAACAACTTTTAACATTTTTTTCTTTCTTTATTCATTTATTTATTTGTTTGCCAGAAACCTTTGCGTGAGTGTACTCAACAACTTCCCAAAGTTTCATGCCGATCGGATGAATGGTGTAGTACTGCATGAAGGACAAACAGACAGACATACATTCGTTTTTATATAGATAGATTCTCCAGTGTTGGGCAAAAAGAAATGAGTAGTGGTATTATTCCATTAGCTACACCAAATTGTTCTGATTGCTCAGTATAATGATCCAGAAGGAACTTGGGGGCCTATTATCAAGGAACTGCATTAAAATTATCGCCATTTTAGCGGCAGGAAACTGGCACTAATGCAGCGATAATAGGCTTGATAATATGCCCTTGAGAATTCCAATAGAAGCCCATGTTAACACCATAACATGGGCTTCTATTGGAATTCTTAAGGGCATATTATCAAGCCCATTATCGCCGCTTTAGAGCCAGTTTCCTGCAGCTAAAGGGGTGATAATTTTAATGCAGTTCCTTAATAATAGGCCCTGAGGTGCTTTACTCATCATAATGTTTCTGGTCTCTCCATATCACTATTAAATATATACAATCATAACACAGCTGATTTAGCATTTTTGTCTTTTATGAACTTTAAATAATAACACTGTGATGCTGATAATTTAGTTTTAGCAAGTAAATGTAATTTACCTAGATATTTGCTCAAATGCACAGGCCTGATTCACACTTGCACTTTGTAGTGCGCTTTGTGGTAAGGGAGGGAGGGCAAAAGAGGGGAAGGAATAGCCATATTTATTAAGGACTACTGGGATTTTATTACTGTACACTTAGATAAATTGGAGGATGCTGAGTTCCTAGGTTTCTCCTTGAGAAAGCGGAAGGCAGTTTGCTTTCTGGGATTTTATGTTACCACTCACTCAGTTCGATGGTTTCTTTTGCGCACACCTTCTCCGAGCATATTCCAAAGTTAGCTTCTCACACTCCAACTTTTTTATTTTTGGACATCTTAATATGTGGCCCGAAGACAAGATGATAGAATATTTTAGAGATCTTCAAGGTTCCTGTGAAATAATCAGAGCAGACACACATTAGATCTCATTTTTGTGTCAGAAGATTTCAACACTCTGAAAGATTTCACATTGCTGAGTTGGGCAGACCATGTACTAGTGATCTTCCATATTAACATAGCAATCTCAACAAACTATCAGAGGACCCCCTGATTGTAGTCAACTACAGGCCTACCTCACTCCTCGCCATCTCAGCTAAAGACCTTGCAAAACTCATCAATGCCTAGCTAGCTAAGTACATCAGCACAAACCACCTCATGAACACTTCCCAGTCCAAATTCAGACTCAACTTCGGCCCAGAGACATACCTCATCACTGCCGCCGACGACATCCACCTATTCTTGGACAAAGAGGAAACAGCAGCGCTCTTTCTACTAGAAGTCTCAGCAGCATTCAACACCATCTCTGATGTCAACCTCACCTAACACCCCCACTATTATACCTGATATCCTTGGCATTGTATTCCTTGAAACCCTTTGCCTTCAACCCTCTTTTTTGTTGAACTTGTTTTGTTGGATTAGGTTTGTGCACTTCTCCACTGCTAGCAGTGCTTAAGGTGCTTATGCTCTTTCCTTCTAACATGATAAAATTGGCTTACACCTAATTGGCACATTCGATTTAGTTGTAAGTCCTTACTAAATGGTACTACATGTACCTAAGACCAATACATTACATGCTAAAAGTGGACTTGCAGTGCTCATTGTGCAATCTGATTAAAGTTGCCTTTTAAAACATGTCTCATGTCTGCTACTACAGCCTGCAGTGCATTTTCACACTATTATTTCAAACAGATGCACTAAATCTTTTCCAAGCTGATACCTTACTTTTTAAAACATATCTCACCCCAAGGGGAGGCCATAAAGGCTCAGAGGGTGCATTGAATTATACTTTAAAAGTAGGACATGTGTGCTTACATTTGATATATCCTGGAAGCAAACAAACTCATACATTTGTTTTTCACTGTTGTAAGATCTATCTCTCCCATTGATTAACAATGTGTTACCTTATTTCATTTAATTAGTGATACCTTTAGATTTGGAAAAGACTGGGATATGCTGCTTACACTCACATTTTGTAATTTTAAACGCTCTTTAAAGGTAAGGTCATTTTTTAAGTCACAATTCTGAACATGCCACTTTTTGAAAGTTATTTTCTTTCCAAACTATTTTGCCTTCTGCCAGTATACTGGGTCACATGACTATGAATTGCTCTGCTGTCGGGGTTAGTGTATTGCTTCCAGACAGTAACACAAAGGGGACAAAGATGTGGACAGTATGGGCCATCCAGGCAGGATGTCTGGAAGGGGCTTTACTGAGCCTCACTTCTATTTCAAAGGACTTTGCCTCCTGTACACATAAAGGAACCTGACACAGATCTGCTCTCTCTTTAGTCACCCCTGACAGTTTGGAAGCCTAATAGAAGAAGGTGGAGAAGCTTCCAGAACCAGATGTGGGGGTACTATAGGGATCCCCCACACAAAGGCTGGCACCAGGTATAAAAATTAAACCTCCAGAGCCACTCTGCAGAACACTCCTGGGCCCGTGGAAGTTACAGAAGAAGGGCTGCCTTGCTGCTGTTGGACTGCTATTCTCCATGAGGTCTGCCTTGTTGTGGGAGAAGGAGGACTTCACCTACGTGCCTTCATCCCAAGCTAAGCCAGAGTGTTTCCAAGGTTCAGTTGAGTGACCTCCTCAGTTAAATACGGGGACATGACAAGCTCCAGAGGCATCCCTGCATTTGTCAAGCTGCCTGCTTCAACTGGGCCTGCCTGGACATGCAACTGCCCAGGGCCAGCTGGCCTTTGCTGGAATGTGTTTTTGATCCCCAGGAGGTGCTGCTCGAGGCCCTGGACCCTTTGCAAGCATCAAACTATTCTCCTCTGTGCTAACTGGGAATTCCATCTGAATTCGTCAAAGTGTGATGCAAGGTTGTCGTGTAGTTCCTACAAATCTATATAGGATCTGCACATTTAGACAATACAAACTAAGCGATTACTGTGGAGACTGATTCCAGACACCCCCAAAGGATATGTAAGTCTGTAAATCAGCTAGCTCACAGTGCCACTATAAGCCCCACAACCTTACCAAGGAGCAAATAGTTTCTGGCAACTATCGAACATGACAACCCTGACCCCTCAGGAATCGTAGAAACAGTGTACTACTTTTCGCTCAGAATATAGAGATAAGAGATGTACAGAATAAAGGGAGGGTATGTTTTCAATAAACATTTATTGACCCAGCATCATTCTAGTGTAAAATATGTGTGCTGCAACAACCATCAGACAGAAACAGATATATACAATTACAAGCACCAGCAGAGTAAATAGAAAGTCGATTTCTCCTATGGTGCTAAAACAGTGAATATATGCAGGCATATATCAATCAATCAAAACATTTTTTTATTTCGATTTAGAAATCATAAAAGACAGCATCATAAAAAATAACAACTTTAAAACCATTAGATGACATATCATGCAGCAGATTTCATAGCACCAAGTAACATCAGGGCGATATATCAAGTTGTCAACCGTCTAACTTCTCATTAAAAAAATTTATCAAGCGCATTAATTAGGGTGCATCATATATTTGATCAATTTAATACGCGTTTAATTTGTTATTAATTTTTATACAAGATTAAAAGGAATTCAGAAGGTTCCATATACAGCATGTGTCTATGTATAATATTTGGGTAGCATAATCATAATATATAATTTTTAAAACAATACACAAATAATCAATGTAAACATGATTTACGAACTCGGATTATTCACATCCAATGCAGGAACTTTGCAACAGCTACAACCACAGGCTGGGAGCTATTTGTTTTAAGAATCCTTAGGGACTCACAACCAGTTTTAAGACCTAACTGCAAGCAGATAGGTTTTAACCATATTTGCCTTGAAACTTTATATTCAGGACAGATAAATAGAATGTGACCAATGCTTTCCCGTTCAGTGGGGCAGAAAGGACAACTGGGGTTGCATCCACCGCTCCATTTGGCAGTAAAGGAATTAATAGGTTGTTTTCCAACCCTAAACTAGTGGTATCTCTTCCTATCCTCAGGAACGGTAATACAATCCCAATAACCCTCAAGAGCAGTTGGATGTTTTAGTTCCAAAAAGTCCGCAGTTAATGACGGACAGGTACAACGACCAAATCTTTTCATTGAAACCATGCTCCAGTAGAGTTCTGTGAAAGGATTTTCTAGGTGGGAATGTATTGGCTACTGGATCATCCCACAGACTGGATAGACCCATAGCAGTATATGTTGCCCTTGCCTCCCTCATCCAAGGGATTTTATGTGCCCTGTCAGCATCTCTGACTTCAAGGAATGCCTATGCATACTGGGAGAGACCTGGGGTAACCCACAGTCTCCTCCAGTATGCTACTGGTCTATAGCGGGCCATACCTTCCAAGCGTTGGGATCCCAGGTCATAAAAAAGGGAATCAAGTAAAATTGATACTTGTATAGCACACTACTCACCTGCAAGGGTCTCAAGGCGCTTGTACGAATACCGCTGTGGAACCCATCCTGGCTTTCCCTGTGAGGCGTCCACTCCTGGGCACCCCCAAGGTGGAGGCTAGGCATCCTTTGGGGGCCGTTGTGGAGATTAAGCAAGCTATTGGCCAGAGTTGCAGAGTGGGACTCCATGATTGGAATAGGCACCGAGGCGAGAATTTTCAGGTCCGTGGAATTTTGAGCCCAAGACCCGCCGAGGCGGGGAATTGAACCCTGGTCCCTGGCTAGACCTCTGCATCAGGGTCTGCTGCTCTAATCATTGAGCCACACTTCTCCTTACAATCAAGGGGGTAGATACTGGGAGGCCTGTAAATCCACGCAGAAATTTGTTTTGGGCACCAGTCAATCAGGTGAGGTTACTGTACCCCCACAGTTCTGCCTCATAAAGAACTGCTGCACCAATCTTCGCATCATAAATTTTGAGGACTGGGGCAATTGGCCTAGTGTGGGAGAGGAAAAACTCCTTAGTTAGGGCTCCTGCTAACTGTGCATGTTTAGTGACCAACTGATTGGTATGATGTTTCCAATCTAATTTAGAAGCAAGGGTTATCCCCAGATAAGAAAAAAACCTGAGTCTGATCGAGTTGAACCCCATTCATGGCAACCTTCCCTCTCACAGACTTGGACTTGTGAAGGACCATGAACTTGGCCTCGCTTACGTTTATAACTTTGCAGAATACCTCAAAAACGTCTATGGCCTTTTGCAGGCCTTGTTGTGTTTTTGAAATTAATAGAGTATCATCTGCAAACATCAACAGGGGGATCAACTTACCATCCAACTTGGGGGCATCAGTTGGTTGATGCTCATAGCAGTTGATCACCCTGTTGATGTACAATCAAAAGAGGGTCGGTGCCAGTAAGTACCCTTGGCGTACTCCCCTAGCAATTGGGAACTTATCTGTTACACTCCCCAGTTGGTTCCAACAAACTTGTGCAATATTGTCCTCATGTAATTTCATTGCAAATGACAATATATCCAAAGGCATGCCCTGGTCTGCAAAAACTGCCCAAATGTTTGCTTGTGGCACCAGGTCGAACGCTGATTTAAGGTTGACAAATTCCTCGAAGAGCGTACACCCCCAACACTACCACCCGCCAATAAATTAAAACAAATCTAAAATCTTGGTCAATTGTGCTTGTATGACTGCAGAACCCAGCCTGCAGAGGTGACAGTACTTCTTCCTCCTCAATGCACCCTTGGATCCTCTGCAAAACAAGCCTTGCTACTACCTTCTGTATGCAGTCGATTAAACTTATGGGCCTGTAGTTTCATAAATACATGGCAGTAATCATGAGTTCTCCTAAGATGCAACCCCTAACTAAATGTACCTAATTGTACCTAGCATGTATGTAGGTGTATAGCCAAGACTCTCCCTAGGAAAGAACCAGCCTTATTACCTGATGTGAGAGAATGAAGGACCCTGTCTTGGTCTCGAGATGGACACCCCGCAAGGGATTTCATACCACTGCATGCTGGAGTGGCTGCATGCAGGGACTTCAGCGTCTTGTGTCAGCATGGAAGCTTCTTCTTTGGTTTGCCCAACGAAGATGTGGCACGTATATACCCGAAAGGGACCCTCAGATGTCCTACCTAGATGTGCCATGGTACTGTGGGCCTGTCATCCAAGGATGACGATAGCGGTGACTTTTGTACAGAGTTAATATGCAGAAGATGGTATTCCAGCTGTGATACTAAGAATCATCATACATATTAAATGATGCTAGTTTTCGAAAAAAAACAAACAACATTTATTTGGCACATAACCAGGTGAAAGGTCAGCCCAGAGCTGTTATGTAGCGTAAGGTAGGACAAATGTTTTAAAATGTTGTTCAGTTACCTTGGCTTATATTTGGGTATACTTGGGCTCACATTGCAGCTCTTGCAGCTCCTGATTGGTGGTCTCATCAGAATTGATGCAGCACAATGCAACTTGACACATAACCTCACATCACAGCCCTGGCAGCTCCTGATTGGAACAGAAAATTAGTTACTCTAACAAACCATATCACCAGAATGCGAAACACCAGCAACTGTAAGCCACCCTTAGTTGAGGATTCCCATCAAAGTCTTGTATCGATCAATATTCTCATCTGGTAATCCTTCCAGGGTATTGTGTCTCTTGATCATTGAGACCACCAGCATACCCTGATAACCGGTTTGGGGTAACGGCCCACCATCACTCGATTGTACCACATGGTGCTGATACGATGGGAATGTGCAGTGCAAAAATGATATATGTGGTGATTAAAAAAGGATAGGAAACTTAACAAGAACCTATTTTAATAAACGTCAGCCCCTTCCCAGTTAAAAACAAGAACAGTGTAACACAATCATCCCAGTACACACAAATAGCTGCGAAAAGACCAACATGTTTCAGCCTCAACGGGAAATGTCCCAGGCTGTCGTCAGGGTCTCTGTTCTATAATAGTGCTACTGCCTATCGGTGAATAAATGTGTGAAAAACTATATGAAAAAACACACAAGTGAAACACAACAGTAAAGGATATAATGTTCCCTCATCTGTATAGACTCATCTCTTCGGCACCTGGTGTTTCAGTAGTGTCTGTTGGAGACAAACGTGCAAGTGAGTCACATTCAGCTACCCTGGTCTGTTTAGAGAGATACATTGTTCGTAAATATATACAATTAAATAACTCACCCAGTGTGTCCGGGGAGTGGACCTCACCTCTTGCTGGACCTGGCTCAGGATATGTGAGACCCCACTCTACAAGGACAAAAACCGACTCCGTGATTACCGTGAGCAGAGAGACCAAACACTGGTCTGCTCTGACAATTCACAATCTACGAGGTCACAAGGTCTTCTGCATGTAGAGTTAACTAGCATATAACAATTAGTTCCTAATTAAAACCTCCCATCCGCTCTCTCACTAGCTACAAACTTAAGATGTAGCCATGTTTTAACACATAGTCAGAAGTAACCAAACAGATTGAAAATCTGGAAACAACGTAAATCCAGACTCACTATTAGTTAAGCATTAACATCCAGACCAAATTCCGTACAGCAAAACTCTAGAGCTGCAATCCTACCTGTCCGTCGTTGTCTCGAACAGTGACTGAGTCAGGGGGAGGCACCGAGCTCTCTTCGTCACTCTCATTTCAATTGTTCGGTCTGTAATTCCGCTATTACCGCTACCAATCAGAGCCTCCGAGGGAGGGGCTGGATCAATAGACCAGTCTTGATAACATTATCTCCCTGCACGGATAGATGCTAAGAATGTATTAGAGACTAAGAGAGTCGACTTTAAATCTCAGTATGCACTCGATGTTTAACTAGAGTCAGGATAATGCTATAGCGCGTAGTCTCGCGGGGCTGTCGTACAGAGAACTACAGAGTGATGTGGTGCATAGAACTTGTGTAGTTCACTAGCCTCCGCTAAGAGTAGCGCTGTTATTCGCTAGTGCATCAAGAACTAAATGACAACACCCACTTGATGCGTGTGGTTACGATCGAGCGCCTATCAACTATGAAGCGTTCGTTAGGTCAGTAGGAAAATCTATTGGACAAAGTTGCAATAATAGTTGTAGATGGGTACAGAAGGGAAAGCTGAACCTCCGTGTTGAATCCTAAACAACGGATTGTCTGTATCGCGTGATCTCGCGAGATAGTACCATGAACTACCAAATGACGTGATGTTTCTAATGTCGGTAGTTCAAATCCGTCGTAAGCCCATGCATGAATGCAATCCTCACATTTTCCTATAAAAGTCTGCCATTCATAGATTTAGTCAGTCAGTAAACACAACAAAATGAAGGTCTCAGCAATATAGTGTATTTGATGCATAAACATTCGGTGGATGACAGATAAATGTCAGTAAATTCTATCTGACCAACAGGGTGCTATGGTCAAAAGTTAATGTAGTCCTGTAAAGGCAGATCATACTAATCTCCAGCTAGATTGAACCAGGGTATGTCATCATTCAGTCCGTGTCTATCTGTGCCCAATTTAAAGACCCACTTTTGCTCTCTCTGAAACAGAAATTTCGAAACATCACTCACATGTGGTGGAATGAACGGCTTTTCCAGGACATGCCACTTAAAGTCTGTTTCACCGTGGTTGTGTGTTATGAAGTGTTTAGTGAGTTTCGAAATGTCCTTTTTACACCGAAACGTGCTTTTATGTTCTTGCATCCTTACACGCACCTTTCTTGTGGTCATTCCCACATATCGTTCATTGCACGTGCCGCTATTCAGAATACGCCAGTGTTGTCTGATAATTTTTTGGACACAGTTCGACTTGGTATTGAAAGTGCTGACCAATGTCAAGCGATTCAAAGGTGGTTTCTCAGGTCGTGGTTCGAGCAATGCAGCACGATGATTATTGGCTGCTCGTTTGTATGAACGCTGAACAAGCCTTTTGGGGTAGTGTCTAGAGGTCAGTTGTTTAGATAAATCACCTGCGTGACGTTCAAAGGTTCCTGGAGTAGAGCAGTTCCTTCGGACTCGAAGAAACTGCCCAAATTATGGATGGAAAGAAAGGATTTCTTTCCATCCATAATTTGGTGGAAAAGATACATAGACGACATTCTAATGGTTTGGAGAGGAAATAAGGAATCGGTTCTTCTTTTCCACCAATGGCTTAATACACAGAACAACTACCTACGTTTCACTATCGAATTGAGCAAAGAAAGGGTATCCTTTCTGGACCTTTCGATCTACAGTACCGAGACAGCCTTAGAGAGTGAATTATATCGCAAGCCGATGGCAAGAAACTCTCTTCTGCTGTGTGAAACCAGCACCCGAAGTCACTAAGAGATAATTTGCCCTTTGGGCAGTTTCTTCGAGTCCGAAGGAACTGCTCTACTCCAGGAACCTTTGAACGTCACGCAGGTGATTTATCTAAACAACTGACCTCTAGACACTACTCCAAAAGGCTTGTTCAGCGTTCATACAAACGAGCAGCCAATAATCATCGTGCTGCATTGCTCGAACCACGACCTGAGAAACCACCTTTGAATCGCTTGACATTGGTCAGCACTTTCAATACCAAGTCGAACTGTGTCCAAAAAATTATCCGACGACACTAGCGTATTCTGAATAGCGGCAAAGATAAGATTGAGTTCCCACTTTTTGCCTTTAAACGTTCCAGGAACTTAAGGGACTGCTTGATACAAACTCGTCCGAGAGTTACACCTAGGAGAGAGGTAGGCACTCTGTGGGACCTACCCCCTGTATTGGGCCACCATCCCTGTGGAGGTTGTTCCGTTTGCCCTCTAACATCCAAAATTACCAGTGTTGACATTGGCACTGATCGGCCTTGGGAACTGAGACAGTTTTCTAACTGTAACAGTACCAACCTGATCTATCTCCTTACATGCACTTGCAATGAACGATATGTGGGAATGACCACAAGAAAGGTGCGTGTAAGGATGCAAGAACATAAAAGCACGTTTCGGTGCAAAAAGGACATTTCGAAACTCACTAAACACTTCATAACACACAACCACAGTGAAACAGACTTTAAGTGGCATGTCCTGGAAAAGTCGTTCATTCCACCACATGTGAGTGATGTTTCGAAATTTCTGTTTCAGAGAGAGCAAAAGTGGGTCTTTAAATTGGGCACAGATAGACACGGACTGAATGATGACATACCCTAGTTCAATCTAGCTGGAGATTAGTATGATCTGCCTTTACAGGACTACATTAACTTTTGACCATAGCACCCTGTTGGTCAGATAGAATTTAATGACATTTATCTGTCATCCACCGAATGTTTATGCATCAAATACACTATATTGCTGAGACCTTCATTTTGTTGTGTTTACTGACTGACTAAATCTATGAATGGCAGACTTTTATAGGAAAATGTGAGGATTGCATTCATGCATGGGCTTACGACAGATTTGAACTACCGACATTAGAAACATCACGTCATTTGGTAGTTCATGGTACTATCTCGCGAGATCACGCGATACAGACGATCCGTTGTTTAGGATTCAACACAGAGGTTCAGCTTTCCCTTCTGTACCCTTCTACAACTATTATTGCAACTTTGTCCAATAGATTTTCCTACTGACCTAACGAACGCTTCATAGTTGATAGGCGCTCGATCGTAACCACACGCATCGAGTGGGTGTTGTCATTTAGTTCTTGATGCACTAGCGAATAACAGCGCTACTCTTAGCGGAGGCTAGTGAACTACACAAGTTCTATGCACCACATCACTCTGTAGTTCTCTGTACCACAGCCCCGCGTGACTACGCGCTATAGCATTATCCTGACTCTAGTTAAACATCGAGTGCATACTGAGATTTAAAGTCGACTCTCTTAGTCTCTAATACATTCTTAGCATCTATCCGTGCAGGGAGATAATGTTATCAAGACTGGTCTATTGATCCAGCCCCTCCCTCGGAGGCTCTGATTGGTAGCGGTAATAGCGGAATTACAGACCGAACAATTGAAATGAGAGTGACGAAGAGAGCTCGGTGCCTCCCCCTGACTCAGTCACTGTTCGAGACAACGGCGGACAGGTAGGATAGCAGCTCTAGAGTTTTGCTGTACGGAATTTGGTCTGAATGTTAATGCTTAACTAATAGTGAGTCTGGATTTACGTTGTTTCCAGCTTTTCAATCAGTTTGGCTACTTCTGACTATGTGTTAAAACATGGCTATATCTTAAGTTTGTAGCTAGTGAGAGAGCGGATGGGAGGTTTTAATTAGGAACTAATTGTTATATGCTAGTTAACTCTATGTGCAGAAGACCTTGTGACCTCGTAGATTGTGAATTGTCAGAGCAGACCAGCGTTTGGTCTCTCTGCTCACGGTAATCACAGAGTCGGTTTTTGTCCTTGTAGAGCGGGGTCTCACATATCCTGAGCCAGGTCCAGGAAGAGGTGAGGTCCACTCCCCGGACACACTGGGTGAGTTATCTAATTGTATATATTTACGAACAATGTATCTCTCTAAACAGACCAGGGTAGCTGAATGTGACTCACTTGCACGTTTGTCTCCAACAGACACTACTGAAACACCAGGTGCCGAAGAGATGAGTCTATACAGATGAGGGAATATTATATCCTTTACTGTTGTGTTTCACTTGTGTGTTTTTTCATATAGTTTTTCACACATTTATTCACCGATAGGCAGTAGCACTATTATAGAACAGAGACCCTGACGAAAGCCTGGGACATTTCCCGTTGAGGCTGAAACATGTTGGTCTTTTCGCAGCTATTTGTGTGTACTGCGATGATTGTGTTACACTGTTCTTGTTTTTAACTGGGAAGGGGCTGACGTTTATTAAAATAGGTTCTTGTTAAGTTCCTTATCCTTTTTTATTCACCACATATATCATTTTTGCACTGCACATTCCCATCGTATCAACACCATGTGGTACAACCGAGTGATGGTGGGCCGTTACCCCGAACCGGTTATCAGGGTATGCTGGTGGTCCCAATGATCAAGAGACACAATACCCTGGAAGGATTACCAGATGAGAATATTGATCGATACAAGACTTTGATGGGAATCCTCAACTAAGGGTGGCTTACAGTTGCTGGTGTTTCGCATTCTGGTGATATGGTTTGTTAGAGTAACTAATTTTCTGTTCCTACGCACACGAAGTGGCATAGGTACAACACCTAAGAATCACTAAAGGATTCTAATTTAGACCCCTAAGTTTTTTGTTTATAGCTAAAGTTCCTATGGGGGATAATACTTAGGCATGGTCTTTAAACATCCCTCTAGCCCTGTACTACCATATGGTTTTTTGTGAGCTCCTGATTGGAATCAACCCAGCACAATGGAACTCAATGCAGGACTTCACATCGACGCCCGCACAGCCCCTGAACAGTACCATTGCTGAGCGATGCGAATCTCGCGTCAAGAACACAATATATAATTCTCAGCAGACTAACCTGCTCCCTGTATCTGGCCAGTGCTCCATCATAGTCATCCTGAACTTGTGACTTTGTCCTGGTCCGGCACAACCAGATAACTACAGTTAAAACCTTGAGCTTTTGGTGCGATTGTTACAAAATCGTATTGTTTGTTTTAGTAAAATATACTCTATTTTTTGTAATTGGTTTGAAATCTTTTTTGCACTACGTTTTCACTTTATTACTGTTTATGTGCTGCATAGCTTCACACATTGCCTCTAAGTTAAGTCTGACTGCTTTGAGCCAACCTACCAGAGGGGTATTTTAATTGTTTTTTGTTAAATTTTCTGAAATGCAAACTCAAACTGAAGTTGTTGGAGCACTTTAAATGAACACCAGTTACATTACACTATTTATAGGCACTCAAATGTTAAGTGATTTACCCAGAATTACAGGATATTGAGCTGGTGCCGAGATTGAATCCTCTCCCCAGGTGTAATTTAGTGAATTTGTTTGTTCAGCCTGACAAGGATTGTGGTGGTTGCCTGAGTGGGGTTTCTAACCCCCTGAACTAATAACCCAATTTTTTACTTCCAAGGAATTTGGGGTGTGGCACAATGTTGAATCAGCTCTTTCCTCTTAGGATGCACCCAAATAGTCAGCCTGGCGCTCTAGTCGTCTGATGCTTCAAACCTGATCTGCAGTGACCACAACGTCCCTCCCTGAGCTCAACACTCTTTACCACCTACATGTTCCCCCCAGACCAACATCTTTCACTCCCACGGATTTAGCATCTGGTCCTACACTGAGGACACTCAGCTTATCCTCTCCCTTTCAGAAGATACCTCTACCACCCAAGTCAACCTCATCAAATACATGTCCTTGGTAGCAAACTGGATGAAAAAAAAACAGTTTCAAGCTCAACAGTGACAAAACAGAACAGTCCACGTTAGCAAAGACACCACACTTTGGTCCATAGATTGGTGGCCCACTTACCTAAGTCCGACTCCCTGCCCATAAATAGTGATTTACAAAAAGGGGGTGGTGATGAACAGAGTGTCTGAGTTAAACAGACCACTCTTACCCAGTCCAAAGATCAGGGCTTGATCCATCACCGTTATTTATCTCACTGCCCCATCCCAGCTCAGAACCTGGCTATATGCAAATCAGTCTGTCCCTGGCCCAGTGCATCATGGGAACAGGGCAGACTAAACTACCAAGCCAATTCTTCACCAGAAAGGAGACAAGCTACCGGGGACCGGTTTCTGGCATTTCAGCCTTCTTCGGCCCGGCTTGCTTGAATCCTGATGGAGCAGTGAGAAAGGGACTCATGTCTGAGTATACCCTGCCACACCTATAGTGGCCAAAAACGATTTACAAAAAGGGGGTGGTGATGAACAGAGTGTCTGAGTTAAACAGACCACTCTTACCCAGTCCAAAGATCAGGGCTTGATCCATCACCGTTATTTATCTCACTGCCCCATCCCAGCTCAGAACCTGGCTATATGCAAATCAGTCTGTCCCTGGCCCAGTGCATCATGGGAACAGGGCAGACTAAACTACCAAGCCAATTCTTCACCAGAAAGGAGACAAGCTACCGGGGACCGGTTTCTGGCATTTCAGCCTTCTTCGGCCCGGCTTGCTTGAATCCTGATGGAGCAGTGAGAAAGGGACTCATGTCTGAGTATACCCTGCCACACCTATAGTGGCCAAAAACGATTTACAAAAAGGGGGTGGTGATGAACAGAGTGTCTGAGTTAAACAGACCACTCTTACCCAGTCCAAAGATCAGGGCTTGATCCATCACCGTTATTTATCTCACTGCCCCATCCCAGCTCAGAACCTGGCTATATGCAAATCAGTCTGTCCCTGGCCCAGTGCATCATGGGAACAGGGCAGACTAAACTACCAAGCCAATTCTTCACCAGAAAGGAGACAAGCTACCGGGGACCGGTTTCTGGCATTTCAGCCTTCTTCGGCCCGGCTTGCTTGAATCCTGATGGAGCAGTGAGAAAGGGACTCATGTCTGAGTATACCCTGCCACACCTATAGTGGCCAAAAACGATTTACAAAAAGGGGGTGGTGATGAACAGAGTGTCTGAGTTAAACAGACCACTCTTACCCAGTCCAAAGATCAGGGCTTGATCCATCACCGTTATTTATCTCACTGCCCCATCCCAGCTCAGAACCTGGCTATATGCAAATCAGTCTGTCCCTGGCTCAGTGCATCATGGGAACAGGGCAGACTAAACTACCAAGCCAATTCTTCACCAGAAAGGAGACAAGCTACCGGGGACCGGTTTCTGGCATTTCAGCCTTCTTCGGCCCGGCTTGCTTGAATCCTGATGGAGCAGTGAGAAAGGGACTCATGTCTGAGTATACCCTGCCACACCTATAGTGGCCAAAAACGATTTACAAAAAGGGGGTGGTGATGAACAGAGTGTCTGAGTTAAACAGACCACTCTTACCCAGTCCAAAGATCAGGGCTTGATCCATCACCGTTATTTATCTCACTGCCCCATCCCAGCTCAGAACCTGGCTATATGCAAATCAGTCTGTCCCTGGCCCAGTGCATCATGGGAACAGGGCAGACTAAACTACCAAGCCAATTCTTAACCAGAAAGGAGACAAGCTACCGGGGACCAGTTTCTGGCATTTCAGCCTTCTTCGGCCCGGCTTGCTTGAATCCTGATGGAGCAGTGAGAAAGGGACTCATGTCTGAGTATACCCTGCCACACCTATAGTGGCCAAAAACGATTTACAAAAAGGGGGTGGTGATGAACAGAGTGTCTGAGTTAAACAGACCACTCTTACCCAGTCCAAAGATCAGGGCTTGATCCATCACCGTTATTTATCTCACTGCCCCATCCCAGCTCAGAACCTGGCTATATGCAAATCAGTCTGTCCCTGGCCCAGTGCATCATGGGAACAGGGCAGACTAAACTACCAAGCCAATTCTTCACCAGAAAGGAGACAAGCTACCGGGGACCGGTTTCTGGCATTTCAGCCTTCTTCGGCCCGGCTTGCTTGAATCCTGATGGAGCAGTGAGAAAGGGACTCATGTCTGAGTATACCCTGCCACACCTATAGTGGCCAAAAACGATTTACAAAAAGGGGGTGGTGATGAACAGAGTGTCTGAGTTAAACAGACCACTCTTACCCAGTCCAAAGATCAGGGCTTGATCCATCACCGTTATTTATCTCACTGCCCCATCCCAGCTCAGAACCTGGCTATATGCAAATCAGTCTGTCCCTGGCCCAGTGCATCATGGGAACAGGGCAGACTAAACAACCAAGCCAATTCTTCACCAGAAAGGAGACAAGCTACCGGGGACCGGTTTCTGGCATTTCAGCCTTCTTCGGCCCGGCTTGCTTGAATCCTGATGGAGCAGTGAGAAAGGGACTCATGTCTGAGTATACCCTGCCACACCTATAGTGGCCAAAAACGATTTACAAAAAGGGGGTGGTGATGAACAGAGTGTCTGAGTTAAACAGACCACTCTTACCCAGTCCAAAGATCAGGGCTTGATCCATCACCATTATTTATCTCACTGCCCCATCCCAGCTCAGAACCTGGCTATATGCAAATCAGTCTGTCCCTGGCCCAGTGCATCATGGGAACAGGGCAGACTAAACTACCAAGCCAATTCTTCACCAGAAAGGAGACAAGCTACCGGGGACCGGTTTCTGGCATTTCAGCCTTCTTCGGCCCGGCTTGCTTGAATCCTGATGGAGCAGTGAGAAAGGGACTCATGTCTGAGTATACCCTGCCACACCTATAGTGGCCAAAAACGATTTACAAAAAGGGGGTGGTGATGAACAGAGTGTCTGAGTTAAACAGACCACTCTTACCCAGTCCAAAGATCAGGGCTTGATCCATCACCGTTATTTATCTCACTGCCCCATCCCAGCTCAGAACCTGGCTATATGCAAATCAGTCTGTCCCTGGCCCAGTGCATCATGGGAACAGGGCAGACTAAACAACCAAGCCAATTCTTCACCAGAAAGGAGACAAGCTACCGGGGACCGGTTTCTGGCATTTCAGCCTTCTTCGGCCCGGCTTGCTTGAATCCTGATGGAGCAGTGAGAAAGGGACTCATGTCTGAGTATACCCTGCCACACCTATAGTGGCCAAAAACGATTTACAAAAAGGGGGTGGTGATGAACAGAGTGTCTGAGTTAAACAGACCACTCTTACCCAGTCCAAAGATCAGGGCTTGATCCATCACCGTTATTTATCTCACTGCCCCATCCCAGCTCAGAACCTGGCGATATGCAAATCAGTCTGTCCCTGGCCCAGTGCATCATGGGAACAGGGCAGACTAAACTACCAAGCCAATTCTTCACCAGAAAGGAGACAAGCTACCGGGGACCGGTTTCTGGCATTTCAGCCTTCTTCGGCCCGGCTTGCTTGAATCCTGATGGAGCAGTGAGAAAGGGACTCATGTCTGAGTATACCCTGCCACACCTATAGTGGCCAAAAACGATTTACAAAAAGGGGGTGGTGATGAACAGAGTGTCTGAGTTAAACAGACCACTCTTACCCAGTCCAAAGATCAGGGCTTGATCCATCACCGTTATTTATCTCACTGCCCCATCCCAGCTCAGAACCTGGCTATATGCAAATCAGTCTGTCCCTGGCCCAGTGCATCATGGGAACAGGGCAGACTAAACTACCAAGCCAATTCTTCACCAGAAAGGAGACAAGCTACCGGGGACCGGTTTCTGGCATTTCAGCCTTCTTCGGCCCGGCTTGCTTGAATCCTGATGGAGCAGTGAGAAAGGGACTCATGTCTGAGTATACCCTGCCACACCTATAGTGGCCAAAAACGATTTACAAAAAGGGGGTGGTGATGAACAGAGTGTCTGAGTTAAACAGACCACTCTTACCCAGTCCAACGATTAGGGCTTGATCCATCACCGTTATTTATCTCACTGCCCCATCCCAGCTCAGAACCTGGCTATATGCAAATCAGTCTGTCCCTGGCCCAGTGCATCATGGGAACAGGGCAGACTAAACTACCAAGCCAATTCTTCACCAGAAAGGAGACAAGCTACCGGGGACCGGTTTCTGGCATTTCAGCCTTCTTCGGCCCGGCTTGCTTGAATCCTGATGGAGCAGTGAGAAAGGGACTCATGTCTGAGTATACCCTGCCACACCTATAGTGGCCAAAAACGATTTACAAAAAGGGGGTGGTGATGAACAGATAAATAGTGGCCAGGAACCTTTGAAGTAAGTGGCCCGTTAGGGTCACTCTGGTTACTAATGACCACCTCTCAGCCTTCCATACCAAATGAAGAGTCGATCAGACAGTAGAGAATGCAAACCAATAACTGTTTATATTATACACTCAGAGCAGAGCAAAGTCTGCCCAGGCACTAAGAGTGCTGCAGAGAGACTGAAATTGACAAGCATAGAGTTACATATGTAAATTTCGTAACTGGGCTAAAACACGCCCATAGAGGAATTTTCCAAGCAGGTGCTGTAAGCAATGGAATACAAGCCAAAATGGTCTCAGCACTTGTATCTTACACAAAGTTGCAAAGTCCAAGGTTTGTCCAGTCAGGCCCGTCAACAGACAAGTAGGAGAAGGCCTCCATCTAGCGGGAAAGGTATGCGTTAATAGGAACAGTGTACTCATTAGGGGAACGGGCCTACATGGCAAAAATGAAATTTAGATTGCAACATTTCTCGGAATTAAACTAACGTAGTTTCGAACTGCCTAAAATGGCGCTTGCAAAGAAAATGGCACAGCGAATGCTAACTCACACAGGGCAATGCGCAAACATGAACACTTCTATTTAACAGACCCTCCTTTTAGCATATCTAAAACTTTTTTTAACAGCAATAAGTAAGACATAAATTCAGTAAAACAGGAACCCACAAACAATGATAACAGTGAATCATTATGAGCATTCTATATTTTCAGCATTAGGGAAGGAAACTGTAAGGAGAGAAGAAGTCTAAAAAATGCCCTCATCAATGTTCATTACGTTGCCTATTTCTTTCTGTACCATAATTGCAGCATTATTATCATAAATCAATATTTTCCTTTTAGGGTGAGAACGGTGGTGCAGAAAGAGCAACAGAAAGTAAGACACTATAAATAAGAGTAGAGCAAAGCACCAATATCACGATCAGGTAAATCACCCTTTCAAGAATCCAGCCCAGCTACCAAAAAGAGACCAACTTCAATTTCCTCTTTCCATTCCCTTGACATTGTCAAGGATATCGAGAATGTGCCTGGTAATATTCTTTTCCATATTCTTGATCCCAACCACACACTGGTCTCCCACTACCTAGCATACACCAACACGCTTGGCTAAGATAAGATCAACGGCGTATCGAATATATTCGGAATATATTTGCATACCTTTAAACTGAGTGGTAATGGCGCATAAAGCTGCCACAGTAGTAGTAGATAACATTTTAATATGCACCCAAAATATTCTCTATCTTTCTCACCCCTAGCCATAGAGGTACCACCCAAAGACAAAATGGAAGAAAGGATATATCCAGAAGTGATCCCATTACTATAAATATTGACCTATATATCGGTCACTCCCTCATAGAATTCTTTGGTCAAAGTCCTTTTAAACCAACGGATATTAGGCTTAGCGTATTTACAGGGTACACATAAGGGCAACACAATCCCAAGAGCCACATCATCTCTGCCATTATGAACATTGGAATATGTACCATTAGACAAAAAGTAAAATCTCGGGTGTGCATAGATTGGCCCTTCATAATCTACTGCAGCATATCTGGTGTTCATTCCAAGAGTGCTTGCATCTTTTTCATTCAATAAGGGTATCGTATTTTTGTACAACACTATTCCAGAACAATTGATATGCAAAGAAGTGCCTGTAATATTCACAATAAGACAACAAGCAGGATAATAGCCAGCCTCCCAGGTAACTATCAATTCCTTGTAATGCCAAACCACCAGTGTGATAGTCTGTTCTACGATGTAGAAGTTGTCGCAATATGTGTTGCTATCACAACCTGGATAACTCACTTCCAGTGGCTTTCTATAATATAAACAAGGACCTGGATAGCCAAAACCATGAACTCCCTTCACTTCTGTAAATTGTGGTTAATGAATATATGTATACTTTACAAATGACAATTGGTCTGGAGTCCATAAACTAGTGACAGATTCAGTGGGGTACCATGGGTCCCTTCACCAAAGAATCTCTTGTGTGTGTTTAGAAAACATTACTCAGGCGGTTCTTTTCTTCTTAGTTGGTGAAATAACTTTAACCTTGATACGCCGGATCATTTTCCAAAACCCTTGACACCCCACAATATTTCTAGCATCAAAATCACATGAGCAACACATGTTATTTTCTGTTTTCTGGACCACAACATATTATGATTGGCAACAAGAATCACTGGCTGCTCTTCCTCAGCAACCTATCTACCAAAACGATGCATAAAGAATGATAAAGAAGGGATTAAAGTGCTAGGAGAATATGTAAGTTCCCTGTGTCCTTGAAAGCCTCACAGGTACAGGCTCCTATTGTCCATCAATAAGTTGGCGCTCTTGAGCAACGGTGGTGGAACTTGCTCTGTCCTAAGCTCGTATCCCACGTCGATCAAGATAGTATACCTTCAGGGTATACTTCAGTCTTCCCAGTTTAATGTTCAAACAACTAGAATGAAGTATGCCGAAATCCCTCACTACTCTCAACTAATTCCGTTGGTACTAGACTCCAGTACAACCTGTTTTACGCAGTTCATCCCTGATCTCTTTTTTCCTTGGACTCAATGTCTTTCAGCCGAGGGCGCAAATTATACTTGGTAGCCCCAGGCACTCTTTGATCAGTGAACAAAGGTTCTTGGATAGATTGTAATTCTGAGGGTACAGCCTTGTTCAGCACAAATCTCATTGTCTTTATCTGTTTGCATCCACGTTAGCTGGAAATCACTAAAAGGGACAAACCTAGGCACCTGCTTGCATTCTGAGTCCCTAATGCCTTCCTTGACCCACCGGTCATAGGGGAATGGAACGGGAACCCTCCGACAGTGGGTCGCGTGGACCCAGTTCTTACGACCAGCAACTTTCACAGCAGTACACATCACCAATAGAGCCTGTTCAGGCCCCTTCCATTGTGGCCCCAAACTTTTCTACCTCTAAAAATTGTGCAACAGGATGAAATCACCGGGCTGGATATTGTGGCCTGTTCCCTCTGGTGTGGAAGGTAGGGACTCTCACAAGTGTTCATAAATAGAACGCAAACTCTCGGTTAACTGACAAAGGTAATCAAGCAATACAGGGTATTCAATATCAGAAAATCTACGAGGACGCGGGACACCCCAGACATTTACCAGGCACCCAAACATGACCTCGTAAGGCAATCCTGTCCTAGAATGCGCTGTCATTCTTATCAATAAAAGTGCTAGCTGAAAAGCACCTGGCCACTTAAACCGTACGGTCTGCTGAATTTTTAGAGTACCATTGTACTTCTCAACCAACCTGCTGACTGTGGATGATTAGCAGCATGGAATTTCTGTTTGACATGGAGACCCTCAAAAATCAATTGAATCACTTTTGCATTAAAATGATTTCCCATGTCACTCCAGATAAATCGGGGGAAGCCGAAATGAGGAAAGAACTCCTTCAGGAGTACCTTTGCAGTCATAATGGCGTATTATCTTTGGTGGGGTAAGCTTCAACCCATTTACTAAATGCACATACAACCACCAAAACATACTTAAGATTAATATAAGTCTCTAATTCAATATAGTCAATTTGAAAGTTTGTCAAAATGAAAAGTGGGTGCTGCAAAATTACCGGGTGGTGTGGGGGTACCCTTCTCTGGATTATGCCTCATGCAAATCATATAGTGTTTCACCAAATGTGCTGCTGTCTTAGAAATATTTTCATTCTGCCATACAGGGTCTAACATCTTACAAATGCCTTTTGCACTATTATGAGCTGGACCATGTGCCATAGTAACCACAGGAAGAACATATGCATTTGGTTACATACATCTCTGCTTCCCTGACTTATCAATCCAACATCCTTCCTCATTTAACTGTGCTGTACTTTCCTGCCATTCCACTAATTCTTCCATTGTTGCTTCACTTAGTATTTCCTTTACACTTTCAAGAGTATTCTCAAACATCACAACTTCAGGGACCTACCTACCTGAACCTGCTACAAACATGCGTTTCATCTTTGTTCAGGCTGTTTCCTTAGCTGTCTGATCTGCAAAAGCACTTACTCTTTGCACGTCATCAGTAACCTTCCTGTGGGCACTACGCGTGATTATGGCCAATTTCTTTGGGAGCGTCAAAGTGGACAAAAGCCTCAATATGAGGTGCCCATGCTGAATCTTGGTGCCATGAGAAATAAGGAACCCTCTCTCTGCCCAGAGTTGTCCAAAATGATGCGTGACCCAAACGGCATGCTGGCTGTCAGTATAGATGTTGACAACCAGTCCCTCGCTCAAGTTGCAAGCTTGAATAAGAGCAGCAAGCTCAGCAGCTTGAGCCGACTGATAGGGGACCTGTGATGTCTCTACCAAAAATGAAACGTAGTGACAGCATAAGCTGCCGTCATGGTGCCATATGGTAATTTAAAACAAGACCTATCCACATATAGTTCTCCTTGGGGATCAAATAAGAGAGCATCTGTCAGATCTACCCATCCCTTTGTCTCCTCTTCCATACAGAAGATTCAATCATGATTATTGACTGCATCATTCTCGGAAGGGGGGACAGTAACGTGGCTGGATTCAGATTAGCACATCTTTTAACTGTAATGTGTTTAGCAAACCATTTCAATTCATAGCCTGTGAGATGTGCACTGGTGAGGTGCTGTGTCATTGTCTTATTCAAAAGTGTATCCACAGCATGGGGTACCATAACCGTGAGGTCAGTATCAAGTATAAGTCCAGCTGAATGTCGGGTTGAAGTGGCCACAGCCACAACCGCTCTCAGACAACTCAGGAGCGCCCTTGCAATGTGTTCAAGCACAGCATAGAAATAAGCACATGGCTGTTGCTTATCCCTACATTTTTGTGTTAGGGCAGAAAGCGCACAACCAGCCATCTTGTGGACATACAGCACAAACGCCTTGCCATAGTTAGAAGTACCAAGCAATGAAGCCGAAAAAAGCTCAGGTTTTAATTGCTCCAAAGACTGCTGACATTCAGACGTCCGATGCAAAGGCTCATGCACTTCTTATGTTGTTAATGGAAGCAAAGGCTTAATTAGCAGAGAATAGTTAGGTATCCTTTAATGACAGTAGGAAGCGATAGCTATAAAAAAGCGCACATCTTTTTGAGTTTGTGGAATGGGCATTTTAACCATGATACTAATGCGCTCAGGGGTCTACCTCCTACCCTCCTTCGACAGTAGGTGACCAAAAGGTGACCCCCTTCTAACAAAACTGAAATTTAGAAAGAGAAGCCTTGTGTCCATGATGGGCCAAATGCTCCGCCAATTTGACTGTATTATCTTTGCAACCCGGTTCAGTATCAGAAGCTATGAGCAGATCATCAACATACTGCACCAATACATTACCTGAGGGAAGCGATAAGGAATCCAACTGACCTTTTAATGCTTGACTATAATTACTAGGACTATCCGTATAGCCCTGAAGAGCACAGCAGAATCTAAAACTCCTATCAGCCAGTGTGAACCCAAACAAATATTTACTGTCTGGAAGGATAGGAATGCTAAAAAAAAGCATTTTTCAAATCAATAACAGAGAAACATTTAGCAGTAGAAGGAATCATCGTAAAAAGCGCTGTAATATCAGGAACCACAGGGAACTGTAGAGCCACTATTTTATTAACCTCGCGCAGATCAATCACAAACCGATAAACATCCTCAGTGTCCTCAATGGAGCCTGAGGAAGCTCTTTTAAGAATCGGAAGAATAGGACTATTACAAATATTACCACGTTGTTTAAGTTTTCTCACATTCATTTTAATACATATTAAAAATAATGTCAGAAATCTTAAAAAATGTGGTTTGGGATTTGTACCACATTTTTGCATATATTGTTAGGAGTACATGCCCCTGTCCAAACAGCCGGTTGGCTGGTGGCCCTCAGTTTTTCTTGTCCTAGCTATAGGACATATCTGTCGCCTCATCCATATTGTTCTCATCATGATAATACTGGCCATCATGGGGGTCATCAAAATAGTTATTTTCAGAACAACCCTGTGAAACCTTAGCATTCTGAGCTCTGTCTGTTCCACGACCTCTACCACCAGAACCCCGCCCTCTATGAGTTGCAACTTTCTGTAAAAGCACAGGGCACTGGCTGCGCCAATGACCTTTTTCCTTACAATATGCACACTGATTTGGCCCTAAAAGTGTTGTTGACGGCTGCCTGGAAGCTGTCCAGAAGGACCATTCTGTCCCCTTTTATTTCCCCTAAACGTTTGCTGCAACAACATCGTTATCTTTAAATCCTTCTGTGTCTTATCAGTCCTATACTTTTCCTCCTGATCTTGATCTTCATAGTACTGAGCCATATTCAAAATAACAGAAGGGGAGGAGGTGCACCAAGTGCTCTCAGATGCCTGCAAACGAGTCGTAATTTCGGGGAGAAGATTAGAGACAAATCTATCAACAAACAATCAAACTCCTCCCTCAATATACATATCCTGCCCACTATAGTCCAAAAACATATCTTCAAACCAGGTAAAGAAACCAGACACACTTTCATCGTTCTTCTGTCGACAAGCTGTCAATTTGTCCCAGCTTACCTTCTTAGGCAGAATAAGGGAATGCATATATATAATAATGTGACCTGGCAGAGCAAGTTTCTCGGCTCGGGGTTCATCGCCTGGCTTCCTTTCCTGATACCATCCTTTAATCACATCCATTTGTGCCACCCAACTCCACAATACGGTCTTGAGTATGAACCTGTGTTCAAACATCAACTGGAACGAGAAGATTAAAAAACAATTCAATAGCAGACAGAGGTATTACAGTACAAGAGGCCGCCTCTGTCAATTCTTTATAATAAGCTGTTGGATTCTTTTAAGGATCAGGCAAATGAGCCTTAAGGGCTAAATCCTCACGCCTTTTCCATGGAGTATAAACCCATTGTTCCTGAAAATGGGCCGCTACAGCCGGTCTAGTAACATTACAGAGCTGATCCATTTTCTCAGATATTTCTTGGTGATATATAGGATGGACCACCTGCATCAGAAACTTAGAGATCTGAGTAGGGCTCCTCTCATGTAGCCTACCCCTGTAAGCAACTAGAGTTGTAATATTCCCAAATACTTGGCCTGCCTCTAAGTCAGCAGCATGCACACAATCTCTAAAATCAAACAAAATTTGAGGCACTTCGGTCCCAATGTGTTGTTGCCAAACACTGATCAATGTAGCAGACATATTCTTAAGGGCATGTTGCTGTATAAAGTGTTCAAAATCTTGCATGACTTCCCAAACATCCTCCCCACTATAAATTGCATTATGAGCCCACCACACAGCCTGATTAGCTATTACTTGTTTTGCTTCATTCCCCACCCCAGATCACACTAACAGGCCTATTTGCTCCTTGAATTTTGTCCAATCTCTACCCTTGAATCAACGTAATGGCGTTTCAACATTCTAATGCATCAGAGGATGAAAAACCTTTGAAAGAGAAACAACAGAAGTGACAGGGACAATTGTTGCTGGTGCTTGCACCGGAGGAGAAAGAATAGAGGATACAGGAGTTAAAACTGTAGATGTGCTGAGGGTCACAGTTGCCAAAGGTTGCGAATGCAAAGAAGGAGCGGGAGGTTCCGTAACCCAAGCCGTCGAAACAACCACGGAAAACAGCAGAAGCAGCCATAACATGCTGTTGTGACTGTAAAGAAATGGCGGCATGTATCTTCTGCAGGGCATAAGAGGCGGGTCGAGTATCTATCTATAATGTATCATCTTCTTCTTTGGTCAAATAAGACTTGTCCATATGCAACCAAAATCTCCCATCTTCAAATTCAATGCCAGACTCTTGTTTTTCTCTATCATACCCCACTGCTTTCTGTGAAAAATATTTGCATTTTCCCCTTTCGTGCATCTCTTTCCATCTTTAACCATCTCTGTCTAGTTTTCTGAGGGAATCAAACATAGACTGTTTGCTTCCTTTCTTAAATAATTGCTCCTGTAAAAACCCAACTTTTGGTTCATCAAAAATGCCCGTCAACGGCCACTGCATCTCAGCATTGTCCCTCATATATTTGTGCCATAATATACTAAACATATTAGGGCTAAGACCATGCTTCATGTACATATCAAAATTACGGCGGCCTTCGGGAGTTGCTGGCTGAGCTTCTTTTAATAAAGCATATGCAGTAAAACAACAATGAAAATGAAAACAAATTTGTTACTTTTACCTAGCAAAGTAATTGCAATTACTTTTATCAAAAACGGTCCTCAGACGGTATCAAACTCAAACCAAAATGACAGTTAAACAAACAATGGTTCTGTCGGTACCCGACAGAACCATTGTTTGTTTAACTATTGAATACACAGGTTCTGAGGGACACAGGGTCACCCCTTTTTGTTATTCGAACCAAAATGACACCATATCCACAAAGAACCAAAACAAATTAACCCGATATCAGTAGCATGAATTACCCAATTCTCCTATGCCGACTCTTCAGACCAAACGGTCAGATCCAAGGGTTCAATGTTCAGGACTACAGTCGGGATGACCACTGGGTGAGGCACCATCCGGCAGGACAGAAGGGGCAACTGTGAGCATATATTACTCCTCATGCAGGGATTCTCGAGCCTTCAGTCTGACCCAACGATGTCCGTGGCCTCTACTCCATCTGCGGAAAGGGAATGGATCAATCACTCAAAGGAGTCCCTGTTCGGGGGCCAACTGAAGGAAGTTGCCCGTTTAGAGTCACTCAGGTCATTAACCTCTTCCCTGCTCATGACGAGCTCAGCTCGTCATGAGGCACAGTTGAGCTGTGCTGATGACGAGCTGAGCTCGTCATGAATATAGGAGAATAGCAATTTCCAGCACAGGAGGGGAATTGCCTTAGCAGCCAAGGTGTTAATGACCACCTCTCAGTCTTCCATACCAAACGAAGAGTCGGTCAGATAGTAGGGGATACAAACAAATAACTGTTTATTATATGCACTCAGAGTGGTGTCCAGTCTGCCCAGTCGATAAGAGTGCTGCATAGGGACTGAAATTGACAAGCATAGAGATACATTATATACATTTTTTAACTGGGCTAAAGCACGCCCATAGTGGAATTTTCCAAGCAGGTGCTGCTAAGCAATGGAATACATGAAAAAATGGTCACAGCACTCGTATCATATACTAAGTTGCAAAGTCCAAGCAGTTCCAGTCGGCCCTGTCAGCAGACAAGTGGGAGAAGGCCTCTATCTAGTGAGAAAGGCATGGACTAATAGGAACAGTGTGCTCATTACGGAAACAGGCCTACATGCCAAAAACAAAATGTAGAGAGGAACATTTCTCAGAATCAAATTAACTTAGTTTCCAACTGCCTAAAATGGGGTTTGCAAAGAAAGTGGCGCATCAAATGCTAACTTACACAGGGCAAAGCGCAAACATAAACATTTCTATTCTAACACCTGGAGATCATGAGTGACAGCAGAATATCCATGAAAATCCAAGCCTCCACCTGCTTCCACATCCTCAAACTACTCAGGAAAATCTTTAAATGGCTCGATTTGAACACCTACAGATACATTATGCAATCCCTCATCACTCAGGCTCAACACTGGCAATGGCCTCTACATTGGAATCACTGCCCTACTCACTGAATGGCTTCAAGTTATTCATAATGCATCCTCAAGATTCACACTCAAGCTCCCATACAGCAAGCACATGTCCAATCACATAAAAAACCTCCAGTGGCCACAAAATCCGCGAGTGTGCCCAATTCAAACAACTCTCTCACATCTACAAAGCACTATACAACTAAAACCTAACATACCTCAACAACAGCATCAGACACCTCTGCTCAGCCAGCCTTCTCCCTGCCCATGTCCCACGGATGTGCCAGCCCAGAGCTAGACGTCTAGCACTGTCCTACATTGCACCCAAGGCCAGGAATGAACTTTCCTACCACATCAGAGCAGCCTGATCTGTCCTTCAATTCTGGAAAAAACCTAAAAACCTGAGTCTTCAGATATGCCCCAAGATAGACCAGTACTCCAGCCCTTTCACAGGTGCCAGGTGCACATTTAGTGTAATTACGCACAGCAGTTTGGGCTCTAGTCCTTTTCCAAATCCCTATGGTAATTAACATTAGAAACATGCTTATTTGGCCTTCTCTGTTACTCCCCCCCACTTGACACTGAGGTTCCGTGACAATTGTAAGTGGTGTTTTCGACTCGCACGAATATGGTCGAGTCTTGTATCTATGAACCGCAAATGACGAGTTTAGTGGGTGTACGCGTTTACGCTGTGCTAATCTGAACCGTTCGTTTGTTTCGTGGGTTTCTTCATCTGAGCCCACGGGTTCCATCTTAGATACGGCATCCATTTTGTTTCTTGCCCTCAAGTAGCCAGCGAACGGACGCTGTCCGCTTGGCGACCCTGGGATTCCCAAACTCTTGCGGAAGACACGTTTCCTTTGAAGGTGTCTTTATGATGAGGGGGATGACACTGTAAGGCAGATGGCCCCGCTCGAGGCTCATCTTGCCGTGCCGCTCTATTGTCTTAGTTGTGCATTCATTAAGCACGTCCCCTTTGATGCCTGCAACTCGTGTTTCTTGACGCCACCCCTTTTACACCCTTTTCGATTTGTTTACTGTTTCCGTCTTCCTCTGCACCTGTTTCTGTCTCTTCCTTAATTCGTTTACTGCTGATTGGAATGTACTAATGGTGGGAAGATGCACTTTTACAGTTGGGAAACGCCAAATGCTACTGTAGTTATGTTCCGGACCCTGAATACATGAAAGCGACCCCTTATGTCTTTTACGATGGGAAGCAAGTTGTAAACCTTTGTGCACCATGTTATCCTATGCTCGAAAACTGTATAAGAGGAGCGATCCACAGATGCAATTTGAAGCAGTCTCCTCGAACCTACACATGGTGTACTTCTTGTGACTGTGTTCCCTGCAGTAATAAACCTCGAATCTTTGACGCCGAAGGAAGTGTCCCGTGTCTCTGTCATTTGTACGCCGGAACAGGTTACCCACGAAGGTTTTAGGTGTTATCCCTGGCACCGCTGGGTCTTAGCAAAAACCCAGTCCTTCAGTTGGTGCCCAACGTGGGACTGCATCAGTGGTACCGGTCCAAGCCCGACGATCGTGAGGAACTTCGTGTGAAATCTCCGAGGGAAGGTGCACCCCGCTTCATCGATCCTGTTGTGGAAACAAGTGGCCCGATGACTTTTCCCGCGAAGATCCCCGCCTCCTGACGGCTGCGACGGACTGCTGCCCTGACTGTAGACCTGTTTTGGCGCCTGGCGTAGACCTTGGTACAGCGAGACGATTGACGGGCCTTCCTGGTGACGCCATTGATCTTTGAGTTAAGTATTTGTGGGTCGCTCCCAGAGTCCTTTGTTGTGGGTGCTTAGTTGTTGCATGGTTCCATTGCATTTTTGGTTCTTGGTACTTTGTTCTTTGTTGTGATATTTGACGTCTGCAGTTGCCAAAAACCGAGGGTTTTTGCTCTTTGTAGGGATATTGTAATCCTATAACCCTTGACGTTTGTGAAACTCGGTTAGTGTGCACGATGCCTGGCCGTAGTACTTTGTTCAGTTGCTTTAGAAGTTGTGGTACGGATTCCCGATTGGAGGACTCGTGTCCGATACCTCCGATTGGAACTCCAACTTATGAGTTGTACAGCCGACATGGTTTAGGTCCAATTACATTCAATGAGTGTTGGGTTCGATCCACTAAGAAAGACAGTGTCCTTAGTTGGCCACCTCATGGTAGTTTTGAGACTCCGATTTTAGATAATCTTGAAGCTAAATTTTTCCAAAGAAAAGCAAGGCCGGCCATGTTTGATTCCTTTCGGTTGTGGCGTAAAGAAGCCAAGCAGAAAGAAATCAAACAGATTAAACGTAATAAGAGAGAAGGTATTGTTACTACGGTAAGAAACGCAGAGCATTTCTAGCGAGATAAGGAGGATAAGTAAAAGGAAGTTTTCGATAGATTGCAGCGCATGACTATAGATAAGTGTTACCCCGCTTTACCGACGGGTACGGATAAGAAAGAGGAATTAGCAGAGGACCCCTTGTTGTCCTATCTCTTGAAATCGCCACCTCCGTATGCACAAGGTACCGCAGTTCCTGTGGTTCCCCCTGCTCCTGTTCCTGCACCTGTTCCCCAACCTGCTCCTGTTCCTGTACCTCCAACTGTTCCTGCTCCTCTGCCTACCTCTGTCCCTACTGCTCCTCCGCTTGTACTTCCTCATACCCCTGTTCCCGCTACCCCTACTGTTTTGGTTACTCCTGCTGTTCCTTCTGTTTCTGATACTTCTCTTGTTACCCCGTTGTGTTACCCTAATACCCCGTCTACTGGACGTCGTGTCCCTTCTGTTGCTGCTAACTTTTTCAATTCTCTTGGACCAATTCTTGAGTCCGCTGGTTCTGATGGTCCCAAAGACGAAGTCAGCTTCCCGGTAGTAGGGAATATGGCGATGGCTTGGATGAAATATCCCCTTAGGAATCCTCCACGTGTGGTACTAGATACGTTCTCTCAGTTCAACGTACCGACACAGAGGTTTGTCTTTGAGGAGATGTGCAAGCTTTTGCGTGATCAAATATCGGTTGATGCGTCTGATGATACATTGACTGCTCTAACTAATCTTCAGCTTCAGTTTGCGAGCGGAATGATAGTGGGTAGCAATGTTCGACGTGCTGTCGAGCAGTTGCTATCTTTCCGTCTTTGTATAATGCCTCGGGCATTGTTTGTAGAAGATATTGAGGGATCACCAGCAGCGCCTGGTCAGTATCCCATGCGCGAAGTTCCACCAGTGTGGATGCCGGGTGATGCTACTCAAATTCCACCGATCTTGCCACATTTCCAGAGAGTGTGGATACATCTTCCGTGGAAACGATCGGAAGTTTTACAGGTAAAGCAATCTTTGCCTGACCCCCGCAAAAATTCTGCAGGGTATTATAAAGAATTGTCGCAGCTTGTGGATGCTACGATAATGAATCTTGCCGACATTGATATGTTGTTTGGCAATGTGGTACCGCAACCGGTATGGGCAAAGATTCGTCATCAAGACCATGCAGCAGAATTAGGCGGTGACTGGGCTGCACTTCTTGCCGCAGATGCTTTGCAAGTTGGTGGGGCTAAGCCCGAACAGCTGATTGCTAATCTCCCTCAGAGAATAATCACTCTTATGAAAACGCTTATGCCAGCTATGAAGGTGAATTGGGACAAGTTGTCCGCTTGCAAACAGAAGAAGGACGAGAGTGTCTCTGATTTCTTTACGGGATTTGAGGAGGCATTCATAGATCACAGTGGTCAGGATATGGGCACTGAAGGAGGTCAGATGTTGTTTGTGGACAAGTTTGTATCAAATTTGTTGCCGGACTTAAGCAACAAATTACAGAATTCGGAGAGTGCGTGGGCTGTTTCCACTTCTGCTCAGATATTGGCCACGGCCCAATATTATGAGAATAGAGAGAATGAGGAGAATGATCGTGCCGATAAAAAGACGAAAGAGCTCAAAACGAAGGTGTTGTTGCAACAAGCGTATCCTCCACGGTCGAATCAGAATGATTCGCAACAGTGGAATCGATCGCAGTCTCAGCCGAATAGGTCGCAAACACGAAATGACTCCTCTTCGCAGAGATCTACGTTGGGGTACAATCAGTGCGCCTATTGTAGGAACGAGGGTCATTTGAAATTCGATTGTCCAGTTTTGAGTGAGCGTAATAGTGGTAATTCATCTAGAGGAGGTCGTAGTGGTCCCCAACAAGCATCACGTGGTAGAGGTCGCGGTGCTCAAAATGATCGTTCCAATAATTCTTCCGATTCTAGTAATTGTTTCGATCAGCGTGGATCATCGCAAAGCAGATCTGCTCAGTACAATGTAGACGATTATTTCGTCGATCAGAACACTGACGACGGTAATTACTAGGACAGCCATAGACAAGGAGAGGGAGTAGTATCAGTTCCGGTTGATCAGAGAGGGCCTTACGTCGCAGTTGCCACCTGGGGCGTCGATGAGCCTTTTCTGTTGGACACTGGTGCAGCGAAAAGTTCCATCATGCATTCGAAACTCCCTGGCGCACCTTTGTCTGGCTTAACAAATGTTTCCGTTGGATTCTCTGGCGCCCCTGTTACCAATCCGGTTTCGTGCCCTTTTCCCCTTGCAATTGGGCCGCGTGAGCTGAAAGCTCCTTTGATTTTGACTACTGGTTGTGGTGAGAATCTTTTGGGCCTGGATTTGCTGAAACGTCTGTATGCGACTTTGTATTGTTCTCCTGCGGGAGTTAAGCTTACATTGGGTGAGAAAGTTATCTCTCCTATGTATTTGTCCATCGACAAGCTCCCACCGGAATTGAGTTCTCTTTCTGCATCTTTGTGGGCAACAGGTCCCAATGACGTGGGCCTGCTTGATATCTCCCCTTATGTTGTTCATCTGAAATCTAATGTGCGTTTGCCACGTATTCCCCAGTATCGTATCTCTCTTGATGGTGAGCGAGCGCTGTTAGCAATCATCTACAATTTGATTGAGAAAGATGTTATCGAAGAGACTCGGGGAAACGTGTGCAATAGCCCTGTGCTGCCCATTTTGAAACGCACTGATCCATCGAAACCCCCTGTTTATCGTTTTGTCATTGATTTACGGGAGGTGAATAAAATTGTGATTCCTCAGTTCCCTGTGGTGCCTGACATTACGGCTCTACTGACTCTGATTTCAGCCTCTGCATCTTGGTTCTCAGTGATTGATCTGAAGAATGCTTTCTTTAGCATTCCGATTGCTGAAGAGAGTAGGGACCTTTTCGGTTTCTCTCTTGGTGGTCGCAGCTTTAGGTTTAAACGCGCTCCTCAGGGCTACTGTGAGAGTCCATCGATATACAGCCAAGCCTTGAAGAGCCAACTTGATGCGTTTATGTTGCCGGCTGGTGCGGCCTTGATCCAATACGTCGATGACTTATTGGTGGCTGCAGATACTCAGGACATTTGCAGAATTGCTACGGTGTCATTGTTGCAGCATCTCTGTGCCTTACATCACAAGGTGTCACCTTCTAAACTGCAATATTGTTGTCAAGAAGTAACCTATCTAGGTCACTTATTGTCAAAGGAGGGAAGAAGGTTGACCCCAGAGAGAATTGCAGCGATTGCTCGTATGACTGTGCCAACAACTCAGAGAGATGTGCGTGCCTTTTTAGGTATCACGTCATACTGCAGGCAATGGATTCCAAATTTTTCATTGCTAGCGAAACCATTGGTAGCTCTTACGTGCAAGGATGTTCCAACTCCTTTACCATGGACGGAAGAATGCCAGAAAAGTTTTTCTGAACTGCGTGACGCGTTGTGTTCGGCCCCTGTGTTAGGTACCCCTGACTACAGTAAGCCGTTTACACTATACGTTCACGAGAGTGAAGGTTGTGCGTTGAGTGTTTTAACGCAACAATTCGGCGGTAAGCAACGTCCATGTGCATATTTTTCCTCGACCTTGGACGCAGTAGCTAGAGCATTGCCGAGTTGTTTGAGAGCGACAGAGGCAGCTGCGGTGTCCATCCGACAATCTGCAGGATTGGTCATGGATAATATGCTTACGGTGATGGTTCCGCATGCAGTTGACACTCTCTTGAATCATACGAAAACTCAACATCTGACGAGTGCAAGGTTGTCTGGGTACGATTTGACGCTTTTGGCAAGTCACATTCAGATAAAGCGCTGTAATGTCCTGAATCCGGCGACGTTGTTGCCGATTAGTATGGAGTCAGACGAAATAGCGCCTCACGACTGCTACTTACGAACTGAGGAGGAAACAAAAGGTCGTGTTGATTTGAAAAATACTCCATTGGAAGATCCCAATGGGACCCTGTATGTGGATGGGTCGTGTTTTAAGTTGCCGAATGGTGATGTGACGACTGCATATGCTGTGGTGACGTTGAGTACGGTTGTGGAGACCGCAAGATTGAATCAGAATTCTGCACAGGCGGCAGAGCTGATTGCCTTGACTAGAGCGTGCGTGTTGTCGAAAGGGAAACGGGTGAATGTGTTTACTGATAGTCAATATGCTTTTGGTGTTGCGCATAGTTTTGGACGTTTGTGGAGAGAGAGAGGTTTCATGACATCGCATGGTACAAAGATTCAACACGGACAGCTTGTGAACGATCTTTTGGATGCACTTACATTGCCCAAGCAGGTGGCGATTATTAAATGTAGTTCACATCGTAAGGTGACGGATGACGTTGGTCGTGGCAATGCGTTTGCGGATGAGATTGCTAAGGAGACTGCCCGGAACCTTAGCACTAGAATGTATGTGACGAGTTCAGTAAGGTGGCCTGCAGAAACTGGTATGTGTGAGGACACTATTGAGAGTGTGAAAGCGATTCAGAACGAGGCCACCGAGACTGAAAAGACGAAGTGGAAAGAGAGTACGGGAAAGTTGGATGCGAATGGTTGCTGGATTGATTTGTCGGAACATAAGAGGTGGATGTTGCCGGATGCGTATGTGCTGGCTGTTGTGACGATGGCACACGGCTTGGCACATATTAGTGTGAAAGGTATTTGCAAGTTGTTGTCCCCTGTGTGGAAGAATGATGGTATTACTAAGTGTGCTGAGAGATTGGTTAAGAATTGTATGATATGTATGCTGTATAATCCTGGTAAGGGAACTCCTACACCCCCTGGCCATTTTGCTCCCCCTTCATGTCCCTTTGAGGTGATTCAGTTAGACTTCATCCATATGGAGCGATGCAATAACCTGAAGTACGTTTTAGTTGTGGTTTGCGCATTCTCCCGATGGATCGAAGCCTACCCTCTCAAAGACAACACTGCTCTGTCCACTGCAAAGATCCTGCTGAAGGAATACTTTCCTCGGTATGGAATGCCACAAATTGTATGGTCTGATAACGGAAGTGAGTTTGTAGGGAGTGTGATGAAGAATGTGTGTAAGGGCCTTGGAATTACACAAAAATTCCACAGCGCCATTCATCCCCAGTCAGCAGGTTTGGTTGAATGGTATAATGGCACCCTTAAACTGAAATTGGCGAAGATTCAGGCTACGACTGGTCTCTCGTGGCCTGACGCTTTGCCCCTAGCTCTTCTGTCAACCAGGGCGACTGTACACTCCTGAGTAGGGCTCAGTCCCTATGAGAATGTGTTCGGCCGCCCTGCAAATGTTTGGGGGGTCCCTAGACCCAGTGTGTTCTCTGATCTTGAGTACCCAATGTTGATCGATTATCTTCATGATCTGACTGCTAAACTGAGGTTAATTCACCTACAGGTCTTTGAAGCACTGCCGACGCAGACGGAGGGTCCAGGCCACCAGCTCCAGCCTGGTGACTGGGTTGTGACGAGGAATTTCAGCCGGAAGCACAGCCTTGAGCCTCGTTTTACTGGACCCTACCAAGTCCTCCTTGCCACAAGGACTGCTGTTCGTTTGGAAGGGCGCAAGAATTGGGTGCATGCCACCCATACTAAAAAGGTACCTATACCTTTGCCAGCAGACTCGTGGGTGAAGAAGGGCCTTGCATCGTCTGAAACCGAAGCTGCTCCGAACTTTGTCCCTTTTAGCGACGCTCAGCCTGTCGGAGATACCTCAGTGCAGCAGACCGACATTGTTGAACATTTGTCATCACAAAACTCAAGATGTGAACAATTGACTGGTCAACAGGACTCTGTCTCATCATCGGACCAATTGTTTGACGAGCAGACACGTCCTGGGAAAAGCCGATATTTTCTTCGATCCAGTACTAAAGACTAATAAACAAGAATATTTGCTTTCTCCCCTGACATTCACGTTGCCCCATTGTCACTGTCTAGTTCTGAACACACTTGCTAAATTGTAAATTTTGAATTTTGAGTTTTTTCCATATATGTGTTTTTTCCTCCACAGCTAGCAGATTTTGTATATATTATTGATTAAAGATACCTTACATCCGGGTCGACCGTAGGGCCGCGCGGGTACTTCCTTCTGGTTAGTAGGTCTTGACACTAGGTCAGAGACCGTCGATTCCTAGGAACTCCTGGGGATTGACTATTGCTACACAGAACGAAGTGCGTCAAGAACGTAGTGGACGGTTTTAGAGGATGGCTTTCTCGAAGCTGTCGGACATGGAAAAAGCTCAGGCTAAAAGACTCGAGTTGCGCAGAATCGCACACACAACATGCTTCATGTTTCAGGTGTTCCTTCTATTCTTAACTGTTTCTTCGTTATTGGTGGGTGGGGTGTATTACATGATACAGTCATTGTTGCCTTCTGCCTCACCTACCCTTTCTCCTGAACCTAAACTTACTACCACTGTTTCTCCTCATTCATTTCACATCTTACCCCAACACGAGCAGGCTAGACGTGCGGAATTCATGAATAATTCCTTCATTCAGCTCCTTCATCAGCATCAGTTGGTGATGAACACTACTAATTGTTGGGTGTGTGGGTTAATGCCACATACCACCGATAAGGGAATTCCGTACTTGGTCCTTCCTTATAGTTCCCAGGGTTCAGCTCGAGCATTGCAAACAATGTTTCGAAGTGCACTAGATTCTTACCCCTATCGAGAGCCACGTTCTCCACACTTTGGTCCCGGTCGGTACCATAAGTCTTTGGCAATAGCGATTGCTGATTTAGATAGGGATATCTACGAGCCGTCGCTCATCCCGGAGGAAGAGGTGCGAGCCTATAGGGATCTCAGTGAGGTTGAGTATAGTGCGCTCGTGGGCGAAAGACAGCTTAGGAGCTCATCTCCGATATGAGTCGTACCCCACCTTGGTAATTTCTGTCTGAAAGGCCGTGGTCGAAATCAGAGGGCTCACCTTGGAGAGAGTGCTTGCTCTGAGACGTATGTATTACCAATGCTCCCTTCCCCTGTTCTCCTGACTGCCAAGGGTACGTACTTTGTTTGTTACGACCGTGCATAGACATGGTTGCCCCTTGACTTTGCGGGCACCTGTTATATTGCGAATCTGTTGCCACCGACTTTCACAGTCGCCTCCGACTACCACAAGACCAGAGTTGTGAGAGGCGTGATTAGCAAAGAGGACACTGCCGGTCAAGAGGCAGGAGACTTTTTCAAGGGTTTCTTGCTGTTTTGGGGGCCTATGATCAATAGTAGTAACCTGAGACAGTTGACCCGAGTGGTGGAATCGACAGCTAACATCACTGCCAGTGCCCTTGGTAATATCACAGCAGAGCTTCAGGCGGATAGGTTGATGACGTTGCAAAATCGTATGGTTTCAGACATTGTCTTAGCAGATCGAGGTGGAGTATGTAGAGTGATCCATTCGAGTTGTTGTGTATTCATTCCAGACAACGCTCCGACTGTCTATCAAGCCATCTCGAAGTTGCATAAGATCTCTGAGTCCATACACGTGGACGTAGGGGATTGGACGCTACTCGGGTGGTTTTGGGGCCTGATGTCGACTTGGGGTTGGAAGATTCTGATGATCATCGGGGTTGTTGTAGCATTCCTGTTCACGTGTTGCCTTTGTGTGCAGTGTGGTCTTGCTTTATGTGGCCTTTGTGCTATGACGTGTATAAGGCAGCCGTCTGTTACCAAAGGAACTCTGATGGATAGAATTATGTTGCAGCAGCATCTAGATGGTCTGATGAATATCGAGATCGATTATGATTCCGACTAGTGCTTGCCTACATGAGGGCAAAAGGAGTGTCTCATCTTGCCGTGCCGCTCTATTGTCTCAGTTGTGCATTCATTAAGCACGTCCCCTTTGATGCCTGCAACTCGTGTTTCTTGACGCCACCCCTTTTACACCCTTTTCGATTTGTTTACTGTTTCCGTCTTCCTCTGCACCTCTTTCTGTCTCTTCCTTGATTCGTTTACTGCTGATTGGAATGTACTAATGGTGGGAAGATGTACTTTTACAGTTGGGAAACGCCAAATGCTACTGTAGTTATGTTCCGGACCCTGAATACATGAAAGCCACCCCTTATGTCTTTTACGATGGGAAGCAAGTTGTAAACCTTTGTGCACCATGTTATCCTATGCTCGAACCTACACATGGTGTACTTCTTGTGACTTCTGTGTTCCCTGCAGTAATAAACCTCGAATCTTTGACGCCGAAGGAAGTGTCCTGTGTCTCTGTCCTTTGTACGCCGGAACAGGTTACCCACAAAGGTTTTAGGTGTTATCCCTGGCACCGCTGGGTCTTAGCAAAACCCCAGTCCTTCAACACATCACCCTGAAACTTTCCAAGTACAACAAGAATCACCTGCACACTTTTTTGGGAAAATTTTGTGAAGATTCGTCAGACAGTACCAAAGATATAGGCAAGTAAAAACACTTTTTCTATGGAAACTAGGTCATAACTCTAACTACATAGCAGTGATATATATATTCATTGAAAAAAACAAAGGTCCCAGGGACATTATAGTTAGGAAATAGAATTTAAATAACTTTGCAATTCACTGGAAAAAAACAAAGGTCACATGGACGTTATAGTAGGGCTCAAGAAGTTTCACTCATAAAAAAACAGAGAAATTCAGCAGTTACAGTTAGCTGAGCTAATTATAACTTTCACCCCAGCAATGCAATGATTATGACCTCACATATTACATCAATCATGGTGCAGTCAGTGACATCACTTATGACATCACTGATTACATCTCAAATCACATTACTGATGATATCACTGATGGCATCATTCATTGAATATCCAATGCAGTCACTCACACCCTGATGAACCATTCAAACACCCACTACAACTTTTACACTACCATTCTCGAAGCCATTGACACACCCAGACCAGTGCTTATATACCTACTCACTCATTCATAGGTCTATTCACACACATCCGATCACTCACCCATTCAGACACTCACACACCCACTCACTCACTAATGCAGCTACTGACATATCAAGTTATACACCAATACAGCCACTCATACACTGTCAGACACTCATAGAGCTACTATTTTATTTTTCATTTTTATTTTTTTAGCCAGCAGCCATTGCAGAGAGTACATACATAAAATCGATGACATAAGAAAAAAAAACAGGAGAGTATAAAAAATTATGCCCAGGTTCGATGTGGTATGCAGGGCCAAGTCACCAAAAAGTTTCCGGTGACACGAGGAATCCGGAAAGGATGTCTCCTTACTCCAACCCTTTTTCTTTTATTCATTAATAGAGTTGTTGAATATTTTTCAGACACACCCACTGATGCCCCTAGCTTGGGCGGTATGAAATTTCCCCTTCTTATCTTTGCGGATGATACGCTCATACTTTCAAAAACACAAAAGGGGCTACAATTGGCACTTAGCAAATTTGAAGAATTCTGTGACGCCAAAGACCTGCAGGTTAACACAAGTAAAACTAAGTTTATGGTTCTCATTAAAAATAGACCAAGATTAGGCCAAGTAAGTCTTAATGGCACAAATCTGGAACAGGTGAATGAGATGACTTACCTGGGGGTGGTACTTGATTATAGATTAAGATGGACAGCCCAGCTAGATGTATTGTCATTAAAATTCTCTCAGTTGAGTGGGACACTTATTAAGGAGCAGAGATCCTCCCTTACCAAGAGAATAAGCCCAGCACTTAAAATTTATAATACCAAGATAAGATCGGCCATCGTATATGCAGCAGATCTTTGGGGCTATGTTGATCTGTCCCAAATTGAGAAAATCCAAAACAAGTTTTTACAAAACTTGGTAGGTCTGCCACAATCGACCCCTATGCTACCATTACTGTTGGACTTGGGTTGCAATCCAATAGAAGAATTGGCAAAACTGAGGATTATCTTACTTTGGAGGAGAATTTGGGTAACTCCTGAATTGGCTACTTTTGCTGCGGGAATAGATGATCTTAGACATATAGTGGGCTGTGGCAACCTTCCCTGGTTTAAAGCAGTAAAATCCATCTTGTCAGATATGGGCCTTATTCAACTATGGTCTGACCCCGGGAAAAATGTGTTCCCTTCAAAAAAGGATCTTAAGGATCAGTTCTGGGCTGTCTATAGAAATAAGTTGATTGTGGAACATAGCTTGTTAACTCTTTCTGGCTGGTTTTTGAGTCACAAGGTGGACCCAGTTCTGGAAATTTACTGGGACGCCATAACAAAGAGTAGCAACAGAAAACTTTTTCACCAATTTAGAATAGGAACGCTACCATTGAGATCGTTCACACATAAATGGAAGGGTGGGTCTGGGAATTTGTGTCCATGGTGCAAAGATCAGGAGGAATCTGTGGGACACTACTTTATTGTTTGTCCTGCATATGCCAACCCACGGAAAAAATGGCTGAAACTAATTTGTAGAAACCTAAACACTAGAGGGGGCAATGAGGCCTTATGGTTGTTAGGGGCAGTAACTTCACTCCCAGTTGTCATAGCAGTAGCTAAATTTTTAGGCTGGTCTTGGGTCATTAGAGCTAGGTATCCACAGCGCTAGTTTATCTTTGAACAACCTATGAGTGAGGTTTTTCCCTAATTTTTATATATATATATTTTTTTTTATCCTAGGGTTATTATACGTACGTCTTTTTGAAAAAAATTTAATTAGAGTTTTTAAATAAATTCTTTGGTTAAATACAATCAAACAGTTTCCATCCAAAACACGGTCTAAGATGTGACTTTGTATTATGTAATTTATGTATTGTGTTTTCTCTTTTTAACGTTTTAACTGTATTTTTGTGATGTCTTTTATGGTGAATTTTACCGAAATAAAGACATGTGAACTGTTAACTGCTTATAATGTTACACCTAGACAAATAGAAAGCATGAACCGTTCACATATCTCTCCTATAAGTCTCACCATATTCCTGAAAACATGCATGAATATATCTGTACCACAACACTGTGTACACCTGATAAATTCACGGTACAAACTTCAAATTTGAACCAAACACAAAAAATGATGTGGCATATTTCAACTGTACCTCTCTAGAGACTTATAAAAACTATTCTAGTCACTAATACCTTAACTCAACATATACAATTTGAAAGCAACACCTAAAATTATGCAGTATACTACAAATGTACATATACCCACACTGAAACAAAGTAGCATAATAAGTAATCCATATCGCAAAATACACATAATACTATACAGAATCTGTATTAAACATTTAAATACATTACAAAAAACTAAAATAAACATTTCTACATTTAATAATATAGGTCAAATTTCAAACTTCATGATTTATATTTTACCTTCAAAAACAAAGACAATGCATAATACACCTCAAAAAAATATAACTAACCTTTCAAATTGATTTGTAGATTATGAAGTATCAGAAACTCGGAGAAGATTTTCTTATGCACACAATCAATATAATGCAGTGCTCTCAGCAAAGCAAAACCAATATTGGCACTGTTTCTCTCTCTTTCTCCACACATATATGTGTAAATAACAAATCACATTACTTCCCATATTATTTCAAATTCTAAAACACATTTCTATTGATTACACATATCAACCCTTGCCAACTGACTTCTATATGAACCCAAACTGCTTCTGGAATTTTTTGGAGTCACGATTCCACCATGCAGTGTAAGCGATGGCACCGCAAATCCATACAGGAGCTCAAAAATATATTACAAAAAAAGTACCACTTTTTTTTAATAACACACCACTTCTAGAGATAGCAATGACTTGGGAAATCTCACTGTAACATATTACTTAAATATTTATAACAAATTCACATTTTAATGCCATAGTTAACTTTCAACCCTACCCCCATTCTGCTTAATGCCTGTTTCCTTAGTAAGAGTTCATGGAACACTCAACTGAACTCACAAGTCACAAGTTCAGCCTATTTTCAAGTTCACCACACTATGTTGCAAATACAAACGGCATGTGTGGTTGACTTTCCAAAATATGAGCTTATCCTATCTAATGTACCTTTCAAATATTTTTTACTTACCAATAAGAAAAATTCTTTTTAAAGACAGAAACATGCACCCTAGTTTTGACTGTACAATGTTCTTAAACAGCCAATCAATTCTCTACTTTTTTAAAATCAGCATCTTGTCCACCATTTTAGATTACCAGTCATTCTACCAACTGACTACTTCAGCTACAGACATCTTTTCATTACATTCAGACTTCCCTTCAAGATGTTTAGAGTAGGGATGGGCGTAGTTTGCGAAGTGGCGCTTCGTAAAGCTACGCAAAGTGCACTTCGCACAACACAAGCTACACGAAGCACTACGCGAACTGCGTAGTGGCATGTTCGCACTGTGCAAGATGCCGTTTTCAATGATTGCACAGTGCGGACAAGCATCCGGCACTGTGCAATCATTGAAAACGGCATCTTGCACAGTGCGAGCTGTAGTTTTCTGCCACTCGAGTAGATTCTTCCTTGAGCGGCAGCTTTCTCAACGCGGACTGGAAGTTTCTCATTGCGAGCGGTAGTGAGCATACGCGACCACTCGCAATGAGAAACCTGACCTTCCCGTATTAAGAATCTCACCTGGAGCTTTATTTTCCACATTCGCAATCAGCAACTTGATGTTGCTGATCACTAATAAGAAAAAAGTATCGCCCGGGTGTCATTTTACTTGCTCCAGGTCGCCAACTTGACATTGAGGACCGCGAGCAAGCAAATAATGACATCTACGCTACGCTATGCGTGTTTGCACTGTGCTACGTTCAGTTCGTGTAGTGCAAAGTAGTGCAAACTTCACAAACTACGTGAGCATAGCATAGTGCTTCCTAGGCATAGTTTAGAATGTAGATTGTGGGACACAGCTATGTCTTCTGGTGCAAAAGGTATGCTTATTGCAGAGGTATTGACAAAGACCTAGCTTTGCAAAATGTGGACTTTAAATGGATTAGAGAAAAAGGATTAAAGTGGCACTAATTGATGCCTTTGGTTAAAACCTTGTTACATCTCCAACCCCCTGACCTCATGATTGTGCACTGTGGTGGTAATGACCTAGGCACATTAACTGGGGTAGGTCTTGAAATGCTAATGAGGGGCACCTTTGCAGAATTGATGTTGCTTTTCCACCAAACTGTCTTTGTATACTCTACCATATGACAAAGACAAAAATGGAAATGGAAATGGTCCAATCAATTCTGTCCACAGATTGAGAAAGCTAGAAAAAAAATTCAATAAAGCTGTTTCTGCTTATCTCAGAGACCATAGGGTGGTTTCCATATACAACAACAATCTGCGTTTTGATATGGATGGCATCTACAGGAGTGATGGTGTACACTTCACAGATAAGGGAAACAGAGTCCTTCTCAACAACCTAAGACTCTGCATCGGCACTTACATGTATCTACAAAAATCTCCCAATAAAAACAAGGGTTCTTTTTAGAACCACCCAATATCCCAACATATAACCTAGCTTTAGAAAAAATATCTTATATTTTTTGCTTGGAGTCGCGCACCCATCGCAACTTCAGAAGCCGCGCATCCATAGCGTTCACACTTGGGGCTGTGCTGAGAGCCATGCACCCATTGCGTTTACACTAGGGCCCGCTCTGAGAGACACACACTCGTAGCATTCAGACTAGGGGGCTGCACTGAGAGCTGCGCTAGGGTTGCAACTTGAATAAAAAAAGTCCACTTTCATTAATTTACATTCGCCTCGTGAACCTCATCCCCCGAGGCATGCCCACATCTGCGTATTTTTTTTCTTCAAATGCCCCCCTGCCGGGCTACTTCTGCCACAGGGACCCCATCCCCCAGGGCCCCCAACCTTGCGTTGGGGACCGTGGGGAGCCCAAATGCCCCCATTCTCTCACTAGCTCCCCGCCTCCTGCGGGAGCTGGCATTGCTTTTGAGCAATGGGAGCTTCCCCTTACTCTAAAGCAATCTGCTTTGCTTTGTTGAAGCGAGAGCAGGTTTTCCTGCTCTAGCTTCAACTAAGCAAACCAGGGTTTGCAATGACAGGGCAGGAGGTGTGCTCCCACCTTGTCATCACAAACAGCAATGTCCCGGTGGTGGGCACCATGGGACACGGCAGGAGCCGGCCCTTTAAATTGCAGTTCTGAAAATGCCACGTTTAGCAAGTTGGTATTCTCTTACTTTAGAATTTTGGTGACTCCTGCCTGTCTCTGATTGCATGTCTGGGTTGGTTGACAGCTGGGCTTTGTGTGTTCTCGCTAGAGAGTCACACATAAAGTGAGCTTACGTGTAACTTGATTGGCCATCTCCATCCTTATTGGCCATCCTGGGCTAGATGAGTTGCAAGAGCTGGACACAGCTGAATAGGATGTGTCCTGTCCCATCACAAAGGGCTGCAAACTCCCCTGTATTGAGTCTGAACCCAGGGTAAAAAGGGCAGGTACTCTTTCCACTTCAAAGGCCTCTATTTGAAGTTTTACCCCACTTCAAAGGCCCAATTGGATATATGTACTAAACCTCAGATACCACCATTTCAGTGTAGATAGTCTGTCAGGAAGAATTACTCCTGTGCTGCTGAAAGGACTGCCACCAGCTGGACTGCTACTCTGCTACACTCCTGCTCTGGTGTGCTGACCTGCTGACTGCTGACCTCATTGCCTTGATGAGAAAGACTGGACCCACATCACTTGAACACAGAGTATGACTCCACTGGCTTGCTGGCTTCCCTCCTAATTTGACGTTTCAGAGACAGCAAAGACTTCCAACTCATCCTGTTACAGCACCTGGACTCTGCCATCTATGAGATTGTCCTTCTAAGTGGTACCAATTCAGTTCTGCGCCCTTGGAAGTGGGTACAAAGTGCTGCTCCAGCAGAAATTCAATCATTGGCTCTCAAAATATATACATCTCCATTAACGCTGATGTATCACTGCTACTGAGAGGATCGAGTGCATCGTATTGCCAGTGGCACATCGCCTCCATCCTCAATGCACCTGTGGCTTTGCGCAGATTGGAGCCTATTCATCAACTCCATCCCAAGGATTGACAACGATGCATCGCCTCCTTTGCTCCTTACATCTCATTTGCCATTGATGCAAACAAGGTAATTTGCACCAAGGCTGGTCCGTGTATCTGACCGAGGCTCCATCGCAGTCAGCCTGTACTTTTGGATTTGAACCAGTGTAGCGCGACAGGATAGACGCAATTAGAGCTTTATGCTTTTAAGCAATACATTTCAGTTCATTCTTTGAAAAATTCTTAACTCCAGTACTACTTATTGGATTTTTGCCATTTTGTTCTTGTATTGTTCACTTAATTCAGCTTTATTTTCCCAAACTGCTGTGGAATCATTTTGCATGGTGTTTTCACAGTTGTATTACTTTACACATTGCCTCTTAAGTTAAACCTGACTTCTCCGTGCCAAGCTACCAGAGGGTAAGCAGAGGTTCATTTGCAGTATGTTTGTGACTTACCCTGACTACGTTTGTGGTTCCAACTTAGGCATGGTGCACACCTCTGCCAACTAGAAGTCCAATTTCTAACATTGGTGATCAGCGGTGAGGATAGGACGTGTGTTAGTGCAGTGCCATACAGTGACTTGGTGTACACAACTGTTCCACATCTAAGACCAATTTGAGTCAATTCTAGAAAATGCTTTTTCCAAATTCATTTTTATTCTACCTGGCTGTGTGTCTGCGATCCTTACTTGCAAAGATGACGTTTGGGCTGGCCAACCTGGAGAGCTACATCGTGGCTCAGCTCAAGGAGATTTGTCAAGACAAGGGGTTGCCTGCTTAGAAGATCAGTAAAGAAGCAGATCTCCAGAAAGCCTTAAGAATATGGGCAGAGGCTCACCAGACCTGATCAGATGAGCAGTAACAGTTGGATGATGAGGAAGAGCTGGATGATGAGGAGGATCTTGGACTGCAACCTTATGAGGTATAGGGGAACATACTTGCAGGATTGGACATCTCTCCTGGGGAAGGGAGCAGTGTGTCTTCCAGGGGCTTGTCCTCAGAGGAGCTGGAAAAGAGGTGGGAAGAGAGAAAACTCACACTGGAGCTGGACAGGATGAAATTTGAAGCAGAGCAACATAAATTAGCTATAGAGGAAAGTATTGCATTGGAGCGTTCAGCTCATGAGAGGAGCCTTAAGGAGATGGACCTCAAGGCCAGGAAGGCAGAGCCCAGCAATGATGGTATCTGTAATCCTTCAGTGACCTCTGACAATATGGTCAACATTCCTAAGGGTGCATAAATTAGTGTTGGGAGATGATATAGATGGTTTGAGGCTTATGAGATTGCCCTGCAGATACACAAGATCCTGGAGGGGTATTGTCCGGCTAATCCATGGAGGCATATCACTTCTGAGGGCAGAGGCATGCTACTGTTCGTGGACATGGGTGACAGGATGAGGTATCCCCCATGAAAGAAGCCCTAATCAAAAAATAGGGTTTGACCTCAGCCAAGTATCAGCAGAAGTTCAGGGACAGTCATAAGCTATCCCAACAGACCTGGGTGGATTGTGCTGATACTGTGTGTGAGGCACTAGATGGGTGGGTAAAGGGAAGTGAAGTCAAGGATTATTAGGGGCTGTATAACTTGATTGCAAACGAGCACATGTTCAGCCTTTGTTTTCCAGATCTGTGCCAGCACCTGATTGACAATAATCTCTCTGACTCCCAGGAAGCTTGCTAAGGAGGCAGACTGCTGTGTCAGCCCCAGGATCCACAGGAAGGTATCTGGGGGGATCATCACAAGGGTGGGCAGGGTCCTTCTCAAAAGAAGGAGGTCTGAGACAAAAATAAAAGCAAGGAGTTTGCTAAAGGGCACCAAAATAGTTCCTTGGGTAAGGTCTCCCATCCCTCCACTGATACAAAAAAGAGATGGTTTCCTGACAGTAGGTCTTCAGGGAAGTCACCCCCTAAGTGCTTTGAGTGTCAACTGGAAGGGCACTTCAAGGGAGATGCCAAGTATCCCAAGTGGGCACAACCCCCACCAGTGGACAGTACTGGGGTTGGTTAATGTAGTGCTTGGGGATGAGATTGTCCACATAGTGAGGGGAACAGAGTAGAGGTTACCCAAGTTTCCCGGAGTGACTGGGAGATGGTGTAGGGATCTCACATGTCTAGTAATACTAGGAAGTACAGGCAGTGGGTCATCGTAAGTGGACAAAGTATAAAGCCTATGTGAGACATTGGAGTTAGCAGGACAAGAGTCAGATGATATCTGGTGACCTCAGAGCAGGTAGACCCTAATGTATGCCACCAAATTGTTGTTGCTAAAAACCGTGAGAGTAATTTTCAATTGGCCCTGGTTCCGGTTGAATGGAGGGGTCTCAGGTTTATTGAAGGTAATTGTGGGTCTGTCCATGCCTGTGGATTGTCTGGTTGGCAATGACATAGAGCATACCACCTTGAAGGAGGTGGAGCTCAGGTCCACTTGGAGACTCAGTGGGTGTGCCTGACCACACTGTCCATGGCATCCAAGATAATAGTCAGGAAGATTTGGAGCCTGGAAGAATTGCCCATGTGCCTGCCAAGAAGAGGAAAGTGAATGGGCATGGGAAATCCACTCCTGAAAATCCCACAGTCCAGGAGGAGGTTGACCCTGAGGGGGATGCCCCAGATGTCACGGTAGTTATCAACCTGTGCTCCGGTTTGTTCCTTCCTTGATGCTTCCTTTTTCCCAGATCCCTCCAGAAACTACCAGAACAGCAAGGAGATAGTTTGCCTATTGCACTGATAGGTCCTCGGGGGAAGGGAATGAAAGTGAGAGACAAGAGAAAACAAGAGACTGGGGGGATGTTAGCAAGAACTTGCGATATTTATTGCAAAATGCGCCTATCGGGTTTATTTTTATCGCCGCTTATCGCTGGATAATTTCGTGGAAATAACATGCTATTAGCAACGTATATCTCCTCCACTGTGATAAAATATCCAGCGATAGCGGCGAAATGTCTTAATATTGCTGGAAATCCAGCAATAATCACACATTAACGCTATGGTGGAATTAGCCTGAAATACCACCTCCTATTGAGGATACAGGTAAGTCAGATTTTCAGCAGGTGTTAAATACTAGCGATAATCGCGCTTAGCGTGACTTTTATGTCGCTTCGCCTGCGTTGCTAGTAGGGGGAAGTTGTGTTAGAGACTTTTTTCAGTCCCTTCTAGTTGGGAACATCTACCTTGCATGTCATTAGCGATAATCATCGCTGGTATGCAAGGCAATAGGAAAACCGTCCGCTATCGCCAGAAGGCTGTCGCTAAAGCCTGTCAGAGACAGCTTGCTGATAGGGCAATAAAAAAATGGATGCTTTAGCGGCTAAAAGTGCCACTAAAGTGGCGATAAAGCCTATGGTAATATGCCCCTGGATTCTTGCAGATTGACTCACTGGAAAAATAGCTTTTTAGCATCTCTCAGGGACAACATAATGTGATGGGACTTCAGGTTTCTACTTTTGACTGTTCAGGAACAGGTCACTGTAGGAGAGACAACAATCACCACTATTCCTGTTGTACAATACTATTGGACTTCATTTACACCACTTGCTGTCTTGACAACCTACCCGATTCAACAGTATGCCCTGAATCACTTCTTCAAGTAAGCATCTGCAATTTCACTTCTTAATTATGTATACCTTTTAAAGAACATTATGTCAAATGTCTGTATTCAACATTTCTCTTCATTGACCTTAAACATTACTCAGTTTTATGTTTGCTTCCCATACCTGAAATTTGCTTGTGTAAAGCCCCAAACGATTCGTAAAACTAAATAGGAAATATAAAAAAACAAAAGAACAGAGCAATTGCATTCTGTGTTGTACTAAGAACTTATTGCAGAGACTACTATCATTAGCAGTATGACCTGTCATGTAACATTTTACATTAAAGAACTCTAGTTCTTAATAGGTTAAATCCTTTAACACATGTCAAAGCGTTCCTTGAGTTCTTTTGTTGTCTTTTGAAACTTTTCACATAAAGAGTTCCAAACACGGTTTAGCAGTCTTGGCAAACCTTTAAAATGTTATTAAAGCTTACCACGAAGTCTTGTTCTCGGAAATGCCTTACTGTTCGTGTTGCTGCGTTGCCTAGCAACCTTTTGTTGAATACTCTTTTTAGGTCTCACTGTAGCCAATGCGCTTGCGCATTGCTTCTGCGAGAAATTATGTAGGGGCTCCAGGAAAGCCTAACAAGAGGGCTTTGGAATGTGGATTATGGCCGGTGCATGTGAGGCATTCAAGCGCGAAGCTGGCATCTGGACTGGTTTTTATCGAAAATTCAAAATCTCGAACAAGAACTAGAGCTAATAGAGCAGAGACTCGGGGCCTCAATTGGGTCAATTCAAGATCAAAAGAATATCTCCGATTTGAGGAATCAGCTAGAAAACATTTTACAAGAGAGAGTAACAAAGAGATGGGAGGCGAGTAAAATCTCAAACTTTGAATTTGGGGAAACAGCGGGTAAGATCTTGGCTTGGAGGGTTAAGGCTGATCAAGCTAAAAGCCATATAAGAGGAATCAAGGTTGAAGGTGAAAGCGAGCTCAGGACATCAAACCAAGAAATTAGTACAGTCTTCAGTGAATTCTTTGAGGAGATTTACAGGGAAGATATCCTTGATAACCAACAGGCAAGAGATACATTATTAAATCAGATTGCTTTACCATCTCTTTCACTCGCACAAAGCGCGGGGATTGAGATGGATATCTCTGAAATTGAAGTAAGGAAGGTCATCTTGTCACTTAAACACGGTCAAGCTGCAGGTCCTGACGGTCTTCCTGGAGAACTGTACCGCACCTTGGACGATGCAATTTTCCCCACTTTAACGGCCCTCTTCAATGATATCTTGAGGGAAGGTCATAACCCCCCTCGATCATGGAGCGAGGCCACCATAATATTGATTCCCAAACCTGGCAAAGATCCAACTTTATGCGGGTCATATCGCCCAATATCACTACAGAACAGCGACTACAAGATTTTTGCTTCCATCTTAGCAGCTAGAGTGGGTTCAGTAGTGGGTGAAATTATACATCAGGACCAGAAGGGCTTCATCAAAGGTCGCCAGCTTTCCGATCTAACGTACGACCTAGTGGGAGCAATTGACATTGCCTCTTCTTTCTCCCTTCCGTTGGCAACACTCACCCTAGACGCGGCTAAAGCCTTTGATAGGGTAAATTGGCCCTACCTCAATGATGTACTGAGGAAGTTTAACTTTGGGAAGAAATTTTGCCGCACTATAGAACTCATGTACAACTCACCATCTGCACGGCTCCTAATAAATGGTACACTGTCTGAATCATTTGGGATATTGAGAGGCACTAGACAGGGCTGCCCGCTTTCCCCCCTCCTCTTCAATCTGTATATTGAACCATTTGCGGAAGTCCTAAGAAGAGATGAACTTATTCCATCCTTCAGATTTGGGGAGTGGGAAAAGCGGGTAGCTCTGTATGCAGACGACATCTTAGTTTTTACCTCAGATCCGGAGATCACATTCCCAGAGGTAATAAGGAGAGCTGAAGAGTTTGGCCGGATCTCGGGCTATGAGATTAACCCAAGCAAAACTGACATCATGGCTTGGAACATCCCCGATTTACGGCTAAACATAACCAACTCAATGAGATACCTGGGTATTCGGATAGTTCAAGATGTCAGCAAAATCGCTCAAGTTAACCTCGAGAGAGTGTCTAATGAAAGCAAGAAATTACTAAAATCTTGGTCCAATCTCCCACTGACTATCCTTGGTAGAATAAGTCTGATGAAGATGTCCATCCTTCCTAATTTTACTTTCATTTTTAACACCATCCCCCTTGCATTCGATAACGTAGCCTTGGAGAAATGTCAGAGAGAGCTTAATTCCTTTGTTTGGTGTTATAAATCGGCAAGAGTGGCATGGAAGAAATTGAGAAGGAGGAGGGAAAAGGGGGGCCTGTCTTTGCCCGATTTGCAATATTATGCGTGGGCATTCCAATTATCTCACTCAAGAATGCTCCTAAAAACTCCATCTAATACCTCTATTGGTCTAATGTTTAACGCCATGCTGATTGGAGCTGGTTTACCAACTAACTGATACATGTTTAAATATGGTGACCAGAAATATTTCAAAAAAGTAAAATTAAAAATTGTTATGTCCCAAGCGAACACATGGTTACATATTAGGAGGAAACTAGGCTTACCATATTACTCTAACTCTGCACCCATTTGGGATTCTCCAGGATTGCAGCTTTGTCTAGAAGACAGGCTTGCAAACCCGATGAGACTAGGAGGAATATCAACTTGGGGAGATTTATTGGTAGGCGAATCCTTGAGGCCGTGGGAGGATTTACGGGATCAACTGGGTTCAGAGTTTTCGTGGTTTAAGTTCTTACAATTAGACAGTTGGTTCAAAGCACTGGCCAGGTCAGGAGTAACACTTGGGAAGTGCAGTATCACTGAAGAGAAATTGGTAGCTAGATCAGGAGGAGGCAAAGAAGTCTCGCAGTGGTACTGGAGCCTGTTAGAAGAGATAGACGGAGAATTCATCCTCCCGGAACAACTATGGGGCACAGAACTTGGAGCCCAGAGTATCGAATTGTGGCAAAAATCCTGCACCCTGTTATACAAATGTGTTAAACCTGCATGGCTTAGGCGCAATCATTTTTTTACAATACACCGAGCTTATTTCACACCTCTAAAACTGTCTAAATTCATCCCAGGGAAGAAATGCAATAAATGTAACTGCATCGCAGCTTCGGACATCCATATGTTTAAAGAATGTCCAAGCATACTACAGTTCTGGAATGAGGTAAAAGTGACTTTGGACTCTATCCCAATATCTCGATTTCTATTACACTCCCTTTAATTATATTTGGATGGGATAACAGCATTAAGGGTCATGCAAGGACATTTCTGTTTTATGCAATACTGCTTGCAAGAAGGGAAATATGCAAGGTCTGGATAGAAAACTCGGCACCAACACATGCAAATTGGTTATCTCTCCATGCAACCTCTAAAACAGACATGTCGAGATCAGGTGGCCCACGCAACCGGGCTTTCTGGAACTTCTTGGTTCAGTGGAGACAGTAACCAGGTTTTATTTTTTATTTTTTCCCCGGTCCAATGATTATGCCTTAGAACTCCAAGAACTAGGCCCCCCTCATTTGGTTCCAAGGCTAGTTCAACTGGTTAAACATCAAGTTTGGAGTCATAACCCGCTTTCTCTTCTGGCCATCTCCTGCCGATTCTCATAAATCGCGTTTTCTGGAGCAGTGGGAAATTTGCACCCTAATTTAACACGCGCATGGCAGTTGGAGGCTGAATAAGAGGAGGGTCCAGGCAAATGAGGATAAAAAAAAAAAAAAGAGGGCTTTGGAATGCGGATTATGGCCAGTGCATGTGAGACATTCAAGCGCGAAGCTGGCATCTGGACTGCTTTTCCCAGCACGCACTTGGCCTCACTTCCCACTTCCTGCTGCTGGGAGTGCATTCCTTTCAAGTCTGGGGGGGCTGATTCCCCGCCCCCCCAGACTTGAAAGGAATGCACTCCCCGCTATCTTGTTCTTTTAGCCCTACATTCGCCATGCATTAGCTAAAGCTCACCAGTGGGCCTTTTGCCCCTCAATGAAAGATCCTCTTCTCACGTCTCTTTCTCGCTCTTGCACCCACACTCTTTCTGTTACTCCTTGCTCTCTTTATCTCCAGTCCTCCCCTGTAGTTCTCTCTCATTCTTGAGCTCTCCCTCACTCTTCCCGTAACATCCCTCTGGCTAACCTACTTTCCCTTTCAATGCTAGATATTGTAAAATATAAGCAGTCGCCAGGTGTTCTTAACTCAATTTGTTTCCCTTTCTACGTGCGCACCACTCGTGTGTTATGTTTTTTTTCTCCTCCTACCCCTCTCTCTACGCCTTTCTTGCTCTCGCACCCACGCTCTTTCTGTTACTAATTGCTCTCCCTCCAACTCCAACTCCACCCTCCAACTCCTCCCTCCAACTCTAACTCCACCCTCCAACACCACTCTCCAACTCCAACTCCACCCTCCAACTCAACCCCCCAACTCCACTCTCCAACTCCAACACCACCCTCCAACTCCAACTCCACCCTCCAACTCCACCCTCCAACTCCAACTCCACCCTCCAACTCCACCCTCCAACTCCAACTCTACCCTTCCAACTCCACCTTCCAACTCCACCCTCCAACTCCACCCCTCAACTCCAACTCCACCCTCCAAATCCAACTCCACCCTCCAACTCCACCATCCAACTCCAACTCCACCCTCCAACTCCACCCTCCAACTCCAACTCCACCCTCCAAATCCAACTCCACCCTCCAACTCCAAATCCACAGTTTAACTCCACACTCCAACTCCACACTCCAACTCCACCCTCCAACTCCAACTCTACCCTACAACTCCAACTCCACCCTACAACTCCAACTCCACCCTCCATCTCAACCTTTCAGCTCCACCCTCCAACTCCACCCTCCAACTCCACCCTCCAACTCTGACTCCACACTCCAACTCCACCCTCCAACTCCACCCTCCAACTCCATCCTCCAACTCCAACTCCACCCTCCAACTCTAACCTCCAACTCCACCCTCCAACTCTAACTCCACCCTCCAACTCTAACTCCACCCTCCAACTCCATCCTCCAATTCCAACTTCACCCTCTAACTCCACCCTCCAACTCCACCCTCCAACTCCACCCCCAACTCCAACACCACCCTCCAACTCCACCCTCCAACTCCATCCTCCAACTCCACCCTCCAACTCCAACTCCACCCTCCAAATCCAACTTCACCCCCAACTCCAAATCCACCGTTCAACTCCACACTCCAACTCCACCCTTCAACTCCAACTCCACCCTACAACTCCAACTCCAGCCTACAACTCCAACTCCACCCTTCAACTCCACCCTCCATCTCAACCTTCCAGCTCCACCCTCCAACTCCACCCTCCAACTCCGACTCCACACTCCAACTCTAACTCCACCCTCCAACTCCACCCTCCAACTCCAACTCCACCCTCCAACTCCACCCTCTAACTCCAACTCTACCCTCTAACTCCAACTCCACCCTCTAACTCCAACTCCACCTGGCAACTCCAACTCCACACTACAACTCCACCCTCCAACTCCAAATTCACCCTCCAACTCCACCCTCCAACTCCAACTCCATCCTCCAACTCCACCCTTCAACTCCAACTCCACACTCTAACTCCACCCTCCAACTCCAACTCCACCCTCCAACTCCACCCTTCAACTCCAACTCCACCCTCCAACTCCACCCTCCAACTCCAACTCCACCCTCCAACTCCACCCTCTAACTGCAACTTCACCCCTCCAACTCTAGCCTCCAACTACAACTCCACCCTCCAACTCCACCCTCCAACTTCAACTCCACCCTCCAACTCTAACTCCACCCTCCAACTCCACCCTCTAACTGCAACTTCACCCTCCAACTCTACCCTCCAACTACAACTCCACCCTCCAACTCCACCCTCCAACTCCAACTCCACCCTCCACCCTCCAACTCTACCCTCCAACTCCACCCTCTAATTCCTACTCCACCCTCCAACTCCATCTCCACCCTTCAACTCCACCGTCACCCTCCAACTCAACCTTCAACTCCACCGTCACCCTCCAACTCTACCCTCCAACTACAACTCCACCCTCCAACTCCACCCTTCAACTCCACCCTCCAACTCCACCCTCCAACTCCAACTCCACCCTCCAACTCTAACTCAACCCTCCAACTCCACCCTCCAACTCTACCCTCCAACTCCACCCTCCAACTCCTACTCCACCCTCCAACTCCACCTCCACCCTTCAACTCCACCGTCACCCTCCAACTCCACCCTTCAACTCCACCGTCACCCTCCAACTCTACCCTCCAACTACAACTCCACCCTCCAACTCCACCCTCCAACTCTACCCTCCAACTCCACCCTCCAACTCCTACTCCACCCTCCAACTCCACCTCTACCCTTCAACTCCACCGCCACCCTCCAACTCCACCCTTCAACTCCAACTGCACCCTCCACCCTCCAACTCCACCCTCCAAATCCACCCTCCAAATCCACCCTCCAAATCCACCCTCTAAATCCACCCTCCAACTCCACCCTCCAACTCCACCCTCAAACTTCACCCTCCATGACTCAGGAACACCACCATATCACTCAGGTACACCACCACATCACTCAGGGACACCACCACATCACTCAGGGACACCACCACATCACTCAGGGGCACCACCACATCACTCGGGGCACCACTCAGGGGCACCACCACATCACTCTGGGACACCACCACATCACTTGGGGACACCACCACATCACTCGGGCACACCACATTATCACTCGAGGACACAACCACATCACTCGGGGACACCATCACATCACTTGGGGACACCACCACATCACTCTGGGAACACCACCACATCACTCTGGAGACACCACCACATCACTCGGGGACACCACCACATCACTCGGAGACACCACCACATCACTCTGGGACACCACCACATCACTCAGCCCAACCACATCATCACTCAGCACCACAACAGCACTGTCCTTGCTTGTTTTATGTTTGCTTCACATACCTGAAATTTGCTTGTGTAAAGCCCCAAACAAATTGTAAAACTAAATAAGAAATATGAAAAAACAAAAGAACAGAGAAATTGCGTTCTGTGTTGTACTAGGAACTTATTGCAGAGATTACTATAATTAGCGGAATGAACTGTCCTGTAACATTTTACAATGAAGAACCCTAGTTCTTAATGGGTTAAAATCCTTTAACACATGTCAAAGCGTTCCTTGAGTTCTTTTGTTGTCTTTTGAAACTTTTCACATGAAGAGTTCCAAACACAGTTTAGCAGTCTTCGCAAACCTTTAAAACGTTATTAAAGCTTACCATAAAGTCTTGTTCTCGGATATGCCTTACTGTTCGTTTTGCTGCGTTGCCTAGCAACCTTTTGTTGAATACTCTTTTTAGGTCTCGCTGTAGCCAATGCGCTTGCGCATTGCTTCTGCGAGAAATGATGTAGGGGCTCCAGGAAAGCCTAACAAGAGGGCTTTGGAATGCAGATTATGGCCGGTGCATGTGAGGCATTCAAGCGCGAAGCTGGCATCTGGACTGCTGTTGCCAGCATGCACTCTGCCTCACTTCCTGCTCCCCCTCTTACTTTCGTTCTCGCTCACACGCCATATGCTCGTTCCATCCCACCCTTCCTTTGATGCCAGAGGGCTTTGGAATGCGGATTATGGCCAGTGCACGTGCCTCACCATTTGCTCCCCCACCCTCCAACTCCACCCTCCAAATCCAACTCCACCCTCCAAATCCAACTCCACCCTCCAACTCCAACTCCACCCTCCAACTCCACACTCCCACTCCAACTCCACCCTCCAACTCCAACTCCACACTCCAACTCCACCCTCCAACTCCAACTCCACCCTCCAACTTCACCCTCCAACTGTACCCTCCAACTCCACTCAACCACATCACTCTGGGACACCACCACATCACTCTGGGAGACCACCACATCACTAAGCCCAAACATATCATCACTCAGCACCACAACAGCACTGTCCTTGCTTGCTATCAACAAGCATTGCCATAGCCAATAGGACTCGCATTAGAAAAGTGTAAGCTATTGGCTTTGTGAATAACGATGCTATTAATTTATATATTTTCAAAGCCAACACATATTTAAAAAATGTGTCATTTACTATACCAATTGCTCACACTTTCCTAATGGGAGACCTATTGCATTGCAAATGCTTGTTCTTTTTGTATCTTTACAGGAAACAGGAAGGAGCGTCGAAATATACCCGTAACCGGAACACTAGGGCTGGACGCCGAGAGAAGATGGGAGAGATCTGGATCGCAGGCCGAGGGAAGACAGGTAAGGTCAGGATCGCGCTGGGGGGCCAGGAGCCATGTTGATCAGGTCCGGAGTCAGGTATGCAATGAGAATCCACAAAGTGAAGCATGCGAGAAAACATGGATGAGGTTTAAATACCCAAGTGCTCAGTTTCAGTTACCGATCCAAGTGTGCACGTTGGTGCAGTTTACACGTGCTTCCAATACAACGGTTGGAAGCTCATTTCCCTAATGCTCCAAAACTCATGTGTTTCAGTAATGATTGTCTTAACAAGGTGCTTCAGTAATGATTGTCTTAACAACAAGCATTGGCAACTACATTGTACATTGGCAATTACAACAATATTGGATCTGATGTATATGGTGTCACAAACCTTGACAACAATAGAGAAACATAACAACAGCTTATTGTGACAAAAGCTGCGGCAAGATTGGGGAACAGTATGACAAAACCAGATTAACATGGGATAATTTGCAAGCATGCCTAACTGCTACAGTTGTTAATGAATGTAGTCCTTTCGTAACACCGGAATCTACAGGGGAAGATGTGGCAGAACTGGGTAACCTGCCTGAGCTGGAGAAGCCAACTCACAGCAGGAAGAGGGTCCCACCAGGGAGGAGTTCTTCAAGGTGCAGAGGGAATGCCCTACCCATGTGGGACTTTGGGAGTAGAGTGAGGCTCAAGTAGCTGGTGATGCCTCTGGCAAACATATGATATACAGAGAGAATGGTCTCCGGTACAGTAAGCCTAGGACTTGTCAGACACTTTTACTGGCCTCAAATGAGGAATGCCTCAGACGCAGTCTGAAAGTGCTGTCCTACCTGCCAGGTGAGTAGCAAGTCAGGGAGGAAGTGCAAGTTCCCCAAAAAACATCTCCTTGTTGTGGGCAGTCCCTTTAAAAAGGTGGGTATCACCATAATTTGGCATCTGGGCCACAAAACTGTCATGGGCAACAGATTTGTTCTGGTCTTGATGGACCATGCCACCTGGTACCCGGAGGCTATCCCTCCAAAGGCTGTGACTGTGCATGCAGTGGCAAGGGCACTAATGGGGATCTTTACCGATGTGGGGGTCCCCAAGGAGGTAGTATCTGACCGGGGTTCCAAATTCATGTCAGACTACATGAAGGCCAGGTGGATGGAGTGTAGGGTAACCTGCAAGTACTCCACTCCTTATCATCCACAATCTAATGGGCCTGTCAAAAAGTACAAGAGGACCCTAAAGGACATTATTATGGCCCTGCGAGACTCCATGAGGCAGAAGTCGAATGTCCTCCTGCCATGCCTTTTGTTTACCTACAGGTAGATACTGCAGAAGGGGGTTGGCTTTAGCCCCTTCATGCTTCTTTATGAGCACCTGTGAGAGAACCTCTCAGTTAAAAGAAGGAGGGCTGAGAGCAAGCTTCCAAGGGAGCCCAACCAGAATGTGGGCAGCTACCCAGGAGAATGTGTAAGCCAGACTGGAGGACATGACATGCTGGTTTGTGCAGAATTCCCCTCGGTTGACTTTCAGCCTTGTGAAAAATTGTGGCTGATGGGACCTGGCGCAGGCCTGGACCTGCAAGACTACTGGTCTGGACCTTATGAGGTGAAGGAGCACAAGAGTGAGGTCACCAACTTAGTGGACCTCAAGTATCCCAGAAACTTTTCAGGGTCTTTCATGTCAATCACCCCAAGCCCCACTTTGAGAGGTCTGAGTTTACCATGTTCATGATTACTGATAATGGGGTGGAAGAGGAGAGTGAACCTCTCCTGAACTTCTTTCTTCCAAGGAGCAGGATGGGTCAGTGGAGGCTGTCAGCCTCTCCCTTACACTGAACATAGACCAACAGAGAATCTACAACCAGTTACTTTTGCTGTTTGCCTCTTTGTTCTCACTTACCCCAGGACTCACTGCATGCTGTATCCATGATATTGATACTGAGGATAGCATAAGTATGAAGAACAAAATGTAAAGGTTGTCTGACAAGGTGAGAGCCAGTATTAAGGGGGAGGTCTCCAAGATACTGGTGTTAGGGTTTGTTAAGCCCTCGAATAGTCCTTGTTTCAGCCTAGTGGTGTTGGTCCTCAAGGCTACCCCTTCAGGTGTCATACCTGAACTTCGGTTCTGTGTGGACTGCCATGGGCTCAATGTGGTCACCAGGACTGACGCACACCCCACCTCCAGAGCTGGTGAGCTCACAGATCGGCTTGGAGCTGCCAAGTTCCTCAGCACAATTGACTTAGCATCTGGGTACTGGCAGATTGCCTTAACTGAGGGGGCCAAAGAGAGGTCTGTGTTCTCTACCCCAGAAGGGCACTTCTGGTTCTGGGTAATGCCCTTCATGTTGAAGAACACCCCTGCCACCATCCAGAGTTTGGTCAACCAGGTTCGGGCTGGGTTGGAGAACGTTTATGCCTCCTATTTAGATGACATTGCAATCTTCAGTTCTAGCTTGGAGGACCACTTGTGCCACTTCCAGGAAGTGCTTTGGGTTCTGCAGAGGGCAGGCCTGACAATCAAGGCCAGTAAGTGCCAAAAAAGGCAGGATTCAGTGGTCTACTTGGGTCAACAGGTGGTAGGTGGCAAAGTACTGCCCCGCCAGGCCAAAATTGTAGCCATTCTGACTTGGGAACCTATCAAGATCCCTACATAGGTGACAGCTTTCTTAGGCCTCACTGGCTAATACAGAAGATTAGTCAAACAATATGGCATCATTGTTAGCCCCCATTACAGAGCTAACTTTCAGGAAACAGACCCATCATGTAATCTGGACAGAGGAATGCCAGAAAGCTTTTGATACCTTGGAGGAGGCCACGTGCACAGCACCTTTGCTGAAGGCCCGACTTCTCTCAAGAATTCATTATACAGACAGACACCTCAGAGCAGGGTGTATTGGCCATGTTCTCACAGCTAAACAAAGTACGCCTGGATCAACCTGTAGCCTTCTATTGTAGGAGGTTACAACCCAGGAAACAGAGGTGAAGAGCAATAGAAAAGGAAAGCCTTTGCTGTGGTATGGGCACTGAAGTAATTGAGACCATACCTGTTTGGTACTCACTTCTGGGATCAGAAAGACCACAGACCACTCAGATTTCTAATGCACATGAGGGGTGAGAATCCCAAACTGTTAAGGTGGCCCATTTCCCCACAGGATATGGACTTTAAAACAAAATACCATCTTAGAACAGACCACAACAGTACTTATTGTCTCCCATATTTTTCCGCCTTAGTGAAAAGAGCACCCAAAGGGTTGGGTAGCTCTCCCCACTTTAAGCTGGTGGAGAAATGTGTTAGACCTGGAATCCTCACTATGGTTTTCCCTGACACTTTGCCTTCAGACCTCCTGTTTTTCCTGCAGGCTTTAGGACTCTGGGCAATTCACCACTGCTAACCAGTGCTAAAGTGCAAGCGCTCTCTGCCTAAAACCTGGTACGATTGGTTTATCCACATTGGCATATTTAATTTACTTCTAAGTCCCTAGTGAAGAGCACCACCCATATCTGTAAATTAAATACTACTATTGGGCCGGCAGCAACGTGAGCATCCCACCTAAGCAGGCATTTAAACAAACATCAGGACTGCCATTGCAGAACCTGTGCATGAATTATTATTTTTTTTCAATCCAAATTTTATTTGGTATTTCCTGTAGCATGTGGGCGTTAGCCCCGCATATATCGGTAAGAAAGCATTACTTAACAGAGACACTGTCATTTCACATTTCATGCAAAGCTTGCAAACATGCAGGAAAATCAACAACAACAGTATGCAGACAGATCCAGAATCAGCCAAACAAAACCCCAGAATACAAATATAAGGAGACAGTGAAGCCCAAAGTAGAGCAAAGGAGAACCAGGCATGTATGCCTACTGAGGTATGCCATTCAAGGGTCCTCTGATGGTAATGGGGGAGCTCGATCCCACGCTACGTTGCCCAGCGGGTCCAAATATTACAGGGCTTGTGGGGACAGCTGTGTGCCAAAAAACATGGCTATTTTGACCCATGCATCTATCTAGCTCTGCCTTCCACTTGCCCAGAGTTGGGGGGATGTCCCTTTCCATAGCTTGCTATATAACACTTAGCGATGGTGAGGGCCAGAAAGAGTAGGTGCTGTTCATATCTATTGCCTCCAATCCCGTCAGTGATATGTAAAAGAAAAAGACGTGGGTTGTGTGGGAGTTCCCATGCGAACAAAGTGCTGTGGCACGAGGAGACCCTGTGTCAGAAGGGCTGCAGTGCGGAACACCCCCAGACTGTATGGAGAAATGTCCCCTCTTCTTGTTCACATCTCAGGCATGTAGGGGAATGAATTACCCCCATTGCCCAGAGTCTGGTTCGGGTATAGTATGCGTGGTACAAGTATTTAAATTGTGTAAGATGATACTGTGTAAACACCGCCACACCTTGGGGTCTAGCTATGGCCTCTGCCCAGTCATCGTCTGTTAGATCTGGAATATCTTCTTGCCATGCATGTCTTGTCCTGTCTAGGGTAGTCTGTGTGTGCTTCGTCAGTGTTTGATATGATTGTCTGATTTTATGTAGGCCTAGGTCGCCCATTAGGAGGCGTCCTTCAAGGGGATGGAACTCTGGCAGAGACTCTAGGGCCTGGATCAGGGAGGTTCAGGGCATGGCAGGACTGAAAGTATTTAAAGAACTGGGACTTATGCAGTTAGAAGTCGCTTTGGAGTTGCTGAAATGATTTCAATGTGGTGCCCCCCATTACGTCCCCTAGGGTTGAGATTCCTACCATGTTCCACTTACAGAATCCGGGCAGGGCGGCCACAGGACGAAGGTATGTACCATGACACAAGGGGGTCGTGTGAGTTAGGGTCCCGCTCCATCCTATCTGCCGTATGGTAGTCCGCCAAAGCTGGATCACTACTTGGCTAGCCGAGAGCAGTGACTCCAGGGAATGAGAACTGTACAGGAGCTGGAGGAGAGGGGTGTTGCCCATGGGGGCATGGTCAAGCACAAATGACGGATCAGATGAGTTGCATCACCATTCATTAAATATTAGGACGTCTGCGGTGAAGAACCGGTTAAACCCACTTACTGGGTCTCGACGGCGGGGGAACCGCCCTAGTCTTCCATACCTTCCATACTTAGTAAAAGGAGACACAGGAGCTTTCATCTGCAGGAGTAACCCAGATTTATTTCAATAGCCCGGACTATGGAACAGAGTCCCAAGCTAGTCCAAGACAAGACAGAGGAGGCTGATACCTCACTCTGTAGTTTACAAGCCTTTTATACTTTGTCATCCCAGTCTGTTGGCTGTTAGTTCATTGTTTAATCAGGGCAGTGTTTGCAGTTGATAACCAGATCCAGACAACGTTTGTAAATGGTGACCTGGTCAAGGCTTGGTACACAAATCATTGTTCACTTGGCTTTGATCAAGGCTTAGTCTTTTCAGGTCATTGTTCAATTGCCTTGACCAAAGCCTTGTCTTTCAAGTCATTGTTTAATCACCCTGATGAAGGTCCAGATAACCTGATCACGGTGTCAAGGATGTTTACCAGGCTGGGAGCAGGGGCTTTCTGGTGAACTGCAGAGAACAGGGGGGTTGGGCGTATGACAGTTCCTGGGCAGGAATGCAGGCTGCGAGATGGTTTTTGTCGTGTCAGTTAGAATTTTCCTCAGGCATCAGCAAAAACGGATGCGCAGTCCTGAAAACCATGGGTCTTTCATGAAGAAGAGGACGTCGTCTGCGTATAGTGCAATATGGTCTAAATGTGATCGGGACAACTCAAAGCCTCAAAGTACTGGGTCTCCGCGGAGCGAGGCCGCCAATGCTTCTACCGCCAAAGCAAATAGCAGCGGGGATAAGGGAAAACCCTGTCTTGTGCCTCTATGAATAGACAAAGGATCTGAGTGATGCCCAGCTATCCGGACTGAGGCTGTAAGGTTAGTTTAGATTAGTCGGACGTATGCTATGAAACAAGGGCTGAAGTTCACTGCTTCGAGTAGCTGGAGCAGGTATTACCAACTTAGCAATTCAAATGCTTTGTCTATGTCTGCCAAAAGGAGGGCAGCGGGGCGTCCCATTGTATGGACCATCACTATGGTGTTGTGCACTCGTCGTATGTTGTGGCAGGTAGCCCTCTGTGGCATGAAGCCTGACTGATCTGGAAGGATTAAATCCTTCACACACGCCTGGAGGCGGTCCGCAAGAACCTTTCCCAGTAACATAGTCTCAAAATTTATAAGGGATATGGGGCAGTATGACGACAGGTTTTCCAGGGGGGCTCCGGGTTTGAGGAATAGGACAATATCTGCATGTCTCCAGTTTCAGGGTAGAACACCCTGGCCATGTGTGTCTTGAATGGCTGCGAATAGATGAGGGCCTAAGACATTTATGTTTGGCTGCAGGCTTCATGGGGAACCCATTTAGGCTGAGGGCCCGCCCCAGGCGAATGGCATGGCATGTATGGCCATGGACAACTCCTCTAATGTGATTGGGGCGTCTAGTTAGTCTTGCACATGGTCTGTGAGTCTATGTGGAGGTATATCCCTGAGAAATTCCGCTATCTGGACTGCTGAGAGGCACTCTCTGTGGTCATATACGGAGGAAAAGTGTTGAACGAACTCCTGTGGCACCTGGTCTGGCAAGGAGCTGAGACCCCCGTTGACGACACACAAGTAGGCACCACAGCAGGGGATTTATCGGCTTGGCAGAGCCTACGAAGCATCTTGCTCAATTTATTTCCCCAATGATATATTCGGTGCTGTGAAGCTACCCAGATCTCCTTGGCCTCACCCATTAGATATTGTTGTAGTTCCTGCTGAATTTGCAGCAGATTGCACCTGACCGTCGGATCTGGGGACTGATTGAGCTGTACCGTTAAGGACACCTGGCGTGCCTCAAGATCAGCCAATTGTTTACGTAACTTGTGCTTTTCTTTGTTGTGGTAGCTAATTTCAACACCGCGCACTGTGGGCTTCAGGGCCTTCCATAGGATACCCGGGGACGAGGCTGAGGCAACATTAGCATCTAGAAAGTCTACTAGTGCTCTGTGGAGCATTTCTTGGTAGTCAGATTTAGGGAGGTGCCAGGGGACATACGCCACCTGAAGGGGGGACTGTGGGAGCTGGTATGCAGTTTGAGGGAGATCGGGGAATGATCAGAAATCCCTCTGGGTAGATGTTTGTAATATACAACATTACCCAGCAGCCAAACACTCTGCATACCTTTACAACAAAATTAACACAAAGCAGAGGGCATGACCCCGCAACCATTTAGTATGAGTCAAACACAACGAAAAATGAATGGAATCAATTAAAAGTACATTTAACACACTCTATTTTACTAAGCATGTTAGAACAACGAAAAAAAATGCTGACATTTCTTTTTTTTTTATTTAGTCACTTACCTACTGCACGGGATGCCAGGCTAAACAGGGGATTTGAGTGGGTAAGTAATTTAATAAATACTCAAGTACTTTTTATAAATATAGCCTATGAGTATATATATTTTTTACATGTTAAATCTGTGCTGGGAATAGATAGCAGGAACCCTTGCTTCTTTGTCAACTTTTAAAATAAAAAACATGTACATTTGCATTTTGTATGAAAATCGTTTCCATTGTATTTCATTTACTTTAAATAAACAAAAAATAAACAGGCATATTATCAAGCCTGGGCAATAAAATTATCGCCAGGAAACTGCTGATAAAGTGTCGATAATGGGCTTGATAATATGCTCTATGTAATTCCAATCGAAGCTCATGTTAGATGCCCTTCACATTTAACATGAGCTTCGATTGGAATTCCATAGAGCATATTATCAAGACCATTATCGCCACTTTATCAGCAGTTTCCTGCTGATAAAGCGGTGATAATTTTATCACCCAGGCTTGATAATATGCCCCATATTTTTCCAAATCTTCCTTAATCTTAAAAATGTAAATATATTTTTCATTTTTAATTAACATATATTATAAAGGAATTCTTTTCACAAACTTTAATAAATACATTTTCTAATACGAATAACCTTTTTTTGCATTCTTTAATTTGTTACTCTTGAACTCTCTTTCCATACAAATAAATAAAAAGTTATACATTCTTTCCTACATTTAAGCAGATCTCTCCTGCATCAGTTCTCCTTGCAGGCGGTTTGTAAAGTAAAAAAATGTATGTGTTAGCGCTTTCGTCATATTTTTTCATAAACATAAAAAAGGGACTAAGTGATGCTGACCACTGCCTCCACATACCTTCAAACGTGCATCATAATTGGTGGAAACCTTCAGCCACTTCATGTGTGTTTTTCCAAACTCGATGCCCTGCAAAGCTAGTCGTCCTTCTTCATGCAAGCTGGTTCCTTCGAAGAAAGTTGTCCTCCTTCGTGTGAGATTCATGATTTTTAGAAATCTTCCGCACCTTCATTGTTTTTTTCAATAATCTATGCCCTGCTAGGCAAGTCATCCTCCGTCATGCACACTAGTTACCTTCAAGCAAGTTGTCCTCCTTTGTGCGAGCTGGTTCCAGTAAGGTGAGTCTCACATTTTGTCCATTACAGTTTGGGTCTGAGCCATAATTTATATCTGCAAAACAATACAAAAAATATTTGTTGTAATAGTATATTCGTTGTAATGGTTTGTGGGTTGAAAGTCTATGCGGGGTAAAACAAATCGTAATTAACAATGGGTTATAATGGGATGCGGGGTGAAAGTATTTGTCGTAAAGGATTAGTTGTAAAGAGTATTTAGCAGATGTGTGACCTATGAGACTCTATGCAGGAATATGCTGGGTATAAAGAAGTGGTCGAGGTGGGACTGGGATCCATGTACTGCAAACAGGTAAGTGAACCCGAGTTCTGTGGGGTGGTACTCTTGCCAGACATCAGCCCAGCCTAGGGTGGATATTAAAGTGTGTAATTTGGTGGGACCCGCTGCCAGAGGGCGGTCCGGGTTGCGCTGCCTATCATTGGGGCCCATGGTATAATTCCAGACGTCTCAGAGAAGAGAGATGCCCTCTGGCAATTCCCCCCAGAGTCTGGTGACCTTATAGGCAAAAGTGGCTCCTAATGTATGGGGGCGTAGATACTGCGTAAGGTAATGTGGTCACCATACAATGTGCCTGTGACCACCACCTACCTGCCCCATCATCTGGCCATATGGGCTCATTCTGGAAGGGGATCCTACGGTGTATAAGGATGGCGGTGCTGCATGATCTTCTGATGAACCCGAAACGGTATATCTGATGAAACCCAAATCTAGCCAAACAGGAGACTTTTGCGCCCATAAGATGAGTATCCTGCAGGAGAAGAACGTCTTCCCAATATCGCTTGGCCTGATGTATACCGCACCACACTTAATCTTGTTTAACAGGCCCCTGATATTCCTTGAAACTACCACAATGTCCCCAACGGGGATTGCACCTGTCTGCGCCATCATCCTGCATCTCTAAAGATTGCATCAGGGCACTGTCTGGATCGAGATAAGAAGTCTGCATATTCTAAAATAATACAACTAAACTTCTAAAAAAAAACTCCCCCCACCCGACACTTTGAGGAACTAGGAGCATCTGTTGCGTTGTAGGGTGCTCTGGGCCCCCACCAGGGGGACCCTGGGCCCCCACTCCAACTATACCCAACACATTAATAATGGGAGATAGAAATGTCCGGCCCACAGCTGCTCTACCACTGAGCCCCACACCAAGTAAGAGGACGTTAAACATCAATACAATCTCAATGTGTGAAAGGTCCATGACTAGCAAGGAGCACCCGGGGTATATCAATCCTTTTCAGGGAGGGTGTTTGGGGCTGGAGGATCGCCTGTTGGGGCTGGAACAATGTCCCTGCTTTGATTTGGGCCTGTGAGGCCAGTTGCGCTGTGAACTTTGGGAGGAGTCCGAGTCTCATGGTGGAGGCATGTGCGGTTTCAGGTGTTGATGTTCATCAGTCCATGTAAAGACAGCCTCTGAAGAGTCGAAAAGGAAGGACTTGAAGTTATGTATGATGCGCATCCTGGCGGGGTATAGCAGCATATATACCAGGTTGATGTCTCGTAGCCTATGCTTGGCGGCCACAAAGCACTGGCGTTGTTGTTGCACCAGGCGCATGTAGTCAGGGAATATCATGATAGGTTTTGAGTATCACTGACATTTTTCTTTGTTTGTCCTTGCGTATTCAAGGATAGAGTCCAAGTCGGCTAAGTTTTGGAGTTTCGCAATCACTGGTCTGGGGCTTGCGCCCTGGGCGACTTATGTGTGAGTGCCAGATGGTCCAGCTTGACTAAAACAAATGGAAAGCAGCTCCGTCTGCATGATATCTCTGAGCCATTGTGTGATAAACTGAGTCACAGAGAGCCCCTCACATCCCTCCGGCAGGCCCTAGAAAACCCAGGTATTGGACCTCATGCGGCCTTCAGCGTCTTCTACTCTGGACGCTAATTCTTGTGAGACGACCATCAATTTATTCACTTTTTTCTGGAGGGTTGAGACAGAATCCTCCACTGTCAACACATGTGTCTCTGCCTCGGTGACGGAGTCCACAGCTTGCCGGAGATCCTGGCACAGAAAAGAGACCTCCATACCTACAGCACTGATCTTGGCATCTAGTTTGTCCTTGCCATCGTTGATTGCCGCCATGAGGGCGGCTTTGTCAGGTACCACACCTCCGCCATCTCCTCCAGTAGCTCCTCCAGTCGGCGCGGTGAATTTCTAGGGTGCCTTGCTTGGGGCCAGGGCTGCCGGGTTTGTCCCAGCCCATGGTATCCTGGTGGGGAATGGGTACTGTGGTAAGCCACCGGATAGTAAATTGAACTCGTGCCCTTATCGTTACTGAGGAGAAGGGCTCAGGCAGGAGAAAGCAGCAAGGCTGACATCCAGTTGACCCCAGGGGAGCGTTCCCTGGCGGGCCCTCATGGAATCAGGCAACCCCTGGGCCGCAAGCCGCACCAAGCCTAGCCTGGCCGCTTCTGCAGCTCAAGGTCACCCATTAAGTAGGCCCCATAAGGAGACCAACCTCGCCGGACCACCCATCAGAAGTACCTTGCACAGGGGCTCCGTCTCTGATGTCTAACGGCACCTACCCCCTTGCGAGTGTTGGAGAAGGGTGGTGGAGCTCTCCGGGTCGCTTCGGGTGGAATGTGGTGACATATGGTTCTGGTTTCTCCTGGCCCGAGGGACGCTGGCTATATGCGTTGGCCGCTGTGAGCGATGACTGTGGCTCCCAATGTAGCACACAGGGGATGAGTGCCTGGGCCGGAGCTGGGAACTAGGCATCCCAGAGCTGTCTAAGCAACCTGTGCAATCATTGTGTGCAGGCGCTCCCACCTGTAATCAGGCAGCCCATAAACTCCCCCCAGCCCTGAGGTGCCTTTTATACAGAGCCTTCAGTGTCCAATCATCCAGTCGGGTAGGGGCCAGGCCCACCACGGATGCAGCCACAGGCGACGGGCTTTGCCAACAAACATGCATCCTTCCAGCGTGCCCGGCCGGTTGTCAGCTACCTTGCGCTCCCGGAGGGGGAGGGGGCAGTACCACCATTCATCGGCCCTGACTGCGACCCAAATCTGAACGAGGAGAACGCCGAGACCCCTGGGAGCCCCCATGCACACAGGATCTCTCACCTCCCAGGCCTCGGCCAGGCCCCGGTTCTCTGTGCATACCGGGCTCCTAGTTTTACCTCTGGGTGGTAAGCGCACTCTCAGGTCAGGCCTCGGCCAACGCAGCAGCTCTCAAATGGCAGGGAGATAGTCATCCAGCACTCCAGTCGCTGCGGGTAGGCCAGCGTATGCCCGAGTATGTCTGAGACAGGACCCAATCGTCGTGCAGTCCTCAGGTCAGGATTTTGTCGGATATATTGCCAAATTCATGGTGTGGGCACACGGAGCTCTCTCAGTCTGCGTCCGCCATGCTTGCTGTTCAAGCCACATCCCATGCATGCAGTTTTGAACTGCAATATCATCCTGGAAAGTTAACCCTCCTGCCAGGCCCAAACCTTCCTTTTTAATATATATATATGTCAGCACTAAGGTAAGCCATGGTCAGCCTAAGGGCTGGGTGCAATGTATTTAAAAAGTAGGGCATGTATATTTTTATAAGTGTAATTTCCAGTTGGGAAGAGATGATGCCCCCAAGTTTGGTGTCTCTGGAAACACAATTTAAAATCACAACTGAAGGTGACGCTGGATTAGAAATTGCAATAGTGAAAATGCCACTGTTAGAAAGTTGGCATTTTTAAAAAAAAATTAATTATATTTTATTTATACATTTTCAAAAACATGTACAACCATAAAGTCATTATCAGTTGTTAGGCATATAAAACATAGGCATTTCATTCAGCACTTCACAACAATTTCATATCAAATTGCTATCTGTACAAGCACTAGTATGACATTGATAAATCTTCTAAAGGAAAGAGCAGAGCAGCACAGTGCAGAATGAGGCCATCAAATATCATTTACAGTAGGCATAAGTGGACTCCATATGTCACGGGGTTTGGCTCTGGGTAGTTCTTCAGCATATCAAGCGTCCTGCAACCATTGTCTAGTTGTCGGCGTGGGTCTACCCCCCTGCATATACAAACTCTACATTTAGCTATTAATATTGCCACAGCCACCAACTTACTAATAGCGACTTGAATATCGGTAAAATTTCCCGACAGACATAATTGGGGTGTGCATGCTATGGGCATCCCCACCATCAGTTGCAGAATGTGTGTGACCTTCCCCCAAAATGAGTTTACTTTCCGACAGGGCAATGCTAAATGGTGAAAGTCGGCATCTGGGGCACCGCACCTTCTGCAATTGGCAGCTTCAAGTAAACCATATTTATATAGCTGAGTAGGTCTATAGTACATTTTATGTAAATATTTAAAATGTACCAATGTAAGATTGCCATTTGCTGTTAGCTGCCCCTTCAATCTACAACAGTTGCTCCAGTCTTCTTCTGACAGGGGTTTGGAGAGAGTTGCATTTCACTTATCCAATGAGCTCCCAATATACTAGCTCCTTCCTTCTGTGAGGCACAATACAATTGTGTGACCAGCCTATCACTTGTTGGAGTGGTGTAGTGGAGTTGCAGTGCCTGTAAGGTTGGTGGATCTGCAGGAAACTGTGGGTATAATGCACACAAAGCTGATTGCAGTCTCGTGTACACAAATATTCGCATTGCAGCATTTTTCCCATCTTCAAGAAAAGTTAATACCTCCCCAAATTGACCATCAGGAAACACATTCCCCATGGTTGACATTCCTACCCTACTAAGAGTTTTCAGTGTGCCAGCTTCCCCCTTCTCTGAGATCACATTATGGTGTAAGAGCGGCATATTTGGCGCATATAGCAGCACTTTTTGCCAGCGTTTCCCAGTTCTTGCCACGCCCTGGCAGTATTTTGCACCGTGTCTATCTCCCCTTATTCAAAAACTGTATGTTTGTTGACTATCATAGCTTTCAGTGGTATTGAATGCACGGTGCTTGCTTCTATCGCTACATGGGGAAAATAGGCTGGCACTTGCTGCAGTAGTAGGCGTAGTGCGCCTGGGTGCAGAGATGATACAGCTGAAAATCTGGCACTGTGAAACCACCTATATCATAAGGGAACATTAAGGTTTCCCATTTAACTTATGGCTTTTTCCTTCCCCATGCAAGTGTGACTTGTAACAAAATTAATGTGTCGAGGAAGTGGCACGTTAGGTGCATGGGTACATTCATGATTAAATATAGGAACTGCGGAAGCACCACCATCTTCATTAGGGCTATCATGTCAGCAAAAGACAACAGCAATTTAATCCAATGCTTCACTTCCTCTTTGAGTCGTGTGATAGCCTTACCATAATTAATTTGTACAACCACCTTTCAAATCTCTGTGAATCCATATGCCCAGATACTTTACCGGGTCTGTGCGCCACTCCAATGGGTAGTCCAATACTATCTGTGGTGTGCTATCTGTTAGGGACAAGATAATTTACTTTTTCCAATTCATCCGAGTAAATATTATATCAGGAATAGATATTCTCTGATAAGCTGTGCTGAGTGTATTACATATGTCAATGTACTCTTTATAAAATTCGGCAGGTAGGCCATCGGTACCTGCTGTCTTCCCATTTCGTAATGCAGTAATGGACTTGCGGATGTCTTCTAGCGTTATTGGGTGCATTAAAAAATCTTGTTGTCTATGTGAGAGTCACACCAATGCCACATTGTCCGGGTAGTGCACTATCGCTGCCTCCCTTGCCAATTTGCATAAATTGTCTGGTATTTTTTGAGTATATTGGGTGTATCATAGTGTATAGTGTTGTCCCATGTAATGGCTTTAACTATATAGTTCTTTCTCCATGGGTCTGCTATTCTGCTAGCCAGCGCTTTACCAGGTCTGCCCCCTTCGCCATAGTATCTGGCTGCGTGCCTGCACGACATGTGACATATTTCTTGGTCTGCCTCTTCATTATACTCTGTAATCTACGCTTTAATGTTTGCTAGTATGGCGGGCTGGCTGCAATGCCATATTCGTGCTCTAGGCCTCCCAATTCAGACTCAATCCTACTCATAGTGCCACGTAGGGATTTCAGGACTCCTGCTTGTAGACCTTTACATACACCTCATATGGTCACTTTAAATGCTTCCCAGAGCGTCTCCATACATTGCACAGGTGTTGTGCAAGAAATAGTCTGAATTAGATTCAAGAACTCAGCAGAAAACTGGATAAAGCACGGAGGAGGATTTTAAATGCCATTGAAACTGTGAAGAAATGTGCGTTGGTAGAGATATGTTGAGTGTGATATGTCGCACATATTGCATGGCTTCTTTGGGTGTTGTGAAAATTTGGGCTTTGCCTGCATTTTATATGTGCAAACGCTCGGGATATAGCATTGCATATTGGATTTTCAGTGTTTGCAGTTTATTTTTCACAGGATAGAATTCACGCCGTGCCTGCAGCACAGCCATCGTGAAGTCAGCGAACAACTCTACTTTCATACCTTGGTAGGTAGTAGTCCCTTTTTCACTGGCCAGATGAAGCACTGTGTCTCGGTCTCAGTATTTCAGTAGTCTGGCAATGATGGGGCCTGCGGGGGCACCCGGCATGGGCTTGGGTGCCAGGGACCGATGAGCCCTCTCCACAATCAGTACCCTTGAGAAATGTTCTGTTCCTAGCATATCTCTAAGTAAATCAACGTATAACTCCATGGCGCCCATGTTGGTTGATTCTGGGACCCCTGTAATTCACAAATTGTTCCAGCAAGAGTGAGCTTTGAGGTCTTCGTTCTTCACCTGGATCACCACCAAGATTTTTTCCAAATTGGAGAGTGATGTGCTAACGACCTCCATCTGATCTTCAGTCGTTGAGATGCGTTGTCCATGCTTATCAAGTATCTCTGTCATGTTATCCATTTGCAGTTTAAGGTGATCAATCTTGGTGTCAATCGACTGCAGACTCTGTTGCATGCTAAGCATCATGCGTTCCAGTTTGCTGCTGTAGTCTGCTTCCAGGTCGGGTTCAGGATCTGATGTAGCTGCAACTTGGGATTTTGTAAGCCGCTGGGTCTTGAAATTCAATTGTGCTTGCTGCTTTTCCACCTACCCCATGATTATGGCTGCTGCTAGAGGGGCTACGTCCATGTTATCACCAAGAGGTCTCCTTCGGGGCTATGCTTGCTGCTCAGTGCTCCATGCAAGTAAGGAATATCTAATGCAGGCACGCTGTTGCACGATGTTGTGAGAGCCTCTCTCGCATGTAGCTCGCGTCTACGTAGGCAGCTGTCAGTAGAGTTGCTCTATGCAGTTGCGGTAAGGGTGACGCACAGTCCCTTGCACACTTAGCACTTCACCATCCACTGCTATGTATCAGTGACGAGTATTAGCACAGTATTAGCACAGCCGCAGTCAGACCCCCTCTCAGCACTCATCAGGAGCACTGTGGTACACGTATGGATCCCAATCTTCACAGCACCAGCCCAACACAGCCTCTTTTGTCCACCATAAGCGTGGAAGGGTATACTCAGATGTGAGTCCCTTGCTCATTGCACCATCAGGATTCAAGCAAGCCGGGCCGACGATGGCTGAAATGCCAGAAACCGGTCCCCGGTGGCTTGTTTCCTTCCCTCCCAGTATAAGAATTGGCTTGGTAGTTTGGTTTGCCCTGTTCCCATCATGCACTGGGACAGGAACAGACTAATTTGCATGTAGCCAGGTTCTGAGCTGGGATGGTGCAGTGAGCTAAAAAACGTGATGGATCAAGCTCTGATCTTTGGACTGGGTAAGAGTGGTCTGCTTAATTCAGACACTCTGTTCATCACCACCCCCTTTTCAGAATTATTTTGTCCACCATACGCGTGGAAGGGTATACTCAGATGTGAGTCCCTTGCTCATTGCACCATCAGGATTCAAGCAAGCCGGGCCGACTACGGCTGAAATGCCAGAAACCGGTCCCCGGTGGCTTGTTTCCTTCCCAGTATAAGAATTGGCTTGGTAGTTTGGTTTGCCCTGTTCCCATCATGCACTGGGACAGGAACAGACTAATTTGCATGTAGCCAGGTTATGAGCTGGGATGGTGCAGTGAGCTAAAAAACGGTGATGGATCAAGCCCTGATCTTTGGACTGGGTAAGAGTGGTCTGCTTAATTCAGACACTCTGTTCATCACCACCCCCTTTTCTGAATCATTTTGTCCACCATAAGCGTGGAAGGGTATACTCAGATGTGAGTCCCTTGCTCATTGCACCATCAGGATTCAAGCAAGCCTGGCCGACGACGGCTGAAATGCTAGAAACCGGTCCCCGATGGCTTGTTTCCTTCCCAGTATAATAATTGGCTTGGTAGTTTGGTTTGCCCTGTTCCCATCATGCACTGGGACAGGAACAGACTAATTTGCATGTAGCCAGGTTCTGAGCTGGGATGGTGCAGTGAGCTAAAAAATGGTGATGGATCAAGCCCTGATCTTTGGACTGGGTAAGAGTGGTCTGCTTAATTCAGACACTCTGTTCATCACCACCCCCTTTTCTGAATCAACACAGCCTCTGAGCGTCAGCACCGATCATCCAAAACCAGCTCAGCATCGACTGCGGCTCTGCATAAGGCCTTGTGAGCGGTGTATCGCTGTTCCTCGACTAGGCTGGGTTGCTACAGCCTCTAAGGGAGACGCGCAGAGGCTTGGAGCCTACCTCTAAGTGGTATGCTGTTTAGTACTTGCCTTAGGGTTTATTGTCGATCCATACTCCCTGTCTTGTTCTGGAACAGCACCCAGGATATCTCCGTGGTGAGCACACAGGTCGCTAAATCGGTGCGTTCATAAGGTTGCCATTCTGCACAGGATCCCCGCATCAAGTTCAAATTTGCGGCAACTCACCAGATAGTCACAGCGCCGCTAGGCTAGTGTTACGCGCAGCCAGGTAGTACCACAAGCAGGGCTGGAAGCCCTACCGTAGCGTCATCAGGTTTTTAGGTGCATCGCTGAATTTCGGGACCGACATTTGCCATGGTAGGCCTCCACACCTGCAGCGGGATACTTTGTGACAGTCCCATGCCACGCTATCCCCACAGAGTTCAAGCGGTGGTGGTAAAGCTGCAGCAGGCTTCAGACGCAGACTTGCACTTTGTGGTGCCACTCCAGGCCACGGCATGTCCGTACCTCAGTTCACTATCAGCAGCATGTCAGGGCGTCCAGGGCGTGGGTCATAGCAGCAAGATCTTATTGAGTTCCGTCAATGATGCTGGTGCAGATCGGATACAGCACTTCTCTGTGGTGGCTCCCCAGGGAGCGAGGTCAGTATCGCTGCAACAGGATTACCCTCACCATCAGGCTCCGAAGCCGCCATTTTGCCACGGTTTCAAGTTTTGCTGCCAGCGGCTTGTAGAGGCTCAGAATAGTGGCACCGAAGTTAAGAAGGTTCTCCTCGCATGTTGAGGCATCAAAATATGTTTGCGTCACCAATGGATGGCATCGTTAATGCAGGATAATTATCAGATTGTTCCCTCGACTAGCAGAGCAGCACTACTGTGCAGCCATTTTGCTCTGGGCTCTCTAGCGCCCCCTGGCATTTTCTTTTACCTATTTGGTGCCTGCTGTCTGTCTCTGATTGCATGTCTGGGTTGGTTGACAGCTGGGCTTTGTGTGTTCCCTCTTGATAGCCACACACAAAGGGAGCTTAGATGTGAACCTGATTGGCCATCCTTGGCAGGCTGGGAGGGAGGAGCTCAACACAGCCTCACACCTGAATAGGCTGTGTCCTGTCCCCACACACAGTGCTTCATACCCCCTTGTAGTGAATCTTGAGCCAGAACAGGAAGATCAGGGACTCTGTGTACTTCAAAGGCCTCTCTTTGAACTCTTCTCCACTTCAAAGGCACAACTGGATATAAGTACTGGACATCAGGCACCACCTCTTCTTGTAGACGCGTGGATACTGTGTCTGCCAGGAAGAAGGACTGCTTTGCTGCTGAAAGGTCTGTGATTCTACTAGACTCAATTGCTGTGCTGTAATGCTGCCCTCCTTGCCTGGGTGAGAATAATTAGACCCACATGAACACAGAACCCAGAGTATGACTCTGAAAACTGGCCATTTCCATTGGTGCTGACGCATCACAGCTGCTGTGAGGATCAACTGCGTCACATTGACAACAGAGCAGTGCATCACCTCAATCTCAGACATTGCTAAGCTCAAAGTTGATGCATCTCCTCCACCCTAAGGATTGACGATGATGCATCACCTCCTCTCTCCTTGCATCTTCCTCGACATCGACACAAACAAGTTACTTTACAGCGGGCCAAGGCTGATCCCTCTGTCCAACCTGCGCACCATCACAGTTGGCCTGAACATTTTGATTTAACCCAGTCTAGCACAACCAGATAGCCTCTGATGGTGCTTTATGCTTTTACAACAATGTTATGGGAAGGTTCCCCTGGTGATTTACACAGGGAGGGGAGTGAGCATTACAAAAAATAGGACCCTGTGGTTTGTATTTATGAGAGGAGTCAAAAATACTGACTCTTGGAGGGCGTGTGGAGGAACTTTGGTCTAAGGAGAGTCTCTAGTCTTAATCGAACTATAGTGGCAAAAGAACATAGAACATTTATCGTACTGTATACCAAAACATTATTCAATAAACAAATCCAACAAAGATATAAAAATAAAGTTTGCACAATTTATTATGGTACCTCCCTTGAGGGTTACACTCTTAGTTTATAAAAAATAAACTTTGTATAAAAGTTTATATTATTATTAAAACATAGTTAATGATAAAAAACAGTCAAAAGAAAGAGTCGACGCAGCGTTTCGGTGTCTGTTTACAATAGTCACACCTTCATCAGGACATTTTGACAATTGACTTGTAATTAGGGCTCCCGGTTTTCCGTTTTTACGGATATTTACATATAAATACAGACGGAAATCTATATTTCCTTTGTCTGTATTTATATGTAGAAACGGCAAAACACTAGTAAATGTTGACTCGCTGCCGCTGCATGCAGTTTCCTTTGCACGCCGAAATTCATTTAAATCCCTTCCAATCAGGGTCTTTTAGCGCCCTCATGTGTCGTGCCATTCCATGATGATTGCCTAGTTAGCACGAGGGTTAACAAACTGGTGGGGGGTGGGATGGGGGTCAGACCGACTCGAGAGCCATACTTCTGGAGAAGCTGTTCAGCGCCTGCATTCTCTCTTGTGTAGAGCTTGGATGGCATTGCCTCTTAATAGCCAATGAACGCCTCACATCTGAGCCCTACGTTGTAACATGCTTTGATTTTTTATTAAATGTACAAACTTTAAAACAGTTTCGAGGTGGAGGGAAAGGGCGCGCCGTCGCGCCATCCCATGATTGATTGCTGCCTACTTAGATGAGGGCAGGCGCGCAACACCATTGGACTCACCAGGCTCCAGGCCCCCCCCCTTCCCCCGTGTGTGGCAGCCCGGGATGAGACAGATCCCAGACAGATCCCGGGCATACACAGAGCCGCACCCAAATGTTTAACAGGTCTTTAAAAGACCATTTGAATGCTTATTAGGCCTTGCTGTTGTTTCACACCTTGTTGGAGGCCCGGCAGAAATTTGGCTGTCTCTAGTTGCGCCTCTGCATGAGGGTTAAGGAACTGGGGGGAGGGGGGGATGGGGCGGGATGGTGATCGGTTGAGAGCCATACTTCTGTCCCTCTGCGATGCCTCCCTGCTGCTTTAAATGTCCTCCTGCTGCAGCTAGGGATGAGAATTATGTGTTCTCTTAGATTCGGTAGCTCAGATAGCTGCACAACTACATTTATACATTTCTACGTCAAACATTTTAAAAAACATTAAGCATTACGTGACGTCCCTTCCCTCGATTGTTTTTCAAGCTTATGCTAAAGCTGTATTGTATACTTAAATGTAGTGCGAGTACTTGTAAATCAGTAGAGATTACAGGGAGGAAGTTAACAGAGATAACAAGAGAGACTGCAAAACAGAGAGAGAGCAAGAGGGAGACAGCAAGGTGGTAGCACAAGTGTGGAGGATAGTGGACAAGAAGAGCGTTAGAAAAGAGAACACGGTGGGGGGCTGGAGCTTAGAAAAAGAAGAACTAACCCCGAGTGTACAGAGAGAGGTTAAAAGGGGCCAGAGAGGGCAGGAACTTAAGGGACGCCGAAGCAAGGGACTACAGGAGAAAAACCGACAGGAGAGCAGAAACTGGAAGAGAGTGAACCACCCAAAGAAGGGTGGAGAACGGGCCAGAAGAGCAGCTCATGGCAGCTGCACTGACACAGATATAAATAAGGCCTGCAGCTGCGTGGTGATAGCAGAGAGGCTGGCGGGCAGGTATGTGCCAGACCTGGACCATCTCAGCACGCCAGGACACGACCAAGGCCACTGTATCTTGGGTCAGCATCGGTGCAAGCAGGAACTGCTGGAGACGGCACTAGCTTTGTGGTGACAAATATAGTGCCAACTGGTCTACCGATGGCATCCAAGCACTTAACTACTGTTGGACCCGGGCCTTTATGGCTGGTTCACCCCTGAACTTTTTGCTTTTGATGGCGACCTGGTGTTCATGATTTCTGGCTTGGCGCACTTTTTCCCTGGGTCCCAGAGTGAAAGTGCGTGCGTGTAGTATGGCTGGCCTGCCCTCCCATAGGAATGCATGGGGAATGTGTGTGTCCCTGGTAGTTCCTGAGGCGTGGGGAGTGCAGGCTCGAGTTTGGTATGTGTAAACTCGTGAGGGTGAATGCTGCAAGATGGTGTATGCGGCATGTACGTGTCTAGTTGGGAAGTGCTACTTCTGGACATTGAGATATGTGTGCAGTGAGGGTACTGGAGCGTGATTGGCTGGAGCTGGCTGGCATGCCAGGCTCCAGGAAGTCTGGATGGGTCTGCCCGGTGGTGAGTGAGAGATTAGCATGAGTGATGTGTGGGAGGAGTGTACCTGTGTCCTGGATGGGCTGGGTTTTCCCCACACAATGCTGGCTCCGCCCCCCTGTGGTGTGTCTAACGACCCTAGCCTCCCCAGTGAATGAAATGGGTGGTTGGGCCATCAAGAGTGCTCCAGAACCAGCTGCGACTGGTTTTCCCCCCACCCTGCACATTGTAACAAAGGAATTTACAGTATAAGAAGGGGCTGTGTCCCCTTGGAAAATGTTCTACTTTGGAATCCTGCCAGAGGGGGCTTGTGCCGCTGCTGGGGCCAGAAGGACCGCCACTTGGGGAGTCTCCCTGCCTGGAGACCCAGTGTGCTGGCTCTGGCCCAGCCTTGCCCCCCTGCCTGGCTCCAGCCCTGCTGGAGCCCTGTCCTGTCCTCCAGTGCTGGGGAGCACTGAGGACTTAGTTGTCTGCAGCCTGAGAGCGCTGCTCTCTGCCCTTCAGCGCTGGGAGCGCTGAGATCGCCTGCCTAGCGCTTGGAGAGCGCTGGATTGTACCCGAGCGCTGTGAGCGCTACATTTTGCCCGCCCTGTGTGGTGGTTTGACGGCGCGGGTGCCACCCCGCTCATTGCCGTATTGTTTTGCCCGGTTTTGAGTGATCTACGAGGGAGCCCACTCCTCGGATCATCTGGGAGCCCGCCTGCCTGCCTAAAGCGAGCCGCCGCGCTGCCCGCGGTGACCCGGAAGTGAAGGGATTGCCGGCCAATCACAGCGCGGCCCAGGAAAGGCTGACCGGAAGTCCCGCCTCCCTCGCCGAGCCGCGAGAGAGCCTGCCGAGGCTCCCCGAGAGGAAAGGAGAGCCCCGGGACCAGCGGGAGAGACCCGCCGCCGCTGGAAAGCCCAGCGCTAGACCGGTGAGTGCCTGCCAGCAGAGGAGGGGGGGGAGCGTCGGGACACATTGCCGGTGTCCGCCCCGCCCCCTCTCTGTAGCGCGACCTCACGCCTGGGTGTTTTTGAGCCTGAGGGCTCAGGGTGCATTTCCTGATTTCACGAGCCCTGATAGGCTCTGAGCGCCCCACGTTCACATCGAGTCCCCAGAAGGGGGACTCCCAAAGAGAAGCGCCCGTGTGTTTGGAGCCTGAGGGCTCAGGGAGCATCTCCGCGTTCTGGAGCCATGAGGTGCACCGGGGGCACCAGTTGATTTAGAGCCCCGCGTGGCTCTTGGCGAACATCACTGCTTTGGGTCCCCAGAGCGAGGGACCCCCCAGCCCAGCGAGGCTGCACCTGTTCAGTGCTGGAGCCCTGAGAGGCTCCTTGCCCATTGTTGTCCTGAGCCCACGAGGCTCCAACGTTCGCACCCTTGGTATTTACAACTGTCCAGCACTTAGTGGACAGTTGCTACGTTTAGGCTGGGTGTACTTTTTGGCTGATTACAGCCTGCCCTGACTTTGGGACACAGGGACTGCTACAGGTTGTGGCTCATGTGAAGTTATGCGCAATTGCTTGTGCTCGCACCGCTGAATGTGTTCTGAAGCATCATGTGTCTTTCCTTGCATACACCGCTGAATGTAGGTACTGCATCATGTGCTGTCTTGTGCTCGCACCTCTGAATGTGTTTGGATCCATCATGTGTCTTCCTTCCCTACACCGCTGAATGTTAATGCATCATGTGTAATGTTCCTATGCTTATGCCCCTAGATGTTGGTGATTCCTAGGTGGTTGCTTTTCTCCTAGTACAGGTGTTGCTAGTTGAGGTCTTTTGTTCCCTGCGCAATAGTTGCCTAAGGTGGTTAGGGTTGCGTAGGAGGTTCTTATGCTTTACCAGTGATTACTGGTTGTGTGATAATTTGTGCTACATGATTCTAAAAGTATTCTATGTGCTAATTCCTATTCCTAAAAAGTGATGATTCCTGACAGTGGTCCAGGTGGCCCTGTCTTGTAAATATCCCCCTTGTAAATTCTGCCCGTGCCTGTTGGCACAGTGTAACAATATGTGTGTTTTATCTAATGTGTTTTTGATATAATACAAAGGCTATTTTTCTATAACCTTGTGTGGAGTTTCCTTTGTGGTGGGCCTTGGGTGTTGTTGCTGGGTGCGCGCGCAAACACTTAACCTACATAGCCTCCAAGTTTAGCCTTGACTGCTCGCGCCACGTTACCTAGAGGGCGAGAGAGGGGTTATCTTGGTGTGTGACTCCCTTGCCCTGACACTTAGAAATGGCGATCCCTGACTGACCTCGACGCGAGTCTTGGCCGGCCAGGGTCCCGTTTCTAACATTGGTGGCAGGCGGTGAGGATCCGGATTTGTGTTTGCGTTGTACTGCAGTGGCAACAGGCCACACTACAAAGCTCTGCATTTTAGATAATTACATGTTGGGGATTATTGTCCTTTGAAGTTCTAGTAATTTCTTTTTCCAAAGAGTGTCCAGTACATTTGTCCCCTGCCCTGCTCCCAGAGTTTGGTACCTGTGTCACGTGTGGTCAGGTTGAGAAATCAGGGGTGGTAAAAACTGCCTTACCAGTCCGAGGGGGGGGTGTGCGTGGATGAATGGTGTGTTGCCTGGACAGATTAGTGTGAGTTCTCTTTAGTAGGGAGCTTGCTGAAATACTTTGAACCGTGTGCTCTTGCTTCAGCTCTGACAGTTGAGTCCCCTGTGTTGCACGTGTCTGTGAGCATCCTGTCAAGAGGGAATCTCCTTTTAACCTTTGTAGCCTGTTTAAGTACAGTATGCATGAGTTGGTACGGTTATGTAAGGAGAGAGACATCCCAGTGAGTGAGTCAGACACCCAGTCCAAGCTTAGGGATAACATGATCCTGTGGCAGAAGAGTGACTGGGAGCGTGAGCACAGTGAGAGGGAGAGGGCCCGGACCGCACACCATGAGGGTGGTGGGTCCGAGGAGAGCCCGGAAGAGTCTGATGTGGAGAGTGAGTTTGACAGTGGATGGGCGCCAGCAGAGAGCGAGTACCCCCTTACATAGGGAGTTCCTTGCTGGATCCAGTGTCAGATGTAGCACCCCATCCCTTTCCCTGTCCCCAGAGGAGTGGGTGGATAGGAGAGAAGAGAGGGAGCACCAGTTGGCCATGGAGAAGCTCAGGTTAGAGCATGCCAGAGAGATGGCGCAGCTGGGTGTGAATGAGAGGACTGCAGAGGCTGAGAGGGCCTTGGCCAGGGAGAAGATAGCCCTAGAGGATAGGTTATCCCCTGACCGCAGTCATAGTTTTCTGGATTCCCCAGGGAGGGTTGGATCCAGTGGTGGCAGCAAGAGAGAGTTTGGTGCGGGAAGTGCCATGCCCCATTTCCAAAGAGTGGTACCTTGTTCCCGAGAGGACACATACAGGTTGAAGTTCAGGAGCAGTAGGAGACTGCCTCACCAGGATTGGGCGGATTATGTGGATGATTGTCATGATGCCCTGCTTGATTGGTTAGAGGTTCATGGGGAACCTGATTTTGATGGACTACTCAACCTTGTTATCAGAGAGCAGTTGCTCAATTGTTTTGTGCCAGAGTTGCGCAAACACCTGTCAAGAGGTGACTACGTGTGTCCTTGGGACATTGCAAAGGAAGCAGACCGCTGGGAAGGTGCCAGTGGTTCTGACACATCATGGGTGAGTGAACCCGGGAGTAGTGGGTTAGGTATCTTCCAGACCAGTGTGGTGGAAGAGGCTCAGAGTAGCCCAGCTAGGTCCCAGTGTAGCGAGAGGGGTGAAGGGGCTCACGTCTTGTCTCCGTGGAGTAAGAGTGAGTGGGGGACTGAGTGTTCCCAGGTGCCCGAAACCCAGTCTCAGAACCTGGATGGTTTCTTGAGGGAACACCAGGTTAGGGATCTAGGCTGTCCTGTTAGACCCCTTGAGGGTGATCCCCTAGTGTCTAGAGAACCTGGAGTATCTTTAAATAGTGTTCCAGTGGTTCTAGTGTCCGCCAGTGCCACTCCAGTTGGGGGGGCACGGAAGTCCGAAGTGAGGAGTGATTGGGGGAGTTCCCCAGTGGGAGAACCAGTGGGTCAGGGACTACCCAGTTGGGCGAAGTTCCCGTTTGGTGACCATGGTGACACCACTTCTGTTCTGGGGGATCTTCCCGCACTGTCAGGTGGACAGGGGACGGGAGATCTGCGCCAGACAGACAGTCACACAGCACATGGGTCATGTGTTAGCCTCAGGGGGATGGTGAGTGAGTCCCCAGAAGTCCTGGAGTGCCAGGCAATTATCCCACCTAGAGGTTTAGACCGAAGGTTGGGAGGCCAGGTGCAGGATCGGCCTGACCTGAAGGGTGAGACTTCTGTAAACAGAGTCCTAGCCAGTGCTTCTTCCCGGGGTACCTCTCCAGTTGGGAGGGTGCAGAACTCTGGAAGGGGGTGCAGAGGGTGGGAGAGCCCGCCTCTGACCCCGGCGCAACCCGAGGGGTTAAACCCTGGGTTGGAATGGCGTTCTAGGTGTACACCTCGCAGGAGGTGGAGGAACCCTAGACGAAGAGGTAGGGGGAGGAGAGCCTTCCCTGAGACTCCTGGTCCGCCTGAGGGTGTAGACCCTAGGCTGGTGAACCAGTGGCAGTCTAGTCCTGTCTTGCAGACAGGGAGAGTGGAGAATGGACACTATGTGCCAGGGGTTACTACCCCCCGCTCTGTGAGTAGGCAGGAACCAATGGCACCTGGGTGGCCCAGGGCCTGGTCCTGGCCGCGGACAGCTGAGGAGTACCAGTGGGGTAGCCCAGTTGTTCCAGATGGTGGTTTGAGAAGGAATCCCAGGGGTTCACAGTGGCGTGGAACAGGACGGTGTCCCGGCAGTGGCGGGCCCGTGTCCTTGTTCTTTCGCCCAAAGCAGGGAAGCCCATCACGGTGGTGATCGGTCTACCCTGCGTTTTGGCTGGAAGGGGGTTGTGTTGGACCCGGGCCTTTATGGCTGGTTCACCCCTGAACTTTTTGCTTTTGATGGCGACCTGGTGTTCATGATTTCTGGCTTGGCGCACTTTTTCCCTGGGTCCCAGAGTGAAAGTGCGTGCGTGTAGTATGGCTGGCCTGCTCTCCCATAGGAATGCATGGGGAATGTGTGTGTCCCTGGTAGTTCCTGAGGCGTGGGGAGTGCAGGCTCGAGTTTGGTATGTGTAAACTCGTGAGGGTGAATGCTGCAAGATGGTGTATGCGGCATGTACGTGTCTAGTTGGGAAGTGCTACTTCTGGACATTGAGATATGTGTGCAGTGAGGGTACTGGAGCGTGATTGGCTGGAGCTGGCTGGCATGCCAGGCTCCAGGAAGTCTGGATGGGTCTGCCCGGTGGTGAGTGAGAGATTAGCATGAGTGATGTGTGGGAGGAGTGTACCTGTGTCCTGGATGGGCTGGGTTTTCCCCACACAATGCTGGCTCCGCCCCCCTGTGGTGTGTCTAACGACCCTAGCCTCCCCAGTGAATGAAATGGGTGGTTGGGCCATCAAGAGTGCTCCAGAACCAGCTGCGACTGGTTTTCCCCCCACCCTGCACATTGTAACAAAGGAATTTACAGTATAAGAAGGGGCTGTGTCCCCTTGGAAAATGTTCTACTTTGGAATCCTGCCAGAGGGGGCTTGTGCCGCTGCTGGGGCCAGAAGGACCGCCACTTGGGGAGTCTCCCTGCCTGGAGACCCAGTGTGCTGGCTCTGGCCCAGCCTTGCCCCCCTGCCTGCCTCCAGCCCTGCTGGAGCCCTGTCCTGTCCTCCAGTGCTGGGGAGCACTGAGGACTTCGTTGTCTGCAGCCTGAGAGCGCTGCTCTCTGCCCTTCAGCGCCTGGAGCGCTGAGATCGCCTGCCTAGCGCTTGGAGAGCGCTGGATTGTACCCGAGCGCTGTGAGCGCTACATTTTGCCCGCCCTGTGTGGTGGTTTGACGGCGCGGGTGCCACCCGCTCATTGCCGTATTGTTTTGCCCGGTTTTGAGTGATCTACGAGGGAGCCCACTCCTCGGATCATCTGGGAGCCCGCCTGCCTGCCTAAAGCGAGCCGCCGCGCTGCCCGCGGTGACCCGGAAGTGAAGGGATTGCCGGCCAATCACAGCGCGGCCCAGGAAAGGCTGACCGGAAGTCCCGCCTCCCTCGCCGAGCCGCGAGAGAGCCTGCCGAGGCTCCCCGAGAGGAAAGGAGAGCCCCGGGACCAGCGGGAGAGACCCGCCGCCGCTGGAAAGCCCAGCGCTAGACCGGTGAGTGCCTGCCAGCAGAGGAGGGGGGGGAGCGTCGGGACACATTGCCGGTGTCCGCCCCGCCCCCTCTCTGTAGCGCGACCTCACGCCTGGGTGTTTTTGAGCCTGAGGGCTCAGGGTGCATTTCCTGATTTCACGAGCCCTGATAGGCTCTGAGCGCCCCACGTTCACATTGAGTCCCCAGAAGGGGGACTCCCAAAGAGAAGCGCCCGTGTGTTTGGAGCCTGAGGGCTCAGGGAGCATCTCCGCGTTCTGGAGCCATGAGGTGCCCCGGGGGCACCAGTTGATTTAGAGCCCCGCGTGGCTCTTGGCGAACATCACTGCTTTGGGTCCCCAGAGCGAGGGACCCCCCAGCCCAGCGAGGCTGCACCTGTTCAGTGCTGGAGCCCTGAGAGGCTCCTTGCCCATTGTTGTCCTGAGCCCACGAGGCTCCAACGTTCGCACCCTTGGTATTTACAACTGTCCAGCACTTAGTGGACAGTTGCTACGTTTAGGCTGGGTGTACTTTTTGGCTGATTACAGCCTGCCCTGACTTTGGGACACAGGGACTGCCACAGGTTGTGGCTCATGTGAAGTTATGCGCAATTGCTTGTGCTCGCACCGCTGAATGTGTTCTGAAGCATCATGTGTCTTTCCTTGCATACACCGCTGAATGTAGGTACTGCATCATGTGTTGTCTTGTGCTCGCACCTCTGAATGTGTTTGGATCCATCATGTGTCTTCCTTCCCTACACCGCTGAATGTTAATGCATCATATGTAATGTTCCTATGCTTATGCCCCCAGATGTTGGTGATTCCTAGGTGGTTGCTTTTCTCCTAGTACAGGTGTTGCTAGTTGAGGTCTTTTGTTCCTTGCGCAATAGTTGCCTAAGGTGGTTAGGGTTGCGTAGGAGGTTCTTATGCTTTACCAGTGATTACTGGTTGTGTGATAATTTGTGCTACATGATTCTAAAAGTATTCTATGTGCTAATTCCTATTCCTAAAAAGTGATGATTCCTGACAGTGGTCCAGGTGGTCCTGTCTTGTAAATATCCCCCTTGTAAATTCTGCCCGTGCCTGTTGGCACAGTGTAACAATATGTGTGTTTTATCTAATGTGTTTTTGATATAATACAAAGGCTATTTTTCTATAACCTTGTGTGGAGTTTCCTTTGTGGTGGGCCTTGGGTGTTGTTGCTGGGTGCGCGCGCAAACACTTAACCTACATAGCCTCCAAGTTTAGCCTTGACTGCTCGCGCCACGTTACCTAGAGGGCGAGAGAGGGGTTATCTTGGTGTGTGACTCCCTTGCCCTGACACTTAGAAATGGCGATCCCTGACTGACCTCGACGCGAGTCTTGGCCGGCCAGGGTCCCGTTTCTAACAACTACTAGTGCCACTATACCCGCACAGTACAACGCACCAGCACCACCAACACTGCTAAGATCATACTACCAGCCTTTTGCGGCACCATTACACAGACATGCAAAGTAATACACAGTCAGAGGCACTGCATCTCGATCCTATCAGAGCACCACACTGAAAACTGTCTCTAACTTCCTACCATCATTAACTCATTCTGGGCCCTTCTGCTGCCCTATTTTTCACGCACTTTAACAGTGCTTGGAATGTGCATCTAAACTTGAGTTAGAGGGGTGCTTTTTCAATCGTACTTGTTAGGTCTGGTGGCTTAGTGGACAAATGTGTCCACTGTAGGGGCATGTTGTTGTTCTCATGGTTACAGGTTCAAATCTGGGTTGGCCCACTCAGTCCTTCATCCTTCTGAGGTCGATAAAACGAGGTTCGTTGGGTAACAGTAAACATCTGCTATTCGGTGTTAAGATGCATTATCAATTTAAATAAATGCGGAAAAATACTAGCTGAAGCGGCGTCTTTTGCGTGTGGCAAAAATAAATGTGGATAAATACAGAAACAATGCCCAAAAAATAAATATGGATAAATACAGACGGAAATGGCAAAAAAATAAATACCATAGAACCGGGAGCCCTACTTGTAATCTAAAAATTAAGAAACAATTTTTTAGATACCTGTTTTTGTATACAGTAGTACATACATAGTATTTGTTATTTTCTTCTTTTTTCTAAAATTTTGCCCAAAGAACTCCTTGACCGATTACTTTATGGGGAAACCATTTATTCCCTCCCCACCACACTCTTAAATAAAAGGGAAAAAATGAAATAAAAATAAAAAAGGGGGGGCAACTATGTGATTAGTGGTATCCTTCAAGTTGCACAAAGAGTATAGACAAACACCTTAAGATGAAGCTTTTTATGTTAAAAGACTTCTAAATCGATTGGAGACTTTTATCAATCTGTTTCATCCGGTAGTATGATGCCTTTTATATAAGGGGGAAAAACGAATTTATGCAATTACTAGTCTTATTATACCATTGCATGATTTGACTTGTTTTGTAGTCTTTCTATTGTTGTTACCTTCTAAAAAACATCTGTGCTTATCAATAGACACGGAGGAGCCACCGTAATTTAATATATGGCCATTTTCGGAAAAACACTCGGATCCTTTCTTCAAATTGGAATCACTGGATATAAAACAGACACAATATATAGAGGTCTCTATTAGATGTTACAAATTTATCATGACTTTGCTAGATACTTCGTATTTTTACAAGCCTACTCACCAAGTTAAGTACTCGTTTTTACTTGATCAGGGTGGTTAGATATATGCTTGTGTTCAAGTTCAAGTTCAAGTTCGGGCATTTGTATAGCGCACTACTCACCCAGAGGGTCTCAAGGCGCTAGGGGAAGGGGTTCATTATTTGTCGAATAGCCAGGTTTTAAGTTCTTTTCTGAAGGAGATGTGGTTCTGAGTAAGGCGGAGGTGGGTGGGGAGTGAGTTCCAGGTCTTGGCAGCCAGGAAAGAGAAGGATCTGCCACCCATGGTGGATTTTCGGATGCGCGGGACTGCAGCGAGGGCTTGATTGGACGATCTAAGTTGGCGGGTGGGTTTGTAGAAGGACAGTCGAGTGTTGAGGCATTCGGGTCCTAGATTGTAGAGGGCCTTGTGTGCGTGGGTGAGAAGGCGGAAAGTAATTCTTTTGTTGACGGGAAGCCATTGGAGGTCTTTTAGATGTCCGGTGATGTGATCTTGGCGAGGGATGTCTAATATGAGTCTCGCTGACGCGTTTTGGATGCGCTGGAGTTTTTTCTGTAATTTTGCTGTGATTCTGGCGTATAGTGTGTTACCATAATCCAGTCGGCTAGTGACCAGTGCGTGGGTGACAGTCTTTCTTGTCTCGAGGGGGATCCAGCGGAAAATCTTTTTGAGAATGCGAAGTACGTTGAAGCAGGAGGACGAGACTGCGTTGACTTGTCTGGACATCAAGAGAGAGGAGTCTAGGATGAAGCCAAGGTTACGTGCATGATCTGTTGGTGTGGGTGCTGTGCCTAGAGCGGAAGGCCACCAAGAGTCGTCCCAAGCTGAGGGGGAAGATCCTAGGATGAGCACCTCCGTTTTGTCTGAGTTGAGTTTTAGGCGGCTATGTTTCATCCATTCGTCTACTTCTTTCATGCCTTCGTGAAGATTGGTTTTGACGGTGTTGGGGTCTTTGGTGAGGGAAAGGATTAACTGGGTGTCGTCAGCGTAAGAGATGATGTTGAGGTTGTGTTGATGCGCGATGGAGGTGAGAGGACTCATGTAGATGTTGAAGAGGGTGGGACTGAGTGAGGATCCTTGAGGTACGCCACAGATGACTTCGGTGGCCTCTGAGTAGAATGGGGGAAGATGGACTCTTTGCGTTCTCCCAGCGAGAAATGAGATGATCCAGTCCAAGGCTTTTCCTTGTATGCCGATATTGCTGAGGCGATGTATAAGGGTGCTGTGGCAGACTGTGTCGAAAGCGGCGGATAGGTCGAATAGGATGAGGGCCACTGTTTCTCCGTTGTCCAGGAGTGTTCGGATGTCGTCGGTCGCTGCAATGAGGGCTGTCTCGGTGCTGTGTTTGGCTCGAAACCCAGATTGAGATGGATCAAGGGAGTTGTTGGATTCAAGGAAGGCGGCGAGCTGGCTGTTGATGGCTTTCTCGATGACTTTGGCCGGGAAAGGGAGGAGGGATATGGGTCGATAGTTTTTAAGTTCAGAGGGGTCTGCTGTGGGTTTCTTCAGAAGGGCGCTGAGTTCGGCGTGTTTCCAGCTTTCTGGAAAGGTGGCGGAGTTGAAGGAGCAGTTGATGACATCACGGAGATGGGGTGCGATGATGGAGTCAGCTTTGTTGAAGATGTGGTGGGGCAGGGGTCGGTAGGCAAGCCAGAGTGGATTGAGTTCATGAGGCGAATGGTCTCTTCAGTGGTGATTGGGTTCCAGGCGCTGAGGTTGTTAGTTGGCGGAGTAGGATCTGAGGGGGGTGGAGAGGGTTGATCGCTGGGAGTATTCTCAAAGCTGTTGTGGATGTCGGCAATTTTGTTGTAGAAGAAGGAGGATAGCGCGTCGCAGAGGTCTTGAGAGGGAGTGATGTCGTTAGATGCTGCGGTGGGGTCGGTGAATTCTTTGACGATGTTGAAGAGTTCCTTGCTGTTATGGGTGTTGTTGTCGAGACGATCCTTGAGTGCTGATTTCTTGGCGGATCGAATCAGTTGGTGGTGTTTGCGGGTGGCTGTCTTGAGGGAGGCCATGTTGTCGGAGGTTTGGTTTTTTCTCCATATCTTCTCCAGGGTGCGGCATAGCTTCTTGGATTTTTTAAGTTCGTCATTGAACCAGGGAGCCTTTTTGTTGGATGATTTCATCTGGTGCTTTTTCAGGGGTGCTAATTCGTCAGCACTGTGGGTAATCCATTGCCTGAGGTTGGTGGCCGCTTGGTTTGGGTCCATTGAGAGGGTGGGAGTGTATTGGTTGAGTGATGTGAGGAGTTGGTCGGAGGTGATTTTGTACCAGTTTCTCCGGAGAATAGGTTGTGGACGGTTGTGGGTCAGGGTGGTTTTGTAGCTGAAGTGAACACAACTGTCGTCCGTCCAATGGAGAGCTGTAGTGCGATCGAAGGAGATGTGCTTGCTGGAGGTGAAGATAGGGTCGAGCATGTGTCCGGCTACATGGGTGGGGGTGTCAACAAGTTGTTTGAGTCCGAGATTGGCCAGGTTGTCCAGAAGGGAGTTGGTGTTGCTATTGTGTTTGTTTTCAAGGTGGTAGTTGAGGTCTCCTAGTAGAATGTAGTTCTAGGAGGCGAGGGCGTGTGGGCTGATGAAGTCCGTGATGTCATCGCTGAATTGAGTGCGGGTGCCTGGAGGCCTGTAGATGAGGGTGCCTCTAAGTGTGGTCCTGGGGTCGGTGTGGATCTGAAAATGGAGATGTTCGGCGGTTGCAAGATTATCGTCGGAGCTGGTTGTGATTTTGATGGTGTTTCTGTGGATGATGGCGATGCCGCCTCCTGTTTGATTGGTGCGGTCTTTTCGGATAATCTTGTAAGTGTCCGGTATGGCTATGGCGTTGTCGGGTGCCGATGATGTGTTCATCCATGTTTCAGTAAGGAAGGCGATGTCAGGTGACGCAGTGTCGAGTAGGTCCCAGAGATCTGTTGCGTGTCTGTGGACCGAGCGGGTGTTGAGCAGGATGCACTTTAGGTGGTTAGAGTCAGAGCTGTGTTTGGGGGACGTGGATTTGGTGAGGGTCCTGAAGCAGTTGAACTTGCAGGAGAGGCAGGCGAATGGGCCGTGAGTACGTCCTGGGGTGGCATTGCAGCATTGTGGTGCCCGTCCGGGGTTGAGGGCGTGGAGGGTTATGGCATCATATGTGAATCTGGAGGGCTGGGTGAGGTGGGGACCAGGGGGACCGGCGCTGGACGCGGTCCAGGCGTGGACTGGCGTAGACGGGCTTACCTTTGGCGTGCCTTCGGCGCGCATGGGGCGCGACCGCTGCGCGTGAGAGAGCTTTGTTCACTCGCAGTTTATCATGTGCCTGTTGAGGTAAATAATATATATAGTGAGTCTGCTGGTCCTGTCGTTATCTACTCATTTTTATCTCCACATCACTCTAAGGAAATAATATAAGGGAGATTACTTTGGTTTTAGCACGAGGGCCTTAGTCTTGCTCGTATGTCTGCTGTCTTGTGGCCAAGGTATACTATGTAATGAAAATTAACCAAGTTTCTTAAAGGTCTCTAAGGCGTATCATGGCTCCCTATATTTTATTTGGGAGTAGAATTAATCATATGAGATGTATCTGGCGCCGGTCCCTGGTAATTCGGAAACTATAGGGGGACAAACACGCTGTGGACTATGATCGTTTGTGCGTGTTTTAGACTAGGTCCATAACAAACTTTTTTTGTACTACGACTATTTTAACGCAAAAGCTTTTACCGTAGTATGACTATGTAGCCGCGTAAGGGGGCTCAAACAGGACAATAGATCACATACCTCGTTCAATAGATTCAGCCTCCCTGCTCCTCCATGTTCGTGTAATCCAGGATAATATTACCCCGGAATTAGTACTGGTTTATATGCTGACTCTGACGTTCGTGACCCGGAAATGGATAATTTTCTTTATTGTTGTTTTTACTTAAACTAATTTCACTTGCCATTATGTTTTAGTCTCTAAGTCTTCCGAAGTTCGGAATTCTTGTTTTGTGAGGGTCTCATCTACGAGAGTCAGATAATTATAAACTCCATATGTGTTGTTGATGGCATGACCCGGAAGTCGCCGTTATTATTTACTAATGCTTCATAACTACAAATAAAGCCGGTTTTCTTTCTTATTTGCTATTATTGCTGTTTCAGGCATATCTTATCTGAACTGCTTTAGGGGGGCCCTAAATGAGGACTTTTGTTTATTAATGGGTTGTGACTCGTGATTGGCGGCCATCTTAGTTTGGGAAATTTAAAAGATGGTTTTTGATACCAAAAGAGAATATGTTTCACATTTATACACAATTAATTTCCTTGGACGTTCATAAACAGTGTTTAATACAATATGCTTGCATACAGATCAGTGATGACATTACAGAATTGTTTGCAAACAACATTCCCTCTCGATCTTCAACTCGATTCCTCTATGTATTCATATATTCATTCAGAGATCACCACAACAACCGATCAATATGAAAAACAGCGACATGTGACATTTTCGTTGTTTAACACTTATTGAGGCCAATGTACATATCAATCAATCAATCATAGGCATTTATATCACTCACTACTTACCCGGAGGGTCTCAAGGCGCTTGGGGAGGGGGGGTCCGCTACTGCTTGAACAACCAGGTCTTGAGCTTCTTCCTGAAGGAGAGGTGGTCTTGGGTCAGGCGTAGGTCGGGAGGGAGGGAGTTCCAAGTCTTGGCGGCCAGGTGGGAGAAGGACCTTCCTCCTGTTGTCGCTCTGCGGATGCAGGGGACGGCGGCGAGGGCGTGACTGGTCGAGCTGAGGTGGCGTTTGGGAGCGTAGAAGTTGAGGCGGCTGTTGAGGTAGGTCGGACCTTGGTTGTGTAGGGCTTTGTGTGCATGGGTGAGGAGCCGGAAGGTGATTCTTTTGTTGATCGGGAGCCAGTGCAGGTCTCTCATGTGTCTGGAGATGTGGCTTCGTCTGGGGACGTCGAGGATGAGTCTCGCCGAGGCGTTCTGGATCCGCTGGAGTCTCTTCTGGAGCTTGGCGGTGGTTCCGGCGTAGAGGGCGTTGCCGTAGTCCAGTCGGCTGGTGACAAGGGCCTGGGTGACCTTCTTCCTGGTCTCTGTGGGGATCCACCGCAAGATCTTACGTAGCATGCGCAGGATGTTGAAACAGGACGAGGAGACGGCGTTGACCTGTCTGGTCATGGAGAGGGAGGAGTCCAGGATGAAGCCCAGGTTGCGTGCGTGGTCTGTCGGTTTGGGTGCGTTGCCCAGGGCGGGGGGCCACCAGGAGTCGTCCCAGGCGGAGGGTGAGGATCCCAGGATGAGGACTTCCGTCTTGTCTGTGTTCAGTTTCAGGCGGCTGGTCGTCATCCACTCGGCCATGTCTTTCATCCCTTCATGCAGGTTGGCTCTGGCGGTGGCGGGGTCGTTGGTCAGGGAGAGGATCAGCTGGGTATCATCGGCGTAGGAGATGATGTTCAGGTTGTGTTGGCGTGCGATGGCTGCAAGGGGGCTCATGTAGACATTGAAGAGGGTGGGGCTGAGCGAGGATCCCTGAGGGACGCCGCAGATGACTTCCGTGGCTTCTGATCTGAATGGGGGCAGGCGGACTCTCTGTGTCCTTCCGGCGAGGAAGGAGATGATCCATTCCAGTGCTTTCTCCTCGATTCCGACGTTGCTGAGGCGCTGCACTAGGGTACGGTGGCAGACAGTGTCGAATGCCGCGGAGAGGTCCAGGAGGATGAGGGCCGCTGTTTCTCCGTTGTCCAGCAGGGTTCGGATGTCGTCGGTGGCAGCGATGAGGGCGGTCTCGGTGCTGTGGTTGGCCCGGAAGCCTGACTGAGATGGGTCGAGGGATCCAGTCGTCTCGAGGAAGGCTGCCAGTTGCTTGTTGACGGTCTTCTCGATGACTTTGGCTGGAAACGGGAGGAGCGAGATGGGGCGGTAGTTCTTGAGTTCGGTGGGGTCCGCCGTTAGTTTCTTTAGTGGAGCGCTGAGTTCGGCGTACTTCCAGCTCTCAGGGAAGGTGGCGGTTTCAAAGGAGGTGTTGATAATGTCCCGCAGGTGGGGTGCGATGACAGCGTCGGCCTTGTTGAAGACGTGGTGAGGGCAGGGGTCGGTTGGAAATCCGGAGTGGATGGAGTTCATCGTGCGGATGGTGTCTTTGAGGTTGATCGGTGTCCAGGCGTTGAGGGTGGTGGTGGGGGGCGTTGGTGTGGTCGTGGGGAGCGTTGTTTGTGTGCTGAAGCTGTTGTGTATGTCAGCGATCTTGTTGTGGAAGTAGGAGGCGAGGGAGTTGCAGAGGTCTTGCGATGGGGTGATGTCGTTGGTTCCGGCGTTGGGGTTGGAGAGCTCTCTCACGATGTTGAAGAGTTCCTTGCTGTTGTGTGCGTTGTTGTCCAGCCGGTCCTTGAATGCTGTTTTCTTGGTGGCGCGGATCAGTTGATGGTGCTTTCGGGTGGCGAGCTTGAGGGTGGTCATGTTGTCCGGTGTTGGGTCTCTTCTCCAGGCTTTCTCGAGGGCACAGCAGTACTTCTTGGAGCTCTTGAGTTCGTCGGTGAACCACAGGGCCTTCTTGCTTCCGGGTCTGCTGGGCGGGGTCCTCAGCGGGGCGAGTTCGTCCGCGCAGGTGTAGATCCATTTCGTGAGGTTGTCGGCGGCTTGGCTGGGGTTCGCTGAGCTGGCGGGAGGGTGCTGGCTCAGGGATGCGGCGAGTTGGTCGGCTGTGATCTTGTTCCAGCTTCTTCGTGCGGCCTGTTGCTGGTGGTGGTGGACCGTGGTTCTTCTGAAGGTGAAGTGGATGCAGCTGTGGTCCGTCCAGTGGAGTCCAGTGGCATGGCTGAAGGCGACGTCTTTGCTGGACGAGAAGACGGCGTCGGGTGTGTGTCTGGCGAGGTGGGTGGGGGTGGTCACCTGCTGCTTGAGTCGAGGGTGGCGAGGTTGTCAAGCAGGGTGGTGGTGTTGCGGTCGTTGTTGTTCTCCAGGTGGAAGTTGATGTCCCCGAGGAGGATGTAGTCGGCGGAGGGGAGGGCGTGCGGGCTGATGAAGTCGGCGATGTCTTCGCTGAATTGAGTGCGTGGTCCCGGGGGTCGGTAGATCAGGGTGCCCCTGAGGGTGGTCTTGGGGTCGGTGTGGATCTGGAATTGCAGGTGTTCGGCGGTTGTCAGGGTGTCGTCGGTGTTGGTCGAGATGCGGATGCTGTTCCTGTGGATGATGGCGATACCTCCTCCAGTCTGTTTGTCGCGGTCTTTCCGGATGATCTTGTAGCCCTCTGGGATGGCGATGGCGATGTCGGGCGCTGAGGATTCGTTCATCCAGGTTTCCGTGAGGAAGGCAACGTCAGGAGCTGTGGTGTCGAGGAGGTTACAGAGTTGGACGGCGTGTCTGTGGACGGAGCGGGTGTTGAGCAGGATGCACTTGAGGTGGTTGCTGCTGGTGTTCGGCTTGGTGGGCGCTGGTGCAGTGCAGGTCCGGATGCAGGTGAACTTGCAGAACTGGCAGGTGAAGGGTCCGTGGGTGCGTCTCGGGGTGGCTCGGTAGCATCCAGGGGTTCGACCGGTGTTGAGTGCGTTGAGGGTGGCGGCGTCGTACGTCCGGCGGGTGTGCAGGGGTCTGCGAGGGCCAGGGGTCCTGGCGCTGGGCGCGGTCCAGGCGCAGACGGGCGTAGACGGGCTTATCTTTGGCGCACCATCGGCGCTCAATCGGTGCTCCCGCTGCGCGCGTCCGCTGCGCGGTCGCTCTGGGAGCATCATAAGAGGGAAGCCGGGAGGGAGGGTCTGTGGGGAGGCGGGGAGCGCGGGAACCAATCGGCGGGCGGGGGGCGGGGTCGTGCAGTGCGAGGCTCAGGCAGCAGGTAAGCAGGAACCGGGGAAGGGTTGTGGGGGCGACCAGGCCAAGGGCGCAGTGGTCGCTCCTGGGCAGCGCTGTGGGTCCCCTTAAGAGGGGAGCCGGGAGGGAGGGTCTGCGGGGAGGCGGGGAGCAAGGGAACCAATCGGCGGGCGGGGGGGGTGGGGTCTCGTGGGAAACCGGCAGGAAAAGCCTGGGGGCTCGGCGGCGGCCCTGCGGTGGCTGGGGCGGCACTGGGGCGGCCCTGCGGTGGCTGGGGTGGCTCGGGTGGCTCAGCGGCGGCCCTGCGGCGGCTTGGGCGTCGTGCAGTGCGAGGCTCAGGCAGCAGGTAAGGAGGAGCAGGCGGGGGGTGTGGGGGCGACCAGGCCAAGGGTTGATACAATAAATACTGTGCTGACATATAGCGTTTAATGATTTCCTATTGTCTCTCTTGCATCATTATCATGGACCTTAATGTACTCATCGTGTATCGTTAAATGCAGTAACTATTATCCCTATTACAGAATCAATCTTTCCCACTCTTCTTTATTATTAAGCCAGTCCTGAAAGTATTGAAGAGGGACATATAGAATTGCTCTCTCTTTTTTCTCTGAATTTGGATATTGCCTCCTCTTATGTCATGTTGCATTACTTCTATCCCACACCATTTTAAATCCTCTATCTTGTGATTGTGGGTCAACCAGTGGTCTACCAGAGGTGCGGTTTTCTTCTTGGTCCTGATTGCTGACTTATGTTCTGTAGTTCGCGTTTTAACTTCTCTGGATGTTTCGCCAATATAGGCTTTATTACATGGACAGAGGATGAAGTAAATTACATTTTTTGTTCTACAGTTTATAAAGCTTTTTATTCTATGCGTAATACCATTGTGCGTTACTGTATCAACCTTCATTTAGTTCTCACAGTTGGTGCACATGTTACAGCAGAAATTACCAACAGGTAAAGGCTTTTTGTCTATGGTCTTCTGTTTTTCAGTTCTATCCTCCCTGAATTTGTGGACTAAACAGTTTTCACTGTTTTGTTCCTTCTGAAACTAAACATGGGTTTAGGGATCTTTGTGCCATTTTTATCATTTAGGATTGACCAGTTTCTATTGATTATATTTTTACTTTATTACTAGCTACACTAAAGTTCATGACGAATATCAATCTATCATTTGGATTTTCTACTTTTTAGTTTCATTTGAGAACAAGGAGTCTCTATTATAGTATTTTGCTCGCTTGTAGGCTTTCCTGATTAAATGGTTCGGGTAGCCTCTCTCTTTAAGTTTACTAGATAGTTCGTCTGCATATTTATTGAAGTCCCTAATATCTGTACACTTACGTCTAATCCTTAAATATTTGCAAAAAGGGATGTTATCCTTTTGGCTTCTCAGATGGTTACTTTTGTAGTGCAATAGGGTATTGCGATCTGAAGATTTGGTGTAGAGCTCAACCCCTAATACGCCATTTTTATCTTTGATGCTGATATCCAAAAATTCAATTGTTTCTTTATTGTACTTGGAGGTGAAACGCAAGTTCACGTCTCCAAGATTCAGCCAACTGATGAAGTCATTCAAGTCCTCAACAGTACCTGTCCAGATGAAAAAAATATCATCTATAAACCTTGACCAACAAGTGATATTTTCAAAAAAAGGGGCTGCGCTATTGAAAATATGCTTATTCTCAAAGGCTGCTACATACAGACAGGCTAGTCTGGGAGCACAGGTGGCTCCCATGCTGGTGCCTTTCACCTGTCTGTAAAAGTCATTTTTAAACAGGAAGATGTTATTTTTTAGAATGATGTTCACACATTTGATAATGAAAGTTGCATGGTTATTGAGATCCCCTTCTCCGGTGTTACGGAGGCCCTCTAACATCTTGATGGTATCATCCTGAGGGATGTTAGTGTAGAGGGCCTCTATGTCTAAAGTAACCAACCATTGGTTCTGGATGTTATAAGGGTGACCTTCCACTTTTTCTATTATACAGGTAGTGTCTTTAATGTAAGCCCTTTGGGACGTTACTTGTGGTTGTAAGAACTTATCGACATATTTACTAAGTGGTTCTGTCACTGAATTTATGCTTGATACGATAGGTCGCATTGGTGGATCTAATAAATTTTTATGGACTTTGGGGAGTCCGTACAGTGCAGGTATAATGGGGGTTTCATTTTTGAGAAATTTATATTCATCATTACAGATGACTTCGTCTTCTTTAGCATAGTCCAATAGTGTGCTCACTTTCAAAATCAATGCATTCCACTCGTGTCTATTGGATTTACAGTAGTGTTCAGTATTGTTTAAAAGTAGCATCATTCTCCTGGTATAGTCCTCTGTATTCATGAGGACAATGCTGCCACCTCTATCGCCTGGTTTCTCTGTAAGTTTGTTGTTATTTTCAAGGTTTTTCAGGGCTAGACTTTCTGCTTTGTTTAGGTTGTTGTTTCCTCTTAATGATTGTGTTAGCAAGTCAGCTATATTGCTTTCAACGACTTGTTCAAAGAAGACAACTTTTTTGTGAACCATACCTATTGCAGGTGTCCACTCTGATTTTGGTTTAAGCCCAGATTTGTTCACTGGGTGGTCCCTGAGGTCTTTGTCTTTAAAAAAATCCTGTAGTCTGATTTTTCTGAAGAAACTTTGAAGGTCCCTTTCTAGATTACATTTGTCTATTTGTGTAGTGATAGCGAACCCTAAGCCCTTCTCTAATAATGACGTTTCATCTTTAGTAAGAATTGTGTCTGATAGGTTTATTATTGCTGCTTTCATATTTAATCCCATTTGGATTGACTCCGAGTTTTCATGTAGGGTCTTTTTTGTTGTGGAGGTTGAGGGTAGAAGTTCCCTCTCCCCCTGCCTCTCCCTCGGGTCTGATTGCCCCTTTGTGGTCGGTGGTCTAAAAATGGTAGAGAGCTTTGGTTTGATGAGGTTTCTCCCCCACTTTTATTCTCTGAGTTTCTTTCATTGTCTGACTCACTACTGGTATAGGAAGAATCCGAGAAAGTGACTCTTTTCCTTGGATAATTTCTTCTGGGTTACTGCCACTGATTGCAATTAAACTGCTCTTCTCTTGGTCTATCAAAAAAATCTTTTTGGGTATATGGATACACAGCTTCTAGGTTATAGGTAGCGACATCTTTTCTGAATTTATTAGATTTTTTGTTCAGAAGATAATCTCTATAGCTAGAGACGTCATTTTGGATGTCCTCTAATTTTTTCTTTGCGTCATCTAATACAGTGTTACCCATTAATTTACTTTCTAGTTCATCAATTTCCTTTTTTTCTATGATCAGTATAGCGCTGGCTGTCTCAATATTAAGCAACATCCAGTCCCTACTGCAGCGATTTGCGATGAGGGTCCAGTTTTCAATAAATATTGCATGGCGTATAAATATGCCTGGTTCATTTTTTATTTGTAATCCTCTAGGGATAATACCTTTTTTGCAGTATTCCATTAGGAAATGGTTTTACGCATAGAATAAAAAGGGGTACCAATGCTGGGAATTCCCCCACCCTAGAGGCTCTATCCACCTTCCTAGAATCACAGTCCCTGGGAAATAGAGTGGTTGTGGCTGGTGACCTCAATAGGACCTTCGAACCGTTGGAAAATACGGAAAATCGGATAGGGCAGGAGGAAGATGTCCAATGGGGTGTCCCAAACCTAAATCTCGTACCAGTCAAACGGTGGAAAAAAGATATATTGCTACTGAATGCGCTATGTTTGGAATATGGCTTGAGGGCCCTTAATGGAAGGACAAAGAGCGACCAGGGAGGCAACTGTACATTTGACAATGGTCACAGTAAAAGTAGAATAGACTATGTCATTTGTAGCCTTAATTTATGGTGTGGGATAGGCGACATGGAAATCAAGGGTAGATTAGAAAGTGACCATAATCCCCTTTGTGTCACCCACTCCTGGTGGAGGGTCACGCCTGATAATCCAGAGTCACGCAGTGAAGTTGTACCTGTTATGGCCAATGATATGCGAAGAGTTAAATGGCCAAATGTGTTGGCAAATGTGGCATCCATGGACTACATAAATTTGGAGGTGGATAAAGCAATTGCCGCCATGGAGATAGTAAACCCTGTAACACCTGGTTCCTCTTCAACAACAGCCATACACGATACGTTCTTTTCCCTTTTAAAACCACATTTTACTAGATTAAATAAGGTAAATAGAAAAGCCCCACTTAAAATGGCTAGGTGGTTTAATAAACAGTGTAGGTTAACCAGATTGGAACTGGGTAGGGTAATTAGAAGTAGAGATAAGGTTTTGATTAGTATAGCTAGGAAACACTACAAATTTAGTATTCGTAAGGCCAAGAAAAAGTGGGATGAGGAATATTGGGATGAATTGCTGGAAGCTTCTGGGTCAAGGGATTCCAGACTTTTCTGGAAAATTGTGAAGTGGGGCCGAGGTGGCACCCCTAACAATCCAGATAATAATGTCAATGAGGCATCATGGGTTGAGTATTTTAAACCCCAGTATGCAGAGAACAGGGATATTGTGGCCATAGAACCTATTCCAGTGGTATTTTGTAAGGGAAACCTGTTCTCAAATAAAGAAGTAGAATTGGTAATTTCAACCCTACAAGGGGGAAAGGCACCGGGCTTGGATGGGATTCCCTCTGATATATTTAAGAACGACAAGGTACGGTGGGCTAGGTATGTGACCTCACTGGGAAATGCTCTAGCTAAAGGGGCTAAAATCCCAGAAATATGGAAGGGGCAATAATTATACCGATCTATAAGAAAGGTGATCGGTCACTCCCGGCCAATTATAGTCCGATAAGTTTGATTGCCACTATCCAAAAAGTGGTGGGGAAGATGGTTGTCAATAAACTTATTGACTTGGTAGACGAGTATAATGCCCTTTCCCCCTACCAGGCAGGCTTTATGCGGGCAACCAGCATGGTAGATCAAATATTTCGATTTACCATGTTGCGGTGGGGGACGGTACTCCTTGGCGAAGGCAGCCTATATGTCGCATTTGTAGACTTGAGGGCTGCCTTCGACCTGATTCCAAGGAGCAAGCTTTGGGCAGTTCTGAAAAGGATAGGGGTCCCACCCGAGTTGCTCACTCTAATAATGCGTCTCCATGAATGCAACTTTGCCAAAGTCCAATGGGGGAGGAACGGGGAATCTACTGTTAATTTTCCTGTCGAGCGGGGTGTACGGCAGGGATGTGCAATGGCACCCCTGCTCTTCTCCCTGTTCATCAATGGTATTGTGGATAGGATGTTGGATGCAAGTGTGGATGCACCTTCGCTAGCGGGCATCAGGGTCCCGATCCTGATGTTCGCTGACGACACCCTAATTGTGTCCAAAACCCCAGCAGGACTTCAGCGTGCCCTAAATATATTTGACATGTTTTGTAGGGAGCATGGCCTCGAAGTCAATGCTAGCAAAACAAAGCTGATGGTTTTCTCTCAAAGGCGCCGACCTCAACCAAGGGTATCTCTGAATAACATCGAGCTTGAGGTAGTAAATGTTTTTACTTATATAGGGTTAGAGATATCAAGTAAGCCAGGTTGGTCACGACACATAGAAAAGGCCGTATTGAGACACCAGCAGATTTCAGGGGCGCTCCGGGTAGAGCAAGTAAAATCAAAAACTAGGCCTATAAAACCGGTCCTCATGGTTTATGAAGCTAAAGCCTTAGGGGCAGCCCTGTATGGGGCAGAAGTATGGGGTTTTGAGAGGCTCCCTACTCTACAAATATCAGAGAATAGGTTTCTGATGTTTCTGAGGGGAATTACGGGTCTCCCCCAAAGTGCGCCATTAATACCGCTTGGCCTTGACCTAGGGAGGAGATCGGTTAGTGACCGTGCTCGATTAAGGCCTATCCTTTATTGGAGACAGCTTTGGACGACCCCAGAGATCCAACACTATGCTGATGGGTTTTTAGCCCTAGTTAAATCAGACACATTTCACAAAATATCATGGTTGAAGACGCTCAGGGTTGTTCTTGCTGAGCTCGGTTTCTCTAACCTTTGGGAAAATCCGTCTGGGGAAGTATTCCCAAGTAAAAACACCATCAAGGCCATATATTGGGATTATGTAGAAGACCAGCTCTGGAGGAGTACACAAACAGAAACAATGGGGGGTAGATTCATGGAAATTGAAACGAGACCTGCACTGGAACAGTATTGGGACAGTATAACTGTCCCGATAGATAGAAAGTTATTTTTTCAATTACGGTAGGTTCTCTCCCCTTGAGGTCATTGACGGGTAGGTGGAGGAGTACTAACATCTCGTGTTGCCCGGTATGTGGTGCCCCCAACGAAAGCATGGCTCACTTCTTTTTTCTGTGTGAGGCCTATGCAAACCCAAGGAGAGTATGGTTAGCTCCAGTTTGTAGAAACCTTGGGGTATCCAGCGGTGTTGAGGGGTTGAGAATTATTTGTACCTCTACCGAAATGCCTATTGTGCTGGGAACAGCAAAATACTTGGGGTGGGCATGGTCCATTAGGCGGAGGGCTTTACCTCCCAATATGAACTAAAACTTACAGTAATTTTAAATATTTTTTTTGTTGTTAAAGCTTGCACAACTGCTTAAAATTTATTTTATGTGTATGAAATATGAATTTTAATTGCAATGTATTTTAAAATGTATGAATTTTAAAATGTATGTTTGTGCTTTTATGAGTGTACAACTCGAATAAAGCTTTTTCAATCAATCAGAATAAAAAGCTTTATAAACTGTAGAACAAAAATTAGTATTTACTTCATCCTCTGTCCATGTAATAAAGCCTATATTGGCGAAACATCCAGAGAAGTTAAAACGCGAATTACAGAACATAAATCAGCAATCAGGACCAAGAAGAAAACCGCACCTCTGGTAGACCACTGGTTGACCCACAATCACAAGATAGAGGATTTAAAATGGTGTGGGATAGAAGTAATGCAACATAACATAAGAGGAGGCAATATCCAAATTAAGAGAAAAAAGAGAGAGCAATTCTATATGTCCCTCTTCAATACTTTCAGGACTGGCCTTAATGATAAAGAAGAGTGGGAAAGATTGATTCTGTAATTGGGATAATAATTACTGCATTTAGCGATACACGATGAGTACATTAAGGTCCATGATAATGATGCACCAGAGATAATAGGAAATCATTAAACGTTATATGTCAGCACAGTATTTATTGTATCATATGTACATTGATCTCAGTAAGTGTTAAACAACGAAAATGTCACATGTTGCTGTTTTTCATATTGATCGGTTGTTGTGGGGATCTCTGAATGAATATATGAATACATAGAGGAATCGAGTTTAAGATCGAGAGGGAATGTTGTTTGCAAACAATTCTGTAATGTCATCACTGATCTGTATGCAAGCATATTGTATTAAACTCTGTTTATGAACGTCCAAAGAAATTAATTGTGTATAAATGTGAAACATATTCTCTTTTGGTATCAAAAACCATTTTTTATATTTCCCAAACTAAGATGGCCACCAATCACGAGTCACGACCCATAAATAAACAAAAGTCCTCATTTAGAGCCCCCGTAAAGCAGTTCAGATGAGATATGCCTGAAACAGCTATAATAGCAAATTAGAAAGAAAACCGGCTTTATTTGTAGTTATGAAGCATTAGTAAATAATAACGGCGACTTCCGGGTCACGCCATCAACAACACATATGGAGTTTGTAATATCTGACTCTCGTAGATGAGACCCTCACAAAACAAGAATTCGGAACTTCGGAAGAATTAGAGACTAAAACATAATGGCAAGTGAAATTAGTTTAAGCAAAAACAACAATAAAGAAAATTATCCATTCCCGGGTCAGGAACGTCAGAGTCAGCATATAAACCATTACCAATTCCCGCGTAATATTATCCTGGATGACACGAACACGGAGGAGCAGGGAGGCCGAATCTATTGAATGAGGTATGTGAGCTATTGTCCTGTTTGAGCCCCCTTAAGTGGCTAAATAGTCATACTACGGTAAAAGCTTTTGAGTTAAAATAGTCGTAGTACAAAAAAAGTTTGTTATGGACCTAGTCTAAAACGCGCACAACCGATCATAGTCCACAGCATGTTTGTCCCCCTATAGTTTCCGAATTACCAGGGACTGGCGCCAGATACATCTCACATGATTAATTCTACTCCCAAGTAAAATATAGGGAGCCATGATATGCCTTAGAAACCTTTAAGAAACTTGGTTAATTTTCATTACATAGTATACCTTGGCCACAATACAGCAGACATACGAGCCAGACTAAGGCCCTCGTGCTAAAACCAAAGTAATCTCCCTTATATTATTTCCTTAGAGTGATGTGGAGATAAAAATGAGTAGATAACGACAGGACCAGCAGACTCACTATACCAATTCAATTCCAATTCAAAATCTTTATTCGATTGTAAATATTACAATCATAAAAGTACAACTCATAAGTAAACAGTTAAAAACAATCCAAGTAATTCATTTCATGTAACATATAAGAGACACAACATACAGTACAAGGTAGAAAAAAAAAGAGCAGCGGGCACTATGAACATGAGCAATATTAAGTGTGTATTAAAAACATAAATTACTATATTGTTTAAAAAATACCTAAAACATTCACAGCATAATTATCCATCCATACTTTTCCTGAAGGTGATGGCTTTTTTTAAAAAGTTACAGACAAATAAAGTGCAGTCACAGTTCAGTAATTGGAGGTAGTAAAGTGCAGGTTTGATTTGTGCAAAATTCAATTTTTTGAGGCACGGTGCAAGATATAGTTTCCGTGGTATAGTATAATAAGGGCAAATGAAAAGAAAGTGTGCCAGATCTTGAGGAGACTTTCCGTCGCAGCCACAAGCTGGCAACACTTCACCCCATTGAGCCCCACTTGGAACCGCCAGTAGGAGATGAAATAGGTCAAAACGGAACCTTATTAGCAGAAAACGTTCATAGCTAGTCATAGGCCATGACAGATAAGGTTCCATTTGTGGACAGGTTTTAAGTAGTAGATGTTTCCTAACACTGTCCTTCTGTATCTCAACCTCTTCTCTGTCAGTACATCTTAGTAATAATATAGCATTTTTTACCAAGATGACGTCGGGTTTTGTAATCATGTTGGGAGCAAAAAACAAATCAGATCGGCCAATTGCCGTCAAACAGTCCTTTATATACTTCAACCACGGGACTTTAAACCTTCCATCTTGCGTTAAGGCTTCTTTCAATAAAGCGTGAGTGAGCGGAATATCGGTATTGAGCCAACAATTCAGCCAGCACAGAACCGGGTTTACTGCTATTCTATCACTTAAGTAGGGGACCCCTAACTCCTCGTGTGCAGAAAAATTCCCGATACCCCTTGGCAACCTCAGTATCTTTTTCAGAACATTATTTTCTGTAACCTCTAGGTCCTTTATCTTGCAGTAGCCCCAGAGCTCGCTTCCATAGCAGGCGACAGCGACACTTTTTGCCTGATATAATTTGAGCAAAGCGGCTGTTGGGCGGTTCCCGATTTTTTTTGCAAAGCCAAGTATGGCCGCATTTACCCGTGTTGCTTCGCCCTTCTTTTTGGAAACTGCGGGGCCCCAGGATAGTTTATGATCTAAGAGAACCCCAAGGTATGAAAAGGTATTAGTGGTAGGGATTTTCTCCCCATTTATACTGAAGGAATTAATTTTCTGTGTACCCTTTCCTATTTTCATGACATAGGACTTGGAATTGTTAATGCTTAGGCCACGGGACTCCATGAATTTAAAAAATGAATTTAATAATTTCTTAAGGCCAATTGCTGTTCTAGATATAAGAACAGCATCATCTGCATAAAGCAGCACAGAAACCCCTTTGCGCTCAACAAAGGGGTAGTCTGCTTCAGTATTTAGAAGAAATTCCTCCAATTCATTGATATACAGGTTAAAGAGGAATGGGGCCAAAATGCATCCTTGTCGTACTCCCCGATTTATTCTGAATTCGTCCGTTACTTTAAGATCTTGGGTGTATCGGACATTAGCTCTTGTATCCGAATGCAGGTCGGCTAAAAAGTTGACAAGATTCCTCTCTACGCCCATTTTCAACAAAGTAGCCCATAATATGCCTCTGTCCACACAATCAAAAGCGGACAACAAGTCCATAAATGCCATGTAAACAATTCCTTGTCTAGCCAGGGTATATTTACTTAAGATCAGGTATAAGTTCAAACACTGTGTAATTGTCGAGTGGCCGGGTCTGAATCCATACTGTATAGATGATAGAATATTGTTATCTTTAGCCCATGTAGATAGCCTGTTTAGAATTACCCCCCCTACCACTTTAGCTACTGAATTTATTAAAGATATCGGCCTATAACATAATGGGCTGCTGCGGTCGCCCTTTTTAAAAACAGGGACTATAGTCGATAGCCCCCACGCATTTGGGCACCCTGTGATCACTGCTGCATTCACTACCGCCGTGAGAACGGGAGCCCAAAAGGAAATACTAGACTTAAAAAGGTCCGGTGGTAACCCATCCGGGCCCGGGGCCTTATTGCTAGTTAGACCCTGGATACCCCTTACAACCTCATTGACTGAAAAGCATAATGGGTTTACGGATGGGGTTAAAAAAACATTTTCTGCCCGGTGCTCATTACTCTTAAAAATTGTACTGAAGTGAGTCACCCACTCCCCCTCTGAAATATTTGTACCAAGGGCTATATCATTAGGGTTATCAAACAAAGGTTTGTTGATAATTTGCCAGAACTTGCTGCTGTTCCCTAGCACTGAAGGATCAAGGAGGGATTCTATGGTATTGGCCTTGATTTCCTTATTCCTATCGGCTAATGCCTTCTTATAGGACAGACGAAGATTTTTTATCAGGTCAGAGTCTCTAGGTTCAATTTTTAGGGCATTCTTCAGATCTCTACTTGCCTTTGAGCAGTTGTGGTCAAACCATTTAGAATTTTTTCCACTTTGACCTTTTGTTGGAGCTGTTAACATGAGGCCAAATTTTTAAACTAAACCCGCAAACCCGGTCAAAATGTTCACAGGGGATGAGTCAAAAGATGAACATGCCGACAGCTCCTCCTCACATGCACTGTTTATTTTGGTATATAAAGTGTCTTGATTTATCAGTGTCCATTTAATGCGGCGTCTGCCATTTATACAGCTCAACGTGCCGTGGTCATTGCGAGACGTTCGTTTTGTAAATAGAGACCCACCCATACTGATAGCTAGGGGATTATGATCACTATAAACACTCAGAAGGATAGTGAAATTCGAGACCCAATTTACAAGATCTGTAGATACTAATATGTGATCTATAAAGGATCCCTGCCCATGTCCTTTAAAGGTTGGAACATCAAAGATTTTTGTGTCAGGAACCATAGACATAGCTACAGTTAAATTATTTTCATTCACTAAATCATTTCAGTTCTTGCCTCCCCTAGTATGGGAAAAATGGAAACCTTCAACATTGTTACATCCCAGAGAGCCCATTGGGGTAGAGCCTGGGTTGCCACAAGGGTGAACATTAAAATCACCTACTATCATCAGTTTCCGTGACACGGTGCATGCAATTTTTCTCATTGTTTCTGTTAGGGACGCAATATTACAGTCACCATTACCACTGTTAGCATTGTAAAAATTAACCAGGGTCAAAACATTCTTGCCATTTTTTAAATCAATCATCTGGATGTTCCGATTATCGTTGTAACAGATGCTTATTTTACAAAGCATGCCCAGGTTAATAAAAATGGCCAGGCCTCCCTTTGCTCTGCCCCTAGTTGAAGCAACCGCTGGTATGATGAAGCTTTGGAAACCCTCAATGTGGACGTTTTTATCCTCCATCCAAGTCTCCTGAAGACATATAATAGTATATTTTTTGATAAATATTAACCAGGCTGGATCACATATCTTATCGGCCAGGCCAGCTATGTTCCAAGAGATTAAGCTCGCACAATCATCAGATACTGTACGTATAAGAGTTTCTCTGGTAATTGGAGCAAACATTGGGATAGGTATCTCTGTGTGTGTGTCCCCCAGGTCCACGGGGCTTGCTACGTCTGGTTCTAAGTGATCCAGGGTGGGATTATGAACCTCAGACAAAACAAGAGGATTGTCATTTTTGGTTGGGGGGTCCAAAGTTGGCAGTAACTTACTGGGGTGGTCTTCATGATATCCTACTATACATGCGCCCTTTTCAATACCTCTTACAAAAGCACTACTTTCTGGCCTCTTATCAGGTAAGAGCAGTGGAAAACCCTAGTTTTTCCCAAGAGACACTGTAGGTAAAACAACAGGCAAACTACTATTCATGTCAACATATGTTGCAGCAGTACGTAGACCTGTCTTTAGGCAACAGGTACCCTTCTCTTCATATAACCTTGTAATGCATAAGACATTTTCAACCCCCCCAACACCCTCTGTGCACCTTGAGCATCAATCGCATTCCTCCAAGCCACTAAATGCCTCGAACCTATTGGATAGCTCTAGGGGAGTAAATGGCATCAAATGGGTCATATTACCGTTTTCTCCTATTTTACATCTTATCTGTATAGTGCTCCACCCTTACATCGCAGGGGTTGGAGCTAGTTGATGCATATATGCAGGATTCAAGGCAGACTCCATGTTGAAAAACTGGGTGGTGAGATGGGTATTATTAATTAAATGTTGTGGGGGAAATACTGTGGATCTGTGATAAAAATACGTCAAGGGACGTGGTACAATGCAATTGTTTTCATTGCCAAAAGGCCAATTCAAAATATGTTGAACTGCTTTTCTGTCCCAGAAATTTATAACAACAATATCACCCCCTATATCCTTCTCTCTTCCCCCCAACCATGACAGGCGACGAACATGGACTATTTCACCGTTTACCAGGTTGGGTTTGGGTCTATACAGAGAGAGCCAGTGCATTATCTTATTTTTTAATTGAAAATATCCCTCTCGTTTACCATTTGACAATTCAGGAACCCCAGTAAGTACAACCACATACGGTAGTGCTTCCGGTGGGAGTTCCATAGGCGGTCTCCTAGTCTGTCCCCCTCTCCCCCGGATGATCTCATTCCCTTCAGGTTTTGGGAGTCTATTTGGGGGGATACTTGGTTCCCTAGTCAGGGTGTTAGCTGGAATAACAACGTTACTATTTGATGTTGTGGTTGGTCTACCCAAGACTGCTGTTAGCTCTATTGGCTTAGATTTATTAGAAATTTTGCCGTCAGATGTTAACACACCCGCATGCAAATGGTTGGAGGCAGCTGGGGTTGCTGCTGCCTAATTGTTACCAGTAGAGGTTGTAGAGGGTGTAGAAACCACGGCATCTTTTGAGAGGGTATGCGTTGTTGTTGCAACTTTTTGTGGGTGTAGCACTTTTGGGGGCCCTTGTGACCTGACATTCCCAAGTGTTGTCAGATCCCCCTCTATTTTGCCCAGCCTTAATTCCATTCCCTTGAATCTTTCTGCTTTCTGCTAATGCAAGCATGTAACTACGTACAATCATTTCTATATTGTCCAGAAGAGACTTGGAGGAAGTTGGTTGTAGATCTTCTTCCATTGGGATATGGATGATATCTGGCTCTATAACTACTTGGGATGACGATATCACAGATGCTGGGGTAGTAGAGACAGATGCTATTGCTTGCTTAGTAACAGGATCTCCCATAGTCATTGTGGTAGCAGTGTTCGCCTTTTTTCCAAACTCAGTATGACTTAATTTGAACTTGTTCGTGATTGTTGTTTTCCGTCTCCTTTTGGGTGGTGGAGGCCCATGTATTTTATGTGGCAATGGCCTCAAGCTTTTACCTCTTACAACCTTGCCAGGTCTAATTGTAGGTGAAATCAAGGTCTTGGAGGTTTTGGATGTGCTATTGAGGGCATTTGTCACAGATGGTAGCTCTTGTTGGGTTTGCATGGGTGACACAGCAGGAGCTAGACATTCTTTAAGGAGTAGGGGTACACTAGCAGGTAGTGATATATTGTCTGCTAATGTGGAGTTCAGGTCATCTTCCAAAGTGACAGACATTATAGGTTCGGAGAAGGTTCTGTTTTTAATACGTTCGATTGAACGACGGCGATCTGCCCTCCTCTCTGCTAACAACAGCTCCTTGTTTCCCTCAGGAGCAGATTTAAGGAAATAGTCTTCCAGGGTTCGATTTAACGTGCCCCCATTTTTATCTAATCCAGCAATAGCAGGGCTGGTAGCAGCTGTGGCCATCATGCAAAGAAAATTAGTGGCGGACTGAGTAGTATAAAAGATCACAACTTACGGAAGTCAAAAACCAGGACCTCTGGCCCAGCCCAGCCTCTTCTGGCCGATGAGGGCCGTAGAGGGCCCGCCCTTTGCCCGGGCTTCGCCCGGCGTCCCGCGAGACGGGGGTGAGTGGAAACTTAAGCGCCTCCTGGCGCGCGATTGACGCGGGTTGCGCCGCAAAGGATGATGGGAAGTGTAGTCCTGACTCCCAACGCCGCGCTCCGCTCAGCGGCCAAACCCCGAGGTGGGACAAGGGTCGGGCGGCGGGAGGCGCGTGGCCAAGAGGCACAACAGTACAGCAGATAAACGAAGGCTTCCACGTTTAGCCAAAGGGTCCTGGCAGCAACAGTTCGCCTTGCAATGAAACCCCCACTTGACCGGGGTGACTGGAAACTTAAGCGCCTCCTGGCGCGCGATTGACGCGGGTTGCGCCGCAAAGGATGATGGGAAGTGTAGTCCTGACTCCCAACGCCGCGCTCCGCTCAGCGGCCAAACCCCGAGGTGGGACAAGGGTCGGGCGGCGGGAGGCGCGTGGCCAAGAGGCACAACAGTACAGCAGATAAACAAAGGCTTCCACGTTTAGCCAAAGGGTCCTGGCAGCAACAGTTCGCCTTGCAATGAAACCCCCACTCGACCGGGGTGACTGGAAACTTAAGCGCCTCCTGGCGCGCGATTGACGCGGGTTGCGCCGCAAAGGATGATGGGAAGTGTAGTCCTGACTCCCAACGCCGCGCTCCGCTCAGCGGCCAAACCCCGAGGTGGGACAAGGGTCGGGCGGCGGGAGGCGCGTGGCCAAGAGGCACAACAGTACAGCAGATAAACGAAGGCTTCCACGTTTAGCCAAAGGGTCCTGGCAGCAACAGTTCGCCTTGCAATGAAACCCCCACTTGACCGGGGTGACTGGAAACTTAAGCGCCTCCTGGCGCGCGATTGACGCGGGTTGCGCCGCAAAGGATGATGGGAAGTGTAGTCCTGACTCCCAACGCCGCGCTCCGCTCAGCGGCCAAACCCCGAGGTGGGACAAGGGTCGGGCGGCGGGAGGCGCGTGGCCAAGAGGCACAACAGTACAGCAGATAAACAAAGGCTTCCACGTTTAGCCAAAGGGTCCTGGCAGCAACAGTTCGCCTTGCAATGAAACCCCCACTCGACCGGGGTGACTGGAAACTTAAGCGCCTCCTGGCGCGCGATTGATGCGGGTTGCGCCGCAAAGGATGATGGGAAGTGTAGTCCTGACTCCCAACGCCGCGCTCCGCTCAGCGGCCAAACCCCGAGGTGGGACAAGGGTCGGGTCGCGGGAGGCGCGTGGCCAAGAGGCACAACAGTACAGCAGATAAACGACGGCTTCCAGGTTTATCCAAAGGGTTTTGGCAGCAACAGTTTGCCTTGCAATGAAACCCCCACTCGACCGGGGTGACTGGAAAAGTAAGCGCCTCCTGGCGCGCGATTGACGCGGGTTGCGCCGCAAAGGATGATGGGAAGTGTAGTCCTGACTCCCAACGCCGCGCTCCGCTCAGCGGCCAAACCCCGAGGTGGGACAAGGGTCGGGCGGCGGGAGGCGCGTGGCCAAGAGACACAACAGTACAGCAGATAAACGAAGGCTTCCACGTTTAGCCAAAGGGTCCTGGCAGCAACAGTTCGCCTTGCAATGAAACCCCCACTCGACCGGGGTGACTGGAAACTTAAGCGCCTCCTGGCGCGCGATTGACGTGGGTTGCGCCGCAAAGGATGATGGGAAGTGTAGTCCTGACTCCCAACGCCGCGCTCCGCTCAGCGGCCAAACCCCGAGGTGGGACAAGGGTCGGGCGGCGGGAGGCGAGTGGCCAAGAAGCACAACAGTACAGCAGATAAACGAAGGCTTCCACGTTTAGCCAAAGGGTCCTGGCAGCAACAGTTCGCCTTGCAATGAAACCCCACTTTATATATTATTTACCTCAACAGGCAGATGATAAACTGCGTGTGAACAAAGCTCTCCCACATCGGCACAAGCATATATCTAACCACCCTGATCAATTAAAACAATTAATTAACTTGGTGAGTAGGCTTGTAAAAATACGAAGTATCTAGCAAAGTCATGATAAATTTGTAACATCTAATAGAGACCTCTATATATTGTGTCTGTTTTGTATCCAGTGATTCCAATTTGAAGAAAGTATCCGAGTGTTTTTCCGAAAATGGCCATATATTAAATTACAGTGGCTCCTCCGTGTCTATTGATAAGCACAGATGTTTCTTAGAAGGTAACAACAATAGAAAGACTACAAAACAAGTCAAATCATGCAATTGTATAATAAGACTAGTAATTGCATAAATTCGTTTCTCCGCCTTGTATAAAAGGTATCATACTACCGGATGAAACAGATTGATAAAAGTCTCCAATCGATTTAGAAGTCTTTCAACATAAAAAGCTTCATCTTAAGGTATTTGTCTATGCTCTTTGTGCAACTTGAAGGATACCACTAATCACATAGTTGCCCCCCCTTTTTTATTTTTATTTCATTTTTTCCCTTTTATTTAAGAGTGTGGTGGGGAGGGAATAAATGGTTTCCCCATAAAGTAATAGGTCAAGGAGTTCTTTGGGGAAAATTTTAGAAAAAAGAAGAAAATAACAAATACTATGTATGTACTACTGTATACAAAAACAGGTATCTAAAAAATTGTTTCTTAATTTTTAGATTACAAGTCAATTGTCGAAATGCTTTATGCTTTTAGCCACTACATTTCAGTTTATTCTCTAAAAAATGTATTACTCCGGTTCTGCTCATTGGACGGTTATCATTTTGGTATTGTTTTGTTCATTATATTAAGCTCTACTTGTCTAACGAGGTGTGGAATCTTTTTGTGCAGTGTTTTCACAGTTTTACCGTTGGAGTGTTGCACTAATACTTTACTCATTGTCTCATAAGTTAAGCGTGACTGCTCTCATTCAGGCTACTAGGGGGTGAGCACAGATTCATTTGGAGTATGTTTGTGACTACCCTAATTCGGATGTGGTTTCTGCCTGGACAGGGTGCATAACTCTGCCAAACAAAAACCCAATTTCTAACAGAGGGGTGAGGGAAAGTTTACTAAAAACGACCGGGGAAGAAAGCTACAGACTGGAGGAAGTCAGCTACGGAAACTGGGGTAATATAGAAGAAATCACAAGAAGGTAGATATGCATGATTAAAGCGGACAGTAAAGTAGATTGGAGAAGTTAGAGAAAATACAAAAGACCCTAATACATTCTACTGTACAGACAGTAAATATTCAATATGATGTACCAGCAGCATCGGAAGGAACAGCAGAGGTGGAGGCTGTTTCTGTCCTATGGGGCAAGTGTGGGTCAGCAGCAGTGGCCTAGCCTGAAAAGAGGAAAAGAAGAAAAGGAAAGTGAATATTATTTAATAGAAGATACTCTTTAAAAAAATAAGGGCAACCAAATCTAATACCTGCCTAAGCAATCCTTTACTTCCCCTCTCATTATACCCCAAAAATAAAATAGTTTAGTTTACCAGTCTTACACAGATTGTAGGTAAAGTCCTCCTATCAGCAGAAAGGCTGTTGGTGTGATTTGGGATGGGACAAGGTCCTACTTCTAGACAGGCCGCTGCCGCTTTCATTATACAAAAAAATACCTCCCTATTGTTAGTGTGCTTTCTGCCCCCAGGGAGTATATTGGAGGTATAGTCTCCTATTTGCCCCACGGAGGCAGAAAGATTGCTGGGGTGTCTCGGGGTAGGTGCTCAGCCTGATGTGTGGGCAGGTCACCCTCAACCCTTTTCATCAGAAAAAAAATCCTCCCTCTTGTATAGTTGTCTTTCCACCACTCTGATGGGAACATAGACAAACGGCATGCAAAGTGAGTCTTGGCCATCCGGGGAGGTTTGGCACAATGTCTGGCTGACAGGTGACGGTAAATCTAAGTGTCTCCAGAGATTCCCACCTGCGGTTTAATAAACAAACTTCCAGTAATAAAAAGTAGTCCAACGACATGGATATGTTACATGTCCTGCTACTGCGCCCATGATAGTGTGTACATTCCTGAACATAAACATCAACAGTTCTGTCCTTTAATTGTGTATGCTACCAACAGTGAATTCGATATTAAGCATCGCTTTTGTGAGCTTGGTACACATAACACTGTAAATTAGAAAGGCGCATTCAAAGTAGCAGCTATTTCCAATACTTAATTTGTAAAAATAATTAAAAAATAATTGCAGATGCCCAAAAGTTTCCTTAAGAAGCCTCTCCCATTTTCACCTCTTCCAGTGCATCTTTCGTGAAATTTCTTCCCAAGAAATTTCTGAACTACTTGGGGTCAAACTCTGCTTTTTATAGCTCCGATTTCAATTAAATTTGTTAAAAAGTCACAAAAAGGACATGCATGAAACATTCCAGTACTTGTAGAGCCTAGAGTGATGCATATATAGTTAACATCACAAATTCACCACGACAAGTAATAGTTATTTCTTCTTTGTGCCATCTATGTTATTAGTTCCGTTTAGTTGATTCTTTCAGCAATATGCTTTCATTTCATTAGATATTTCTCTCCCAAAGCAGAGGCTGGCTTGAAAAACAAATACAATTAAGACAGAGTTAGCCAAATTCCTTAACGAGAAAGTAAAACATGCCAATTTTTAAAATGGTAGTAGATGGGAAAACAGTTCCACGTCCAAAATTAGTGGGTACAGTACAAACGACGAGCAAGTACAGTCCAGGGTCAACATTTGTGTGCTGCTCAACCCTGACAAGGAAACGTCATTCACAGTTCAATAATTCGCTTAGTGGAGCACACTTGTTATTATTATAAAGGATGAAATAGTTCATTAGGTGTGTTTCTGCTTGTTATGTTGATGGTAGCTTGATTTAGACCACATCATATCCATAGTACAAACAGCCATTGGTGGTAACTTGATTCAGCCCACGTTTAATTGAGAACAGGCAATATGTGTTTTGTCTTTGGAACTTTGGCATCAGACATTTTACAATATTCAAAAACATTGTGGTACATTAATACGATAGCAGTAACATACGGATTGTACAAAGAGATTAAAGGGCACCCCAAACACAAAAGGAACAGACTGAACAGTGTTTTTTTGAAGAAGAAAGCAATCACAGATGGATAGTGAATACACACTACAGGGTACAATGTACATCATCATACGAAACAGAGATATCATGTGAGCTGTAACACAATCAAGGTAAGGAAGCAAGGAGTACACAATGAAAATATAATATCAGTTGGTATTGTAGTGACCAGCTGGACACTTTCTAGTGTTTCACCCTGTCAAACACGCACTAACACCCACCCATCACAGGCGTCACCAGTCAGGTGACCATGATAATGAAAGGGGCCGGGAGCACGTACCTTGGACTAGTTCTAGTACCCTACTACAGTGTTTGTGTAACCTCATTGTTAAGCATGTGGGCCTAGGGCCCAAGACTCCACAATGGCGACGAGTGGGTCTTGTCCCACGAATGAGGAGGAGGCCGCGCCCCAGTCCCGTGTGGGGGGAAAGTGTAGTTCACACAGAGGGCACCCTCCCACACCTGCTGCTAAGCGACTGCAGCAGTGGAGTTGTGGCACGCTTGGACACGCGCCCTCCAGTTCGTCCTGCAGCTAAAGCATTTGTGACAGCAGAGCCCAGTGAGCAGCCCCCGGTGACTGAATAGCTGCCCTCAAACCTACCTGGAAATTGTCAAAAGCCCTGCCGTACAGCGTGAAGTATGCGGTACGAGCACATACCTTTGCAACAGCCCACTGCAGCAGCAAGGACCTCCTGCTCTGCCTGAGCAAGCTGCGGCCTGTAGTTGCACGAAGCTAGGAATGGTAGCTGCAGCACCACCTGGTGGTGTTTAGCCGGCATCGCTTCTTAAGTGGAATAACTAGCAGTCGACTAAAGAAAAGTCCCCGTGCCACAGGGAAGGCACACAAGGCACCACAGAGACTACCCAGGAGAAGGACCACAAGCTTTCTCCATGCAAAAGGGTAGGCTGTATGTGAAGGAAGGAGAGGTTACCCTGTGAGAGACACATCTGCACGCCTGTATGGCAACACGTGGAAAGGCAGGAGCCCAAAAGGACCACTGATCTGTCTGTGGATCAAGATGTCAGCCACATGTGCCCTACACTGGGCATGACAGAGTTGAGCAATGCCCCAACACATAGCCACAAATACTTAAGCACAGACCAGGAAAGTGAGGCACACCAATCACATTGCCAGTGCAAACAAAACTGTATACATGCAGAGCTTTAGAGCTATTCTGTCACACATAACCTGGAGAGTACCCCCCCTCCTAGCAGAACCCTGCTGTGACTGCAGGACTGACAGATCAAGTGCATCCGGACACAATCCCCATACTATGACGCGGAGGAGTCAGGAGAGGAACTCAGCAAAGCTCAACTGAGTTACCTATCCGTTGCAGGGCAAGAGACTGTAACTGCACACAAGGGGAAGATCAAAGAAGAAAAGGAGCAGCATAACCCACAACGTCAGCAAAGTTGCCTGGCCCCCCAGAGGATGTAATAGTGATTCACCAGAGACTGTAAATGCCCACTATTTCCTCTGCCGGTAGTCAGAGATCTGCTTTCCCTGTGAAGGCGCACCACGTGCCGGCCAGAGATAAAAGGCCACACAACAAGGAAGAGCCACACCCGAGGAGAGAAGTGAGCAATACGCAACCCCAGTGGCCGTCTTCCACCACTGCAAGTGAGGAAACAGAACCACTCACCCCTAATGGTGAACAGCCATCACCGCAAGAAAGGGAGAGTCAGAGAAAAGCAATGTTGAAAACCGCAGGGAGATCCTCTACATCTCCACCATGCCAGCGAACTCTGCAGTGGGCCAAACACATCAGTGTCCTTCCTCACACTGCCTCAAGATGGAGTCGCCAGAGATTCACAACAGGCAAGAGAAGAGTCTCACTCCCCACGTGACAAGCCGCCATCACGACGTGTGTTCTGACGTCATGCGACACATGCCCAGATGCCACAGTTGCACCGCGAGCATGGAGCACGTCACTCTAAGTGACCAACTCCACCAAGCATGCCCGAAAGGGAGGGAGGATTAAGTGCCATGACGGCACAAGCACGACGCTCTCGAGTGAAGAGAAGAGGAGCACCACAAAATCCCTGAGGAGGGGATGGTGCCCGTGAAAGGTCTCCAGGTGGAAGAAGCAAGTCCTACTGACAGGACAGACCGGCAATAGGTCCGCAGAAGAGTGAAGACCATCTGAAGAACTAGAAGCAACCAGCAAGATGTCCACATAGTGCAAAAATGAGACATGTGGCAGGACGCCACATCCAAGTGAGGACCTGGTCGGAAGGAGGAGAAAAAAGTGGCAGGACGCCACTCCACAAAGGAAGAAATAACAGTGGCACAACGCTACAGGGCAGACAACCACCACAAGCGCACAGGAGAAAAAGAAGCAGAGCAACAGGACAGAGAACTCGTACCACCACAAGATGAGCGCACCCAGAGACACCAGACAGCCATCAAGCTGGACTGACGTCCCTGGAGACAGCCCAATGGGAGAACCAAATGTAAGTTGCAGCCAGCATGAACCAAGTCTCTCTCCAACACTTCCAGTGTGACCATCCAGTCCAGAAGTCAGGCCGACGTCCCTGGAGACAGTCCAATGGGAAAACCAAATGTAAGCCGCAGCCAGCGAGAACCGTGTCTCTCTCCAATGCCTCCCAGAGCCACCGTTCAGTCACAAGCATCGGCAATCCAAGTCAGACGGCATCCCTGCTCCTCACCACAGATGCCACGGGTGAAGAACAGCCTCAGCCAGACGAAGACATGGCTGCAAAGTCCCTTTAGTCCTCCTCACTCTGCAAGGTCACCCAAGACCATAGATCACTGCCTGTTTCCCCAACTGAGGGAAAATCGCTGTTTTATCATCGTCATCCAGGTGCATCATCACCCAGGAGCATACCACCACCAGAGTGGATCCTAACACTCCAGACAACCAGAGTTCAACTAAGTGAGCCACCCAGGAACCTTCTGTGTGCCCCTGTCAACCTGAAGCCTGCCCGAGTAGAGCATACCCGACCATTGGAACATCCACCCTTGCGGTTATACAAGACTTGGCCGTGGCACTGTTGGGAGTTCCGCAGTGACCTCTCAGCAGGGCCTACGAAAAAGCCCGCACAGCCCACGAGGCAATCCAGGGGCAAGGGCCTCGACGGAGTTACTTTGAGAGGGGAGTCTGAATAGGAGAGATGAGTCTGCAGCAGCTCCACGATGCGCACGGGAATCATGGAGGTCACAGTTGAAGACTGTGAGCTGGCCGCTGGTACTCTATCGCTGGATCCACATTGCGACATATTGAAGAAGGACGCGTCATCTTTACGCACCACGGACCCTCATGAGGGACGTACCTCATCTGGAGATACTTTAGGGAATTAAGTCCTAAATCTACATCGACGGTTCCTTTGAACTATCGCCTCAAATTGCTGGCCTCTGCGTTCATTTTCCGTGATAAATTTCTCACGATTTCATTTCTATACACCTGAGAATGTATGTATGGGAATTTGAATTATTAACTATGTCTCCAGTTCTGATCTAGTGATATTATATAAGGATTCAGTATTTCACTTCTATACACCTGAGAATGTATGTATCGGAATTTGAATTATTAATTATGTCTCCAGTTCTGATCAAGTGATATTATATAAGGATTCAATGTAAGGATTTGAAGAAACAGCCCTGACTTCAAAAATATTTATGCTGTATGAAATTTCCCAAATTGGACCTAATGATATACTCCCTATGTCGGAGAAGATATTGAAGAAATTGTGTACATTTATTGCGTCCTGCCGAAGGATTAGTGGATATCGGTCCTGTTCCAAAACGCGCGTCGGCGCTTCTCTTCTTCTGTTTGTCTGTTTTTTTTGTATATATATGATTGTTAAATATTTGTTATTTTCTGTTTTTTTTTAATTGTTTAGTGGCTTGACTGATGATGGTGTGGATGGGTGTGAGATTGTTGGATGTATTGATGTTGTGTGAGGGCTGTATTACATATGTGAGATGTAAATAGAGAGTATATATATTCATGTCTTTACTGTTATTGGATTTATTAATGACAAAAAAATAATAAATAGACATATGCCTTTAAATAAAATTCTCTGTTTGGGACAATGATGATATTTGAAAAGAATTGGAGATAGTACCTAAATGTATATTGTGTTCTAGGGGAGGTCTTCTTGTTTTGGATTATAGTTTCTCCCTGCTTCCTCCTCCTAGTATTTTACTGTTCAGGGACCCTCTTGTGTTTTTTGATTCACAGTTGAAGACTGGCCAACCAAAGACCACCGGAGGAAGGCACAGAAACTGAGTCCTGACGGCGAGAACGTCCAGACAGAGACACCACTCTCTGCGGCTATATGAGTGACTTGGCTGTGAGTCCGGTTGGCAGTACCTCAGAGACGCCTTTGGTTGGCTTACATGAAGCCCACACAGTCCACACGGTCCCATGGTAGCCCAGCTGGAAGGCCCTGCAGGAGTCTCCAGTGAGAGAGGAGTCCAGTCAAGAGAGGCAAGTCTGAAGTTGCTCGGCTGTCAGGTGCTGCAATCCTATGATCACCCGGACTTTTTGCTTTTGTTTCACTGGTTTACGACTTTCTCGGGCTGTGGGCCTGCCAATCAGACCCACAGCCTAGCTGTTCTCTCACTAAATTGATGCGTGTACCTTAGGTGCATTACCCAATTGGAACTGGGCCACCCTGTCAGACCCTGTAACTCAGGGCACCGGTGAACCCAGGGCCTACCAGGGGCTGAAGCATGTATTATGCCACCCCTGGCTGGCCACCTAAATCTGACACAACTGGCTGCACGACAGCTGGGGCAACGTGGCGTACTCGCCCGTTTCTGTAGGTATAGTATCCCTATATCTAAACCCAAAATGGACACCCGAGTTCCTATCAGTCACTCCTATGGCAGGCCTTAAAACAATCCTGAAGGCAGAGTGCGTGGAATCGTGTGAACTGGGCTCTGGCACGAGCCGAGCCCGGTTGCAGCTTGCGGAACCAAGACCCAATGGCTGTTCCCTGATAACGCGTATCATCGGTAACTTCGGTATAGCGTTATCAAGACATGTCGAGTAAGGTGTCATACGAATCGGGATGCTGCCCCCTCACCAATTCTGGCGACGAGGTTAGCATTCCGCCCTTCTAGAGGGACATGACATGTACGTAACTGTGAACCCCAGTTAGAGTTAGCCGAAGCCTCAGCACCACAAAATGGATGCTGCCACCACAGACACGAGTCTGACCTCCTGCTGCTGGGAGTCCTTCCAGCGAGGAGAGCTTGGACAAAGGGTTTCCTGTCGAGGGCGGTGTTCGCACCGTCCCAGACAGGGTTTGTGTATTCTGGGTAGGTAGGGCTTTGCAAGAAGGTGACTGCGAAGTGGCACCCCGGTGCTCACTACGCATCTGACGGTTAGAACCAGTTCCAGGGGCGCGCAGCCCCTGACCTGGGGAAAGTCCGGCAGGGGAGAGGGGTGTAACTACCCCCCTTCCTGGTCCCACCCCTAGGGCAGGACCTAGTCATGCACCCACCTCTTTCTTTAGGATAAAGGCCGGAGCGGGGACCCTTCCAAAGTAGATCATCTTTGAATCAAGAACTACTTTCTACGAAAGGACCTTCGAGACTCTTCTCAAGATTTCTCCCTTGTGGCTAAGGAGTAGTCACCCTGCACCAGCAGGCACCATCTAAGAACTCTGCGGTTTGCTGCAAGTCCTTCCTCAGGAATCCGACGACCCAGCTCGACGAGAACCGGCTTCCCTGGCACCTCTGACCTCTACCCACGTCGTCAGCTCAGCTGAGATCTGTGGGTGCGACGAGACCTCGAGGGACCGGCCATCATCAAAATTTGCACGCTTTCTTAACCAGCACGACCACCGAAGGAATTCTCTGGTGAGTGCTCTGGGGTCCGAGAAGCCCCGACCCTGAGCAGCTCCAGCACCGAAGTGCCGTCTCCCAGCATCTCCACGATCTGCGTGGGGCCCTTCTGCCGCTGCTCAGCACGTTGTCCGATCACTAGCCACTGGCTTGTGACCCTTTGACGACGAACGACAACCAACGCTGCTGGTCTGGTTGCTCCAGACTAGCCTTCTGCTCCTTTTTACGAGAGGAGCACCGCGGACCCTCCTGGTCCACTCAAGACGCCATTTTAGGCCCACCACGTGGCCCTGAAATCTGCAAAGGCTTGTTGCCCCAATCCTGGGCCCAGCGATGCCGACAGCATCAATCTTCGTGGGACAGCTCGCACCTCCATCCTGGTCGCCGACAACGCCTCCTGGTCCGTGAGACTGCAGAGCCTAGCGTCGCCCACTCACCTAGTCAAGGGGACGGCCATCCGGTGCCTTCCTGGTACCCTCTGACTACTGGCTAGTAGTACGAACTTGGTCCCCTCTGCTTTCAGGTATCATCGATCACTGATCCAGGCTTGGATCTCTACGAACTATTCATCACTGGTCGCCGGCCAGCAACTCCTTCCTTCCGGCTCCTGGCTCGTCAGCGAAGACCCCGACACCTGTAAGACTTGTGCAGCCGCAGCCCTTGTGGCTAGGTAACTCCGACACTACGGTGTCTGCATAGCCTCCTTACTTAAGGGTCCCGAGTCCCTCGCTTCCGACTTGCCTTATCGGGTCCGCCCGAGACCACTAGAACTTTCCGTGCCCTCGGGCACTTGTTTTAATTGTGCACTTGAAGTATTTTACTCAGAGTTTTGTTCTGTGCTTAGTACCCTGTCCTCATAAAGAGTCCAGGGTTGTTGTGATTCTAATAAATACACTGTTTATTTTCATAACACTTGTGTGGTGTCCTTTCACTTGGTGTTCAAGGGGTATGTGATGGTATTACAGCTGGCTTAACACGCCCTCTAGAGTTTAGCCCGAAGACTGCTTGTATCCACGCTACTAGGATAGCTGGTCTAAGGTTGACTTACAACCAATCACCATAAGGGTCGTTTGGACCGATGCATAGTGGTCGCTAGAATAGCGAACGCTGCATATCGGGCCAACTTCTCACATTGGTGAGCAGCGGTTGGGATTTGAGCTTGCTGTTGTTTTACCACGCGTATCCTAAGAATATCTTGTGAAAGATCGCATAAGTACTCCAGGTACATATAACTTAGCTTAGAATACTCTGAGTTCTACTGAACCAGCTGTTGTAGCTCCTCAAGGCTTAGCACACCTTGGCTACAACTCTTAGCAAGGGATCAGTAGGTAAACCCATAGTGTAGGTAGGTGCATCACTTACACCACACTAGAAGCAGCATGTCAGACAAAGGAGGAAACTCTGAGTCTCCCCTTGTGTCAGTCGACCTTCCACAGGTCACCTCCAGATATGCTGCACTTAGCTTCCACGAGATGCGACAGATCTGTACATCTCGGAGGTTAAAACAGGGTGCAAACCCTACCATTCCGTTTCTGATTGGTCTCTTGGAGACTTATGATGCCAAGAGGGCGGGTAACACCGACCCCTCTCATCCAGAAATGGATATGCCCCCCCTCGAGGGAACCCGAGGTGACCCTGACCTTATCCATCTCTCTGCAAAGGGCGAAGAGGAGGAAGAGGAGCCAGAGACATCTGGGGACGAGGCAGACAAAGGTCCAGTAGTGGTTAGCCAGCTAACTAGGGACAACTTAAGCCGGCACGAGAATGGTACTAGGAGACCCCTGGGACCTCTCTCGGGCCAGCTTAACATTGGGAACGGACGAGTTAGGTCTCTGTCGAGAGGCTCTAACAGATCCATTCGAACCAATGGCTCTCGAGGCTCTGCTCGGAGAGGGATGACGTCCCCTCAGAGAAGAGTGTACGAAGCGAAGGAGCGGGAAGTCAATCTGCGGATCGAAAGGGAAGAACTTGCCCTAGCCAAAGAAAGACTCGCCTTTGCTAGAGAGCAAGAATTGAGTGGGACCATTCCCACTGGTGGCAGCATTCCCCCACGGGAACCCAGGAGTTTAGACACTAAGCACCTAAATAAGATAGTGCCCCCCTTTAAGCAAGGGGACGACATCCACAAATGGATTACTGCGTTGGAGCGGGCCTGCACTGTACAGTGCGTCCCCCCGAGTCAGTGGGCCGCTATCTTGTGGCTCTCCTTTGAAGGTAAAGGTAGAGATAAGCTCCTCACTACTAGAGTCGAGGATGCTAACAATTACCAGGTCCTGAAAAACACACTGATTGATGGGTTCGGCCTAACCACTGAGCAGTACAGAGTGCTGTTCAGGGATACCCAGAAAACTCAGTCTCAGGACTGGTCTGATTTCGTTGATTGTGCCACTAAGGCTTTGGAGGGCTGGTTGCTGGGCAGTAAGGTTACTGATTACACAGGATTGTATAATTTGATCATGCGAGAACAAATTTTAAACAGTTGTCAGAACCAGTTGTTGCATCAGCACCTTGTCGACTCGGATCTGACCTCTCCCCAAGAATTGGGAAAGAAGGCAGACAGATGGGTCAGAACAAGGGTTAAGCAAAACCAGGGCCAGAACCAGGGTGGTCAGAAGAAAGCAGACCAGAAAGGGTAAAGATTCGTAAGGGGAACAAAATGACCAGAAGTCTTCGACAGGTCCCCAACAACCCAAAGAGGGGGGGGTCAGGTTTCCCAGAAAAAGAAGAATCAAGAAGGCCAATCGAAAAGGTGGTGCCAATACTGTAAAAGTAAAACTCACTGGTTTAGTGAGTGCACCAAGAAAGGAGGGCAGACTCCTGCTACTGCAGCCCCTAAGGCACCTGTGCCCCCTAGTACAGCCAGCAGTAGTAGTGCGCCTCCCAAGGGACTAGTTGGGTTAACCTTGGGTTCTGAGGGGTGTGACAACTTAGTTGGTACGCTCACTCAGGCTGTCCTTGTCTGTACGGGGGATGTGGATATATCCCCCGATGTCAGTCCCAATACTTTGGGCAAATACCGACAGACGCCTTTAATCAATGGAAGAATGGCTCAAGCCTATAGGGACACGTGTGCCAGTGTCACCATGGAGACACCTAACTTTGTGGACCCTGGACAGATCATGCCAGGTACAGATTTCCTGGTGACCAATGCCAGCAACGTCACTACCAGTCATAGTATGGCGATTGCTGCTTTCTCCTGGGGAGGGGTAAATGGCCAGAAAAAGGTTGTTGTTCGTGCAGACCTCCCAGTGGATTGTTTGTTGGGCAATGATTTGGAGTCATCGCAATGGTCAGAGGTGGAGCACCGGACTCACATGGAAATGTTAGGCTTGCCAGCACATGTGCTTGCTGTGACTAGGTCACAGGTCAGACGATGCCCCACTGAACAGGTGCTGGATCCTGGAACAACGGACCAGACACCTCCCAAGAAGAAGAGCAGTCGGGTTAAGGCCTCGCCTTCCCCCTTGCCCCAGGTCGAGGATCAGGTCTCAGAGGAGGCTGACCTCCAGGAATTGCGGGAAACTGAACCTAAAGAACTCGAACTTGATCAAGTTGAGTTTCTGGGCTCAGGGGGACCCACACGAGAGGACCTGGGGAAGGACCAGTTAGACTGACCTTCCCTTGAACCCCTCAGACAGCAGGCTGCTGCTGAGGCTGCTGGGAACGCCACAGGTACCCACAAGGTATACTGGGAAGATGGACTCCTGTACACTGAGGCAAGAGACCCCAAGCCTGGCATGGCCAGGAGGCTGGTTATCCCCTTGTCTCAGAGTGGTTTCCTGCTTACCTTGGCCCACGAGATTCCCTTAGCAGGACACTTAGGCCAGACGAAGACGTGGGACAGGCTTGTCTCGCACTTTCACTGGCCTCATATGAACGAAGATACCAAGGAGTTTTGTTGCTCCTGTGTCACCTGCCAAGCCAGTGGTAAGGCAGGTGGCGCTATAAAGGCCCCCCTTATACCAATGCCTGTGGTGGGGGTGCCCTTTGAACGGGTGGGGATTGACATCGTCGGTCCCATGGAACCACCAACAGCATCAGGGCACAAGTTTATACTGGTGGTAGTGGATCATGCCACCAGGTATCCTGAAGCTATTCCACTTAGGACCACTACAGCACCTGTTGTGGCAAGGGCCCTAGTTGGAGTATTCTCAAGAGTGGGCTTCCCTAAGGAGGTTGTCTCTGACAGAGGTGCAAACTTCATGTCGAGCTACTTAACTGCTATGTGGAAGGAATGTGGTGTCAACTACAAGTTCACCACACCCTATCACCCACAATGCAATGGGCTTGTTGAGAGATTCAACAGGACCCTGAAAGGGATGATTCATGGACTACCTGAAAAGCTTCGGCGTAGATGGGATGTCCTGATTCCCTGCCTTTTATTCGCTTACAGAGAAGTCCCACAGAAGGGGGTTGGCTACAGCCCTTTTGAACTTTTGTACGGGCATCCTGTAAGAGGACCCCTGTGTTTGGTGAAGGAAGGATGGGAGAGACCTCTCAAAAAGCCTGCAACCAGCATAGTGGACTATGTGCTTGGTCTCCGCTCGCGGATGGCTGAGTACATGGAGAAGGCATCCGAAAACCTTAAGGCCAGCCAAGAACTCCAGAAAGCTTGGCATGACCAAAAGGCTGTCTTGACTGTTTACCAGCCCGGACAGAAGGTGTGGGTGTTGGAGCCAGTGGCCCCAGCAGCACTCAAGGACAAATGGTCCGGGCCCTACACCATCCTGGAGAAAAAGGGAGAGGTCACCTACCTGGTAGACCTTGAAACTCCCCGGAGCCCCCACAGGGTGCTCCATGTCAACAGGCTCAAAGCATATGTCGACAGGAAGGACATGAGTTTGCTCATGGCCATAGATGAGGGACAGGAGGAGGAGAGTGACCCTCTCCCCGACCTGCTCACTCAGAATCCTGACGATGGATCGGTAGATGGTGTTGTCTTTTGTGGCAGCCTCTCCGAGCATCAACAGGAGGATTGTAAACAGGTTCTTCAATCGTTCCAGCATATGTTCTCTCTAACACCCAGTCAGACTAATTGGTGTACCCATGAGGTCGACACTGGGACAGCTTGCCCGTCAAGAGTAAAATCTACAGGCAGCCGGATCACGTTAGAGACTGCATCAAAACAGAAGTGCAGAAAATGTTGAATCTGGGAGTCATTGAACCTTCGGATAGCCCTTGGGCTAGTCCCGTAGTTCTAGTGCCGAAACCTCACACCCCGGGCGGTAAGAAAGAGATGAGGTTCTGCATAGACTACAGGGGTCTCAATGCAGTCACTAAGACTGATGCCCACCCAATACCAAGGGCAGACGAGCTTATCAATAGATTGGCTTCGGCCAACTACTTAAGTATGTTTGACCTGACAGCTGGGTATTGGCAAATCAGGTTAGCTGAGGACGCCAAGCCTAAGACAGCATTTTCTACCCCTGGTGGGCATTATCAGTTTGTGGTGATGCCCTTTGGTTTGAAAAATGCACCTGCCACCTTCCAACGGTTGGTGAATCACGTTCTCACTGGGCTGGATGACTTCTGTGCGGCGTATCTTGACGATATTGCTGTCTTTAGCTCCACCTGGGAGGATCACCTGGTCCACCTGCGGAAAGTGTTAGAGGCTCTGCAAGCAGCAGGTCTCACTATCAAGGCTACCAAGTGCCAGATAGGGCAGACACAGGTTGTGTACTTGGGCCACCTTGTCGGTGGAGGCCAAGTTCAACCACTGGAGAGCAAGATACAGTCAATCAGGGACTGGGCTCCTCCAACCAGCCAGACTCAGGTTCGAGCTTTCTTGGGCCTGACTGGTTACTACCGGAAATTCGTCAGAAATTACGGATCGATTGTGACTCCGCTTAATGAACTGACGAGCAAGAAAATGCCAAAAAAGGTTCAGTGGACAATGAGCTGTCAAAAAGCATTCGATGACCTAAAACAGGCCATGTGCACGGCACCTATCCTCAAGAGTCCGGACTACTCCAAACCATTCATTGTCCAAACGGACGCGTCTGAGTTGGGTGTGGGAGCTGTTCTATCTCAACTGAATTTCGATGGTAACGACCAGCCCATTGCTTTTATAAGCAGACGGCTGACCCCCAGAGAGAAAAATTGGTCAGCTATAGAGAGGGAGGCCTTCGCTGTGGTGTGGGCCCTGAAGAAACTGAGGCCATACTTGTTTGGCACTCATTTCAAGATTCAGACCGACCATAAGCCCCTCCTATGGCTAAATCAGATGAAGGGTGAAAACCCCAAACTGCTTAGGTGGTCCATTTCCCTAGAGGGGATGGACTTCACAGTGGAGCATAGACCTGGCACTGATCATGGCAATGCAGATGGGCTCTCCAGGTATTTCCACTTAGAACAAGAAGACTCACCTGGTCAAGGTTAGCTTATTGTCCCAACGTTTGGGGGGGGGGTCATGTAGGAGAGTAGGGTCTGCAATCCTATGATCACCCGGACTTTTTGCTTTTGTTTCACTGGTTTACGACTTTCTCGGGCTGTGGGCCTGCCAATCAGACCCACAGCCTAGCTGTTCTCTCACTAAATTGATGCGTGTACCTTAGGTGCATTACCCAATTGGAACTGTGCCACCCTGTCAGACCCTGTAACTCAGGGCACCGGTGAACCCAGGGCCTACCAGGGGCTGAAGCATGTATTATGCCACCCCTGGCTGGCCACCTAAATCTGACACAACTGGCTGCACGACAGCTGGGGCAACGTGGCGTACTCGCCCGTTGCTGTAGGTATAGTATCCCTATATCTAAACCCAAAATGGACACCCGAATTCCTATCAGTCACTCCTATGGCAGGCCTTAAAACAATCCTGAAGGCAGAGTGCGTGGAATCGTGTGAACTGGGCTCTGGCACGAGCCGAGCCCAGTTGCAGCTTGCGGAACCAAGACCCAATGGCTGTTCCCTGATAACGCGTATCATCAGTAACTTCGGTATAGCGTTATGAAGACATGTCGAGTAAGGTGTCATACGAATCGGGATGCTGCCCCCTCACCAATTCTTGCGACGAGGTTAGCATTCCGCCCTTCTAGAGGGACACGACATGTACGTAACTGTGAACCCCAGTTAGAGTTAGCCGAAGCCTCAGCACCACAAAATAGATGCTGCCACCACAGACACGAGTCTGACCTCCTGCTGCTGGGAGTCCTTCCAGCGAGGAGAGCTTGGACAAAGGGTTTCCTGTCGAGGGCGGTGTTCGCACCGTCCCAGACAGGGTTTGTGTATTCTGGGTAGGTAGGGCTTTGCAAGAAGGTGACTGCGGAGTGGCACCCCGGTGCTCACTACGCATCTGCCGGTTAGAACCAGTTCCAGGGGCGCGCAGCCCCTGACCTGGGGAAAGTCCGGCAGGGGAGAGGGGTGTAGCTACCCCCTTCCTGGTCCCACCCCTAGGGCAGGACCTAGTCATGTACCCACCCCTTTCTTTAGGATAAAGGCCGGAGCGGGGACCCTTCCAAAGTAGATCATCTTTGAATCAAGAACTACTTTCTACGAAAGGACCTTCGTGACTCTTCTCAAGATTTCTCCCTTGTGGCTAAGGAGTAGTCACCCTGCACCAGCAGGCACCATCTAAGAACTCTGCGGTTTGCTGCAAGTCCTTCCTCAGGAATCCGACGACCCAGCTCGACGAGAACCGGCTTCCCTGGCACCTCTGACCTCTACCCACGTCGTCAGCTCAGCTGAGATCTGTGGGTGCGACGAGACCTCGAGGGACCGGCCATCATCAAAATTTGCACGCTTTCTTAACCAGCACGACCACCGAAGGAATTCTCTGGTGAGTGCTCTGGGGTCCGAGAAGCCCCGACCCTGAGCAGCTCCAGCACCGAAGTGCAGTCTCCCAGCATCTCCACGATCTGCGTGGGGCCCTTCTGCCGCTGCTCAGCACGTTGTCCGATCACTAGCCGCTGGCTTGTGACCCTTTGACGACGAACGACAACCAACGCTGCTGGTCTGGTTGCTCCAGACTAGCCTTCTGCTCCTTTTTACGAGAGGAGCACCGCGGACCCTCCTGGTCCACTCAAGACGCCATTTTAGGCCCACCACGTGGCCCTGAAATCTGCCAAGGCTTGTTGCCCCAATCCTGGGCCCAGCGACGCCGACAGCATCAATCTTCGTGGGACAGCTCGCACCTCCATCCTGGTCGCCGACAACGCCTCCTGGTCCGTGAGACTACAGAGCCTAGCGTCGCCCACTCACCTAGTCGAGGTGACGGCCATCCGGTGCCTTCCTGGTACCCTCTGACTACTGGCTAGTAGTACAAACTTGGTCCCCTCTGCTTTCAGGTATCATCGATCACTGATCCAGGCTTGGATCTCTACGAACTATTCATCACTGGTCGCCGGCCAGCAACTCCTTCCTTCCGGCTCCTGGCTCGTCAGCAAAGACCCCGACGCCTGTAAGACTTGTGCAGCCGCAGCCCTTGTGGCTAGGTAACTCCGACACTACGGTGTCTGCATAGCCTCCTTACTTAAGGGTCCCGAGTCCCTCGCTTTTGACTTGCCTTATCGGGTCCGCCCGAGACCACTAGAACTTTCCGTGCCCTCGGGCACCTGTTTTAATTGTGCACTTGAAGTATTTTCCTAAGAGTTTTGTTCTGTGCTTAGTACCCTGTCCTCATAAAGAGTCCAGGGTTGTTGTGATTCTAATAAATACACTGTTTATTTTCATAACACTTGTGTGGTGTCCTTTCACTTGGTGTTCAAGGGGTATGTGATGGTATTACAGCTGGCTTAACACGCCCTCTAGAGTTTAGCCCGAAGACTGCTCGTATCCACGCTACTAGGATAGCTGGTCTAAGGTTGACTTACAACCAATCACTATAAGGGTCGTTTGGACCGATGCATAGTGGTCGCTAGAATAGCGAACGCTGCATATCGGCCCAACTTCTCACAGAGCACACTGCCTCTCATCCCAGCACAGCTCACCCCATTGCATCCCGGTAAAGGCAATACGCTTACTTTCAAAGTTGCTGTAGTCTTTCACCAAAGTTGGTGCAGGTAGTGCTATTATCTCTAGACACGTGTTTCTGGGTTTAGCGCTTCATCAGTAGAGAGCAAAAAGTAGTAAGGAGCAGAGAAACGTCATCAGGGGTTGCTGAAAGGGTGCCCAAGTCTTCACAGGTCACAATACCTCTCCACAGGCACACAGGTGCATCCTAGGAGAGCTTGTCATCTCATCGGCACAAGGGAGCCTTTGGAACACAGGGGGGGAGGGAGAACACTGCCTCTCATCCCAGCACAGTTCCCCCCATTGCATCCTGGTAAATGCAGTACGCTTACTTTCAAAGTTGCTGTAGTCTTTCACCAAAGTTGGTGTAGGTAGTGGTGTTTCCTCTAGACACATGTTTCTGGGTTTAACCCTCCTGACTCTTCTCCTCCGATGCCCACACGCTCGCTACTGCCACACCACTGCTAAGCGCTACTTAGACCGTGATGTTTATAATGAAGCTTATGTACTTTTAAACCCACATTTTTTACTTAGTTTTAAATATTACACTTTGTACACTCGCCGCAAAGCTTCCTGCATTTGCCGGTTTGTGCTGATTGTATAGTGCCTCCCCGGTCCACCACGGAAAGTTCTGCTTGTGTGGAGGGAGTGTCGCACCAGCGGAAGTGACGCCAGGGACCAGATCAGCTGGCCTCTGCGAGTACATTAAAACCCCATGTCCTGGCCGACGCGCAGCGGACGCGCTAGAGATTTGTTGTCAGAACTTTGAAGGGAACGCTGACTTATAACCCTCCTGACTCTTCTCCTTCTATGCCCCCACGCTCGCTACTGCCACACCACTGCTAAGCACTACTTAGACCGCACTGTTTATAACTAAGCTTATGTACTTTTAAACCCACATTTTTCACTTGGTTTTAAATATTACACTTTGTACACTCGCCACAAAGCTTCCTGCACTTGCCTATTTGTGCTGATTTTATAGCGCCTCCCCGGTCCACCATGGAAAGTTCGCCTTGTGTGGAGGAGTGTCGCACCAAAGGAAGTGACATCAGGGACCAGATTAGCTGGCCTCTGCCGAGTACATTAAAACCCCATGCCCTGCCCGACGTGCAGCGGACGCACTAGAGGTTTGTTGTCAGAACTTTGAAGGAAACGCTGACTTAGAACCCTTCTGATTCTTCTCCTCCAATACCAGTACACTCACTACTGCCACACCACTGCTAAGCACTACTTAGACCGCATTGTTTAAAACGAAGCTTGTGTACTTTTAAACCCACATTTTTCACTTGGTTTTAAATATTACACTTTGTACACTCACCGAAAAGCTTCCTGCACTTGCCTGTTTGTGCTGATTCAATAGCGCCTCCCAAGTCTACCACGGAAAGTTCTGCTTGTGTGGAGGGAGTGTCACACCAGCGGAAGTGATGTCAGGGACCAGACCAGCTGGCCTCTGCCGAGTACATTAAAACCCCATGCCCTGGCCGACACACAGCAGGTGCACCACTGGTGCGCCAAAGGCAAGTCCGTCTGCGCCCGTCCGCGCCAGACCGTCGCCTGGAACAAGAAACCCTGCTGGTTTCTGTACACGTCATACCATCGACCCTGAGTTGAGGGTTACTTATTCCAGGCACGAACTACTACTCTTTAGGGCTCTCACACATTCCCCTACATCTGACACTGGAACACACTTGTGCACTTACCAATTTCCTCCCATTTTGGAAGGCCCTTTATCGTGCATTCACTGTGGTTTTCAAAGTATCCCACCACTAGTAAATGATCCCCACATTAAATCTCATGTGGATAGCCACAATTCCATCAAGACCAGCTGGAACTGTTTCCTGGCCAATGTCCGCTCTCTCCCCAAACATGCTACTAATATTTGGGATTTACTCTCCTCATTTCATCCGAACATCGGATTCCTGACGGAAACATGGCTAAAACCTTCCTCCTCCCCAGCCATCGCAAAGGCCCTACCAGAGGGCTACCACATTTTAAAACTTGACAGACCGCGCAAGGCGGGCGGTGGGACAGCTGTCATATAAAAAGACCCTATAAAAGCCA